>NC_135065.1:11390833-12781666 GCF_051401765.1 Calliopsis andreniformis | reverse complement strand
TGTACAGAATGAACCTAAATTTAAGAATGTTAAGTATTTTCTATGTTTATTCTTTTTTATGTGTTGTAAGTAATATAACAAAGAGAAATATGTAATATTCTTTCATTAGGATATACTTTTTAGACTTTTTCATAGTTCAGCTAAAACAGTTTTTAGTGAACACAAATTATTTTACTTTCATAAATTACATACTATTGTCAAAATATTCATGGACACTGTTGTATTTAACAAATTTAAAAAAAAATGAATTCAATTTTTGAGATGTACAATGATTTTAATTTTTACTCATATAGTATGCGCATTATTTTCCTAGTGTACATTATTTATGACTACTTACAATAAAGAATGTTCAGAAGACTATAAAACAATTTGTTTAATCATTTTTACTTAATGAAACTTGATCAATTCTTAGGTTTTCCATACATCACAATATTTAACACACAGAGGTGTCACAATACACAGCCAGAATAAAATTTTTTAAATTCTATTACATTGCTTCCACTTTGACTAATGAAATGTAAAGTAATCAGATTATGTAACTTATAACACTAGGAATAAAATACTTATAAATAAGAATGATGTTGGCACTTACACATATAAACTCATAACATGTCATATCAACTAAATGTCTAAAATTGTGCGTTTGGGGGGGGGGGGGGGGGGGGGGGGGGGGCAACAAAAAATAATGTCTGTTAAAATAATTCATAGAGTAATAACAGTGTAAATTAAAAGAAAAACATTTATTTTAACAATTATAAAATGGCACTTCACAATTATGTGTATATCATATTATGTATGTATCAGTTCATGTGTTTGCAACACAATCTATATGGTTATAATACATCATTTTCATTAACAAATCAATTTGCAATTAAACATATATACAGTGATTCACACATGCAAGGTAACAAAAATGAATTTACATCCTGAACAACTAGAAAAATGTTGTAGTATATGTAAGTATTCTTTCAAGTATCTGGACCTTATCTAATGTTTATGTTTAATCTCCTTATCTCTTTTACAAAGTATTGAATACTCTGCAGAAGTTCTTGACCTGCAAGATACGAAGTGGATTCGAAGTGATCAATAGATCTAACATTTTCTAGCAATACTCAATATTAATGATATACTGTAATATTTAAGGCATGAGCAAAGTTTTTGAACATTTTCACTTTAATTCGCGTAATACTGGGCGATTTATAAAATGACGCTAAACATAAAAAACACACTTCTATAGTTTTTGTTTTTATTTTACGATTAGGTCCGGTTTTGTGTATGACGCCCAGCAGTTTTTACTTCTTTTACATATAAATTTATCTCCTCTACAATATACACATGTATTTATGTACCATCCTGTATATTTTTTTAAAATGATTGTGTATAGATACACTTACACATATGCATTTACATGTAACATACAAAAAAATGTATGTATGTTATACCCTTAAATTTTAATTCAACTGTTTCAGAATTGTGGAAATAGTATATTTATGAAAAAACTACAGAATTACTTCTACTATTTCCTAGTTGAAATTACAATTACATAATTAATACTCAGAATATTTAATATTGCGTACAAATGTCTTATCACAGTGTGAGAATGTTAATCATACAAAAGTTTTAATGAAAACTCTTTTAATGTCACATTCATTACTCTGTTTCGTAATCGTTTTCCTGTTTCATATTTGTTTATACGCACAACATTTTTTTTACGTTACTATCAGATTTTTTGTAGATTTCAAAATTAAACCCAAGTCAAAATTTAATTGAAAAGATATAGGAATGTAATTAACTAGTCTTACAATTAAATAATCTCATAAAAGCTTGTATGAATAAGTGGAAGCATGTAATAGATTCGCGAAAATATATATAAAATACTATAAATAAAACAGATTGTATATAATTTACTAAAATCATTATATTTAGGGAGGAGAAGAATCGACCATATGGTTTATTAATTGGTAATTACATAAAAAATCCATTTTACTCATTTAGGACAATCAGACAGATCGCAATTTCCTTCTCCCTAAGCTTATAAGCCAAATGATTGTTGGTTACATATGGCCACTAATATTTAAAATACGCATTTAGATTATTAATATATACATTTTTAAGATCATTCATAGCCAAAAATTCCTATTACTAAATTCCTATAAAAGCCGTTTTACAGTATAATTTTCTTTTTTCATCTATTTTTAAGAAGAAAATTAAAATCTATAATAGTTCCATACGTGTGTATAAAATCCATAAATTTTGTATAAAGATCCATTGCAATTTACATGCATTTATTGTATTTCAAGTTCTCTATGACTGAACTATGAAATCAATGCAAACATGTAAAGGAAGATAAATGTTTCCAACATCAGAGGGTCATTGCAATTTCAAATTTGTGCATTTCAAGAAGGCACAAATAGCAAGTGTATGAAATTATACTGTAAAATTTATCTGAGTACTCTCTTTGCATACACTGTATACAAAATGAATACTTGATAAAATATTAAAAAGTTCAAGATTCTTAAAATAATAAAACATTAGAAACTAGTCTTTAGTTCTGAAGCTGAGATGTAGTTACCATTAACTTTAAATGATACAATTGGTACTCAAATTTCCATGGAATGATTGCTTTACTCTAGGAAGCAACAGCAGTACTAGAAAATTGTACTTCTCGACTAGTTGCATGAAAAACTTCCATCATAACATTTCGTGTCTTTTGCATTAAATGTTCAATATCATCTGTACTTAATCCTTCTGTGGATATTGGTGGTAATGCTGTTATAATAACTTGACCTTTAAATAAAACATGTTGATATATTGAATTATTTATATTTAAACATGTATACTCATGTAAATGTAGTTCTAAAACTTACCAGAATCAAACCGTTTTTCTTGTGAAGACATAAAGTAATAGGAAGAAAATACAACAGGCAATATAGGTAACTGTGAACTAATAGCCACATGAAAGGCACCTTTTTTGAAAGGATGAATGTGACCAGTATTATGTCTAGTACCTTCAGGGAATATCCATAATTTAATCTGTACAAGATACAAAAAACAATGGATGAACACAGAGTCACAAATTACTTTGATATCTTCATAAACAATTGTAAAATAAATTACCTTTTTATCTTTAATGTGATCTGTGGCAGTATTAATAACTGAACGTGCCTTTTCTGAATTCATTCTATCTATAAATATCAATCCACAAAGCCAAGCAGCTAGACCAAAAGGCCATGCATAAAAAAGTTCTTTTTTAGCTACAACTGTACACTTTTCCATTATTGGCCATATTTGAAACATTCCCATTATATCTAACGAACTTTGATGATTTGCAACTATGATGCATGCTCTCTCTTGCTCCAAATGTTCTCTCCCTTTCAGTTCCCACCGTACTCCCAAGAAGTTGGTAAGACAGGAGCATACAGAAGATGCTAATCTAAAAATGTATTTTTTGCAACATTTTTAATCTATAAAAAAATAAATTATATAATGAAAAAATGATAACGAATGGTGGATAAACTTAACAAATGCAATAATTCAAGTTTTCACAAAATTATACAAAATTTTTAAAAAGTATTTTTATATAAAAGAATCATAGAATGACAATTCTTGAACTCTCCTTTCATGTATTTCTCTTCAATTTTTCTTGTACGTATATTGCGTACGTATATTGCGAAACAATATTTAAATACTATTAAACAATCACTGACAGAATAGTACAATTAAAGTAAAACAATTTTACAATTGAAACAAAGTCATAACTTATGCAAAATCTGCGCGACATAATACAGTGTATGTATAGTAAATACTATTCAAACCACCACCACCACCACCACCGTTACCACTACCACCACTATCCTCGCTGCCATCCCTGTATCAGAATGGTTGTAGAACGTTACACATCGTTCAATAAGTTCATTTTATAACGTATCGTGTCTCTTAAGACGGATAATAAAACAGTAAATTATAATGCAGAAAATATAGAATGTAGTATGCAAAGCGATTAAAATATCTACAATTAGAAAATTTGTTAATAATTACTAACACAAAGTTCTTGACGTTCCATGGATGTAGCATCATAATTGGTAACAAAGTGATCGAATTAATCATTACGTATCCATAATAGAGAAGGAACTTGAAATAATAACGAAAGGTTCTGCTCATCTCGTACAAGAATGGCAATACAAGTATGAAACCGACAAGGATCACTTCGAAACACGACGGTGCCATCTTTATTGGCGACAGAGGGCGGATACTAGACACACGTAATAATTCCACGATACCGCACAACCAACGTTAATAGTTTCACGTTTGCTGTACGATCTTGTAATATCGTACGGCTTCGAGTAATGTAACGTATTGAGGAAGACCCTCGACTGTTGTCCATCGACTGCTGGATGGACGTCTTATATTGTTGGCAGTTCGCGCGACTGTCAGACCGCACCACACTCACACACATACACGTTCCCAACACTTCTGTATCTCCTATGATCTCTCGCTACCAAGCCCACAATACTTCTCAATCTTCGACTAGTTAACTCTCCCTCCAATTACGTTGCCCTGCCCTTGCGTGCTCATATTTCACGCGACAATAATATTTACGCACAGATCAGTAGTCACAACAAATATAACTCAGTTGTTTAGCCTGCTTTGCCCTTCCGCTGACGACCACTACAAAAGCGAAAAAGGGGGTTAAAAAACTGTTCGATTTTTTTATGATAAAAATTGCTTTAAGAAAGATACGTTTTTCTCGTATTTTTTTTTTTTACTGTCTTCCTTTATTCCCCTCTACGTTGTCTAAACTATATATTGAACAAAAGTCTTAATCCATAATCAGCTGGTGTGATCATTGCACTCTCTTTTCGTCTTATCTATACGTAGATATATGTCTTTGTACTACCCTCTCTCTTTACAACAATCTTTTGCAATTGTTATTCAGAACGAAGAGTTCATTCACATTGATTAATAATTCACGTGCGGGTTTATGTTTTTATCAGTTTTTATATGTATACTATCTTCAATCATTCAGTCAGTGAAATTCATGTGATAATTACATGTTATGGGGAATGAATGTTTTCAAACACTATTTCTATAAATAATGACATAATATTATTATACAATTTATGTGTGTTAAATAATGAACTTTTAAAATATACATGTATCTCCGTCTTTACCAAAAGTGTCAAAAGTAGATACGGTTTTTCATTTTTGTTTATATCGTTTATTTATAAAATTCATGTTATCCGATGCATTACCATTTTTGCTTATAATTTTTATTTTAAAATTTCAAATTTCGATTATAATATCCCGCCATGATTAGTTCGATAGTTTGCGCGGCAACAAACTGATGACTGACGAGTTTCAAATTTCGCTGAATATCACACGTGTTTATCTTCGAGTCTTCGAGTAGGTTAGTTGTGTACTATGGAGTATAATTCCGTCTTGTAGTAGAGTTAGGTTTCTGAAATATATTTGGATAGAGTGTTGGAAAATACATACGATGTAAAATATTTGAAGTTGTTCTAAATTCTTTCATACAGTAAGTGTGTAAATCCTTATTTTCCTTGAAATGTTCTAATAATAAATCTCAGTGTGCCTTTTGTTTCCGATTTTCAGAATTTGATACGGTTTATATAGTACTGGCTTTAGTATTCTTAGAGAATATTATCATAATCGAGAGTGCAGTAAGATATTAAAACTAAAACATTTAAAACTAAATCATTTAATTTAACTATAAGAAGAACTACATGTAAAACGTACACACTAACCTTTGAATCGTAAAAAATGCGAAAATCTACAGTTAAAGATAATCAGAAATACGAAAATGTTGAAACTACAATCCGAGCATTATTGCTCTCGCGAAAAGGAAGCTGTACATTAACGCAATTATCAAAAGATTATTATGAAACAGAGGGTGAACCTATACCTTCATGTGACCTAGGGTACCGTTCTCTATTGCATCTTTTACAAAGCATGCCAAAATCTGTTATGATAGAATGTAGGAATCAGATATATTACGTGAAAGGTATTGCTTCTGAAAAGACCAAACATGTTAGTAAATTAGTAGCAGGTCAGAAAGATCAGAAATTTCCAGTTGGAAGAAAATCATTTAAACCGAGTCATTATTACCCAGTTACTGTGCCTCAAAAAGTTCACATACCAGCAGAGCTATTAACTATGGTAATTACCTTGGTTAATGATCACCCAGATGGCTTGAATAAAGATTATATTCTTCAAGCAATACATTCACATATGCCTTTTACAAATATTTCTATGAGTGACATGGAAGAACAATTACACAAATTATCGCACAAAATTTATCAAACACATAATAAGATTTATCCAATTGAAAGTAAGCAAAGAAATTTTAATTCAAAACCACCAATAGTGACTGCAAGTGGGGAAGAGGATTCAGAGGATATATTAGATTATGAAGATGATGATTTTAACTTTGTGTCTTCTAGTCAAGTGACTCATCTACCTGATACAAAGACAGCTACAAAAACTAAACCAACATCATCTTTTATAAAGGATACTGTATCAAAGTGCCATGATCAGAATATAGAAAATACAATCTCAAAGCATAAATCAAAAGAACAACCTGACCAAATTAATTCATTGAATTTACACAATTATAAATGTAATGATCAATCACAAGCTGAAACCCAGATTGAATTTAATAATAATGTAGAAAAAGAAAATTACTTTGATGGTAAAAATGTTGATATACTTATAAATGAAAGAGTTAGATTTCGTTTGGAAAAACTTATTCAAAACCATCCTAATGGAATTTGGTGTGCTGAACTCCCAGAAAAGTATTTAGAAGAGTATAAAGTTTCTTTGAATTACACAGAACTTGGTTTTAATAGTGTTAGAGAATTTGCATCACAGCTACCTCAAATATTTCATTGTATACAACCTAATGATACAGGGGACTTCATGTTGTACTCTGCAAAAACTGAACTTCCACTAAATAAACCAAAGGACAAGCAAAAAACTATTAATCTTGCAGAATTACATCATATATATGAAAGAGATGATGAAACTGAAGCACTTCCAACAACATTGGTAACTAACACTTATCTAAATAAAGTAATAATATTTTTTTTAATTATTTACACAAGTCTAATGTTTTTCAATATTTAGTCCATTGATACATGCAAAAAGTTAATACCAGATGGTATAGTAACCATAGGAGAATGTGTAGGTCAAATAAATGTTGAAGATTTAGTAGTCAATGAAAAGCCTTACATAGAAGTAGTTGTTGTTGAAGTATTCACACCATCATTTTTTTGGATACAACTTCGCAAAAAGCAAAAAATATTCAAAACATTTATGGATGACTTACAGTATGTATCATTATGTTATGTTAGTAATGTATAATGTAGTTTCTTTGTGAACAATATTTACATGAATACTATATCTTCTAGTGAGTTTTATTCACGAAAATCTGAAGAATATGTAATACCTCCTGTTGTATTAGAAAAGGGCTTGAACTGTGCATGTATATATAATGGAATATGGCACAGGGGTATAATAAAGACAGTGAAACCTGATCTACAAGTTACTGTAAGTACAGAGTGATATGAATCATGTTCAATTCAATATTAAATAGATATTATTAATATCTATTTATTGCAGGTGATGTTCTATGATTATGGAACATTGAAAACATATCCCCCAGATGCAATTTTTTATTTACATCGAATGTTTTCTTCTATACCAGCACAAGCCATACCATGTGGCTTAATTAACACAAAACCTTACAAAGGATCCAAGTGGTCTCGTAGTGCTACTCATCATTTTGCAGTAAGGACATCGCAGTCACCTTTGGTCGCGACAATAGCATCAATTAATAAGGAGGTAAAAACAATATATACTTATATATTGTGTAATTAAATAAAAAATAATTATACGTGTTGAATGAATTATTAATTCGTTACTTATTGTTTTTGTAAATAGGATAATTCATTAATGGTAACACTAACTGACACACTAGAAGACGAAGATGTACATATCAATGATTGGCTAGTTGAACAAAAATTAGCGCAACATGGAAAAATGGTTTGTACAAAAAACAGAAACTTTCCATTTTGTTATTACTTAGAATGTCAAGAACGCTTTAAACGAATGTCTAAAAAACCACCTTTTTCCGAGAACTCTTCCAACGATAACGTAGCACTATATGATTCAAATACTAACTTGAAAATATCTACGAATTTTCATAAAGAAAATTCAATATCGCATAAAACACAGAAAAAATATTTACAACTTCTTGAATTTTATAAGTCTTCAAAAAGCAATTCTACCGAGGAAAGAACTTGTTTAACTTTTAATTCAGAGAAACGATCTTCAGGAGAACTAAGGTCTATACATGAAAAATTAGCAAGTATTAAGACAACTTCTGATTTTAATACTAGTAGTAGCAAAGAATTTCATAATACAGGAAAAAATAATAACATATTCGATAGTTCTTCTTCTTCGTTTAAATGTCCCGATGACACAGCTAAAAACAACATTGCTACTGAAAGTAATGGATATGATATTCTAAAAAAATTCAGCTATATTCCAAAGTCGTATGCCTATCATTTTCGTATACAAGATCCGGAAGAAGAACTAGATAGAATGAATGAAGAAATCCATATTAATAGATATCATAAACAGAATGAATTGGAAGAAGTAGATTGGTCTGTTATAGATAAAAATATGGAAGAAAAAGAAGAGCGTGTACAGCACCAAGATGTAATAAAAACTTATAAATCATTTCCAACGAAACGAAACAATATAACATTGGCTGAAAGTTGGTTTTTAAAAGCAGTACGTAATAATACTAATTTTGCTTCGCGCGATGAAGATATACGTTGGTTACCAAATGGAAATATTAGTGAAGTAAAAGATCCTTCTCCATTAATATTAAAGACTATCAAAAAACGCGCAAGTAGTAACTTAAATGAAAAAACAATTGCCATTCCTCAAAGAGCACTGGAAATATTAAGTGAAAAGGAATTGTCTAAAAAATCTCATGAATTATCGACGAATGTATCTGAAAATATAAATGAAACACGATCAACCATTTCATCAGAGGGAGTTAGCAGTGTAACTGCTGATAATTCAAGTTACTCAAATAACGACGATACATTTAACATTGAAACTACTGAAAGTAGTTCTGGTGATTGCCAATTAGAAAATCATTATGTATTTATGAAATTAAATGGACCTAAATATGAACTGTTAAAGAAATTATTAATGAAACAGAATTTATCAAATAGTACTTCAAGTCTCGATACCGACGATTTAAGTCAATCAAAAATGTCTATATCTTCTGAAGGAGACACTTGTAACCCAGATAATAAATCTGAGCAGGATTACGAAAATTGTGTAAGCACTGACGAAACTATATCGGACAAATTTAATTTTGAAATGCAAGATAAAGATTTATATTCTACAGACACAGAACAGATAAGTAGAAATACAATGGAATCAGATATGAATGACAAAACCGAATCATATGACGCCCTAGTATCACCGGAAGTATTATCAGCAGAAGAATCTACATCGATTCAACCCGTATTATCACAGCAATCAACATTAACAGAAAAACCAGTGTCAGTATTAAGAGTAGCATCAGAAACAGTACAAGAAACGTTAAGAGAAGAAGATTCAGAATTAGTAGAAGAAGAAAATCTCTCATTGAGAAAAGAAATGATGGCAATGGAATTAGTACCAAAAACAGAGTTATTACCCCCTAGCAGAATAGATGATATATCCAGCATACCTGTTTTCAATGACAATGATTTAGAATCAGAAGAAGAGGAATGGGATGTAGTCATGTCACATTCTGATGTCTACGACTTTCTCAGGGTTAATTGTCCTTTCAGAAAAAGTATTGAAATGTATAGTCAAATGGAATCTAATACATCCTTACAAATAGAAGAAGTAAACAGTTCAGATTCGACTGAAACTAGTGACGTTTTGGATGAGAAACATACAAATAATATTGAAAAAAGTATATGTTCAACAGATAAAATATTCAATAATAAAAAACAATTAAATATTGGAATCCCAGAATCTGAGATACAATCTGAAGAAACTTTAATAATAAATAGCGAAAATAATTCTTCAATTAAAACAGATTTAGTGCCTTGGAAATCAGAAGGAAAAGCAAAAACATTAGTAGAAATGCTAAAGAAATTAAAATTACAAAATAATAAAACTAAATAGTACTGTATAATGCGATCTATTGAACAGCAGGTGTAAAAATATTATTATAGTTCGATGATCATGTACAGTTTTGTCTAATGCACTTTTAAGGTTGCAATAATGCAGTTATTTTAATTTTTTTTTTTTTCTGTTTTTTATGTGTATCTACTAAAGACCAATTCAGTTATATAGTGCTACTATATACAATTAAACCGTGCTACCGTATGCGTTAAGTGCTTAAGATTAGAATACTATATATTTTTATAACATATAAAAAGAAATTATTTTTATAATTTTGGGAAAAATACGACCTTTATGTTATCATGACATTTGTATTACATTTGTTATACGTAAAATAAAAGCATTGTAACAGAAAACTTAATTGTGTACTCTTTACTCTATACCAGCATTTTTTATTGTATTTTATATTGATCTCATAAAGTGGTAATTTTTCCCAAACTGATATTTCGAGTAGCAATTAAATAGGTACATTTGTTTCTAAAGCTGTGTTTACGGAAATTGCAAAGTAAGCCTCGTATGTATAGAAAAAATATACATCATTTTTTTACGTACTCCACAAGGAGGCAACGCTCGTCAAGGCAATCTTGTCTCGCAGTATCCGTTCATAGCATTAAAATAACGCTTTATTTGATCTCCTCGTTTTTTTAATAGGGGGATAAAGTTGATATGAGTGATTTGTTGCTGTACGTTGAGGAGAACTTAATCTATTCACCAGAGCAATGCTATGAAGAAGAAACCCAAGAATCTGAAAGTGAACAGAAAACTATGGAAAGCATTGCGCCCTTAGTATCACCACAAAGTACGCTAAATAATAAAGTGTTTAACTTTTCTTCAGAACTTTCATTATCTGAAGAATCGCAAAAATTATCTACAATTGTGGAAGAGAATTTACAAAATCAAGTTCCAAATAATTTGTCATCTACTAGTTTTTCTTTAATAAATATAAACACAAATCCACTTTTGCAAGATAAATCTACATACAATGATACTAAAGACGAATTAACTCCAGAAAAGTTTATGGAATTGTGGAATGAAAATTTGAAATTGCAGATGCAGATAACTGCTACATTTCATATGCTTTTTAATAAAGTAATGAAAAATTCTCAAAAAAGTACAAATGGTGAATCAGATAAAGATAATAAACTCTATGAAACCATGAATAATATGTTTATGTGTACAAGGAAAGGTATGGAAACTTTAGTTAATTTTGGTGCTGTAAATGATTTCAATACAAAAAGTAGTGATACAAATAATGATTTTATGAAAAGTGACTATTCTTGTGGAAATCCTGTATTTCCTACAATAAATCAACAACAACCATTGCATAATTTCACTGACAATGGATATGTTAATAATCAAGCTAATTTATTTGAAAATACTGCTCAGAAGTCAGCCTCTCATTTGAATTCGACGTATACAAATTATTTTATACCCATGGACAATAATGTTGATGCAGCTAATCAACATTTTGTAAATAAACAATCAGCAAGAAATGAAAGTTATCCTTCACAATTTGGGAAATTTAATACAGGATTCAACATAGATAATTCAATGTCTGCAGAAAGATCAGATAGTAATGAAACACCTTTCAAAGAAACTAATCCTTTTAGACTCAGTCTATCAGGCAAATTACAGATATCAGATTCAGACGAGGAAGTAACTTGTTTAAATTCTAACACGGTATCAGCCGCTCAGAACGATCAGAGATCAATTTTTGAACATAATCCAATGACTTTTCAGGAAGACAAGACTCCCAGTATTTCGAAAAGTCTGTCTGAAGAAATATCATTCAATTTTAATCAACATCTTTTTACTTATGGTTCGAGTAACATGAATAATATCAATGATGATATATCTAGACTAAACACACAGTCTCAGCCTGTTAATTATACGTGGGGTATAGACAATATTACTAATAATATGTCCAAATTTACTATTGACAATCCATTTTTAACAAACGACATTGATCAGACGGCGAAAACGGAAGATTATACTCCGTATTTTACAATGAATTCACAAAAACATGTCGAGAAACAAAATACTGGAGAGAATATTTTCAATTCTTGTTCGTCACAATTAAATGACTCTTTCCTTAATCACAAAAAACAGTTCATAGCAAAAACAAATAAGGCAATGCAAATAGACACAAATAATACCGCCAATTTTAATCCATATTCATTCACAAATAGCAATAATTTCACTCTTTTGAATGGAAATTATAATTGTAGAAACATAAATGATAATTACGTATCTTCATCGTGGTTACCGATTAATAGTTCTCCATCATCTAAATTAATAGATAATACAAATGTTGATGAGGGATATCTTACTCGTCCATCTACTTCACATAATTCATACAGATCATCCCCATTAGTGCAAGCAAACAGTGAAGTAGAATATAGCCAAGAATCATTGAATAGAAATCCAGGTGAACCATGTAATATACCGACGAGAATGTGGATGAAGTCGATCGACGAGATAAATACTGTTCAATCCGAACTTTGGAGGAAACATTTCCCAAGCCAGAAAAATGAATATACAGAAGCACTATACGACGGCAGTAATCAGAATACAGTAGAAAACGTTAGTGCGAAAGAGACAACTCATGTGAAACAGACAGGAACTCATGTTAATGTTAATGATACAAAAGTAATAAATAATTTATACTTGAAAGAAAACGAATTTAAAAATGCTGGATATATGCAAAGAGTCGATTCAGTTAGAAATCATTTGTCTTTAAATAATTGTTTATATGATAATATATTTTTTCATCCAGTCGGTATGTTCTACTACATTTTTCTATTGAATAATATTATATTTCATTTCTATGTAACTTTTCCTTTCTTTTAGTACTACCTAACTGTGTGATACACACATTTTATTACAAAGAAGAAGGATGGATATTAATAGATGAATTCATTAAAACATTTACTGAATTTGAAACAGTTCAGTACATGATGAATTTTCTACATATTCTTCATATACCTATATCAATTCAAGAAATTGATAAAAATCAGTACTCAATTAATGTTTTAAATATGGACGGGTAAGTATTCTAAAAGTGGTTAAAATATCTTTTTATGAAAACGATGTAATAAATATCATTCTTTGCTTTAGTGTCTTCCTAGAAGAAACGAATTTTGTTATGTATGAATCTAAGAATCTGCAATTGATGCCATTAAAGACGATGCTGAAATTATTGTATAAACTTAAAATTCTTTCTCGGCAGGAGATAGACTGTGCTCTTCAACAACAAGTTCAAGAACAAGTTGTAACAGGGTTGCATACGTTTATACTTAGTGTAAGTAGTGTTCTATCACTAATATATTTTTTAATATATTTTTATATATATTTTTTTCTATTTTAGTCAGTCATTCATGCATATGGACGATTCAAGCATTATATTGACAAAATAAACAGTTAAAAACAATTGATTAGAAGTTTCTTAATAATTGAAGTTTCTTTCTAAATGAGTGAAAAATGATGCGTGATAATTAAAACATATAATACTTATGTTACTTTAAGTTCTATATTATACTTCAATATAAGTCATAATATAAAAAAAGTATTTTTGTGTTTATATTAAGAAATACTATACTTAAGTGCCATATTATATGTCATGAATATTTTGAAAGCTTTATTTTCTTTTGCGTCGCTGTTTTGTTCAAGTAAAAAAATTTGAACTAATTCATCATGTGAAGTGTTTATGCTTATATGTACAAATATTAAATAGATATTTTTTCCTAACCCATCGCCATTTTTTTTAAATATTTCATTTCTGTGTAGGCTTATTTTTACAACGTAATTGTCACGTTGATAATTAATTTGAAACATATTAAACGTACATCTATTTCAGTAAATTAGTAAATATTAAATAACAGTATGAATATTTATAATAATATTTAAGTAATTATAAAACTTACGTTCGAAATACCCAAAGAAGTTTAAAAACGATAATCTACTTAAATTCAATATTTGTACGACCGGAAGTCAGAACTGCCCTCTAGCGTCAACTTATTTTAACTCATTCGATAGTACGTAGAAAACAATCGTAACATTGCCAATCGAACTGTGTCGGGGTGTCGAGGTGCGTTTAACAAGTGATTTCGTTCACTTCAAAATTAATACGACAGTACGACGTTAATATTTTTGTGACAAACAATGGCGGGTGGAGACTCCCAGGAAGAAAAGCTTACTGGATTTGCGAAATATTATAACAGCGTTACCGATCGCGGTCGGGCAAACGTAAGTAACCTCAAAATGTGTTCGTCGGTTTACGACATTATTAAATTTTCTTCTTAGACACTTTGAAAATCATACCCCTAATATTAAGTGTTTTAAATGTGTCACTTTTTTATAGGTTGCAAAAGTAACGTACGCTGGCGTCGCTCTCCTAGCCCTCTACCTATATCTGAAACCGAAGAAGAAGGCTCAAAACTGATGCCGAGATGAACGCTTATAGACGTATTATGTAATAATTTCTGTACAGTAACTTTGCTCTATTGAGAAATAAAGGAAGGGACCTTTTCTGGATCGTTCGTCACTGTTGTTTAGTCGTTTATTTTTACGACTCCGCGCGCATGGAACAGTTGTGTAAGATGTAATATTTAATGTTTCGTTACCAGCTCTTTATACGTAGGGATTTCGTTGAGTTTTACGCGACAACGTTGAATAAACGAATTGACAAACTTAGTAAATTACAGAAATGAACATATATTCTTGGATTTTGTGTTGGTTAAATTCGTGAAATGATTGTAAGTGATATACAGCAAGGAAATAAAAAGTAAAGTTTATTTTGTCATTGATTTTTAATTATTATTATTGTTAAATGAATTTTTTAATAGGAGCGAGGTAGTCATGGTTCTGGCTGAAAACGAAGTTTTATTTTTATAATTGTGTATTTCTTATTGGCTATACATGTATGTGTATGTACACATATATAGTCACAAAGATATAATTCCATAGAAATTTAATGACTAGAATATAATATATATTCACATAATTCATATAATCTTATTTTATTATATATTTATGAGAGCGTTTCTTTTCCCTCTATGCTAAATTTTGATATTTATATAGTAAAGAAGATAAAATTCCAGAAAAAAATTTGTCTGTTCTTGATGAAAGAATTTCTCACATTTAAAATTTAGTATCTAATAAAATAATTAGAGTATTTTAAATTATTTTCATATTTACAATTCGTATATTACCTATGCTTACTTTTTAATGTTTAAATTTACACGTGTTTTTAACACTGTATTTGATGACGTGAAAGGGGTAAATACGAACGTTCATTTTTCGATCACATATTCGCAATTGAAGAAAGCTTGTGCTTCAGAAACAATATAAAAGAATCTAGTCTTAAGAGATCTACTTTATGGCTTCAGGTACACGTTTGTATTCCTTTCTGAAATGCTAAGGTGCAAGTAAGTTGTTAAAATTTTAGTCGCGCTATATTTCTATCTTGTATCAACAAAAATTCTATCAGCGTAGTACACCTTAATATTTCAGACTAATAGGCATAAGTGTGATAAAAAGAATATAACGATTTTTCGCGCCTTAATGGAAGTCCTAACCAATGTCTGACGAGAACGTTTTTATTCGTTTCAAATTTGAAAGAGTACTAGGCGATACCTATCGTTAGTACATAATATTATACAATTTGTGAAGTGTCAAGAATTGAAAAAATATGCGCGTAAGTAAAAATTTAAATTAGTTCGGTTATTTTTTCTTTCCTAGTACATATTCTGGATAGAAAATCGACGCCATGAATTCGATTATGATTACAAATTGAAATAAACCAATAATTTTCGATCAAAGTCGATAATATTAACATAGCATGTGTAGTTTGTGAATGGTATGGTATTTACAGTTCATTAAAAGTATAATATCCAATAAAATTATAATATGGGTACCGTATTTGTACACGAAACATATACGTTTTACTTGCGTTAAATAGTTTCATGTCCGTATAAGGTAATCATTCGTCCTACATCGTTTTATATTGTAATAATGAGTTTCAGGTAACCTAATTCAACTCTTTATCACAAAACTTTTTTTATTTCCTTTGAGAAACTAATATTTCGATTAATATCAAATCTCATTCAATGACAAGATTTACTAAATTATTATCACAATTAGAGCTCTCAAGAATGATGACCTTACACTTATGTATGTATAAAGAAACGCATATATACATATGTATTTGTTTCACTGCTGAAATGCTTCGTATACATTATATGCACGATGAAGCAATTATTATACAATTCGTACACGCACATCGACTAAAATGCATCGCATTTTAAGCTTCATCAATAATTAAATGACACTAAAGTCCTGACGAATGGCGCACTATTGCGTTAGATTTGTTCCGTATGTTGACTTTAAGAAAAAGTATAAAGATTCAGCGTAGTATAAATGAGATGAATTAAAAATATCTGCTTTCCAAGAATGAAATTACTCTTGAATGATTAAGAGATTCATAGAACTCCTAGACCCGATCAAACATTTAATTCTAGAATATCTTCTTATTTTATAATATGATAGATGAATGTAGGAGCGTACATTTTTTAAGTATAGCCGGTTGACTTATCAAAGTTAAATTTATTACAGAGTAGAATCTACGTCTTTTTTATTCCATCCATTGTGATTACTGGATGTTCTAGATACTTGACTGGGACTTCTGACAGGGCTTCTCGCAGGATAGTAAACGCATGGTCCCGGACTAGCGGGTCTCCCTGACATCTTCACACTTTGCCGCATACTACCGTTCGAAACGTTATTGTTCCTACTGATAGTACTCGATCTGTTCAAGTGATAATGTCTGATAGAGTTCCTGAGTTCTATATTGGTCATATTCGTAACGATCGACTCGTCGTAAGTTTGGAATTCGGGACTGTCCCTGCCTTGCCCGAATAGCCTCGAGTTGCAAAATAATTTTAGGAATATCCTCTTGAATTTTCTACCGAAGATCACGTAGATAATAAAATTAATGCTGCTGTTAATCGTCACTAGGAGGTTTCCCGTCTGCACTAGCCAGAGTGGTGGTTCGTTCAAGAAGGTTTCGTAAATATTCGAAGCGAGTGGTAGGATATTACAGACGAGGAAGACGATCACCACGCAGAGTAGCATCGTAGCTAGGCCGATCTCTCGTCTCTGATGTCGGGATAATTGTTGCAAGTCTCTGTTTGCCTTTCTCACCTGGAATCAATACAAGGTTTTAATTAGTTCATATCTAAAACTGCATTAATTTACTTTTTGAGATTTTATTTTATTTTCAAAAAACTTTTGTCTATTGTATGTACTCGAAAAATATTGCCGCGATAAATTAGCCCTGTCATTGGGAAGAAAATCACGAACGAAACAGGGAGAATAGAATTGGACGCGCGACTCGCACGAAGAAGTTCACCTTGGGGGATTGTTTTCCGTGACGACGGGGAAAAAATTTCTCACGCGGGCCATGGGATACCCTACGAAACCGTGAAAAGATTTATTTAGCAACGCGCCATTTAGGAAATTGCGTCGGTGAAGTGAACAGAACAAATTGTACTATATACTTCTGTCAATATAGCAAAAAGTAATAAAACAGGATTGTCGTTTTTGTGGGCAAGTATTAATTTAATAAAATGGTTCATGTTTTTGTCGAGAAATTAATCATTTTGGTTGTTTCAAAATATTTTCAAGATATTTATACAAACTGGCAAAGAGTAAAGTAGCAGAAAGTAGAGCGTTACTTAGAACATTTCCCTCTTTACTTCTGTAGACTATGGATTTTGCTCACCCGCTGATAGATGGCCGCATTGAAGATCACCAAAGCAAGAAAGGGAAACAGATAACAAACGAAGAAGTACATCCAGTGTACATAGACAGTGACGTACAAGTTGTTGTTCCTCAAATCCGCTGGAGTCAAGCAGTTCACGGTGACATTGTATTTCCAGTGAACCTCGGTGTAGGAGTCTATCTCCCAAAATCTGTTGAGAGTAAAGACGAGATGATATTGTTGAAATATTATTTCATGCTCAGTAAGCGGACCACTCACTTTGGTAAATTATAAATAAAGGTGAATATCACGATAACCAAGACAGCCAGTTGGGCTCGGCCGTAGGTACAGAAAGATCTTGCTTTCAGAGGATGACAGACTGCGATGTATCTCTCCAGAGTCACTGTCAGAGTCAAATACACCGTCGCGATTTGCGCCATACACGACAATGGGTAAAGAAATGGGACGATCTTTGGATGGACGATGAACTTGTAATTGAACAGCAGTCCCGTGTACGTGTAAATTGCAGGTAAGCCATAAATCAGTATCTGAAAACGAAGAAAAAGTTGAATTTTCGATGACCAACGTAACAACGTTTGGTGGAAGTTCGGAACGAAGTTGGATTAAAGCTGCGACCCAGCGGTTGAAGCGAATCCGTCGAATCCCTAATTGAAAATCTGGATTAACGCGATTCGGTTCAGCGAAATCTCTCTGAATTTCCCCATTTAGCGTTCTCGAATACATGAATCGTGTTAGAAGCAGCGGTTGATAGCTGTTCGAGCAATAACAGCGCATTCAACATCGAACACCCTCGGGGAGTTTGATATTGACCTCGGGAAATTCATTTGGCGATCAGACCATTGGCGGTTTTACGTAACCCGAGGATGGAACGGCGAGATATTTTCTCTGGGTAAACAGCTAGCTCTTTAAGGTAACTAGGTACTTTATATTAGCAGCTAGTATCTTAATCACCATCGCTGAGACTGATAATTTGAAATTTACTGAAGAGCCGAGGTGTTTAAGGGTTACAGATAGTTTATTTAGGGAAGATTCGCTTGATTCTCGACGTTATCGTTCCGTGCAACGTTAGCAATAAGTAACTTACAGTCATACGCAAGAGTTAACATTAATTCAAGCTTGTTTCGCTCCGAGTTACAAGTTCCTCGAGCTTTCACGTTTGACTACAGTAATAAATTAACGGAAGCTTGTCGTCGCGTGCATCGAAGTACCTATGCCCTCGAGGGACTAGGTGTTAGTAGTAAATTCGTTACGACAGAACACTACATGTTTGACCAACATTCGAGCGACAACGAAACATCCTTTTGCATATTTCATTTATTCCTTATGGTATCCTATTTAAGATGCCATTCGATTGCAACTTCTGAGTTCACCATTGAGACAATAACTTTAGGGATGCAAACATAATAAGTTAATAAACTTACCGAAATAATGATCAGTACTGTGTCGCATCTAGCCAAGCCAATCAATAGGTAATTAATCGACGATTTCATCTGAGGTCTCGATAATATGATCATCGAGATCGTGTTACCGAAAATGCCGAAAAGCCCAATCAAATTCACTAATATGCCATAGATAATGAAATCGAAGAGACCGCTTGAACTAATATCGTGTGTACATTCGAGTAACTCTCTCACGCTAGTGGTGCTAGACAAATTTTCCGATAATTGAACATTGTAATAGTTAGATGCGTTTAAGAACTTCGGACTTGTTTCCATCGTTTCGTCTTTTCGTTTGCTTCTTCATTAGGGTTTTCTAGACTCCTATCTCAATCTCATGTCACCATTTTTGGATTTTTTAGATCTAGTTGTACATAGTAGATCTGGTAATTTTTATTGGTTCCTTGTTCAGTCTTTATGAGCTATTACCATGAAGAAGATAATTCCTCTTTTCTTCGTTGCTCCACTTTTTGGATTCCCTTGTAAAATCTTTTAAGAATCTTGAGATTTTCGAAAAAATTAGAATTTCAAATGTTCCAGTTTGACTCCCACTACCTTTTGACTTTGTGAGAGCCAAAGACGAATAGTTCCGGTACCATGACGAACACTTTATCGACGCTTAAAAGTGCTATCTCGTTTTCCGCGTTTCTGCTCGTCCCCAAAGCGCTACCGAGTCAATTTCAATTTGCCTAATTTCAATGGAACTTTCGGAGATGTACATTTGCGATTTGTCGCGGTTACGCAGTAATCGATGATTCGTTTTTCCTTAGGAAATGTCTGTCGAAGCTTTCCAGAAATCTGCAATGAAAAAAATATGTTTGTTAAAAATATTATATAATCTATTATTAAATATTGCAGGAAGTATGAAATATTGATGAATAAGAAACTGCAAGATAACTGTTAATAATTTGTATGAATTACTACGTACAATTGTTATTAACAATTTGTCTAACAAAAATTGTTGATCCCATGAATATTTTACGAAATTTGTTAATTTTTCGCAAGTTATTCTTCGTTCGATTCATTTCGCAATTTCCACCACCGAAGAACTTATTTCATTGGTTCCCCCACTTCTGATCAGAGGGTACATATACCCCTGGAGGACTGAGACTGTCTCACTCGCGCCGGGGCCACCGGTGGCTTCGGATGGGACAGGCCCTTCTCCTGGCCCTTCTCCTGGCCCTTCTCCTGGCCCTTCTCCTGGCCCTTCTACTGGCCCTTCTACTGGCCCTTCTACTGGCCCTTCTACTGACCCTTCTACTGATCCTTCTACTGATCCTTCTACTGACCCTTCTACTGACCCTTCTACTGACCCTTCTACTGACCCTTCTACTGACCCTTCTACTGACCCTTCTACTGGCCCTTCTACTGGCCCTTCTACTGGCCCTTCTACTGGCCCTTCTACTGGCCCTTCTACTGGCCCTTCTACTGGCCCTTCTACTGGCCCTTCTACTGGCCCTTCTACTGGCCCTTCTACTGGCCCTTCTACTGGCCCTTCTACTGGCCCTTCTACTGACCCTTCAACTGACCCCTCAACTGGCTTTTGGTTTAACCCTTATTTTCACCTTTATTTTAATTCTTATTTCAGCCTTTATTTTAACCCTTGGTCTAACTTATATTGTTTAACCACAGCTTTGAACATTAGTCATACTCAGAAGACGTAAAAATGAATTTTTCGGTATTGTAAACTACGTGTCTCAAAATCCTATAAAATGAAAGATCTATTCTTTTTATAATCAATGTATAAATCGAAAAACTTTAGTATCGCTAACTCTCTTCAGGTGGCGCAGAACTGTTTAGAACTGTAGCGCGTCGAATATATTCAGATCAGTGAGTTTATCTTTCTCAACGGGAAATAATATTAAAGCGCGACGCGTAGAAATTGTTGTTAGAATATTCGTCGAAAGGACAGAAGACTTTATTGACTTTCCTCGTATCCAAATATCTGCGCCGTGATAATTGTGTTTAAGACGAAGGTATTAACCTCGACTTTACTTTGTAAACAGTCGAGAGCGCGAGCTACGGAAGCTACAACATAAACAGTGTCCGCTACCTGTGGATCAGTGATTTACTGTTCCTCGTACAGCGTGGACCGAAATTTTCGCCACTAGTGCATGACATAAAGAATCTTTAACGACAAAGTGCAAATATAGTGTCGCGTGTGAACATGAAGCTATGCTACGTGTCGTGGATACTGGAATATTTTCTCTCTGCCATTGTTTATCTTGGACGTTGATCGAACTAGAAAATCTACGACATTCCTGGAGCACACGTGAGTCAGACATTTTCAAAAATTTATAACCTTACAGAATCACGCGTCTTGACAGACGCCATTGTTATTTGTCTGAAAGTAGAAACCTTGTCATTTAACGTGGCAATTTGTATTTCTCATTTGCTCGTAAATGTGCTGATTAAACAATTCATTTGAAATGTGGGTACGTGTTTAAAAAAGCGAAACGAAGATACAGAGGGCAGTTTGTCGATGCTAGTTCGATCGAGCGATCGTTTTCGTGCCATTTACGTCGTTCCAACTGTTGATTGGCACGTTTCGAGCTATCGTTAATTTGTCCTTTCCTAATTTCCGCGTCGTCGATTTTGTACACGAAACGAATGTGGCTTCCCTCTGTGATACTACAACAATTTAACGCATTCTCTGCATCGATATTTTCAGCAGTACCTGTCAAATGTCGTTTACATTCGAAACACAAACAACTCGTTCGAAACAACGACGGCCATATTCGCGGATAATGATTACAATAGAATCTCGATTAACCGTGCTTCAATTATCTATAGTCTCTATTGTTCAAGGCTATTATTATTCAGTGTAATGACAATAGAACATCAACTGAGACTAGATAGGTTATAATTTAATAGCAGTATATCGAAAATAAATAAAATTGACATGAAATTTGAGTCTCGTATTAAGCCAGGTAATCGAGATCCTATTGTATCGAGTTTGTATGCAAAAAAAAGGAAAATACATGGAATAATTAAGGATTGAATGGCGACGAGAGAGAATAGGAAGTATGTAAATGTGTTTTGTCTTTAATTTTCGAGAGGAAGAGAAAACGTGATAATATTGAAGCAGGAATCGAAGCTATCTAGGAAACCTAACTCGCTACCATTTTTCTCAACGAATGTGGCGGTTACATGTGCAAAAGTTTTATTGGCAACGTTTACGTTCCTAATTAAACTTTCGCCAGACCAGCTGCCGTTGTCAAGTTTCATCTCACCGAACTTCCTACTCTCTGCTTCCGATAAATTGTCTCGAGCATTAAATCGTCTAAATGGTCGCACCTATGAATCCAGCGTTCGCTAAGCACGTTTCAAATAAGCTTGGAAACTAATTTTCTCGCGCGGTGCATGCTCTCCTGACGCCGAAGCATTAACAGATTGAGTTACAGTCATATATTGCTAGCTTGTTCCACGTTGAAGAGTTCTTTGAGTAGACTCTATAATTTCGAAGGTCAATTAGTAATATTCCACGATTAACACGCGCAAAAAGAATTAATATATTCTTGTATATTGGAATTCTGAAAAAGAGAATATTCGCTGCGAGCAAAACCTCTGCAGCAACTGTGATTACGAACCACTTCTGAATGATGGTACCTACTAAATAATGGAGTAGAATGTAATATCCTTTTTCTGCGGGGACAAAAGACAGGAAACTACCCGGACGAAAAGTTTACCAACCGTTTTAGTTTTGCTCGCTGATTTATGTGATCCAGCGTCAGCTGGAATTGCGACCGAGCGCTATGCATTTTCACACGACGCATCCTGGAACTGTCTCTTGGATGATGCAACTGCCTGTTTCGCAACGAATTAACAGGGGAATTTATTTCGACTATAGTTGCCCGATAATCCCTCGTTTCCATTTTTTCCAGTACTTTGTTACTAACTTGCTGAACTCCAGCTGAGAGATTAGTCAGCCCTGTTGACGCTACTTTTGCAAATTTGTTTGTGAATCGTTTTTTGGGTACGTGGATTCGTAACTCTGTGTCGTTCTTGTTGTACCTTGAGAATATCGTTTAAAAATCAGCTTCTATAGATATAAGTAGCATGCTTCGGTGGTCAGAACTAGAAATCTGAGAGACAGTGGCATTTATTGGCCAAAGTGTTATCTCGCCTGACGTACACAAATTACTATCAGCTAGGTGTCGAATAAGAATAGATTTCAGGAGTGTTTTCCTTACATATGTACCTCGTGGTATTCTTTTGTCCCAAACTTATCTGCTTTTAACTGCAAATAATGCTAAAGCTGTTTATTTTCGCGAAGCTTCGAAATACACTTAATCGAATTTTATAGCTCACACATGTAATCCTCGACGACAGCGTATGTACTTATACGGGTCAGTAGGTACGTCTGCCTAATGATGATTAAGGCTAGCAACAGGGTACAATGTTGCTCGAATTAGCAGTTTAATGAAAATGACTCGTTAGATCGACTCGTCGAAGAGACTCCGACCAGTGTTTATTATTTCGTTGCTCATTTGGCTCTGTTAGCTTCAATTTCGATGAAACAGGTTTATTGAAAAATTGATCAATTGAAGAATGTGTAGGAAGAGGGTCGATTATTAAAAGCAGAGGTAATAAGTTTCGAGGATACTAGTTTATAACTAGGACTTGCTCATACAATTAGTAGTTCTTCAATTGGTGCAGTTTTTCAAGGGCAATCGTACAGTTTCCCGTGTTTCATCTGGTTTATCTCGAACTCTGATTTCTGTTCGAAGTTTAATTAAGCGCCCTCATGAAGTACCTACTATTCATTCGGCACGATCGCGACATCAATTTGAAGTTCTGCCATTCGAGATCTTTGAGAGATAAATTTCTTTCTCTCGTCGTGGCAGCATCTGTGGAACATAATGGCAGCTGTCGCGGGACTAATTCATTGCTCGAAGCTGCCGATTGCGCAAGATCGATAGTATTTATATCGTTGCGCGAAGTGCTCGCATAAATAATAATTAGCGTCCCGAACCGCAAAGTGGTACGTCCGATAAATACGATCCTGTTATCGCTTCGAATCCCAGCGTTAATTACGATTTGTATTCGCATCGCCAAGATACGACGCCCGATAAAGTTGGCGAGTTCACGCGCCGAGCACGACTTTCTTTTTGGGACGTTTGTATCGTATAGCCAGTTTTATCGAGACGAGACAGCCGTCTCAGAAGTTCAGTCTACTGTCATTCAAGTCTGTAACATTTCTTGCGAAGTTGTATCGTGGCGGAGTCGTCTTCCTCGAAACCAGCTCAGAAAATTGTTAAACAGTTAAATATACTCGCGGAAACGCTGCGTCTGATCTAAACGGATTCACGAATGCCTGAGTTTACGATGCAAAAACGCTCGACGATGCGTTGGATAGGGTTTGGTGAATCAGTCGTGTTGCGTCGAAACTAGCTGGGTCTACCAGCGTCTCGCTAAATGGAGCAGCCAGGAAATGAGATGGTATTACTGTCACTTATAAGTAATAACGTCCAAGCGTGAATATCTAGTCTCTTTATTGCGTAGCTACGAGGAAAGTTAGAACAGGGCAGAAGAGACAAAGCAGTCTCAGAGACAAGTGGTTTTACTATTATACATTATTTAGGAAGAAAAGCTTTAACTTCAATTTCAGGTTTATGTTATATCTTACTTTGTATATTTTCTTCCATTGTTAATATCAAAACAGTTCTTACTTTTCATGTAATATTCCTTGTATCTTTGGATGATGGCTGAGTTTCTTTAGAAAGCACTGTGGTTCTAACAATAAGACCTTTCTGCTTTTAATCTTTTATTGAAAACTTCACATCGTACTCGGTCGAGATACGTATTTCTGTTTTGTGAGTTTTCTTTCACGCGAATATGATACCTAGGAGTTTATAGAAAAATATGGCACACACAGTGCTAGCAATCGCAATGAGAAGGAAAAGTCTGACGCCAGGTCGTTCGGCTCGGCTGCCCTCTGAAAGTGGAGTAACCCAGCCATGAGATGGGAATGCGATAAGTGGTAAAGACCGTTTAAGATCAGACGGCACGTCCCTTCGGTTACGCTGTGCTCTCTGGTCACCGAAAACAAGGAGCATAAATTTTCCTTTTTTGCCCATTGCTTCCCGAAGAAGCGGGTCAATCGAGTTTCGAAATGTTGTTACTTTTCTGTTATTCTTCCCGTTCCTCGAGGTCTTTTGTCCCACAACTTTGTTCACCGCGCTACACATTCCTTGGAAATCGCGATTAGTTGTTGATCAAATTTCTTTTATTTGTTTTGACACAGTCGGTCCAGACACGATCGTGTGCAGGAAAATGTCACGGTGGTACGTGGATTATTTTCGGTACGACGTCGAAGATTTTGTCTGGTTACTCTTACGCACGACCCATTTTGGAAATAGATATCGCGGTTCTCTTGAAAACAGTTTGTTCAGGCTTCAGTGGGTTACAGGACTCGGCCAAAGTCGATGGAAAGCGAAGGACAATTTGATACTTCAAAATTTCTTTATTTTCTGAAGGTAAAAGAGTGAACATTTTTTGAATTCGAAATCCTTTTGTAACAGTACATCGATGCGTGCAGATTCGATTTTAATCGAGTTCAAATACTCGATAGTTCCTGTATATATCTAGTTTATAAATATCTAGTCACTTCATAGTCTAATTCATCAGTTTTAAACATCGATGAAAATTTCATTCGTGCAGTGCTGCAAGCTCGCTTTTAAGCCGTGAAATAATGATCGTGGAGTAGGGTATAAACGTCGATGGATATTCCCGTGGAAAGAGACGAACAATCGTTGATTCGTAGTTGAAAGGAGAGAGCGATCAGCTGTGTGTTGCATTGTTTACGGATTCGTGTATCGGGCAATCGACGAATTTTAGTCGAAACGTGTCGGGATCGAGCGTTACGAGGTCTCTGTCTAAATTTCACAATCGCCAAGGCCGCTCGATCTCTCGTGGTTTGCGAGACTGGCCCCGAGTGGACAGTGTTTCGCGTTAAAATTAGATAAGGAGTTCCTATAGTTGACTCAGAGTTGAAGCGAGAAGGGGGCAAAGCTCGAAGCTCGAAGCTACACGTATTTTTAGAGGGTTGGCAATAACGAAAGCAACAGCTGACCATTTTACCAAGTCGACGATGGGCTCCTCGATTCGCGCTAAAGGTGTCACCTACTCATTTTTATTCTACAACCTATGACCCTCAGGCGAGTGCTCTCGATCGAATGCACGATTTACATTGAAAACAAATTCGGATACTGTTGTTTCAAGCATTCGTTGGCATAACAATCAGACTCGTCGACGGAAACGAATAATGTCAACCGCGATGTATTCATTCACTGGCCTTTTTTATCTGTTTTCCATTTAAAAACAACACGAGCAAATGTTTTGTAAAACTGGGTCCACGGAGGACAAAGGTCCACCGACAAAATTGTCCAATGAATCTTCCACAGTTCCACTCAAAATGGGTTACGGAATATACTCTCCTCCCTCGGCACGGATTATCTTTTCTCTCGTCCATTTTCTTTGAGAACACTTCAGGCACATCGGTTGCAGAAGGACAGTTCCAGTCGCTGGCCATAAAGTCACGGATTTGATCGCGCTCGAGCGATTAGGGTGACTGCTGCTTTATCCTAATCACTTTTAGGAGGCTCGACGCGTAGGACTAACGAGTTTTTCCTCAGGGAGAGATCATTCCGCTACAAAAAATCATTTGGGACGACCGAAGATTGGATCAGGGATGCTTATGTACTTGGCTAATCTTCCCCTTTATCGTTTTCTTCTCCTCCCTTCTCTTTCTACCCTTCCAAAACAGAGATACACGAAATAAGTTGCATCGCGCCTCTAGAGACCTTTCGTCTTTCTTCTGGCTTTTCATTTGCCTTAATTCCTCGCAGCTACTGCCTTCGGTTATTACGTTTATGGACAGGGAGATCTATGGAAGATAAACTTTTCCCTTCACTTTTCCTCTGTGATACAGATATATGAAGGGTACTGTGTTTCCCTCAGTTTTGCTTGTAATATCGTCTGAAACTTCGCGTGCAAATCGAAGGATCTTCGTTTAGGCCGACACCATTTGTTCTTCTTTACGACACTGCTTTCTTTCATATTCTCCCTTCATTTGGGGTAATACAACTAAGCGTTGGCAAATTAAATGTAATTGCCTTTGATTTCTAAAGATGATAGAGGCGATTGAAGCTTCTTAATGTAAGTAGCCATTCAATTTCACCGAGGTTTTTATACTTCTGCTCGTAATTCCTCATTAATGAAAAAGTCTGATTGAATACTCGAGACCGTCACGATTTACTCTTAACGTAGTTATAAATATCGCAAGTATAATTAGCAATTATTAATCACCGAATTTACTTCTCATTTCGTGTCGAAAATAGACGCGAAAGCGGGGCACGATATATTTCTATTTTTGTACTTCTTTGTCCACAGTTGTTACAAAAACATCTGAAACGTTGCTCGCGATAACAAGTAGAAACGAGCTTATGTCGTCTGAAGTGGAGTTTTTTCTTCTTCATCCGTGTAAGATACAGTATCGTGCGTTTATAGGAATTGACGACGGACGTTCTGAGGTACTTCTTTAATATCAAAATGATCGCACGGTAAAACGGGATAAGGAAAATTGCCTGGTGCAGAATATCTCATAGATATGTGCTATTCCTGTGTATATAAGGCCAGAAGACAGAAAAACCGATAGCAACAGCAATTGCGGTAAAACTTCCTTATGAAAACAGCTTTCGGTAAAAGCGCATCCGACAAATAGCCTGTGCAACAATTTCATGGGGCAACAAAGTACAAGTAATTTACGATTGAAAGAATAAATTTCGAGTAAGTGCTCGAAATGTCCTCCACGAGGTTTTGATAGCTCTTTCGCTAAGCATTCTCTAAAGATTTTCTACTTTCTGAAGAATAAGTTCGAATTAATGGTCGACGCTAGGATTAATGTCGTCAGAAAAGTTCGAAACTTCTATTTTCTCCCTTAATTATAGGCAAGTGAATACAGCTGCCGTGGATGGCTGTCGAGGAGGAATAACTAAGTTCGTGATTTCCATCGTTCCCTATAGTGATCAAAAAATCATAGACCCGGCTGTCCAACATTAATTGAACTCTGACGAGATTTTGTGCACAGTATGCATAGTATAACAAAGCATTTGGGGCCCGAGATAAGAGTAGAGCATCGTTGGTTCGTGATAAAGCGGGGGAGTGGGTAGTTAACATCCAGCTTGGCAAGGATTTTCCTAAAATTCTGCGCGGAACGCTACTGTTGGTTAATGAAACGCGAACTGTGCTAGGTAAAATCTTAAAGTGGTAACGTGGATTACCTGTGCTGACGTAGACAGTCTTTGATAACCATACTATTGTTTCTTTACGAGTATCGTTAATTTAATGAAATTTCGACAACGACCACTCCACAGTATAGGCAATTTCCCGACTAATTTTCCTTTTATATTCAATTATCGATGCATTTCAGAGACAATTCTGTTTACCAAGATCATCTGTTTGCTCTAGCTAAACTTTAGCGAAATGAAATTGATAATATTTACCCGAGGAATATAATATTACGGAATAACAGGCACGTTCGAATGCGCGGATTAATTGCGAACAAGTGTGTACAAACGAATCTAAAGGCGAAGACAGAGTTAGACGTTGACTATTTGAACGACAGATTGTCTTAATACACTATCGTTGGATGCAGAGGGGTAGTAGTTGAACCGTAGCGATTTTCCATTCCGCTGGGCGCAAAGGGCGTTTCAGCACCGCGGAACCTTAATTACATCCGAGGTTGCGGATCAGGTTTCTACGTCTATTGAAATCACAGCAAATCTCTGATATCCGCGTTATCGTCTTCTCCAGGTTATGGAACCGCTTGCTCGCTTTTTCCTTACTGCTGTTTCAAATACCTCCCTCAGCAGCTAATTAATTCGCCATGGTGGCAAGTAAATTTCGCGACGCGACGCACCAGTCTCGATGCCAGGGTAACTCAACTTCTTTTTTTCTCTCAGCCTCGCTATATTTTATCTCAGAGCGAGTGCAATTTATTCCTTTGTCAAAGCTTTTGCTGCTGACAGGGTTCATCAGTCTTTGTGGAAGTCCGCTGCGCGACGCTGGCGAACTGTTCGCCATTTTTCCAACTTGAAGGTTTTGCTCGCGCCTTTTTGCGAACCTTAAAAGCACCTTCGCTTTGACGATTGTGTTATCCAGAAGCAATTAAAATTGCTATTTAGTTGCTTGTAATATCCAGAAATATTTAGAACGCTGTTGACCATCGGTTCTTCGATAGCGTTGTAATATTACATCAGGTGTTTGATTCAATTTTCAGGCCACGCATTTAGATATACTTCTGGCGAACTATTTTCCATTAATGGAATCGTTCAAGGGGCTGAGGGAAAATACATTTAGCACGGGCTGTCTGCACAAACTCCAATTATGACCAGAAAGGAACTTTTTCAGTTGAAGTTCCATCTACTAACGATATCTCAAAGTTTTTTTTATGAACTCGCAGACGCTGAGGAAGTATAGGTCGTTTAGGGGTGAAGTACATTAATTACTCTAGCCACGAATAAACGTTAATCTCTGTTTTACGTTAAATCTGGCGAGAAAGAGCGATCGACGCGGGAATCTCTGCCGTAAATCGCGAATTTAGGAGAGCCACACACTGCCCCTCTTGGGACCGCCTTTATCGCGTTTTATTTTCTGTACTGCCACATTATTGAAACGGTCCTTTCGATTCGTGAAACCATTACAATCATCCAAATGTGTTTTCGTGTCGATAAAATGCGTCCTTCGCTTCTAGTGCTACTCTACTTACGTTTTTCTCGTGTAATGAAACGTGAAAACCACTAAAAAGCTCTCCTGACATTTCTACTGTAAATGATAAAGTGAATTTAGACGGATTACTCATTATGCAAAAGTGTACCGACATAGTTAATTAATGGAAAATTCGCTGTTTCATTGTATGAGATTTATTCAATAATTATCACACAGCACCACCATTTTCCCGTCGAATTTGTAATTACAAACTTTCATTGAAGTCCAATTGATTTGTTGAATTAATTTTTAACGAAGTACAAGCATTTCAATAAGCTCACCAATTAATGACGGTGGAGAATTCCCAGATATTCCGCCCTCGTTAATTGCATTAATCATTTAGTAAAAAATGGAATTAGTTCGCGCGTCGGTTAACGATTTTCAGGGGAAATTATTTTTTGGCCGGCGAATGCTGTTAACAGGGTGGAATATATATAGACCTAATCACTCTGTCTCGCGATTCATTAAGATAGTGTCCGTGGTCGACGTTTAAAAAAACTTTTCACGCGCATAATTGACGATTGCATTGTTACATTTGTAAGTATGACAAGTATAAAGGCGAATCGAAGCGATAAAGAATGGGGGAAAGTAAGAAGTGAACTTCACATGCTCACCTGCGACGCGTCAACCCGCATTTCCACTGGCGTGTGTCTGCATAATGTGAAACCATGACATAATTACTTGATTCCCTCTCTCTTCCCCTTTTTGTCTGTCTCTGACTATTAATCACCATTAGCGGGCGAACGTTGGGAATCGCATGCGTAACGCACGCGAAAGGAACAAGCAGACAGTCCCTGCCTGTTCTTGATCACAAACTTTGTTTAGATGCAGTTCTTTTCACATTCGTGGCTGCTCTAGACGATCGCATTTACTTCAACTTTGATAGTTTCAAGGTAAAGAACGAGATGTTTGCGGCTCAGAGAATCGACTCACTGAAGAGGTAGAACAATTCCTTCGTCGAAGCGAGTCGTTGAAAAAGCATGACGCAGACTTTTGGATACAGCCTCTTATGGTTGGAATTGTCCTGAGGAAAACTCTTCTCGTTAATTCTGAGCAATATCGGGAATGGTCGATCCAAGGGCTCACTCAATTACCAAGAAATAAACGAGCTGTTGCAATAATTCCTTTGTGTCTACTGGATAGAGTCTCGGCCAGATTTGTGCCAAGTTCTTGGAAGCTGTGAGTATAGCTTGCCATGTTTTGTCGTCAAAGGACGAGATTGACTTCTCCTTGCTATTTTGGTCGCATTCTACGAAATCAGTCAGAAGTTCTTAGAAAATCCTCGATTCCGTTTGATGAATGTACCATAGAAGGCAGTGGACGCCGCTTTGCAACCTTGGCTTCTCGCTCTTCCGGAAACCTTAATCGATCATTATCAATTAACTCTTTGTTCTGGCAGTTGATCGCGAGTTTGGTCGATGGTTTAATTTCTTGTCGTAGGCGTGGAGCGATCCCGACGGCCGACATAAAAGAATCCTAAATTGCAAGACTTCAAAGTCGATTACGATTCTTTTTCGTGGACGCTGGCTTCCTCGCTAATTCCCTTCCGGTGGGTCTCTCGAGGAAGCTGGGAAGTTCGAACGACTGCCTCGTGTCTCTTTTTTCGCCCCCTTTTTCGTAATATCGAAGGGTTTCTTCCCTTCTCTGTCAATTTCGCGAAGTCAGTCGATCTAAATGCTCTTGAGGGAAAAATCAGCTCTCGCGTCAATCCCAGCTAAGATCGCGAGATCGATTTTTATCTGTGTAGTCACAGCGGGGATCACGCCATCGAATTCCAGATACGAAAGTACGTCATTCTCGGCATCGCCCAGCCTCGATTTCGCAGCTCCCTCGGAGTGCAATCTTTCGATTAGTTCTCGAGCGACTCGTCCTGTCGTTTTTCGAATTCTTCGGCATTCTTCGCTCGTCGATCTAGAACTGCTCTACTCTGCTCAGGAAACCATTTATAGTGATTCCACGTTATCCTCACTCGCGTCTTTTTTCAGAGTCTGTCTTGTTATCACGTACGATGTTTTTCTTGTGAATGAAGTCTTGCGATAATTGAGATTATCGGTACTTTCTGCGAACCTTATACTTTTTTGAGAGGTAGATAGCGATGGATGAAATCGTGTAATTTAAATTTAAACGTGATATGTTGTTCTGCGTCTCTTCGCAAGGCTAACAGAATTTACGACACTGGTGAGTCATTATTTTTATCCATGGCATTTTTCTTGGAATGTTTTCGTCGAAGTTAATTGATTGGAGCTGTGCGAAAATGACGAAAGGCTGCATAAAGAGCAGGGTGAAGTAGAAAAAGGAGGTGTTGCAGCGGGCACTTTAACCGAGCGAAACGATAATCGAAGACCGCTGAGGCTAACAATTAATTTCTATTGTACAAGAATTTTCGTTCATGCGGGAGTCGAGAAATCATTCAGCGAAAAGAATCGGCCAAGTTTTTCTCCGTAACGAGGAAAAACGTCTTTTCGGGTCAACTGCTCGACGAGAGGTTCAGGCATTAATGCCTCGGTTAATCCGACGTAGGATCTCGGCTGTATTCAAATTTGCCAAGGAATATATCACGGGAGGGAATTAAGAGAGTTAAGAGAATTGGAGACAATTAAATTCGGTAAAATGGTACAAGGAACTGTGAAACTGTAACGCTAGGAAGGGGATGGAAGCGTGAGTCGTTTCTAAGGAAATGCAATCGACGAAATTCCTACTTTTAACTCCACTCTTTTCCAGCATTTTCGTGCCCCGCCATCGTCCCAAGAAGAAATTTCAAAGAATTTACGTCGCACCTTTCTTCTTCGTCGCACTTGGACCAATTTTCCCAAACACTCGCTGCACTTTGAACTTTCCAAGTTCCCTGGAACTCTACCCCACGGATGTGTTACAAAACTAGAAGAGCAGTCCCGGAACTTCCGGCAAGTGGGAACAGGAGCTAGTGTCCTTTGTCGCCGCGGAATCTTTAATTATGCTCACACCTTACGTCCGAGTCATCGGTTCATTCATCTTCCTGTCGTTCTATTGGCACCTGGAACCGGACGATAGGTCTTCTATTCTAAAATTACTGTGAAACGCACTTCCTCGATATCACTTTTGCTTCGAGCGCTCGGCTCAACGCGACACCCGATTTTCGCGATTCCCCTCGAAGTTTTTTCTTTTCGAGAACTTGTGCGCAGCTGATCTCCTCAGACTTCAAAACACGAGTCGAACTTGAAACAGTGGAATCTTTGGCTGCACTCGCGTCGAAGGAACGCATCCACTTTTCGAGCTCGCGATTTCGGGATTTGAAATTCCTTTTACTGTTCCATGAACTGAAAACGAATGGTTTGATAGATTCGCAAGAGTGTTCCCATAAAAAGCGTAAAGTCGACGCGCCGTATTGGAGCGCTTGCAGCGCACTGACTGCTTCAAACAAGAGAATCATCCGAGTACAAGAGTATTCGTGGAGGAGCGACGAGTGACCCTGGCAGTGGATGCCGCCTGCGCGGTTCCTCTCTCTCTCTGCCTTCTCTCACCCTCTCTCACACTCTCTCTCTTTCCCTCTTCTCTCAATTTTACGTCACCGACTACTTTTCGCGGATCATTCTTTCATCCGGTACCTGTGTCCCCATCGCCACGTTCTGTCATTTCTTTGCCTCCACCTTATTCTTATTCCCTTTCTTTTCTTCTCGCGTCATTTCCACCTTTTTTTGTCGATTTTTTCGAATTCTCTGCGGGTTTCTTCCATCTCTTTTTACGAGCCCCCCCAACTGGGAATCTTGGCTATCTGTTCTTCTTTCAATCTTGCTCCATCTCTTTTCTTCTTGCTCTATCTCTTTTCTTCTTGCTCTCTGTCTTTGTTTCCAACTCTCGGCTCCGTTTTTCACCAACCTCTCGCTTCAACACTCATTTTCCTTCTGTCTCTATCTTTCTTCATTGCGCTCGGATGCGCCTCGTCTCTCTTCCGCTCGACGTCTGCTCTTTTCTAGCTTTGCTTTCATTCATACGGTTAGGCACGCGGCGTAACCTCGAAGACAGTCGCCGAGATCGATCTATGTATACGGTACTTGACCCAGCCGTATTGATTTTTCGGTTATTAATTGCACTTGCCTTTATCCACGTTTGTTTTCGTCGCCCTACCGATCCTCTCTACCTGCTGCACGCGCGTCGGAGATAATTTGCATAGGTCGTTGTTGGAGAAGGCTACTCGAAGATTCTTCGAAATCCTTCGATTCTTCTCTGGAGATTCGTTTGACATTTAACTGGATTCCTTGCGTTCTGCCTCTGAATTTGATGTGAACCTCTCATCCTCCCAATTTGGACATCAGATGACGCTCTGTTTAGGAAATAGGGAGAGGATTAACAGCGAGGAGATTTCATTGGTATTGTACCAGCCAGCAGGATTGAGTAATTACAATATCTGGAGTAATCGTGATTGCTGGATCAACTGAGATCGAGAGCATGTTGTCGTGCGTCTGGGATTTAATCGTCGGTCTGTTACTCGACGGAAACAATCTCCTTGGAGTGAAAGGATGCGCACAGATCGACGTTGAATAGTCGTGACCACAGCCTTCGTCTCGGGAAAACCTTTCCAATGTGTCGAGTAGCTGTATCGTCAGTTTCTGGAACTAAGAAAGGAAAACATGAAGTTCGAGTTGCCTGGTCGTGACGAAAGTCCTCATCCTGTAATAATAACACCGTTAAACTCTTGAGGCACTTTGCTCTGGCAAGTATTCATTATGGAGTTTAGTTGAAACTCGGTCGATACAGATGATCGAGCGTGTTTGCTACGAAAACAGCCGTTTTCACCAGGAGAAATTTTCCTTTGGAAGTTTCTTCCTGCTCGCTTTGAGTCGCGAACCAGCAAACCGAGTCTAACGAGGCAGACCGAGTCCTGAGCGCTTCTCTTCCGTGTCGACGGTGGCCAAAAGAAGGATTTATGCACCGATAAAATGAGATTTTTCTTAATAACGCGGGAGGACGGGGGAAGGGTTCGAAGGTCGCGGAAGGATCGAGCAGATAACTGAATTTCGTGTTATCTGGTCGACGTTAGCCCTGGGACGCCATCAAGCGTATCGTTCATCGATTCTATCCGCGTTATCTTCACTATGTACTTTGCACTCCTGACCTACGTTTATCTTGGGAAATGCGTTAGCCTCCCTTTGCCTGTTACGACCCACAATCCTGCGATCCACATTTATTCTACTATAAAATTCCATTTTAAGGCGCGGCCACATTCCCTAGAAGCTAATCTCTGTATCCGAGTGCCAGGCTAACTCAACTCCATTTTTTTCAGAATTAAAACTGCTGTCTCTTCACTTGATTGGAATAATAGGAGCTTCTTTAAGTTATAAGTAAAGCAGATTTATGGTACGAACTACTACAAATACTATATTAAGAAATGGCTGATAGCATTTGTCTTTTTGCTCCCTCGAAGACCAACAAAAAAGACTGGAGTCAGGTTGGCTCTCAGGTACAGGTCTCTGGCGGGAAACGCTCTTTTGCGAACCCTTTTTTTGCGAAACAAGACTTCGCGTGGGTGTCTTTCTCATCTTGAATGAATCTCTAACAAAATCTGCATCACAGATTTCTCTGCTGCGAGGAAAAGTTATTTGCGACCTAGTATGCTCTAAGTAATGATGCTCATTAAAGTTACGACTCTATCCCAGTTCTCCACGTAGAGTATACTATGTGAAACGATAGACACTGTGCAAATTGCTCCGACATACGTCCAAAGGCCTAGCACAAAGGGGATTCTCTGTCTCTTCCGTCGTATTGCGATCGCAGGATTATCTGTCATGGCTAACGCATGATTTACGATCGCGGTGTCGGCGATCACCAAAGCGTATTTGCGTCTTGATCCAGGCTAGCTAAAGGGCAGTAGTTGATATCGTCAAGCGTTGTTAGAATAATGTTCGGCATCCGTCCTCGCTGCTCGACCGTCTTCCATTCCCACTCGAAACCCTCCCGAACCTCCTGACCGAAGATCATACGACCCAATTACCGGAATTAAGCGCGACACGTATTTTTAGACGATCCTCTCTCTCTCGCTCATCTCCTAGGCGACACCGACCCGAAACTACAGTGCATTAAAGAGAACTCGAGACGTCTGGCAACGTCATTCGCTTCTCACAAATTTCGTTCTCCGAATTCGTTGATGCCTCTGTGAACACCCATTGTGTGCTTCAGGGTTTCTCAACTTGTTTTAGCTTATGGCTGTTTTTCTTCATCGGTCATTTCTATGGACTTTCTCCTTTTCTTCTATTCCCATTTCTTCTTGTCTGTGTAATAAGGGGATTTCCTTTTCCTCGGGTGGACCTGGAAATTCGGTGCTAGGGACCTTTGAGAAATCCTGGTCTGGTTACAACGTTGATTACAAGAGAGAATAATAACGGAGATGTTGACGTAGATGTGTTCTAGGAAAGTTTATAGGGTGGACTGAGACTGACGTATGTACTCTGATAGCACCTTGATCCCTGAGTACTTGCAGACAGCTTAGCATTGACTTAGACAGAGAGTATAATCTAAAGCTGAATCGCAGCTGAAGTGGAATGGAGTTTGAACCGCAAATTAAAGCTAGAGTGAAGGTGCGAGGGTATCGAGAGTTCATCGAGTAGAAGTTAGAAGATCAATAGGTCAAGGCGCGAGATTTCGGGAGAGTAGTTGAGATTCAGTAGTACAAAGGCGAGGATGACGTGGAATTCGAGGTGACGTAGGCGCAATTTTGAATACGATCGCTTTTAGCTGACAGGTGGCGGTGCATTCTTGAATATAATTCCTCGATTCAGTGTCTCACGGTCCCGTCTGATTTAGGACGGGTTAATCAGATGCAGGGAATAATTTAGCGCGTCTGCATCTTCGATATCCATTCGCATTAATCAGCGTGCTGAATAATTAGCGCAAACGAGCGATGAAGGCGATGCTTCATTTACCAGGCAGGTTGACAGAAAGTAATCATTTAATCCCTAGTGACGGGCTTCAGATATTCTAGGGACTTTCATTTTATTCTTGCATTACTATCAAATGCATCGTAATTGAAAAATGATCAGGACTTGGGAAACACAAGCTTTTCTAAAACACAGTTTCCATTTTTCCTTGCCCACTGCAGCAGATAAAAATGAGCCATCGTTGAAGGGACGAAGAGCTCGTGACGCACATAGCGATCGTCACCAGACCATTAACGTCACTATTGTTGTCGTATATTTTCTGAACTTTAGGTATTCCTAACGACTTTAAACGCCGCTTATACGCCTCGCTATTAAAAGTTGTAATTCGAAGCGACTCCAGTGAAGTTATCGCGTGGAAAATCCTCGAGCTATGCATGGCGTCCAGCAAAATCAATTGTCGTATCTCTCAGCCAGAGCTGGCGATCTTCAGTAACATCAGCCGCGATTCTCTTTCATTCCGACAGTTAATTAGTGGTGAATCGACTGTGACGAACATTGAAACGTATCGATTTCGCTGGACGCGTCATTTTCGTCACGTCCTTTCGCGACATTCTGTTGCCCGAAGTCCCCCGATGCTCGCGACCTTGCTGTGACTATACATATGATCGTAATTAGGTGGTTCGTGATGTCGTTAGCGTTTCCAACGTAACTATCCACCACGATGTATCGTAATTAGCTAGCCGTGTCTCATAACGCGGTCACAAAGGAACAGTTGGTCGCCAGGTTGCCTTGATCGAGCATCAAAGCTCGTGAATCACAAGACTCCGACCTTGCGGTTTAGGTCCCTTCCTTGACACTGAACTTGCTTCTCCTTCGCTACTTCACCGAACTTCAATGAATTTCCAAGCGACAGAATTAAAGGTCGACTAGAAATGGTAAATTGAGGCACACTGTAGCTTTAGTCCAACTATAACTCGTCTCAAACGTGGCGCTGCTTTGCAAATAATGATACGTACAAGCGTCCTCACTTGGGAAAAGGAATGGAGATCCGTGAATCATTGGCTGGGATAAACAGAGCTCGAGACGTTCCCTTCGAGGACTCAAGCTCGCCTTCCGAGACTACAGGAACGTCTCCTTTTACAGTGTTTTCGAAAGCCTCGAAGATGGATAAAAATTGAAGAACTGTTGAGAAGACGAATGAACACGAAGCGAGAATTTATTTCACTTATCCTCGACGATCTCCTGTCTGCGAACTGTTTGATTTTCGTCCAGAGACCAAGGCAGGACTGAACTATCCTTCTTAATTTCACGAGTTATAGTCGCCAAATGTCCGCCGTGTGTGCTGGGAGATTGAATTGAAAAACTGGGGCACAAGTAGCGGCGGAAGCTGGAGAAACTCCAGCGGAAGCAGTACCCTCGCGAATCGCAATTTTTCGCATGATTCATAGGGGCACAGTTGGTAGATGTCTGGGAACCGCGTGAAAGGTATTCTCTACCAGCTATTGAATTTAACCCAGTAGAAAGTGTCTGCTCATCGAATCGAGTAATTTTCTCCTGTCCCCTCCTTTCCTCACGTATTCCCTCCGCCGAATCCCCGTGGTTCTGCAACTGTCGCGAAGTGGTTGTGCCGGGAAATCGAATTCGACTTTGATATCCACGTAACGGCCGAACTCTTGAAATTACCTTTGCTCAGTTTCGTTCTACACAGCTCGCTGTTTTCCTTCTCTCTCTGTTCTACTCTGGAAACGCTACAGGTTATCAAATGGAGATACGTTTCCTTGGGAATCCCGCAGAAGAGGCGCGGCTCTTTCCTTTTATTTCAGTCACGAAGATCCCAACACCCACGCAATTCTTTCTTCTTTTCAGTTACTTCGAACGGTTCTTCCGAATTGTTATTATCTCGATAGTGCGAATTTTTCTTTTGACACGTCGCCAACAATAACGTATAAGGAGAACGTCCATTTCGAGCAGTAGGGGACGGTACATCGGAGGAAGCAATAAATTCGAGGCCGAGTCATTTGCTCCAACCTGTTTCATCTAGACCCAGCAGAAAAGGATGTCAAAGATTTTTCTGCTCATCGGTGTTTTCGTGTAAATGGAAATGTAACGGGGATGCGGGGGCGAGACGATTCCACGCGAGATTGAACGTGATGATATATCGACTGGGCAACAGGGGTGCTTTAATAGCAGCGTTGCGTTCACCGTGAAGCGGTGTCAATTACGCTTTAATATCCTAATCGATGTCGCGACCGAGACCTTCTCAGTGTAGGAAACAGGTTCACTTCTCGATTTCGATTCAGTATGTCTAAATGTTAACCTATCAATCTGAAGCCAACAAGTGGTTTCAAGTTGCAACTGCTACCTGTGCTTTAGTTTCAAACTTTAAGGGTGTAACATTCCTCGATGAGTAGGCAATTGTAAATATCCAATTAAAGGAGGAGAAGATATACTGGCCCATTTCGAACAGAGGGTGTGTGATAAAAAAGCTAACGCTTAAAGATGATTATAGGAAATGCAAGGGAATGGAAGGAGATAAGTGAGGAAAAAGGGGATCGTTACTTTTTCCAGCGGTGGTTTCTCGGTGACCAATGCACAAGAATTGTTTCACTTTGTGGTAGGCAAAAAAGTTTGGAGTTTTTTGTCAGGGGAGAAAGTGGAACGCCGAGGCACGCGAGGCAGTAGTACATCTCGATATTAAGCCGTCGCCGCGTGCAAGTACCAGCATCGCACCTGCGAGGTTTTCCGCGTAAAAAGCATATCGGTTCGAGCAGAAGCAGCGAAACGCTGCGAACGTGATATTGAAACTGGCCACGAGCTTAATGTCGAGCCACAAGTGCAACACTGGCCCGTCATATTGAATATTCAGAAAGATATCGAATCGAAATTTACTTCTCACCCACACTTCTTTCCTTTGTATATGCTTTTTTCGGACAGTCCCATCTCGTTACTTCTCTCAAATGATACCCATTTTCAGCTGGACTTTTTTCTTATGCAAATTGATATTTGCGAGACACGCATGATAGGATGCAGACCTGTACAGAAACAAGATGCGTTTCAACGAAATTGGGATATATGAGAATGCCAAGTAACAGCGACGCGAATTAAATTCGTCCCATATTTCGCCCTCGTAATTTTTATTAATAGAAAAATATTAGTCGCGCTCCAGGTATCCGACTTTTAATTATTACTTACAGCAAAGCTGTTTGGTATCATCGAGATGTCGAATTAGTCCTCGACCCAGAATGCGAGCGCATTTGAAAAAGGATGCGATGCAGGGAAATGGCGAATGGCCAAGATAACAATTTTATTCTATCTTCACAATCCTTTATAATTGAGTACTATTATATTGAAGTCCACAAAAGCATTGCATCTATGCAATTGAATTGTATGAAACTGGGATCCCATAAATACAGAAGTTTCAACCCCAGTTCAGTTGTTTCGAAGAAGTACTTGCCCGAATTTGAAACTTGAAAGTTCTTAATTAAAATGCAGCCTTCCTTTTATTTATTAATTTCCTTCATTATTGAAATTGCAATTATACTTGCAATTAAAAATGTTAGTCCTCACTCGGCGTAAATATCTGCCCCTTATTCGCTTACTCAACGAGCAGTCGTGATTCAGATTTCGCGCGAGATTGCATTCACATTTTTTATCGAGACGGTGACTAATTATTTCTCGTTCCTTCCTAGGTTGACAAATTATTCCATCGAGCGTGTCGGTACTCAAACACAATAATGTGCGATGAAACTGTGTTCTCTGGCCGTTACTCAGTTATTCTAATAACCCAAGCATCAAGTAGATTCTTATGAACCTTAATGATCTTTTGTCACGCAAGATTCCTCTACTGCTTATTTACGACGGGTCTCTTGTTCCTTTCTGCTTCAGTGGCTTCTTTGTCTGCGATAATTTATAGATTTACGATTTGATCCCGTTGAATGTATGGTAGCCATGAAACCTATAACCCTTCGACCTTAATAAAACCTCAAAAACCTCGTGTGCTCCTCGTTTACGAGGCAAATTAATTAATATCTTTGCGTGTCTGGAACGACTGATACGCAACATTGGAAAAGCAAATCGTGACGACATTTGCCTTCGACAGGTTGCGAAAGAGACTCCTGGAGTCTCGAATCCGACGAGGAAAACGGAATAATTAATTTCTTCTTGTAACAGCAGTAGTATGTTGCACCGATTCGATAATAATTAACGAAGTTAAATTAGTCTTTAATTAAATCTTAGAGTAGTTAAGAAATCTTCCTTAATTAGAATGACGCGTTTAAGAAAATACTATGTACAATTCCAGTATAGGAGTTGCATTTTTGCATGAATTTTTTATCGAATAGAATTCTTACTTGAATCCACGCTAAAACGAACAAACACATCTGGGACCATCTGGGCGATCGCACGGTTATCTGTACGATTATTTCTATTGGGGAACAGAATTCTCGGACATCCATGCCACAGTAAACACTATTCGCGAATAGTATTTGTTAATATTGTACGCAAGAAATTTGTTCTTAAGTTGTAAATAAATCTCAGGCACCAATCACGTTCAATATCGAATTTATTATGTTGGAACAGAATCGAAGAGAATCGTGACTGGTTCGTAATTAAGTTCTATGATTGGTTTAGTTAATTTAATTACTATTGGTGAAGTTAACACTGGATAAGTCGTAATCCAGCCCGGTAATCGTTTTATCGGGAAACAGCATTCTCTATCTTCCCCGCGCAATCAGCGAAACGGAAAAAAAGGAATACTTTTACAGCGAATCAGCTATCGACAATTATTGCTCGGGTTATATTTCGTGGAATTTTATACATCGGGATTTGATGCTGTACAGGGTCGATAGGGTATCGAATCCTGCGCAATATTTCACGTTCTGTCAGACAGTTTTTTAGTCCATGAAAATATTTAAGATCGATAGTGAAATACAGGTAATACACATGCAACGAGGACTCTCGAGAACTTAAGCGCACGTTGCACAAATGTTTTCGTATTAGAAAATCGATAAGTCGATTGGTGACACACTTGTATGTACTGCTATAATACTGTCATATAAGCAAACGCTTGAAAGCAAGCCCTATCGAGGTGCAGAATGTATTCGTGAAGTGTACAAGTTACCTCTTAGTATGCTAGGGCGAAGATAAACAGCGAGTATATCTATCTTCGTTGAAAGTTGCCATTTGGTCCTGCTTTAAATGGTAATTAATTCGCAAGTTCTGCTGTCGATTCGCTTAAGAGAAAACCACAGATCTGTTAAATGAAATTTCAGGGACACGGTAACATCGAGCATCTTTGATTAACTTCTCTAGTGTGCTCGAGGCAGTAGTGAAACGTATCGACGATAAGCCAGCCTCTAGTTGCAGTGGAATTAGTCAGGGTTAAATTCACAAAAGTAAGTCGATTGTCAATGTTAGCACATTTTATTGGATTAGCTGTATCTACCTATGGTCAGGGGATTTAAAATTCTATTTATTTTTCACGATTCGACAGCAGCTAGGATACAGTGAAAGTGTATTTTATCTATGCATCAATTTTGCAACAGTGTGGCTTAACTGGTTATTTATGGGACCCAACTTCAGCTTACGTCGACACAAAACTAGAGAACATTGAATATAATTGACAGAAATAAAACAAAATTGCACGATCTATCCAATTTTTTCGGCACCATGATAATAGGACATGAAGTGGTAAATCTTTATACAAGGAAAGAAAGATTGGCAGTCTGTTTGCGAGGGATCCAGATTTTTCTTGAGACCACGTCCATTAGTCAATCCCCTATCGCAGGTAACAATCAATAAATAATGGAGCAACCGATGATAAGACGTTTCTGCTGTATCATCCTTACAAATGGATTGAGTGTTGGTGAATCATAGGACAGAAGGGGTAGGATTCGATGTAACAAGGGGATTCGAGTCGCAGGTGTGAGGTATACATACAGAATGGCGTAGCAGGCGAAAGTTTGCTTAGCGTAGCTTGGTAAAGAGGTCTTCAGAGTATTCTTGCTGGCGTTTCCAAGGTCGGATGGATTTTCACATGCTCGAGCAATTTTTCATCGATCGCTTCGTTGATATTTCTGAATGCAAATGGATCTATCGATTGTACTTCAAACTGATTGCTTTTTAACACGGTCGTGTTTGCGTCCTTACTCCACGAATTCTCTCGTAAAATCTGGAATTGAACCAATATACATTTACACGCGAAAGTGGAGTTTCGTTGACAAACTTGTCAAGTAAAGCATGTTCAAGAATTCTCTGCAGCTTAGGGTTGTAGTCAATAGATAAAACTAACAAGATCGGATAGAAGGGATGCTTGCTCGAAACAGCGATAAAAATGACAGGGCACAAAATTTGTCATTCGTTTGGTGTGCCCCCATTTCGTATTCTGAGGGCGTAGGTTGGCGAATACATTTGGGAAGACTGCGCTGGAAAGCATCTCGCTGAAAAAAATTAAGACGACTATAATGGTATCCAGTACCCACGCGTTATTCCCTTTGCAGCTTTCCCCATTGGCACACTGCCATCGCTCGAGAAACCTGAAGTATGTAATTGCTTTTCTGTCGTCTTTTTCGATACTCAGAAGACAAATACGAACTATGGATTACTTAAAAATTTATTGTATTTTCCTTCAAAGTGTGTCTTTATTTTTTAGAGGTAATCGATTTGACCAATGAGTGGTTCAAATAGTTTAATGTTTTTGGTAATTCGTTTGTTGGTCGATTCACTGGAAGAACATTTTTCTTGAAAGTAGTTTCCAGCTCTCCACTATTCAATGTAGAGCCAGAGAAAAATTGATGGCTTTAGCAGTCCCACGGCGCAAAGCATTTTTGCTGTTCCTGGTATGAGAATAACGTGTTCCTAACAGTTTCGCGTTGGCAGGAGACGATAATTAATTTCGTTGCTGCATCGACACCCGACAGTTTTTCCGTCATCTTCGCTTCCCGATTCCCAGCCAGCCACTATTGACTTGATTTAAGCTACCGCATCTGACGGACCCTGAAGGCAGTTTCATTAACGCGCACGAGAAGGTTAATATTAAGCGAAATTAACGAACGTACCTATTTCTCAATTTATACAGAGGTCTGCCCCCACGTCAAATCAGTCAAGACAAATTTAGCTGCTTAATGAAGGTCCAGAAAAGGGGCAAGCAACTTCTAATGAACGTAGATTTGCGAAAATTGATTTTATTTTTTAGTACAAGTTTCTTGTATGTTTGTCGAAAGATTTGCATATTTCAGAAGATTATCTTTGAACCAGCCGACTATAAATCACGAAAGAAATCGCTGGACTCGTAGGCGGGAGATAAATGACCTGCCTCTTTTTAAGGAAATTTGGGTATAAAAAAATGGTGAAAAAATGATCATCTATTAGAAGCGCGATATTTCGTGTGAAATCTTTATTCTGGTTGTAGAAGAGAAAAGTTAAAGTTAAAAATTGGTTATCCTCAAATGTAATTAAAAGAATCCTTCACAGAAGCCGTATAGAGTATATTTTAGGAGCTTCTAAAGGAACCCGAGGAAATTTCCTGAATCGAAACGCATTTTCTAGGTACGTTGCGCGAACGTGAGCTGCGTCAATGCAATTGTCCTCCACTGCAATGGCTACTATTGAATTAAAAGCCCAGTGCGAGTTGTCGAAGTCTTATTAAATTGCAATCTCATTTTTTCTCGCATTATTTGTATAGTCATATCGATTTAAAGTAGCACAGTGTCTTCGTCGAGAAGTAGCCAGATTTATTCCAAATCTTTTGGGAATTGATTTTGATTTTCGAATTAAGCTGACACGGAATTCCATGCGAACTTTCGCGACATAAACGCAGCTTCTCGAAGACTAGCTCGTAAATATGAAGATCTGTGAGAGGTCTGAGAATTTGAAATGCAAATTGCTGGGGGCAAGATGCTGCGTGTGCATTCAATTAGGCGTATAGGGCTAGCGACACTCGTGAATTTCAATCATAATTTGCAAATTAAATCTCGATGCTATTTGAGTCCCAGGTCTGTGGAAATTTGTTAGATATATTGGTAGAAGGGACAGAAATAGAACCAGAGAAAGAACTTTTTGGCATGTCTTATTCGTTTCTTTCGCCTCGCGTGTCTCACTTCTTCGGATGATAACTTATAAAGGTTTATTCAGTCTGTGCTGGCGAATTTACGAGATTTTCGGTCGTTCTCAAAGCAAACGCTAGATAGAAATTTTGCGGAACTCGCGGCTCCGACCTGTCTGCCAGTTCTCTCAACTTTTGGCCGATTCTTTCTAAATATTCCCAGCGGTTCTTTGAGTCAATCTTGCCTGGATTCTCACTACTTTCTCTTGTCTTATCCAGATTCACAATTTTTCCTTCGAGTCCTTTGAAAGCGGAGGCAAGTGAACTTCTTCATTCATTTCTGGCGATCCATTTTTGTATTCCAGTTCCTCGACCAAATTCCTCATTTAAAAATAATGACACGTAAAATGTCAAAGCTTTAAATCATCGCCAACGATGAATAATTAACTATCTCCTCTACTTTTGCTTCGTTTTTCTCCCATAATTCACCGCCATTAATTCGGCGGTGAGTTTCGAACATTTTCTACCAAAGTTGCAATCCGCTGCAGTTTCCATCGGCTACTTTGTTAGGTAACAGAGTTCCTCGCCAATAGTGAGTGTAAAATAGTCATTGTAAAATTAAAGCCATTTATCGTGAAACGAGTAAAATGAGTCGTTTCGAATTGGTATAACTTTTCACGATTACAAAAAGAGCAGGAGGAGAGGAAAGGAAAGAGGAGAAAATTTTATTCGCGGCAATTCACTACGTTTTCAATGAACTACAGGAAACGAGGGTATTTAACTTGTGGTTAACTTGGCAGATTCGTGACGTGTTATATAGATGAATCAAGAAATATGAATACTTTGTACGTAAATATAATTTCTACTTTTTGCGTAATCTTCTATTCATCTTTATTTTCCCTTAGTAATTAAAATGATTGAGATGTTTCAGATATCGCGGGGGTAATGTTCCCCATCGAGCGTCTGTAAATAAAAGAAAATGAGTCCTTGTAAAAGAATGTAGAGTCGGGTGAATTTCAGGTTACCAGGACACGGGGATTCTGGGACATTTAGGGGGGTAAAGGGAGGGAATATTTCCCGTCGTTGTCCTGCTTCGTAACTAATTCATTTCTATTGTCACGGACGTGTTTCGCTTTATTCGTGATGTTGCAATAATATCGCCTGTTTTACGGGCACCGTCGCATCATCTCTGGCATACAGAAGAAATTTTCAGATAAGCGTACACCTACTATCATCTCTGTTCTATGTCTACCTGGAAAGTATATTCCAAACAATTTAAATATTCTACTCTGTCCAGCGGTTGAAAATTGGAAAGTTTGCCGTTTTTAAATTCGCTTCGAGCTAAGCATTAACGAAGGTATCCCAGAGTACTATGTTCATTGTTTGGTATTTCGAGGAGGGTAACGAAGTAACTCGAGAATTTGTTTTAGAATTGTCGGATGGACCTTAACTCGTTTAAGTCTCTACAGTCCTCAATAACAGAGAAACTCCTCCCAGCGTAGCTTTTTATTTCATGAAAATTGACGCTTGTTTGCATTTATTCACGGTAACGAAGGCTGACGTACTTACCTACCTCCGAGCCATTCTTTGCAACGAACGCAGGGAAATAGTTACGATAACGATTACAGTGTGATTTTTCTGTTTCTTGATAGAGCTCTCAATTCCATTCCCTCGCTTCCTGCCTTTGATTTAGCCTTCATCAAGCTCCTGTACCGAGATTTTATTCTTCCGCTCTCATAAGTACTTCATCTTAGCTTTCCAGTAAAATTAAAATTTCTTTTCTGCGAAACAGGCTGCATTAAACTTAATTTGCCACAGTGTACACAACAAATTTCCTGTGTTTGGAAAGCTGGGAACTCTGGGTGCAGTTTCATCAAATAAATTAAGATACAGTAAATTGTATGTTGGAATTGAAAAGTGGATGGCAAACATGAATTTCTTCCCTTCTGCGGGAAATTTATTTCATGCGTATTAGAATAGGGGATCAGGACGTAAGTAGATAATGTTGCATCGATATCGGCTGAGAAATTCGTCTCGAAATGGCAAACATAGGTAAACGTCAATGTTAACTGGAATTCAATAAAATTGCATCCTACATCTTATCAAGCCATATTCTGTTATTCTCATATCGAGCTTTACCGCAGTATCTACATTAGAACTCGCATTGGTTACACACGATACGGTGCACATACATATGTTGCAGACGCATAATTCTTTCCTCGAACGTTTTTCCCATTTCCGCGTATCTTGTTATTTATTGGTAACTTATTCTACCTTCCACATTACTTCCACGTTCTATCATAACATTTATTTTCTCTCCTTGCTTTTAAATCAGTTTAGCTTCAGCCGCCGAGTTTCGAAAAGCCGTTGCACTGTCTGGAATTGTCAAAACTTATCAGGCTCGTCCATGGTGGTTAAATACTCCAAAGAACAGTAAAGTAAAGTAATGACTTCAAGAGTGTCTAAAGCGAAAAGAAGATTGCGGAATTTGGGAATGAGGAAATCTTGGGAAAGTAAATCCAACTTGTGAAAAGAGCCAGTTTGTAAAAAATTTGAAAATTTAAAAATTTTGAAGTTTAAAGTTTGAAAGTTTGAAAATTTAAATATTTGAATTTTTTAAAATTTGAATATTTGAAAATTTGAATATTTGAATATTTGAAAATTTGAAAATTTGAAAATTTGAATATTTAAATATTTGAAACTTTATACTTCAAAATGTAACTACATCATGGGATTATTATAAACCATGAAATTATCGTATGGCGTTGATCGATTGCATACATCAGCTCAAAGTTTGTGCATACTCAGTTGCGGGTAACTTCATCACGACGAGTATGTGGAATGTTATGCTAAAATGAAATGATCCGTCTATACTTGCGACTTAGAATAATTTAGTGGATGCATTCAGCTCTTTACCACTAGTTACTGTCGTATGAACAAATTTTCAACTATTCAGAAACTTCTTCAATAACATAGAAATTGAAGAACAGATAACAGTATCGCTTTGCTTTTCTTAGTTTCTCCAGGTATGTTATAGGATTTTAAAGAAGAATGTTGAGTTTTATCGCATACCGTACTTATAGTGTTCTATTTCCGCAGGCAGATTCCAACTTTTTCATGGAAAGGGATCTCCTAAATTTTTCTGCATTTCTAGCTGTTTATCTTCTGGTAGTGAAAATACGAACTTTCATCGTGAAAAATAATTGAGGGTTTTGGAGCGCTTTGAGATTTTAAATTTCATCGCTGTCTGAAGAGAATTTTTAGAGTTTGTATGTCTCTTAAATAAGGTATTTGGACTTGGAAAGAAATGGCAAACGAGGGACATACTCTCCTCTCGAGTTGCACCGAAGAACTACCTAAGATTCGTTAAATCGTTTATCTCCTTTTGGTATCTATTTGCTGTCGCTCATTATTCTTAATTAATCCTTAAACTATAAACCCTTTGATGATGCCCCTTTTACGAAGTTAAAGCTTGACGCAAGAGGATTTTTAAAGAGAAATAGTTGATCTCAAGGTTTCTGTTTGACCATCGAGATCTTATAAAATTCAAATAAGGATAAAGGACGTCGGAAAAATCTTGTGCAATCGATGGGTAAAGCTGACTTTTTAATATTTTAAAAGGCAATATGTATCATGATGATACCATAGAATCGTTGTTCTAGAATCTAAATATTCGTTCAGAATATTTCACATGAGCGAGAGAAATTTATACTAACCTGCACCGTGGAACACCAGAATAGTTGAAGCTTGGAATATGTTCGTGATGAATGCGTTAAAGGGAAAATTTCTAAGCGAACAGGAATGCCACGCTGCTCTCACCTTCCATGTGTATTCCATGAAATATCGATAGGCATTTTTCTCGTCTGGGCCCGACGCTTTTTTCCCTTTCGATCGACAGATAAACGCTTGGACGTGGTCCCGTTTATCCACGTGAAATAATTCCTGCTCCATTGACCTTTTTGAAAGGAACGAATCTGTCGATCAATTTTCGCGACACGTCCCTCTAGTATAAACGACTCGAAACAATAATCGCGTTACTAGCATTGCCTATTACCAATTTCATTGCCATGCAACTCCATTTTTGCATTTTTACTACACGTTACCAAACCTGATCCTTTCCAGAATATTTGCAAGATATTTCGAGAAGCTGGCTCGCTCAAAGGTCAAACAAAATCGATTCGCTTCTTCCAATTCAAGAACGTCGATCTAGGATAATCAAATTTTTTTCGGCGTTCAATTTTTAAGGAGATACATTTCGTTCTTCCTGGCCATTTCGAGGTCCCATTCAGAGATCCCTGATAACGTCGATCATTCTTCGTATCTCGGGTAAATGCCCAAGGAAACCTCGACGAGTAAGTTGCTTCAGATTTCTCTGATAGGTGTCCCGCATCAGATCGACGAAACTTCGCCTGAACTTTCTACTCGAAGCTTCCAACCGTGCCCTTAATCACGGTTGAAGATACCGAACGTCTTCCTGAGTTATTTATCGTTGCAATAATTCGATCTCATGGACTTTGAGCGTGAAGGATGTGTATTCTAAAATGTGCTTCCATTCGCTGATGCAGTAGCTCAAAACATGGAGCCTGGCGCAGGGGTTAGACATATTTATCGGTTGTAATTGTCTAGCAGAAAACTCGCCCACCGAGCATGAAAATTATTATCGAGTCTCGAAAGTTGGGCGATCATGATCTTCCGAGCTGTTCGGAAGAACGTGATCTTATATTGCGAAAGTTGGCTAGTTATTACAAGAACGTCGACGAGCTCCGGAAGTTTGTTGCGGCGTTCACGGGATCCAAGGACTATTGAAAGCTTCGTCGATGGCATTTCGATTAATTAGAATTTATATTTTACTCAAGAAATTTGGAGAATGTCTTGGATCGATCACAGATATGCCTCTCAATTTCATCCTTTTGCCCTCTACTATTAAAAAGATTTCGGAAGAAGTTGATTAAAGCCAAAAGGAAGGGAATTCAAGTATTGTGATTTCCTTTTTCTCTCAGGGTAACGAAAAGATACCTTGATTAGCGATACCTTGATTAAGGCAGCGATAAATGGACACTTGGAGGCGTTTCATAATGGATGGAACGACGGGTGCCAATAACGACAGAGTCCATTATGATATTGATTATTTTTTTCCTTTTTCGCGACTCGATTTAAGAGTGAGCCTGACGTGGCCCAAGACAGTCGTTAGCTACCAAGATATTGATTTTTCTTCGCGTGTCCTGAGGCTCGTGCACACGCCAAGTGTCAGGGAAATGAACAGTTATATCAAGATGCAAGGACTCGTAGTCGCGAACTATCGATAAAATCATCGAGGTTGGTACACTTGTCCAGAGGAAAGTGGTTCATTTCAAAAAATTGACGAGGAGTAACTCGTGAAAAACATACTCGATGCCTTTTCTAAGTCAAGATAAATCAATGCGATTCGGGGGCAGTCGTATACAGAGGGACCAATGATGAATCGTTATTGAAGGGCAAAGCCCACCCCTGCATTGAATTTTCTCTTAGACCCTTGAACACTCGAATGCAGATCGAAAAAAGGGGGTGGATTTTCCAGAAAAATCTCACAAATTCAAACGTTCGTACAGAGCTTAATGATTTTTTTTCGCAATCTACTTTAAGGAGAAATTAAAGGCAGAAGCCTCCCCTTTCGAATGAGACCATAGCGAGTCATCTGCGATTTTTTTTCGCTGAGTTATTTCGTTCTGAACGAAAAGCGAGCCACCAGCCTCGGAATCACGAGGTGATTCAGAGCCCCAAAAAATAGGCAATATTTGAGCTGCTGTATTTCCGTCAAAAAAAATCGCAGGGAGGCGAGCCTGGTCTCATTTTATAGGGCAAACCCTTTACTTTAACGTCATTGAATTGAACTTGCTCTGAAAAATTTCTTAATTCCATGACCCACCGAAAAAGAGAGGGGGTGGTTTTTCCCTGAATATTGTTCTAATTCAGACGATTATCAGGAACTTGATAAATTTTTTTCGCGACTTCTTTTGAGGGAATATTGAAGATTGAACCCTCCTCTGTCGAACGAGACCTTAACGAGTCATCTGCGATTTTTTTTCGCTGAGATATCGCAATTTGAACGAAAAGTGAGCTAATAGCCTCGAAATCACGCAGTGTTCCAGATCCCAAAAAAGTAGTCAATCTTTGAGCTGCTGCAACTCCGTTAAAAAAAATCGCTGAGAGCCGAGCCTGGTCTCATTCTAAAGGGCAAAGCTTCTACTTTGACGCCCCTGTGCTGAACTTGCTCTAAAAAATTTTTTGATTCCACGACCCGCCGAGAGAAAGAGGGTAGTTTCACCCCGAAAGTTTTGCAACTTTAGTCGACTCTCAGGAACTTGATAAATTTTTTTCGCGACTTCTCCGGAAGGAAAATCAAAGCTTAAACCCTCCCCTTTCGAATGAGACCTTAACGAGCGATCTGCGATTTTTTTTCGCCGAGATATCACGTTTTAAACGAAAAATGAGCCTTCAGCCTCGGAATCGCACAGGGTCCCAGGGACCGGAAAAAGTAGTCAATCTTTGAGCTGCTGTAACTCCGTCAAAAAAAATCGCAGGGAAGTCAGCCTGGTCTCATTCTAAAGAGTAAAGCCTCCACTTTGAAGTTCCTGAGTTGAACTTATTCGAAAAAATTTCGTGACTCCATGATCCGCCGAGAAAGAGGGGGTAGTTTTTCCTCGAATGTTTTCCAACTTCAGTCGGCAATCAGGAACTTAATAAATTTTTTTCGCGACTTTTTCAGGGGGTAGATTAAAGTCTGAACTCTCCCCTTTCGAACGAGACCTCGGTGAGCACTCTGCCATTTTATTTCGCCGAGATATGGTGCTCAAAATGAAAAGTGAGCCTCCAGCCCCGCAATCGCACAGTGTCCCAGAGCCTGGAAAAGTAGTCAATCTTTGAGCTGCTGTAACTCCGTCAAAAAAAATCGCAGAGAGGTGAGCCTGGTCTCATTCTAAAGAGTAAAGCCTCCACTTTGAAGTCCCTGAGTTGAACTTATTCGAAAAAATTTCGTGACTCCATGATCCGCCGAGAAAGAGGGGGTAGTTTTTCCTCGAATGTTTTCCAACTTCAGTCGGCAATCAGGAACTTAATAAATTTTTTTCGCGACTTTTTCAGGGGGTAGATTAAAGTCTGAACCCTCCCCTTTCGAACAAGACCTTGGCGAGCGCTCTGCGATTTTTTTTCGCCGAGATATCACGTTTTAAACGAAAAATGAGCCGTGAACTTCAAAATCGCGTAGCGACTCAAAGTCCAAAAAAGTAGTCAGTTTTCGGTCTGCTGTAACTCCGTGAAAAAAAATCGCAGAGAGGTCAGCCTGGTCTCATTTTAAAGGGCAAAGCCTCTACTTTTTCGTCCTTAGATCGAACTTTTTTGGAGACACTTTGGTACTCAATTGCGCGGGGAAAACTTTCCTAATACGATTTCCCAAGCCTAGTAGCCACAGTAGAGATCTCAAAGAACCACATACGGCTACTGAGTCTCAGTTTAGCCGTCGTTGCTATTAACGTTGCCTCTGTATCTCTCTTTTAAAGATCTCTAAAAGCTGAAACCTTTTAATGGATCGACGAAATGAGATCGATGAGTCTCCCGTACGAATGTCGGTCGATTGTACATGGACGTATCTTAAGTCGCATTATGTCGACAGTATGACGACAAAAGGAGATTGTCAGGTGGACGGTTACTCTTAACCGAAGTACTTTGTTCCCTCGAGAGCCGAGATAGTCGGCGCGGAAAGAATGGATGCTCGACGGCGTGCAGCGTACTCTTCTTCTCGGTTCCATCGATTCTCCCGTAAGTTTCCGCGTCGCCTAGGGAAATTCCTCCCTTAAAGGTAACCTGTGACCTGCGATGGTCGATCTTCTATTTCTCTGCTAACACCTATGCCTTTATTACTCTCATTTATAATAGCATTACGTGTCCTCTCGCGCTGTCCTCTCTTCCAGACAGGCGACAGCGACGCTGCGACTAAGCAAATGGCTCGGTGTTGGGGCCGATAGATGGGGGACGTGATTCCAATCGCGTTACGTCGCAATTTCAGTTGGCGAAAGTCACGAAGCTGTAAAGAGCCCTTCCGATCGGAAGGAGAATTAAACGACCGACGAACTCGATTCCTCGAGCTCGATTTCAATTCGAAGGCACGTTGCTTAATCGCTCGTTATTTTTGACTAACTAAGCGGCTCGGCGACAAGGAGGATTTATCGAGGGGTCGCAGGAAAACGTGGATGCTGGCTTTAATGTTCCAAAGGTTTTCGATTCTCGCTAGCAAGAATTGAATGGGGAAGTGTTGCAACATAGTAGCCAGGAAATCCATATGAAAGTCATCCTGGCACGATTCTATGAACAAATAGGAAGGATAAATTTACCTTCATCTTCCGGAAGACTGGGGATAAAGCGATAATCGATGACGAATCGAGGTTCGGGTTCGTCGTTCGATGGAAATTCATCCGACCCCTGTGATATCTGTATGATAAAATACAGAAAAACGGAAGATGAAATTGTTCCAATTCCCACTTACACTCAGGCTGGAATTGCAACGCAATTTATTTTGATAACGATTTTATAGCTGGTACGAACGAAACGAAAGATTAAACGTGACGTATTAACGCTCAAGGGGATATTTAATCGTGAATTCGTGGGCTTGAAAACAACGAGCGATTGTAGGTGGCAGGAACTGATGGATTTGCCATGAGCTTGCGTTTTTCGCGAAGAATTTCATTCTGGTCTGCGAAATAGGAATTTAGTTCGTCATTTGCTTTCCGTCACAAATCCATTGAGCACTGCAACAACTTGTTTCCTTTCTCTTTTTCACCGTTCCAAGGGAACTTGGACTTCCCTTCGCTTGGCTGGTCAATCGGAATTTCATTGCGTCTTTAAAATTTGATCTTGACACAAACGAGGAGGCAGCTCAAGGCTCGCTATAGAGAACGAGTGAGAAATTTTCGCGTTACCTTCTGCGATACGTTTCGAATATAAAACAGGTCAACCGAGCAACGGGGAAGCAGAAGGGCAAGGTGGATGATAAATGTAAGTCGATACTAACATTCTGGAAAGCTGTCTTTCGCGAGCGCGCAAAACCATAAACTTCCAAAATGCATGGGTCGAGAGAAACCATGGACCTATTCGATTTGATGAAACGACCTAGCGAGGCTTCCCCGATCGATGCTTGATACGCCTTCAAGAGAATAAATTTTCAACCCCTTCGCTCTTTGACTCTCCAAGCTCTCCTTTATCGTCTTAAGAAGCTGCTCGCTGTAGCGAGAGCTTCTTTTTTCTCTGGTCTTACCCTTTCGCCTTCGAATTATTAATTGAAGCGACTTAGTCATGAATAAGCTTTCCTTAACCGCTCTCCAAGACTATGAACACAATTCTGCGATGCACCGTGAAAGATGCAACTGATGTGCAGTTGGATTAGAATAATTGCTCAAAAAAGATATGCTCAGTTTTGGAGAAAAATTGGTCAACTTTGACTGACGATAACTCAGTGAAAAATCGTCGTAGAATCATAATTTTTCTTTTAAATTAAACCTTCATATCTTTATTTCAAGATACTATATCACGATTTTATGTTTAGTGAACCTTTGTCACTGTAAGCCCTCAAATTTGAGGATATATTTGACATATCGAAATTTGCAATGTTTGACAGGATACACAGACTTTGAAAAATTTTTTTCTGGAATACCGTTTACAGGAGCATATAGTTCGAACCTTCCCCTTTAATTTACAAAAAAAATCAAGTCTCTGCGATTTTTTTTCGCAAAGTTACAGTACTTTAAAGTAGACCCTGCATTTTTGTTAGCATTAGCATTACCTGATGTGCTGGAAAAATGCAGGGTTTACTTTAAAGTACTGTAACTTTGCGAAAAAAAATCGCAGAGACTTGATTTTTTTTGTAAATTAAAGGGGAAGGTTCGAACTTTATGCTCCTGTAAACGGTATCTCTGAAAAAAATTTTTCTAAACCTGTGTATCCTGTCAAACTTTGCGATTCGTAACATGGCGAACATACTCTCAGATTTAAAGAGTTAGAGTAGTAAACGTGTATTAAACTTAAAATTGAAATACAGTATCTTAAAGTAGAGGCTTCAAGCTGCAGTTTAAAAAAAAGATGACGATCCCATGACGATTTTTCGCGAAGTTATCGTCAGTCAAAGTTTGCCAATTTTTGCCCCAAATTTTTGCCTCTGGTATCTCACACATGTTCGTTTTATCGCTTGATTAATTTTACGAGACGCTATATTTCTAGCACAACCATACTCAGGAATATGAAATAGGGGTTCCTGATGGAGAAGAACTCCAATTATTTGGCAATGGTATGAAATGTCGTAGATACGCGACGACTGGTGCAATTTCACCAACTTTCTCGCACAGTACATGGATTGGAACGTAGGTTCATGCATACTGCATAAGCTGTAAGCGATTTACTGTGGCGATGACGTCAGTAACGCTTACGCCTACATTGCGTCCACCCCTATACCTGGATGATCGTGTACTTTCGTAATCGAAACAATGGGTTAAGGGGAGCCGATCCTTGACTCAGCGATCTGGCACATTCAGAAAGGTAATTTAGCACGTCGATCTTAATTTTATTCAAACGATACCTATTAGTTTCCAAAAATAGACGATGATCGAATTGCAACAAGTTAATCAAAACTGAAGTTTGGTGTTCCCTCGACCATGAACCACTTTTTGACGAGCACGCCTCAGAAACACGGTATATCGTCTAGCATTTCGTGAGTCGGTGATGGGAAAAGTTTTACTTTGAATTCGTTGTGGGTCTGGCGTTACGTCAACTATCCAAATACCTACGATTCAGGTTTTAGTCAAATCGAAAGGGTAAATAGAAGGATCGAAATATTTAGTGGAAAGCCAAGTGACAAGGGAGACGAGGTCTTATGAGTCACTGATGAGTAATCAGCGTAGGCACATAGCGCAATATATAATCTGGGAGTTCGGGGCTCGCGAAGATAAAAGCAGAAATTCAGCGACAGCGAACTGCAATACTTCATCGACGGAAACTTATCGAGAGTGTCTCGCAGCGCCTCGGGCTAAGCCACGAAGCTCGAAAAATGTACCTAGGACTCGCGATTTATCGAGTAGGAAAAGTTATCTATGTCTTCCATCTCCCATAAATGAAATTTCATATTTTTTTTGAAAAGTTATTCCTTCGTAACGAGATGGGTAAGTTACATGTAACTTTTTTTACGGAGTTTGAAATTTTATAAAAACTAGAAATAAGGTTGGAAATAACCTACTAAGAAAATTGAAGAGCTGAGTTTGTAGGTCGCTGAAACGAGGTGTCGTTAATTTTCCTTCGCGCTAATGGGAATATATAATTTAACCTGTGCAGATAAACTGCAGGAGTTATATCTTTCATGGAAATTTATTTGAAATATTTGATTTCTGTAAGAAATATATCGTGCGACTGTTAGCTGATCCTGGAATTAATCTAAGACCATGTGGTATCTCATTTGCATACCACTGCAGTTTGGAGATACACATGCACATAGTTGCAGTGGAGTAGACAGCAGTTACCATAGTTCCTTAGCGCAGCTTGTTATTTACAGGACTCCCAGAAACTTGGTCGTTGCTTCATCTTGTGCCCCCGAAACAATTCCAATGGCTCTGTTAACAATGCAATTACAGTTACGAGTCAATGAACACCTCTTGCCGTGGTTCTCGCCAAGGATGTTTATTGCTAGAATTAGGCGCCTACAGTTGATACGCTTACGTCTACCTGAAGCTCAGGACAGTTTTATTGTCCCTTGATTACGGTCACTTTGAGGCTAGTATTACTACCTACCAATAATCCTACGACACTTTGGCTGTATAATGACCGCCTTAATCTATCAGAAACTTGTTGCTTTGTTGGGCAAGAAGAAATGAGAAAAGTTTTCCACAAAACCTCTCCGATAACGAGGTTAAAATTCGTTCACTGTGGAAAAAGGCATCTCAGTTCAGAGCGATCGTTCTGACATGGCAAAATGTGTAGAAAATTCCGCGAAAATCTTCCAGGCTGAAGAGTAAAAGAAAGAATCCCTCGAACGATTCGTTGGGAATGGCGCAAACGTGACCTATAATAGCACTAATTTTCAGAATGAGAGGCAATCCATGGTGATGCACGTATCTTGGTCCAAGTGTAGCAGTTTTCCAGAAAATTTCACGATTCCTCGGCCTGCGAGGAAAGCCACGCGCTTCTCTCCTCTTTTTTCCTTCCAAGCGAAGAAGTAACTACAGAAGTTATCCCATAAGAGCGGCTTCCATCGGTGCTTTCCATTGTCGTTGAAGGAGGCCAAAGCGACACGTGTTTCTGCGTCGTTGCTCGCTCGCCTCGCCAACAATTTGTCCCGACGATATTAAACGAAAACGTCGCGACGGTTCGAATTCCATTCCCGACGAGTTTCTCCGCGAGAACAGTCGAAAGATTGAGCAATAAAGCGGGAAACGGGGCGTTTTTTCAGCAGGTAGAGATAAGCTGAGACAAATTGGGCTTTGGTGACGAAACCGCGGGTGGATCGTTGAGTCCCAGGCCGTATCTGATACCAGGGATGCTCTTATAAGGAAAGTTACGCTTATCGGGGCGTTCCTCTTAGCGAGCCAGGATCACGTATAGAGAAGGTCGCTGCCCCTGGAGACCTCGAAAATTCCTCCTCTGTATGCGCCCCTTTTAGCTAGGACGACTAGAAAGAATTTATTTTGACCTCGCTCTAATGAACCTTTGGGAGAATGGAACAGCTACGAGGCTAGAAATCTTTTAATAAGTTAGGAAGTAACTACAGGGTGATCAGTTTAACTGGAAACTCTCTGATGAGTCTTGCCAGTACTTGCAATGCTAACAGCATTTATTATTATTAATTATAACATTCGGAGGGTTTTCTGTTAAGCTGAACACCCTGTGTTTATAGCGTGATTTATAAAAGATGTCGCGAAATAGGTAATATCAGCTTTGAATTTTTTCTTGCTCGTCACTGTCTGTAACTGTGCATGTTTGTGCAAAGCGATCGAAAAGAGAAAAGAGATCGGATTTATCGGCATACTTTTCATCCAAAAGGGATGTCATCCTGGATATCTAGGGTCGAGGGTGATGGACCCAGACTCTGTAAGGATCCGCTTGGAAACCTTTACAGCTTTGATGAAGGATCTTTCATATATTTTTTATAGACACAGTTTATTGAGCCACATTTTCGTGTTATACTTCAAATTGATGGGATTAAAAATTTGAATGACATGACTTTAGAGCGAGTTAGGATTTGCAGGGGTGTAGAACATTCGTTAAAAAAAAAAAAAATAACAGTACAGAGGTAGTACGAGCTAGTTGCAGAGAGCGTTGGGTTACCATCCAGGTTTTTCTTTTTTGGAGAGTCTCGTTGCAACAATTAAACGCGACTGGAGTGACTGTAAATAATGGAAACAACGTAAAATACTGTAACAACGCGTTATTTGCATTAGCTCTTGTACACTCGTATGCCTCGTGAAAGTACCCAGTGGAAAATGTAAATTTGAGCGAAGCAGAGCTCGTAATGGAGATCATGGAGTTCCTGAAGTGGTTCAAGGGGTTCAGTCAGCTAGAATTTTATGTCGCGATACATGATGAGCTTATGAATTTCTGTAGCTGTTGGAAATGTAAATCCATCACATGAATGTATAGAAGGGAGACACTTATGAGACATTTCAATTGAATTCCTATATTTTAAATTTCTATTTGGCTTTCGTATTAAAACACAGTAAATATACAAATATGTCGAAGATAAACTTTGCAACAGATCTTATCGAGTAATTTTGTATTCGTTCAATCGATCCTTGTTGGTATGCAGTCAGCTTTTCATTTCACCCACATAATTTTGCAATTAACCTCCTTTTGTTAAATGGCCGCGGGTGTTATTTGGCCTGGAAGTAATGATACCTGAAACTCGCTTCTCTTCAACTGGAATATAATTACGCGATTAAGCTTTAAACGAACGTTTCGATCAATTAATTGCCGCGATCAAATCTGTTCCATTGAGTCAAAGCTATCGCATTTATGTTGGAATCGTGTTGCTACGTTCGTAAATATTTTTCATGGAACAGAGTCGATCTAATCAAACTCCTACATTCATAAAGTAAACAGACCTTAATTATTTTCGAGCATTCAATACGACGATAATACTTTTTCCATTACGCGTTTATTACAATATTTTTCCAAGCTCTCCTTTTCCATAAAGAAAGGATTCGTTGAAGTTGATTCAGTGCTTTTAAATATTGATTCCACAGATTAATTCTCAATTCTGAAACGGCGGCGCTAGAAACTGAAGCAGAAGAGATTCCCTCTCTGTAACCTCTCCGAGCATTGTACCAATTGAAGCTGATTACAGCTATGAAAAGGGAGCCTTTTGAGGGTGGAAAATGGTGAGGGTTCGTTCGGCTCATAGATAAAAATTCAAACGTAGAACTTCAGATTTTTTTACTATATTGATCTATTATCTGACTCTGAAATTGATGTATTTCTGTGGCCACGTTTCTCTGAAGGCAGAAAACAAAGCACTTGTAGTAAAGCTGAAAAATGAATAGCTCGAAATTTCGAAGGTCCTTTTACGTCAATCGAGAAGCGAAATCGTTAAGATAAGCAGTGTAACGACCTCGCGTTGGACTCGTGTGTGTATGTGGCGAATCTTTGAAATTACATATCAGGGAATCGATGCGTTCGGCGCCGCGAGGACCGACTTTCTCCACACCACAGTCCTTTCGTTTTATTCTCTTCCTCCCACACAAGTGTTTCTCTCTGGAAATAGGTCAGAGGTTATCAGGAAGCCGCGAGGAGCGATAATATTAGCAGACTCTTCTGAAAGAGTAATATTCGCTACTTATTTGGCCCTCGAGCAACACTGGGATTCTCTATATTTCTTACCTCTCAACGTAAAGAATCATTTGCATATAATGCAAACGCATTCATATACTATCAAGTGATGTAATACGTTTCTCTTCCTTCTATAATAATGTCCAAACATTAATGTGAGCCTGTACTTCACGCTACGTAGTAATTACTGCGAAAATTATGGATGCAATTACTTAAATGCATCTAGCAGAGGGAATTTTAGTGAAATTTTTTTGCAGGAGGCATAAGGGTAACAGTTTTACCAAGTACGGTGGACAAAAGGGCACAAAAGCAGCTTTCTTGAACAATAGGGGCTTGCTGTATAGCAATAAAGTCAGCTCTGTCACGTAGTCGCAGTTGCTAAATTTCAGGTCAGCTATGCGCGCCTCGCGTCCCCTTCCAGCCAGATTTTTGGGAGAAGGGATCGAATGGTTACCGTTCGATGGGTAGTCTTATTGTTCTATTGTGCCTGGCGAAGCGCTGTGAGTGCAATTAATTTCGGTTTCCCGTGCAATCATAAGCGAGAACCATTAACACCCAAAGGTATTAAGGTCCGCTTGAGTACCTCTTGCAATCTAACCAGGCATTCGGTTGCAACAATGGCAGTCGAGGTTCTCCGCAGGTAAATTGCTGAACAAATTCCACTGATCGTGCAGAGCGTAATGCATTTCGTAGTAGAATTAAAGGATCACTAATTCTAAGCTGAGAATTCTCGATCTTTGAGCTACTGTAACTTCAAGAAAAAAAATCGTACATCAATGAGCCTAGGGTTATTCTAAAGGGCAGAGTCTCTACTTTAACACCCTTGAACTGAACTTGTCTGAAAAAAATTCTTGACTTCACGTCCCGCTGAGAAAGAGAGGGTGCTTTTTCGCCGAAAGTTTTCCAACTTCAGTCGTCTGTCAGGAACTGGATAAATTTTTCTCGGGACTTTTTCAGAGGGTGGATTAAAGTCTGAACCCTCCCCTATCGAACGAGACCTTGGCGAGCACTCTGCGATTTTTTTTCACGGAGATATCGCGTTTTGAACAAAAAGTGAGCCAAGAACTACAGAATCGCGTAGTGTTCCAGATCCCAAAAAAGTAATCAATCTTTGAGCTGCTGTAACTCCGTTAAAAAAAATCGCTGAGAGGTGAGCCTGGTCTCATTCTAAAGGGAAATGCCTCTACTTTAACGTCCCTGAGTTGAACTTGTCCGAGAAAATTTCTGGACTTTGCGACCCGTTGAGAAAGAGAGGGTGGTTTTTCGCCGAAAGTTTCCCAACTTCAGTCGTCTGTCAGGAACTTGATAAATTTTTCTCGGCACTTTTTCTTCAAGGAAATTGAAGACTGAACCCTCCCCTGTCGAATGAGACCTTAGCGAGTCATCTGCGATTTTTTTTCGCTTAGATATCGCGATTTGAACGAAAAGTGAGCTAATAGCCTCGAAATCACGCAGTATTCCAGATCCCAAAAAAGTAGTCAATCTTTGAGCTGCTGTAACTTCGTTAAAAAAAATCGCTGAGAGACGAGCCTGGTCTCATTCTAAAGGGCGAAGCTTCTACTTTGACGCCCCTGTGCTGAACTTGCTCTGAAAACTTTTTTGATTCTACCACCCGCTGAGAGAAAGAGGGTACTTTCACCCCGAAAGTTTTGCAACTTTAGTCGACTCTCAGGAACTTGATAAATTTTTTTCGCGATTTCTCCTAGGGGTAAGTTGAAGACTGAACCCTCCCCCGTCGAATGAGACCTTAACGAGCGACCTGCGATTTTTTTTCGCCGAGATATCACATTTTAAACGAAAAATGAGCCTTCAGCCTCGGAATCGCACAGGGTCCCAGGGCCCGGAAAAAGTAGTCAATCTTTGAGCTGCTGTAACTCCGTCAAAAAAAATCGCAGGGAAGTCAGCCAAGTCTCATTCTAAAGGGCAAAGCCTCTACTTTGACATCCCTGTGTTAAATTTGTTCGAAAGAAATTCTTATCTTCATGTCGTACCGAGAGAGAGAGGGTGGTTTTTCCCAGAATGTTTCCCAAATTCAGGCGACTGTCAAGAACTGGATAAATTTTCCTCAGGACTTTTTCTTCAAGGAAATTGAAGACTGAACCCTCCCCTGTCGGATGAGACCTTAGCGAGTCATCTGCGATTTTTTTTCGCCGAGATATTGAGGTTTGAATGAAAACTGAGCGAAGAGCCACAGAATCGCGCAGTGTTCCAGATCCCAAAAAAGTAGTCAATATTTGAGCTGCTGTAACTCCGTCAAAAAAAATCGCAGGGAAGTCAGCCTGGTCTCATTCTAAAGGGCAAAGCCTCTACTTTGACATCCCTGTGTTAAATTTGTTCGAAAAAAATTCTTATCTTCATGTCCTACCGAGAGAAAGAGGGTGGTTTTTCCCAGAATGTTTCCCAAATTCAAGGCGACTGTCAGGAACTTCATAAATTTTTTTCGCGATTTCTCCTAGGGGTAAGTTGAAGACTGAACCCTCCCCCGTCGAATGAGACCTTAGCGAGCACTCTGTGATTTTTTTTCGCCGAGATATCGCGGTCTGAATGAAAAGTGAGCGAAGAGCCACAGAATCACGCAGTGTTCCAGATCCCAAAAAAGTAGTCAATTTTTGAGCTGCTGTAACTCCGTTAAAAAAAATCGCTGAGAGGTGAGCCTGGTCTCATTCTAAAGGGCAATGCCTCTACTTTGACATCCCTGAGTTGAATTTGTTCGAAAAAATTTCTTGACTTCATGTCCCGCAGAGAAAGAGAGGGTGGTTTTTCGCAGAATGATTTTCAAATTCAGGCGACTGTCAGGAACTTGATAAATTTTTTTCGCGACTTCTCCTAGGGGGAAGTTGAAGACTGAACCCTTCCCTGTCGGATGAGACCTTAGCGAGTCATCTGCGATTTTTTTTCGCCGAGATATGGTGCTTAGAATGAAAAGTGAGCATCCAGCCCCGGAATCGCACAGTGTTCCAGATCCCAAAAAAGTAGTCAATATTTGAGCTGCTGTAACTCCGTCAAAAAAAATGGCAGGGAAGTCAGCCTGGTCTCATTCTAAAGAATAAAGCCTTTACTATAACATTCCTGAGTTGAATTTATTCAGAAAAAATTCTTGACTTCACGTCCCGCCGAGAAAAAGAGGGGTTGTTTTTGCAGAATGTTTTTAAAATTCAGACGACTGTCAGGAACTTGATAAATTTTTTTCGCGACTTCTTTTGGGGAGAAGTTGAAGACTGAACCCTCCCCTGTCGAATGAGACCTTAGCGAGCACTCTGCGATTTTTTTTCGCCGAGATATCGCGTTCTGAATCAAAAGTGAGCTTCCAACCTCGAAATTACGCGGTGATCTAGAACTCGGAAAAATAGTCAGTCTTTGAGCTGCTGTAACTCGGTCAAAAAAAATCGAACGGAGGTGAGCCTGGTCTCATTATAAAGGGCAAAGCCTCTACTTTGACATCCCTGTGTTAAATTTGTTCGAAAAAAATTCTTATCTTCATGTCCTACCGAGAGGGAGATGGTGATTTTTCTCAGAATATTGTCCAAACTCAAATGATTCTGTGAAGGTTAATAAATTTTTTTCGCGGTTCTTTTGACAAAGGACTTGAAGGAGGAAGTCTCCCCTGTAAAACAAGTTCTTCAAAATTGATGTACGATTTTTTTTCACAGAGATACAGTACATCATAGATCAACAATCTTTTTGCTTAGAATTAATGTTCTTTTAGTTTTGCTGGGAAGTGTATAACGACGTCTAAATGCCAAAATATTGTAGGGGGTGAACTGCGCGAAATTGGTCGAGGCTAAGTGAACGATAACTTGATCGATTTTTCTATTACATAACACTCGGTACCTATCACTCGTATTTTACGAGAGAGACATGCGTTCATGTGAGATTGGGTGGCGAATTTTATGAGCAATAAGCAGCCCACAATATGTGATACCTTGATTAAGGGTTCTTACGTCATACGCCCGAAAGAAGGAACATTCTATACTTGTACAATTTATGAAACTTCACCGCGATACTAAACAGATCTCTCCCAGAAGATTTAAAATTTCAACGTAAAATTTTTCACGTGTCAGTTTAACTGACGACCTCGTCTTCCGCGTGGGCGCATGTAGGGGTGTGTTACATAAATTACTGTATAACAAATTTTGACAAATTCGACGAAGGAAAGCACGGTCGACGAGCGACAGTTCGTAACAGTTCCTGATACTGATTGCTCCGTAGCTGGCTCTGATTGATACGAGTAATCGCGACCTAAGCCGTGCTCCAGTTGCGTCATCATATTTCACTTGCATTTATTTGTAGTTAAATTCCTGACGTAAACAGATCGGACAGATAAACAACGAAATTTGGAAGAAACAGGTCTGCCCCTGTTTAGGGTTTGAAAAAGAGCTATTTTATTACATTCATTATTGCTTACTGAACCATTCTTTCTACCATAAAGTCAATAATAAAGGGATGAAGAGATATCGATTCCTTCTTGATTAATTTTTCTGTTAACAAGGCCACCGCGATACTGTCATCGCTACTGTCACTCGTTAACTTCGAGCCCTAGCTAAACCGAACTCCATTCTTTTAAAAAACAAAGTTTGCCTCAGTTATTTCAGAAATGCGTTCGTTTCGATCTCAAGAGGAGTGACTAGAATTGCCAATCATTTTGGCATAAGGCAATTGAGTAATTTGAACGAACCTCATAGGCCAGGTATACGAATTACTGTGCCCGATTCCAGGGGACGAACGGTATTCAGAACAATGGTAGTAGTCTTTGTCGAGTATCGTCGCGGACGCGGCAATAAAGGCAGATTAGCGGTACGCGTCACACTCAAGACCCCTTTCACACGATGGTACGTGCGTCTGATAAATAGCACAAAGTATTTAACATAATTGGTAATGAGATTTTCTCTCGTATTTGTGATGTACATGTTCCTATCGCAGTCAATTGTAGCGCTATTGATTTATCGGATCAAAAACTGTGTGGAATGCGAAAGATTAAAAATAGGTCTTTGCTATCGACGTTACGGTAAATTGAATTTTTCTTTTTATCTGTTCGTTTTTCCCGGTTATTTAATTTCGCCATACGATCGATGCAACTTGATATTCCGTACAAATTATATCGCGAGATACGTAGTCAGAAGAGGATGCGAAATGCATCGCGAAAAGGTACGAGCACTCGTGCAGATGGAAGTATTGTAATCTTTCTCGTAACCAATAAGTCTGTCTGTCATTTTGCTTTTACTATCGCTGTTTAATCCGATGCTAAATTCCATTTCCCCCTTTAAACCAGCTCGACACGTACAACGACTCTGTGTATCGGAACGACACATTTTTTCTTCGCAATTTCATTAATAAAACTACCCTTGTATCAAATTTCGAAAGATCTCGAATCGCTGATTTTATCAACTTGCATTGTTCATCGAGTTTTTCTCTGCAAAACGCAATTAATATCACAGAATTCGATTCAAACATTTTCTACAACTCTTCTAAAACGTGAAATTGTATCATTTCAAATATTGGAAATATGTGGCAATAGGAAAAAAATTAGATAACTGAATATTGTGTGTTTTGCATATTAAGAAATCTGAGAAAATGGTACAAGAAGGTAATGCGTGAAAAATTAGTCGAGGGTACATGCACAGTACTCCTCGATGGCCTACCCCCTCCCTTTTGTGCCAAAAGTCGCCCCACGGCAAGGGCGGTCCCATCAGGTACAAAAGGGACCGCTTCTCACCTTAAGTGTCATTTGCATTCCGAATCGCGAAGCGTCAAGGTCGGGTCATTGAAGGATCACTTCGAGTATTCTACTTGTGTATCGTGCGTGATGTCGATAGTATTTCAACAAGTCTAGAACACAAATTAAACTCCTTATTTCGCTCAATAGTTCGCTAAACTTTAAACATCAACTTTAATTATTATATCATGAGTGCGACGAAAGTAAATGCTTTATGGCAACGCGTGTTGAAAAAAAGTAACAACGAACAGGTTAGTGTTTCCTTAGCGTCTGTCTTTCTAAAACTAACTTTAAGGATCTTAGACTCCCTATAGAAAAATAAAGAGTTTTCATAAAGTAGTCGCTAATTTACATTCTTATGTTCCAGCAGAACGCGACTAACGAGGAAGAACAGAAGAACGAGTCGGGAAGGTCAAGGCTGTCGAAAGGAAATTGGATCAGGAAGCTCGGGAATTATTCACCAACCAAGTGCCAAGTTCCAGCGAGCCCCCTGAGAACCACCACGATGAAAGGCCTGGACACAAGTGGACTTTGCAACACCTACGAAGCTGTAACTCCTCGGAAAACTTCTGCATCCCCTAAAACACCTCCAGAGATGCCGGACCTGGAGACCATCATTCGAGAATTCGAGATGGGCTACCTATCGCCAAGGAAGCAGGACACAGACGTGGACTCATTCCAACAGAAAAACTTTGTCAAGAAGATCGTCGCAGCTTTCGAAGTGAAGTACAAGGTGTACGACGATTTGAAGACTGCGTACGAAGAGGAGGAAAACCAAGAAAAGAAGAATGCAGAGTCCACACAGCAGCCGAAAAAGAGATCTGGAATTTTCAGTAGCCCTTTCAGGAGTTCCTCCAAGGGCTCCAAGCATAGTGGCTTGTCAGATGACTCTTCTGACGACTTAAACCAAAATCGAGAAGATGCAGGAAAGAAGAGAAGGTCTGGAATTTTTTCGACAACCTCGAAATACAGTTCCAGCGACTTGAACAGTTCCAGAGGATCAGGAATTTTCGTGTCGCCCTTTCAAACAGATTCTAGCGAGGACAGGAATCACGACGACTCCTCGAAAGAAGCAGATAGAAGTTCGGGAATTTTTTTTACTTCAAAAAACTCTTTCGAAGGCTCCAAAAGCAGTAGAAAGTCTGGAATATTTTCGTCTCCATTCAACCGTAATGGCTCGAAAGACGTCGATAAAAGTGACTCAGATATTTATATGAGTCCTGTGAACCTGGATCGTCAAAATTCCAAGGACTCCAGTTCAAGCGGCTCAGAAATTTTCAAGTTCGACGAGGAAGAATCGAAGAAGAAGGTGAACTTCCAATTCAGCCCTCTGAAGATGTCTTCTCTTGACGACACCAGTCCTTTAGAAAGCATCGACTTCGACGTGACTCTTCCACAACCCGAAGAAACGATCTTGCTGAGTGGAAATGGGCTTCCAAAGACGAGCACGATGATCAACGAGTTTCCAAAGGATGAAGCAGCACGACCCTCGACCCTCGACAGGACACCGAAGATCGTCGGGGCGTTCCTGAAGAAGCCAATCGAGGTCGAAGACACTTCCATCGATTGGATACCAATCACTGGGAAGAAATTGCCGCGCAAGAGGTCACTGAAGAAGCTGCTCTCCTCGTTGACTGGCAAGAAGCTGTTGAAGAAAAGCAAGCTGTTCTCTTCGGAGAGGAACTTGAACGAGGAGCCGCGGGAGCTGCAGGACTCCGGCTACGACGAGAGGTCCTGCTCTTCGTCCTCTTTGGTGTCTCTAGTATCCTTCACGGAAGCCCTCTTACATCAAGGGAACAGTTACACCGAGCCGGAGAAAAGAATCAGCCTGAGGACTTTTCGATCGAGGCAATCAGTGGACGAGGAAGACGAGGCCTTCCAGGACGCCTATCGTGCTGTGAGGTAAATTTCTTTTCTGGATTCTAAATTGACCAGTGATGATTAGACTGCAGGTCTTTATACATTTATGAGAAATTTCAATATGTAAGAAAAGTAGAAAATATAGAAAAGTAAATATACTTTATAATATTTAGAAAATGAAACGAATATTTAATTAGGTTCCACTTCTCTAGTTCTACCTACGAAAATAGGAATTTTTATAAAAATTTGCAGTCTAGTGACACGTATCTAATTTTCAGCAGACAATCCCATTAAAAACTTTTTTATTGGTGAATGTTTCAGGAAGTGCAACAAAAAGAGGCTACTTTTAACTGAAGTACCGCGTGCAGAGGTGAAACTGGATCTAGGCCCTTGCTACCCTACATCCCAGGTCTTGACGATGTCATTGGATCGAAGAATGGTGTCCAGAAAGATCGCTCCTTCCCTGATGCACACCTCTCTGCCCAGATTGCCAAAGCATCCCAACGGCTGCAAGATCCCCAAGCACCCGTTCGTCTCTTTGACGAAAATGGACGAGTTTCAGGATTCTGATGAGGCGGAGTCTGTGGTCATTAAGAACGATCTCTACGAGGTGGAATTTCGCAAGAGCAGCAGCGACGTCGGTTCATCAGCTTCTTCCCGCGACTCGTCTTCCGCACAGAGCCACTATGACATACCGAGGAGGTTCCTCTCGAAATCCGAGACGGAAATATCTCAGATTTACAGGCCAACTGGGACGAGGAGACAGGAAGAGCCAATTTACGACGTTCCTAGGACGCGCGCAATCGATAGACCAAGATCCAGCGTTTACGAGGATGCTCTATCGCTGAAGAGAAGGAGCGTCAACTTGGTCCAGAGCTTTCCGAGCTTCAGTCCACTCTCCTGCGCGATGGAGTCGCACTATGACATCGTTAAGCCGAGAAACTGCAGGGTTTACTTCAACAAAGGCGCGGCGCATTCTGACAGCGATTTGGTCTGCATGGAAAGGACTGTTTTTTAAGCGAAGACGAATATTTGAAGTAAACCTAGAGCGAGAGGTAAACGATGTTATTGTACTAGCTTCGTAGAATTTTTCTTTACTTTTTTTTTTGTACGAATTAATTCTCGAATTTTTCTGTTTCTTTATTTCGTCTGACGCGATCGATACGCGGTCCAAATTTTAATTGAGAATTCTACGGTACAAATGATTTGTAGATTGATAGTACTCGCGTTTAGAGGTAGTATCTTGTGAGTTTTTCGTTTTGGGTAGACGTGTGCACGGCGAGGTAGATGTTTGATTTATTATAGAATATAGCCAGAACGCTTTTAAATTTTATAGTGCACGCGAGCATTGTTTCAGAATTGTACAAATAAGTATTTTAGTTGATGCGTTTACTTTGAAAAGTAACGTGGATTTTTATTTGCGATACGGAGTCTTGTATATTTCGCGAGAAATATGAATGCTTTACGAGATCTCTGACTACACGAGTGAAAGAGTTCTTTTGTTTGCACGAGATTAGACTCGGTTTCTTCTCTGTATGTGTACCTTTTAGCCCGTTCGCGTAAATGCTGTCACCACTCGTATATACAGTTTTTCTATATTTTCTTGTTAAGCTTGATCAAACTAGGAATGCTTTAATTGATTAGTGCTCGAATGGGTTAAAAGAGGGAGAAGTTTAAATTTGAAGTCATCTGTGCTTTACCGAATTTCTACACGGTATGAATCTTCTCGTTTCTTACAGAAGAAACGTTTGTATGAAAGATTCTTCCTCGGCTCAATAGTTTCGATTCTATTCTAGAACGAGCACAAGCGTTGCGTTCGTTTTTATCAAGAAACGATTGACGAGAACGCGCGCGAACAATTCTGAAAGACTATATGTAGTCTCGTGTATTTCTGCGAAGAAATATTTGCAGAGAACTGGTATTCTTGACGTTGGGGCTTTTACATATTGTGATCTTGAGAACGTATCAGTATTACGTATCTGTGCCATGTATCTTAAGGATTAGTATAGGTACCGTAGATATAATTATTCGTCATTGTAGGATGAAACTACCATCGGCGAGATGTACAGTATTATTTGCCGTGCCATATATACATGCATGTTATATTTTTTAATAAATATTCCTGCCATGTTGCAAAATACCTTCAGTTGTCTGCGAATCTCCATTCAGCCTCCTTAGCATTAAAGTAAAGCGTAATGCGTTTGAATCTTACGAAATGGCAGTGCTTTGGATAATCTCCCCGCGCGATCTCCCTTGGAGAAAAGGTAGGAAACCATAAATTTTCTGGCGATTGCCGCCAGAACGCAATAGGGCTCTGTTTAAGATTGCCATAAATAAAGAAGGGGGAGTAGCAATACAGCAAATTCAATTGTTACTTGAGAACATTCTAAAGGAATTTCTCTCAATTTACGGAGTATCATATCGATCGATACCTTGAGTCATTTTCCACCTGAGGACCTATACGTCATTGACCTCCGATCTGCACACATCCTCGGTTCTCGTCGAATGATCGGAATTGAATCGTGTCGAATATAATCCACGCGGTTGACCGAAATAGTTCATTAATAAGCACAGTCGATGCTGATCGATGCATCAAGGCTCATCTTTGGTCTCATTAGGCTCTGAAGGGGGAGATCGCGGTGACGTTGCGAATGTAAATGTGTTCGGGCTCGAGAGACCATAACTGGAAAATCTGCTCGGCGTTGGAAGGTAGACTGACGCAGAAGCTCGTGTGCATGGGACACAGTGTGACGTGGGCGCAGAGCGTGGGTTGTAACGGCCAGCCATTAGTGCACCGTTGGATGCACCTAGCGCATCGAAATGCGCACGTAGGTTGTTAGAGCTGGTGGGTGTACGTGTCAAGGGCGTCGAATTCGCGAGGCCACTGGTGGCGTATAAATCTCTTCTTTACGGGGACCGAGGATGGGGGAACCGAGGGATAACTGTACCATATTGTTACTCCAATACAAGAACCTGCATTTTCAAACGATTGCAAATTTGCTGCCTGAGTTTTGTTAACCCTTCTGTGCGTGGCTTGGGTCTGAGGGACTTGTGGGAGTAAGCACTGTATTAATTAATAAAAATGTAGGCAAAGTGGGGAGTCCCTGGGACCCTATACTTGTGCAATGGTAGGAATATTTATCAGCCATGCAACTCATTAAGAGTGAGAAGTATTCTATTTTATTTAAAATAATATTTAGTAGTATAAAAATTTGTAGTTGTTTCATTATGAAAATAATTGCTTAGGAGTATCAATACAATGGAATTGTGGAAAATATAAGGGAGGGAGGTCATCAAGTATTTGTGTTCCAAGGGTTTCAGTATTTCAATGACATTGGACATGGTCATAATTTGTTTGACCTCCGTGTCGAGCACATCGATAAGCAAAGCTCGCTATTCCGCGATAAGGGGAGTTAATGTAAATTCATCCGTAGTATTTACGTGTGTGAATTATCGAGCAGTGGATTAACGATGAATACACACATGGACAGACACTTACCATCCACCATCAACAATGAATACGTGTGAGTACCTAAGAAAACTTACGATTACTTGTTTCATTTTACTATTACTCGTGCAGCTAATTGTTAGACGTTTATTACGCGCTCGCTATACTTCTAATTAAAAGGCAGACTACCGTAGTATTTTTATTATAAACCCGAGATAGGAATCTTGATTGTGGAAAGAAGATCGTTAATTAATTTTTTAATAGAATTTCTCAAAAAATTCAATATCGTTTCTTATAAAATTTTGTTGGTTCACTTTGTGCAAAAATTAAACATTACTTTCTTTGAAGAATATTCGAAGAATCTCAATTAATTTTCCACGCGAACGAATGTAAATAAGAAAAATTGAAGGTAGAAACAGATTCTTCTTGAAAAAGAACCACTCGCGATGTTTCCTCGTAATTTATTAGCTAGCTTTTTATTCTTTAATTGATTAATAATTTACTAGTGACACGATACTGTAGTTCAGTGTAACGAGTTCGTTAGCCTGTCGCTAGATTGACATTAAGGGGAAGAAAAAGATCCTAGTGCAAAGAGGATCGCGCTAAATCCCGGTAGGATTAAGATTTGCGAAATACCCTCCCGAAAGGGGATGTAGCTGAGAAATCGTCCTCCCTTTATCTTCTAAAGAAGAATCAACCTTTGTTAGCTAGAATGCAAATACACCTTAAATTCAGAATTGGAACCGTTGAAACCGCTTCTGCAAAACTACGGATTAAAGTTTCTTGCAGCTGGTCGCATTGACTTTTACAAAATCTCTTTCCATTCTACGACTCTGTCTTCCTCATTTCGGAATAAACTCTACAAGAAAATTTTTCTCAGAGAATATAAAGAGAATCATGACACGAAATTGCAGTCCAAAAGTCGAAGAATGGGGAAGAAAAATAGTGGATTGTGAATGTTTTAATACGATTAAGGGAAGGTCTCGGGATGATTTTAAATGGGTGAATAAGGTTGCGCGTGCAAGAAGAAAAATTCGCATGCAAGGGTGCTGGTTACGCACACTGGGGAAGAAAAGGTCGACAGAACGACGGTAGATGCAATTTTCCAGGCTGATGGCCTAGAAAATTGCAGCAACATATCCACGTTGACGTAGTGTCCGGTGTCAATGATTTTTTTATTTCTACTTCGCCCTCTGCCCCGTTCACTGCGCCGAAAATGTCGCTCCTTTAAATTTCACCGCCTTCCACTTCCATCAACGCTGTATTTAACGTTCTCTCTTTCGCCGAACTTTTTCCATGCAGTTTTCTGCGTTTCAGCGACGCTTAGTTGGACACGAAAAATGTAATTGTACAATATTAACTGTTATTTGCCAGTCGGAAGTAATTTTTGTTGTAGAGGTAACTTCTTTGCCAGACGCAATGATACCTGGTGAAACTGTCACGTCGTAAAATGTTTTCTGACTCAGATACACAGGACCATGTTACAAATAAAGTGAACTCCGTTGTATATTTTTCCCCCATATGACAGCTTTTCATTACAGAATGATAAGTTGAAAATTACCATGTACATATTCTAAATAACTTGTGTGCAGTTTATTTAATTTCACGCGAATCGTATCGATTTTCCTGGAAGCTGCATTTATATTGTTACACCTTCAAAATTAAACAGCACATTAATCGTATTGCCTCTTAAAATTAATTCATTTCCGGCTTTAGATGCAATCGTTGGAATCAACATTCAGGCAATTAAACTCCCTCGTAATTCACGTCGAGTAAATTTCATTGGCCTGCGCTGTGTCAATGTCTCCTCTCTTTTTCTCTCTTAAATAGCTCCTCCACAATGGAGCCATATTTCTGCCGAAAGTAGGAAAGCTGAATAGGTGTGCGCGTATGGAAGAGTAGAAGGGCGAGATGAGGTTTCACTTATCTCGCGAATTTTTATCGAATTCGAACCTTCATCCCGGGAAAATCCATCGCATCGCGGGGTTAGAAATTCAAAGAGGCGCCTTTCGTCAATAACTGATGCATCTCGTATGTAAATACAGCCGCATGCTGTATTATAGTCAGACGAAACGCCTGGACGCACTACTTACCGAAGGAGAAGTGGTTTCGAGGAGATATGGTCGAACTAGCGTACGAGCGCGATCGCTCAGGGAAAATGTTACGGTGAAAAATACGTCCATGATCGGGGAGCGAATCGATTTTATTGAATTTCTTAGAGCATGCACCGGCTTCCTTTTGAAGATCCAACATTTAAGATGGAAATTGTAGAAGAATGATCAAGTACGTTGATAGCACGCCAACTGTCTGAAAACGGTCACAGGGTAGTTTTATCTTGAGTTACTTTTCGTTTATACTCTAAATGGAACAGCGAGGACTTAATTTAGTAATGCAAAATCGCGAATTATAGTAGAGGACTCAGTAATAACTAAGGGAACATTGACCAAGTGCATACATTTAAAATAGGACAAACTCCAGATTACAGTACGCAAGGCTTTCTCGAGAACGCAATTTACAACTGCTGCCGTGACTGTTTCGAAATTATGGTTATTAAGCGACATGTAATTAATCTTTTCTTTTTCGTGAGGCAGTAAGTAAATACCGTGGAAGGACTGAAATAAGAATCGTTTTTCTCCGTGTTTCTCCAAACGTAGAAGAAAAATAGAAAGTAGGAAATGTTCCATTATTCGTGATTAAAGTTCCCTTCTTCGTAACGAACACGCAGAGTGTACTTACTGAGCATAGAAGCGACAGATTAACATTGAAAAGGCCTCCAGCGGACAAGGATAGGCGCCTGTTCAGAAAATGCAGAGAGATCCGAGCGGTGTTCTGCAAATAAAACAGTTCGTTCGGTTAAAGAATGCTTTAATCTACTTTGGATTAATATACTCACATCGTGAGGGAACCTCCTAATTATTCGGGCATCCCATTCGACGAAAAGAGCACCCATAGAATTAGCCTGGAATTGAATTTTGAATGAAGCAGAAGTTAAAGGAAATTTATCGGTCGTCCACTTAAGTGTACCTCGTCCATCGCGTAGTCGCAACCTATGTGGAGAGTCAGTAGCTGCATTATGAATGCGACAAGCCAGAAGGACATGTTGAGGATAGCTGTCCAACGAATAGTCGACCAAGATGTCAGAATGATCCAGTCGATGATAAAGTACACATTAGAAACACTGTGTACGCTCAAATTCCCAAGCCAGAACAGAAGGGACCAGGAGTAGTAAGCGTTGATAGCCTCGCCAATCGACATCAGTTCGTTATGAAGGTTCTGGATAGTCTTCCTCGCGAAAACATGAATAGTGTTTTATTCTGTCACTATTTTAGTAGAACAGAAGCTTAATTTTGACGCGCTCGAACCTTTCTGCTAACAGTGGTGCTCTTGTAGCCAACCCTCGGTGGTAGATTTTCCTTGGTCATTTGGTTCAGTCGATGGAAGCGTCGACCGATAAAAATGACCATACAGCTGCATTTGTAAACTGACGCAGCTGTACCGACGTACATGATCATGTAGCCTACGTTAAATCGCCAGATTTCTGACCACGCGTACATTCCGCTTTGATTAATCGCAATCCAGAGGATTGTCTGAGTGATCAAAAGGATCCAAACTGCAATTCTGGTCGGTCTCTCGTTCATAGGGTAGCCTAATCTGTCCAATTTCTCGTCGATATCTTGAACAGCGTTCCAAATTTGGGCGAAAGTACGTCTCTTGAGCATTGTCCAAATGATCTCGTACATGGCCACCAAATAATTGACTGTCACCTATATCATCTTAAGTCAATTCTCTTTCTTCTCCAAAGAAATTTCAGAAGAAAGAATTCGTAATTTGCGTACCTTTGTAGTTTCGACCACGCTGCGAATCTGCTTCTGTCTCTTCATGTTGACAAATCTTGAGAACACTGTGTACATTATGTAAGTGTAGAGAATCAAGAATACGTAGGAAAATATAAGGAAAATGTTGGAAGGAGTCATTCGATCGCCTGTGAAATCGTACGGTGACAGACCGAATACTTTTGTTATGCAAGCTATAGGATAAATTGCAGAATATAATGGCGAATCAGGGCCACGGTACTTCTTCGCTCGATTCTTCTTCTCCAGAGTCACTTCCGCGAATGTAGTCTCCACGTCGAATGGTTTCATGTAATTCTCAGTTTTTGGCAGCACACTCTTTCTTAAATATTTAGGGCTTCTTTGAGGGAGCTCCATTTTTAGTTCAGATAACTTGTCGTAGTATGAAATAAACTTCAAGGAAGGTAGAGAACATGTAGAGTTGTCAGATGCAATTAATTTGCCACTATACACTGTACGTAGTTCATGATGGAGTAAAATATGGACAGTTAATTAGAAAACACTGTAGGAGGGTTAACTCTCTCAATATTATATGTATCTGTAAACATAAATTACTTGAACATACATCTCTATTCAAACGGAACATCGAATTGCTATGATTATTTGCTAGTATAATACATTTATATATTAATAAGTCAATAAACTTTAAACTGAAGCTATGTACTACCAGAGGATGATAATAAATTATTTAGCGAAGCAAAGCAAAGCAGCTATTAGTCACCAATTCTGACACATAGAAGGCACGTTATCGATTTGAAATATTAGTTTTGTGGAAAAAATCGAAAATTTTCAGCATAGCCCATCGCAATGCGAGTTCTATATCCCCTGTGCAAATTTATTTACCCATTGATTTATCGTTCATACGCGCAGTCATTTATTTGCTAACAACGTCTGGAATACAAAACGGCTTTTTCATTTGCATGCCGAGATGCGTGCAATAATAATCACTTATGACGGTAATTTGTATTCGCAAACGAACGTGTAATGAATTTAAACCAATACGAGGACAAAGAAAAATTAGAATCAAATTGGATTCGCCGAAACACGATGATTCTTGTCGCGCAATGGGAAATTACAATTGGTCGAACCATATTAAAAGTATCGCGAGGGAAAACAAAAATCCTTGTTAGCGTTTTTCCAAATGGTACGCTCGGAAAGCGATGGTTGCGTCTCGTATAAATAAATGGATGAAATAATTGCGCTGATTTCTCTGTAAAATCAATTCGATGTTCCAGTTTTCTCTATTTCCACTGTGATGGACTTTGTCAGCCGCGTCGTTGCACGAGGAACAATTGAATCGCTCCTATCAATTAGAATTATCGATGCAAAACTTTGCCCAATTATCCTCCCTCGTAAGAACAAGGGTAGATAACATCGCGCGAAATATAATGAAAATTCATAAAAAAAATTAAGAAAAATCACTCGAAACGCTCTCAAGCGTTGCCTGAAGGTATCAAGGAACTTTTCCTACGAAGGAGAACGCGGTTGAACGTCGGGGCTGAACTGCGAGGTAAAGTCATCCCCAGCGGCGCAGTAAATAGTCGAATGTCTCCGAGCAACCGCACAAATAACAGTTAGAATTTAACGAGGGCCGTGGTTTTCCATCAGTCGCGATAAAGCGGAATTAAAGCCATCAGAGTAAACATACATACATAGGTGGGTATACATTTGTTATCTGTTGCCACACCAGGTCCGACTGTCATTAGATATTAGTCCAGTGCGGCCAATGAATAATTGAATAGACGTAGAAGAATAACAGTTTTGTAAAGCCGATATATGCCTTAATGTCTCTGAAGAAACAAAATTGCTACTGGTAATTCATTAATAAGTATAGGACAGAAGCTTTGATTTACTCATACATAAATGATGTCTCATACATAAATTATACTTATGCTCATTAATGGAGTATAATTTTACGAATGAAAACTCTGTGACAACTCTTCTTTCTCGCTATGGAAAGTTGATTGCTTTTTTCCGTCTGTGACTTTTTTGAGCACATTGTCGATTGACCTGTAGTACAGGGAGGACGAAAAAAGGGTACAAAAAGGAAGACGAGGATAGGGAAACACGCGGTAATATAAAGCAGTGTATTAAATGAAAATTTACGGTGGAAAGTGTCTCGTCAGGACGACGCCCCAGAGAAATGCAATTTAACTTGGCGCGCGCGATGAATGATACTCATCGAGCGGTCAACACACTGTCTCTTCGTCTACGTCCATGAGAATAAAATCTATTTTTATCCTACTTTCCTTAGAAAATTGCTTCAGTGGATGAGTCAAATTTTTTGCATAAATCTTGCGCATATCCTCGCTTTGATACTCTTTACTGACCCTTGAGCTTTACCATCCTCTAATTCCTCTCACCGTGTTTTATTAAAACGGTAAGATTGCTTCTAGAGAATTTCGAGAAAAAAGGATAAAAAACAGTATGGTTTTGAAGGAGCGAATCACTTGAAAACAGTGCTAATCGAACTGCATTGCTCGACAATCGAAAGTCGCTAGTGAATTCAGCAGTTTTGTCAGGAAAGAAGACTTCTATCATCTTTCGAGCACGTAAATATTTTTCCATCTCCTATAAAATAAGAAGAAACTTGTGCTACGTATGTGATAAATTGCTTGTTTCATTAAAAATGTCGTTAAAAGAGACTAGAGAGAAGTCCACTGGGAAGAAGATGAAATCTGTCAAGGAGGATCTATTTAAATGGCTTTGCAAAAAGCACGCAACGAACAGTTCTCTTGACAGACATCTGCTTCGCAAGAAGGCACTTGAATTGACAAAAATGCAGGGACTGAATGGTACGCAATCACCTTGACAGTAATTTCTTGACAGAACGTTAAAAAAGATAAAAAAAGGATGAATCAGCGAATCCGTCTTTATTCAATTTCCAATCTCTTTCAATCAGTAGGTTTCAAATGCTCCAATTACTGGATTAATACATTCCTGAAAGAATATGGCTTCTCGACCGATCTGTCCAATCACGCAGATCCGATTTTCGACAACTATCGCGACTGGATCGACCTGATGAGGTCGACTATAATCAAGTACAAACACACCGAGCTGTTTCACGTGGACGAGCTGTCCATGTATTCCGATATCATTCCAACGAAGATCACCGACGAGCAGATGAACAGCGAAGAAGGGACTTGTTCGCCAGCAAATCGAATCTCCGTTCTGATAGGCTGCAACTCGTCTGGAACAACAAAACTGCCGTTGCTGATCTGCGGCCCCTACCCCTCTAGAATAACGACCAAGGACCACGTCTATTGCCACAACGAGGATAGTCGCATCGACGACAGCCTTTTCAAGGACTGGCTGTCAACCGTGAACGATCGAATGTCGAGGTGCAATCAGAAGATCCTGCTGTTCCTGCCGCGGAACAGAGCACACGCTCTCCGCGACTTTCCATTGAGCAACGTGAATCTAGTTTACTTGCCCGAGGATTTTCCACCGCATTTGCGGCCGCTGCGGAGGGACGTTTTCCATTACGTGAAAATGATCTTCAGACGAAGGTGAGAGCCCTGAGGAAATTTCACTCGAGAACTCGAGGCAGTGTTTCTCTAGCGTCCACCACGAATTGATTGACCGTGGGGGTTTCTAGGAAAACATTTGGATTACGTTTCGTAGCTTCCTTGCTTTTTTCCGTGAAATTCGAAGGGACTTAAGGGAATTTAAGGGAAGAGAACTTAGGGGAATTCGAAGGAATAAATATTTGATGTATTTATTACAGGTATGCGGAGAGATTGGGACAGTACAGTATGGAATGGAGTCTTCGCGATATTCTGGAAGCTTTGATCGATGCCTGGGAAACGATACCTCGGGAGATTATCATTTGCAGCTTCCAGAGGACGCATTTTAGGACTGACGATTATTTCCTGCAAATCGATTGCGAGTGCTGGGAGAACTTAGACACTGGGATCACGTTCAAAAGGTTCGTGACGTTCGACGACGATCTTTCGAACAAGAAAATGTCCTCTATCAAGAGTAATCAGCATCAGGAATATAATCTCAGAACAAGCTACAGCGACAAGGTATTAATTAACGAAGATAACACGAATTCGACGGCAAATGGTGGAGAGGAGATCACAGAGCTGATGGGTCATGAGCCATCTTCTAAAGCAAACCGAAATTACAGAGGGATGCTTTCGAATTTGAGAAATCATGTTGATCAAGCATTAGAAGTTGAAACAATGAATAAGTATGAAGTGAAATGTAATTTGATTGGAGGGCAAGATGAGCAGAGAATGTCCCGGAAGAGACCTTATAGTGAAGTACAGGTTTCCACGAAGGGAGAGAGTGGGGATCACAAGTCAGAAGAAGGGATTGATAGAAAAAAGTTAGCTTTGGATTCCAAAATCACTTTGTCTTTATGTCTGTCCACGGAGCCAGTCACAAGGCAAACAATCGAAGGATACAGTTCGGGGGTGAACCACGCTACAGAATCTCCTCAAACGGTCGTAGACAAAGCTTTGACTTTGACAACGTCCACTGAAGCCGATTACACCAAGAAGCTAATTGATAGCATTTACGCGACCAAGCAGGAAGCTAAGGAAGATGTTACTTGTCAAACAGAATCTGGAAATTTACATTTGAGAAGAGGGGAAGAGGAGCAAGAGATTTCCTTGAATCATCCATCTACTTCCACGAATGAATGGGATAGTTCGTCAGACAAGCTGCTGGAAGACATACTTCAGGAAGTAGTTAAAAGTCATCAGTCTAAGAAACCGTCCTCTGATAATCTACACGATTTAGACATGGATAATCGCACTTTGTTGGATCAGAATTTGAGCAATCAGCAGAGAGAGGATCATTCAGACGATAGCAAATCCAGTGAAAACAAGCTGAAATTAGATTACAATTGGTCGAAGCAGTACGAAACTAATTTCGTTTTCGGTCCCTCGAGCACTTCAGAACGCGCCACGTGTTCCTCGCAGCATGAACATATCGTCGATTCGCGTATTTTTAACATGACACCCTCCACTTCTCCAAAAGAGTAAAAGGTACTTAATAATGATGATAAAAAGTGGGAAAGATTATGACGGTATAAATTTTAGTAACTAAATTTCTGTCGTTGTTGCCTCTGAATAATGCAACATAGATATCAAAGCTAGCTCGAAAGTTTAGCGCATACAGGCGATGCTGAAAGATTTACGATGTATCACTGTGCTGCCGCAATAATTCATAGTGGCTACACTTCTGTTCCTGATCGAACGCGATATTACATATGTAATATGGGTCAATTCTATAGCTATTACTAATCTATTATTTTTCTATAAACTTTATTGGGTATTATGATTAAAGAAAGACGAAAGAAAGTTTTTCCGTAATCGTCGCATCATTTAATGCCAATAAACTTTTTATAATTACAAAAATTTTTTTTTAAATCAGTGGAGGAAAAATATTACTCTTTACTTAGAATGTACATTATTTCGCAGTAGTTCGATTTTACTCACTCAGAGATATTGCAGGAATATTTCTTTTTCCATTGTCACTTTCTGATTCATTGAACAGATTCATCTCTGAGTGATAACATTTATGCAAAATCTTATGAAGTAGTCTAAATCTTCTTTTAAAACGGGAATGTATTAAATCTGTATATCAAATTATAGAATTTTATATTACAAATTGCGACTTAAAGTTGGGTTTCTATTATTTTGTTGAAGAATCATATAGTTTATTCACAGGTAGATCTTTAATTTTCTCTACAATATCTAAAACTTTTTCTAATACTTGGGAATGGATTATTGATATCTCTTGATCTGCATCAATAACACTCCATGTTTTGTCTCTTAGTTTCTCATAATTGAAAGCAACACTTTGTTGGAGTTCAGTATTCTCAAAACGTTCATTTCCCCAGTTGCTACGTAATTTCTGAGACTGTTTGGAAACTTTAAGTAAGATAACCAAATCAGGACAAGGCAATCCCTTATCAGGTTGCTTACACCAATCTAAGCTTTTACCGGTTGTAGCTGCTGTATAAGCAGCACCTGAACCAGCATATCTACAATAACGTCATTATATAGCACAAAAAATATTTGCTTTTAATTAAAAAAATGAAGTAATAGCCAGACAGTATTACCTATCTATTATAACAGTAACACCACTGTGTAGAGTCTCTAAAATCTCTTCCTTACATTCCCAACGATTTGCAGAGAATAGCAAATGTGCACTTTCTGGAGAAAATTCTTGTTTCTTAGACAAAAAATCATTTATTATTTTTCCTATACACGTTTTCCTATCTGCAAAGAAGTAAGATTGAATATAGTATACAATTTTATGTAAAAACTTTCTTATCCAAATTTGGTTGTTGTCCCGCTATGAGGTTATGTTCAATTTAAAAATGAAAACTTCGATATCTTCGATACTCCAATCGATTTACATCTATTTAAGTTATTACAATAAAGCCGAACTCAAGTATGATTAAATTTCTACAAACACTGAAGTGCCAGATTTTTTTACCAGGAAAAGCTCGTGCTTTTGCAGGAATATTTTGTGCGTTCAAAGCTTCGATTAACAGTTTGACTTGAGTAGATTTTCCCGCTCTGTCACATCCTTCAAAAACAATCAAAGCTCCCCTGCCTAATGTCATGTTGCAATTATGCACTTTATCTACAGTTACCAAAAAAGAAAATCGATCATGCGCATTTCGATTAACCACCAAAATGACTCAAATAATAATTGAAGCGACTTGCAGCTATCGAACGACAATCGATTCTTGCATCGTAATCGAATCGTTACACGTTCAGATCGAATTCCGCAATCCCGCCTTTTCGATTTAAAGAATATGGTGTGGCGAGACGCTATGGATCCGAATTGTGGAAATTGACAGAAATTGTGGAATTGAAGTACATCAGGACTTGTAAGTTATATAATTTTTTATTGTAATAGCAATAAGGATAGTGATAATAGTAATAATATACAGCATACATTTCTCATTATCCGTATCTCCCATAAACATACATCGAACATTTGAATTATAAAGTGCATAGAAGGTATCGTAATATGTTACATTAAGCCAGAACATTGCATCATTCATAAACCATCCTCTATACATACATAACATACATTTCAATTAATACTTCTGTTCAATATTAACGGTTCATTTTAGAATCCTCTTTCACCGTTTCTCGCTTTCCGATTTACAACTAACAATCTGTAGGATGTTCGAATATACATAGTACAAAATCATTTTTTTCTCGTTTCACATAAAGTTCATATCGAATAAGACAAAACTCAATTGTATGTAGCATGTTTCTAATTAATTAAATTAAAAACAATAGCCAAAGATTTTGACTGCATCTTATAATTTACTAGAGTCTGATAATAATCGAACTGCCATTTTCACAAAAAGAATTATTCTGATTTTGATACTATCAAACTGTAGAGAAATTGTAACCCTATTCAATTTCTTAGATTTTCCCTACTACGCCCTCGTGGAAAGGATAATTCGATAAATAGTTTTATTTAATGTATCAACACGTGAATTTACTGTATCTTCCCGGAAAGACTTACGCTTATATGTACAAATTGTAAATTTCATATTATCTATATATACGTATATACATGTAACATACACGAAGAAACGCGCTTGCATTATAATATGCTACAATTTATGCATAATCTATATATATATTTATTTGAAAGCATATTACCGTGTCACGAGTATAAAACCGAATATAATCTATTATGTATATTTTACAAGAATCGACAAAACCAGTTTCACTCCAATTGTGATTAATGGCGAAGGAAAGCATTGTTTCATTTAAATAACAATGGAATTGTTGCTTCTATCATTCCTTAAAATTCGGAGCTCTAAGGAAACTACAGACATTAAACGGAATAAAAAATCTATTTATCGACAAATACGTATTATATTGTTTGATACGCGTATTCGATCGCTTTCTTTACAATGTTGTCTCACTCTCGATCGTTGTTCTATCACAAAACGCTGGACGTCAAATGAAAACCCAAATTAAGGCTTATTCTACATTTGTACATCTCATAAACATTGTTCTTCATTCACTCACTGAGTTTTCAAGTTTGCCACTATTGTGTTAGTTTACATAAAACAGAATAAATTTCCTTCTGTTAAAAATTAATTAGAATATAGTCTGAATTATATTATTGGAAGTAGTGATCAAAAGAAATATAAGTTTTTAGAATAATATTACACATTCGAATGTTACAAAAGCACCAATTTGTTAAAATTGAGGAATTGAGCTAACTATGCACTTTCATTAAATAAGAAAAGTACATGTATGGCCTTTACAAGTATCTAGGAAATCGATAGATCCATAGAATCATTTATAATCTACTTTCAAGAGAACGTGTACGACAATATTTTTAAAATTTAAATTCATTGCGAAATTTCGAGCATACAGAATACATAGTGTTCCATAAAATAATCTAAGATTGTAACAAGTATTGCCACTGAAAAAGAAATTGAAAGTAAGTTATTATCATAATGAAAGCAAGTATGACACAAAGCACTTTGCCAATTTTCTAATTCGAATAAATAGGTGGCAGTTACGCTTCTTATTGATATAACCTTGGTATAACGATACAATAACCCGACGACTAATAACAATACCTGTATTACACACGTCGTCTAACAATAGGATCCATAAAATCTTCATATATCTAACACTTCATACATCACCAATATTTGCTCCGTTTCATATCCAATAATTATTCTTCACCTGCGTATAAAATCAGACTTTACATAGTACTATGATGAACATAAAGTTAACACTCTTCGCGTTTAGGATCATTCAACGTAACACGTCTTTTTTTCGCATTTCTTCACAATTGAAATCCTGACTTTAGATAATTCTATATAAAGCGATACCTCACATGTGAAGAAATTAAATTACGGGGGCTACATAGCAATGAAAATATCTGCGATATTACCTTTCACTGAGTTTATGAAAAACATTCCGTGAAAAACTAACTGTACCCTGTACATGCTTAGTAAAATTCAGTTGAGCAACAAGGGAAACTCAAGCAACTAGTTATTCCTGTGAAGTTGTTAATTTGTTAAACCATGCTTTTTCAAACTGTATTATTTTCCAAGTCTATAATATTAGTTATAGTATAATTGTGGAATTGAATTCAGAATTTTTCTATACTCGATTGATACATGTAGCAAATCTGTTATTATTCACTTACTTATTCTGAGGTATGTTTGCCTTTTTCTTTTACAAAAACTTTGATTCGCATAAATGAAGTAATAGGAGTATAACAGAAAGTCTTCAGTTCTAGCCAGCCAAGTCCGTAGAGAGAAATCTTGTAAATTTTATCGTGGAGGATATCGGTTCGGCTGCGAATTCTTCACTGAATGATCCTTCATGTTGCTTGGATTGTACATCATTGGTCCCTGAACAATATCATTTTTTTTGAGAAATGAATTAGTCGCAAGTCAAACTTACAATCAACTTAAAAAATATCATTAATACAACAAAATTTATTATACTCTGTTATCAAGTAGATTTGCTTTAAACAATTATTATAGACAATATAAAATTAAAAAATGATTACGTGATAAAAATGAAGAAAATACTGTTTTCCTTTCTATGACTATTATCTGTAAATAATATGCTTGAATGTGACAAAAAGCGTGAGAATGGAACGATTGCAATTAATGTTTAAACATACAAGAGCAAAATAAAAAATACTTCCTTCACCAAGCTTTCCCGTAGTTTTGTCATTTCAATTTCACGAGTATAAAATACTCGCCGTAATCAGCTTAAGCTTGATTTAGAGGCGAAGCTATACAACTGTGAATTAAGGGAAAGACCTTATCTTTAGTTCTCTAAAAGTGCAGAGTATTTTTTAAGTAGCAGAAACATGAAATGATTATTCTTTAAGGCTCATAATGACTTAAGTTACTAGGAAATGCCAATTAAAACATACTCTTTTGTTATTAAGTACAACAGTATAGCAATGAATAATTTCTACCATACATCGTTCAGTAGTATTCTTAAATGGTCACCTGTGGAATGAGAAATGCTAATGCCACTGGATTACCTTGTTCCGTGAAAGCAGACGCGGATCCCTCATAGTGTAGCTCTGCACCTCTCGCGATAACGAGCTGGTTGAGCTCCATCGAGAGAGCTGTGTGCCATATACAACACAATAATGTTGTCTCACTAACCAATACTCATCCTGTTATGTACTATGAATAGGCATCAAAGTACCTGAGGATGCAATACCGACGTTTGCACAATTGTCATTTATTGTAATAAATCATAAGCTATTGCTTTCAGTTTTTTAATATTGCTACTAATATAAATTATCGGTATTACAAGACCCCCATATCATTTCTTATCAAAGTATAAAGTCCTCTATAGTTAACACAACTTGGTTACAAAAATGAATCATGCTGAAAATTAAATATGTAACACACAAATGCGTTAGTTTAGTATCCTGTACAGTATATGTTAGAATGTGAATTATCCCTTCCTTGTATGCTACTGTTAGGAAAATTGTGTAGAAGGTTCAAAGCAGCATCAAGCTGAGAACTACTATTATAAAAGAACCTTGATTATCTAGATAGGTCTTCCAAAAATTGTGCTCCATTCTCTGCTTCACATAGCTTATTCATATTATTTTACATAGCAGACAATGAAAGCTCATTTCATTGAACACGCACACAATATTTACACTGTCATGCTACCAAGATTGCATCCAACAAACCATGCAGACGTGATAGTAATAAAGAACAATATGGAAAATTAATAAAATAGTCCTTACTATCAGCAACAATTATTATTTGGCTACATCATTCTGCCTCCCCGACTGCTTGCAAAGGAAACATAAAAAGAAAGGTAGATTAACACCAGCTTGCAAGAAAGAGAACTATCTATTGTGAATATCTTGGAAAACTAATTAGTATCACGAATACTAATGTATGATATACGAAGCGCATGATATTTAAACAGAAACGACGGACTGGATTATTTAACAGATAAAAATACCTACTCATAAATTCGATTCGATTTTGTTATACAATTCAGATAGTCGAGAGAACGTATAATTTTTACACATACAAGAAAACAAAAGTTAATTTTAGGAGACTATACTTTTGAATGAGTAGACAATGCACAAAACTAGGGGAAATTTACGGCATGTACAAATTTAACATTACAATTCGTGTATTTCTAAAGGATATTCGTGGAAAGATAACGTTTTAACATTACAGTTCCAGAGCACGCTCAACGTACAATTAAGCTGTATATCAGCATACTGCAGCCATAACATAGAAATATAATATAGGAATTGTGTACAATGAGTCTGAAACTGTGGTCATACATGAAACTGTATTGTTAATGTTGTATTTATGTTTATAGTGACAAAACGTGATTGAATGTGCTCCAAGTTTTTTAAATAATAATTGTTCATCTCCAAAAACTCACCCCTTGAGATGTATTTTCAGAATTGTTCGTGGTAGGTACGACAGGCACCGAGGTGGGTGTTAAAAAGTCCACAGGAGCGCTAGGGTCGTTAACTATAGAAATGCATGATGTAATTAACAAATTAACAACACTTAAAAAATAAAAAAATTTATAAAAATATACCTGGTGCAGGAATGAATAGTTGAGGCGAAGAAGTTGCCACAGGTACTAATGGGGATGTTACTGGCGTTGGCATACTCGTAGATGTTGCACCACCCTTTGAACCATTTGGGTTCATTACATCTATATAATTAGCGCGCATACTTCTGCCTTTCGGTAGCTTGAATTTATTCACATTCGTCTCGTCAGCTTGAGAGGGTGGTTGAGGTAACTGGGAAGTTTGCTCTGCAACAGGTGTCCTAAAGCCCATATCGGTAGCTTTCGGGGGAGGAGCTACTGTTGTAGAATTACTCTCCCCATCTTCATCTTTATTCATCCACTTTTTAGCTACAGGATCCCAGACAATCTGTTTCAGAATAAGGCACAATACCAAATTAACTTTTTGCTTGTATCAAAATAAGACTACTTGTACCAAAAGGCTCTAGACTAAAGGGCTCAAGTAATTAGAATGACCAAACTTAAGTGTTAGAAACGAAACGTGGAATTGTTAAGCCAGAATATACCAATAATTCGTTAGCTGTTAATCGACTGTCCGAACATTGAGTTATACTGGCCTTTTTCTCTCCACCATTTAATCACAGACGTGAACTACCATAAGTACCCGCGTGAGCCCTTTACCGACATAAAACATAAAATCATCTATCGTAACTTCTGAATATTCTACAGAAAGAAATGTAAAGTATTATCTGAGAGTCTTACAGTTGGATTATTGTCATCTGGTAGGATCATCTGATTTCTTGGTTTTGGAGCGAGTTTGCTGAAAAGACCACCAAACCAAGAACCTCCACTATTAGAGGGCTTCTTCTCTGTCGTTTTCTCGGAAGGCTTCTTGGCTGGTACTGCAGATTTTGGGGCTGTTTTAGGCGTCTCGAGTGCATCTAACTCTTCCAAGGGATCGTACTGCTTTCTCGTAGATGGTGTCATAGAAATGGCTGGTTGTGATGGCTGAAATAAGTTATACGATTCATCATCGCAAAGTTGTTCTGGCAAAGTTGTTCACTTTTTACTGCAATAGTAATAATTAAATTTTTTTTAACAATACCTTCTGTATAGAATTGGGAAGTATTACAGTAAATAGTGAAAAACTTTGCTTCTATAATAAAAATATATTGGTAACTTATTTAAAGTAAAAGATTGATCTGCAACGAATAAGGCAGCATTTTAAAAAATTCAGAAAAATCCATAATATAGAAAACTTTATTGTATATTTAACAATAACAATAACGTATGTACATAAACGATATCTAAAACAGAGAGCAAGTTCTCTAAGCTACATTCTATTATTGTATATCAAAGATGTGCGACAACCACTCATACTCTCTAACATCACAAAACAGCGATATTTTCTTTGAAGCAGATTAACTAGCAAACCTAGCTTAATATTTTATAGATACAATCACGATTGTAGAATTACGTTTTATATTGAAAGTCTAAAAAAGAATAGCTGTTACTTGTAGCCTAGAAACATGTCATCTACTCGCAAGTCGTGGGTTCATCGATATCATATGTTTTAAGGATGGACTTTTCATTAGAAACGTCTTTGAATTCCATTAGCTGGAGATTACTTCCAAGATTAACGGGTAAATCTATCGGATAGGTTCCACCAAAGACAAGTGGTTTATATCGACACGATACAGAAGAATTCTCTGAAGAATTCGAGTAAGACCATGCGTCAACTGTGTCGCAAATAACATCTTTCCTTCGAACATGCGGAGCTACTCTCATTACTTTCTTCTCCTCGAAATTACAATACTGTTTTAAAGTCTGACTCTCACTCTCGGTTAGTGCAAATGTTTTATTATCGAAATGTGAATGAAATTTTGTGAAAGATTCAATATCCACTTCCCTAAATTGGATATCTAAATCAGTAGTTGTCGATGAACTTATACTATTGTTCTCTATCTCGTCTGAAATGATTTTCTTATCGTCATCTGATTTCTTTTTGACTTGACATTTTAAGAATACAGGTTGCTGTGAAGAAGGCGGTTTTACGTATCTACCATCTAATTTCTTTATCTTTTTCACGTCTTTTGGATGGATCTTATTATTCGATAAAATTCTTGGATAAGTTGCTGTAATCTTTGGATACGTTACTAGTTTTTGCGGTTTCATAAACTTATCACTTGAATTAGTCGATCTATAAGGATTAGACGACATGCTTGTTGAAGTACTGATATTAGAGTCAGAAGAATGAGGCGCGACACACGGATCTGAATCGATTAATACTTTACGCCGACGTAATGAACTAACATTGATGTCATCCAATGACCACTCAGGATTGAGATTACTATCCGGAGTAAGCGTACGATTACTTACTTCAGGGGTGGGTGTTTTTTCTTCCTTTTCCGTCTGTCCGTATGCAAGCATCAAGAAAAAGGTGAAAAAAGCGTTATTTCTATATGTAGGAATGATGAGTTACAGGGCTTATGGTATTTTACAAATAAAAGGGAACACAGTATATCCATGCAAGTGAATTTGAAAACATATAATACTGAATAATATGAAAAAAAAATGAATAAATGTTCTAATAAGTACAAGGTAAATACAATAATTGATTTACCTCATAATTCCATTTCTCCTGCTGCTGAGAATTATTGATGTCACTTTGCTCTGTAGAGTAGGGTGCTTGAGTAGTTGTTTGTTGCTGCCAGTTCGTCACTGTAGAATCATTTCTTCCGTAATTACTTTGATAGTAAGAATCTTGATTCCAATAATCCTGCTGTTGCATCTGTTGGTACTGGCACGATTCTTCATTGTTTCTCGTGTATTGCATACTCTGGTCATACGTGTCCTGTATATTAGATGGTAAAGATAATGGTTGCCATTCTGATTGAGCATCAGTTGAACCAATATCCATCATCGAGGTTGGACCCTCTCTATACTCAGATTGGGCCGTGTTCCATTGTTGTTGATGTTGCTGCTTTATTTCATGCGCTTCTTGATTTTGCACACTGTGCGACTCCATTTTCATTTGCGAACTATAAGCATCAGTTTCAGTAATTTGCCTGGTCTGTAACAAAATGATAATGTTTAGATAAAGTAATGGTTTTGCAACTTTTGTAGCACATGAATTATTTGAACTTACATGGTAGTTTCCAACGATTTCTGCCAGATTATTAAACCAAGTTAATGTTGTAGATTCATCCGTAGCATCTTTATAAACTGGGTCATGGTATTTAATTCTGTCTCCCAGATTGTACACCGCTAAGACAAATGATTGCTTATACTTCGACGGTTCGTTAACAATATTTACTGCAATTTGTTCTATGTACAATAAAGCCTTTTCTATTAATCCATAGTCTACCATCTTTACTGCCAGATCAAATTTGAAGGTCTGAAGATCCACCAATGTGAATCCAGGCTCGCTAAGGTTTCTAGCGTATTCGTATATCTCTGTGAGCATTACAGCCTCCGTGGTAAGGAATGTACTATACGGTTTATGGTGATTTGCACCGATTAGAACAAGTTTTATATTACTCGCTCCATAAGCACCAAAGTCGACTTGAGCGAGTATGTAACAGAAATGAGCAGCGTGAATGTCTCCTCGCGCGGAAAGTGTGTCGCCTAAAGTTGTAATTGAGCGTCGATTAATTTCCGGATTAGCAGAAGTATTTGATATGATCATTGCTAAGTGAGGTCTCCAGTCATCCCATCGTGGATCCGATATACCAGTAACCACTGCTGGTATACGACCAGAATGAAGTTGGTACAACGTTTGCAATGGATCATGGTATGGCAAACTATTGGCAAAACGTGTCATCACGGACGCGTGAGTACGCTTGTCCAACTTGCTAGCCAAAAATAATGCGTGTCCCCAGAGTCCTTCGTTCATTGCATATTCTGGACATCAAAATTAATAATGTCAGGTATTTATGATTGGTAGAAAGAGTGATATGTTAAGTATAGAGACAAACCTAATGCTTCTTGTACTAATCCATAGAGTAACGTGTTCCTAAATTCGTCTGTTATTTGTTCTATGCTTTTCCGTGGTTTAGTTTCAACTTTCTCAGGAACTGTTGCACCATCTTGAGTTCCCTGAATAGTATCTCCACCTGTGATGTCAGATCTTTGCGATATTACTGATTCTCTCCTGCCCAAATCTTGTGATTTTTGCTTGTTCATATCATAAGGATATGTATCCTTGTTTCTTAACAATAACGCTGCTATATCAACACCCACAACATTCTGAAAAAAACTTGTAATTAGATGAAGGTAACAGGTTGTAATTACGTATGAAAAATATATATCTTACTCCATTTTGCTGGATCAACATAATCATCAGTTCGTATAGGAGTATGTACGATGCACGGTCAACCATTTCTTCAGTTGATGCTGCTTTTTTAATTTTATTCTCACAATATTCAATAATAGTCTTTTTGTGTGTTACTCCCCTACGTTAAAAGAATATGAATATTAGCAAGGTTCATGAATTATGCAATGCTTTCGTTTATGTCCAAGCATGCATATCTAATGCACATGTTGAAAAGTAATTTAAAAGGTAAACTTTGTACAGCAAATAAATTGCAACAAACTCAACTGTTTAAGCAAATGAAAATACGCATGCTTAGATCACCAAAGTTATTGATTACACTTGCTTAATTAGAGGCCCAGGATATGCCCGTAAATCACGGGCTACAGTATCGTGTGATAGTAGATTTTCCAATTTGATAATATCCACTTTAGCTCTTTCACCATCAGTTGGATAAGTTGGGTGCACATGTATCAGAGAGCCAACGGAGAAACATCCTATTAAGAAAATATGTTTATAAAATATACAGTCAATTGCTTAATAAATTTTTAATTCTGTAAAAATGTACCATAAGCGTGAGAAATGTTATATTTAGTTGGTGTCATTCGTGCAGAAGTAGTTGTTGAATCTTCAAGCAGGGACAAATCACCTATAGTTCGTTTGTCACCAGTTGTTCTGAAATAATATAATTCTTATTTTTATATGTATAATAAAATAATATCAATAATCATCAGAAGAAGCTAATACATAAAGTAATTACTGCATGGTAAAAGGTTTTGGGGAGAAATTACTTCTAATCAGATCTATAGGGAAATGTTTTAAGCATACAATTAATGTACTTCTAGCGAAGAATTCAATATCTACTACAAAAAAAGATCATTCAGATGCCACAAGAGTATTTTAACTAAATTACTTTCAAAAGTTGCAGACTGGATATGTTCAATATTTGACTCTAGTGTCGAACCGAGAGAATTCTCTCGGTCTCACCTATTTAAATTTTGACAAGATGAACTCTGTCTTCTCTGCGGACTCCTGGCCCATCCAGGATACCCGAAATACGGAACATATAATGCTTTGTTTGGCGAATGGAAGCATGCAGTTGGGTTTGTAAAAAATCTAACACATAATCGATATTATAAAATCTATAGGAAACATGAAATTGAAATATTTCAATCACATTTCTTCTTTACTTTTTCTAATGCTCACCTGTCATCGCATGAGCTTCGACCTGAGTGAACACTGGCTCTATCTTCTGGATAATTAGTAACACTCCGGGACATATGTTGCTGCTGGTTAGCATAATATTTATGATACCATTCCGAATAAGCGGCAGGATTCGTACGTCGCAAATTTTCTATGTATGCATAAAAATTGTTGGCGTAGTGAACACTGTAATCATATCCAGGGTAACCATTGTAAGCATAATAAGGATCTCGTGATCGCATATAGTATCCTCGATCTCTATCATTGTAAGAGGATCTACTGGATGGTCTAGATCCTCTGGTGTAAGGATCATCGTAATAAGGATCTCTAATATCGTAATCATCATATCGTCTCGGTCGCCTGTCATCCCTCCTTCTATCACGATCGAGATAATCTCTAGAATATCGTGGATCGTAGTCTCTGATTTCTCTTTCTCTGCGACGTACGTCATCGACCCTATCCCTTCTCCGCTCATCTGGCCTTCTTCTACTGTCTCTTTCATCCAGATCATCTTTAGTTCTACTTCTTCTATCCATTTCATCCCTCGCATGTCTATCTAAATCGTCTCGACTGTGATGCTTACGGTCGTCTTCTCGATACGGAATTTCTCGACGCTCGAACTCGTCTCGCGCGTTGTATGATCGATCATTGTCTCCTCCACGACGACGATCATAATAATAATCATCGTCGTATTCACGATCACGATCGTAACTGTAAGTTAATGGATCATATTATTGTTATCTCATGCAAATACCTGAAAAATTGTAGGAATAAATTTACTGACTATGCGTTTTTCCTTTCATATTCATATCGTCGGCGTTCCGAGCTACTGTCCCTCCGTCTTTCTCTGCTATCGTCTCTACTGTTCCCAGAACCTTTATCATCGTCATCCTCGTAAGAATCCCTACGATTCGATGAGCTGGGCACTCCTTGACTTTCACGTATAGACGCGCCAACTGCTTCCTCGCGTTTACTCCTTGAATCGCTAGCTTGATCTTGTGCTGTAGCTAAAGGATTATAAAAGGTATAACAGATTTAAACATAAAATACTGAATTGTAGAGGAAAGCCTTTCTTACAGCTTGTGAATGGAATTTCCTGAGAACCGGTCACTACTCTCCCATTTGATCTATCATCTGAAGACTGAGCTACTTCGTTAGGAGATGCACCTCCTGGTATTTGTCTAAGATCCTCATCCGTTTGTTGATTGGGATCTTCAGGCTCGTTTCCCCTGCCTGGTACCTCGCGCGTTTCGCTTGACTCCATCATAATTTGTGATTGGATCTGATGTCTTTCCTCTCCAGAAGGATCGTTTCGTGATTGCTGCGGTGGTAAAGAACGTTCTCTACCAGATGGATCGTTCCGACGTTCCAGTGTATCGGAATCTGCTCGTAGAAGCAAAGGAGCGCTTCTTTCCTGTCCAGGAGGAACATCGCGACGTTCTGTCCTTTCAGATATATTTCTTAATTGACCAGAAGGCTCGTTCCTTCTTGGATCAGGCAATCTCTGCCCTGATTGCACGTGCTGTTCCTGTCCTGTGGGATCGTTTCTACGTGGATCTATGGAACTCGATTGACCGGGAACTTCTCGTAAAAAGGGAATGTCGTTAGGCACTTCATCATTCTCATCGTCTTGGGTCGGTGGTGTTGGTTCGTGTTCCTGATGGGAATCAGTTAATTCTCCAGTTTCCAAGAATGTGTTTCTGTCATTTGACGCAAATTCATAATTGTCGGGCACCTGAAAAATAAGTTTTGGTTATTTTTATTGTGCGACGATATTCTCGTTTCATTTCATGTGAGGTTGTTGAATACAATTATACCTGTTCTGGCTGAATAGGAGGTTGATGTGGTCGTGCTGGTTGCTGGGCAGAAGGCACCTCAATATTATTTGTTTCTTGCCTAAAATCACGTAAATTGGCTCCGTCTTTAGCAGGATTCATAACCGGTTTTGGATCGTTGTCCAAAGTCTCCTTATTTATGGAATCTCTCGAACCATATATATCGCGTTCCTGTAATGACGGCGTAACTACTTCTAAGTTTACAAATTCCGTAGGTTGTTGAATATTCTCATAGTTCTCTACGTTTTGCTCAGCACTCCATTCCTTAGTTGAACGAATATGATCTTTAGGATACCATGTATTTTCTGTAGAACGCGGCAATGCGTTTTGATTGTACCACTGATCATATCCACTTTGTGCTATGTTATCTGCTGGCTTAATATTCGTCATTTGATATGTATTATGCGTAGAATGCTCTTTATTAATGGTGTGACTATCTATGGAATGGGTACCTTCAGCTCCAAGAGCAGCATAGTCTGAAGGCAACCCAGGTATGTTATCAGAAGCAACATTGTTGTGAGAAACTGTATTTTGGTTCCACCCATCTCCAGAGCTGGTAGGCTGTACCTCTAATGGCTCAATCTGATTTTCTAAATGTTGATTCGACTTAGCATTAAGATTCAATTGTTCTATTTTTTTAGGTAATTCATCTGTTGAATTATTTCTTCCCCACTCTAGTGGATCATTTACTAAATTGAAATCATTACTTTCTTGAACAGAAACATTTTCAGAACTGGCAACAGTTGACATAGTTTCAGGAGTACTTAACATGTTAAGATGAGAGTCAGATAACTGCGGTTTAGCGACGATGCTTGTTTTCGCGTGTGCATTAGCATCTTTAGACGTTGGGGAACTTATAGCTAACAACGGTATTGATTTCTTCCTTTCCTCTTGCTCTAAACTTGATTCTGTTGTCGGCGGTACATTGGATAAAGGATGTTGAGACGGTATTGTACAATTTTGTTGCCAATCATTTCCAGCAACAGCACCAGCATTATCTTGTTTAAGATTCTCTTCTGGTATATTGTTTTCTTGTTGCCACTGAGTTGTACACATGTTATCTGTATGTTGCCACTGTTGTGAAATATCTGTACTTGTTTGAGACCACGAATTAAATTCATTATTAGTATTATATGTTGATTCTTGTTTTTGATTGGGTAACATAGACACACGATTTTGATTGTGCCATTGAGAATTTGGCATATTATTCTGATTAGACCAACTGTTTGCATCATTTATGGAATGTTCTTTGCTAGCAGTTTCAGTGGAAGGTGGAAGGACTGGATTTAACTTAGTTTGTTGCAATGGCAGTGCACACTGATTGCCCATATCATCAAATTTCTGTGGCTCTGCATCTGCTTTTGTATCCTGCCAATGTCCTGGCACATTACTTTGCCAGTTGTGTTGGGACATTAAATTTGATTGATCAGTTTTGTACCAATTATAGTTATTACTACTTATGGGAGGATGCATTGCTTGATCCTTTTGAGTTTGCATGACTGATCTTGGGTGTGCATAGGGAATATTTTGAGACTGTTGCTCGTTTGTCCATTGAGAACTCATGGATCCAGAATTAACTGCACTTGTTTTAGCTGATGGAGGATATTGCTGATACTGGGCATAATTAGAGTAAGCTGTGAAGGAATCAGCATGGTCCAAAATTGGTTGCCTATTACCAACTGTTGCTGGTACATTCTTATCCAACACTGAATTCTGATTGAGCAAATCAGTCTTCTTGCCATTAACATTTTGATAGTACTGATCTTGAATGGAATTGGATATTAACTGCCCTTGATTGGCATAGGAGGGTACATAATGCTGTTGCTGCTGCTGTTCTTGTTGCTGTAGCTGCTGTTGCTGATTATCTACTTGTTTGTCGAAATCCCAATTCCAAGAGTTATTCCATGGATCATTAGTTTGTTTAGATTGATCTACAATGGGTGTTTGATGTTGAATGGAATCATTGGATGATACTTCAGAATGCATTCTAGACATTGGGTTCCAAACATTTTGATTATGAGCTCCATATCCTAAATTATGATCTACTTTAGATCTGGTTGGTCTAGCTCTATAGGGATTCTGAAAATATTATTTAATTATCAAAATTTATTTTGTCATATTAACTTGTTAAACAACATAGGCTACTTACACTCATACTGCCTGTAGGACAGTAGAACTTGCTTCCTATTTATATGAAACCTACAAGCCGAAAACCAGATTATAAAAAATGATAAACAATTTTTTCACTTGACATTACAAACAGCATAGTCAAACTTTTACTGTTTTCTCCTCATGATCATTTCTTTTCGACAAGTATTCAAAGACGACCACGTTATTCAATAAAACGTTGAAACAGAGAGAAAACTACTTTCACACGCGACAGAAAACGTATATAGGTCACTGAATATCTATTTTTCATTATTCAGTAACGCTTTACACAGTTACACTGAACTACGTAGAAATACGTGCGCATAGAATATCTCGTAAAACAGGAAAGAATTGTCGAGCTAATGGAACTACGAAAAAAAAACATAAAATCTGTTGTAGTTCGCAAAGGGGAGCTGAAGCTCATGAAATAGATTCTTCGACACTCGTACGTCGGGGCTTAAAATCGGCATAATTATATAACAAAAATCATGAGAGAGCAATTTTTGCAAATAAACGAAAAGAGTAGCGGGCTAAAGGGAATCGTAAGACAAGAAATTGGGAGCGTCTTGTCGATGTCGGGAACCAGCTGTGATAGGTACCTTAGCGTTCAGGGACCTCTCTCGACGTTCACTCACCTAACTATCGTATCTGGCACTGGTGTCCATACGCGAGCACAAGCATTATTTTCTACCACGGAACATTCGAATTATTGTCACGATAGATTCTGACGTGCGTAAGTCCGTGGATCAACTTTTCATAGAACTAAAGTGGGAAATCAGAAAAACGCGGACATTTTACGGACACTACGAAGGGAAGGTGTGTGGGTTAAGCACGTCACAAAATTTTTGTCTTTCACTTTCCACGCGAGCAGAACCATAGACGCGCACAGCGCGATTGCGTTCGTCTCAAACGTCAAAGCGATTTCCGAGAAATTATCGTTAGATGGCGCCTTAGTGCAGTTCAAAATTTACTCACTTTCGAAAATACCTGAAATTCACTGAAATTGCATATGGAAAAGCTGGCGGAACAGTGTATCGATAACAAATATTCTAAAATTGCTAGGACAGTTTCGTAATCGAGGGAGGGAGCAAAAAAATTTCTATACGCATTAAGATAACAGAACTGGTAGCATCAAAATTGTGTATAAATATTTATTTTTCGCTATTTTATTAGTATTTTTTGTACCATAATACAAAGTGTAGTAACATATACTACTGGTGACTATGACTAGGTGATCGGAAAATTGGTAGTGTTAATAAAAAAAAAAAAAGTAGTGGCAATACGGTATTCATTGAAAGTTGGAAGCAATTGGAAGCTTGACAGTGCTTGAACAAGGTCTGACGTGTAATGCCAAGAGTGGATGTTTGACGAATCGGTTCTACCGTGGCCAGTTTCGCGTAAATGGGTGTCAGGTGGTAGAGTGTTGATCGTTTCGCGAAATTTTTAATATTCTATTCGATATTCTTACAGAGAATTGAATTAATCTCTACAAAAATGGTGTTATTAACTATGATAGCAAGGATAGCAGATGGTTTACCGCTGGCAGCGACTATGCAAGAAGACGAACAGGTTAGAAATCTGTTATAGTGAAATGTCGTTCAATTTGTTGATTATAACAATTTCTTTTAACGTATTCTGTCAATTCATTTATTACTTGACAGAACGTTCAACAGCATTTCTATCATCACAGAAATCATGTTCAAAGATTACTTAGTAAAGTCAGCAATGACAGTGCATTTAGTTCATTAATAATTACTGTTGACTTCTGTTTAGTGTTTATATTCTGTTTAGTTTTCACTTCTATTGAATCTTGCAACTATTATTTCATGCAAACCTTCAAATAACAATGTTATTATTTTTAATTTGCATTATATAGTTACAACAAATGAATATTCTATTAATATTTTGTTTATTGTTTTAGAGTGGAAGAAATATCTTAGAATACCAAAATCAGGCAAAGATGTTATTTAGAAAATTGGGTCCCCAGTCTCCAAATAGGTGTAGTATAGAGACAGGACGATATTTATTCCAGTAAGTTTCATATAAATATTGTAGTATATGCTATAATTATTTAATATGTTAATAAATAATTTAAATTTACAGTTATCTAATTGAAAATGAAGTATGTTATTTAGTTCTATGTGAAAGGAATTACAGTAAACGTGTAGCATATAGTTATCTTGAAGATATTGCACAGGAATTTCATTCTTTGTATGGCAAGCGTGTTAATACAGTTACCAGGCCTTATAGTTTTATTGAATTTGGTATGTATTGAGGTATTCTTTTGAATATGAATTTTGCTTATGTAATATACTAAGAAATTTGCTTTTTTTTCAGACACATATATTCAGAAAGCAAAGAAAGTGTTTTTAGATGGTAGGTCAAGGAGAAATATGAATGCATTGAATAGCCAGTTACAGGATGTCCAAAGAATCATGGTGCAAAACATAGATGATGTTTTACAAAGGGGAACAGTTCTTTCAGGTAATGACATTGATGAAAAGTCAAATAAATAGACTTATACTAATTTTTTATTTATGTTACAGAACTAGATACAAAGACACAAAATCTGTCCATGTTATCACAGAAGTATAAGAAAGATGCAGCTCATTTGAATAGTAAGTCAATGTATGTGAAAGCTGTAGCTGGACTTATTGCAGTTTTGGTCTTCCTGTTATATTTCTTCGTTCTTTAGTTGTACAAATTATTTGAGAAATTTCTTACCATTGTATAAAAACACTATAGTTTTTAATCATTCTTTTTCTTCAAAATCAAGCAATTACGTGATTGTTTCTGACATATAGAAAGAGTTTAGATTTTGAATTTAATCAAGATTAGTGACCATGTACCTAAGTTGTATTCAGAGGACAACTAGTTGCAATGAATACAATGATATTGATACCAATTTCAAAAAGATATTCTGTCAAATATATTGCCATGCAATAAATACACGTATAATTATGTGATTAATACAATGTATGACCATCAGTTAAATAAAAAGGCGATACTAACGATTTTATAGAAAGAAATGGGAACATGTATAGTTAAATTTATGTTATGTCAAGCAACTATTATTTCATTTTCAAAATCGAGTATTAACGTTACTGTACTACTTATACTGGGGACTATATTAATTTTACTATTCTTATACAAACATATATTTTTTTTATGGGGGTATATACTTTATAAAGTTCTTGATAATTTGTAGCTAAAGCAAATTTCTTAAATTATGTATTTATAAATATTCTTTAGAGTAATTTATTCATGGAAAGGGAACTATTGAAAAGATTATAAATAATTTTTGTTATCATTGACTATTGTATTTGTATATCATTCAATTATATAATAGTAATCTATATAAATGTTGTATTTACAATAAAAAATTGAATTTGTATGTGCACAGCCTACAAAAATTGTCCACCCATGGTTAAAATGTACACAAGTATAAAAAACGTAATACTTCAGTGCTCTATCTTGACTAATTCGTCATAAGTAGGTATATTAAACTTTAACGAATGATTATTTCTATCGTTATTCGCAATTTCTTCTTCAGATTCTGAAAATTCGGAATTAAAAAAATAATTTATAGGAGCATTTTTATCTGTTTTAACTTCCTGATTTTTATTGAAGTGATTATATTTTCGTTTTCTTCTCTTTCCCGTGTTTCCATTACTGGTGTTACACTGTGTATCATCTGCATTTTCATCATCTGGAAAATTATTTAGTTTATTTTAACAAAAATTGTCAATAATGTTAAGAATGATAACATAGACAACATACCAGTATCTACAATTTCATACATGTCTGAATGGTCTTTTAAAATAACATGTATAGTTGGGAATTCTATTATAGTTTTATTTTCTAAATTTTCTTTTAATGTGAGTGTAACATCCAACTCATAGAACCTTACAAACATTAATACACTATTAAGTATTTTCAAAATTTTGTAAAATGTAATGAAATACAATTCAATTTCTTACTTTGAGTTAGATTTTGTGACTTTTTCTGCTTTTAAAAGAACTTTTATTCCAGATAAACTAGCTGCCTGATAATATCGTAATCTTTCATTTAAAGACATCCTTAGGTTTAGTTCTTCAATGTCATTCTTATCTTTTATTGATTGAATAGGATTTAAAATTTCCTCTATGAGAATCGATAGCCTTGTAGTTTCTAGAGCCCTGTTATTGTTACAGCATATTATCAATGAAGTTTATTAAATTAATATAATAAAATCTGTTACCTTTCTGTAATCCACTTTGTATATTCTGCTTGTGGGAAGATCCATTCTATTCTCCAATATAACTCATTAGTTTTCCAATTTAAAAAGGTTGTGTTACTTTTATGTCTACTAAAATGTTGTGGCATAAATTGCAAATGAACTTTTCTTTTATATGCAGCTGTTTTGAGCTTGCATAGATGCTGGAATAATAAAATTGAAACAATGTACAGTGGAAAAAAAGACATAACAATTATAACTTACCACTGGCAAATTGCTTTGACGCGTGCATCGTTTTAATGGATCCCTTTTTAATTGATCGACAGATCGACCAACATCTTCTAAGAGTCTATAATCTGTAATGTAATAATGAGTATAAGTTGCAAAGTTTAGTTAATCAAAGTATATCAAAACGACTACAAATTACCGCTCAAAATATCTAAGTCTGTGAATGATTTCAGTGATATAAACTTTGTTTTATCTCGAATTCCATCGCATTCCAATTCCTTTTTATGAATGTTTACACACTGAAGACAACAAGTTCTAACCTCACATTTTGGACACGTGTACTTCGCTTTACTCGCACCGCAGACTTCACAATTTTCGATTCTACAAAGGATATTTGTAATTAAGTTTATGTATCAATAAAAAAGTAGAAGAAGCACGATTTTTCTTTCTATATAACAAAACGAAAGGATCAGTATTACGCTCATACTTGTTACTGGACGCCGCCATGTTGACGATACGCAATAATGATTCTTTTTATTCAAATTTGAATAAATAGAACTGGACATTTTAAAAAATAGCTTAGGAAAATTAAATTAAACTGGAATATTTAATGGACGAAATATGATCAAATTCATTATATTTATTCAATTATATTTACATACACATTAATAAACGTATACATCTTATTTTAAAAATAATATAAGCACATTTACATCAGAATATAGACAGCTTTGCTCTGTTCTTTCGTTGGTTTTGTTCAGCAGCAATATTTTTTTCTGAGGCTCTTAAACTAACAAGCTCTTTTTGCTTTTCATTATATTTCATTATAATATTATTATAATGAACACTGCCTTTTGCATGTCTAGCTAAAGATTCTTTTAATTTAGAAGACTCTCTCTCCAGCCTTAAAATATTTTCTCCGATTTGTAAGCTCGCTACGTTTAACTGTCGATTTGATTCTGTTTTGAGATCATTTGTACTCTTTGAAATACTGGTTTGTGTTTCAGTTTTAGCTGTAATAAATTATTCAGAAGTTTAATAGTTTTCTAATATAAACATTATATTACAGACAAAGTGATTTAGGGACGTACGTTTGTCACCTAAAGTAGCATTTATAAAGTTGAATACATTTTTTCTTTCTTGTAGCTTCTCTCTCTGATATTGTTTTTCTCTCTGTTGCTCTAATCTTTGCTGTTGCTTTCGCATTTTACGTTCCACGGAAAATAGATCCTTATCTCCACCCGCGTTCTCTCGCAATTCCATGCAATGGTCTGAAATTAAATTAGTTTGACTTAAAGCAATATATTTATTAGAATTTATCGTGTCAAAAATACAAAGTCCTACCTAAAGATTTACCAGCCGGTAGCACCGTGGCTTCAACCGGTTCTATTCGACCATCTGAACGCTTGCCAAGGCCAGTACCCACCACATATCCCATTTGAGCCATTAATTTACTTCCCATACCACGTGTATGTTTTTCCCAATGACCTAATGGCATGTTACTTTCTACCGTAAGAAGAGATTTATGAATTATTTCTTCTTTGAAATCTTCTAACGAATTATTCTCACTGTCGCTATCGTCAGACGTGTCTGACATTTCTAAATCTGCATCATCTACAGTAACAGAAAACATATTAGTTATCAAATGTTACACACAAATATATTCAATTATTTAACAGGATACTAACCAAGAGGTAAAATATCTTGCAGAGAAACTTCTGTAATGTTACCACTTGCCTCAAATTTTACTCTAAAAACGTTTGCATCATTGTCTGGCATTTTTGATACAACACATCTGTGCCACAATTGATTTTTCTGCTTTGCCAGTACTCTACTACCCATTTTTATACTTTGAAAGTCTGGTTCCCTGTGAAGAAGGATTTATAAACTGTTCTATTCATACTTGTTTATCAATTATAATATTAGAAATTCACCTGTATTCTTGTATGCTAGAAAAAGGAACTAATTCACCATGTGAAAATCTGCAGTCCATATCAGAAAATTTACATTTTCCATCCAAATAGTAAGGACATGGTAGCATTTCTTTGTGTGTAGGGTTTAAAAAAAATACTCTGACCTGAGCAGCATTGAAATGTTGTGTTTAAATTTGCAGATTTCATATCTATGTGTATAACTAATAGAATTGTTCAAAGCTTTCAATGCTAGTTTTACCTTAATGTCTTGCATGTCTTTTATTTCATTACTGTCATTCTGATAAACTGAACATATCATAGCATTATGGTAACCAATTCCTCCCCAACTGCTACCATGAGGAGCTCTACATTTCATGCCTTCAAGCTGCTTCAATTCTTCCTACAAGATGAACTTGCACCGTATAATTGTGTCATTGCTATGCTGTACAGAATACTTGCATACTGACTTCTATGTTGTTTGAAGCTCCAGCAGCTTCTTCATCCTGTTCATTGATCTCAGAATTACGTGATGCTTTCTCCAATTCTGCCTGGGGAATTTAGACAAAAGATAAATAGTTATTTACATTCTTTACTTTTATTAACTTTTTATCATTTTCACAATTTGTATGTTTTGAACTAAAATAATTACCTTAAATAGAGCATATTCTTCGGCCAATGGATCATTTGTATTGTCTAAACTTTCTACTTCAGATCCATTCTCTAAATTACCTCTTTCGAGCCTTTGTAAATTTTCTTTTGTTAAATTAATCAATTCTTGTATGTCTGATTTTAAACTCAGCAGATCTTCCCTGTCTGTCCCTTGTGGCTTTGCTAATAGAGATGCTTGAACTTGTGCTAGCTAATATTGTAATTGAATAACCAAAACAGGAAGAATACATTTAGAATTTAGGGTATTTTACTGTGAGGTTACGTCCGTTCTTATAAAATGACTGTGTACCTGGTATTCGTACTGTTTGATCGCTTCTTTCAGACTTTCTGCATCCGTCATATTGATCTTTCAAAGATAAAATATATCGTTTTACAAGTGCTCCCAGCAAAGAAATTTGTGTATGCAACGGATAAAGCTTGACAGTTTACGTTTATATTGGATCTTAAATTATATACAGATATGTGTATGTACTTTTACTATGACGAAATACGGCGCTACTAATGCTAGAGGAACTACTCAATTCAATTTAGGCGTGTGTTTCAAGCTCATTGAAATTTATGAGTATCCAAATATATAAAATATTATGTTGGGTAGTAGAGTTCTCACATCATAACGCAACAATAAAAGTCCATGAAATTGATTTACTGTATAGCAGCGTCTGAAAAATTATTAGGGGGCACCGGACTCTAATGATACGGCCCTTGCGAAGAGTTGCTGGCGACAGCTTCGACATCTAGCGACGGTTGACGAACTACGATTTTTCTCAGGATCGTAGTATGAGACAGTTTCCCCAAAAACTAAATTCGTAAGTATTAAACAATTTCATATGCAAAATCATACATAATCATGCTCAGCTGACAGGAACAGATTCACAATAGATCTACACTATATTACTCCACACTACTCCACAGTACTCCACAGTACTCCACACTATTCCACACTACTCCACACTACTACAAACTACTCCACACTACTCCACACTACTCCACACTACTCCACACTACTCCACTCTACTCCACTCTACTCCACACTACTCCACACCCCTACAAACTAATCCACACTACTCCACACTCCTCTTAACTACCTTAAGCTACACCACATGTCCCAATACTTCTCTTCAGACCCTTCTAGATCAACCCATACAATATAAATAAAATATTTGTGTCAAATAAGTTTTAATTTTTGCGCAAACTGCTCCTCGTGAAAGTGGAAATTGACAAGTGGCGCCATCTAGCGGAGAAACATGGAACTAAAATAAGAAATTATATTTTAGTTCCGCCCTTTCACCGCTAGATGGCGCCACTTGTCAATTCCGAAAATTTCGAAAAGTGTTCCTCGCGGAAAAAAGGGAATTGACAAGTGGCGCCATCTAGCGGAGAAAGTTGGAACTAAAACAAGAAATTTTATTTTAGTTCGGGGTCTTCACCGCTAGATGGCGCCACTTGTCAATTCCGAAAAATTTCCAAAAGTGCTCCTCGCGAAAATGGGAATTGACAAGTGGCGCCATCTAGCGGAGAAACTTGGAACTAAAATTAGAAATTTTATTTTTAGTTCTACCCTTTCACCACTAGATGGCGCCACTTGTCAATTCCCATTTTCGTGGGGAGCATTTTCGGAATTGACAAGTGGCGCCATCTAGCGGAGAAACTTGGAACTAAAATTAGAAATTTTATTTTTACTTCCACCCTTTCACCGCTAGATGGCGCCACTTGTCAATTCCCATTTTCGTGGGGAGCATTTTCGGAATTGACAAGTGGCGCCATCTAGCGGAGAAACTTGGAACTAAAATTAGAAATTTTATTTTTAGTTCCACCCTTTCACCGCTAGATGGCGCCACTTGTTAATTCCCATTTTCGTGAGGAGCATTTTCGGAATTGACATGTGGCGCCATCTAGCGGTGAATGGGTGGAACTAAAAATAAAATTTCTAATTTTAGTTCCAAGTTTCTCCGCTAGATGGCGCCACTTGTCAATTCCCATTTTCGCGAGGAGCACTTTTGGAAATTTTTCGGAATTGACAAGTGGCGCCATCTAGCGGTGAAGACCCCGAACTAAAATGAAATTTCTTATTTTAGTTGCAACTTTCTCCGCTAGATGGCGCCACTGGTCAATTTCCACTTTCACGAGGAGCAGTTTGCGCAGAAATTAAAACTTATTTGACACAAATATTTTATTTATATTGTATGGGTTGATCTAGAAGGGGCTGAAGAGAAGCATTGAGACATGTGGTGTAGCTTAAGGTAGTTAAGAGTAGTGTGGAGTAGTTTGGAGGGGTGTGGAGTAGTGTGAAGTAGAGTGGAGTAGTGTGGAGTAGTGTGGAATAGTGTGGAGTAGTGTGGAGTAGTGTGGAGTAGTGTGGAGTAGTTTGGAGTAGTTTGGAGTAGTTTGGAGTAGTATGGAGTAGTGTGGAATAGTGTGGAGAACTGTGGAGTAGTGTGGAGTAGTGTGGAGTAACATAGTGTAGATCTATTGTGAATCTGTTCCTGTCAGCTGAGCATGATTATGTATGATTTTGCATATGAAATTGTTTAATACTTACGAATTTAGTTTTGGGGGAAACTGTCTCATACTACGATCCTGAGAAAAATCGTAGTTCGTCAACCGTCGCTAGATGTCGAAGCTGTCGCCAGCAACTCTTCGCAAGGGCCGTATCATTAGAGTCCGGTACCCCCTAATAATTTTTCAAATGTATTTTATCAAAATCTATAGACTTTTGTTTTCTCATAATGAGGTGGGGAGTCCCTGGAACTCAACAATATTCAAGACTACTTAACACAACACAACATAATTTCCACCTCTATTAAATTATTATGTAATTAAATGCTGTATTTTATTTAGAGCGTTTTGGCAGTGTCAATATCGCGGCGAAATTCTATCGTGATAATACAAATTTTTTAAAATATTAATTGTGTAATATTTTACTAATAATTGAATTTCTTTTATTTATACTCTAATAGACGAGACGCCTTTATATTATTATTATCCATATAAAAAGAACTAAATTGTTATACTTATCGTATAACTATGGTTGCAAGAAGCAGGATGGATGAAAGCCTCGGTAGCGCAGTTAGGCAGCGCGTAAGTCTCATAATCTTAAGGTCGTGAGTTCGATCCTCACCCGGGGCAATTATTTTTAAAAATTAAAAGTAGTACTTTTTATTATTGCCAAAAGTTATATTTTTCTCAAAATAGTAAGTAGGAAGTATTGATACTTGTTCTTAGTTATTTGTAAAGAAATATCTACGTTATAGTATTCTTTATACTAAAGCAAAATCTAAGCTTGAATATATGTACAGGAAACGTTCAAACAGGGAAGAAATAACTGCAGAGGTGAAGAGGGATGCACGATTTCACAAACGAGAAAGAGAATAAGAGACAATTATGTAAATGTAACGCTCGCCGGAGGGACCTGAAGCTTCTTGGAATTGAAATGTGGAAGTTAAAACGAGTTGTGAATTGTTTGCTGCCCTTTAGCGATACCACAATTTGCAAGCAAACAGCCCATTAAGCTGAAGTTGCCATAGTCGCTACTTTTCCTCGACGGGTAAGGTGTTGCGACCCTTCCATCGAAATAAATCCACGTAAAACGATGCACGCTTTCTTTATTGTATATTTCAAACACTCTTTTTATAAATGAAAATAACGAATTAAAATAAATACGACTATATCGTACCTTGCGTTGATCTTTTATTTCAAAAATTCTATACCTACCTTCTTTAAACCACCCCTGGTATGAAACCGTAACAATAGTGCTTTTTCTGTATGTATTTCCTGAATACGGTTGCTCACGACCACGCTTTCTCTACTTTTTTCAAACTAACGTAACACAACATGCTACATACCTACGTTTTCTCGTCGCTTCCATTTTAAATCCTTGAAGTATAGCGTGTATAAGCGAACCACTCGGCGATTCCTCGGGGTTTGCTCGCACTTATCGTATTTTCAGGGTGATTATACGTCCGTGGATGTCGGCGAGCCGTGGCAGAAAATGAGAGAAAAGGAACGGTGGAGGAGGCCGTGGGGGAGAAGAGAGGCGGAAACGCGTTTTTCGCGGGTTATTTTATGCAGCCGGTATGCATCCGTTACGTATAAATGCAGAGACGCGGCCCGGTTTGCAGGTGCACAGCAGGCTCGTTGCAAGCGCGGTTGATTCCGCGTTGATTCAGGTTGTATTCAGTGCATCGAGTCTCGCGATGAAAAGGCGTTCCGCTTTCTGAATATATTCCAATTAAAAAGTCGGAGCTTCGTTACACTCGGCCCTGCCCCCGTGCACACTGCACCCTGCGCCCTGCACCTCCCCACCCTCTCTATCGCCCTCTCTGCCTCCCTTCACCTATCCTTCTCGCGATTTCATCTTTTCCCTCGGCAGCCAGCCTCCTCCTTTTACTTCTGCTTTTTGCCTACCAGGGATCCCTCTTTTCGCTACTGCCATCGCTCCTCTCTTTTCTCCTTTACCAATTTTCTCGCCGCCTTTTCTACCAAACAAAATTACAAACATATTCAGGGTACCTCATCTCCTACTCTACTGGCTTTCATCTATCGTCAAATCAGTTGCCCCCGATTACCGATCAGATCCACGTAGCTTAACACATTAGAGACCGATGACCCACCCTTTGGATCGGGGGGTAGCTCTCCTCATCAGCCGAGCGCACAATATTTGAGTCACTTTTGTATTTAGAAGACTGTTGCAGGCAAAATACACTTGTGATCCAAAAGCTGTAATCCCCGTTAAGCTTCGAATCGTCAAAACGGACACTCCAGTAGAGTTAGAGACTTCTCCCTTTGCAGAGAGTTAGAGCTATCGACTCGATTTCACGAAGGAGGTTCTACCGATTCCAAAATACGTATGCAAAAGACAGAATCGATTCGAAAGGATCGTCAGTGGTTGCTGAGGCACCCCGCGAGGTATTTAACGATGCTGGGAAGGGAAAAACGAGCGGAGAGGCGCATCGTGAGCCGAAGAGGGATAAGAAGCGCGTGTCCAAGTGCCAACACGACTTACGCACGTATGCACGCGCGTCCACGGTTTGTTCGCCCGACGACAATACGCACGTGGCCGAGTACACGCGACGCCACTTGTGCCCCAGGATCTCATTCGACTCTTTCACTGACTATACTCTTTGCGTAGGATTCACTGGGGATCGTTGATCGCGAACACTTCTGCGAAGAAGGGTGGATCGAAATAGAGCGAGTCATTGACGGACAAATTGCGGCCGTTTATACAATCGAAGTGTGTATGGAGAATACGAGGGGTGCTGTTCGAATCGTATTTTTACCTTGTTGCTTTAGTTGGGAAATCACCGAGCAATAAATTAATAATAAATCAAATGGACGCCTTTTAAAAAGCCTATGGATCGTAGAAGAGTGTAGATCCTCGAAGATCATCAGTGCAGGAGGGCGTTAAAATATGAAGTTAAGAAGGGAGGACGATCACACGGCATGAAATTATTAGGATAATGCGCGATTCATTATGACGAAGTAATTACGCGTGAGGAATCCCCCGTTTCCTCGTTGCTCGACGAGGAGTGACGAAAAGACATGAAAGAAACGACGAGGGTCGTAAGAATTTTTCCTTCGCTCGCGTGATTTCACGCTCGGCAAGACCTATCTGTGTTTTTTATTATCCGCGGGCCAGATACGGAGTGTTTCCTGGTTTATTTCATCCTGAATGAACCCGAAAGGAGTGTCTCTCTGGCGTTTCTCTTCTCCCGTCGTTCGCGAGGCAGCTCGTGAAAAAAACCGACGAGCGCTGAGATACATTTTCTCTTCCCTAAAGTCCTTCTCTATCTATTAGACCTTCGATCTTCACAGAATGTATCTAAATTTCTTTTTACAGTTCTCAATTTGTTCAAAAGAGACGAGGAACATCTGCAGCGTCGACAGAATGGGAACTTCGAGGCTCTAGAATTTCTGATCCAATTCCAGAGGAACTCAATTTCCTCTGTCTGATCCCTCTCCTCGAAGCTCTTCCCGTATTGGTGATCGAACGCAAAGGAAAGTGATTAGCGACATCGTTACTAGAGGTTCGTTCGGTGTTTCGCGTAATGTAGTCTAATCATCCGTGTAAAGAGATCGTACACTTTTTCTGTTCTCATCTTCGCTCGTTCCCTCCTCTTCCAATTAACACGAGCTCCGCGATCGCGAAAAAATTATCGCGACAATCGCGACCGTTTCCCTGCGATCACTCTTCACTCTTCTTCTGTTTCACTGATGTTTCTCTTTCTCGGCGATTCCGTTCAATTAAATCCACCAGCCAATTCCAGCCACGAGTGGCACCGCCACTCGACTTGTATCGGTTTCAGCCAATTACTTTCAGCCGAGGCTCGCGAATCGCTGTTCCTGGCCACGTGCCTATTGTCACGAGCAGCTTGCCGTTCCCGAGGCAGATGCGTTGTCGATCGAATAAACAAACGCGGTTTTTTCAATGGTAGCTACTGTAATACTTTCTATGGCTGGCGATGGACTAGCTGAAGAGATTCCTTTTCAATTACTGTGGTAGAGAAAGAGAGACAAGTTGAGGGAGAAGAATCCAAGGAGATTTGAGCGCGAGAGGAACGAACTGAGAGGAAAGAACAGTCACAAGACGATGTTTCGGTCCGATAATAATTTATTTATCTACAAGAATTCATCGGTTGACAAAAGATCGTCTGACTAGCTGGAGAATGTGATCGATTATCAGCGGTGAAAGTCAGCAAACTAAATCTCTAAATAAAAATCGATCGAATATCGTTGCCGAATCTGTATTCTTTTTTTTTCTCGTAGCGATACCTAGAATTCTATTTTACAGCTACGAACATATCTCGCTATCGATTCAGCTATACTCTCTGTAGTCGATCATCGAATTCGACGTATCCCTGGCGGAATGAATCCCGACAAATTCCTTCCCCCTCATCGAAGCGAGATTAAACCAACTACGACTACCGAGTAACTTCATAATTACATATGTACACTGTCTCGCATGCAGGAATAAACACGAGAAACAACTCCAAGGCGGGACACGAAATCTTCTAGAGTATCGCGACGAGTCGACGAAGCTCACAAACGCCACGAGTGATCCTTCGATCGTCCATTTACTCGTCGATCCAGGCTCCGATCACTTCACCGATGGCAGAACCTGATTCTTTGCACCAGAATATCTCGAACGAGTGGAAGCTTGTCTTGGTGGAAGTGAACGAAAAGGTAAGACAACAGGTGAATTCGGTGCAAAGGTCCAGTAACCACCATGAACAGTACCGACCCGATCGTGATGACCCCTGATGGCTGTGGTAGCGCGATCATCGATGGCATTTGCCTTTCGTTGTAGGTCCAGAGCTCTTCCACGAGCAGCTGACCGTGTGAGAAATCGAAACAATTCTGGAAGCTCGACGACAGGACGGGTTAGAGGGGACAGCCGTGGACGTAGGTCACGTTCCTGAAGAGAGCTGCCGCTGTGGAGAGGAAGGCGGCTGTGGAGGCGGAGGACGGCGCTGGCGGAGGCGGAGGTGGAGGTGCATGGCTTTGGCTTTGGGTCTGGGCGTTGTAGGGTGGACAGTAAGCGTCTATACTGCCGTGATGGAGACCCACGCCTCGCACCAATAGCTCTTTCTCCACCGTCGCTTGGTGGCGGAGCTGCTCCAGGCGTAGCTGGTTCTGTCGCTTCCATTTGGTTCTGAAATCAGAAATATTGCACCTGTGCAGTCTTTGGAATTAAGGGCGAGATGTAGGAGCCATTGGACTTTTACTGGGCATTGGAACAAATTCCTGAAGTCTAAGGGTAGAAACACATAGAGGGAGAATGAGAAATACCAACGCTGCTTCGCAAGCATTAGTGACCAGTGTTCTATGTGTTTCTACTCTAAAGATAGATACTAGTAGAAACTTTTAAACGATATGAAATTAACAGAGTCTTTTATACTCAGAGGTTTCAAGCAACTAGGGTCCCAATGTCTCCAAAGACTTCAAATTCCTCTACTTTGAAGGTGAAGCTAGCTTCTTTGATAACGAAAGAAATAATAACCTTCTGTTTTGGTACCAAGTCTTGACCTGGGTTTCCGAGAGCGAGAGGGCATCAGCCACGTCGCTGCGATCCGCGACGCTGAGATACTTCTGGCACCGAAATTTCCTCTCGAGGTAAGCGAGCTGGGCATGAGTGAACGCGGTTCTCCTTCTTCTGGGTTTCCTGCCACTGGGAGGACCACTGCTGGTGCCACAGGATTTTCCAGCTGCTGTTGTGGCCGACGATGGCGACAGAGCCGGCGGAGGACTCTCCAGTCGCGTGCAGGGGCTGCTACCAGGGTCGATCGTGTCCTCTGAGTCTGAGTGGACGGCTGAATCGTCCTCCGAGTCTTCTGAAACAAAATGAGGAAAGTTAGTCGCGTTGCAGTAGCTATCTGAGGCTTGGACAGGGATTAGAAGGGAACTCGACCCTTTCAAAGCGAACTGTAACGCTGGACAAAGTGCATTCTATGGGAACAGGCGAATGACAGCTGAGAACTGAAAGGAATCAGCTAAATCCGATCCAATTTGGGAGGCTCTGCACGGCCGATCAGCCCACACACACGGCGAGCCGATTGCTTGGTAAAACTCAATTACTCAGACAATACTGACGCGTTGTCGACCGATCGCGATCGCCTCTGGTTTATGGTAAACGGTCTCAATTATGAGAAACTCTCGCCTCGATCTCGACTGGCCAATAAAGGCGGCAGGGCGCAGCAGGACGCGATAATCGTCGATGAAAATTCGCTCTAACGAAAGCTAACGAATCCTTCCGCAGCTTCGGCCATCTGTAGGATCGTCGCTAATGGGGCGCAACCCTGTTGGGGCCGCTCACACCCCTGGGGCTGCGAATCCTGGCTAAAAATAATAGAACCGCGCCGCGGGGGCACTCTGTAACGAGGATCCTGGCGATAGGCCACGCGACTGTCTTTGCGTCCAATAAAAATCTTGATTTCTTAATACGACCGTACTTGAAACGACGTTTGGTGCTGCTGAACCGATGTCAGCTACCCTAGTGACTACTTCATTGACTCGAAGGGATTATAAACCAGGAGTTATATAAACATTCATTTTCAGGCTAAATATACAGAATCCACGTACAATGAACCACTTATAATATTCAAACTGTAATATTATAGCTCATAAGTTTCCAAATGGTGTCATATGTTGAGAAAAATACAGATTTCTTTGCATTAACTGATGCATATTCTTTACATTTCTTTCGTACTTCTATTACATCTTAAAACTAACTGTATAATAATTTCAGTAATTGTATTTCTAGCAGTAATTAATAGTTAGTCTTGTAAACATCTTGTCAAACTTGTAAAAATCGCTCGAAAACCTACAAGCGGTACTCTACATCTCTTACTCCTACTAGAAGCAAACTCACCGTGCACTCTTTCAGACAAAACATCCCCCAGGAGGTCCCTTATAAGAAACGATTTGTGCTCCTGCATCATGGTACTCCTTCCTCGAACCAGAGTGAACGAATAACCAGTAGAACAGACGAACCACAAGTAGAATACTTATTTTAAAGAAGCAGAGACGCGGTGAGCAGCTGAGCGGAAGCTGTCGGACACGGAAACACCTCAGAACTGGACAATAAGAATCTCATGCTAACGTACGGACGCCCGGCGTTGCTCTGCGTCGCCGAAGATCGCGGAGGACGACCGGATGTGCCTGTCCGAGGCTGGTATCGTCGCTGACATGCTCCTCCACGGCGGGCGCACGTTGCTGGAGCCCGAGGTGGGGGTGGAAGCGTTACCACGCGAGTTAGGCCAAGGGTTGCACCGCGGAGCCCCGCGCCACCCCGCTCCAATTAATCCGCCCGTTTATTTTGAACGGGCTGCCTAATGCCCGCGCAATTTCGCAGCCATTTTGGGGGTGGAAGCGCCATGGCACCCCTACTCCCTCGCGGCAGCGGCTCCCCCATTGGCGGCGTTAACTCGTTCACGAAGGGTGGAAAGCGCGCTTCGCTCCTCCCGATTGGTCGGTGGAAAGCGGCTTGCGCAAAAGGGGGTTGGCTCTGGCAGCGATCCCCAGGAGTCAGGGGTTGAAGCCAGCGAGAATCGAGGCCCCTGTGGCTGGCAGACTTTCCACGCTTCGAAAAGCGTACGAGCTGGCGAGCATCGAGCTCCAGGAGGAACGAGAAGGAGAAAGTCATTGGCGAGCGATTACCGCGAAACGAGAGGAACAAATTGGATGTAAAACGTTTTCTTCGGGTACAGAGATCGCTCGATATAGACGTTCCTATTGAGACTGTCCTTCCAGGGAGTAACTGAGCTCGATACCTTTTCTGCTTCAGTATTTTAGCGATACGGATCACTAACGAATGGTAGAAAGAGATTTCTATATTTCTGTCTGTCTCGAAAGGAACTCTACAATTTTTTTGTCGCTCTCTTTTTGAAGAACGTTGCGTCCTATTGTAGTTTAGGCTGTAACGAAGTCAATTTGTGAGCGCATCGTGTAGGAAAATCGGCACGAAGAGCAACGTACGCGCAAGTATTTGCATAAATACGGTCCTCGCAATTTGCGAAACCCTTGGCAGGCTTCCGTCGTCTTCCATGGCTAGTATGTGAGCGTAAATATGCATGATGCATGAAAGCAGCAATCCTCGACGCACCACCTATCCCCTTTCAGCCCCTTTTCTCCTGGCTCTTGCCGAGCGGCGCGCCGCGGCGCGCCGCGGCGCCCCGTTAGTCTATTCATCGCGCCGCTACTTACCTTCCGGCAGCATTCGCGCGACTCTATGGGTCCGCGTATCCGTTGCTTTCTATACCTAAATATTTCCCGTTCTGTAAAATCATCCGCGCTGGTTCCTCGTCGATTCGGGATGAAAAAACCAGAGGAACACGATGCTGCGTGAATACCGTGCCCCTTTGCACCGCAAACGGGAGTTCGCTGACCCCTTACCTCTTTCGCGTCGCTTAATTAACAGGGTTCTGCAATTATCCTTCGATTCTTGGCTCAGATCGCTTATTTTTTAGCGGTTTCAATTTATTTTTAAGTTTCGTATGTCTGAGGTCCTTGGACCAGGGTTTATTAAACTTTTTTCACTCTCTTTTCCTATTTTGATTCCCTAAAATAGGGTGTCGTGACCCTTAGGGAGCCATGTCACCCCCCTTGAGCCAGGTTCAGGACTAAATACAGAACACGATATATAAATTCCTGTAACCTGTGAGTCAGAAAATCATCCCCTTAAATTGTATCATTAACGAAGCATAGGGTTGCATCGTGTTCTCGAGTTCCTATCCGTGCACCACAACGAATAAATAAATATTTAACCTATCGATTTTTCGGCTGAAGGAGAGGAGGGGTTAGCAGTGGAATTTTCGGCAACGCGGCACGTCGTGGCGTCGCATAAAATGCAGAAGGAAGCAAGAGAGTGTGCACGCGGCACGGAGTGGTAATTTGAATGGCTGGTCTCGTAGCCTCGAGTTCGCGTGCTGGCACCTGTAAGCTGAACCCTCGTCGAGGTACCCCCGTGGCCAGGCACGACGGGGCGCGTTTGTGAATTCATTAGGATTAACGTATGCAGGGGATTAATTCAAGGGGCAGCAAAGCGGCCGGGGCCGTCTTCGTGCTCGCTGGAAAAGGGCCTCGGAGCCGCGCAAACGGCGGAATAAATGCATGAAGACAGGATAAATTGAGTGGCGTCAAGTTGCGAAAACAAAGTCGCTCCTTGTAATAACTTCGCCTTCGAGCGTCCTTTGCGAAACGATTCTCGACGCGGCACGCGCGCCAGTCTCGTTTCTCGCGTTCGTTATTTCGCGTTCGATCCAATTAGAACGAGGGTTGCCTCTTACTGTCGATACCTTTTCAAAGGTGTCAATTACTGAATACGAAATCGCGGAATATACGAAGACTCGCTTTACCTGGCCCATCGTTTCATTCATCCAGATTAAGAGAAGATTATTTTCCCGATTACAGCGGTTCATGTAACATCTAGGTTTCAGAATGCACTACAGAATTCAATGCAAACACGAGCCTTTTATGAGACTAATTTGTTGGGTACGAAACGCAACGGCTGATCGCATCTGGCGCGATTTAAATAAAGTTAAATCAAGGAAAATTAGGGCAGAGGGTTCGGCGTGAATTGCTAGATAATCACAGACCCTAGTTGTCCGATCGTTATCGATAATTTGTGATATTTGCCTCCCTCGTGGAACACGAAATTGCATCTTGATATAGCAATCCCTAGCCGCACTAGACAAATGGGATTCAGCTAGGGGTGAATCTCTTTTCAATCAAGCGGGGGACGATCACGGATTAGCGACAGAAATGCTTCCAATTACTTCTGTACTGTACCTATCAAAAACGTCTAAACAAATAACTCGTAATTGCCATGTAGGAAGTATCTGTGAATACATTTTTTTTTGCACAAAATCTGTGTTGCAAACGGAAGAAATATTGTGAGCTGTCTCTTTTTTTAATAGAATGGAAGGCACAGAATGATGCGAGAGAGTAGAAGGTTAATTGTAAATTAAATATCAGATTTAGCAAAAAATGTGGAACGCTTCACGATTTTGCGTGTCATCCTTGCGCAGGGGCCATGCTAATCTTCTCTGTATCGTTCCAATTTTAGTATATGTACTGCCGAAGCAAGTACGTCTGGTTCTTCGCCGAGATACTATATAAGGAAAAGATACTCAAAAAGAGTACTTGTGAGAAACCCTACTCTAACTTCGTGACAAACGCCATCTAATGTCAGTCAGCAATACTACTGTCAAAGCTAAGTAGAATACTAAGTAGAATAATAACTTCTCAGTGATCGAAGTCAAGGATTTCGAATCCATCTCAAAGTATTACTTCCATCACTTCAGTTTCTGTTCTTTACTTCTTTTTACTTACGAAATTGCATCAATATATTGACAAGTGTCGTCATTAATCACGATTTCGTAATAAATGTTTTCTGCATCATGTTCTGTCTGGCGTACACTAAATAATTCACAATGCAAAGTACAGAGAGGAGAACAAAGAGTTGTAATTATTCGAGAAACGGCTTTTTCCCGTCGACGGGAGATCCTCGAGTGTCGCGAAAGTCTCTGAATGATTATCAATAATAGAGTCGCGGTTGTCGATCGAGTCGAGACGAATTGGTAAATACGGATAAAAAACAGTGGAGAGGATATCACGGTGGAGCGATTTAGAACAGTGAGAGGTGGAAGGAGGCTCGCGAGGCAAGCAGGGATCAAAACCGCGATGCCGCGAGGGCTTCGAAATCGTTAACAATCGCGGCAAAAGCAAAATCCATTGAGGTGCGACCACGCGTGTGAATATAACTGTCGATCTGAATATTCTGGGTGGAGCAGCATCGTCCATTGCTGTGCTCGCGAAAAATGAGGCAGGGGAGCTTGCTCGTTTTCCATTGCGGAGAAAAAGAGGCGCGATCGAAGGGAACGATTCTGTTTACAGCGACTGACGATTTCATCTGTTATTCGCGATTCAGCGTCTTTTCCTTCCGCGAAGTATTTTCGAAATGAATTCTTCGTTCACGGTCGAGCGTTCCTTTTTCTTCAACCTAAAGGGTAAAAAGTCAGTCGCGATAGCTTTTCTCGGACGAAGAAATCCATCGGGAATAAAAGGGGAGATGAAAGACGCGAGGTGTATCTGTTCAGTCCATTTCTACGAGTCCACGAGTTAAACAGAGCAAAAAGCCGCGGTGAATACATTCTCGTTTCTCGTTCAATGTCCCGCCTTTCATTTATATTTTCTCTTCCAGTTGTTTTCTATCGTCCCTCTACTTCTTTCTACTTGTTTACTTTCTTTGCTTTCTTTCTGTTCGCCGCTCAACGTTCCCTCGTTAATGACCGACGAGCATTGTCTCGAGGATGTCAAAGAAACATGATTAAAATCTCGTCCATTTACTCGCGTTTATTCTGCATTAAACTTATATGCGAATGTAAAAGGCTTCACAGAGGAACGTTTTCCATTTGCAATTTCTTTCTAAATAGGAACGACTTAAGAGCAGATCTTACAATCAGTTTGCAGGGGAGTAGAAACAATGACGAAGTCGGCTCGTGGACTCGCAGAAATTCGGCAGAGGTTCATGGCTCGTGTATATAACCTATTGTGCTTCTTCCTCTGCGGAGAGGAGGAGACACTCTCGAAGAATGATGATTATAGGAAAAAGAGTGCTTGAACACGGACGTTGGTCAGGCACCCGCGGTTCCAATTACGATTGAAAGGCGGCCCTGTTCGCCTCCTGTAACTGCGGACTCTTCAGTGCCTCGTACAAGGCACTCTTACCCCATGGCCACTTTCGAGTTTCGACGCGCGTGTTTTCATGGCGAATACGTAGCGACTTCTCTATGCTCGAAAATCTTTTCAACGAAAACGTTTATTCGCCGAAAATATCTTCTCTTTGATTTATTACAAGTTCCATAACTGTACCTATGATGAATCATTCTGCTGCCACGCTAAAAATTAGGTTCTGCCTCGAACGATGGGAATAGATTTCTCGTGTAACTTATTTCTGGGGGTAGCTGGTTTTGCCCCTCCTGTTTTGTCAAAGACGAAAATGTTCGCCCGATAGTACCACGACCCTGTTTCCAAGCTAAGTGCCGTATAATCAAGGGATGATTACCGCTACAAAGCCAGCTGATTGGCTCGTTTACGTTACGGTAATGCTCGGGACGCGACGGGAGGACGTAGATCGTGTCCCCCGTTTCCTGTTCTAACGAGATTCCAACGAAACGTTCGTGTTCTTGTTAGGGCATTAAACGAGAATGTTCTCGCGCGACGGAATCGCGTTTCATTCTGGAACGAAGAATCATCGAATTAAACGAAGAACATTCTCCCGTCCAAGGGCGCCCTATTCATACGAGTTAAGAATTAATAACCCGTGAATTTCCACGAACATTCTTCATTCGGTCGTTAATTTCGCGTATCGAAAGCGAAGGAAATAGCCCGAATCGTTCAATAATTATAACCCAAGTCCTCCTCGTATTATTCCCAAACGTGTCACAGTAAAGTACCACTCACATTTTCTAATTTTTCCTCTTTCAATCGACATCCTATCTACAGAGAATCTCTGTCAGACATAAAGAAAAAATTGGAGAAACTGTAGAACAAGTGTCAGAATCGTCACACGTTCCCAGGTTGCCATTAGGTTGCCAGGTTCCCAGGCCACCATCGGGGGTGGGCCTTAAAATCTGAGGCGAGGGTGTCGCGAAGATATCACGAAGACGACATGGGTTCGCACGGCGAGGATCGACTCTGAGAGAGGGTTGCTTGTTTACAAGCGACAGTTGATTTGACAAAGCCGCGGGTCCATTTATACGAGTGAATATTACAGGGCAAAGTCGAGGGGTGGCTTGTTATCCGCTCATTGAAGTTAACCACGGGGCTAAGTGCGCCGGAGAGTGCCGGTCGGGAGGAGAAAGGAGAAGCGATGACTAAAGGTTAGGTAGACCAGCGTGGAGCAAAGGGAGGGCTCGCAGTTTGCGGAGAGAACGGCGGAAACGCTGCGAGGAGACCAAGGAGGGTGGCTCCGAAAGAGATGGAGGGATGCCGCGAAATCGAATACAGAGAGGTAAGGCGAAAAGGGAAGAGAAGGTAGGCTAGATACGGTTAAACGAAAAAGGACGGAGGAAGGAAGTTCGAGCGAAATGGAATGAGGGAGGAAGGAGGTAGTGATGGGAACGATATCCTCGTAAGCGATGCTGGTAATTTTCAGGCTATCATAATTCGCTACCAACTTCTTATCTAACACACTAACGTATTCAAGACTGTATGGATACTTGGAGAACCCTGAAGAGTTGTCACTATCATTTATCTATAACTGAAAACACTCAAATTTCTAATACTAAAATTACTCTAATATCAAGATAAATCGTATCTACATACCTATTCATTTTTTGATTAAAGTAAACTTGTAACATTACACTCAAGCTTACTCTTAATGTAAGATAGTTTGTCAGGGTGGTACCGAAGAATAACTCCAAAATGATAATCGAATTAATCCCATCGCTAGAGGAGGGTGCTCGAATGAAAGAAGGGTAGCAGGAGGGAGGCCCAGGAGGAGATAGAGGGAAAGGCAAAGAGAAACGGAGAGAGGAGAGAAGACCGACGGGCCAATGAGAGGCCAGATCGTTGCCGAGGTAACCGCGGGGCTTTCCGACGGATTATTCGACCGAGATTGAAAAGTTAGCGCCGCGCAGCGGGCGGGGGCTCGTCGACGAAGCCACCCCTGCTTCTCGGGAACGAGCGATCTCCTCGCGGCAGGGCTAACACAACGGATTAAGGCTTATTTTCACGTTCACGAGAGCCCGACCCCCCTTGGTCGACGCTATTATTTAGCGAGGCGAATCAACGTTAACGCGACTCCAGTTCTGCCATCTCGAATCAATTGCCAGCACGCGACGATCTCTGTGGCCAATTGTCTTTAAATTCTTAACATCATTACACACTTGAAATATTCTTTCTTCTTCCCTCTTCCTATTTCCTGAGATGGTTACTCACGCTTTGTCTAATATAGATGTATAATGGAAGAAATATTTTGATGATCCTCCTCCTCCTCCTCAAGAGCCCCAAACTCGAAAAGAGTATTGAAGGAGATTCTGGAAGTCGTTCTGCACGGAGGTTGGCCTCGGAATCGTCGGCGACGGGTCAAGCGTGCAGATGTCCCGGAAAAGTGTTTATTTCTGCATATAGTCGGCGTACACTGTGCCCGTCTAGCGGGCTGCTTTTACCTGGTAACCTCTTAGGAGTTATCTGACACGTGCATAATTAATGCTCGCGATGATGAGGAGCCTACACTCGCGCGCGGATTATCTGTGTCTGTGAAGCAAACCGCGAGGGACAGAGAGTATCGTTCGAAAGTCGAGCTCGCGAGCGAGAAGAAATAGACGGCGAGAGGAGAAAACAAGGAGGAACGATTCTTGCGAAACGGATGTCGAGGAGAACGGAAGAAGGAACGGAAACGGCGAGAGGGGAAGGGGTGTATCGGCAGGGGAAGAAGTTGCTGGGTAACCGACGCGGAATCGCGGGGTAATGACTACTTTCTCGTATTTTAATTACGCAGTAATTAATTGAAATGTTTCCCTCGTTCGCGAGGGCACTCGAGCAAAATGAGAGGCGAGTAATTCCGCGAAGTCGACTTCGACTCGTTTCTTTTCCTTCCCCTTTCGCGCACCGCGGTGCCCTCTACCTTTGCACCGTTCATCCCCCTGCGAGAATTTCTCCTTTCTTTCGTCCTTCCACCCTTTCCTGCGAAATTAGGTACAAGCCTTTTTCACCAGTCTCGCTTCTCTTTTCAAAATCCCAGCGTGCAGCTAATTGTACAATTAATGGCTTTAACGTGAAAGGATTCCTCTGATAGCGATCTCTTCCCTTCGACGTGCTGCCCCCCCCCTCTTCTATTATCAGTGAGCGCGGTCGCGTGCACGATCGGTGCTTAACGTACTAATTAAATTAGTTTCGCAAAGCGAAACTCGTCGGCCAGACTTTCGAACCTATCGATTCCCCGCGATCATTAAAATAATTACGGATGTTCGTCGGTGGTAATTGCACGGATATAGCCTCCACATTAGTAGCATTGTCGGCGACGATACAGGGAGAAAAGACCGATAAAACAGTTTTCGAGTTTACACGTATCTGGTCCCCAGAGCCAGAGGGTGGAATTAAGTCCACTTGTCTTCTACGTAACTTAATACTATCGTACACTTTGGATCTGGAGTCCAAATAGGTATCAGATAAAGATTTCGTTCCACTATCGAGTTTGGCTGACGATAAATAGACCTCTACCACTGACGAGATTGCGGAATCACCGATTCTTATTCGAAAACGTTCGCCAAGTTTTCCAACGAGTTAATCCTCAGTGGTTTCCTTTGCGTTTCGTTTCGTACAAGGTTACTCTCGCTCCCCGTTATTCCGGGAACGTTTCAGGCTAGCTGTCTCGATACCTCGAGAGCAGCCAAGGATACTTCGTTACTCGTTACTTGACGCTGAGGTCCACTACGCTACCGAGAAAACAATAGCGAGACGAGAAGCAAGAAGGAGAAAGGTAGTCAAAACGAGGACTGGTGGGCGAGCTTTTGTTAGTGCGCAGATGCTTGTCTACCGTGCAATTGTCATCTACTTGTTCCAGCCATTGTTCCCGGTAACTCTTTCGCGGTAACGAGGAGGAACCTCAATTAGAACGGTTTGAGGACTTAAACGCCCAGAGGCTGCCGAGTTTTAAGAGGCAAGGATGCACCAACACCGCTGCAACATTGTTCCCAGCTAGCGATCGCTCGGTGATATCTTTGGTTGTATCGGTGGCGCTGGAGTATCGCCCACGAACTTCCTCTGTTTTAAGATAATCACCAGACACGCTCCAGGACATATCATTACTCCGCGAATGTTTTCTCTGAGCAAAATCAAAAGCTTCCTCGTGCAAGCTTTGATAATGACATTAAGCCTTTGCAGGTAAAATGTCATCCTTTATCAATTCAATTTTATTTCAATTATCTGTGTAAAATGTATGTAAATATTCTGACTCGGGTAAATAGAGTAGAATCGGATCACCAATCGCGCGACCACCCACTTCAATCAATTGTGAGAGGGTGAACAATAGAAACGGATGCCTCTACCGTGCACCTGGTATCCTGATGGACAAACAAGGCCGCGCTTTGAAGCTCAAATTGAAATAAATCCTGTTATCGTCCCGACGTTAACTAATACTCTGTCACATGAAAGCTGCACACGTTTATATCTCCTATTTGAATTCTTCCATCATCCACAAAACATAGGATAAAATGCACACTAACGTTTCTGGCCATGACCAGGGCAACTTAGTCATCGAGGCACATTAAACCATTAATGGAACGAAAAACAGACAATTGTACGATGCGTCGGTTGAACGGAATCAATATTTGTTTCACCGAGGGTAAAGGGGATGAGAGCGAGCGTGGGTGGAGGAGGAGGAGGAGGGGGCTATGTACGCGTATACAACTATGGTCCGTTATCGGAAATCCATCCGAATATCTGGAATTTTTTTCGGCCAGCACGCGCGGTTCGGTTTATGATCGCCTGTGATACGTAGTCGAAATTAAGATGTACAGAAGACGAGATGTACCCCATAAAAAATAAACTATATTGACAAAGAAATGCAACTGTCTTATGCAACCTATTCTTTCTCTCCTTTCCCAAAATTTCTAATCAGTGGCTTGTGAATGATATCGAGAAAGTCTCTGACAACATCAACCGCCTCAAACTCCTTCAATTATTTCTATAATACTGCCCTCGGGAAAGTCTTAATTTTTAATTCCACAAGTCTTCGTGGAATCCTAGAAGAAGCAACGTTCGCCCAGCAAATAGTGTCCTGTTATCCTGGCGAGCGCGGAATGTGCTACTATGTCGAGATCCTGGAAGCGCGGGGATAATGTCGTTCCTGAGTTATGGGGTCCTGGTGCTGTAGATGCTTCTGGCGCCATGCGGTTGACGAGTGACAGGACATTGACGAGCTCCAAAGGACGTCAGGTTCCTTGAAGTGGAAAGGAACCCTTGTCTGTCCAACCGACCGAGCCAAATGTTCTGCCTTGCATAGGGTCCTGGTCGACGGAAAACTTAACGTTCGCAAGCTCGTGATGGTCTCGAGCCTGAAGCCGATCAATGCGAGAATGCTCGCTCGTATGGTACCCTAGTGCCACTGGATGTTTGTAAGATACAAGCGCATGTCGTCGCGTTAACAGATGCAACTATGTAGGGGGTTGGTCTGTCGATGATATTCATGAAGCTTATCAGGAAAAAGATGCAGTTCTAATCACGAGTATCTATGTAGGTTGCTGGGATATTGCATTGAAAGTAGTGCAATTTTTTTCTTAAATAGTAAAAAGTATCCTTACAGGAAATTTATGCTGTGATTAGGCTGATAGTCCTTTTCTATCGTCTATAAGTCTAAGTAGATAAGAAATAAAGATGACATTGTAGCGCTTTAATTCGACTATCTAGTCCAAGTGAAGTGATTGTTCCGAAGTTATGTGAGCCTAATGCGTCTGTGGTTCCACTGGAAAAAAATTTCGCTGCGTATGTGTACTGCTTACGAAATACGCGCTTCTTCGACGCATACCCGTGACGCTCGCCAGGGATAGGGGTGTAGAATCCAGACTGACATTCAGGACCAACATCCTGTCGCATTTGGTTCCTTCTATCCTGTTACTAGAGCTTGTTCAGCCTTTTGAAGTTCTAGCAATCACTCGATAGGTGTTTATTGTTTTATTTAACGTGATAAATGCTTTACTGAGACAGTCAGTCGTTTTGAGTCTAAGGGTGGAATTATGAGAATGAACTATGCAAATTTCGTCTAACACCGATGTGTTGAAGTTAAAATAAGAAGAATTGGAAAAGATGCACGAAGTAGAGCGAAATGAGATTTGATGAATAAAGAAATGAATCGATTATATAGCTATCTAAGGAAAAAATAAGGGTAAGTATTGTCGGGCGTTTGTAAGCATCGCACCTGTTTCTAGCTGGGTGCTCACTCTAGTGCATCAGGTTATTATGAAGAATCAGATTCTTAAAAGATTACCTACTCGAGGAAACTGCTGTTCTGATAAGGTGATAAGGACTCCTATGTATTGGAAGTATCCTGATAGGCGTCCACCTTCGACTCATGGTGTGCTTCATAAAAAGCTTCCTCCCTTCCTGTAGAACTTCGTAGGGATCGACCTCCATTCGGCTCTGCTTTCCTAAACTTCAATTTCCTGTTTCCTTCCGGTGTCTCTACCGTTTTGGGGGAAAAGATCAGACTTCAGTAATGAGGTTTCAATGTGTCATATAAAATACCTTGCATATAAAGTAGAACAGCCGTCTTAATTTTTTAGAGATTTCTTGTACTTTACAATACATGCTTCTGCTTTAATTGTTTGCAATGAATGCTACAAAATTTATCAATGAACTGATAGAACGACGTAGAAAGTAATCATCAATGATTTGATGATTCATATCTGGTCTGTGTTCTCCTAGTACGAGAAGCGATAATTACGCAGAAGAATTTGACAAACCCTCCTCATGGAATAGAAGCTCTATTAACTAAAGGGTGAGATAGTCAGGCTCTCATCCCTTGTAACAGGTCCTACACGAATCCTACGATTCTACCACCTATCTCACTCTATACGTCCTTGATCCCGAAATATGCTTCACGTTTGAGGTAATTATCTCCATTATCGTTGGCGTCGCGATACCTTTAATTCGACTCGATTATCTTTTACCTTTATCTCCTCGATGATATATCTTTGATATTTTTCTACCAGGTAAATTTTTCACCTACACATATATCATACGCACATGACTATTTTATTATTAGTTTATAAATAACTATATAATAATACTGCCCAAATAAAAACATGTTCGAAATTCAAAAATGGGAAAGAAACAATCAGTAGGAATATAATTAAAGAAGGGTCTACAAATTCTTGTACACGTGAATGCTAAATAAATGGAATGGAAGTCGAGAAAATAATTAATTTTAGCTTTCACGATGACGCAGGTTTAAATCTCACACATTAAACAATCGATCGTGCTCGACATCGACTACTGTGACGTTGGGAAAACGAGATGCCTCACGTGCCAGGATATCAGAACACCCTAGGAGCGTTTCGTTTCCACCCCCACAAGAGGGTGAAACCTTCCCTTCCCTTGCAGTTACTACAGGCCGACAAGATGCACTTAAAAATTTGCTCATTCTTCAAAAAAGCATACAAATAAGAATTTGTGATGTATAAGTATATGATAATTTTTATCCTCAGATGAAAGTATACGTAGGTTCAGCTGCTCGTATATTATCAAGCACCTTAGACTCTGGTTCATCATCTGGATCGAATTCAATATCCATTGGATCGATCTCAGAGGGAGGTTTTGGTATTCGTGACTCAAAGTTTGGAGCAGGACGCATTAAATACGCTTCCACTTTTTCCCGAACAACTCTTTCCTCTTCGTTTCCATCGATTTTCACCGCAGATTCGCCAGCATACTGCATCATCTCGCCTACATTTTCTTCGTACTCTTGAAGCTGTGATTTATCATTGCTTTATAAATATTAATAATTACCAATCACTTTAGAAATATCCCTTACATCTCGTTCAACGATAAGTCTATAGTCCCTGGGATGTACGCTCAATTTACGATCATCCGAATAGATATAATTTTTCGCGGATAAATTATGTTTGCTTCCAGTAACGATATCATATCGACGATTAAGAAGTCTTTCTCTGCAGATGTCGCCATTTACTTCCATAAATATTACTCTAGAATATTTAACTTATTCATTCATACATTCGAGAATATTTAAAAAAAAAAGTGTATTATTTTATCACCTATTCGGAGGGGTGGGACTTAAATCGAGTAGCTTAAAATCCTCCACTGATTTTGGATAGCCAGTTAACACCCAGCCCCGTTTCAAGCACTCATACTCAGATATGTATTTCTAAAAATCATAAAGTTAGGACTCAAAATTACAACAGGGAGCTGTATCTACACTTTCTTACTTCAATAATTTTTATTCTGATATCAGGCTTTGGTCGTTCTCCCCATCTGTATTCGAATAATCGAAGCATCTCCCCCAGTGGGGTCTCTTGTAAGCGTGCTTGTTCCGCGATGTAATCGTAGTCAACTGAAAGGAAAAATTGTTGCCGTCATGATAATCTATTTATCGAGAAGAAAACCAAGATTACTGTGAATTAGATTAAATCGTTCAGCCAAGTATTTGGCTACGGTAGTACAGCCAGATCCTCTGGATCCAATAAGTGCGATACGAAAGAGTGTTGGAGTTCCACAATGTTTTTTCGCTGTTTTTATTAGTTTCGCGCAATCTTTTCCGAGCTCATCGATGGATCTGAACCCCACTTCAATTTCCTACAAATATCACTTTTAGAATTGCTCGTTTGATTATAAATAGAAAGAACAACTAACAATTAAACAATTTGCGTATGCTTCACGCAGACCCGCCAAGTTTCTTAAATATCGACCTTCTTTTGAATTCCTTGAAGGCTTCCCTGGGATACCACTTAAACAATTCGTGTCCGTAAAATCATTTTTCCAGTTGTCTATATAGAAAAAAGACAGGAGTAATATGCAGTACTGAATAATAGTAAAGATCTTTACATTTTTACCAAATTCGGGAGAAATTATTAATTGTATCACGTGGGTTGGTATTATTCCTTGACCCTGGAATATTCGTGCCTCTTTTTTCGTTCTCGGTAAATCTACTCCGAGAAAAAAATTTGAATGATTTACTTTTTTATAATACTTCAGGAATATTTTTCTATACTATTTTTTACCAATAAGGAGCCATCCACATTGATGGAAAGCTCCGTTCTTTAAAATTTTCTTCATAGTTATTGCGAGATCCTCTGATTCGTCACAATGGCATTCATCCTAATGAAAGAAATTCACTCTTAGAGATAGAAATAAAAATACACCATCTTTCGCTTACATCTGTTTTGGAAGACGCAGTACGAAGCTGTTTTAAAGTTAAAGGACGAACATCCAGTTCTTCTTGAAGAACTCTCGCTAGAGCTTCTTTATCTATCGGTGTAAAATATTTTATTTCGAATGGTGCGTTTTTTTTTAAACTTACATTTCTTTCAAAGCTATGGTACCAAATTTTGGAGGTGCAATTAAAATAATTCTAGCAACATCTATCCTTTTCGCGGCAAGGTGAAGATACTGCTTCATAAATGCGAGATGATCATCTGGTTTTTGAATTACTAATTGCGTGGCAATTTCCTGTGCAAATTATTATTTTTATATACAGATTACCAAGAATAATCATTTATTTTGAGAAGGTTATTTACGTGAAATAATTCATATATACGATGCTTTTCTAAATATGCTACGAATTGTGCATTGATACTATGTATTCTCTTCTCCGCTTCCTGGATTCCTGACATTTTTTTACATTAATGCTTCCAAGATTGTAATCAGGTGGTTTTACCTTATTTTATGGTATATGTTACACGCAATTTATCACATTTATATTTTTCTTCAATTGTTCAATATATAATATACAAGTATCATTTGAATTACTCATACGTAATGAGAACTGCAATATGATAAAGCATGGTGAAGTTACGGATGGCGCCACATGTTTAGGCTTTTCCTGTCTACCACGCATTGCTGAGGAAGTGTGGAAAAGTGAGGTTGGGAGACCAGGTACACGTCCAGTATGTCAGCCGATAAAAAGGTGTCCGATGTCACGAAGAAAATATCCGAAATGGACGTGGAAGAAACGGGGAAGAAGCTGACTCATAAGGAAAAGAAAAAGTTGAAGAAACAGCAGGAATATGAGAAAACGATGGAAATGTTAACCAAGACCGGCGGTCAGGGCCACAGTGAACTTGAGTCCAATTTTACTGTATCTCAGAGTCAAACGCAACAACGTAGCAATCAGCAGCTAGAGAATGCTGTGGATATCAAGGTGGAAAATTTCAGCATTGCTGCTAAAGGAAAAGAGCTCTTTACCAATGCTAGTCTATTGATTGCACAGGGCAGGAGATACGGTTTGGTAGGACCAAATGGGTATGTATCTTTAAGATAGCTAGTACATAAACTTAAACTTTGGATATGTCATGAATTTCCTTCTCCTTCTCAGTCATGGCAAGACTACTTTATTGCGTCATATTGCAAAAAGAGCATTTGCCATTCCTCCTAACATTGATGTTTTATATTGTGAACAAGAAGTCATTGCCGATGATACTCCAGCTGTGGAGGTGGTGCTCAATGCAGATGTAAAATGTAAAGAATTATTGACAGAGTGCAAGAAGCTGGAAGAGCTGGTAGAGCAAGGAGACACTTCAGTTCAAAATAGATTGCAAGAGGTGATTCATTAATCTAATATATTAAACGTAAATATATTTGAAGTCTTCTTCTGATAATGTATGTGTGTTTCATAGGTTTATGAAGAATTAAAAATTATTGGAGCAGATTCTGCAGAGCCACGTGCAAGAAGAATTCTTGCTGGTCTTGGATTCAGTCGTGCTATGCAAGATCGTGCAACAAAAAACTTTTCTGGTGGTTGGCGTATGCGTGTCTCTCTAGCAAGAGCACTTTTCTTAGAACCTACTTTATTATTACTTGATGAACCTACAAATCATTTAGACTTGAATGCTGTTATTTGGTTGGACAACTATCTCCAAGGATGGAAAAAAACATTACTCATTGTTTCTCATGACCAGAGCTTTTTAGACAATGTATGTACGGATATTATTCATTTAGACCAGCAAAAATTGTTTTACTATAAAGGGAATTATAGTATGTTTAAGAAGATGTATGAACAAAAGAAAAAAGAAATGGTGAAAGCATATGAGAAACAAGAAAAACGGCTTAAAGATCTTAAAGCTTCTGGTCAGAGTAAAAAGCAAGCAGAAAAGAAACAGAAGGAAGCTTTAACTAGAAAACAAGAAAAAAATAGAACAAAAATGCAAAAACAGGAAGATGATTCTGCTCCTACAGAATTGCTACAAAAACCTAGAGACTATATAGTGAAATTTAGTTTTCCTGATCCACCTCCCCTTCAGCCACCAATTCTTGGTCTTCATAGTATGTTGAATGACATTGTACTGACTTGTACTAAAGATTAAGAGGTTTGCAGACAGATTAATGCAATAGTATTTTTTTTCAGATGTGACCTTTGCCTATGAAGGACAAAAACCACTATTTATTGAAACGGATTTTGGAATAGACTTGAGTTCCAGAATAGCCATAGTAGGACCTAATGGTGTTGGAAAATCTACATTTCTCAAATTGCTAACTGGTGACTTAACTCCACTTAAGGGAGAATTAATAAAGAATCATAGATTAGTAAGCAAATAGACTTGATTTATGCTTGTAACACATTTGTGCTATATATTAAATTGTATTTCCAATTTTCAGAGAATAGGCAAATTTGACCAGCATTCTGGTGAACATTTGACTGCAGAAGAAACGCCGTCAGAGTATTTAATGCGCTTATTTGATCTTCCATATGAGAAAGCTAGAAAACAATTGGGAACATTTGGACTAAGCTCTCATGCACATACGATTAAGATGAAAGATTTATCGGGAGGCCAAAAGGCACGAGTCGCTTTGGCAGAATTGTGTTTAAATGCACCTGATGTTGTCATTCTAGACGAACCTACGAACAATTTAGATATAGAATCTATAGATGCTCTAGCAGATGCTATCAATGGCTATAAAGGAGGAGTGATAATCGTTTCTCACGATGAACGTTTAATCAGAGACACGGACTGTTGTTTGTATGTAATTGAGAATCAACAGATCAACGAAATCGACGGAGACTTCGATGACTATAGGAAAGAATTATTGGAAAGCTTGGGAGAAGTTATCAATAATCCAAGTATAGCTGCAAATGCTGCAGTTTTACAATGATTACCCTGATTACCTAGGATATTTTTGGAGTGGCCTGTAAAATCAATCCCTTCAGACAAAAATTCCCCATAAAATTAAGTTTTTATCATCAATTTGAAAATGTGATCATCCGTGCTTTGCTTGCAAGAGATTATTGGACATGTATTTTAAAGTATATCAAATCAGAATAAATATAAGATTTAATAGGGTTAAAATATGAAATTATAATATATCCATGATTGACGATTTTTATGCGAATCACAATTGTCATTTTTACGAAATGTTGAAAGATGTGATCATTTCCAAGATTCGTTCTGTTACTGATAGAATTCAAATATTCTGTCTTTCAATATTTCATACCTGACAAGTGAAATTATACGCGCTGCATAGAATTCCGCATAGAACTGTATTTTGTATTATAAATATTTACTTCATGTTTGAACGATAAAAATAAAAATGATTCACAGAATTGGTCTCCAAATCAATAATTCACGCTTGTATAGATTTTGTTCAAACAAATTTTTGATAATCGTTCTTAAAAAAGTCGTTCTTTGAAAGAGATTAAAAAATTGTTATCATAAACACGATTCTAGTGATTTCCAAGAAATTGAAAGAAAGTTGGTTCTACTGAAATGCGTACAACCGGCGGCGCAATGTTCGCTGCCAAAAGGGGCAGACGAGTGATGTGAAAATTGTCAAATATTTTGTGCGAGGTAGTGTCCCGTGGTGAATTTAATCGTGTTCTAAAAGATTGCCGAGATGTCCAGCACTCTGGAGAATAAGATTTTGAATCTGCAAGAACGTCTCAGGGCGGAAAATGAATCGCGGGACAGAGACAGACAGAGTGGCGAGGTTGGACCAGGAACGGGCCTTCAGTCGTCATCCTCCGGATCTGTCTCGAGTTCTGCCTCACGACGTGAGTTACACTTAGATATCATTCGTGAATATAACCGAATTTTCTTCTGCCCCTCTTTTGCAAGCATGTTTAACCTAATCACAATTCTGCCACTTGTTGTACAGGTTATGTTGACCATCACAATTTATTCTGTTAATTCTATATACGATACTCCTTTAGTTGCCTTATTTAACGCGTAGTTGATTTCGTTCGAACTGTACGCTAATCAGCAATTATGTACGATGGTATTTGTCAGTCTGTCGAATCAATTGAATTTCGAGATAGACGAAAATACATTTAAGCGAATTATATAAACAAAAACAATGTATTTTTGTCTTATTGAAGAAAGAGTCTCTTTGTGTCATTGATAAAAATAAATACTTTTTTCATTCTTACAACAACCCTAAGGCCTTTTTCCCTTCCACAACTTCTATTTATTTTCTGTAATCAAAGATATAGATTAACAACTGTAGATGTAAGATTAATAATCAACTTTTTTAATGCAGCTCCAATTCCAACTTTGAAAGTCTCACAGATACCTCCAAAGAAACAAGATAGTGAATTTGAGTCAAAGCTACAAGAAATTATGAAGATGAATGGAATATTAAATATTAATGGGCAGAGGTATCACACAGATATGAAAGACTTAGAACACTTGGGTGAATTGGGAAATGGTACCTGTGGGCATGTTGTTAAAATGAGGCATAAACCTAGTGGTGTACTTATTGCTGTAAAACAAATGCGGCGTTCTGGTAATGCAGAAGAAAACAAAAGGATAATTATGGATCTTGATGTTGTGTTAAAATCACATGATTGTCCATATATTGTGCAATGTTTGGGATGTTTTATCACAGAATCTGATGTATGGATTTGTATGGAACTAATGGCAACTTGTTTAGATAAATTATTAAAGAGAACTAGACAGGCAATGCCAGAAGAGTTCTTAGGAAAAGTTACAGTAGCGGTAAATAGTAATATAAGTGCAGAATTATTTTTTATTTAAATAGAAATAATAATTAATAAAAAAAATTATATTTTTATAGACAGTAAAAGCATTATCATATCTGAAAGAAAAACATGGTGTAATTCATAGGGATGTAAAACCTAGTAATATTCTTCTTGACGAAAGAGGAGGAGTTAAGTTATGTGATTTTGGTATATCTGGCAGATTAGTTGATAGTAAAGCAAAAACTAGAAGTGCAGGATGTGCTGCTTATATGGCTGTAAGTATAATAATTTTATATTACTCCAAAATTTTTAAGTGTTTGTATAAAATATGTTTCTTATATTTTTTCTAGCCTGAAAGGATTGATCCTCCAGATCCAACAAAACCAGATTATGATATAAGGGCAGATGTTTGGAGCTTGGGCATTACTTTAGTAGAATTAGCTACTGGAGTATTTCCCTACCGAGATTGTAAGACTGATTTTGAGGTAAATATTGTATATATGACTATACTTATGATTGAAATAACTATTATTATATGTACACTTTTTGAAATCTAGGTACTAAGCAGAGTAGTACAAGATGACCCTCCATCCCTCCCACCAGATACACCTTTCTCAAAAGAATTCAGAAGTTTTGTTAACTGCTGCCTTACAAAAAATTATAAACATCGTCCGAAATACCATAAACTCATGGAACATCCTTTCATACGAAAGTATGATGTACCTCAAGATGATGAAACAAATTCTGCAGTTCTTAATTCTGGCTGCCAATGGTTTGGCAGAGTTATGCGGCAATTAGAGCCAAGGTAAACCTTTAATGATCAGACTTATCACAAATACTAAAATTTCATTTTCAGCCACTACATAGGACAATTGTTGAACAAGAGAAGATATATAGTATCACAAAGTATAGTAGACATGCTATTAGAGAGAACTGTTAAATAGAAAGTGAATAGAGTCTTAAACAGAGCATGAGATTCCCAACTAATATCATAATGATTTGGTTTGGTTTGAGTATAACTGGGTATTTTTTTTATATTAGTTTTAAAAAATGTTAACACACCAGTATTCATGGTTAATGGGTAGGTATATTAAAGTGGCTCGAAAAATTATGCTGAGTTTTAAAGTTGGGTTTTTGTTGGATACTAGTTATTACATAATTATTTTTTATTCATTGCCAAATGACATTTACAAACCTATCCATACATTTCGATTAAAAGTTTGCGTGCGTGTTAAATTGTGTTGCAGCGTTGAGCTTGAGGGAGGCAGCGCAGCATAGCATCCCCTCTCCCTCGCCCCTGCCCCTTCTTCCATTATCCCCAAAAACTTACCCAAAAATTCCAAAAACATAAAAAAAATAAACCTCACAATTATCCAAAAACCTGCCCGATTTTCATTTCGAGTTGTTTGGTTTGTGCACGCGCCTGTTACACATCCCACCTTTCAACCCCCACTCATGGTAAGCATTGTTTTTATTTATTTGAATATTCGTTTATTTGTCTTTATATTATGTAGCGATTTGCCGATCATGTGGCACATATAAGTTTTCCCTGTGCACACTCCATTCATCAGAAAAATTATTTTAGTACTTTCATCCTTTTTCTTTTTGCGTTAGAAAATGTAAGTCGAATGTTTTAGTTTGTGTTTTTAGCATGTAATATTTTGAACTTTTTAGTTTTGAACACAGATATTCTCTTTTAATTTTGTTACCTTTGAGAAAAAATTCCTCTATCCTCATCTGTGTTGCATGATACTATGATTAACGCTCTAACTTCTATTAACTCTCTACAGACTCAAGTTTTTTGCAGAAACGTCACAAGTACAATTATCGTGGATGGCACTGGCATTCACAAATGAAACAAACCACTTAGTGGAAGTTAATTTGCCTTTGACAATGTACGAAACTATAATTTAATATCGCGCGATTCAGTTTCAGATTGCAAGGGTGGCAGCAGCGAATTACGGGTCACGTATCTTTAAAACAAACAGCTCATCTCAGGGCTCAGTCTGAAGTACCAGCTTTCCTACGAAGCAATGTCACCAAAGACTCACAGAACTCCGGTTTTCTGCCATTTCATCAACGATCAAATAGTGAGAATGGTGCAAACTACGTATCTTATAGTCCATATGCGCTTAGACGAAAGGAAATTTCTAGGCCGTTTTCTCCTCCTTCGTCCAATGATGTGGACGCGCCGGAAACAAATTATCAAAGATCATATTCGCCATATAGACAACATGTCGATCAAAATAGGGATTATTCATCGAATCATTGTTCTACCAATGGACAAGGTAGACAAGAAGGAAGACCGTTCTCTCCTTATCGGCAGGATGCCAATACGATAGATACAGGAGCTAGACTCTATTCGCCATACCACGGTCGTTTCACAGAAGATCGAGACACCAACAAAGAACGATGGCAAACTGTTTCTAGATCTTTAAGCCCATTTGCTCGTGACTATTCACCCTGGAGGCGAGAAAATGTTGATCCTCCAAACGTAGTACAACCAACAGAAAGTGGTCGTTATTCACCGTTTCTTCAGCAACGATTAGGACAAACTCCGCCTGTGCCTCAAACTCATCCACAGTCACAAGATATTTATGGTAGCCCCATGATCAGTCGTAAAAGGTACGTATCAGTAAAAGTAACGTGTCGTTGCAATATTTTCTACCATAATTCAATTTTTAAGCTTTGATTTTTGTTAATACAGGTTTCCTTCCGAACCACCTCCACAAGGATTTCATGGTTCTACCAGCCCCGAATTGTTAATCTCTCGTTTTGCCCATCAGTTGAACCAGGATCCTCCTTCTGCTATGCCACCAGCTCAAGGCGGATCAAAAGAATCGGCTAAGAAACGTTTCGCTTCTTACGTTCGTCTCAGGCTTGGAAGTGAACGTGCACCATCGCCTGAGCCGCCACCGCGATTGAGTCGCGGTGAATCTCCTCTCGCGATTCGAAGGAACTTGGTAGATCAGGCGTCTCCTTCCTTCGCGCGAAGGTACTGTAGCTTCAATATGCATTGAATACGCGTAAGGTAGAATTAAAATGTAACATTTATTCGCTTTTGCAAAGGTACGTTTCATCTTCTCCGCCTCAACCTCCTCCAAGGAGATTATCGGAAAGCAATTCTGTGCCTGGTAGTCCCCAACATGTGCGAGCTCGTCTACGTTACACCCCCGAACCACAAAGAAGACCTCCGCCACCATAACCCACCGTGACGATTAAATCATATTCCTTGTTGGTGCCATATGCGATAAAAATAACTGAATTAATCGTATGTACCACTTAGAATGGTGTTATAATCGGCGATGGTTGTGCACATTGAGTGTTTTTGTGCACAGTGTACTTGAAAACAACTTTAAACCAAAAAAGAAAAAAAAGAAAAATAGTTGTTTGTAATACTCGGTGATATCGTGAACCGTGATGTACGTATTTTAAACAAAGGAACTCAGATACGTACCGTGTATGATATTATTATCGAACTTGTAAAATTGTTCGTGAAAACGAGAACGAAATGTTAGGCTCCTAGATTCGAGAGAGGACGGTCTTTGGGATTAATCTTCGCACGACTTTCTTTCGTGGCTGTAACGTAACGCGTTGAACTACTTTGTCAATGATTCTCTTGTCGAAGTGTATTTATATAGAATGCAATCACCGATGCAATACGATGCTCAACTTTTTATATCGCTTGTAAAGATATAAATAAATGTAGTACGTTCGACGTTTTTCTAAAAAAAAAAAACTGATAAAAATACTAATAAAAAAGGAAGGAAGAAAATCGAGAAGAAAATGGTTAATAGGAGATGCGGCATCGTACTGAACGCGTAAACCGTTCCTATTGCTCTTCGTTTACGCTTCTTTTTATTATCGAGAGACACAAGCGAGTTGACATTTCGAAAGAAACTCGGGAAGAAGCTCTCTCTTTCTCGGGCGACATTGCAGTGTCGCTGCAACTCGACTTAGCGATGACTTTTTTCACGTTTCATTATCGTTTGTAATAATACCAAACACGTACAGCGATCACAGTCAGGATCGATCGATCGAATGGAAACCAAATCGTAAGAATTATTAACGACGTCTCCGTAAGGAAAGCACAATATTCACGTCTCCTAGATTCTACGAATTTCAACAAATGTATATTATATTTAAATAAGAGGCGTGTTTGGGCTAGAGCGTTGTAATTATTATTTTTAATTAACATTTATTCATTAACACTGTTCAGTCTACACTCATAATCACCTTTGTCGCTTATTTGACAAAAGGATCTGTTGCAATGTAAATAAACTTATATTTATACGACTCGTCTTTTTATTACTTCCGTAGGCATTTTTCTAACATTTTATCCTTTCCACCATCGTAAACTAAAAGTACTTAAAGATAATATAACGGTATCTATGGCTATTTATCTCGGATGAGCGCCGCTGCTTATTAGATACAACATTATTTTTATCGTGTACTGCCACGTAATGCTAAGCAATTTCTTTTTGTCAGGCGGTCATGCGCGTTGTCATTGTTACATTGTAATGGTTTCATTTCAGGAGTAACAATTTTATTTCCTTCATGTGTACAAGAAAAGCTACTGAACGATCTTTGAGGCATTAATTGAACCGCTATTTTCTATAAACACAAACATTAATTTATATTAAATATTGAAATAATATTGCGAAAAGTTTACTGTTACTCTTTCATGCAATAATACATAAAAAAATGAGGACAATGAGTTCACACTTTTCTAAATTATGTAATTATGATTTTAAATGGAAGCCCAAGGTGTTATTTTGTAACATACTTCCGATTTTCAATTACAAGAAAAAATAAATTTCAATCTTAAAACAGCTATCATGTTTCATAAACGAAAAAGGAAATATTAAACGGAATAGTTGAACTATTAATACTCCTCCATTCTAGTCGGGACTACCTAATGAATTACAGAAGAATTCATTATCTTTTTTGCTTTCAATGTATAGGTGTATAAGGCTCACATCATGTATTATATAGATATACATATTATTTGCCTTTTGCACGATTTAATTATTTTAATTGTCCTTGATAAAAGATGCAATACAGCGAAAACTCTGCGTAACATTCCATAACTGGAAGGGGGTATATAATTTTATGGTTAAAGGGCTTGGCCGAGTATCATTTTAAAAATAAATTCTTCGCTCGAATCGGCCCGTCCCTGAGCAATCAATATGGCCTCCAGGTCTATGCGGGGCACGCCAGTGTAGTGTAGATATTTCTCCGAATATCTTTGGAATAAATGGATTCTGTGATAATGTAATTAGTCAAGTTATTGAAGAGTGCATGTTCAGATATTTCCACGGTGTCTATCGAGATAACAGTGATAGTATTCAGTTAGAAACAAATTCGAAAGGCATTGCAACATTGCCATTGCAGCTACCTACACTTTGCGGAAGACATCGTGTCGATGTTGGAGTACGGTTCGGTACTGGTTCGGCGCTTAGCGGTTAATTTATCGAGTACTTAAATTTTATAATGGGGTCGCCATTTAAGTGTAAAGCTTCGTAGTTTACAGTCAAAACCAAATATGTCGGAGATTACGAGCAAGGAAGCTGCCACGATGGAGGGTTGTCAAGAAGGGGGCGATGATGAAGATATGATGGCTGCCGAGAGGGTCGAAGACAAGGTCAGTATCCAACAGATCCTCGAGGGTATGACGAATGAATTTAACAAAAGCGTGAGTCCCGTCAAAAACGCAGAAGTTAATCGGTCAGAGAAGTCAGATCATGAGGAAATCGAGAAACCGGTGGCGAATCTCGAGGAAATACCACCGATCGAAAAGGAACCTATCGAGGAGAAGGAAGACGAAGTAGAACAGATAAAACAAAATGCCACTGTTTCTCCGATAACGACAGAGGAAAATTGTAAAGAGGAAGAGAATAATGGGAAGCAGGAAATTCTGAAAAAGGATAATGGAATTCCGCGAATTGTCCTTACATTCAGGACAATTGACGAGAATACCGATCATGGGAAAAAAACGAAGATATCAAGCTGCTCCTCCAACCTTACTTTAGTTCCTGATGAATTAGCAAACTGTGATCAAATTGGCGGTGTTTCTGTCAAGATTGAGAACTCAGATGAAAATTCGGATACTGTTGAGAAATCGGATACAGAAGAAGGAAAGGTAGAAGAAGCAGTCGAAAAGCCTGAAATCAAGGAACCAGAGAAAGAGACAGAGGAACCAAAGGCAGCAAAGGAAGATACAGAAGTGCCAACAGAGGAAAAAGATGTTGTTTCTGAGAAGGCAAAGACGGAAGAAACAGAAACACCCGTTGAACCCACAGAACAAGCGGACCAGGCAGACACCGTGGCTCCAATTACTAGGAAAAGGAGAACAGGACGACCTAGACTAAGAGCACTTAGGTTTTTTATTTTCCTTGATCTCAAATATGTAAAATACTATGCATGAAATTTGTAAACATTCTATGACATTTTTAGTGACCAGACAGAAGAACATCCAGGTCCTAAACGATCAGCAAGAAGATTGTGCAAAGAGTCATTAAAGAGTACTGTGTTAGAAAGTGCAATGGCAAGAAAAGAAAAGTCAAATTATACAGAAGAAAATTTACAGTTTAAGAAACAGAGAAAATACAGTAAGCCAGGAAGGCCTAAAAAGGTGATTCAAGGAAAAGATCAAAAACAATTGCAAGCTAAGCCTCCTGAAATACGTCCAGAGGCAGAGGTTTCTATGTCTGATGGAAACATCAGTATATCTGAGGTAAATTCAACATTAGAGTCTTCTAGAAATTCTAGTTTGGCAGAGAGTAGTGCAAATGAAACAATCCTGGATGAATCTCAAAGTTTTTCATCTGACTTTGATGGTATGCCAAAATTGTCTCCTATGATAAAAAACTCAGAGTCCCAAACAAAATTGAGTAATTCAATTGGTAGTCCCATAAGTGATGATATACCATTGGCAGACATTGAGAAACCATTTCTGAAGCCTGCTACTGGTAGGCCAAAACGCGAGAGGGGTAGACCTAGAGGAAGTCAAGGTGCAAGGAAAATAGCAAAAGCAGATTCCTTTGAAGGTATGAAGAAAAAGATATACTATGTTATGATGAAGACTAATGTACAGAAATTTTTCTTTCTAGATGGACCTGCGTCGATAGCGGAAACGGGCAAGAATAATGATTATCCTGAAGGTAATGTTCTATGCTCTTATTATTTTCTTGTATATTATTTTCATTTCTAATTATTTTCCTAGAAGGAACTGTACCTGCTAAAAGAACACGTAGAAGCATGGCTCCAAGTCCAAGTCCTGCAGAAGGACAGGCCTCAAAGCCAGAATCAACAGCTGTTATAAGTGATGTTAGTATAATTTTACGCGTGCTACGACTTCTACTTTGTATATTATGTTTAATACGTATTATGCTTTTTCAGACATACAGTCAGTCAATGTTATGTTTGTGTCAAGTACGATCTCAATTGTATGTGACAATAACTGGTTCAGGAGCACCTTTATACTGTACTGCAATAGATTCTATTGATAATAGATTGGTAGGATGTTGCAACGAGGTCGATAGTAATGATGTAGCAATGAGGAGACCTAGTACTCGTGTTCCTTTCATTATTTTATGCAGAATGCATAAAGAAAGACTTTTAAGGCATAATTGTTGTCCCTCTTGTGGATTATTTTGTTCACAAGGAAGATTTGTGCAATGTATCAATGGTCACCAATACCACCGCGAATGTGAGGTTTATCCAAATAAAAAAGGAGTGTGCCCACATTGCGGAAGCGAAAGTACGCTATACGACGTGATGGTTGCCATGAGTGGTTTACGAAAACCTGTGTTCATTCCAACACGAAAGAAATTTTCAAAGCTGCCCTCTGCCAAAATGAGTTTGCCTGGGAAAGGCGACAATACGAAACTGGCAGAACGTCCTCCTAGTCCATTAATTCAAGCTGATATTATTAAGATACCTGAACCATCTGTTAATTCTGAGAGACCAGAACGTTATACTATTATGAGTCTTTACACGTCTGTCAAAAATGGAGATTTAGAGAAGCTGGTCAATGTTTTGGGTAAGTTATCAATTACACCTAAAAGTATACTGTATGATACATAGTTGAGAAATTGTTTTAATCTTTCAGCATGTGGCTACAATGCAAATCATACATTCCGAGATTATGCCCATCGAACTGGTCTCCACATAGCTGCAGACAAAGGTCACTTGTCTTGCGTACATGTATTAGTACAAGCTGGAGCTCAATTAGACGTCATGGATAGAAATCAATTAACACCTTTAATGTTGGCAGCTAGTAAGGGTAAAGCTGATGTAGTAAAATATCTAATAAGGATAGGCGCTGATGTTACACTGAAAGGAGAAGATGGAATGACAGCTTTACACATGGCTGCTAAATCTGGCCATTTAGAAGTTTGTCGAATAATACTAACGGAATGTAAAGCACCGAGAACGTTAGTAGGTAATGAAATTTTTCTATAGGCATAGGTAACGCTTGATTTAGATTTATATTTATTGTTACACTTAGTAACAATAATTTATAAACTACCAGATTCTGTGGATGATGGTGGATGGACAAGTTTAATTTGGGCATGTGAATTTTGTCACACCGATGTGGCGCGATTTTTATTAGATAAGAAGTGCGATCCCTTAATTCGAGATGCAGAACAGAATATAGCCTTGCATTGGAGTGCTTTTAGCGGAAGCTCGGAAATTACGGAAATGCTCCTGAATGAAGGTTGCGATGTGAATGCTGTTAATGTTCATGGTGACACACCTTTGTAAGTGATATTATCTTTACATTGTTTTGTAAGATATATCAGTCTGATATTTAAAAAAATATTTAAATGTTACAGACACATTGCAGCAAGGCAAGATCAGTATGCAGTTAGCGTTTTATTGCTAGCTCGAGGCGCTAAAATAGGAGAAATTAATGCTGCAGGAGAAACAGCAGTAAATTGTTGTACGAATGATGGCGATACTATGTCTGCTTTAAGACTGAATGCTAAAGTTAACGAACTGGCCGAGCATATGTGGGAGAAAACAGTAAAAATTTTAACGAAGTGAATATCAAATTTAATGCATCTATATCTCTGATTAAACGAGAGTAAAATGTATCTAACGATTCATATTTACAGTGACATTTCACGGGGAAAAGAAACGAATCCCATTCAATGTGTTAATGGATATGATTCCGAGGATAAGCCAACAGATTTCCTTTACGTGACTGAAAACTGTTTTACTAGTAATATAAACGTTGATCGTACTATAACATCTTTGCAATCTTGTCGGTGTGAAGATAACTGCAGTTCAGAAAAATGTTTATGTGGGAATATAAGTTTAAGGTGTTGGTACGACGAAGAAGGAAAACTGATTCCCGAATTTAACTATGCAGGTATACGACACGCCTAAATAAAAGCTAAATTCGATCCACGTGCAGATGAATACTAATGTTTTTTCTCTAGATCCTCCAATGTTATTTGAGTGCAATCCAGCATGTGATTGTAATCGGATAACGTGTAACAATCGCGTCGTTCAACATGGTTTGACTCAAAGATTTCAATTATTTCGAACAAAAGGGAAAGGCTGGGGCCTTAGAACATTGCGACATATTCCTAAAGGTTCCTATGTATGCGAGTACGTTGGTGAGATCATTTCCGATTCAGAAGCTGATCACAGAGAGGATGATTCATATTTATTCGATTTAGATAATAGAGTAAGTATTGAGCACCACAGAATTAAATTTATAAAGGAAATCAATAATAATGAGAAATTTTACTCATCGTTTTGTCTGCATGTAGGATGGAGAAACCTACTGCATTGATGCGAGACGATATGGAAACATTGCACGGTTTATAAATCATTCTTGTGCTCCTAATCTTTTGCCAGTGCGAGTATTTGTTGAACATCAAGATCTGCACTTTCCTAGGATAGCATTTTTTGCAAATCGTGACATCGAGGCTGATGAAGAGCTCGGGTATGTTAACAAAAAATGCGATTGACACAAGAGAAATCGCAACACGTGTACAGATATCAGTAAACAGTGTCACACGCTATTTTTTTTGATTAATAAACTACTTCTCATTGGTTTTGGTGGGTTAATAGTTACCGCTATGTAGTTGTAGTTTCTTTGCCTTATTCTCTTGTAAAATCCTATTTAATTTTTTGGAATGTACTTTACTATTGTGATCATTTGAAATTTATTTATTTTCTGCGAAGAAGAATACTATTGGAAATTCTACTTTTCGAGCATTTCGTAAAGTTAATGGTTGTTTGTCTTCAGCTTTGATTATGGAGAGAAATTCTGGATAATAAAATGCAAGTCGTTCACATGTACCTGTGGAGCCGAAAACTGCCGATACTCCGAGAAGACTATACAAGTTACTTTGGACAACTATCGCAGGAAAATACAGCAAGAAGAAATGCTGGCAGCTCAATCATCGTAATGCTAATACGATCTAGTTGATATTTCGCATGAATCGTAGGTTATTATTTTAATGTTTTTCCTTCTTTACTACGCAAGGAAATAATCGAGAATCTCGAATGAAATGGTATCGACAAAGTACAAGTACAAATGGTGATGGGACTCGAGTACATAGCGAAGATTCTTTGGAAAGCAGGCTGTTACGTTGCTGCTCACATTAAGAAGGAATTTCGTGCTTTTGCTATTATAATTTGCCAATCTTAAGCGCGTGTTCATAATTTGAGCATGCTTTCCTATTCTGCCGACTTTCTCGTAAAAAGAAATCAATTTTACGGGATATGCCACTTTATATATATAAATATAAATCAACAATACGCATAATATATAATTGTTATATAGTTGATATTGTTTAAACTAATATCTCCTGAAAGCAGTATCAACTATAACAATGTGAGCCGTAAAGGTTCGAAAACTTTCAGTTGTTTCATAGTTTCGTGCGTAATGTGCGAATTGTAAATGAATGAGTGTTTGTAATTGCTACAGGTCAGCAAATGAAGCGCGTGATTAGACGGAAAAAGTAATATAATGCAAGGTGTACGGATGCAGTATGTTCGAAATTCGTAACGACCTACATATTACATTCAATGTTACGAATTGTTTGTTCAATTTTAAAGGGTGATTGTTTACCGAATGTTCAATTCATTGTGAACACTTTAAACTAGGAGTACACCTTTTTGTACAAATCATGAATTTTTTTGTATAATAAAAATGTAGTTCTTTTTAATATAATTATACATAATGCTTTCTTATACACCCTATCCCAGAAATCATACTAGTATCAACAAATTCTTTGAAACGATTAGGTGACATACTCTTTAAATGAATGCCAGACTGGTATCTCAAATATTCCACTAGATGGCGCAGAGTTCTCTAAAGAAAATTTATCGCACAGAAATTACTTATAAATGTCAATGATATATAAATTCAAGCAGTTTCCCAATGCATTGATACACAAAAGTGAAAATTTCAGACACCATTGCATTTATATTACTAGTTAAATAGCAGTTATTTTTCTCAATTCAATATGATGACTATACACCTTCGTCTAAACACTTCGTTCGACTAAATTTTAATAGAAAAACTGTTGATACACATACCCTATCTTGCAGTAGATGTAATATCCCATTCCTTTTGTTGATCTCGTAGGTTATTCACACTTGTAACGTAGTTGTAGCTTTTCTTTCTTGTCAATTAATCACTTTATAAAAGCACTTCGCGTTTGAACGTATTTTTCCAAACCGGAAACCGGAAATTCACTGAGCATCATTTAACTACTATTTCTCGCAATCGAATTGAAGTTTGTCTCGAATCATTCGACTTTGTTACCAACGAAACTTTGTTCCACGAGATCACCACTTAGTAGAACACACTAACTCTACATTATTCCCAGTCTTCTTTCCAAAAAATAACAAAATATCGTTCAAATGAAGTTTCTCGAAGTGTTCAGAAAAATAGGTTTGCAAAATGGCGTCACTTCTTTTACTGCGCGCGCACTCAACAGATCTTTAGATCGATTTTATCCGAAATAAATCCTCACTCGAACAAAATTACTCTACAATGCCACTTATTGCACAGAAATATTACTTTCGTCCACATTTCACTCTATATTCCATAAACAATTAGCAATAAATACTGTTTTACACTGTTTACATCGCGCAAGCACGAACTCGTATTCCATAGCCTCTTTTCTCAATAGTAAATCCATTTAGCACAAGCACTGATGGCTAATTAAGACCTAGTATACTAGGAAGAAGGGCCCGACACGAAATGATTGCACTGACATTGTCGAAAATCTGCGGGCAGAAGAAAAAACTGGAAGTCGCAGAGGTAGGGAAGGACGACGCGTTTCGCGCAGAGTTGGCGCGGGAACTGATGGTGGGGCGGCGAGCGGGTGACGTGCAGGTCGACGGTGATTGGTCGGCGCTGTTACGGCGGTCGGGGTAGTCGAAATTCAAGCGAAGAAGCGGCAGTTAGTGTAGCGACCGTCGAGCGCGTGCAGGCGCTTATAGGTAGCTGCGTAGAATCATAGAATCGTTTTTTCTTTTTTTCTTTTCGTTTGTCTTGTGCATCCGCGAGATCATTAGCTGTAACGTTCTTATCGTTCTCTCGTTTAGTTCTCGCATTCGCAGCCCTGCGACCTTGTTCTCGCCGAAACACAGTGATCAGACTTGACTTATCGCGAGCGCGATGACAAATCGAGGCGTTACGGCGGCACCTTTTGTGATAGTGAATTAGTGGTGGTGAGCACCGTCTAGCACCGATTACTATGACGATCAGCTGACGGATAGACTCCTCTTCCACGTCCCCACGGCGTCAACGGGGTTGCTACACGTACTGGAAGGCGAGTGTTATTTCTATTTTTAGACACTGATGTCTGATTAAAACTGACCTCGCGACAGTTATCAAATTTATATTATATATATATTTTTGTTATTAAAATTTAATATAGATGGGAGTCTCAAAGTAGCTATCGTCCATTCTACTGTTTTCTGTTCCTGGTTGATATTGTTGAAAGTAAAACGAAAGTGAAGGCACTGTAGATTTGGTACAGAGCGAAACACAAGTGGAAATAAAGAGAGAGAAAGGGAAGGAACGATAAACTGATAAACAGAAAATACTTGCTTTTCGGTAGTGAGAAACTGTGGACAGGTAATTGAACGTTCGATTAATCTGTAGTCGAATTGTCGAGCCTACGATCGAACGGCGTTGGAATAAACGAGATTTCGTCGTGCGCGATCGTGTACGGTCGTTTAGGCTGATATCATCCATTGCGTTGAATTTTTCACGCAAACGTCATGCTTTCATATTCGCCTCGTGACACCTTTATCACATTTGCTCCAGTCGACAGGTTCTAAATTTTTCACGCAATTTCATCGTTTTTGCGCCCTTTTCCTCCGCGCGCATCCGCTCTTTCGTTTGTCGTTGGCGAACAGCAAACAATCCCTATGCTATTCCGCGGAAGCTGTCTGAAGGCGAAAAGCGAAGGTTGTGTCGAGGAAGAAGAGAAATGGGAGCCAACAGCGTCTTGGCTACTCCGAAACCTTGCTCAGAGTACAGGTAAGTAATCTTGATATGATACTTTAAGGCTGAATCTTCAAATTATGATACAGAAAAGTATTATTATCTATGTGTTTATTTCCATTAATCATTTCAGTGATGCAAAAATATGTTTTGGAGTACACAGGGAGCCGTCACGGAAGAAGCAGCGTGATATTATAGAATAATTAAAATAGTTTGTGAAAATTCAATTTTGTGTCCTTTTAATCAAGTATATAAATAAAGTTAAATTAAGCAAGTATTTGATTATGTGAGTGCTTGATGTACACTTCCCATTAGTTTCAGACCAGGTCAATAGTTGGATATAATAGAATTTAGAATTCATTGCGACAAAATTGCTTTTCCATTTATTTCATTATAGAATTTACTGTATTTTTCTTCCTCCATTTCCGCGTGAGCTTCTACAATGCGCTCGCGTGGTGCACTTTTCAAAAAAGTTTATCAACAGCAGGGTATTCGAATCGGACGTGCACTACCTCTCTTCTGAAATAACCTATAGAAGTATTTCTTTTATGATCTGACAAAAGAAGCATGGAATCCCATGGAAAATAAGCACGACTCGCTTTCGATGAAGTTGCAGTGGGAACGAATACGAACGATATCGAATACCAGACTGAAAGCTATGACTCGAATTGTTGATTCATTTTTCCGCCCTTTTGTGTGCATGTTTTTCTCTAATTAAATCCAGAACGAATTTCCGGCTTTCCACATCCTCCTATTAAAACGCAAAAGGGGTTGCAAGAGAAGAGGCAAATAAATTTGTCCCGAAGTGATTAGTTATTTTATTCCCGGCTTTTGGTGGATTCCTTTATGTGAATAGTGTACAGCACCACGAGTTGAGTTGGGCTCGTAATCCGTAAAAATGTGTTGGACGTAGTTTTACAGCTTTTACTCGGAGGGACGCAGCGAAATGTTTTTAATCGAGAAAACGTCATTCTGGACGGGTTTATCCCTTTTGCATATGCGTCGAAGAGTCGTTCGCTGAAGGGATTACCTTTCGTTTTTGGCTCGATATTTCTCGCAGGAGACTACAGCTGGCATCGAATTCAAAAGGTTTTAAACAAATCTTTGCTTTACTTGCTACATCAATTTTCTCAGATCTTTCGTGGATAAAGTATTTACTTATACTATGTTTAAACAACTCTCAGAAATTCATCAAGTTTCATAGGTCATCTAGGTTTCATATTTAGGATGCAACAGCGCGAGAGCATTTTAAATGAAACGTTAGAGATGTTTTCTGTGGTTTCTCAAGCTGCCAAGGGATAACGAATTGATTTTTGTTCTGTTCAGCCCGTGTTGCCTCACGTTTAATGAATTTAATAAGCTCGTTTTTTATGCACCCTTATGTAAATGCGTGGTTTATATTATGAGGTACACGATAACTCTGCGTTTCGAGGAATGGAGGAACCGATGTGTTTTATATTTATCTACTAGCTTCAATTGGTGAATACAGTAACGTAATTTAATTGACACGATTCGCGACAGGTTATTTGAAAAGCGCGTGCTTGCAAAAGTCGTGTTTTCTTTTCGATAGCGATCACTTCGTCTTGTTCATGTATAATTCCAAGCATGCACGCGTAATTTCTCTTATTGTTAGACCATGGTGGTGAGGTGCTCGTCCACCGACACGGAGATCCTTCACGATAATCGAAACGACCTCGATGAAGCGTGTGAATCAAGGCTAAATAAAGATTACTTTAGACGAATCCTGTCCCAATTTTTTCGAATCATTTAGATGTTCGATAGCACGCGAACGATAAGCAACGAAAGAACGCGTTCTCACAGCACTGAAAATCGTCGCGAATAAAAATGAAGTGATGTTTTTACTCTGAAATATTTTCTGAAGTTAATAGGTGATTAAGGAAAACTAGGCAACGTGTGTAAATTTGCAAATGAACAACCATATCTTTTTTGTCATATGTTCAATTTTTCTAATTGCTCCAACAGAAGACACGCACCCTTGGAAAATAAAGCTGAGAACCTCCAGTTAAATTGCATTTGGAAAAAAGCAAAGCAAAGAACGCCAAGTCAGTGATAGTACAAAGAATGTTAAAGAGAAAAGAAACATTTTTTAATAAAACATTATTAAAGAAAATGGTTGTTTAAGCTTGCATATTGCATTAAGTCACGCGCATCTAGACATCCGCGACGGCACATGTAAGGTTGCCGTTTCAGACATTGTAATCAATCCTTTGATATACTCTAGTTCCGGCCACCGTGTTCGCAAAATTAAGTGGATTACACTTGGCCGATGAAAGCAGAGATTATCGAGAAAGAATGTCAGTATCTGTGACCTTACTCATCGGTAACTAAACCCACAGTTTCATTGAAAATTATTCAACGTGTTCCTTGTCGAAGGAAACGAAGAGAGGAACCTTCCCTTATTTCGCGTCGAACGTTATGAGAACCGATCAGATGGTTAACGTCGTTAGGGAAGATTTAATTAATAGCGAAACGCGTGGATAATTAAAGTTTGCCGCGTTAGAGCGTTCAGGTCATAAAGAATATAACGATTCTGGCAACCGATGGTCTGATTTTTAACTCGATAATAAGCACAGGGGTTATTTCCTTGTAACACCAGTTTATCACTTGCGTACTAATTAAATGAATCTGATTGTTCCGAATAGTGGTGTCGGATTCGTCAAAAGCCTTTCGAAAGGCAGGACAGCGTTCGAATCAGATGGTTCCAGATCAAATCAAATTACAGAGCAACAGGAGAGAAGATCCATGCTGTGAATTGCTCGCCAGTATTTGCGATATTGGTTCATTTGGCGCGAGTAATTAGCAAGGACCGCCTATCAATTCGCGATTGTGCCGAATTAATCTTCCCTTTCTGTAAAACCGCGGTGATGGAAAAGAGTGGCATCAACAAGGTAGATTTAGAATGCTTCAATAACAAACGAAAGAGGAAAAACAGTCATAGACTCTCATCTGGGAACCACCCAGATTATTTAGAATTCTATAATTCCTAATAATCTCGTTCCAGTGTCTAGTTAAAATATTGTAACTTCCCGCGTAAAAAGTGACAATTCTTCTATCGATAGTGACTCTGATTCAATACTGAATGATTTCATAGAGAAAAAAGGAACAGAAGAAACTAGAAAGAGCTGGTACCACTTCGATGGCTGCTTGCAGGGTAGCCAGGTGGCAGGAGCGCACAGGTCCTACGGTGTAGGTCGAAAACGTAGGCGAAGGAGAGCGAGACAGGGCTGTGGGTGGGAGGCAGAGGGAGAGCAGGGCTTATATATAGCAGCGCGCCCCGGGCATCGATCGACGGAGCCTGGGAGTCCAGATTCGACACTGTTCGCTTGTACAGCCTCTGAATCTGAGCTTGCGATCCACGCGTCCTGCCGGTACTTTTACCTGCCGCCACTCCGCGTACTTCTTCAGCTTTCTACCACTGATATGCTAACCCTTGACAATGCTCTGTTACTCTCTTACCCTCCTGACTATCACTGACCAACCCTTTGCCTCTGCGTCATGAAAGAAAAAGCTACTCCAAAAATCAAGCAAACAGGTTGAACAGAAAACCTGCTTTTTTAGACAAAAGCAGAAATCCTGCGAAATGTACAAGCCTAATCCCCGTAACCTACGAATAGTGTCGTTGAGGGGTGTCGATCGAATCGTTGAAAAGCGGAAAAGTGAACGATGCGTGGGTAAGTACGTTTCACGTATCAGCCGAGCCATGGCGTTGTTTCGAGGTGTAGAAAAGAGATCGTAATCGCGTCGCCGAGACTTCTCCAATCGAGAAAAGTGCAGCGACACGGCGTGCCCGAGGCAGTTGGGCTCTCCTCCCCGGAACGTGGCAGCCTGCGACTTGTTGCATTTCCTGGCAAGCACGGCTGGATTGTACGCGATGTTTGCCCACCCCCGCCGCTACTTCACCCGGATATATTGATTTCTGCATTGATTCCGTTGACTAGTATTTACTTTGAAGCACAGCATCCGCATTTACTGGGGCAGAATGAGCGATTCGCGATATCAGTGGACGTTGCATCCAAGCCTGACTATTAGATGACGATTACACGCCCCTCGACGGGACGTCAGGAAGGGTCGATTTTATGCTGGTAGGGAGATGCCGTCAAGTAGCGTTTTCTTCGCTTTTGTACATCGAAGCTCAAAGACTGCTACCCCCTTTCGATAAATTGTAAAGAGTTTTTTCCTCGTTTGAGCTATGCTTCTCCATAAAAATAGACGAGGGAGCCGAGGGAGAGTCTGTAGATTCTTCTCTCGCGGTCGACCTCTGGAACAAAGAGTTGACGATGCTGTCCCTTCGCTCTTTTTTATTTATGCTTCTGCCAATAAATTAGTCTCCTACGTTGCCAAGCAACTGAGACTCTTTCACAAATATATTCTCTAATTTTCGCTCTTTCCCTCTTTTTCTCGTGGAATTTGATTCGTACGTTTTCAGCGTCAGGAACAACCGCGATACAGCATATTTTCATCGGTGCAAGGATCCAACTTGAGTCGTGGCGCGTGAACACGAAGCCCAAAATTGGCACTCGGCACTATAATTAAGAAAAATCAATACTAACACTGCCTGGGCTCGGTTTGCCGGGACCGTGGGGATTCCATAGGGTCTGAGTTCAATTTCCGAGTGACGAATTTTTTTCGCGAATGTTTGTTTAATTAATTTCATCATATCTCTCAATCCCGTCGAATCCTCGGACAGAGGAGGTGGACAAATATCGCTCTGTTTCAGTTCCTGGCGATGCGACGTGACGTCTGTCGGATGTAATCTTTGTAATGGTATGTCGGTAATTTTATGAAACACTCAACCTCTCTCGAGCCTATTTTGCGGCAAAGGATGATGTCAAAGGTTTCATTACTCGGAGCGTTTCGAGCGCAAACACCGTCTTCGTTCAGCTCCATTAGATTCGACGAATTTAACATGCCTTTCCACAAAGCCACCGTCGAGTTTCCGTCGTGTGTACAAGAAGAGGGTTGCAATTTCAAGCCGCAGAGCGGCCGCAGCCTCGTCTCTACGCATTTTGCTCTACGTTTCCTCTCTTCACGGTTTCGTTTCTTCGTCTTCTTTTATACCGCCGACATTTTTCTCCGTTTACTACGTTCGTGATACGACGTCGAACGCGCTAAAGGATTATGAGACAATTTCCGGCCGAGCATTTACTCGAGGAACCTATCTGCCCTCGACATTTAGTCTGCCACGATGGCTTAGAGCTTTCCCTTCGTCGACCTTTTAACCTTCCCACTTCTCGACGTAAGACCCAAAGAATTAAATGATTCGCTCCCCTACGTTGTTACGATCTTGCCTCGTAACACTGCCACTCGTACTACTGAAGCTTTTTTCTTCGAAATAAACGACCCTCCTGTGATTCAACGCTCTTGCACCTATTTAAGATGGATTTTATTCTAGTCTTGGCTTAGTTTCAAGTCAAACGATAGGACAGTCTAGCGTTTTAGTGAGATCTTGGAGAATGTTCGGGATGAACATATTGTCGAAAAGAAAATATTTGCTGGGATGCGTGTTCATTATTTCGCTGAGCACAGACAGAATATTAATTAAATGTCGAGTCTGTTACTCAAAGCGAGTATCGTCTCTTCGATGGAGGCTTGTGTGCGTATACCAGGACATTCTTAATCCTTTTGGAAACGTGTGGTTTCATACACACACGTGCTGTTGAAATGTGGCTACGACGCTTCAATGGGAACTCGACCAACTATGACAGTTCTATCCGATTCTGTTTTGGCTTTGCTGTAGGATCTCAGCGTCTCTGGTCTTTTCAAGCAATTCACTTGAAGTTTATAATTTTCCTTCAAACGAGAGATTGTAGCAATTTGTAGGAAGACATTGCTTTGCCAGCTGTCGCGTCCAACAAATCTTGACAAAGTGGCAGATGTAGAATTTTGTCTCTAAGATTTTTAGTAAAAACTTTCGAGCATCATTTTTCAATGTTCAGCTTCTTGCGTAGGGAATTTTGGTAGTACGAAAAAATTCAATCACTTTAGCAGACACGCCAGTCCTTGTTCCTTCAACGAAAAAGGTTGACGTCTCTACTCTTGAGTAATGTATTTCTCGTTTCTCCCCTTCTTGGTCAAACGATTCTTCTGGCTTACGAGTACTCGAAAATGTGAAATGCCTTTTGAAAGGATATCTAACTCAGCTTGTTCTCCTTTCGAAGAAAATTGAACTTCCTTTTCCTTTCCGTAAGAACAAAAGCGCAGATCAATCGGAGAGTCTTTGTAACTCTCCCTTTTCCGCAAAAAGATTTACAAAACTCGTGAAAATCTAATTGTAAGCACTAATCTCAGTATTGTATCTATTTTTTTTCATCTGTGGCTGATGATTCTTCTCGAAAACTCAATTCTTCTCGCGTTCTCGAAGCAACACGTTGAACATTCATTAAACAACCAACTGCATCAGGCTGTATGTCGCTTGAAACTTCGAGTGTTACGCTTGCCGAAGGAACTCAAGCGAAGACGTAAAGGGCGGGGACTATAAATTGATTTATACCTTTGTGCCACTGTCGGTGATACAGCATGGAGGCTGCGCGGTACAGGCATTGCGATGAAGAACAGTGAGACTTGTTTTCGAGAATATTTACGCGCAAAAGCGAGGAGATAATTACTATCGATTACACCGAGACTCGTTTGCGCTTGTTGGTTCGCAATGAACTCGAGTTGCCGGCTCCACCTGTTGCTAAGCTCAGTACAGTCTCTTTCTTCTAGCTTGGATCGTACCGAGCTAGCAAAAAATATTTAAAGGTAACGACGAGACTCGAAGACAAGGCTGAGGTTGCGAGCATTACATGAGAACAATTCAAAGATAAAAGATGAAATGACTTTAAACTGTTTTAGGTCTCGACATTAGTATTTCGATGAAGTATCTTGCTGAAGGATATTTGATTTGCTTGGAGACCCGCTAAAAGCCTGTTTAAATGTTTCTGCCATCGCGTTACGCGTCGCTGACGCATTTAATTGTAAGTTGAGGTGTACCCACTTTGATCGCGACCGCGTACGTGATTCTCTAATAACGCGGTAATGAGGTTACACAGGGAAATTGTCTATTACCTATGCAACAGGCTCTCTATGCAAATTCGGCACGTGTGCTGCTGTGTGCAAGGATCGTTAAACGAAGGTCCTCCGCTCCACTTAGGCGAGGCCATCCAGCTGTCGCCACGCCAAAGTTTATTTTCGTCTTCCTCCTCGTAATGTCTGCTAATCGTAATTAACGCACTCCGAAAAGGTTACTCCAGTTATTCGATCAATGGAAGCTGTTGTACACACTTTCCAAGGAAACCATTCCTCTTACGAGTGTAGCAGGGATCAGGTTCCATCGATGATCGTAGCTGAGTACGATGTCTGGTCAAACGTTAACTTTTTCTTCGAGAATATCTCCAGCGAATAGCTTTTTGATGAGATACTCTCGGGGAACGTTTTTCTTTTACGAGGGACACTTTTAACTTGGCTTTATCAGGTGATGGATCCTCATTGGGCAGGCGAGGAGAACGCACGTCAGAGCTAATACGGAAAACTAAAAGGAATGGTTTTTCTCGGCTACTTACTTCATGTAATAATGGAAAATACGATTCTTTTTGCTTAAAATAACTCGCTGTGAGGAATCTTGAGTGAAATTGAACGAGATCTTTAGAAGTTTAGTAAATTGGAAAGTTTGACTATGCGTTTTTTTTTACAGCCAAGTTCGAGATGCAAAGTTTTCTTGTTGCTCGATCGAGTGAATCTTAATGAGTTGAAAAACTCTCGAGTCTGGTCAATTATATGACTAACGAGAAACGTGCCAATAAAAGCAATGTAATCGTTCCTAGGTATGAGGCAATTTTAGTGCTTCCATTCCGACAACAATTGCATTTGCACCGTATTACTCGTTCGCGTGTTAAACGCGAGGCCGTTGCTCCTTTCGGGGTTGTGTGAATAACTCACGACTCAGACTAAGTGTTGCTGTAAAGATGTCGAAAGTAGACCACTAGATGCACCGTTATCTTCCTCTTCCACGCTTTTGTGTTCACTCTCACTATTGCGTTAGTAATGCCTGAACACAACTGGACTATTCCACGCCTGCACAGTGTTCTCCAGTGCTTCGCTTAATTAAAATTTGTGTCATTTGTCACCTTGATTTATGCGCAAAGTTAAGATAAATCGCTGCTGATCGCTGCTCAAGCTGGCTCAAAGTGGATGGCGAAAATGTTGCGTGGTTGCTAATTACTATTAGTGAAGTCTCGTGCATCATCCCCTTTTAATCGATTATCTTACCACTTGTTAAGCGCTGACCATTAACAAATTGTTCAGTCAGGATTTAGAAATTTTATCTGGTCTAACGGAAGGGATTTGTTTCAAGATTTTTAGAAGTTATTTTATGTATGTAAAACGTCTATTAACTTGTGGAAACGACGAACGAACTGCATCTTGGTCGTAAACTTTTAGCGGGAAGTATCGATTTGCGGTCAGAGAGAAAGAGGAAACGAGTTATCCGAGAATCGGCAGGATCTCAGAATTCGTTTAATTTTACGCAATTTTCTACTCCATTTTTACGATCCCGTCTAGGATGTTCCTCGAGCAATTTCACTCTACGACTCGAGAAAATTATCAATTACCTCTAGAGCAAGCCAACGCAATGAGAATAAAAGTATTTCCGTTTATATTCCAATATTTCAATCATCACACTTCGAATAATACAATTGTTAGATTGTACAGAACACAGACTTATCGTTCACGCATAAATGAATGCATATTCCATAGGTTTTCAGCCTGATTAAAAACACTAATTAGAACTGAAACATTCTTCGTTGAATAAACAACATGTGAGAGTTCAGTCCTTTGTTCTTCGACTTTCTACCATTGAATACTGTTTCCCCTGAGCGAGGAATGAAACTCGTCCCTTCTTCGTTACCTCCACCCACGTAACGAGCCTTATCCGTTCCTGTTCACCGACGATAAGGAATCGTTTAGATAAGAAAAATCGATACGTGCACTCGTTAAATACACCTCGTGACTGCAGCTGACTTATACGTGGCTTATACTACTGGCTGCTCTTGGCTAGTTTCGCTTCTCGTCCATTTAGAGTATCTACAGAGTTTAAAGTTATCGACACTTATTATATTTAACGATAGCAGTAGAGCATGAAAACGCATTGATTGCTTTTTAGGAAACCAAAGATTTGTGTTGATTTAAACACTCCTTTTCTTCTATGTTTCGTAATGGGTGGAGACGCGTCCGTGTCTCGCCTCCTTAAAAAGTATCTTCGGCATTCTGGTCACGTTTCTTCGTCGCAGTCTATAATGAAACGCTTTAGTTGCAAGGATTTCTCACCATACGGCAACAAATTGCCAGGAACGGTTGCGAATAAATAAAAATTAGGAGTAATTTCGAGCTGTTTTCATTTATCGCTCTGTATCCTTCTCGTTCCACACGATTTCATCTCTTCGACATAGTGCTGTCTTTAATTTTACAGCAAATAGAATTCTGTAAAGAGAATCAGTTAGTTTGTGCTTGTTTTCGCGTATATTTATTTTTCACTCTCGTTGGCGAGGAAGTTCAGCAATTTACTTATGGTTAGATGAGAAAATCAGGAGTTTAACGATCGTCGAGTGTATTTTTTTTCTAGATTTTCCGCCACTTTGACAGCGATAATAGTTGAATATCTTGGGCAAAGTTTTTCCTTCGCGTAAAGTGACACGGACCAAGTTTGCTGTAACTTTTGTCACGCTTGGCGCCTAGCGTGGAAGATTGGAAGAAAATAGCGGAGAAATTTGCTGGCCGTGCTTTCAATAAACCCCCAGTAAACCAAAGAAAAGATACAAGAACTGTTTTCCATATCTTGTGAAACTTCCTTCGGTGTTTGTGTACACGTAAAGAAATTGAAAACAAAATGTTGTAGTTCTGTCGTTCAATTTAAGTATTCTTTAGTCCGATGCAAAAATGGTAAGATAATGAAAGAATTTATTATAAAAGAACCCATGAAATGAGCGTGATTAATACAGCCATATCGAGTAACATCTTTATCGTGACTCTAAATCAGTGTTTCTCTCGCGACTATAAGCGAACCGTTGTTTTGACCCAGACAGTATCGACCGCGGGATATTCGACATTCTGATTGACAGAGAGGGGTTGTTGGGAAATCGCGAACACGCACGATCGATACACGCATCGATGCAGAGAAGCAACAGGGTGCCAATACATCTGTCTTGTTTTCTGACTGCTTGGAAATTTGTGCACCGACCGAACCGACAATTTTGCGACCTTTCTACCTGCCAATTTTTCATCCTGTCCCCTCTCGACGCGTTTCGCGTTTCAGTGTGATGCCGCTGTAAAAACTTCGATGGAAGCTCGTGTCATGGATCAATCGACTTTCTGTTCCTTTCGTCGTTCGTTTTCTTTCCCTCTCAGAGATCATTGAACTCTACAAATTGTGGGCGAGAATTCCATTGAAAGCTGCGTACATCTGCTGCTGCTCTTCTTCAGTAGAGTGAGTGGCAGTTTCGCTTTTAGTTTTCCATCGGAAAGTGAACTTCCAGAATGAAATGTTAAACCCCTGGCTCCGTTCACAATCTCGTGGTAATTACTTATTTCGCGCGATACGTTTTTGAAAAAAGTCATAATTAATTTCGCCTTGAGAAAATTGCTCAGAGTAAATCAGAGGAATTTTATTCTTTCATTTTATAAAGCAGTTCTGATTATTTCAGAAAACATGTTTTTATATTCTTAATTGCTGGAGTAGAATAGGTAGTCAGGCTATCAAGTTGTAATAAGTGTTTGAATAAAACGACAGGGCAATAGCGAGTACAAAATGGTTACAGCTATGTGTGGGTTCATATAGATATAGCGACTGTGAGCGAGGCGCAACAGCGTGCTCGTAGATCCTGGCAATTTCGAGGATATGCTCCCCACAGACTGCACAATGGTGGACTAAACTAGGTTCATTCCTGATAATTGATAGACCTATACATCTTGCAGAAAGAACTGCCTTTTCGCTTGTTTCAGTTTTAGCGAAGAAGAATTACCATTCTTCCGCTATAAAATTCAAGTTATTAGACAGTGTTAATAAAAGAAACGAGATTACAAGATGTACCAAGAATTCAACTGTACTAAAATTCTAGTAACTGCGACTGGGGTCGTTTCCAAACTCTGTCATAATCTGACTTTAAGCTAGTCTAGTCTCGCTGTCAGGAGATTTAACTCCGAACAGCCGCTGGCAAAGTCGAAACTAGAGCCTTACTCTCAATCTGTTGCGTGTTCGGTTCTCGGGATACAAAGCTACACGATATCAAGGCACAGCCATTCTTGACTTCTGTACTAGGAGTTTATAGAGCCTATACATGTATGTTTGGAAAATGAACCTAGCTAAAAGTTTAATAAAGCCTATAAGAAATTCGCGAAATTGTCCCAGTTTTGAAAGTAAAGTAGAAGTTCGAGGATCGAGCTTTAATCATGTTGAAAATCAAGAAGTAAAACATGCATGTAATTTAGCTCAGCGTTTATGAAGCATCAAATTTGTTAGCCACCGTTGCCCAGGCAACGTAATTAATTCCGCGTTCAGCAAGTTTTGCGAGCGATATAACTATACGCACGTAATACCCGCTCGGAATTTGTTTCGGCTGACCAGTTTTCTCGTTTATGAAATTTTGTCGATCGCCGAGGACATGATTCGTTTACCCTCCACGCATTTATCGAGCTCACGAATCGCGATAGTAATGGAAGCATAGCGGCAAAGAGGGCAGTAAGCGCTGAAAAAGGTGAAAAAGCACGGCAGTTTGCGTAGGATTTGTTTTTCATTCGCTGATTAGAAACAACTGGCGTGTTTGCTGTCGTAAACTTTCACACTAGTGCCTTCGTCTGATTACCATCTTTCTTTATTTATCGACTTCCGCTAGAAAGTAGGTTTATACCCGTCTCTAGTCGGACAGATATTTTACGAAGCTCTTATTATCCACGTGCTTTTTTCACCTGTTTCTATAGCCATAACGAGGGCTTTTGAAACGACAATCTCTCGGGCGAGTATCAGCTTCTTATTTTATCGACCCTATTAGACACTAGAAAACAGGTCGAAGATAGTGTGAAATCGTGAGTCTAATATCCAAAAGCAATTGGAAAGAGACGATGATGGTAGGGGTTGAAAGCTGAACGAGGTTGGAGCAATGATTTAATGGACTATTTCACCCTAGAAAAGTCACGTATCGGTCGAAATGAAACGAAGGGTAACCGCAAATAATCTTCCAGATGCTAGCCCTACGCGGTGCTTCTTTGTCAGACCTCCACTATTTCCAATCGCTCGTGTTCGTGTCAATAATGTCTTGGAAACGAACGTTCGAGGTGGCTGGTAATGGAATTGTTATCCCTCGCACCCCTGTCATGGCCGCTTCGTTCGATGAATGCAGGGCATCAGCGCGCCACGTTAGGGTGCAACGTTTGGCGAGTAATGAAAATCTATCGAGCATAAAAGGGGAAGCGATAGTTACACGGTTTTGTTAACGTTACAAATAGCGGCAGGGACTGAAAGCTTCGACGTACGGTCACAATCCGCGAATGCAAATTACGACATTCTCGATAAGCGCGATAGATACGAGGTATGAGAAGTACGATAGAGGTATCGATAGCAGTTATCGCGAGTGGTAGAGCTACCGATAGCCACTCAAACTAGGCGATCGATATTAACGCGATACTTTACAAGGTGTAGCTCCTCAGAAAGTGAAAAACTCTGGTATGGATAATAGTTTTATCCTGTCAATCTTAATTAATCACCCGACATTCGAGATTGATTGAAATAAAGAGATCCTCTTTAGAGACCAAATAGAAGTACACGATCGTCCTTAAGACTCTGCCCCTTCGAGATTCAATTTGATCACTGACCGAGGCTTTGATGCGACTCAAATTCGATTAGATTCTCGACTAGATTGAAGGAAACACATCTCCAACGTCTGGAAATTCTGTCACTCTTATCAGGATCGGAAAATTAAAAAAGAAAAAAAAGGAAAACTGAACTTTGTATTGAATGGAATATTCTCCATTTTTAGGCGATAAAAAAGAGCGCAACAATGCTGAATACAGGACTATAGAAAAGCGCTCTATTCCTATTCGGAGGCAGGAAATTCTATAAAAGGTCCATCGATTGAAAATCGATCTCAGGTCGGACTAAACTCTCCCACTGTTTCTTGGAGGATTTCATATATTTTTTTCTTTCATATCGGGAGAGCTTTGAAGCTTCGACCGCGTCAGTCAATTTAAGAGGAGAGCGTGCCGCCCTGTGCTCCTATACGTTGACTGTTGGTTCATTCGATTCGGTCCACACCGTGGAATCCGATCGGGAAATAGCTTTTCCGATTGAAGTCTGCATATACTATCCAACAATGGGCTGCCAATCTCTCGCTGGCTATCAGTCGGTCGCCTATACAGGTTGCTTCCAAAGGGTCGGTCTTTTACGAAGTTCACACTTCATTGCAGGAAGAAAACTTTCAGCTCGTTGCCAAGACTATGATTTTGGAACTTAATCCTTGGCTCGAAGTAATATTCTTCTGTTCTCCATTATCGACGACATGAATTCCGGAAGACCAATTCAGAGATTCGATAGTCTTTGTAAGGATAAAGAAATTCTACTCGATGAACAGGATCGATACCCAACTGCTTGTGAATCCGATCGGGAAATGGGTTTTCCGGTTGGCGAACTCGCTTTACGAATAATACTCTGACAGTCTTCTTTCTTAACGATTGAAGCAGGGAACGTCGCTGGAAGGATTGCACAAAAACAATGACCATGTTCACGATGACGGGTCGACGCGATGAATAAAGTCACTAACACGGGGCAACTGCATCTAGGGTTTTTGCAAAATTCTCGTACACAGCTGTCATGGGAATAATTGGGAAGAAAGATCGCGAACGATGAGAAATTAATATCGAAAGACATAAATTTCCCGGTATTTGGCAATTCATTTGATGGTTCATTTGGCAGCTCGTCGGGGAATTGCATGGAAACGCGCCAAAGTGGTGTGCTCATAAAACTTCCGTCATGGTATTTTTGATGTGCGTCGAGCAATCGTTATCAGCCTTTCGTATTTTATGCACTCAGACTTGTTCGTCACAGTGCTGGTTTCTGGTCCTGGTGCTTCCAAAAACAGTGCATTCAAACTTTTAGCAGCTTTCGCCCTTAAGCCAAAGTCTAAAAAAATGACCATCGCTTGCACAGAGCGTGTACCCATGGTAGACAGAAAAGCGAAGCGAACTTTGCCAGAATTAAGCTGTCCTCTTGTCGCTGGCTCATTTCGTCAAAGAAGCCTTTATGAACGCTGTTCGAGCTGGCTAGTCGGGAATTAAGGGTTAAGTTAAGGGTAGCGAGGTATTTTTAACGTGGCCTCTCTTGTTTCAAATAAATTGCTTCCGAGGGAACTGAGCTTACTATTTTCCCTCGAATTTAAATTACTCTCTATTGAAGCTCAAGTCGAAAACCGAGAAATTAAAGCGAGGGGATCTTGCGAGAACTCGAGGCAAGTAAGCGAAGAATATATTCGAGGGATGAAGGATTCTCTAACTGGAATCACGACCACTGACACTTAATTTCGTTCCGTGTAGAGAACACTCGAAGATCGATGCGTTGAACGCGTCCCATTCGCGTTGATAACACCATCATATCAATCGATCGAGAAATCAGGAAGCTCTGTCCGTTCCCTCCACTTTCGTTCTCGTAGCAGTTGCTTCTCGCTTCTACCCTGTGGAAATCCTTCCCTTATTGTTGACTCTACCACTCGAGCGTGGCCTGCCAACGCTTACAGTTTGCTCATCGTGGTTTTATCGACTGACACTCGTTTCATCCTATGGCTACGGAAAGTAATTGAGGCGCTCCTGTCGTGAAAATTAACACGCTGTTTCTGCAAATGGAACGACAAATTTATTTAACATTCTCTAATTTATCCAATTCTCTGCGGTAGAAATGTGAATAATTGCTCTCTGTCAAATATGATTATCCCTGTCTATTAAAAAGTAAGTTCGTTCACCTGCTTTTTTATACGTGAAATATTTAAGAGGCTGAAATAGCCGACTCTGAGGTAATGCATCCACGCTCTACAAATGTTGAAGAACTCTAGCTGTGCTTGAAGTTACATTGAACCGTCCCTTCGTCGCGACGCGTATTAATTTACAGCGAAACGTCACCGTGTGCATCCTCGAACTACCCCTCGTTACGTAATGCGAGGTTAATGATCGTGAGTTGATATGCATCTGATGGAACAGCTTCATCTCTGTGTCCGTTCGAATCTCGACGCCACGAAGTTATCCCAGCGTCGTTGATATCCCTGTACTGGAGTTTCTTATTCTTTACTTTACAATGGAACGAGTTGCAGCTGTAACGGAATATCGAGAACCCTTAGATCCCTCGCGAATTGATAGCAGAATGTTCCAAGGAATTAGAATAGGTTGAGTCTCTCCTTGTCAGCAGTCCTTTCTGTTCGGTTTTTCCTCTAGAAACGATGGGACTCCAATAATGGTCGCCTCTAACTTCGGAAACTCGCATCTAAAGTTTCAAATGAAAGGAATACCGAGCTCAATTACATTGGCCAGATGACCGGCGAATAAGTGGAGACTGTAGAACGTTTCTGGCTTATTCAGAGCGTAAATGGTGCACGTCGCGCTTTATACGCAGACAGTCCGTGGGATAGGTTTATTCTGCAGGTGTCGGATGCAGGAGGATGGTAAATGAACGGATCCTTCAGGATCCCCGACCAGCAGATTTTCCTCTCCGCCATTAACAGTCAATGAGGCTGGCGATCAGTGGAGAAGGAAAATTAAATTCTAGCGAGGGGAACGCAGAAGCAGGAAGGAAGACGTAGATAGGCGCATAGTGTTCCAAGCTGAATAAGAAGAGATGTTGAAAGCGTGTAGCAGTGAAGAACGCCAAAGTACACAGTAACGTAGATCACGCTTCCAGCGTGCTTTTACGAATTCCAGTCGTTCCTCTTCCCGACGAATTTTCCTTCAGGAAAATATTATGTGTCTTGTTGCGCAACCTTTACGGAGAACGTATCGCGTTTCTGGGAGATAATTGGATTTCGCGATTTAAGTAGGAAAGGGGGCTCCTGGAGGCAGAGAAGCGAGTGATAATGTATTCTTTTTCGTTGAGACGTTGTTCGTAATGGGGAGGTAGAGTACGAAAGAAAGTACTGTTTTCCTTGGAAATGTAGCATAATTCATTCAGGAGTGATTCCTTTCGCCAGTGATGTCGCTTTAGCTTATCTCCTCCACGCGGTTGTTTTACTTTGTAGCAGGTGCTGCATTCCCTGCGCGATTTCAAAGAATCTACCCTTTATCGAGCGGCCATGGGTATTCCAGCTCCTGGACCGACGCTGCGCATCGTTGTTGCAGGTGCTCGATCATTTCTTGACCAAAACTTTCCACTTAACCGACTCACAAGAGCTTCGTGCCGCGTCGCTGATATCACGCTGAACTTTGTCATTATAACTGTGAACACTGTGTGTATATCAAGTGATATTTCGAGAGACCAACCACAGAGAAGCGTGTTTCCATAATTATTGATGTGTTGAAATGGAGAATCCATCGTGTGGCGATGAAAAGAAGGAAAGTGAAGATGATCTAGATGGATTCCCGAATGTCGAGAAGTTATCAGCCTCAGTGAAATTTGTTTCCCTTTCTTCCGTCTTGCGTACCGGTATCACAGAACCCTGAAAGGGATTTCTGAGCTCTGATTTCTGTTCGGCTCAGCTGCTTCGAAGCGTTTTACGCGCGGGGGTCTCACGCTGGAACTAATTTCACGGCGAGTCAATCCTCTCCCTGGGTTCGTTATTAGATTTCCCACGGCTAGTGTACACGAGTCGAAGGGAGGATCCCTTTGGCCCGGAAGGAATCGAGAAGGAAAAAAGACGGGGCAAAGACGAGCTGAGCTACTACGGAAGGAAATGAAACGCAAACGTAGATAAAAAAGTTGCCGAAAGTACAAAGAGCCATGAGTGATGAGCGAGGAAGGAATAAACAAATGAGATTAAAATTACACGACCGCGAAAAACGCAGATTTCCTTTTCCCAAAGCAGTAGGTGTGTTTAATTCCCAGAAATAAACCTCGAGATTGAATTTGTTTTATACAAACTCGATACTGAGATAGTCGCTCAGAGGCTCGCAAGGGGGAACATTTTCTAACATCAGGATTTCATTAATTCAGTTACCATCGCCCCTTTATGTTACGGTTGTTTCCCCTGTAGGCAGTGAATTGCTCGGGAAAAGAAAGAAATTTGAAAGAGGAATCGTAAAGAACTGGGGGGAGAGAGGAAAGGTGAGAAAGAGGGTGAAGGCAGATTTGAGTAAATAAATAGGTCGGACAGAGACGAACCGAGAGACCCTTTTCTTTCTGATATTCTGTGCACGTCCATGGAGAGGAGCTGACGCGATGGGAAGCAGCCGAAGAGGGGGAAACAGGGGTTGCCGGGTAACTGGGAGGTGGGATAAGAGTTCCCAGGGGTGCCTAGCAACAGGTTGCTATCCTAAAATTTCGACCACCGGGAATAAGGAGACAAAGTGGGGATGAGAGCAGCGATAAACGTGCAAAGAGTGTTCTCTCTCAAACTACGCATATTTTTTTAATGAACTTGTTTGTTTGAAATGAAAAAGAGAACTATGCTTTCCACGACGAACTAATTTTTGCTTTCAGAACGTGTCTAATAAGAAAAAGCATTTTTCTGATTCTTCCATATTTCCAAATAAAAACGTCGATTTTAATCAAAGCTGTTGTATGTATCCAACTTAACAAAGATGGATATTCGATATTTTAACCAGAGCTCGGTGGCTTAAATTGCACTGATATTATTTCCTTCTTATATCTGTTGAATGAAATCACAGCCGCATAATATTGGAATGAGGACTACTACTCAACGAATCCTCAAGTACAATTTACTTAAAGCGGGAGTCGAAGGAGCTTCTAATGAGATTTCAAAACTGCCGGATGCACGCAGATGCTTCTGGTTATCTCCTATTCGGTTCGAACTCCACGGAACGCGCAATCGTTTTCAATCGCTGAAACTTTCGATAATTCGCTTAATTAAAAAACTGCACTAATTTCGATCGCGATGCTCGACTCGAATGGAAGCCAGAGGAGAAAACTAGCGGACGGAATTTTTTTATAGATATTTTTTTTGCTAGCGCATATTCGATTTTTTTAGCTGAAAGCAAATAGGAACGCGACCACCCGTAGCGGTTCACCATGAAACGTAACGAGGACAAATAGCCAGGATGAAGCCATGTAAAGAAAACAGGCTGGTCGAATAAATGGAACATACTTTAGAAGAGACTCCAGGAAAAATGCATAAGGATAACAAGGGGTCATATGACGACACAAATCGAGACTGAATGAACGTATGAAAGCTCCTGTACTTTCTTTTCTTTCTCCTCCTCTTATAAATTATAATTGTCGAGATCGTGACACCGTGATAATCGGTCTATGCGACCCTCCGTGAACTTTAATAAACGTGATAATTGTCGACGAAAAATAGTCTCCATCTGACATTTCCCTAAAACGGTGCCAAGGAGAATAATTTCTACTCTGGATGTCTGTCTTGCTAATAATTAGCTTATCTGAGTATTCAAGTAAAAGAGGTAGACACGGAAAGTTGGAATTATTTAAATTTTTAGGAAAACCTTTTCCAGTACTTAATTGGCTGGTATGACATTTTTAAAGAAAGTGGAAACGGTTTAGGAAATTTTTCCTTTGAAAGGAAAAGGGTACTCTCCCAAGGATATGTATCTTTTATAGCGTTCGTTACTTTAGAAGCGGCTTGAAAGGGGCAAGGGAATCCAGCCACTTATTTTTTGCAGGCTACTATAGGACCGTACACTAGGCACAATCGTTTTCATAATGGTTGCCATACAGGAAGTACATAAGCTAAATTTCCTTCATAATTACTCGGTTCGTTCGCTTACCACTGCCTATAAACGCATTACGCCTTATCGCGATCTCTAAAAGATCAATCTCTGTTATGCGAGCCACGACATTTTTATACATTTATCTTAAGTAGTTCAGACGGCGTTTTTATTGCAGCACAGTTTATGATATATATCGACCATTTTTTACCTTCTTCCAGTTAATTAAATTGATTATAACAGTTAGCTGGTTGAGAGTCCCACATGGCCTGTCGATGGTTCTATATAACTGGCATGCATTTAAAATAAATTGAAAGAACCGTCGCGTCTAGTATATGAGCTTTCTCCCATCGGAGCGATACCACAGTAAACGTGTGACGATATCAAATTTTCCTGCGTAAAGCAGGTGGATCGATATAAATGATCGCGTAAAAGCAACACTATAGAAATAGATATAAAATGATATCGACGTACGTAAAAACAGATTAATAAGTATCAATAGAACATAGACAAAGCAAGCGAAATACGCGAATGGATGCAGACGAATTGCACCGAGCGAAGAGGCATAGAAGTTTCGCTGGAAATAATTCTACAGAGGGACGAACTATCGTCGATCTGGTACACATGACAGTAAAACGAACGAGTACGAGTGCTGGATCGCGTGACTCGGTACGCTTCCGATGCTTCGAGATTAGTCTCGTCAACCTAACCCAATTAAACTGGAACTGTTTTACTGAATTTCTTCTTAATCTTTTCGATTAGAGTATCTCCTCTCGATTAGAAACCTTAGAAGTCTACTATTAATAATATTCTCCACTATAATTGCAATCTGTGCCCATCATTTTCTAGCTAGTACTAATTTATCACACTCGAGGCCCGATTTCTTAAAAGGTGGTTTTTGGTTTACAGGATGTTGGGTGGCGTGGGAGGCCGGCACATGTCTACGCGTCGGCGTGGCAGTAGCCCGCTGGTGCGTGGAGGTGCGGGCCTCGCAGGATATGCCGGAGCAGGGACCTCTGGAAATTCGAACGATGCTGCCGCGTTGCCACCGGACGTGCAAAAGTATGCTACCAGGAGGCGAGGGGCAGTTACCACCAGCGACCATAAAAGCTGCGCTCTCGTGCAGACTCGCCTTAAACTCGGTGACATCATGTAAGTCTTCCGCTTTCAATCCTTTTAGATTTAGTATTTCTTTCGTGAAAAAAAAGTCTGTCGAGGAATCCCTCGGTTGGGGTGCCTGACTACTATTGCCAGCAGTTTTGCAAGGGATGAAACTGACAGGGTGACGGTCGGTAATACAGCAGACAAGACTTGGTTTTTCCTACCCTTATGTTGGGGTAGATATTCGGTATAGACGTCGATAAGCAGGAGACGGCGTGTCTGACCAACGCGGTCGGTATCTACTTGTCGGTACAGACAAGTACCTACATCACTCGAATCGATAATATAGGCGATGATACTATCAGTCTCTCTGATACAGACGAGGTTGCGAAGTAGAGCTCTGCTATGGATACATTGAAGCTGTCTCTAAACTTATCAGCTGATAGCGCGCCATATCAGCTGTCGTCGATAAGAGTTCAGGAATGATACAAGCAGATGGTAATTAGTGTTTTTACTTCTTCTAGTACTGAGAGTGTCTAGATTATGAAATTAATACTGTATTCTAGAAGATTTTTGAAATGTCTAACCAATGGCTGACTTATACTACTGCGAGTAAGATTCAAGGCTCAGGGACATTAGATGGCATTATCCTCTGTTTCATTTTTTACGCTTAATCGAAGTATTGTAATCGATTCATGAAGATGAAGTGTAACACGTTACACGTGATACCAGATGGCGGCAGTCGAAGGTTGCGGCTGACCATGCCGAGGTATGCACTACTGCGGCTGAATTAAAGTCTAATGTAGCAAGGTGTCTGTACTCTCGGCGCGGACGGACTTCGATGCTTTTTGTGTTATCGATTAGCCTTCGATTGTTTGGCCATTACACTGTATTTTTAGAATAGCCTGTCGTTGCCCGATTCGCTAAATTTATTTAGAATTTCTATGCACATAGAAGTCGTTCCTTCGCAGTATATCTTCCTCGACGTATGACCATGCAAATTAGTGGGACTTCCTCTTAGCATTTTCTTCAATGTATCTATGAATTGAAAGTGACATAAACGGGTCAGGAGTCAGCTTCTCCGATGCCACGATACGTCTTCTTCTACACGAGGACAAATCGAAATAAAACATTCGTTCGATCTTTATTATCGCTGCCTCTCCCTTGGCTCCATTCAGTTGAGATTGAGTGTACAGCAGCCATCGTATCGGAGGTGACTGCTCGAACTCTGTAAAAATGGAATCAATAAAAGGAATCAACGTGGAACTAGGTCTGCGATATCGCGAATAAAATCAACAAGGTTCTCGACCTTTTTTTATTAAGAACATCGCAGACAACGTCGGTACGGCAACTTCATTTCCCTTCGATTATCATCAACAGGCGAATCAACATTCCTGCAAATTTCCTCTTCTGTCAATACATATTTGTTGCCTCCAGGCCCTCCACGATATTAACCAGTTACAGGACAAAGTCACTGAAAGAGAATCAGCTTCGTTTTTGAAGGAATATCGCGGGTGGAAAAAAAGTAGGTCGCGATCGAATTCGTAAGTGAATCGTTGGCTGTTCGATTCGGAAGAGGCAGAGTGCTTTGCACCCTCTAAGGGGTTTCCGGTTACGCGGTGGCTCGACCTACGGGTCGTGGTCTCGCGGAGAAAAGGCCGCCGCGCCGGTTCCCTGCCAAACCGCAAGTAGATTCGAGGCTGTCCGACGTACGATTCACGGTTTTTGGCCGATCGGTAACCAGGCGTAGTCAGACCGTTTCTCCGTCCCTCCCATACTCCGGTCGGTGGTGTGTCACTGTGGTGAATCAAGTCGGAGTCAGAGTCGTGGAGTCGAGTCGACTCGGTCGTGTGTTTCAGGCTGGTTGCCGGCTACCGCCGTGAATCAATACCCGCATTGCGCGTGCCACCTCTCTTTCTCTCTCCCTCTCTCGGGCTCTCTCTGCCTCTCTGCCTCTCTGCCTCCATTTACCCCTTCCCTCCTCCTTCTCTCCCCCTTCTGCTCCTCTCCCTCTCTATCCTTCCACCTTGCCCATTCGTCTCTCTTCGTTTCTCACCCTCCTCCTTTCTCTATTCTCCCACCTTGCCACCACTTTCTTTCCTTTACTCAACGTCCCTCTCTGCCTCTGCTCCTCTGCCGCCCCACCACCCTTGTTTCGCTCTTCTCTTTCCCTCTCCGTTCGTCTTCCTCGCGTTTTCCGCCGAGCAAGTTCGTCTTTCCCGCTCCACTCCCTTTCCCTCTCTGTCCCCCGCTGTTTCTTGTCCTGGTTCACCCTTCGGAAGCCTCCGCGATACCGCGATACCCGGTTCCCCTCGACTGTCTCCGTCTTTCCGTGGGAATCGGTCGTTCGACTTTCTTCCTCGTCGGTGGAGGCAGGGGGCGAGAACCGAAGACAACCGAGGAGAGAAAGTGACGAGCATGGGACGCGTAGAACGGGCCACGGGGAGGGTTGGCGGCCGATAGCGGACTCTGAGGGTTGCACAACCCCCACGCGATGCGAACGGGTCTACCCAAGGAGCACGCGGTTGGGGACGAAAACCACGCGTCTCTTCTATCCTCGTTTGCGAAATATCGAGAGATTCATTTCAATTTCCTGATCTCCATGTGTGTCTTCTGCTGTGCGATGATTCATAGGGCGTTCGAGAACTGTTGGTACAAGTGGAAAGGGGGTGATTATAATAAGTTGAGAGTATAGGATAAACTTTTTTGATATCGTGGTTCGTTTTGGGGAAAAATGAGGTTGAATTATGATCGGATGCAAGCGCACGCAAGTATAATTTTGAGTGCTTGGTGGCTACACGGGGTAAGGGAAACACTCTCGGTCTGACCACTGACTGCCTCTACGGTACGCTAGAAGCATTCCCCTTGCCCCGTTTATTCCTCAGACGCCTAAAACTGTAGTTCGGTACACTTGTACTCGGTCAAAGTTCAAAGTCACTTTCCTCGACAACTAAGCATGATATCAAAAATTCTTGTTCTACATTTTCGTCTTATTTTTCACGTAGAATCACCCTCTTCTATGACACTCTGTATCCTCCAATCTTTTGATAAATTACATATAGATGCGTTTCGATACATCCTGAATGATCTCTAAGACCCCAGCCGCAGTATCCTCAGGTTGGAATTGAGAAAGATTTTCTCGGTGCCGTGGTTTCTCAATAGACTCGTGACAAAAGCAGCTGCAACGGCCAGAGGTCACTAAACTCGAGGACCGATGACTCCAGCAACGTGCAGCTTCGGGTAGCCTCTTCTGGGAATGATATTTTCTAATAAGGCGGTAGGATGACAGGAGTCCAGCTACTTGCTAAGATTTTATATCGTAAACCGAGGGCATATCTCCGCCAACGTTATATTGGCCTCATAAATTGGATCGTATACCGCGACGCAAGAAACTATTTGGTCCGCGTACATCAAGCACTTCCCACGCTCCGTTTGGTTAAACACTTTACGATTAAGCAGAAGGAGAATGAAAGTTAGTCGCGATATTTACGCTCGACATTCTAGGAAACGAGATAATGCGAATGGTGGATGCGAGAACGCTTCGCCGAATATTCGCTCGTTGTTCGAAGATTTTCCTCGCGTGGGAGGATTAGTTGGAGCGCGTAAGCTGCTGATAATAAGCCGAGAAGAAGCTGCGACTTGGCTGACACCAGAGGGGTTATCGGTTCTTGGAAAGTATTCGCTAGTTTCTCGGTATTCGTTGAAGCTCTTGGATTGGCGCTTCTCAAGCGACGATGCCCACTAAATGAATAAACGAAGAAAATTGCTAAATAGACGAGCAGTCCTTTCCCCTGGACAAAATGTATTTCGAGAGGAGAGACGGTTCTAAGGACGAGCACGCCTCACGTGTACCAGTAAGTACGTTAACGTGAGAGAAATGGATTAATTTGCGAATGACCGATCGAAAGCGAAAGAGACGGCACGACGCGGAAACCTTATGGTTCTATCCTCGGTATAAGGAGACGTAAATCCATTTGGGTCCGCTTCGGCAGCATAGCAGCCCTTACGTTAGAAGACCAATAGATGACGAGGCTAACGGGGTTCAGATGACTTGACTTACGAAGCCCTGGCCGTGCTCTTTCGGTGCAACGCACCGTTTTCCTTTCGTTATGCCCAGCAATGAAGTCGTTACGAATGCGGGTCATAGAATGCGCTCCACTTTCCTTTAATGCTCATTACTCATCCAGTTGATCGAGCACCATTACGCGACAGGGTTCCACAGCGTCGGCAGCGAGGGAAATCTGTTCATCCTAATAACTTAAGAATCGTTTCCCTCGATCGCTGATCCAAGACGATCGCCTTGTCGATCAGCGAGCCCTGCCTCTCCCTGCAAGAGCCATCATCCCCTTCTTTTGATCGTTCGACCGTCTTCCTTCTTCTCTGCAATTTTCAAGCGCACGAACAGAGGATCGACCAATCGATGAACATCAAATTAGTCTTCCCCTGAATGATTTTAGCCGGCTGCTCGATCGGCCGTGTCTCATCCGATGCTCTCGCTTAATCTTGATTGGTGGTCGACTGAGTGACGTCACCTTGGACCCTTTGACAGACCGATCGAATGATTCGATTAAAATTCTCACAGTCTAAGCGTGCTCCTGTTGAGCTAACTGGAGACCGTCTCGCAGGCAGATGACGAAACTCGTCGAGGTGACGACGTGGTTTTCGTCATCATTGTCACCATAGCTGCGAACATAAATTCTCATTCTCTCTACGAGGGTAAAAGCTTCGCGCTTTATATCGTCTCAAAGCCAGGGAGAAACTTGAAATTTTGTCAAGATAATGTAGGATCGTTGCGAAGAAGCTTGTCTCGGGGATTGCACGTTTCCAAAGTGGAATGACAAGTGAGGAGCCTCGCCAGTTTTATTTCAGTCGACGAAGGCGTGAAAATGTTACTTTTTCCAATGGATGAAGAAGAGCGCCGTTCTATGGCGACGCTGAGACTTTGTAACAACGCGTATGTGCGCGCAGGTTGAAACAGCGACGCACCATAAATAGGACGGCCGCAATTAATGGGCTGAAATTAACCCTTCGCGCTCGAATATAGAGCCGCAGTCGATAAGCAGGACAAAGAGAGGGGAGGGAAAGACCGAGCGTAGTTACTGAACAAATTTAGGTGCGTCGAGCACTGTGCGGTACGCGATATTTATAAGACATTATGCGCAGCGCTTGGAAATAATTATTCTTGAAATACGTTCTTCGGAGTTCTTCGTACCACGCCGCAGAGAAGTCGCTGAAAAGTTCTTGCGCTCTCGGGAGAAGTTGGCGATTCCGTGAGAAGAATTTTTCCTTCCCTCTTGCCTCCGAATTTCTCGATTACTTTATCTCTTGAGAAAGGAAGGAAAAAATGTCTACTTTGTTTCAAGAGACAGGAGGGCAATAAGAGGTCCGAGTGTCTTTGAAATCAAGTTGTCTTCCTTACAAGCACCATGGAAGTTAAAGTAGCCGATGGGACCATGAGTCTTTCGTCGTTTATGACTTACGATCTCCTCTGACAGATCGCTGACGAAATTGGTAGTTTGAAAGTGCAACAGGATGCATAAAGCAACACGAATTTCTATCGAATTATCCCTTCTTGGCGGTGAATCTGCATTGCATCGTAACATTAAGCTTTTCTTTCGAAAGAATTGCAACATAGTATCGAGGAATGAATGCGCAAAGCGATGCTTCAAATGTAGGGTCAAGGTTTCTCCGATGATTTCAGTAATTCGTTCTTGATCGACGAGCGATGCTTAAAGATATTTTCGTGGGATTCTTTGGATATTATCCAGGGTGCGAAACTAGCGCAATGCTATCAGAATCGGAGAACAAGGATAGCGAGTTCTCTTTTCAATCTTGCGATAAAAAGTGGAGAACAGAAGAACCCAAATTGAGCTGCGCGAAAACTTTTCATTAACCACTCAGGGAATCAACTTTCAGAGAAACAAATTTCTTAGGACTTTTGCGCACTTATAGATTAACGCTACGTGGGTTCATAGTATCACGAAAGATGGCCTGCGTCGAAGCGGATAAGAGGATGATACGTTTTCTGAGAAAACTCGAGGTAGTTTCCCTGAGATCGGATCAGTGGTATTGCAGAGGAAAATAAAATCCAGTGCTTCGGAAATTGCGTCTTAAAGGTACACAAATCTTTGTTTTCCATCTACCCCTTCAAAGAATGCATCTCGAGGCGAAGGGAAGAGCCATAATTAGTTCTTCCACTCGATCGTCGACCTCGCTCTCTTTATCGACGGTTTCCAACGTTTCTACGCAGTTGACTTCGTTCTTCTCTGTCACGGTGAGGCAAGAACGGTATAATTTTAATTGCCATAGCAGTAACAGTAGTGAAAGTTAGCGACCAAGTTCAGGGTACTCGACGATTCAACGAACGCCGCGATAAAATTGATCGATCGGCGTGTCGGAAAGCTTTCTGGGTTCTTAAAGTTACATTCTTGATTCAAGATATGTTGATTACACATTTTTTCTCGGCCGTGCTTTCTCGTTAGCGGCGATAAACTGGCAAGGAACGGCGATAATATTCGAAGGAAAGTTTCACGGCTGGTCGCCTCGGCAGGATAGAAGCATTCGGAACGGTAACCGACAACTTTTCTAATTAGACTTTTCTCCGAGATTCTCAAGAAGCGGACCAATATTACCGAAAGGAGAGATAAAACTCGCGATAATCCGTATCGCGCGACAGTGTGTCGGTATCCCCGGTATCCCCGCGATCCCCGCGATCCCCGCGATCCACGCGACCGTCGCTGGATACAGGGTGGATAGAAGGGGCTAGCGAAGAGGGCTGTTTGCTAGCGAACGGTGGATCGAGCGCCGCGGAGGAGCACGGGGGTGGCTGGGTAGGCAGTCCAGGAGAGTTCGACGTCCCACATTTTCTCCAACCCCTGCCAACAGCGAGTCCACCACCTACGGGCTCCTCTTCCATCTCTTCCTCCCTACCCATCCCTTCTATCGGCCGCAACGACACTCCCTCTCGCCTCCCTGGGGGCTCCTCCAGCCTCGACAACGTTTCGCGATCCCATCAACGAATGAAGGTCTACCAGCACGCTGGTAGACTCGACGACGCGGTGCACCTCGTTGCACTTATTGTCTCCTCGCTCCCGGAACACGAAGACGATGAACCGTGGGGTCGGCGTGAACGCAACCACGTTCTGAGAAAGAAAAAAGAAGAAACGCGAAGGGGAGAGCACGATCGAAGGGGTTCGAAAGGTCGCTAAGACGATTTCTTCGGGAAATGTTGTCGCCTCGGCTCGGGAAATCCCTCGTCGAGATGCGCCCGCGTACGCTTCGTTTGTCGCAACCTTTCGCGAGACGCACGCTTCAATTAATATTTCTACCGCGAGGGAATCGAAAAATCGTCCAGCTTCATCATCCCCTGAAAAGGAAGGCGCCCAAGTGCGCGTGAATCTAGGCGAGGATCGAACGATGAACCGCAAATGGAACACTAGATATTTGCCCGGCAGCTTCCAACAAAAATAGAGATCTGTGTATCATGCAAATGTAGCGGGCATGCATATGCAATCGACGAGAGAAACAACCACAATCTTTCTGTCGATACGAAAATATCATTCACCGATCGATAAAGAATGCGTCACGCTATTATTTCGATCAGAACGATGTGCACAATTTTTTCTCTTCATTCCTATAGATTCAGAATTAAGGGCACTGTTCAATCATTAAGCTGTACGCGTTGATTTCTCTCGATAATGGGGGAAAACGATATCACCGAACAATACGTAATAGTGCATCAAACGACTACTCATAGTCACGTTGTCAAAGTGCACGCGTACTTGGAATCGATTTCTTCCTCCGCCTCTCTCTCTTCCTCTTACTCCGTTTTCTCTTTTGCTCCGCGCTTTTGTCCCTTTTTATTCCACTTTCATGAAAATACTCGCGAATTCATCGTGCCACGGGCCTGACGAATAGGGAAGAAAGGTTTCGTCGTCTTTCTCCGATCTGTCTCAGCCTCGTTTCCAACTTCGTGCATGAAAAACGCTGGGACTGCGGTAATTAAGATAATTGGAGTAATAATTTTCGTCCGAGGACCAACGTCACGCGATATCACTGTCGATCGTTCCAACAAAGGCGACGTCTGTTCTACTCGATCCGCTTCTACTTTTACACGCGCATGGCTGACTATAAAGTTCCCATTCTACTAGCAGGTAGAATCGATCTGCACAGCGTCCAAGCGTGGATCTATTGCGAATCGAAGTTGCATTTATCGTGATCGGTAGGAGCACAGTTAACCATTTCATTGTTCCACACGAGCAGAGGAGATCCGATCGAAATTTCCGTGCCAGCCACGGTCGTAATTGGCGAATAATTTCATCTCCATTCGCAGCGCTCCTTTCGACGTATCTTGCGCGTTCACTTTCAGCGTTTTCAGAGGCCACGCAGAGGCCTTTCAGAGGCCGTGGAATCTGCGAAGGAAATGGGGCTCGGTGTACGCACGTTCAATTCGGTGGCCTAGCGGAATCCGATATTGGGTTATAGCGCTCGCAGGCTGTCAGGCAGGCAACGAGAGCAGGTTCGAAACCTGGGCAAACAGCCATTAGTAATCGATACTCGCGTAAACATCGGAGGCCGCTGTGTTCCAAGACGAACCAATTAATTTGCCGCTTTAATTCGCGTCCTAGTCGGAGCCGCGCGTTCGCAAATGTTTGCACGCGATCCCTTTCCCCGATCGTCAAACGAAGAAACCTCCCCTCGCGACGAATAAAATTGTGCGTCGACACGCGCGCAATTCCTGAGATCTCTGCTCGAGTTAGGGGCAGGTATTGCCTCGGTCTGACCACTCGACAAGCAGCGAAAAAGCTCAAATTGCGGTTTGATATTTGCGAATGGGGATGCTCTGGATGGAGATCGATTTTTGGGAACTGGAGGAGACAGAGATCGTCCGATATCGCGAAGGGGAGTCGTTAAAGTCGGCGGTGGGATTTTTGCCCGAGGCTTCTGGAGCAATTTCCTGCTGGTGTGACAGCGGGGATTCGGAAAGAAGAAGAAAACAATGAGGGTGGATGCGGAGGGAAAACGGGACGAACGAGAGGGAGGAGGAAAAATAGCAAATACAAAAGCTACGACGACGAAGACCGCGGCGAATGGCCCGGCGTTCGACCTGCAGGTGCAGAAAACTTGACCGAGTTTTCGAGGTACACGCGGTGCAGGGCGACCCAGATTTCACTCTCTCTCGGTCTCTCTTGCTCCAACGCCACCCCTGCGTCTGGGAACCCCCATGCTTCCATCGAGTGCGAGTCACGACCCTCCCATAACCTACAAACCCCCTATACACTGGCACCACGGCCTTAGAGGGTGAATTCATTCTAGTAACTTCGTTCCTGCGTGCTACGAAACTTGGCCTAACAGAATTACTCATTTTTTCAGACTCTTCCATTTATAAGACTCGATGAAAATGTGTATATTGCGCGAGGCTTTAGAAAAGGTGCGTAATTTCAATCGACGTTTCACCGAAGAGGCGCAAAGCGATTTTTATTTTTTTACGCAACAGGAAGCATCCCTTCAAGCGTTAACCTGGGTGGCACGCCACGATTGTTTGCGGTTATAAATAGAGCGTATTTATATTGTCTTTAACACACGATGGAAAAACAGATCGATGAGTGACGACGGTCTCTCGGTTTCCCTGAGATATCACCACGTATGATAACATCGATCGTCGTTCAACTGACGTCACGTGCGCGGTGAAAACGTGTAAATCAGACGGGGGATCGTATTTTATTACATATCCTCGAACCCGTTTCCCGTTGATTCCCCTGTTCGATGGCCTCCGAAGATCCACGCTCGAGCTGATAAACGGGCGCCACACAGAAGCCCAAGCAAACAGAGCGCAGAAATTGTTGCGTATGAAAAGTCTACAGCCAAACTCTACCACGTTTCGTATTTCATTTGCGAAATACTTTCGATAATCGAGCAATCGCATAGAAAATGTTTCTCACTAAAAAGTCGATCACCAAGTTCCCAACGAGGCCTCGTTTCGTCACTCGGATAAATTTCCACGAATCACTTTTTCAGCGTTCCATTCGTTGCAACATTTCTGTTGCAGTAATCCTTCCCTCTTCGATTATTACACTTGGCAGTGTAGAAGTTTTTATCTCCTCCTTCCCAATCATTCGCGAGCGCCACTCGAATTGGTTTCAATCACTGCTCAGAATTGAAAACCTATAAATGGCCAGTTTATTGGTCGTCCATCGTGCCTTACGAACGTAAATAGGAACGCTGGAGAGTGCGTGTTCTCCTTCGGATTAATTCCGAAATAGTATACAGTACTTAAAATTGCGATCCGAATTTCTGGGTGAAGGTCCACAGTTTACGCTTCCAGAAACTGCGAAATAATAAGGGAGACGTTCTCTGCTTTCACGAACGTTCGTTCCAAGAACGCTGCTTCTGCGAGAATTTAATGGGCCATTCTTATATTCCCGAAACGGAAATGTCGTGCGACAGAATTGCGTGGGCGAACCAGCACAAGCGATTACGATGCATCGCCAGGAGCCAGACGCCATACAACAACACCCGAGATTTATTTCGAGCACGATGACAATGTTGCAGGATCGTTGCGCCACATTTTTCTCGGTAAAAAGTCGTCAGTGCTTCCTTGTACCGAAACACGATTCACTAGGGACTGATTCTTCGAAACACGCGACGAAATTACGAGCTCGTGCATTCTCCCTCTATCCCACTACGCTCCAAAGAAGGATTGAGTATTTTCCCTTGGTTTAAAGCTACCGTATTTACCTCTACCTCTGAACAGGATATACATATGTATCTCAGTGAGATTACGCTCCTTAGGTAAGTCTTTCACCTTCTTCCAATCCGATTTCGCGACGGTCTATAATCACGGAATTAGCCACGAGATAGTTCAGCAACTGGATGACTCTATTTATTCGCAAACGCTCTTATTCTTTCTAGTTAATGCTATTACTAACCACTTAAATATGCATGTATAGTTCTAAAACGGTCAGTATGAATAAATAAATGTTAGAATATGATGGAGCTCGAGGCTCGGGTTCGATCGTCGGCCATAAATTATCAGCGTTCCGATAATAAGCCGAGTTCCTCGAATTCCATGCTGCACCCGACGCTCCATTTGATCGTGGGCGAAGTCAAAAGGCCGAGTTGGCAGACGGGGAAAAGATTCAGGTGGTTTCTAGTACCTGTCGCGCATCGATCCCCCTCCCGCGCCTCCCCCGCGACTTGGGGAAGTTTAATCGATGGTGTCGTGGCGTGGCGCGGCGCGCCGCGAATTCAGCTAGAAGCTACGAAAAAGAAATGCTAGAGCGAGTGGAACAAAAGAGAGAGGAGCACCGACATATTGATTTTATCGCGTTCGCGTGCACCGGGAATCGTATCGTCTCGGTCTGCGAGCAAGTCGTGCGTACCGCGGACGATAGTTTGCCAAACGACCCAAATAAAAGCGGAAAGAAATCCAGAGGATGCCCGCGAGACGCGTGAGAGAAGGATTTCTCCCTCGACTCGCTCGCATGCGTGTCTACTGAAATCCTGAACCCCTTCTCGTTCGCTGCATCGAGCTGTTCGAACAGTATCCTTGGACATAATTAGTACAATTCTATTTCCACAAGTTCACTGCGTGCGTAACTGGGAGCCTTCGGCTATTATGTGTCGCCTAGTTCTTATTTCGCGAGGAACAGAATAGAAACTGTACAGAGAGAGAGTAAAGGAGGATGGTTGTGGCTCGAGTAGAAGGATAGACGTCAGTAACCGGAACGTTGAGGACACCTGCACTCGGAGACTCGGTCCTGCTCTTCGCCAGACGTTCGTCAAGGTCTCGAAGGAGATCGCTGACGATCTAGGAAAAATTCGACAATCGATGATCGGATAGAATGTTCAGGCTGACGAGGCCGAGGTACTCGCGTAGTAGCGTAGCGTAAGGTAACGCGATCGGCCACGAGGAAGGAGGAAGCGAAAAGCAGCTGGGGAAGGGGGTTGAAGAGGGTGGCGGGGTGGGTGACAGTGGATGAGCAAGGAAGAGAGAAACGAGAAGAAGAGAGAGTCGATGAGCGATAGAGGAAGAAGGGGGATAAAGGGAGGAGGGTAGGGTGCGAGTTGGAGAAGGACAGAGGGTTGGTGTGGAGGCAACGGGAGAATCGGAGGGTCGTATATACGTATCGCATCAGGGTGTATGCACCGAAGAGGGGTAGGCCGCGGCGGGGGTCACGGAGTGCGCTGACCTACTGTTCCACATTCGTCGCGCACAGCAGCCTTTCCGAACTTCGTGGCGGAGCGAACCCAGAAACCCAGAACGCTGCCCCTGCACCCCCCAACCCTACCACCCTTCGACCACTGCCCTCTCTTACTCTTTCGCACCGACTTCCATTCTCTCTTCTCCTGCTCTCTCCCTTTTTCTCCTGCTCTCCCTGCCGTCGTCTCGTGGATTTCAAGCTGAATCCTTTATATCGTGGAATCGCGCGGAACGGTGCAGCCGTCCGGGCGCATCGCGATGCTGCGACTTCTTCCATTTTTTTTTTTCTAAATATGCCTAACTATATACACGCCTACATTTGTACGCTCGTATGTCTCCGTGATCCACTCCGCGAGTTTCAGGCCGCGTAGGAAATGGATCGGGCATTCGTTGGGAAGTAAGGACTGTACAATCCTAAATTTATCGGTTTCTTTTGGCAGACCTTTCGGTAAACCTGCTTAATTATGGAGGAGATCGAGCAGAGACTTGCTCCATTAAAGTAGAGAATATAATCCACCTGTCGAGACGTTTCCTACTTCGAATAACTTTCAATAGGCTGTTCAGGATGCTTTGGGTCAACAAGTACACGACAATTCGTCCCACTCTCTCGTATCGAAGGCAATCAATTTCTCTTGCGAAATGGGAGATGAGGGCAATTGACCCTTAAGTTCCTTGGGACTGAACCCTAGTGCGTTTACGCGTGTAACGTGTATCCAGCCTGGCTCGCTAAGTCGTTTGGAGGATCTTAACAAGAGAGGCAGAAGACGATCGGATTCGCGAGGAAAACGGTCATCGGATAAGGGAACATCGAGTGCCAGCCTAAGAAGTTTATCGCGGTCATTTAGCAACGATGTGGCTGTTACCTCGTTTCGTTCGCAAGGGCAATTAACACTCCTCGCGCGGCAGGATCGTTGAACCGCCTAACAATTTCTCTTCGATTCCCTTCCGAAAATGCTTTTAACTCTCTCCTTCTGAGTGTATAGCAGGTTCAGGGAATTCCCCTAGATAAGCATGAAGACTTTTCTACGAATTCAGGGTTTCTAAGTCATTTTTCTATGAATTATTGAAAATCTTACGAGGGTGTAGGGCGCCAGGATTACAAGGAACGTTCTTGCAGCCCGAAATCTCGTTTCCCTCCCCGTTGACAGCACGAAGGCGCATGCCCCGCCGCTGCCGGCAGTATCGGTTCGACACACACCAAAGAGAGCGAAAGCTCACTTACACACACGAATTCTTTTGCACACATGCTAGCGAAACGCGGGTTGTGACACCTGGCGTTTCAACCAGGTAAACGATATCGTGTAGGCGTCGATTTCGAAAACGCGCGCGGGAACAGTTCCACTTTTGGATATCAAACAATTTTTTATTATCCTTATTTCTGACGTCAATGATTCATATGTTCCTTGCAACGCGAGGTTGTGATGTTGAATGTAGATCGACGATAAACTGAACACATTCGAATGAAAGAATCGAACCTGCTTCCATTTTCAGAGAAATAATTTGAGAGTGGAGAATCTTAGTGAATATACTTGCACGATAGGTTAAATTCTATTAAACAGTTTGAGAATGACGCGCGACGTTCAGAGACACTCGGCGACAACGGACTAATAGGCATCGGACACGTTGCGCGGGAATCGGCTGTAAGAACTAGTTTATAAACTTCTGTCGTAGTCGATACACTTCTTATAGAAGGTTAGGCTCGAGATCGACAGTGACAATACTAGAAAAACTGTGCGCGTCAAGGTGTCGATTAACCGTTGGAATCGTGTCAGTTACGATTTCGATTCGATTCGTTCGGTTGACACATTTTCGCGAGCAGTGTACCTTACCTCCCGATAAGGTTCACTCGATTGTTTTTGGAAGTCGTGGGTGGACTGAACGATCGAAACAATTTGAAGCACTGATAAGTTCCAGCGCGATCAGTGGAAGCACATCGAAAAGGGCACCGACTAGCCATCGCTACGCACCTGTGCCTCCCCACCTGAGGGTGCAACGCGAACAGAGACGGACGATCGCTGAGAGGGTGCGATTTCGTGCAGGAGAAAGAGAGACGAAGAAGAATCGAGGCTGATACAGGTTGGAGTAAAAGCAACCGACGCGGTGGAGGGATAGAGAAGCAGAGGAACGGAGACTCCGAGTCGCGGATCTCTGAGGAAGAGTGAAAGAGACAGTCGCGGTGCTATGGGGCGCGGGAGATAGAGAAGAAGAGAAAAACCGCGGGAAAAGCGAGGGAAAGACGAGGAGGAAGCTCGAGGGAGGGCTCTGAGCGTCGAACAGAGAGGGTGAACAGAGAGGGTGAACCGAGAGGGTGAACCGAGAAGGAAGAGTCGCAGAGTCGAAGCGATCGGGGTGCTAGAGAAGGAAGACGAGTGGAGGAGCGGCGAGGGTGGCGGTGGCGGACGAGGGAGAGAGAAGGAGGGCAGAGGGAAAAGAGACGGAGGAGCGACGCGTAGGTGGTGGTGGAGGAGCGAGAGAGCGTAGTCGAGCGACCGTCCCGCTGTGGCCACGAGCTCCGACGCTCGGGGAACGTAGGTAGTGCGTGAACTTCCGGCCGAGTGAAACGGCCAAGAAAGAAAGGGGTCGAGAAGGGCGAATCGAGATCTCGCTGGTAAGCTCGGTATCGTCCGTGGGTGGACACTGGGATCGGTGGATCGACGCGATCATCGGAGGCCTCGAGGCACGCGTTGGTCGCGCGCGGACCCAGGAGGACGTGGACGAACCGAAGAAGGTGAACGCGGACAGTGGTCGCGAACGAGCGTGCAACCGAGGATCTAGTGGGAACCGCGAGTGGCTAGACGAGGAGAGGGGGAGAGAGTGCGGGTGTCGGTGAAGGGAAAGGTTTCGGTGGTCGCCGCTGGATCGCCCTCGGTGACGCCGAGGGACGCGGGTGCGTTTGTTATGCGACCGTGGTACAGTGGCGGTTGACGGCGGTAGTGGCGACGGCGACGAGGACGACGAGGAGCAGGCTCCGTCGAGGAGAACGTGGACGCGGACGAGGAGGTGGAGGAGGAGCTGGAGGACGAGGAAGAGGAGGAGGAGGAGGCGGTGGAAGAGGAACAGGTGCGGGTGCGGAAGCAGGAGCCGTGGAGAGAAAGGAATCGTCGTTGCGAGAGGAATCGAGAGTGCGTTCTGCTGTGCTGCCGCAGGGGAGGAGGGGAGGGAGGCTTGAAAGGGAGGAAAGACGAGGACGTCGACGACGAGGAGGAAGAAGGAGAGGAAGAGAGGTGCTGGAGAAAGACGAGGAAGAAGAAAAGGAAGGTAGTGGCTGGTCATGTGTGTGTGTTGTCCCGTCGTCGAGTTCGAGAGAGTTTAGAGCTTAGAAGGGAGCACAAGGAATCTCCCCTCTCTTCTCTCTCACTCAATCACTCACTCACTCACTCTCTCTCTCTCTCTCTCCCTCTCTCCAGTCTCGTTTAATCTCTTCGAGTGATCGTTTTTGCGCGAACGTGCGTCTGAAAAGAAGAAGCTAAACGTTGGGAACGAAGCGCAGGGGCGTTTCAACGAGAGAAGAAGCAAGAGGAACAAGAGGAAAAGGAAAGGATATCGAAGAGAGAAGGTGGTATGTGGTGATACTCCTTTTTTGTTCTTTTTTCGTTCGGTTGTTTGTTGGTTGCCGGGAAAAGGCTACTGTGTTCGTCGAGGAAACGGAGCCTTTTGTCCAGTGTGGTGTGTGCTTTTTACAAAGTGGTGCCTCAGCACGAAGAGGGAATCGCCAGCAGGGCAGAGGCTCGAACGCATGTAGGAACATGGCCGCAACCAGCCCCTGCCTCCCTCTAGAGGTGAGTTCAGCGAAACCGAAGCGGAACAGCTCTGATTCCGATTCTTCGCTCGAGCAATTCCCCTACCAATATTTTAAACTGATCATCCACCTCTCGTGCATCGTATCATCCTCCAATTATTTACCTACACGACACCACATGCACGCGCACGTCCCCAAAAGGCTTCTAACCTATCTGTGTCAAGAGGCCTGTCTTTTCAGACATCCCTTACGTTTGACACGCTTCGCTTCGCTGTACATTCGATTCAAATGTCAATTTAGCCTTTAACGAAATCAATGCAATAAAGCTGGAAGTTGAAAATTCATCCTACACGATGGTACATTGATTCGTGATGTTGTCTGACCACTTCTGTCTCCATCTCCTTCCCGTTTCTACTTATGCACGATGCAGACAGAGTCTTCGAAATGAGTAGAAATTGCTGGCCCGAAAAATATTGTCAGACTCTCGTCCACTTTCCCACTTCTTGCTGTTTTACTCGATCGAAATAAATGAATCTTCTTTAATGCATCTTGTAATGGAGTTCTCTTGTATTTTCGACGATTCTCTGGGTTTCCGCAATAAAAGTCAAGGATTAGTAAAAGCAGAAATATTACACAGCATGCTATGATATCGCTGAGTGAAGGCTCGTTTCTCTGGTTCTGTTTGGTGCATATCGCGCTGGCCCCGTTTAGTCTCCCGTTCCTATCGAGCTTTCATCGCGTCACTTATCAGCTTCTGGTGTCTGTTCGTGTTCGCGAATGCAGCGGAAACGAGTGGTTAAAGGGAACGGCTACGATCCCTGGGGGGATTCATAAAAGTTACGAAAGAGCCTTTGGAACGTCGTTTCGCCACGTTGCTTTGTACCTTTCTGCCTCCCCCAACTCTTTCTGTCTTCCTATACTTCATTAGAAAGCTATCAGAAGAGCAACAAAACTGTCTCCAATTCTTCCAACGAGACCACCTCCTTTTTAGGCTTCAGTCGAATCGATAAAATTCCAAAGAGATACTTTGACAAGAGTCGTCTTTTCAAATGACGGCAGTTGTCTTTTTGGTAGACGCTCGAAGAAAGTGGCAGGAATTTTTTCTTGCGCTCACTCTGAATGGAGGAATGTGGAGAAAATAAAAGACGCTATGAATACTCTACTGTTCTAAAAGGAAAGTCCGATAGCGTAAGATTAGAGAGACTTTAGAGTTGGTGTACGATTCTAGCTGGCTCTCCGGAGCGATATTAAAATAATTGGATAAAAAGTGGGTTAAAGTTTTTATCGAGTTAGCTAGCATTATCGAGCCACGCAGCCGGCGTCCTTAAACAGTGAACAGTTTGCAGTATCCAGGTATTGTGTCTAAAAAGTAAAACCTACTAAAGCTTCAACAAAATTAAAAGGTATCTCGCGTATTGTACGCTTAAGTCGACTGAAGAAACTGGTTACGCTTTCTTGAATCGGGTCGCAGTAGAAGTGTCCGAGCCTGATCAGACATGCTACCAACAACTAACTTCTCAACGCATAAACAACAAACACGGAACACTTCTACTCAATGTTCGCGATGCTACTTAGCGATTATCGGGTTAAAGACTAATTAAGAACGGGGCAGGGCTTTCATTTGCACGAGGGCATTTTTCCCGTGACTAACAGCTCGTAAATACAAAGAGCGTACGCTTCGAGCACTCGTTGTTCCGACCCTTAATTTGCTCGGTAGCATTGGAAATTTATTTTATACGGAACGATTTATCGCTTTCATTAAAAAGCAGAGCAATCGTTAGGGAAGCATTGCGCGACACCTTCACAGCAGCTATTTCAACTTTAACCCGCTTTTCTTTCTCGGTTCTTTGGCCGAACCGTCGAAAATAAAGGTCGATGACCTGGATCGAAGCGTTTCCCCTCCAAGCTCGATTCGTCTATTATCCGAAATTACCCTCCATGTTGTCCCTGTTTCCTTCCATTTTAAATCGACATTCCATCTCGTGCATTCTGGCTAGAGTTCCGTGACAGCGCTTCAGTGGAGCAGCCTCGACCACAGAATCGTTCGAATGGCAATATTTAATGGTTCCAGGACCAAACGACGACGTCTAAGGGCGCAAAGATTTTCCGATCGTTTAGGACCTGCATCGCACTTTCCTCGAAACATACTGTAGGCGTTGGCAAGGTGTCGAGCACGCTATCGAATATTGCTCTCGAACCAATTTAAGTTCGGAACTTGACGTACCAAGTTCGTGGCTCCCGAATATCCACAAGCAAGAAGCTGTTCTCCGAAGCGTGTAAACCACGGATAACAGACAATAAGATAGCTGATCCGTGGTCGAAAAGGTTCTAATCGAACTGAAACGAAAAATTTGCCCCTCTGATCACGAAAGCAGGTCAACGATCTCGGTTCAGAGAATTCTAGCGAAAGTTAATTTATTAGAGATCCGTAGAGCAGGTTTGTCACGTAAAAGCCGGCGTTACGTAACTGTCAATTAAATAATGGCTCTGGAAGCGTGCCGGTCGGTCGTTTCGCCGTTCGCTCGGCTGATCGCGTCTCTCGTGTATCCGGTCTCGATACGATCGCTCCATTCGTTACGCCCCAACTCGATCATCGCGAATAGAATTATGAATCTGTTTCGGTATCTCCGTTCCAGAGGGCGAGAAATCAAACGACGCGACTTTCTCGTCGAAATGGAAAGAAATTTCTGGGCGAGAAAGAAAGCTCGGTCGCTGGTCGACCGAAAAATATTCTCAAGTACTGGGAAGGAAGGGGGACAGTCCCCGTGGCGTCTCGGCTCGTGGAACTCGACGAATTTGGGTCGAAGTTCCGACGGAAGCGTTCGTCGACTCGCATCAGACCGATTGTCGGGGCTGATTGCTCCCCGACCGAGACTCCACGGGGTTGGTAAGCGTGGCGAGCTGGTGAACGACACGTGCCAGCGACGAGATTCGGGCTCACAGTTGGCAGGACTGGCTATGACGCCCGTAGGGGAGAACGGGAAGAACGACGACGTTGGTGGAACGCTGGCCGAAAGAGGAGGACGTGTCGGCGGGTGAAAGAGGGTCGTTCCGAACGGCCGAGGGGGGTCGAAAGGGCGGCATGAATGAACGATCAATAGATATATAGTCACTTGCTGCCAGGTATCTACCTTCTCCTCTATTTTCTCGGATAGACCCTACTTTTCTTCTGAAAACAATCTCTGGTCCCTTGGAAAAACGCTCTTCCTTCCTCGTCACTTATCTGCGATACAATTTATTCTGAATATGTATTTTCTGTTCACACACGTTTCCCATAGATCCATGTATCTATTTCTTTTTGACATGTAAATGAAATTGTTCATGAGAGTCTACAGTATGTGACTTCTGTGCGTGGATATACGTACACTTTGCCACAGTAGGTGATATAAAAGTGTCCTTCGTATGTAATGAACCTTGCAACTCCCTAGGGTGGGTTGAGCAGCCATCACAAGGTAATTTGTTACTTCTTGATAATATCACGCGGTTTTAATACCACTCATGTTATCTAATTGATACCACATCTCACTGAGTACAGAGTGGTAGGGTACTGAAAGCTTTCCAACAGAAATTTCGAGCGATTTCCTATTCTGACTATCCATACAGTCATGATTCAGAGCTATAAATACGAGCGCGAAATTGGAGCTTTTCGAAGGCACCTAAGGCACAGCGAGGAAAAGGAGAGAGGCTCGTTTTCCGATGACCAGTCGCGCTCGGCTGCTCGGTGACCTCGCGGCGTGGGTGGAAGAGCTTTCCTGCGAGAGTATGCGTACATTACTGCGTGTGTGCGTTCGTACACTGCGCACACGTCAACTGCTGCGTATTCTGGCCCGTCCAACTTACCCTCTCTCACCCTCTGCGTCCTCTTTCCTGTCTCCCTCTATCTCATACTCGTACCACTTGGCAAATGCTGGAGACGTCGAGTCGCCCCAGTTGACCTTACTATTGACAAGGGCGCCTTCCCTGATTTATTAAGCTTCAGGCGACGCAAGGAAATGAGTTCCGAGTCGCGGGCTAGGAGTAGTCCGATGGAGAAGAAGTAAAAACGTAGGAAAAGGTTTTTCAACTCCTTCATCCGCTCTGGAACTCGATCCCGAGACGTCAGTCTGATATTCTTAGAGCTCTGTACACTTTTCGTGTCAGATATTTCCACGTGACGGTCGAAGGAAGGAAAATTCGAAGCTGTACTCGCCAGAAAGAAAAACGTTTCTACCTCGTTTAGAAGTATCCATTCGAAGTTCAGCGCACAGAACCGATAACTAGTCGTTAAGTTGGACCGTGCTTATTCCGAATTCAATAGAAACTTTAAACGAGAATAATTTGTCATTCACGGAAGTTTTCACACGTAGCTAGAAACTCGTCTCAGGAAGAGGGAGGGTTTTTCTTGGCTAATGTGAAAATGGTGTCGACTCTCCCCCGTCCAATAATCTCTGCAGCGAAGCCGTCTACGTTGCGTCGCAGCTATAATGTTATAGTTCAAGGATCTGAGAAGTGAGAAGCGTCGCGTCACGACGCGCGTACGTGTCCGCTTTCGGGGAACGATGACGACACGCGTTGTTGCGTTCCGTATCGGATAGTGGCGTGCTCGACGCGGTCGACGAGTCTCGTACCTTCAATTAGATAAATCGCCGGCTCGAAGGTTGAACACGAACTGTATCGTCCGTGCTAGAATGTTATAGTTCAAGGATTCTCGGTGTCTACTATACGAGTACCGTCGCCATTCGCTGAGCCTGGCTCGTTCTACGGGAATTTATCGCGTAATAATAACGTCGCGCTATTAATAAGAGCCGTTGATCGATCGTTGATCCGACAACAGTCACGCTCTAACGTTCTAAGGCCCTCTGCTTGGATTCTCCTCGACGAGCTGGAAGCATCGAAGTTTACTCGAGCGGACGCAAATTGATGGCCTACTTGGTAATCAGGGGAAAAAGGAGGGGCACTGTAACGCGAAATCACTGTTGAAGGGACGAGAATGCACGATGCAGGACGCTAAAAAATCTGCGAAACGTTGATTCTACTAGCGGTAGAGACGTTCAGGCGAAAGTAGATCCAGATCGTGTATAGTCAGACAGGACAGTAGAACAGGCTGCGGCAGTTTGGCACGTCCAGTCTATTAAGTAGTAGATTCTCGTGCGTGGTCAGACAGAGGAGAGCGAGGTTGACTTGTGATCGTAGTTTATTAAATGAGCCGACGGAATATTCAACTGTTCGAGATTATCGTTTGGAGTTGCTTCTTGAACGATTCGCTTAATTTACGGAATAGCTAGAAATTGGCAAGCCAATACGACGGATTATTAGCGAGCTATTTTTTATTTGCGACGAGCAGTCTTCTCGATGTAGCAATAGCGGTTTTAAAAGACTCGTGGGTCGGCGCCAAGTGGTACGAATGCTTGTCTGAGCTGACGACGAGGATATAAGCCGGAAGAGTTTGGAACGCGTAGCGTTAAAAGTTCTTGATCTTCCAAACCATTACGTGGATATTAGAAGTAGAAAAAGAAAGTCTGTGGACAGCCTGGATTACTTCAACGAGTGGGAATTTCAATAATTAGTACGTGCAGTTCTTCTGTCTTCCAGGAAGCAGTTGAAGCTTTCAATTCTGTTCAGAGATTTAAATGGATGTTATTCTGCCCGTTAGACTTTCTGGGAATTATATGTGCAATCAAATTTGCATACCCTAATTAGCATTTCTTCGGGGAACTGTTAGTGTTTCTTAATCTATTCCTGTCATCAATGAATGCGAGCTTCTTGGAAGGGTTCTTTCACGGTCGCGTGTTCCGTTCATTCATTCGTAGTAGTCACCAAATCATGCACTTGAGTACATGGAACAGGTGTTTATGCCTCGCGATTCATTCTCTGATTCATGAAAGTTTCCTTTTCATTTTCCTGCCCACTTCATGCAGAAGCTCAATCGCTGCGACATAGATTTATTAATAAATGTGAGAAATCGAAGTAGAAGAAGTCAGCATTGGCACGCCTCAGAGAATTGTCCTAAAACAACCTGTATGGTTCACCTTTTGCGCCCCTGCCTGACTCGCGTCGGTAGACATGATTTCCATAAAGTTTGCGAGAAAGGAACCGACGAAAGGGGATCCAATCTGTTCATCACAGACACGGATATGGAATGCACCCGCACTGGCTGGTGCAACCTCTTCAGAAATCGCGTGCGCGGCAAGTGGCGTGGGTGTAGGACGAGCCAGACGTCTCCGGCGTCTGATCATGACGCTGTTCCGTTCTCTCTCTTTCTTTGAAAGAGCTAAAGTCGTGGCTGCAGGTCCCAGAGGCATCGTCGGGCGCCAGACGAGCACGATTCTTTCCTTCCTTCGCGTTACCAGCTACATAAATACGCAGCTGTGTCCTCTGTCGTTGGAGTTGCGACTTGAGCATTCGCCAATCTTGAGATCATCCTGCCAGCAGCGCTTTTTTCTTCTTCCTCCTTCTTTCTTGCAGCTCGTCCTACAATCGTATCTCGTCAGTTTCTTCTTCACCTTCTCAATACGACTGCATCTACTCGGCAAGCTGCTCGCAACTTTCGAATCGAGGAAAGAACCGATCCGGGAAATCGATAGACTTCTTCGTTCCCGTTTCTATTATTAAGCTTGCATGGTTTATTAAGATAAGGTTGCACGCACCATTTCTCACCGATCTCGAGAAATAGAATTGATCTTGTTCTGGGAAAAGGTTGCACAGTCTATAAGACAAGCTATTATTTGTCTAGCTTCTCGGAAATCGACCTTTCAGGACTGCAATTCAATATCGTTACAGTTCATCTTGGGAATCCCGGCCACGCTTGCAGTCGAAAGTTTATCTTCGGAACGTGGAAGACGAAAGTTTCAGGATCCTCAGAGATATTTGAGCGGGTTAGGTTGGCTTAGTTCGTCGGCAGGGACGCGAGTCGCATTTTCGATCGACTCATCGCGGCCGAGAAAGCAGCGTTTCAACGACGGTGATCGTTGCTGACCGACGCAACGTGGTAAAACGCATGCGTTTAGACGCAGACACGTTTATAGTGGCGGAGCGACAAGTAGCGCGTTAAAAAGAAATCCATGTCTTCGACCTCCACGTGACCCCGCTTTTCGTTTCTTCCTCCACGTATGCCTTTCCTCACGAGCATATACATACAACCGTGATATTTTTATTTCCAGCGATAGACACGTCGTCTGACTCGCTATTTCTCAATCCACTAGTTTCTTCAACAGACAAATAACAGAGGGCTCGAGTTCAGAAGAGCTTGGGCCGCAAATAATATTCATTTCCCATCTCTGTTGCATCGAATAACGATGTTAGGTCGACGAAATACGATAGTACGCGCGTGATTAGGCAGCGCACGCGTATGGGACGGTGTCTACGCGCAAACGAACGCAACGGCATAACGCACGATCGCAAACCTGTTAGTGGTAACGCGAGGGGGCAACGAGCGGCGAGAGGGAGTGGTGGGAAAGGAAACGGATACACGTATTCGTCGCACACGTGTACGGCTGACGTAACCCCGGTTTCTGAGGGCAAATAGACCGAAAGGTAATTTTGCCAGGGCATGTAGGCGGTTATTATAGCTAGGTGGCTCTCCAGCAGGTTAGCCTTCTCCCGTTTTCCACCCTCTTCCACTAGCATCGAGCTGCGTGTACACGAGTTTAATGCGCAGACAATGCTATTACTGCTATTTATGGCCCCTTAGGCTCGTATTAGGCTCGTCAGAATGGCCCTGGATATTCTAATTACGCCCAGTTCCCTCTGTTTCGCTCCCCCTGCGCCAGAGGACATTCGACGATTTTTAGGACATTCATTTTTTTTCGAGTTATTAATCATGTCGTCGAGTCGACAAGAGCGAGAGGCATTCGGGAAGGGCTATTCAATTTGCCTCGCGCAGATAGTCCGATTCGTCTTGCTTCTAGCGTGAAAACGATCATTTTCTTCAAATCGGACCTTGTGACACTGGTGCCCCGAGGTGTCGATAATAGCATCATCGATCTTTCCCCCCTTTTTGCGCTATAGCGTTCGAGAAACTTTAGTTCCGAGGGACTCTGTGCTTGTTCTTGGAAGGAGAAGAAAAATTACACTGTCCCCCATGGAATTAGAATACGTTTTGGGATATTTGCGAACAGCGTACTTCATAGCGAAGATTTTCTGATAAATGAACAGGTAGGTTATTAAAACGAGTGGATCAAGCGTTGATTTCATCGGCCTTGCGTTCGTTTTCTCGCGAAAAAATCGATGGAGGCCTAGCGTGCCATCAATGGCAAAAATAGCTTAGAATCGCGGTTCTATTCTAAGTTGGCAGTAGGGACACGTGAATCGCGCAATAATAATAACGTAGCTATCGTATAGAGAGTCGAGAATGAAGCTCGTACGTCGAGTGAAATCCATCCGTCGAAGGTATTACAGCGGACGCTGCATCAAAGCGTTTCAAGCCACGCGCGCCAGTCAAACTGTCGATAATACGTCTATCGATCTTTCGCGCGGTCTTTCAGTTCCATCCGCGCGTATGGTTTCATTAGAAACTTGGATTCGGTCGAGCTACGCTAACGCAATTGCCACAACATCGTTCGTCTCGAAATCTTCGACTTCTGAGAAGAACGATCAAATGAATTCCACGAATTGGACCGATCGCAGAAGACGAGGATTATCGTGGCAAACTCTCCTCCTTCGTCTGCTCTTAGCAGATAATTTATTGCCGAGCTTGCAATCCTGTCGAGCACATCGCGTGGACGATCTTGCGTTCCACGTGTCCTACTTGCATTCTGATCGCTCACGCCTCCTTACTTCACGAACACGAGGTCCTCGTCGAGTTCTTTCTCGAATCCTCCCTATCTGCGAGTTTCCATTAAGCCAGTGGGATTGATTCCAGTATCGCGATCACGATTCGCGAGATATCTTGGCACAGTCTCCCTTCGACTCAGAGCGATCGTCGCGATCGATCGCGTGGCGCCCTGTCCACAAAGAAGTAAATAATTAAGTCGAGCGTCTGGGGTCATCGTGTCACTCGATACGCGGGCATAAACGAGACTGAGTCGAATTACCTCGAACGCCGTTGCGTACGGGGCTCGACCTAAATCTACGCATCGACAGCTGACAGCTATACGGCTAAGAATTCACGAGAACTGTGCTGAAACACACTGACCCAGTGATATATAATTTCCTATGAATTATACACAAAGTCTATTGATTTCGAACAAGATCAAAGTTAAGCTACCTTGACGGTTCATTCGTCTCGAGAATGAAAAATCATAGGATCCGGGTAACCTTATAATTTTCTAGTAAATACAGAAAAGAAGTTCCTTAAAAAAACGAGAAAGTGTCCGAGCGCGAGTAGAACGAAAACATTGATCTGAAAGAAGAGAGTCCCTTGGAGAGAAGTTGTCTGTGCGAGGAGGCAGAAAGCAGCAAGCGCGAAAAGACGGCTGATCCCTGAAAGCCCATCGAGAGAGGGCTCGTGCGAGAGGGCTCGTGCGAGAGGGCTCGTGCGAGAGGGCTCGTGCGAGAGGGAGCCCGTGGAAATGTAGGAAAGGGCCGAAGAGGTACGCAGCCGGTAGTCGCGGTTGTGGTGATCGTGGCTCGGTTGACGTCACCGAGCAAAATGGCGGTGAGGTGACGTCACCGGGAACCCCCTCTCAAGAGGTGGCTCCGCAACGTCGGTCGACGAGGTAGCCTCGATATCTCGTACGGATGCCAGAGAGAATCGGAGAGGAAAAGAGAGGGTGGGCGGAGGTGTCGGTCGTGTGGGCGCCGTGACGTTCGCATCAGCGGACTCTCGGTCCTCGTTGATTTTTGGCAAGATCGTTTCGTGCATTTAGAGAGCGGCATTAGCCAGGTTTTCGAGTAACGATCGTCGTCGCGACGGACCTGGCCACCGGGAGACGCCCCACGGCGCGCTGCGTCGCGTCACTCGCACGTTCTTTCTCCCTTTCGTCTGGGACCATCGCTCGACCACTGCCTCGACTTGCCCAGCCTCAACGAGCCGACGACGATGGTTCGACTGACGGCGCTCTTCGGGATCGTTCGCTCGGCTCTGGCCTGGTGCACGTGGAAAAAACCGCCGAGCAGCAAACGGTACGTAAGCACAGGCGAGGTAGGCCAGGCTGTGGAAGACGATGCTGGACACACGCGAGATATATACTGCGCACGTGGTGCAGAGCGACGATTCGGCTGCGCGCCAGCCCGAATCCCTGCTCGAGCCAGGGCGGTGGTACCGGCGCACTCGAGCTGTCTGCGATTCTTAACCGGCCGCCAATTCCATCCCTACCCCGCGGAAGCCCGCTTCCTTGCCCTCTACCCTTTCCACCCTTCGACGTTAACCTCTATTCGGGGCTGGCTCGGTAACGCGTGGGAACCGCTTCAAGGATCAATCGGGATTGCTAATCCAACAATTTTCTGATACTCTGATTCAAAACAAGTCAGAAATATGATACGATCTCAGTAGAGGGTGACTTGCTGTTGCGAAGGAGTTTGATTTTCGCTCGTTAACTGTACGCGTGCGCCGATTCATGCGGTAGCTATTATCTGCCTCCACGATGCTTGGGGAGAGCGATGGAAATGCGAAATTTCTTCTTGCAAATTTGAGGGAACTAATATGAAATAGGAACAGGAATATTGGTGAAGGAAGCGAAAGACGGAGCAAACCTAAGACGCTTCTGCAGTCGAACGGAAGTCGAGGCATGGTGGTTGACTAATGATTTCACGGAGAAGCGACGCGGCAATTGTGTTCGCCGATATAACAATTTTCGAGGGGCCCGTTATATGTAGTACGCCATTACGTCTTTCATATTGATTTTCCGAAAGGTATTAATAACTCTGGAGAAGTACCGTCGATAACTGATGAGCCATAATAAACTTTGTAAGTGGCGTCCCAGTTGCTACGAATAGACACTAATCTCTGTGCTCCTCGATGGGAAGACTATAGTTCGAGACTAAAACGAAAAGAAAAGAGAAGAAAACGAGCAGAATCTACCTTTTTCATAGACATGATAATTGCACATGTATCTTTAGTTTCCTATTAGTGAAGACCGAGAGAAGTTTTTATTCAGAAAGCGCAAAGTTCGTTCCATCTTCGACAGTCATTGTCCTTCCATCGTTCCCCATTTCCACAGTAGTTTATCTAGGTCAACTTTCATGCCCCAATTTCGTATATTCAATACCCTAATCCCTGCCTTTGATATTAAACGAAAAACGAAAGCCAAGCGGTCAATTTTTGCAGCCATTCAATTCGTCGGGATTTCGAATTGGCGTTAGTCTGACCATTGCTCGACCTATTCTACTGGATACCGAAGCGAAGCGCGCTGGCTCGACAAACAGACCTCTTTTGCGAAACTGAGCGCTCTGAAACAGCACTGGAATATGGTATAAAGTGTTTTTCGGTTCGTTGATCTATACCAGGTTGCCTGCCAACTATCTCGCCCGGGGACTGCTCGAAAAAAGGAATCGACTCGTGAATATTCAGTCGTCGCGACGGGCCGCGGAGCAAAAGGGACGGACGAACCGAGAGAGACGCCTCCGAATTAATTACACCGAATAAAAAACACGGACCCTCGGCGACACGAACGCTTGGCACGGGTAACCTCCCCGTTAACCCGTAAAAAGTCATTTTGGAGTGACGTTGCACCGCGTAAATCGTGGTCAACCCTTGCCTTCACAACAACCAGTCTTTTCTGTAACACGTTCAGATATTTATCTATTGCAATTTCACAGTTATTACAAAGGATGCAAGACTAGAATCCTTGCATTCACGTTTCAGATAACGTTTTCTCTTAGGAAGCAAATACTTAGGTCACACTTTCTCTGTGACAAAATTCTGGGAAGTTAGGTAATTAATAGAAATCGAAAATTACAGTATTTCGGAGGCAAAAATTAGGGAGCATCTGGTGTTAAGTCGTGGTAAGCTATTTCGAAATTCGCTCGGATAACTATTTCAAGATGGGACAGGAAACTGAAATCGACATTACATTTAGAAACTTTCAGACCGTGCGTAATCAGTAATACGCTGCACCTGTTGCTGGCGTAACAATCATGGAAGCGGTGAACGAAGACTCCTGTTAGGGGATGCGTTGCACCAGCCTTGCCAGTCAGTCCGCACGGGCTCATTTTCGAGAGTATTATCGATTTTGTCCAAACGGGGCACATTTCTATCAATTATTTCCGCTTCGAATTTAATAATTCAGAGGTTCACTCGAGGCGAAAACGGACGGCTAGGCAATCTGACAGGAAGTTGCTCCCGACTCGATCGTTTCCTTGGGCTTGATGACTCTATACTAGGAGTGTGTACAGGTACAGGAAGCCCGATCGAGTTAGAAAAGTTAAATTGATTTAGTTAGAAGACGGCAACTGATGGATCCACGAAGAAATTCTCAAATATTAGAGTTCTCGTAGAGAAATATCGTTTAATCCATTTGTCCAGGTTCAAGACTCCTTCATTACAATTAAATATTCTCTTTGAAACTAAGTACACACCGATACTAAGTATCGTTTAGATACTCCCACTACAGAAGAAAGCAATCCGATTATTTGTTACTGCAATCGAACAATTGCGGTACGAATAGCAACATTATATTGCTATTACGACGTCGCGGTTGACTGATAATGCTATGTTAATGCGTTTCACGTATATGAGGTCAGCGTGGGCAGGTAAATTGGTCCTTCAACTGCAATCGACTCTCGTATCCATGGTTGAACACATTACATTAAATCGTTATTAATTGACCTGCAGAATGGCGAGCTTTATTCGGTTTAAAAAGTGCCGATTAACGAGCTTCGAAGTTCTTAACGAAGGCTCCTTGACGAGAAGCTCGCATGGAGAGCCTTGACACCCTCCAAGTAGCTTTATCATCTTCGAAGGCAGTCAGGAAAATAGCAGGTTCGAATTTCGCTCGCCTTTTCATCCTCGAGATGGATTCGTAATTATTGGCCGACGTTCGAGATACAGAAGACGCGTTGACGCGTGCAGGAAATGACAAGGAACGAAAGACTACTCAGGAATAAAAACTCGCGTGATTGGTTCTCGAGCCAATGAAGGCGTCGAAGGGGGATCAATCTTGACGTGCGTCGCGACGTTCTATTTTTAGAGATCGTATAATTCAAGGGTTGAAAGCTCTAACCGCGGTTTCCCGTTTCTCTGGTAATTCATTCAAAACTTTCGAACAGAAAATTCGGCAATTTTGGAATCGAGAGTAAGGATTGAGGGCACTGCGGATTGCGAAAAACTTGGGTCATATGCCAGTCCCAAGTGATTTCAGTTGTCGCGAGGTCGTCCATAATATGGTCGGGCAAAGTTTGTTTCCCGTTTGGTCGGTTGGTTGCACTGGTGAATGAATTTTACGAGTTGGACCGCGTACACCTACGCGTTCTCGTCTACACAGTCTGGTCCAGATTAATACCGAAGAATAACGAGTCTCCTGAGATATTCTCGGTCCACGGAACTCTCGATTAAATGTTACGAATTGTCTGGAGTTTATTTGGAGAGAGCTTTTAGTTGTAAGCTTCTCAGCAACAAGAGAATTTAAGCAAAATTCGGTAGTGGGTTGAAAAAAAATTTCAAAATTGAAGCTGCTCGTTCGATTGGTCTTCTCCGAAAGGGGGGAGATTACTTGGAAGAGCAAACGCTTTGCCATCAAAAATCGTGCATTATTCGATTATTCTCTCGTTACAGAGTGGAAGGCAGCTCGAGTTCTAGCGTTCTCAAAAGAATTTAAAGAGCACTTTAGAGGGTTCCTAGGAACACCCCGAATGCAACTACGATCGATAAAGGACATATTCTTCCGCACGTTGTGCAAATTCAGCAGCGTAGTTTCTTTTTTAGAACGGCGAAGAAACAGGAAGGAAAATGAACGCTCTATTTCCCGATGTTTCTGTGATTAACCTAGGAATCCCTTTTCATCTCTCGGTTGTCTATTTCGGACGAGATACCTTCCTCGCCTATTGCGGCGAAAAGTTGATCGTTTCGTGGCCTGTTCATGCACCGTAGCATCTGTAAACGTGCTCGAAATTCTTAAAGGCGTTCCGCTGATCACAGCTGAATAAAGAATCAAGGCCAGCTGAATGGGACGCAATTTTCCGACGATACTTGGACGAGCCATCGAGCGCGTCGTGAAAATCACGCAGCCTGCACAAATGCACCTGTGTATGTACACTCAAGGCTCCTTGTCGCGAGTTATTGCATTATCGGCTACCTCCGCTGCACTTTCCTACGAGAAGGAGCCACGTGCTTGGCACAATCCTGACTACAGAAGTCTCAGTTAATGCAGTTAATTAGTCCCGCGTTAAATGCTTGCGCCATTAACGAGCTCTTCTGCGAAAAATCTTGCAACGCGATGGATGCTTTCGAAACCCTCCACGGATGATATTTTACGGTCGAGTTTTGTCCGAGACACAACGTGCCTATGAAATCGATCACGTCCTCCGCCATGCGTCGTTCACGCGTCCCCGATAAGCTCCTTTGACTTTTTCTACGTCGTCTAACCCTTTCATCTTACTTGGTTTCTAGGTTGGCAGCGCAAGAGGCGGCACAAAGGGACCCTGGATACGCGAGTCAGTACAGGAGAAGGCCGAGGTTGGCCGGACTGAGTGGTCTCGGTGACTGGACTAGCTTTGGAGGGGAGGTAAGTGGCATCCAAGCACATGGAAGCTTCGAATCCATCTTTTCGCGACTCCTTTTGCGAAATTCCTCTTCCCCCGTTCTCGTTCTATCGCTCGATCGTGGTGTCGAAGCTCGATCGAGGGTTGTAAAGGAAACGACGGTGCAAACAGGTACCTGGTCTGGTGGATATGGCGCCAGGCCGGGATCAGGGCGGAGGGGCGGGTGGCGGTGGGGGAGGCGGCAAGGGCACCACGTCGTTGTTCATCCTGTCCGAGGATAATTGCATCAGGAAGCACACCCGCTTCATAATCGAGTGGCCGCCCTTCGAGTACGCCGTCCTGCTCACCATCATCGCCAATTGCGTGGTCCTCGCCCTCGAGGAACACCTGCCCAAGCAGGACAAGACCATACTCGCACAGAAGCTCGAGGCCACGGAAATCTACTTCCTCGGGATCTTCTGCGTCGAGGCGAGCCTCAAGATCCTCGCCCTTGGCTTCGTCCTCCACCGTGGCTCCTATCTGCGCAACATCTGGAACATCATGGACTTTTTCGTCGTGGTGACCGGGTGAGGGGACCATTTTCTCTTTTCTATCTTCGAACTCTCGAGAATCTCTCCCCCTTCTTCTCGACTCGTCGATTTTGACTTCGGGGGATCTCGTTTCTCGGCCTCGCGGTCTGTTGAACCGAAAGAGAGCCGAGGCTTTTCTCTCCTCGCGAGGCGGTGGAATCTAGAGCAAGCCGCGAGCACCGAAATGCGGGATCTTCCTCGGGAACGATTCGCGTAAGCTCACGATCCATTATTTTCTTTCATCGCGATCTCTCTCATGCTCATGACATTACGATCTTTCGTTCCCTCCCCCGTTTTCTCCTCCGAACAAGCGAACGAGCGAACGAGCGAACGAGCGAACGAGCATATCTTTGCCTCTTGCCGCGCAGTTTTTCGTGCTCTCCTTTCTGACTTCCATTCGACGGAAACGATGTAACGCAGGATTAACACGATTCGCGATCCTTCGGGTGGCTTCCTTCGCCTCGAAGCAAGCGAAGCACAGACGTTTGGAGTGGAAAACAGTGGACGAGGAGAATGTTACGGTCAGGTCTCTTATCTCCGTTTAATTGTTTCGCAAGCAAACGAACGAACGCGCGATTAACCAACCTTTTATCCTCGATCGCGTTCAACCCGAGGAACTCTGTTCACGGAGAAAACTTTTCCTCGCTGTCTTTTCCTTGCCGGTTTTTCCCAGCGATAGCTCTCGGGAAGAATGTTTCGATGTCGAACCGTAAATCGGGCAGCAGAGGGCGGGGCGAAATTTAGCAGTTGCCGGCAAAGACAGAGGGGAAAGGATCTTCGTCCGTGCAGGCTTAAGATTTAAGGAAGCACGTCGATCGGTTTTTCCGGCCGAGCAGATAGATTCTAGAGTAATCCTTGGATTAGGTCGATGACCGTGTTCGCCGAAACAAACGTGGACGTCGACCTGCGTATGCTACGTTCCTTCAGGGTCCTCAGACCGCTAAAGCTGGTTTCGAAAATTCCAAGTGAGTCAGTCACAGTTCTGTGAAACGGCTAAGATGCAAAGTCATAAGTAACAGTACAGAGTGCAGTAACAGAGAACAGTCGAGCAGCAGATTAATAAACTAACTAACCCCCTTCCCCTTATGGCAGTTGTTCCTGGCAGTTTTGTGTACGTTCGACTAGTCTCCTTAGTTTTAAACGTTTCTTGATTAATCAGACACACATACTATATAATTAGTTCGTCGACCATTTAGTTTCTCTTCTTTTCTCTCTTCTTTCTTCTCTCTTCTCTCTTCTCTCTTCTCTCTTCTCTCTTCTATCTCTCTCTTTCTCTTTCTCTTTCTCTCTGTCTCTTTCTACAACTGTCTGTCTTTCTCTTTGTCTCACTTGCTTTAGTTGACACGTTGGGTCGACGTTTAGTTCTGGCAAGCGAGACCAGCATCAGCTAATTTTATGTAACTCTACGTATATTTACTTAGATATCTATACGTATACGTTCATCTAACGATTTCCACCTTAGTTTTCTATCCTTTTAGTTTCCTTGTTTAGTTTCCCGGCTAAACGTGTCATTTGAGCGTTTCGTTTTTCGTTGATTGACCACCACTTAGAAGCTATGGGTGTATTAGATCAGTTATGATTGACGCTAGATGATCGTTGACAGTTGGTGATCGATATTAATTGAATTATATCTTTCTATATTTATATTATATATTCTGTGTCCACGTGGTTTGCATAAGTCGAGTGTCCGTTACATATATATATATATATATATTTATACACGTATATATTCTACTGCCTCTAGAGAGGATTTGCGTGAACTAGTCGCTAGTGTTGCGTTGCGTTACTTGTCCTATCTTCTGTCGTGTTATGTTCAGTTTTATGCACACGTTGTTCTTACTTTAGAGACTTGCGAAGTCGAGGAATTAGATACGCAAACAGAAATACCAAAGCATTCACACACGAACCTACAGACACATCGAATCGTCGAGGAAATCTTTGGCCTTTCATCAGGGAAAGGAAAGCTTGGCGAACGAGGCTTGAATTCCTATTGCTGACGAACCGCTTTCGATTCTTTTTCTTGAAATGATTTAACGAGAATCATCCTCTGATGACTCTCCATTCGATATGGTGGAATTGGACAACCTTTGCCTCGAAGATCGCAATGCATTCACACGCACACGTTCACACATGAAAGAAGACAAAGAACTACTAGCTTGCAGGTGTCTCAATATTTAGCAGTCTCTATCTTTAGTCACAGTCACCGACTGAAAGAGTTGTCTGTACATTGAAAAATAGGTAGGTGTCCTAGAGCAGTAACGTATTCGAGCAAGCTCGTATTTGCTAGAGAATCATACCTTTAGACACCCTCGAGAGACCGTGTCATCGTCCTACAGACTCGTAGACTCCAGCAACGGTGTCCTCTCTTGCACCAGCTTCCCTTTCACTATTGATCCTCGAACCTCCTCTCTCCTTTAATCAACGCATACGGCATGCAGGAGAAAGAAGAATTTACATCCGCGCGAACATTTGGACTGGTTCGCAAGGAATTCGCTGTTTTACGTCTGCGAACTTTTAAACATGCAGATTTTCATTCTCCTCCGAGAAGAAATTAGAACCGTGATTAAATTATTCTTGAGAAATCTGGACCCCCTCGAGGGCTGCCCTCCTTACAACTTCTCCGGAGCGTCTTGCTTGCAACTCATAGAGATTTTTAATAGAAGCTCGCTTTAGAATTCGAGTCAAGAGAAAGCTGATTGTCAGCGCTAGAAAAGTCAACTACCCATCTATAATTATTGCGTCCCGACTTCCCACGTCATTGATACTTAAATGCATCTTAGGTAACTCCGATCGCTTCGATAATCAGCCGAATTGATTTCCTTTGAGACCGTTCTGCCCTTTCACGAAGACTGTTTAAGGGGTAAATCCGCCGATGCGCTAATTCGATAAACTAATCCGACGCGGTGAGAATCAAGAGTCAAGCTTTCGCCTTTTGTCTTCGAATTTGGTTATACGATTCGATCGACCAACTTTCATCACCACCCTCATTCTAGATCGAATACCTACATAGAGCATAATATACTACATGTGTAGACTTGAATCGTGTTTCAAATTTCATTACGACTGTTTATCCCGTAACTCGCTTGGGCGATAGTCCGCAGATAACAGTCACCTTTAAAATCGAACCCCAGCTTAATCTATTTAGACTAGAAGACGCTAATTGAACTCGTTAAACTAGAAGCACACCCTTTGAAGATACGACAGGACAAAAAACGTTAGAAAAGATGTGCGAAGACATCGGTCTACGACGAGCATCATCCCGATAGAAATTCTCCCGACTCCTTCGGGTTAGGTCATACCATAGAACGCTAGTTAAAACCACCTAGTTGTGTAGCTTAAGTATTTAAGTAGCGTGAGTATTAGTGTAATAGAGTAGTAAGTAGTAAAGTGTGGCGGGGTGTGTGTGTTTTGGGGCAGGTTCATCACGGCGTTCTCGCAAGGCATAGACCTGGATATGGATCTGCGCACGTTGCGTGCGATACGCGTGTTGCGACCGCTCAAACTTGTCTCCGGCATACCGAGTGAGTAGCGTTTCAATTCAATCGGCCATCAAAATCCAGCCGAATCGAACAAACAGAGCCGAAAGAAATTGCCTTGTCTATCTGTCTCTTTTTTTATCACACACTCTATTTATCTCTCCCCTTCTCTCTCTTCCTCTCTCTTCCTCTCTCTTCCTCTCTCTTCCTCTCTCCTCCCCACTCAACCCCTCAATCTCTTTTTGTTTTCGTTACGGGCCGTCGCCACGAGTTCACGATTTTTCCAACAATCGGCTGGCAAATTCTGAATTTGCAATTTCTCGGTTCGCACACGGCAATTCACTTTCGAGTCACGAACGCCGCGGAGTCACAGAAACGTTCGATTCTGCGGTGTACACGGGGGGCTGGTGAACATTTTTCATTAGAAGGAAAAAGAGAAACGCGAGGTTCGGTGCTCGAGGAACGCGCGTGTCGCCGCGCAATGGAAACTGTCCCGCGTCTGGAATTCGGATACTTCGTGGGGATCGAGTCGATCCGTTCCTCGGAACGTTCACGTTTCTATCGATAGTTGCTGCATAGAGCCGATTACGAACCGAAGAATACGTCTCCCAGACGTACGAATCGTAGATGAGTTGTAGTAAGTTTTTATATTGCAAGTATATATTATATTTCTATATCTACATACATATATATCTACACGTAGATGCCTTGCAACGTTAGTACGATTATTTTGTTTCTGTAGCACCACCCAAATAGCTATCTTTTGAGAGTTTCTGTATGCTGTGTCTATGTAACAACGAAGTATCCCAATTGTTTGGCCGCTGGATCGTCATTTCCAAAAACGCAAATCAAAAGCACGCGATATTTCATCGATAAGGACATGTCTTCCAAGGTATCGAGCAGACAATGGCTCAGCGTAGAACTAGTCGAAACGACGCCACGCGTAATTCCCCGAGCAGCGACGATAGTGAAGAAGTAAATGCAAAACGGGTCGATTAAGAGACACGCGCGAATCGCTTCGAAAGAGCGGTGGTTGGACCTAATTACTCCTCGGCAATTTTTTGCGAACAGGTCTCCAGGTGGTGCTCAAGTCTATTATCAAAGCGATGGCCCCGCTTCTGCAGATCGGCTTGCTGGTACTTTTCGCCATCGTGATATTCGCTATCATCGGCCTCGAGTTTTATTCGGGAACTCTGCATAAAACGTGTTACAGCATCAGGGATATCAGTGAGTAGAGGAGAATCTGAGCCAAGTCCCTTCTATCGAATCGAAACGCGGTAAACTGCACCAGAAGAAGCTCAGAGACGCTGAGAGGCTGAGGATGGCTCTGTTGCAGATGTAATCGTGAAAGAGGGCGAACAGCCGAGCCCGTGTAACACGGACAACAAATCCGAGGCGCCGTTCGGAGCCCACGTGTGCGACGCAAACACCTCGACGTGCATGGATCACTGGGAGGGACCAAACTTCGGCATCACCAGCTTCGACAACATCGGATTCGCCATGCTCACTGTCTTCCAGTGCATCACTATGGAGGGCTGGACTGCCATATTGTACTGGGTAAAGCAAGAGATGTGTCCTTCAGTGTTAAAACTCTCTCTGTCTTGTACATTTATCCGGGTCTCAGTGGAATTGCCGATCGAATAACGTCGGAGTTCTCGATTTTTCGCGCTTCTCCAATCCGTCGAAACGACGAGCTTCCGCCGTTGCCGCTTGTCTTTGGCAAACCTAATCACAGGCCTATATCTGTCGCCTGCAGGTTGTTCACTGTTGGAACAAGCTGCACGCGAGTTCGACTGTTCTGTCAAAGACCAGTGGCAAGCCAACTGGAGGTCGTCGATTCGACGACTACCACTCCCATTTTCTGTGTTTCACCCTCGATATCTACATCTCTCTGCCTGTGCCGTTTCATTTTCTTCCATACCTTTACGATCTAAATGTGACCACTTTTTTTTCTCTCTCGTTACCAATCATTCTTCTCTATGTGTCGTACTTATTTGTCTCTATGTGTCTGCCCGATAACAGTTTGGCTTCCGCCGTGTCTCTCCTCGTTCACCGGAACGAGGCAAAGTGCTTGCAGATGTCTACAGCTAACACTGATGTATATGTTCATCTTGCTCAGTATAACACTGTCAGTTTCAGCCCTCTTTGCAAATCTCTTGGTGTTTAATTGTATCTTTCCGCGCTTTATTCTCGGCGCCAGGAATCTCGAAGAATTCTAAAGCGTGAACCCTGAGAGAAATGCTGCGGGGGCTTTGGATTTCTTTGGGGTTCGCGCACGACTGACTCGTACCTTTGATTTCTCGATACAATCAAGGTTGTTGAGAATTCTACTTGAAATACAGGCCGCCTGTTATATGAGAAATGGCACTGCAATCCTATGCTATCAAACTTTTATACTCGTCTTTACGCATTATGTTTTCTTTCTCATCGTCAGTACATATGTGTACGTCGTACGTACCGAGCGTACATCTTGATACCTTATTCATTGATCGTTGCATTAATCGTGGCTCGTAGCCGTACGGTGAGTATACGCGTGTCTACGAGCCATCGAGCATGCGTACTCAAATTTCTATTTTGTCGTTGACCCGAGATATCGTCGCGTAGAAAGATCCTTTGTCGATAGAAAACTCAGTGCTGTTTCTTGTAACGAAAGCGAGAATAAAAAAATACTCTCCTACGAAAGTAGGATAAAACTAAATGTTTCGATGTTCGAGAGTCGAGTACCATTTCCTTGGATCTCTGATCATATAGAACTGTCTGTAATCGATGCATCGTGCTCGCACGCGTAACACGCGCTTCACGTGGCTCTGGTCAAATTTGCAGACAAACGACGCTCTTGGCAGCACGTACAACTGGATTTACTTTATACCATTGATCGTCCTTGGCTCATTCTTCATGCTGAACTTAGTTCTCGGTGTCCTCAGTGGGTGAGTACTTTCATTTTCGATTCTCGTCCTCCCCTTCACCCCCTTCATCCTCTACTCCCGCCCTTCTGAGTTCCACGTTTTACGATCCGAGGCCATTTTCGATAACAGGAATTTCAAAGCAGGACGAATCCGCGAGATCTACTTAGTCTGACACGATTACCATACTTCACTCGAAACGCTCGCTCTGCATTGGTAAAGCCGCGGTGGTAGGACACTACTCGCGGATTCGTCCTCGCTCGTTCACCTTACGAGGCTGGTGCTCGCGTACCACCCGCAATACGACCGATCACCTTTCTTTCTTTTCCGTCAGGGAGTTTTCGAACGAAAGAACGCGCGTCGAGAGGCGGGCGGCTTATCAGAAAGCAAAGAGAAAGCGTCTGTTCACAACTGCGTTCAGTGCCTACTTAAAGTGGATCACTCAAGCAGGTCTCAAAACGATCGATCTTCCCCCAAGTTTATCGCTCCGCTAGCTGTTTGCCCGCTTGAACAGAGACGATTTCGAAAGTACGAGCAGTAGCGAGTAAGGGCTCAGTTGTCGCGAGATGCCCCCTGTACTAGCGCCAGTGTCCCCCTGAGATTTCGTCCGGCAGTTTGCCTCCCGTGACGATAACGCTTTGCGTAAATAGCTCGAATAGATCAACGCGCACCTTAACGTGGCGGAATTTGTTAGACGCTCGCTAGAGTAACGACGCGTCGCGACCAAGCACCTGTATATTTGAAGAAATATTGCGTTTGTCCCCGAAAATGTTCCCACATCCTCCCGTGTAACGCTGCTATCATGACTCTGTAACGCTTGTAGAGAGTTTGCGAAGGAGAGAGAGAAGGTGGAGAACCGGCAGTCCTTCCTGAAATTGCGAAGACAACAGCAGCTCGACCGTGAATTGAACTGCTACCTGAATTGGATCTGCAAAGCAGGTTAGAAAGCCAAACCAGCCAGCTATCGATTATCGATCGAGCCACCCTTTTACCTAAGCTATCCACTTAGGCCAGAGAGAAATTCCTTTCGCTTCCATTTGTTTTTTTGTTGACGAGCAATTTCACGCGTTGTCGAGGCATCTAGAGCGGTCGATTTTTCATTCGGGCGTCCCTGTCTGTGTCTCACCGTTCACTGTCATTTTTAGAGGAAGTAATACTCGCGGAAGAAAGGACCACGGATGCGGAGAAAAGGCACATTTTAGAAGGTTCGTTATTCTTACAAAGTTTGTCAATGTTTTTAAGGCCTATTCTAAACAATTGTTTCTGTTCTGCAGTAAGAAGGAAAGCTGCGGCCAAAAAGAAGAAGCTGAAGAATTTAGGCAAAAGCAAAAGTACGGATACGGAGGAAGAGGAAGGCGATGACGACGGTGACGATGGTGAGTTCTACTTTTCTTTTCCTTAGCAATAATAATTTTAAGGCTTAAACATTCTAAGTACACGCTATCAGTTGCTCCCCTCGCTTCAGTGTCTAAGACAGTGCTTAAAGGTAACTGCAAACATCGATGCTTCAACTTGCAAAGAGGAAGACAAAACAAGGCTGCACTTGTAACTTTTCTGTTTTCCTCTCTATTCTCCTCTGAGAGATGCTTGTCGTTTCGTCTCTGACACACGAATATTACCTAACACTGACACGACTCGACACACAAGAAGACAGCAAGAATGGATTACAGCTATCGCGAATGTTGAGACCATTGAGTAAACTTTGAAACTGCGAATTCGGATCCGAATGTGCATGTGTGATCGCATGCAGAAGAACCACGCTTCTCACGCAGACAGAAGCACGCGTAAATCGCGTAACAGTATGCTGCCGCGTAATCGACTTTGCTGCAGAGCATACTTGGCACACCCAGACGACGTAATTGTCACGTAGTTAGCGTACATACATACGTACATATATGTGTCCTGCTCGAAAGCGCAGCTTCCATACAGAGAGTATGATAAAAGCGCTGTAACTATCGTAATTATGAACAAATATGAAGATATCTGGCAATAATGCTGTGCGTGCAACGAGTGCCTGCTTTGGAAATCTGTAACATTCGAGCACGTTAATAGGCAAACTCTGTCGTACAGGAAAAATTGTCGATATTTGAGTTGCTGTACCTTTGTAAAAAGATATGCAATTTTTCCTAGGAGGATTTCTAAATCCTAAAACCACAGTAGGTACCTATCGTCTAGGAGTTGTTGACTCTGCAGATGACCGAGGCAAAACTTATCTTTGCTTTTTTCTGCTTCGTGCAATTTGTAAATTATGAATCACTGATGAACTTATTGATCTGTGGTTTACAGGGTTCTCGAGATCTTCCTACTTCAAGTCGAGGGAGGAAGACAAGGGCGCGTTCGCGCAGTTCTGGCGAGCCGAGAAGAGGTTCAGGTTCTGGATACGGAACTCCGTGAAATCGCAAAAGTTCTACTGGTTCGTCATCGTCCTTGTATTCTTCAACACCGTATGCGTCGCCGTGGAGCATTACGGTCAGCCGCAATGGCTCACCGATTTCCTCTGTAAGTACTTCTATTCAATGGCAGCTGCTCCAGCATCGTTTAAACGAATGTTCGATGGTTCACAGATTTCGCAGAATTCGTGTTTCTCGCTCTGTTCATGTTGGAGATGTTCATAAAGGTGTACGCGCTCGGCCCTCGCACATACTTCGAGTCGAGCTTCAATCGTTTCGACTGCGTGGTCATCTCGGGATCGATCTTCGAAGTGATCTGGTCCGAGGTGAAGTCCGGCTCTTTCGGCCTCTCCGTCCTACGTGCCCTTAGACTCCTGCGAATTTTTAAGGTCACCAAATACTGGAAGAGCCTGAGGAACCTCGTAATATCGCTGCTCAGCTCGATGCGTAGCATCATTTCCTTGCTCTTCCTGCTCTTCCTCTTTATTCTCATATTCGCGCTGCTCGGCATGCAGCTGTTCGGTGGCCAGTTCAATTTCGAATACGGCACGCCGCCCACCAACTTCAACACCTTTCCCATCGCGCTGCTCACTGTCTTCCAAGTAAGTTCGACACTTCGCTGCCTCCTTTCTCGCGTTAATCAAGCACTGTTAATCAGTGTAACGTGTCATCGATTAAATCGAGGAAGGAAACAAGACGCGAAACTTTAGTCCTTCCTCGAAATCGCGAGAGGATTTCAAGAGAGAGCTCTACAATTCAAACGAATCCCTCTAAAGAAGATTGCTCGTATTCTAGATCCTGACCGGAGAAGATTGGAACGAAGTGATGTACCAGGGTATCGAGTCGCAAGGCGGTCATAGGAGGGGCATGGTCTACTCGCTCTACTTCATCGTGCTGGTGCTCTTCGGCAACTACACGCTGCTGAACGTGTTCTTGGCTATCGCCGTCGACAATCTGGCAAACGCACAAGAACTGAGCGCCGCCGAGGACGAGGAGAAAATCGAGGATAAGGAGAAGCAAGCGCAGGAGCTCGAGAAGGAGATCGAATCCTTGCAGAATCCCAAAGACGGTAACGCGCCCAAAGTGGAGATTTGCCCTCCGAGTCCGAACCAGAATTTGTAAGTTCTCGTTGTCTCGACAAACGCGTGGCTGACATATCGTTACGAATTCTTCTTCGATTTCAGCAAAGACGGAACAGGTGGGAAGCAGTCGTCCGAAGAGAAGAAGCAGGATGAAGACGATGACACGGGACCAAAACCAATGCTGCCATACTCCTCCATGTTTATACTGTCCCCTACGAATCCGTAAGTTCTACAACCACACAGTATATTTCTTTGGTACAGTATTGATCGTAATAACGAGTTAATCGGTCCACAGCGTAAGAAGAGCCGCCCATTGGGTCGTTAACCTGAGGTACTTCGACTTCTTCATAATGGTGGTGATATCGTTATCCAGTATCGCGTTAGCCGCCGAAGATCCCGTATGGGAAGGCTCGCCGAGGAACACAGTTCTGAATTACTTCGATTACGCGTTCACCGGTGTCTTCACCATCGAGATGATCTTGAAGATCATCGATCTCGGCATCATCCTTCACCCAGGCTCGTACCTCCGCGAGTTCTGGAACATTATGGACGCGGTGGTCGTGATTTGCGCCGCGGTTTCGTTCGCCTTCGACATGACCGGCAGTTCGGCTGGACAGAATCTCTCGACGATCAAGTCGCTGAGAGTGCTTCGTGTGCTCAGGCCATTGAAAACGATTAAACGTGTGCCGAAGCTCAAGGCGGTCTTCGACTGCGTGGTGAACAGTCTTAAAAACGTCATTAACATTCTCATAGTGTACATATTGTTCCAATTCATTTTCGCTGTGATCGCGGTGCAGCTGTTCAATGGCAAGTTCTTCTACTGCAGCGACGAGAGCAAGTATACGGAACAGGATTGCCAGTGAGTATAAGATGGTTACGAGTCGAGGACCAGTAAGGGATAATTGTCTTTCGAGTCGATGAATATGTTGCAATAAAGAAAAATCAAGGGTGCAATTTTCTTAATGGTATCTTGGTGTGTATCCCAGGGGACAATACTTCGTTTTCGAAGAGGGTGCCATGCTGCCAGAGCCACAGAAACGAATATGGCAGTCTCAGTGTTTTCACTACGACAACGTGATGGCTGCGATGCTGACGCTGTTCGCGGTGCAAACTGGCGAGGGTTGGCCTCAGATCCTGCAAAATTCGATGGCAGCCACGTACGAAGATAAGGGCCCCATCCAGAACTTTCGTATAGAGATGTCCATTTTCTACATCGTCTACTTCATCGTCTTTCCATTCTTCTTCGTCAACATCTTCGTGGCCTTGATTATCATCACATTCCAGGAGCAGGGAGAGGCTGAACTCCAGGACGGCGAAATCGACAAAAATCAGGTTTGCTTGGCGTTCTACTCTCTTCGTTTCTACAAAGATATCGTTATTAACTATTCTGTGTTTCTTGTAGAAATCTTGTATAGACTTCACGATACAAGCTCGCCCTTTGGAGAGGTACATGCCGAAGGAACGAAACAGCGTAAAGTACAAAATCTGGAGGATAGTGGTATCAACGCCATTCGAGTATTTTATCATGATTCTCATCGTATTAAACACATTACTACTCATGATGAAGGTAAGTGTCACGATTCCTTTGTTCTCTCCGAAAACGTCTCGATGAGAAATGTATGAATTTTTCTTGCCGACGTTACGAGCCCGAATGACAATTCTAAATGATGTACGACGCGAAATATCCGAACGCCAGAGTTAGTTACCCTTTAATCATGTGTCCCTGTGTATATTACAATAATCGGTGTCCCTTGAATCGTTTTCTCCCCAATTTACTCGATCTTGTCGCGTTTCGTCGAGTCTTTGGCAATTTTAACCAATCGAAAAGCAGCCTAGATCGTCGTCGATCGACTAGATTAGCGAGATCGTCGACGACAACGGTGAGAATACACACACGTCGTGTTCGACGAACGTGCACAATGGAGAGTTCGAAGTGACTGTAAGATATAACGTTATATTTGTACGAGGACATTGTTGTTCTTGCCTGCCAATTTATTTATCGCTCTCTGTATAATTGTCATCCTTGTGACCATTGATACATGTACACAGCTGTGTTGAATACTTTTGTGTCCCCCTTTTCGACCCCGAACATCCCTCCCCTTCTTCTTTCCTTCTTTTCGATTCCATTCGAAGCTGACTTTAGTTGAACAAACGTGCTTGACGGTGTCTCGTTGCCTTTTAAATTCCATGCTCCTCGTTCGCTCCAGAATCGAGACACTTTTATTTCCACGCCAGCCACGCGCTGCAAATTGCCTGAATGTTATCGAGACGAGTTCCAGCCACTGAATTTGGAATCGATCCAAAGCTCAATGGATTTATAATTGGGAAAGCCTCTCGTAATTGCGAAGAATCCAAGAGGCTTTGGGGCGTTCGAATTCAGTGTCGAAATTTTGAGCGAACACTTCGGGCAGATGCACGCGTCTGTTCCATATACGCACACCGATCCCTCGTTTATCATTTGTTTCGCTTTCGATGGTATTACTTTCCCTTCTGTACCCCTTTGTATACGTATCGTTTCTTATGATTTCTCTTCTGTGTCTTTAGTTCAGTCGTTCTTACGTTTTCCATCGGTGTCTTCTATCCCCCGCCTCCTACTCTCAATGCATGCCCGCTGCTATGTCCTCGTTTTGATAGTAGACGTACTCGAAGATGCGTGGAAAAACGATACCGAGTATCGCTGCGCTCCCGCAACCTCACATACACCACACAGATACACGCGATACGCGTTTGGCTCATTCGTCTCGACAAGCCCACGTTTGAACTGGCGACGAGGTTCGAAGCATTGCACGAACGACTGGCTTGATCCAATCTACAACTGCAATGGGAACCGAGCACAGGCAAACGAAGGGGACAAGAGAAACGCTGCGCGACACAGAAGAGCCCTGCACGCGAGTCCACTTGTTTCAGAGCACCCCTCTTCTCCCCTCTGTCCTCTCTTTTTCGTTCTTTCCCTTTGGTATGACCTGCCTGTACACGGAACACACCCTTCTGCGTTGAATCGTCTTAGAACGCTGTCTGTAAACACAGAAAGGTGACCGAACACGTTCATAGAGGAGCGATACGCTTTTGTCCTCGTCTGACCACATACACGCCAGTGTCACTCGCGAGCTGAAGCTCTGTTCTTGATTTTAGAGTCCCGACGACGACACGCTTCGCGATACGATCAGAATCAAAGCTATCGGATCGAGGTGACACGGAGCTCGACTGGACACACGCGTAGCTCGTTTCTTTCTGTTCGCCCTTTTGTTTCTTTTTCTCGTTGTCTGACACGAATTGCCTGACGACACAAGGAATGTGACAGAGCGCACTTGCACACCTAACTGCACCATGGTCTTGAGAATGAAACGCACACGAGTGGCACACGATATTTGAATGTCCTGACCATGAACGAGGAAAGAGACGAGACTCCTCCGAATCGGTGGGCAATTTTGGCCGACCTCTGGGACCAAGTGTCATTTAATTGTCGCGAGTCTCGGTCTCTTTGTTCAGAGGCACGTAGCTGACGCCGACACGCCTCGTGCCCGAGCCTTCGTTCGCACAAAACGCGCGAAACTGCGTGTCGCATGCTGGCTGCTCGCAACAAAGCAAACTCGGCTGGACCAAGCCGAGCGAACCAACACGAGACTCGTTCACTTTGAATGCGTGCGTGTGTGCGTGTGCGTGAGCGTGTGCGTGCGCGCGCGCCTGCGTGAGTGCCTTGACTTTTCCATCCAACACCAAAAACACGAATCTTGCACGGGGCGCCCGCACGACTTGATCCCTCCCCCCCTCGAACAGCAGAAAGAAAGAAGCAAAAGAGGAAACGTTTGAGTACCTCGAGCGGAGGGATTTGCAACCCTCCTTAGCCCCTCCCTACGAAACTCCTACTTATTTTGTTATCTTCTAGACATTTTTTAGCTCGCTCTCTGGACATCTTAATTCCTTTCGGTTCATCTTTTCGTTTCCTTTCGTCGTTTCTTTTGCCATAGCCGCTCTTCCTCTAGTTTCTATCGCGACTCTCACTCCAAGCACCAAACTTGCATCTCTCCACCCGGAAATTGATCCCGATGCAAACGACCGAAGGACTGGGAATAACAGATATCTTAAGTTTCAATCAGTATTCTTCGAGTTTGATACAAGTAGCGTATAGAAATTCCAGTCAGACAGTCGTTGCATCAAGCTCGACCATCACTCAATCCCTTATCGATCGCATTGAGTACCCAAATGACAAGAACGTCTAAATGTAAGTCGTTATCCCATTAAAGAAAAGATGTAACACCGTAAAACATACAGTAGTCTGTAAAAAATCACCCCTATTCACCTTGGTATAATAAGGGAGGAAACAATCCTTTTAATGTCACCGTTGCGTTGTACACACCCCATAGGGTCGGGCAGAAACACGTATCTAGGTTAACGCTAATGTTATACACCTATCTGTTTTCCTTTCTCTGTCTCTCTTTCTCTATCTGTCGACTAGAAAGTGTCACTATATATGTACACACATCGCGTAACTTACAGATTTCGCACTCTAATTTACACGTCGTGCATCTATTACATACTTGCGATACCGTGTGAACGATGGAAGTCGGCCCAATCATACGCCTATACTACTGAATTTCTGCCATGTCTGACTTATCGTTGAGCGTTTACCGCAATCGTGCATAGATCTCGTGACTGTTGCGTATGGATGGGCAGGCTTCTCGATTATAAAAGAGAGCGAGTTCCCTTTGATCCCCTCTCGGGAAAAAAAACGGGAGAAAGGGAATCGCGATGTCGTGGAAGGCGTCGATTTTCGTAACGAGGTTCGTCGCGGTTCGTGAATACGCGCGCGTCTATAGCCTTGTACCGTCTGTCTGTCTGTCTGTCTCTGTCGGCCGTGTGTTTGTCAGTGTATGCATTGCAGTTCCATCGGCAAAGCGACGTGTACAAGAACACGCTGAAGTACATGAACATGTGCTTCACGGGGATGTTCACCGTCGAGTGTATACTGAAGATTGCCGCATTCGGCGTGAGGGTAAGCTCCACTATGCCAACAAATCCCTCATCGAACAGATTATGTACCGAGAGAACGTACGCGCTTAGAAACTGCCGAAAAACGATTCCTCGACGTGTCGCTGCATTTTTCGACGACTTATCGAACGGGTAGAGGACCGAGAGCAATGGCAGCGACAGACGTCGCGGAATCGATTTTCGGTGTAGACTGGTAAGTTCCGCTTATTAGAAAGCAATTAGAACGTTTTCTTTTCCTTTCGAGAATAGGTAGTATCTTGTCGACTCGAGTACTCGAAAATATCCGTGTATTACGAAGATACATGTATGTACGAGTATCTTAGATCACTACTTATTGTTAGAAAATCCTTTTGTGTTCAGGGCTGAACAGACGCTGGACATCCAGCTGTAGCCGTAGTTGTACTTGCTACCTACTTTTCTTCTCGTTCCCTCTAGTAATACGTTTCTGTAGAAACATTACTGTAAGATACTATAGTCTGGTTAAGATTACCCTGTCCTTTACAGTCCGATTGCATCTGTAAGAGATTGCAGCGGATGCTCAGCTCTCTACACGATCGGAACGACTTTTACGTTCATGCACATTCATGCTCCGAGAAGATTGCAGGATCAAGAAGATTCGAAACATATTGCGCGGGCATAATTGCCCTTTGCTTCGATCACGTCACAGTTAAACGGTCTTCTTCACCCTGTTCTCTTCGATCTAACACAGAACACACGAAGGATGTCGGATCACGCTTACACAGTCATCCGAATTCTTCGCAATTCGTCAAATTTACTCTCGAAACTGAAAACAAGTTCAACAGCCGACTATTTCGTGGGAAATCTCTTGAGTGAATCAGTTCGAAGATTAAATTAGAAATAAAAGCTGCATCTGGCTGTCGAGCTTGTTCCCAGAAGATCTAGTTAGTCTATGTAACACGAACACACGCACAACACAACACGAGACACGCGCCTTCACACTGATCAGTACCCAGACACGAAGAGACCAAATATATCTGTCGCGTTGAATTATTTTCCGTTCATCTATCCACCTATTTATCTCTTACTCTGTCTTCTGTTTCTGGCTGATTATTTTCATTTCGAAAGAACTTTTCCCACGAGATGCGTTGAACGGGGGGGACTGCCTCGAGGAAGCGAATCCGCTACCCAGCACGATAAAGGCAACCCAGAAAGCTGCCGTGCATGCTCTCCGTCTTGCTGCATCCGCACGAAATCACTGCACGTTGACATGATGTTTTTGGAATCTTGCATGCCTCGCGTCGCTCCGACGTGGAGTATCGATTCGAGGATGATCGAGGCGCGCGACCGATACTCGACGTCAAGCAGCGCTGCTGTAATGACTACGTGTTATAGGCATTATTCGAAAGTCAATGGGAAAACGGAAGCCTCGGGAAAGCTTCCGGTTCCCGACACATGCATGCCATTCTGCCATCGTCGAGAGGGCCGATTATGTATCAGTTTCACACACACTCACCACACATACACACACAAGAATCGAGCATCGTTTCGTGTGCGTCACCGATGATTAGATACGCAAACACGGCGAGCTATCTCGAAGGATCGCTCTGTAAGAGATTGGTTAGACTTGCTTCTGGGACAGCCCCAGAGAAATTGTCCTGAGCGAAGAGGGAACAAAATTCTCGCAACGGGAGTACCTTCTTCCTTGTTATTCAAAAATAAGAGTGCCATAAATTATCGCGAACGTTCGTCAAAAAGGTTCGACGACATAATCGAGACCAAAAGTCAAGCAAGTGACCCCGTTGCGAAACCATTTCGAAGTTCGACAGGCGATTCGAGTAAAGTTTCTTTCCTGGGAACGAGCTTGTCCGCCACTTTATTTACTCGAACTACTGCTTCAAAGGAGAATGGAGTTAGAAACGCGCGTGGATTAAAAGGAATGAAATAGCATTCGCGTGACCTGTCGAGCCACGAAGTAAATAGCAGATAATGGAACCAGATACGATCAATGTAAAGGATAAATTGTGTTATCGAAGAAACAGCCCGTCCCGAAAGTTTGCGAGATTCGGTAAAGTCGAGTTAACGACAGAGAAGTTAACGAAAAAGAAAGCGATTAAAGTCGACTAAATCGAACGAGCAGAAACGAACAGTAGAGAATAATGGAAGACGGGCAACGATACAAAGTCTGAGCTTGTGTTACGTCTGTGTGTTGGGTGTATTTTGTAGTATCACGAGGCGCCGCCAATACTATTGGACACCTTGACCGTCGTGAACTTGGTCGTCACCCTCCTTTTCCTCATTGAGTGCATCCTTAAACTCGTCGCCTTCGGATGCAAGGTATAGAAACAGCCTCTTAATCACTAACTTCACTAACTTCAATCACACGCAATTGTATTAATATTATAGCGTATATGATGTAACATTTTTTTTCTCTTTTATTTCTCCACTCAACGGTCAACGATAACCCTTCGTGCCCCGCGGTTATAGCCACGTTTCGCGAGAGTCTCAGGCAGGGAAACGAGAAACGGCGGAAAATAGGAATATCTGTGTCGCGGCTGGTACATAAAAGATTCGAAGCATAGTCCCGTCGAAGGCTCGCCTTTCTCGAGTCGCGTCCCATTGTAGTTCGGTCGACCCAAGCAAGTAGAAACTTTTGTGAACGTACGATCTCCTTTGTTGTTTGATCTGTTTCAGAGGTACACGATGCAAGAGCGATCGAAACGCGTCTACCGATTAGAACTTCGAGCGGTACTCGTGAAAACGGGGGAACGACTTTTGATAACCGGGTTTCGTGAAACACTCCAGAATATACTCATAAAACAAGTTGTCTTAGCGTGTGTACTCTTATCATGGAACTAGCTGCTTCGTATTCTTTGAGAAACCTTAACATTGGAGGTTGCTTGTAGACTCCTATCCTCCGCCAATACACATTTTCTTCTTGTTTTCACGCGTACTGTCTATAGGTTCGTCAGTATACTTTTCACTGACCCTCTGTATCTAGAGTAAAACTAGAGTTTTACGTGGCGATTGTACTGAGAAGCTGCGATAGAACCGAGATTGTTACGCTGATATTCGCTTGCAATTTCGGAAGCGTTAGAGGAAAGTGACCTCTTTCCTGGAAGATAGTTGAAAAGTAGAGCTTCCCGTGAATAAGCGCGCGTTTGTATCTCCCCTTTTCTCTGTACCTCTCTCTCTCTCTCTCATTCTCTTTCTCTCTCTCTTCCGTCAACCCCTTTTTCTTTCTAGTTTGCTTGCTATTACCGGCATGCTCCCGTAGAAGACTTCTCTTTAGAGGCGATCTCGTCACTTATACTTCAGCTGATCACCGATCACTGAAGCGCGCGTCTTCGATGTCTCGTAATCGCCTTGAAACCCTCTCATTTTCCACCAGCCCCGATTATTCGGCCCAGAATAAATCAGACAGAGAGACTAGCCCACTGTCTTCTAATCGTGTACCAGCTTTTCGCGTACTTCTCCCATCTGTATCGTAGACACTTTACGTTGCGTGTGTATATAGAGTAACGTACCCAATGTATGACAGCTATCGATAACATTGAACGTAATAGTTTAGATGTACCGAGACTCAAGTAGAAACAGCGCGTATACTTCACGCAAGCTTTCTAGCGATACTTCGCTAGACGTTTCCTAAACTTTCCTCCGTAGCCGTCCACGATTGCGAAACGTTTCGAGAACGAAGAGATATGGCCTTTACTCGAGAGAACACCGCTCGTGAGCACAACCCTTCGTCACACACTTTGGTTGACTCATAATTAGCGTTTATGTTCGTGTAAGGGTGCGTACAAACACACACACGTACACGTACAAGCACATACACACAGAAGACACACTACACCCAAGTCGAATTCGTAGTTTCTTTCTTAGAGGTAGTTTAACAGACATTCTACACACTCGATGCACTTCGAAGTTTACTCGGGGCGCTTCATTGAATACAGATGAAAATGCAAAGACGAAAGTGCAAAGAAGTTTGTCCGAGGAAACTTCGAAGCGGCAACGATAGGCAAGATCGCTACCTCGACCGTTCCTAATCGACTCTTTTTTAATCCCCCGCGAGCAGAACTTCTTCAAAGACGCTTGGAACACGTTCGACTTCATCACGGTGATCGGCAGCATCGTGGACGCCCTCGTGATCGAGTTCGGGGTATGTAAAGTTTCAGCAAGTTCCGTCATAAGTCGCTAAACGAGTAAATGTTCAGACCGAGATGTAGTTACGCGAGGAGAAGTAGAATATCCAAACGTTCTTTTCTTTCTTTTTTACTTAAATCAGAAACCTTGAGAAAACCTCAAACTCCTGTTAACTGTGTAACCCAGTGTTGCTTGATTGTACATTTCGAGTGTTGTCTTTCCTTTAACCCCTTTGCTGCTTCTTTAGTCTCAGCAGAAATGTACAGGCATAGCAGGTAAATCGATCAGATCTTATTCGAACCCCTACAGTCTCATGTATTTAAGTAGCTTTATGCTGCATTCATACGCAACACACTCATACTGTACATTCTCACATCTGCACAGTATACAATCATCACGATATTTGTAATGGACACGTAACAATACGAGGAGCATCGTTTAAAAGAGAACACTTCTCATCTCGAATAAGGTGATCTCCACTTATGGTTCTGGCCAGAAATGAAAGCAAAGTTTTCTTTTGAACGACTCTCGCTCCCTATAGCAACAGTTAAACACTTTGACCAAACAACATATAACTACAGCACTGCCCATCAAGTATTTACTTAATTCCTTTGTAGTATAAGTGTATCTAAGACCTGAAGTAAAACACCGTGCTACATCCATATGCTGTAATTGAACTCCAGTAAACGAGTCAGATAGTTGAGCGTCGTTGTCGCATCGAAACTATCGAGTCAGTCGAGTTCTCCCTTAAGATGCTTGCACTCCTAGTAGGTTTGTTGAACCGACAGAGGTTAAAGAGCGTTTCTTGGCTAACTTTCTTTCAGACACCAAGGTAAGCCGAGCCACTTGTCCAAGCTTCGCGTAAATAAAACTGTGTACAGCAGTCTCGTCGCCAGATAGCTTCGTTTTTTACTGTAAATCTTCGCTAGTTTTTGCTCTTGTAATCGCATAATTAAGAGATCAGTGTGTGGAACCGTTCGATCGATCTCAATAATGTTGCAATGTCGTGTGTTTTCTTGTGCTAGGAGCGGTTTTCGAGTATGCCCAGTGGCGGTCAACTAGGCGAAAAAAAGGTATAAATTCGTCGCATTTGCACCACAGACGTAAGTGCCGGTTACTCATATAACAAGATGATATAACGCCTCGATCAATGTTCCAAGTGGAAACTGAACGATTAGAACGTTCGATTAGACGTGAGAGGAAGGTGACGTCGCGAATGACAAGACGATAGACCGTTACGTGAACGCATGGAGAGAAGAGATGCGAGACAATGACTCGTTGTTGGTACAGGATGACTTTCTACAGAGACACCAGACATTCACACATCGCAGACACATTCGACACGTCGCTACAGTATCGACACGATCTTTATACTTGTTGCGTATACACAGACACTACCTCGAATGCATATGGATGCGGTATTAACGACAGATCGACACTTTTATGATCATTCTCGTTGCTTCTAACGTCGCGGCTCGCTCGACTGCAGCAAATGGGTTTAATGAACGACGTGCAGCAACCACGCGATAAAGATAATCGATTCTTTGCATTCAAGTCACGCGGTGCAACGTGTCTCTACTTTCTCGCCGCAACGATTTGGCGGGGACAGTGGTCCAAGGGTGTAGAGGGATTCAAACCACTCTATAGCTTCGTTCGTGCATCGAGACGGTTTTTAAGGCCGCGACAAAGGGTCAATGAAACCTTTTGCCGTGCGTGATTGATCGTAACGATACACTAGCGGAGCCCAGCTCGAATCGCGATAAGAAGCCGGCATTTTTGGGGGTTAAGTGCAATTTTCTCTGTCCCCTGCAGGAGAACTTCATCAACGTCGGCTTCCTAAGGTTATTCCGTGCCGCCAGGCTGATCAAATTACTCAGGCAGGGTTACACGATACGAATTTTGCTGTGGACCTTTGTACAATCTTTCAAAGTAAGTAGACTTCTCGAGACAATCAATAATTCAGCTATTTATTTCATGTAAATCGATTCCAATACGCTTTAATTCCTCTTACAGGCTCTGCCCTACGTTTGTCTCCTCATAGCGATGCTGTTTTTCATCTACGCTATCATCGGTATGCAGGTACGGATCACAATCTTAGAGTTAGACCCTTAGATGAACGTTTAACGAGTACCGAGGTCTGATATCTACTTGTCTATTTTAACGTCGAAAGGAGAGACGAATGAAACGTTAATTAACTGATTGTTTCTATTAATGAAAGCGAAATTTCGGGAGTTTCCAACGTGGTAGTAACGAAATCACGCTGGAGACGGTTCGGCCAAGCGAAACGAACGATGAATGATTTACAGGAAGAGAATGTTAAACGATACTCGGTTGTGGTGGTAATTAGTGACCATGGAATTCCGTTGTCAGGTCTTTGGAAATATATCGAACGATCCAGGAACAGCGATCGATGATCACAACAACTTTCAGTCCTTCTTCGCGGGTCTTATGTTGCTTTTTCGGTGAGTCGAGCAGCTAATCGCCGCAAGTTTGAAAGATGGGGTACAGTGACTTGTTGATGAACGAAACAACTACCGATTCGCGAAACAGTTCTGTTTGTGGGCGAGAAAAAATACAGAAAAATAGAAAAACCGTAGTCGACGCGGTGTCTTTCGAATTCAGTCGAAACGAACTGTTTCTAAAAGAGCAAAAGGACCCGAGCGATCGGTAGTGAATAACGATCGTGGTAGACTATATTGAGCTGTTGGCATGAGGTTTAACGAGAGTAAGCTGCTCGACGTGTCAGTCTGTTGTAATTAAACCCCTGCAATTAGACCTCCTATAGACCAGTTGTTCCATAGAGATGCTTGCCCTAGATTTTTCAAGTTGATCGCGTTACAGCGACGCTCGAGAGAATCGAAATTCCTCGAAAAGTACTCGAAAATCAAGTGCATAATGGGCACAGATCGACAGCATTCGATTTCCAGCGAGTGAATAGAGAATTCTCTCGAGAGGCTCGCGTATCGATCAAGGAACAAAGTAAAGAAGACTGTAGATCGTGATTAATGTGCTGGATGCGTATTTTGTTAGAAGGTAGATTACCATTATTACTGTGTACACTATTGCTATTTCAACTGTTACTTAGAAACTGAACACTATACAATTTCTAGCCACATATCGCAAGAAAAAAGTTGTCAGGTTTGCGGTACAATCTCCACAGATTTGTCGATCTCGATCGATTGTCAAGCCCGTTTAAACTATCGATTGATCGAATGAAAAGACTTGTTGCTAATGCCGTGACGGCCCTTTGGCCGTGGCCTTTTTCTTTCTGTCGGTCTCAGGTATTCGGTAACATCGCGCTGGATCCTGAGAGTTCTATTACCAAGCACAACAATTTCCAAAGCTTCATTCAAGGTCTGATGTTGCTTTTTCGGTAAGTAACACGCCACGAACTATGATAAACGGAACGGCTATCTTTTCTTTTCATTTTCATTTTCATTTTCATTTGTTCTCTCACCATTCGAGCTATTCCGCAGAAACAGAGCACAGCTGAAGTTTGAGTTCGCGACTAAGACGGTTGGGAAACTTAATTCTCTCTAAGCCATTGTTCCCTTCAAAGACTAAACCTTCATCGATGATACCGATAACTCCAGAACACTGTACTAGTCGAAGTTACTAACACACTAACGAAAACAGGCTGAACAACGCCCCATGCGTACAATTGCAATTAACACGTAGAATAATCGAGTAGAGAATTGAGTTACAGAGCCAGTATTGCTTTTGATGTTGCATTCGGATACGGTCAATCAATTTCGTGCATGGTGTTTCGAGACAGATTTAATCCCGTATTCAATAATCGCAACGCAGTTGTATTCGTACAGTTTACAATTAGTATTTTGAAGTAACACGTTCGTAGAAGTCTGTAAATCGAAAGTATTCATAGAACTTTCAGTTGACTAAAGAGGAGAGATCACCAAACGTGTTTCAAAAATTCAAATATTCAAACATTCAAATATTCAAATATTCAAAAATTCAAAAATTCAAAAATTCAAAAATTAAAAAATTCAAAAATTCAAAAATTCAAAAATTCAAAAATTCACATTACATTTGGAGAACTCTCGTCCTAAGTACCATGCTTGAGACTCAGTAATTTGCATGCATTTAAAAGATAAAATTAACCGATGGACGATTATTAAGGATCCCTCACTAGTTTTCTTGCTGACTAGATTAGAAGTAAAAAGAAAAGAAGAGGGACTCCTAGTATCAGCTTTCAAATTTTGCCATTATCTTAATTAAGTTTCAAGATTGAAAAATAACTAAATGAGAACGATATTCTTAGGTGTGCGACCGGTGAAGCCTGGCCGAACATCATGTTGTCCTGCATCAAGGGTCGTCCTTGTGACGTGAAGGCTGGCAAACAGGAACCAGGAGGCTGTGGATCGAACATCGCCTACGCTTATTTCGTCTCGTTCATTTTCTTCTGTTCGTTCCTCATGTTGAACCTGTTCGTCGCCGTCATCATGGACAATTTTGATTATCTGACGAGAGACTCGTCGATTCTGGGTGCTCACCACTTGGACGAGTTCGTCCGTATCTGGGCAGAGTATGATCCGAACGCAACTGGCAAGATCCATTACACCGAGATGTACGACATGCTCAAGAACATGGATCCGCCGTTGGGGTTTGGTAACAAGTGCCCGAATCGGCTCGCCTACAAGAAGCTCATCAGAATGAACATGCCGGTGGATGAAAATGGAAAGGTGAACTTCACCACCACGCTGTTCGCTCTGATTCGCGAGAACCTTAGCATCAAGATGAGATGCGGTAAGTGACGGCTGTTCCCTGTACCCTCTTCGCCTCTAAAGCGAAGATTAAAACGATTTCTTTTCACAGCCGACGAAAGGAACCGAGCGAACGAGGAGCTAAGAGAAACGATTGGAAGTATATGGCCTCTGCAGGCGAAAAAGATGTTGGACCTTTTGATACCTAGGAACGAAGGTGAGAACATTTCCATTATCTGAAATGGATCCGTGTAAAGAAGAGTTATCTACGAGTTTGTTGCGCTGTTTCAGAATTAAAGGGAAAGAACCTGACCGTTGGTAAGATATACGTCTGCCTTCTGATACTCGAAAGTTGGAGGTCGACCAGGTTTGGTCAGATAGAATCAACTGGACAGGTGAGTGTCTCATAGATTTTAATACGAGTGTCACACGTACGAAAATGGAAGCCCCTAGCAATATTTCCCTATTCAGACGAGAAACCTCTGTGTTTGTTCCCACGATTCGTTCATCGATTTACTGTCTCATAGGACATTCTCTTTTCTGACACTGTAAACTGTTAGTAATTCGTTCGAGTAATCAGACACTGCTCAGATAACGATCGAGCAAATCGAGAGAACGAAATTCGTGGGAGCCAGATGAGGATTGAGTTCAAATGGATGTTTGTCGTTGGCTTCTTCGTGGTAGAATATTTCACGTGACCGATATGAAGATCACGGTTCAAATAGACGATTTCCAAAGATTCCAAGTAGCTTCTTGACAACCTATGAAAGCTTAGTATCGCAAGATCATAAGGAGACACGACGAATCAAAAGCTGAATGCTTGAGAACCGTCGACCGACACGCAGTCTCATCGAAAATCAAATGTCAAAAGTATTTCTAATATTAACCGCGATTCTAAGCTTTTTTCCTGAGTCCTAACATTCTAATGCTATATTACTGTGTGCTCAGTAGTGCTGAGAATTTTCAAAAATTCACACGTATTTGAACGAGTAACGAGAAATCGAGATTTCTAGTTGCCTTCTTTGTCCTAGTGCTCTCGATATTTTTGGGACATATCAACTTTACATTATGAATGATAAATTATAAATGAGACCCGATCGTAGCGCTGGGACAATGAATTGGCATAAATAGTTAATTATTATCTACAAACAAAGAAGACATTCAATCTTTGTTTGTCAAGTTGAATTAGTCCGACTCAATATGTGTAGAAGCAGTTCGATGTCACCCTTCCTAAACGTTACGGTTCGAATTTAATGCAACCGATTAACGTAGATTGTTCTACTTCGATACATCGTTTGCAATTTTGTATAAAATTCTTAGTAACAATGATATCAGACACGTGTCGGATTTCACTCATGAAATCGTATAACAGTACGATGTATCGACGTGAACATAAACTATTGATAGAAAACTAGGACAATATGATTTTTGAATGAAATTAGAATCTTAGAGAAGAATCTGTGTGTTGAATTTATACGTGTTTTCATTAAAGAATCATAGAAAAAGAGTACGACAACGAGGTTTGAACCTTCGAATTACTCGAAAATAGAATTACATTATTATTACTGTTATTGTTATTGTGATTATTGTGACTATTAGTGTAGGAGTAATTTAAATCGAATTTAACTACAGACTATACTACAAGAGGATGTTCACGCAGCTCTGAATCATCTCTTTGTGTCTTTTCTCTTTGTTTTACAGAACGATAACGATCTTATCGATAACGATAATGCTGGGCAAAGTCCTCCAGCCCAGGCGGTAGTACTTACATTTTTCTCTTACTTATTATCATCTTAATACGGTCCTTCCGTTTTGTTTTTCTTTGTACATTCACTTTTCTTTTGTTCACATACTTGTTTATACGTTTTATTATTTGCCGTGAAGGATAGCATTCGACTGATTGTATAAAAGTTCAATTTCCACAAAAACAGAAAAGAAGAAATGTGATTTTAAATTGTATCCTTCCCAGCGAATAATTTTTACTTTCTTCTGTACATAATATCATTTACGTTTGTTTTATATTTTACTAACCACTAACTCGCGCAGAGACACAAGTAGCCAGTTGTTCATAAAATCTGTATATTAGCTTGTAAGATGAATCGACCTATTCTGTAACATATTCTATACTTTTTTGACTAGAGAAATAGGCAACTGTATCTCTGCTCTTTTTTTAATCTTGTACATTTCTTTCTATGCATTCACCCACAGCACACTGTTTTCGACACACATTACACTTGTAACTTTTACAAGTAATTTCATTTTTGTTGGACTTACGTTTCATTCATGTCGTAGACATTTTTCTTTCCGTACAATTTTTTTTGAGTACCGTCACTGGATCACACATTGATGAATGACAACGCAACCACAGTTGATAGATAACCTTATTACCTCTTTTAAAAAATTGAGAAGAAATACATACGAAGAAAAATCGAAAGAAAAACTAATGAAAGCTAATCAACCGCAGTTGCGTTCTATACGAAACCACAATATCACACACTCGATCTTTTCTTCTTTCTTAGGCACTTAATAAATTAGTCAAAGTATTTACTAGAGCATCTGTCAGATTCACACGATATATAGAACTCTTAGGATCTTTAGTCTTTCCTTTTAAAAGAGCTTCCTTTCTAATAGCACGTCTCCTCTTCAGATAACGAGCAATTAGTCTAGGATAATACTTGAAATTAGTCGAAATGCGTTGAATTTTACGCAGCAATGAAAGGTGGTCGAGAATCATTTAAAAATGATTTTGAAAAAAAAGCTGACGAGTTCCAGCATCGAATTTGACATGATCTTTCAGAAGCACGCACGACAATGCGTAAAATTGCAACGCTCTGAGTTTTCTAGTGGTTGTGTCGATGTCATGTGGGCTTGGTTCGCACGTGTGCCCACGTGAAAATCGGCTCTTTGCCCCCGAGAACACGATTATAGCTGCGTGCAAGTAAGTCACACCTAGACCATGGAACCTCATAGACTAAATTAGATCGGGTGAAAGAAAAAAGTCGGAGAGACTTGATCCTCGAACATAGCTCGCCTTTTGCCTCGAGTATCACTCCGTTAGTAACGATTTAGTCAATCACTAAATTATTTGTCCGACTAGCTTTCTCTTAGATCACTAGTTTTCCGTAACCATGTCTTTGACCGCTAGTACCCAATGTAGCGTCGATTTAATTAGATCACTAGAAATTTATTTATTTATTTTTCCTTTAACAGTAAAATTCTTGTTAATACAACTCTGCTGCAACTGTTCGTTTTTACTATTTTCTTTGTTATTTTTTATTTGTGATCCTTGAAGAGCTCTTGATATGACCGTAGTGAGATCGAGGAACCCACCTCCGATTCGAAGAAGCTGTTCGAGGAACAGGGATGTCATTTTGCGAAAGAATAAGCGACCTACCATCTCGATGTGCGTTCCTCGAGTTAGATTTTCGGCATTCTTGTTAGTTAGTCTGAACATATTTTCTTTTATATCTTTTATCTGTCTGTTTTACATTCTCTGAAAACCATAGCTGCCTCACGTAGCTTAGAGACGATCTTTAGAAGTCTTTTACTAAGTACCATCTCTGTAGACCGACTGCCTTGCTAGTTCTCTTCAAACTTTCTTTCTATAAACTACACTCTGCTAATCGATTACCTCGCGACACGCAACAACAACAAGAAACAACGATTACTACACAATTTTGTAGTTAGATTAAAAATCGTTCCATGGAAGATTCGGTGACGACTACATATTTTTCGAAACAAACGATGCTGTGAACAACCAAATGTTTATGCGTAATAATGAAATGTACTTGTTAGGAGACGAAGGTACGATCGTATTAGTGTACTGAAATCAGAGTACCTTTGTCTCAATTTCGCAAATATTTTTCATTATCGTTGATCAAGGGAAGGAAAGACTCCTATCTGGGAGTTTTCTTCTCTGTAATTGACGTATTTCGTAGTAGACAAAGAGTTGAGTATTTGTGACCGTTTTTGGTATTCAGAAAATTTGGTTAAAAGTAGGCAACAGTAGATAAAACATAGCCAAATATGGCGTACGTAGGCATGTTGAAAATTCGAGTAAAACGTACACTTGCGACTAATCTATGTGCCTGTATATGATGCAGAGTCCTTAGCCCCCAGAATTAGATATCCAGAATCATATTTGTTCGTTGCGATTGGCTTGTGTACCGTGTTTGTCATATATGTATTATCTTAAACGAGTTATCTGCAAATCGTCGACGTTCCTACGTGGTAGTAAAGTAAAATTTCTGCCATTTCTGAAAGACTTACGAGGAGAGGTGTTAACGCTTTTAAATATTCAAATTTTCAAATTTTCAAATATTCAAATATTCAAATATTCAAATATTCAAATATTCAAATATTCAAATATTCAAATTTTTAAATATTCAAATATTGAAATATTAAAATTTTCAAGCCTGTGTTTGATAAATTCTCCTCGTCAGTTATACAATTAAAAGAGTTTAAAGAAGAACGTCGATGATTTATTTCCTTGCATGCTTACTAATTTTTGCATTTCCACAGTGCCGTAAACGTGACAAGTAAATAAATGTATCTATTTGCATATGATACTTTAAGCTCATTCGTAACACTTAACAAACGAATAAATTAATGATTAACATTTGTTCGTAATCTACATATAGCTCGTTGACAAACATATACAGGCTTTGCCAAAGTGTGTACCACCGTCACAAAGAAACAAATTTGCCGTACCACTTTTATTACAATCTTTTTTATATGTGTACTATATTCTTTCGCACACACATATGAAACGGCGCATATAGTTGGAGGGCGGCGTGTTCTTAGCGACACTCTCAAGCGCACCACCACAATACTTTTTCTAGCATGGCCTCTTTCTTTCTTTAAGAAACAAAAGTCTAAAATTCTCTTCGATTCCCTTTCTAAACTTGAACCTTTCGAAAAGCACGCAAGCGAAAGAAAGCAAGGTAAATCGAGGAAACGATAAACGAAAGCCTGTATGTGCCTGTACATACTGTACCATAGTATATGGGTTGGCTCGGGGATCGGACGATCGTCTAAACGCCGATCGACGAGAAAAATCAATACCATAGAAACAAGTATCGACCAGCTCTGATAGCCGGTGTGCTTTCGCACGTTCGACTTTAGCAATCGGCCTTCCTCAACTGCATACTGGACGTGACGGCGGTGAATCACACCGGAAATAATCACGGGACCGGAAGTAGAGCGAACAGCCTCGAGCCGGTGGTACGGCCAACGCCAGATGCCAAGCACGATCAGCAGAAGGAGCAGAGGGAGGAAGACGACGGGGCCCTCGGGGTCCTTGCAGCCGCCGAGCATAGACATCAACATAGCATCAGGTACCCTCACCTTCGAATCATCCCTTTAGCTGTACAACCTCGCAGAGACTAACGACGATCGTTCGTTTCTTTCAGAAATAAAAAGGTGAACTGGAAGATGTCCCACCAGTACGATATACTAGGCAGCAGCGGAGAGAGTAGCCAGGGAGGGGGTGGGTCTGGGGTTGTACCCGTAGTTAATGACGAGGATCGCGCCCCCGAGCTAGAGCCATTGCTGGCTGAGGTGCCCTCCCAGCAGGATCAAAACTACTACTACCACCATCACCATCACGACCAATACTACGATACCGATAAAGATCTATACTATGACCATCACCACCACCACCACCATCATCACCATCACCATCATCATCATGCTCACCGACCACCCTCGTACTATCAACACCAGAATACCTACGCACCTCGCTCCTCGATCCGTTATCACAAGGTCTCTCGGCTCGATTCAAATTATCATATCCTCTCGTGATTTCGATAGCTCCATCCCTCGGTCGGTTGCGATTGAGAACGTGTTTGTCCAGCTTTCAACGTAGACCGCGATGGAACGAGCGTCTATCACTTCGATCGTGGTGGATAGATCTTCGTATAGTTGGCTCATCGAAATTAACAGATTCGTCTTTAGATCTGAATGTGCGGACGCTTCTTTAGACTTAGACAGACTGCCGTTAGAGTCTGCTACTTCGCGAGTAGTTTCAACCGAGACGATACAGACGGGAACACTATTAGATTAGTACACGACAGTTTCTCATCGAACGATCTACTACATTTAACGGCATTAGATTAGATTTAGATCAATAGATTCGAGCGCAAAAAATTAGACTAGACATCGTACGTTCCGTGGTCGGTTAATCGTGATACAAGACAAGTATTGTGCGTGATGTCGTGAGTCAGTAAAGATCAAGATCGATTTACAGTCTAGAACTGCTTCTAATCTATTAAAAATATGGCAATATTTTAAGGCACAAATCGATCTTGAACGCTAAACATTAGCGTCTCTGTACATACATGAACTTAGTGTCAAACACTCGTTTAGCGAGCCACCTAGATAACATCCACAACCACCCCATTACCTGAATTCGAACTTCTTAGCAAACGTTCAACGTGGATATTAGAGAAACCCCACCCTTGACCCTAGCTGCTTTCAGCCTTGAGATTACTGTTAAGAGCAACGAAGCATTCGCGATTACCAGCGAGTGCCTCGTTCTCTTTTTGTCTCTTTGTTTTATCGTAATATTCCATTGTGTATCCGCATCCCGGTAAGTAAGAGGCACCTATGGAACGAATCTCGATATACAAAAGGTAGTGGACACGCTCGTCTCTTATCTTTCACCGAATCAGCCCAAGAAACGAGCAACAACACCCAGAGCATGTGCATGCCCAACTCTCTTTTAATGCATGCTTCTACACGCGCGTAAATGTGCCTGTAATCCACTACTCTGTTCCACATCGCTGATTGTTCTTCTCATCTTCGAGATTGTCTACCGTTTAATCGAGAGAAAAGAATAACACGAATTGTGGGCGAGCCTTTGCGCAAGTTTACAGAGAACGCAACAACGTGGCAAGAAACAAATGCATTTCTAATGTAGGTATGTTCTTCTGGGATCCATGAAAATGTTTCGAGCAGTAAACTCGCGCGAAGGTTCGCGCTTCGGAGGCAAAAGGCGTCTCGAGTGGAGAAAGATATTTGTTCGAGGCGCGAATCGTTAGTAACGATGGCAAAGAACCGGCGACACCCCGACTCTCCTTAAACCCCTGATTCACCGCGATCACGGAACGGTTCCCTAACCGACGAGTCTGTTCGTTTAGATGGAGCTTCAGAACGTCGTAGTTAGTGACTCGCGCGCCGGTAGCCTCGAGAGTCTCACCCCTGGCGGCGAGAGACTTCATCCACCTGCCCATCCAACTAGACGTCCCACATGCTCGCCAAGTTTAAGGTAAGGACTTTAAACACGGTGTGATCGAAAACGAACAATAATCAATTATTTTTTTATTGTACAAGGCACTCGCCAGTCTACGGATCGCAATCACCGAGACGACCTAGGTACGATCATCACGGTCATTATTACCACGAAGGACCAGGGTTTAGCGACACTGTTAGCAACGTCGTCGAGATTCAGAGACACTCGCATCATCCCCATTCGTCACAGTACAATCATCGGCACAGGATACGAGGTACAAGACAGCAATGATAATACCAACGAAGAAAACACGGTGCAACGATAAGTCCTTTTTAATAAATCCAACCTACGAATCTCTTTCGTCACTTCTGAGGCATTGACAACGATTGTCTGGATGCGTTTGCTATGATTTGAAGGTTCGTCAAGGAACAAGAGATTCGTAGTGGCGATTTACGAATATATGAATGTCGCTATAAATGGTTTACTCGCAAAAGACAGAAGCTCTGTGTCACTCGATGTAATATGTTTCTTCGTTTTGTTCTGTTTTGCGCCTACAAAGACTATTACGACCACTACGACTATTACGACGATGGTAATTTCTTTGGCAACTCCGTTTCATTCCCTGTTCCAAAGCAATTTTATTACTACCTTCGAATTACGATCGTTTGGCTTTCACAGTTATCTCGTGTTCTCTACCTTGTTTTAACCACACAGTCAGACACAGACAAATCGACACGGATTAGCGATTAGCCTTCTTTACGCAACATTGTACACAACAGACACCGGAAATAGCGAGCGATATTCTTTCACCGACCGAGTTCCGCAAGGGTTTGTCGAGGGTGAACAAAATTCATTCCCCTCTCGACAATCTCACGAAATATTTTTCAAGCTGGACCATTTGAGTCTTCACAGTGATGCTTATTTTTCGTTTTTAGCATCTTTCTAATGTGTATAAATATCTGTTGTGCACGAGATAGATATATACACGCGCTTTCGATATCGAGCACTATTGCACACTCAGAACTCGCACACATTCCTTTCTTCCTACACACGTATCGAAACTACACGTAGCGTACAATGCCACTCTGAAATCTGTAGCATCAATATCGGCATAGCAAAGACGAAACACTCCCATTGTCTTAAAAATTGCACGCCCCTTTAATATCAGCTTAAAGTCTTGCAAGCTCGTTGAAACTACCGCATCGTTAGAAAAGTAGCATGCAGCCCGTGAATGTATCAATTTTAAAAGCTCACAGAGATTAAAAATATTCCAGCATGTCGATCAATGAGAACCCTTTCCTGCACCTTGTTCCCCCAGCCAGTCGATTATAGTCTTCTAAGCGCTATCGCCGACTCAGATTCGATCCAGCTAAATTCCATTACGTCTAAGGACTCTATAGCTAGCCAATCATACCCGATACGAGTTACTCGGGATCCCGTGTACCGATCGATCCTCTAGGATAACTAGAGCATAGTCGGCGCAGAGAACCTACGCGAGCACAGTTTTCAACGACTGTATCCGCCAGGTCCGTGGAGCGCCTCGACGAGTCCAGCGAGGACGCCGAGTCCCATTCATCGTATGGAACAGGGACGCCACTACGGGACGACCAGCCTGGAGCAACGTTCGAGGAGTCCTAGCCCGATAGGTGGTCGTCAGCCAGCTCATTCCCATCAACACTATCATCGGCATCACCCTCATCAGCACAGCTACCCGGTACTGGTGACGAGAAGAGGGCAAGGTCGACTACTGCCGCCAACGCCGAACAAGCCCTCGACCCTGCAGCTCAAACCGGCGAACATCAATTTTCCCAAGCTAAACGCCTCGCCGACCCATGGATCGCAGATGCCCGCGCCGCACATGCTGATCCCGGCTGGCATGCAGCATCCACCCCCTGGACACATGTCGGGGATGCAACCGAGCCACTGTCCGCTGAGCTTCGAGCAGGCCGTGGCAATGGGTCGCGGGGGTCGTCTGTTGCCCAGTCCTGTGCCCAATGGCTACAAGCCGCAGCCACAGACCAAACAGAGGACACCCAGGTGACTAGCTAGTTTGCTTGATTCTCGATGTGAAGAACAGAAATAAGGGGGCAGGAGAAAATTCGAGATAACAAAATGCTCTAGGTATACGAGAGTTGCTACTGCGAAAGAACACTAACGATTCTTGGTTGATTTTAGGTCGAGACACTCGGACAGTGACGAGGACGACTGGTGCTAGCCAAAGTGGGACCCTGGACGGTGGTCCGGTGACGTGGACGCCCCCAGGCGTCTTTGGGTTTGCGCGTGAATCTTCCAAAAGGGAGGCGCATCAGTCTAGCCGCGAATTTGGGAGCGGTGAAAATCGATCGACTAGCTCGGGCCTCGGACACTTCGTCGATAAAGATCGATCGGATTTTCTGGCCAAGAGAACTCCGAGTCCCGTGGATCAGAGAGATTCAGTGACTGCTGAATGATCGAGGGTTCAGGCGAGATCAGTCCACGGGAAGGAAAGACGAAGGGGGATAACAGAGGTGATGGTACACCTCGATGGGACCGAGCAGTCGAGATTTGTGTGGACACGAGGATCGATGGAAGTCCAAGGCGACTTGTTTCAAACGATTCTCGAATGACCAGGGAAATGAAAGGCGATGAATAAAGGGTTGAAAGGATTCTAAAGAAATACGCGACTGATATGGAAGCAACATCGGATAATCGTTACAGGGATAACAAAAAGGAACATACATACGTACACGAGTATAAATAATCGTCGAGGCAACATCGAAGAAACTGTGTGCCGCGATACGACGATCGTTGATCTAAAACGTGGAGCGAGCATGAGCTGTCGCTCGGTAATTTCGTGAAAACTCCTAGTGTCGGATATATATTGCCGAACGCTCCGGAACTTTCTCCATTTTCACGCGAAACTTTCTTTCGTCTCGAACTTCGAAGCTTCCTTCGCTGTGCTTTTTAATCGACGGACCGAGCCGAGGAGGATCCACTTTTTATACGATTATACGAAGGGAAACGCTTAGTCGAGCGTTCGATTCGGGTCTCTATCCGCGCAAAATTATCACGTCTCTGATGCCCGTGTCGAACTGTTCGTGGCGTCGCCGACTCGGAAGCTGGAACGTCGGAAACGGAACACCACCTCCCGTGGGACATTCTCTTCTTGATTTCTTTCGAAGATGCGTCACGATTCGTCAGAGAAGTTCTCGATGCGAATAGACAGGACTGAGCAGCGACAGTGAATCTTCTCTGGCGAACAGCGTTTCGCGCGTGCGAACTGTACGAGAAGATAGGAAAGGACACCGTTCGACGATTTCGAGGCAACAAATAGTGGAGAACGAGGTCGTTTCCGCGTCAACGTTTGCACGGAGTTCATACCATTTCGCTTGATACGTCTCTCGGTAGTGTAAGGTTCGTTTTTTTTTAACTAAACGAAGTCTTAATTCATCTTATCGTCGAAATTTCTTAGCTCCGGTTTGCTGTTAACAAATCCGTGCAACAGACGTCGACAAACGCTGAGATGTGGTTGCGAGATTTCCCTTTTCGAAGTCTTACAACAATCGCGACTATGAATAGCGATAGCTGCGATTTTTGTAACGACACGACGTTGTTTCTTTTTCTTTTTCATGATCTGCCAATAAGGTTTTGCCTCCCAACATGTATCGAGTATGGAAGAGAGATAGAAGTACTACAGTAAATAGAGAGGTAGCTACGATAAACGTACTCGAAATTGCGAGTCTCCCGATATCTCTATGCGTGCTGAACGATACATCGAACTAAATACGTAGGAATTTTTACTTAATCATCGAGATCGTCCCGATTCTCCCGTATCGTAACAAGTATTCGTTACCCGCGACTACTGGCTGCGTTGTCGCAGCCGCGATGACCCTCCGTTTGAACGTCTCACGAGAAGCGAACGATTTTGTTCGTGGAGAGGAAAGAAGAATAGAACGTCGAATGGAACACTTTGGGTGTCGTTTTTCCGTACGCTCGCAGATCATACTGACGAAAAATCGAAGAAAGTAAGAGAAGAGAGGACCATGTCCGACTATAAAGCGATGAAATGAGGATGATAGTAACGGAAATGTGTAATGAAACAAGAGTGGTACGGTAGAAAAGTTTACAATCGTTGGAAGCAGACGGAAAAGAGAGAAATAGGAGAAAAAGAGAAGAAAATTCACGAGCACTTGTAAATTATCGCGTAATTTTGAATTAAAAACGTTTACCATCACTGCTACTACCGTTACTCTCACATCTACGTGAAAGAACTATTCCACTACTATTATTACCGCTACTACTATAGCTACGGCTACTACTATTAATTATTAATACTACCACTATTACCGCTATTATTATTACTATTACGATTTAATATCGCTATTTACTACCACCATCGATACTCTACTGCTACACTACTATTTACTAATGCAATTACTACTACCATCGTTACTATTACTATTACCGCCATCAAACACCATCACCACACCTCTACTATCGCTGCTGCTGCTACTGTTACTACTACTACGACTACTATTACTATTACTACTACTACTACTACTACTACTACTACTACCTACTACCTACTACTACTACTATTACTACTACTACTACCTACTACTACTACTACTACTACTACTACTACTACCTACTACTACTACTACTACTACTACCTACTACTACTACTACTACTACCTACTACTACCTACTACTACTACTACTACTATTACTATTACTACTACTATACACTACTACTACTACTACTACTACTACTACTACTACTACTGTTACTATTACTACTGCTGCTACTACTACTTACAATTACTATTACTACGATTACTGTTACTAATAGTATTATTATTATGATTATTATGATTATTATTATGATTACGATTATTATTATTATTACTACGACTTTTATTAACGCTACGATTACCGAAACGTTTTATTAAATTACAGCCATTGCTACTACTGTTGTTACTACCACTAATTATACGATTAAGCTATATGAGAATCGCGTAAGCGCAGTCATTCGTCGGAAAAGGAACATCGATCAATCGATACACACACGCACGTACGCCCAGACACGGTCACACATTCACACACATGCACACGCAAAAACGAACGACTATTCTTTCGAATTTCGAATTCATGGTACGCTTACACTGAATAAAACAAAATAAATAGTCGCGGGAAGCAGCATGCATACACAAATACGTACACGAACACGTGCATACACATAGTTTACGTACGTATAAAAGCCATAAACGATCGCTGCAATCCACGCGTGCGCGTGTAGCCGATTCGGGATTATGTGATTATAGAGAAGACAGAGATTCAAAAAAATCCATGTAACATACTGCCAATCATACGGAGTGTTTTAAGCGGAAACACACGCGAGATACATAAATGTATATAAAAAAGGGACATACGTCTTTTTTCGCAGCACGTATATACATACATTTATGCGTAGGTAGATGTAAATAAAAAGAGTACGACGGAGAGAGTGAGAGTGAGAACAAGTGAGAGAGAAAGAGTTGAATTGAATGAGAAAAAATGATTGCGTGAGAGTATCGATGGAAACGATTCAGAAAGGATTAATCATTTTTCAATACCACTCCACGCTTGCCTGTGTAACCTGCGTGCGTGAATTTCGACTGAACACAAATAAACCTGCGAGTACGTGCGACTAATGTTATTATTTCTTAATGTAAGTATGTCACTCGAACGAAAGGTAGTAAGAACGAGAAAAGTATTGAGTAGGTAACACTTGTCGACAATACGCGAATGCTCTTTGCGATTCGAGGTTCTCGGCGATCGAATGCATTTTCTTTTCTGCATTGGCCGTAATTTCGTTTGTTCCACTGAGTTTCATTCGAAAATCCATGCAATAGTTAAGACACGTTGACTGTAAAGCGCCGAAAAGAAGTGCCGTTACAGTAAAAGTAAAGAAAACAGTAAAATAGATGAAATTAATTAGATAAGAGCACCGAGAATCTCGCAAGTGCGCGTTTCGTGAAGTGCAGTCGGTGCTGTGCGTGGTTTTTTCCCTTAAGTGCTTTATAAACTCAATCGTATTTCGTATCGCCGCGTTTAAACGTCATTGTAAAGAGAGTACATAAATATAATAAAAAGAAAGAGAAAAATAATGGTATGCATGGAAGTATAAGATGCTCGAATACGTCAGGTTTACACTTCTGGAAAAGTATCGACAGGGATACGAAACGACAGAAAATCTGTCTGACACTTTCACTTTCGTTTCCCTTTTTATTGGTTTTTATCACTAACAAGCGCTCATCTCTTTTAGGTGAAGTTTTCATTTTTTTACTCTTCGTTTACTTTGTGACTGGGAATTCTCTTTGTTCCCTTTTATCATTTTAGTAAAGTAACGGAAGTTCGTTTCAACGACGAACGTGAAAGTGTTAGAAGTAGGCACGATTGGGGTGAGACGGAATATCATTAAAAAAATGTTTTTCTGTGATAAAACCAAAGAATCTAGATCAATCGGCGATATTGTCGCGTCGATAGACAATTTTCTAACCCCGATATGCGTTTCCACGAATGTCGCGTGGGGAAACGAGGCATCCAGAAAGGGAGACGAGCTGGAAGAAAGAGTATACGAACGAAGGGAAGCAAAACGGTCGCGAAAGGGAAGAACAGAATGTAAGGATCGACTGCCGAGAGTTGTGCAGAGAAAGGATATTCGCTTTTGCGTGTGAGCGTGTGTATGTGTATAAGTCAGCAGCGAAAGTCGAAGACTTCGACCTTACAAAACTCTTTAGCGTCGTAAAAGCAAGCATATGACCAAGCTCTGAACGATGATTTATCGTAATATAGTTATAAAGAAAATATAGTTCTAATTGGAAATATACTTATAAATGTAATTATAAATATACATACACATATATATATATATACATATATATATATACATATGAGTAAATATACGTACACTTGAACGCGCGCTAATTAACGTAACGCGAAGAGCTACGAAAAGGCTAACGTTAAGAAGTAACGTTAAGAACGATAATAATGTAGTCGTAACGATTACGCGCTAATAATATTCACTTGTAACAACTTTCGAATTCTCGTCTCGCTACGTGTAAAGCTAAGCGACGAAAGGATTGGCATCTCGAAAACTGAGCAGGCAAAGAGATAATTGTGACGAATGATGAAACAAGAAACGGACAGTGATGGGACTTGGCTTTGTGCAAATGAAAAGATACGGGGCGGCTATCGAGCACTCAACGAATTACGAAAGCAACGAAGAAAATTCGTGTCTCGACACCTTGTGGCGTAGATAGTCAGTGCTGCTAACAGGTCCAGGTAGACGATAAAATAGTTCAATAACAAATCTTTCCAATCTACGATATCTTTCTATTCGAATTTCATCAAATAACTTACAAGCATAGTTCAGTCTACTAAAAGATATACTCGACAAGGTTTTTGCAAAGATAACAGCTTAATATTTGTCGCAAAGATTTGCTGTTTTAAAAACTAATTATGTACCTAGTCAGTGGAACTAAACTTATCGCAACAAGGCGAATCCATTTTGTACATGGTTTCGAGACATCAATTTCTAAAGGTTGTTTCAAGCTCGATAGGGAGTCTCGACCAAAGGGAAACAATGTGACGATTGCTGCCTGAAGGATGAAGGAAGACTACGTGGAGAAAAAGGAAAGGAAAATTAACTGAATGGCAGTGAATGAAGGAAACAAGGAAAGAGGCTGTAACAGTCGCAGGATGGAGAAACGCGACTGCAATTGTATAATAAAGTATGCAATGCTCGCAATTTAACAAATCTTAAAGCGTAAGATGAAGAAGTGCATCACCTTGCACCCGCGAGCATAAGAGGAAAAGCAAAAAAAAAAAATATTTCTCGGCTCGTTCGTGAAAAGTATGTACGTAATTATGGAACCGGCAGATTATAGAGACTCGCAATCGGTTTCAATTTCCATCGATTCTAGACAGAAGAGACTTCGAAGAATCATTTAGTCGATCGTCGAACAGAATCCATGTACGATTTCATTACTTACATTTGTTTATAATAACGATAAGCGAACAGAGTATTTATCGGGGTTGAAACAGGTGTGTAAATGGAGTAACATTAAGAGTTTTTCTACTTATCTATACATATACATATATATATATAAATAATATACATATATAAATATGTACACGTAGAAGATACATCGGAATATGCATTTTATATTTATGTATTTATATATAAATAATCTACTATATATAAATATATACATATAAGTGGTGCAAACGAATAATGAAACCGTATATTGACATTATATGCCCTGTTGATACTAAATCGTCAAAGCAGCAACAGCAACAGCAACAACCACAACCACAACAGCAACAACAACAAAAACAGCAGCAACAAGGACACGAAAAGAACTTTATCGCTAAACCTGTCGGCTCCGAGGAGCTGAAGTTCCGTAGAGTTTCATACTTTTGCAAATATATCGAAATCTCGTCGATACACTATTATACCGATCTCTCCACGTATGAATATACGTATATATACATATATATACTTCAGAGGTTCAGGGAAAGAGTATCGATGATCTTGATCAAGAGCCTGAATCTCTGTTTTTGTTCTTTTCGGTGACATGCGTGCAATTACACGAGGAATGTGCGTGAATGTCAATTTCTTCGAGTCCACGAATTATTTCTGTGCACCGCTTTCGCGTCGGAACCAAATCTGGGGGGCGACCACCATCGAACCCAGGACACCTCTTCAAATTTAACCCTCTGAGAGGATCGATCGAAACGAATCTAAAAACGCTAGAGAACGAACGAAACTTCTCGACCGAACATCTCCGCTCAGAGGGCTAAACGATATCGTCGCGTTCATTGGAGACGGTTCGATGGTCTCGCCTCGCCAGAGACAATTATTCTGTACAGAAAGAGCGCAAATGTATTTTCGAGAGGGGGAAAGGTTCGCGCGAGTAGTGCAAGATCTAAGGCTGATCTCTTTTGGTTCTGAGGAAGGAGAACCGCGTGGGAGAGAAGGGAACGGCAGAAAAAGCAGAGAAAGATCGTAATGCGATGAATCATTAAATAGTAACAAGAGTTGCCTTAATAATACACGTTCACAAAACTAGGATACGCAAACGAACGGCGAAACGAAAGAGAAAGCGAGAAGTTGAACGGTGAGAACTCGAATGGTCGTGTCTCCTCATCTAACGCCACGATGATCGCGCGTGCATGAACGGCCACGTATCGGCAAATAATCGCAGAGAAAGGGCTCACTCGAATGCTTTCGAGCACCTGTAAACGCTGAGAAACAGGCGACCGTGGCCGATCATCGCGTCGCTCGCAAACGGACACATCGCGCGCTGCAATTCGCGAACGATGAGCTCGCTTATCTTCGCAACGTTTCAGAGATTTCGTATTCCCTTCGCTTGCCCGAAATCTATCGCACGCATCCACGATCGGTGCATCGGTGCATCGTCCGCGAAAGGCAGCGCATCGACTCGGTGTTGAACGCACGCAAGAAATCAAAAAGAGAGGGAAAAAGCAAAGACACGCGCGAAAAGAGAGATATGGGAAGAATGGGAGAGGGGAAAAGGTGAATCGTAGGTGTGCGAACCGATTACCTTGGTAGCAACCGATTAATCGAACGATCATCGTATACTCAACTATTCGGTTTTCGAGACTTCTAACGATAAGCTACGAAATCGTGTGAATGATAGGATGCACGACGATGTTTGAAGAGAGAAACTAGCGAGGGATCATTGAACGAAGGAGGTAACGGTGAGAATGGAAATCCGTGAACCCATTATTTAGTATTCGCGCATACCATTATTATAACCGTTGTGTACAGAGGGTGGAAAAAGAAAATGAAAACAAACCATTGAAAGCTTTAACTTTGACTAAACTAACTTTAAAAAGGGTATAGCGATATAACGCAGTGAGTGCTGCTGCCAGTTGCGTAAATGGCGAACGATTGGCGGTTGATTCTGCGCGACGTTATCACCGGCGATCGATGAAAAACGTTCGTATATATATATATAAATATATAAATATATAATTATACATACATATATACATACATATAAATGATACATAGTTTAATCTACCTCGATGTACTTCATTCGTGTAAACGAGCATCGAAATTCTGTTCTTTCTTTAATATCGTTGCAATTTCGAGGAAGCGTATATCGTTCGCGCAATATCCCGCCAATCTTCGTGCTACTGTAAACTTACTGTATATTACTTATACATATATATACATATATACAGTACATATATATGTATATACATAGACGTATGCATATGTGAAAATGCAGAAGGAACACTTGTTTTTCTCTGAAAGAGCAGATCGATTGCAGATTGTACCTTTATACGTATATTTCATTACTTCGCGTCACGTCGAGACCGCGAGCAACAATTGCTACAAGCGAAAAAAGACGGAACCGAGGTTCGTCAAACAGTCTCTTTTTTAAAGATCGGGGGAATTCACATTCATCGACAAAAAGTGATTCGTAAAATAATTAATCGCATACAGAAAAGCGTATGCATTTTAGAAAAAAAAGTGTTGCCATCGATGATCAACGGCGGAGTATTCTACGCGAAGGCTAAAGTACAGTTTGTATTTCGCGCGCTTCTCGTGACGCGAATTTTCGATTGTATTATTTCTCTTCTTTAATGAAAAATAAGTATTCTATAAATGTGGACGCATCTGCCAGTGAGGAACTCTCATGTGCTAAGAAAAAATATAAATAAGGAGAGGATAAACTCGAATATTCTTTGAATCTACGAAAACGACCGATTCGATGTTAGCGTGAATGTAACGAACGTGTGTGAGACGCGAGAGACAACGAGAGAAAGAGAGAGAGAATACGAAGACGTAAACATGCATTATTACTTATGTATTATGCAGTAAACGAGAGAGAAGTACATACCTTATATATACATAAATATTATATATACATATATGACTTCATATATGTATATATACATATATACATAGCTAGTTCAATTTGCAAATTAGTGTGTATCGTCGCTTCGGAATGCCCAATCATTACTCGCCAGAATCCAAAGACCCAACAACCGATTTCAAGTTCATTCTTTTTTTAAGGAAAAACCAATAAAATAATGTGTTAAAATATTTCAAGATACACGTGTTTTTCACTTCAACTCCACATCATCGCTTACAATTAAGAAAAATATCTTTCTCTAAGTACCCATCTCTAAGTACCAAAAAGGTTCAAAATTACATCGAAATTAGCTAAATATACCTAACTTAGAATTAGGTATATTTAGCTACATATATATATCCTTAACAAATGTAAATTACCTTACATAAAATTCATTTTTATGGAAAATAAAAATACAGTCATTCACCCATGTCGTTTTGGACCTCTGTGTCCCAAGACATGGTTGAATGACCGAAGAAATTGTAAATGCAGGTACGTTACCCCAACACCTACAGGATGAAGGCAGCTCGACGAATTACCCAGGAGGTGTCTGCTGAGCCTGTAACAAAAAACCACTAAATATTAGAAAATCAGAAATTTCAGATTTCAGTTCCAATTCGAATATAAAAGAAATAATACTCACATCATTCTTCGCGTTCTGGCACCCGAAATCGCCAACTCTCGAACTCTCTCTTTTATGACTCTACATACCGATCGCCACTGATCACTTCTTAGCAATAAAAAAAATACAAAAATAAATGACTACTAACACGACCGAAAATAATTAGCTGACGAAAAACACTGACTCTATTCTCGCGCATGAGAGCTTCGCGGGGCTCTGGACTCATTCATAATACGGTAAAAACACTGACTCTAATACCGATTAACTTCTACAATAGTATGAACGGACACTACTTGGGCCAACTTGCCATTCAGAATCAAAACAAAAACTTTTACGCAGCAAAAACACTCTACAATCGCATTGCGCGCGGTTGAAAATACAAATTTTATGACTGCTCTGTGAACACAGATTTGAACCTGTCGATCCAACTGTCACGGCGTCGGTTTCGTTTTGGCGCCACTTTCTGACGCTTTAATACTCGGCAGAGACCTGCAAAAGGCAAGAAGGACGAATTTAATACAAATGTAATCGAATAAACATAAGGATGAACCGATTCACTAGCGATTGAACCCGAAATATATTGTAAAGAACATAATTCGATGTATAAACTGCGAGAAAATATTAGCTAGCGAATAGACGCAGAAGCCAGTTTAACTTTTGTCGAAATATCAATTAAATTTCTCGACAAAAGCTTATTAATACTAAATAGCTGTAGTAGCAGAACGCAGACGAATATATTAGTGCTAATTAAAAGAAGCAATAGGTCAACAGATAAATAACACTCGCCTTAGTACTCAAAAGCTTCAAAAGCGTCCGAACTTCTCGACTGTCAGTGACCGAATGGCGTGCTCGCCAGCGTGCCCAAAATGGATACCCAAAATGGCCGCCAGGTGGCACAAGAGGACAGCCTATCAACCGCTGGAATGTTTACGACGGCAGGTAGCCCGACACATAAAAACGTTCTTACTGCGTATCATTTTTGTGAATGAGCTCCTTAGAAACGAGGCCAAGGATCGTAAAGGTTTCTTCTCTAGAAAGAAAGCATAAAATATTCAGCTAAAATATAATTCTGTATTTCAATCGGCAAACAGTACAAGTGGCGCCATCTAGTGGGCGCGCTCCGAACTAAAATTTAGTTCCCGCTTCCACCGCTAGATGGCGCGCCTAGTACCGTTTCCTAGCTGACTTTTTTAAATACACTTTTTACAATAAATAAACAAATTCCACGATGTTTTATCGTTGCATAATGACGTGTAGAGTCTCTAGAATGATACTATGTCATTGCTTTGGTAAAAAATTAATAAATAAGTAGCTTTACAATTCTTCCATGTTTTAAGTGGAGTCACTGGTTTGTCAGAGTCGTTTATTTCTTCAAATGCAGTTTTTACAGTAAATAAACAATTGCAGCCAACTTTTATTATTGCATATTGATGTAGAGAGGCTCTACAATGATTTTACATCGCCAAACTGTTCGTAAAATAACAAAGTCGTATTGTTACCAAAATATTAGTTCGTGTATCGCCGCTAGATGTCGAAACTGTCGCTTGTAACTTTTCTTAAGGGCCGTATCATTGGGGCCCGGTGCCCCTAATAATTTTTCAAATAACTTTTGCAATGAATAAATTTTTGATTTTTTTCGTTGTATAGTATATGATTTTATCATATCTACAATCTTTTGAACATTCCTTTACTATACTCGTATTTAAATATTTCTAACGCTTCATTGAAGCAATGCTGATTAAAAATATGAATGTTTTATAACGAAAAAAACAAAGCTAAATCCTTCAAAAATTGGTAAAATGAAGGAAACATTCGTGCAATTAACTAAAATAGTTATATCAATGGAAGTAGTATTATTTTTGAGCGTTTTATTAAGTTTACCATGATTTTAATTGATACAATGATTTCTGTGGTATACTGTCGTGCACACTGGGAAGTAATTTCAACTTGATTCCAATTTTCCACGAAAATTTAAAATACTCAATAATTATCTGTACGCCTTTAACAAAAAAAGTCGTAAGAACAATTAAGCGAGTATCGAATATAAAAATTATTGTCCCCAAAGGGACTTGAAATTTTCATTTTTTGAACACCTAAATTCGTTTCGAAAAAAATTAGACGTTTCATAAAAACCAGCTATACTAATTATTCAGAAAATCAAGTTGAAATCTCATCCAAACGTGAGAAACATAAATGCAGCAATAACCAACGTTGGCGTGCGCCTCGAGCAATTTCGTAGCTGATTTTTTGTTAAATATCTATCGTGTCAACCGAAACTTGGACGACCGGAGAAAAGGATAGAGCGGAGGGGGAAAGGGGGGGCGAGGAATATGAATATATATTTTATATTGTGTATCCATAAATGTTAAACGTTATTTCTTATTCTTTCTTTTTTTTCTTCGTCTTATCGATCTCGTATTCTTGACTCGTTTTCATTTCATTTATTAAATGTTAGGTAGAGCTTATAAGGGACGCCTAAAGGTGTGCTCATAACGAACTTTAGGCGCTCTTTTGTCGTATACTAGCTGTGCCGAACGCACTTGTACTGGTCGCATGGTTGGCGAAAAAGTTAGCTGAAAATTGTCCCTTGAGATAGAAAGTTAATGGGTTCGAATTTCACCGAGTTAGAGTTTTAGAAGAAAAATTGATTTTTGAATCGAAAGATTGAAGGAAAGAGGCATCGATGACGGTACGCGTGAACGCAAAAAGTGATCTGAAATGGAAATAGCGCTTCTCAATGATCGATCTTCAGCCTATTATTTCACCCGCGACATATTATTTAACAACAGAATTTAACCACCTAATTTTCCAGAGGATACTCGTAATTCTCACCTTCGTCTCGCCTTCGTTTATACAATAAATGGATATCTTTTTCTTTCGCCTACGTGCTAAGTAATAAACCGTCCAGCCGTAATTCATTACAATAAACCGTCGATAATCAATAATCAATAATGAATCGATAGAAATTGCCTATCGTCCGATCGATTTTTCGTTCGCTTTAAAAAAATACGCCCAACAAATGGGCGCGATAATAAATTTCAATAATCCGTAATATTATATAATAATCGCTGTCGATGTGATAATAATACAATTGCAATGCGATTATCACAATGCGAAGAACCGCAAATATCAATAATATCAATAATAATAATAGTCATAACGGCAATAATAATTAATAGTAATAGCAATAATAATGACAGTAATAATAGCCATCATAATAATAATAATAAAATAAATTTTTGTCCTACTAATTAGCATCGTCGTTACAATGATGTACTTAACTGTTACAGTTTTTTTTGCCTATGTACTATTCTCTTTTATATACTTCTATATGTATATAGCTACAATATATAATATTTTCATGTTGAAAAATCGTATACATTAGTGTTGTGTCGCAGGACCATTGCTTCGTTTCTGTTTTGTTTATTCCCGTTCGTACTTCTCTCGTTCGCATCATTTCTCTATACGCTGTGCATACGGTCTTTTCATTTCTTTCAGCTATCTCTTCGCTCGATGGATCGTTGAGAGGGGAAAAGGTGGCGTCGATGCTTAGAAGCGTTCACGCTTGATTATCAAACGAAAAGGGAGAGAGGAGCAGCGGGAAAGGAGCTGAAAAGGAACAAGCAGAAGTAGAGAGAAAAAAAAAAGAAGAAAGCGACACGAAGAGAACAGAGTTTCCGCTGTTCTTAATCGCTTTTTCCTTTTCAAGGGTCTGTGTACTCTATCGTCTCGTATAATTCCATGGTGCACAATTTCGCGTGTTCTTAGGACCCTCAAGTTCTCTTAACGATATTTCTTCGGGCGTTAGGTTTTGATCAGTATTAAGCTAGGGCTCCTCTCGCCATCGACAACTTCTCTCGTATATTACTCGCGTACCGTTTAAGAACGTGAACGCTTCTCGCTTGTAGAATCTATTACATAACGTTAATAGCTTAATATCGATTTTTAGTTCGTATTACCTGCCCGTTAAAGGCAAGTCTCGGATCACAGATAGTGAGGTGATCGGATTGCGCGAGCATTTTTCACGATACATCTTACACACATATGCGTTCCCTACTACATCATACTGATTCTCGTAATTGTCTGTTTTTGCGTATCTTCTTTGCGATTCTTCTAAGTATTTCAAGGCGACAGCTCCTGAAAGCAAACAGTACCGGTCGTGTACGCGAGCATGATCACCAGCCGCGCGAAAAAGCGAGCAGTTCCAAGCGATTCCTTTCCCCAAACACCGTTTCTCAATTGTACACATTCTCTTCACCGCTCAGGAGTTCTCAAAGAGATCACTCTTTTTATAATACTCTATTTCGCCTCGTCTATCTCGATATGTCTTTTTCTGACGGCTGTTCATGCACACGTACGGTCGAAAGAAAACTTGGTCGGAACGCAATCCTTACGTCTCTGCCCAGTTCGTGGTAAAAAGTTACCATCGTAATGGTTGATATACGATTCATACAGATACGAAAGTATAGAATATATTTATATGTATATATTTTTATACACATGTATACGTATACACAATACATATGTACCTACGTACGTACGACCAACTAAGGGTAGACAGGCGCAATCGTATAATTTAAGTGTCGAATCCAGTTGAAGAGCGATCTCTCGTCCGCTTGGAAAAGCGACATTTTAGTTCGTCCGAAACAAGCACGGTGCCGATAAAATCCGACTTGGATATTTGGTCGGGGCGGATGTGTGATCTGCGATTCTGGATTCGACGCTGCGTGTGTCGGGTGATGAAATTAACAGAAACAGAAAGAGGTGTAAAGGGGGAACGAATTTTAATAAGATCTCGTGCTGAATCGTTGGGTTTACAAAAAGAACGAAAACTGGGAATCGGCTTCAGTTTCTCGGTTCGCTCGTTGGTACAACCATGCACACAATTTTTCAACGTAACAAAGAATACGATACTCGCTTACTGCAGCGAGGACACCGATCGAAACGGAAACTTACATCGATACACCTATGTTTTTTAACGTCACGCTCACCGAGGTCTAATAAAATAAATAAATAATCAAGGTATTCCAACGAATACGGAACATAAGAGATTGTTTAGCGGTAGATTTGTCTGACGGGAAGGAAAAAGAAGGCGGTGGTGTCCTCGCGTTGAAATAAAAGGAAAGAAAAATCAGCACGCAAACATTGTCAACATATCGCTGCAAAGTATAAGTCGAAGCTAAACTTAAAGTTCGGAACTTAAACCATAATCGAACGTAGGAAACATTCGCTAGCATTACACGATACACCCGTGCTGGGATTAGATTTGAAAAGAATTCATTACTGAACGTCGCTAAAGCTGCCTACGAAATACAAGTGTTCGATGATGCAAGTACCGCTCGTCAAGTGATTAGAAAAATAACGTGAATACGTTAAAAAAATATATATGTATTTATATCTATACATATGTATATATGTTTCGTTCCTTTAAATCCGTACCCAGCAATGAAATTATGCTACGCAAGTATATGTATAAAGTGGGAGGATACATAACATGACGTTTAGGATCGTTGCAAAAACGAGGTCAACTGTTTAAAAGGAAAATCGTGAAAAGAGAGTTCGAAGAAAACTCAGGAAGAGAAGGAGAAGAGGGATAAAAAAATCTGTACAAGCTAAATCTATCTATGTGTATAATAATAGCGTATGTAAAAATAAGAGCTGGTTGTTTTCTTTACGCTCTCTCCCTTTCTCTCCTTAGCTAGGTGTGTACGTCGTCATATTGTCTTAAGAGAAGCGAACCTACGTTCTTCGAAGCACATTGGCCTATGAATTCTTATCGTCGCCGTCCTTTCCACTCTCCCTTCCTCTCTCTCTCTCTCACACACTCTCTCTCTCCCTCTCTCTTCCCGTCTCTCAAGTCCCCTTTTTCTTTTCGCTCTTTAAATCCATCGTAAATATGCGACGTGTACGCTCGTGCACGGTCACTCGATAAGGCAAGATCAAGTATCAAGATCAAAGGACACGCAAGGAAGATGCGAACGCGAGTATAAAATCGCTCCGTTCTCGTTAAAACGTTTAAAACTGATAGCAAGCGACTCGAACGCCACCAAACCGACGATACTCTGTTGAAAATTTGAACAAAGGCACCGGCGTCTTCGATCAAACTACCCCCCAAGTCGCGTTTATTCGAAACAAGCTATCCCGCCCGCGTCTTCGTCTACGTATCCTTTTCCCTTCACAGAAAAAAGAGAAAAATGTTCGAAAATTGGAAACTAACGTTATTATTTATCGTAGGAACACCAACGAACATTATCTCCTCGTACGTGTGGCTCGGAGGCGCGCGTATACCGCGTGTGTGAGTGTTCTTTCTGACGAGAGTGTGTGCGTGTCAGGTGGTGGTGGCGAGTGATGGTGTGGGTGTTCTCGTTGCCCAGTGTGGGAGGTGTACCTTTTGTTTTCTGCTGGCATACACTCTGCTTCGTTTTCCCTTTTTCTTTTTGCTCTGACTTTTGTTTCGGGGTTGCATTTTATTGGGTTCGTTACCATTCTAGCTCGCACATTCCAAAAGTAATTTTAGACGCGCGGTCGTTTTTCATTTTCTCGGTCGGAATCAGAGTCCGCTGAATCGTGGAGTGGCGGAAATTCCGGCACCGCCTCGCGTTGTTGCATCCATCCCGCCGCGCCTGGCCCCCCAGCCAATGCCTTGCCCTGCGTCATTTTTTTCGATTTTTTTTTTTTCAATTGATTTTTAGCCCTCTGTCTTTATCCCCTGCAGGTGGCGACAAAATAGCGTGTCATTGGTCACTAAGCCTCGCCTTCATTTCAAAACTTTACGCACTTTTTTGTCAGCACAGACAGATCTTTCGAATACGCGAGATACGTGTCTTACGAAAGCGCGGGCTACTTGAATTGGCTGCTCGTACCAGGACATCGAACTCGTATTTCTTTCACTTATCTCTCAGCTATGAAATCTTTTGAAACCACTTTTGCTTTTCTTGCAACAAGCTTACATCGACTCCCGTTACGAGCATGAAAGGATTTCTTTCTACGTGATACGATGACAGATTCTAATCGAGAGTGATTGAAACAGAGAGACAAAACAGCGAAACTAAAAATCCTTTCATTCTAATCTGCCAATGCAACGAACCGGCGCATAATCTACTCTCTACGCGACAAATTTAGAACTCTGCAAACGAACTAAACAATGAGATTTCTATCATCCGCTCTCTTTCACGCTCTCTCGCTCCTTTCTTTCGTCCCTCGACTATTCACCCAAAAAACCCCAACCAATCGACCCATTAAAAAAACAAAAAAAAAAAAAAAAAAATAGGTAATGATAAACGCACACACGTACTACTGTGTAAAACCAGTATACACGTATAAACTGAATTCTACGTGCAGCCATGCATGCCACGAAGATGTCTTTCAAAGATTTATTCATCCGTTAAGAACTCTCTGACCTGCATAATTCTGTATGCATCGTGAATCGGTGTCATGATCGTCTGGGTGTAGATGAGTGTGTGTATACGAATATATTGCAATGTGTTGCGAAGTTATTCGTAAAAAGTACTCTAAGATTAAGTATCGAAAGCCATATGAGAGCGACATAGTGCATTGTAGGTAGCCGTAACACGAATGAGGATTTTATGTCTGCATTATATACACCGAGGAGAGATGATTCCCTATACTTATACAGTAATCGAATCTAATGCCGTTATCGTCTTTCTAGAAATCACATCATAATACACTATTACACTATTACACTATTACACGATTTCGAGAACACTTTTTCGCCTTTACCAAATTTCCTCAACTTAAACACTGACTTATTCACCCCTTCGCAGTCGTAGACTACTGCAAACTCTTCTCGCAATAAAAGTGACTCGAGCATTGATCGATTTAAAACAGTTGAATCCGGTTAAAATATCATTTGCTGCCACCAACTCTATATTTTACCTATAACCAAACTACCTAACATATCTCTCGCCTAAAAAGAGATCCGTAATCGAAATTTTATTGCACACTTGGTGAGATTTAATCCTAGAGGCGAGCTCGAAGACGAGAAGCTAGATCGACTAAGGTTCCATTCAAAATTCGACCTTTTTTAACTAGTTCCCGCCTCCGGGCGCGACGTTCATAGCGACACGACAACACGTGAGAAAGGTTCGAAATCAGAAACCTTCAAAAATCGGCCGATCCTATATGAGCTCCTTCGCTTCCAAATTCCTTGCTTCGACAGTTCAGAGAAAAGAGACCTGTGCTTGTTGCAACGGAGGACATACTGGCCGCTCCTCGACTTAGAATCTTAGACATTGCTTGCGTTTCCCTCTTAGGCACGCTTAGCTTATTCTCCCACTCTCTCTTTCACTCTCCCTCTCCCTCTGGCACGAAAGACGAAAGAATTCGCAGCACCATCGAACACGAATTCGAGGATTTTGTTTCGGTTGTCCGGCATCAGCCATAGCTTTTGTCTTTCATCGATTTCTCCAGGCCTCGAGACTTCCGTTTCTCTATGTCTCTCTTTCCTCGTTTCCGCTTCGTCTCCCTTACTTACTCTACTTCATTGTCTCTCATTTTCTTACACTCTTCGCGCTATCTTTGCGTGAAGTCTGATTCGATGTCTCTCTCACTCTCTGTCGCCTTCTAAGAATTACGTTTCATCTGCACCAAGAGAAAAACCCAAGTGAATTGAAACGGGGCGACATGATTCAGCTTGCGTGCGTTCGAGAGCAAAGAGCCGACCACCCGCGCGACTCGTCGAACCGTTCATCCTGCTTCGTGCGTCTTGCCGCAACGCTCGCTGACCGTTTCGGTGAAATTCAGTTACGCTCAAGTTAAGTTGCTGGGAAAGGCAGAGTCGAGGAGCTTGAGAAAGCAGGCCTTCCCGCGGGTAAAATAGCTTCTGATTTATATACATTTGGTCAAGGAAGGTTTAATTCGGCGACGGGAAAAAAGGCAACACGTATGTATTTAATTATTCCACGAATGTTGAATTGGACGTACTGCATTGTGTCAAGATGGACGGTTCGTCGATTGAGTCGTGTTCTAGTCGAATCGTTAGGTGATGGAGAGTAGAAGAGACCAAGGAACAGACGACCAATCAATCGTAATAGTATTATACAGGTGCCAGACCGTGCGAACTGTGCTTGTAACAATGCGCTCTCGATAGAGCGCGGCCGTCAGTGCGTTTTTGCATAATCGATCCTCTTTTTCGGGTCGCTTTACCTTCTCTCGAGGCCGCAAGCTTCATAAACATTGTGCATTTCTCAAGAACAGACGAAATGATCGCAACTTAAATTTGGAATCGTTTCTGGAACGAAAGTCGAGCGTGAATCTCGAGAGAAGCAAGTCAATCCGAGCATCTACTGAAACGACTTCTCACTCTGCACGTTCCGTTATCGGTAGATGCCTCAGCAAGCATACGAAAAGCAGGTGCGATTGCCCGACAGCCGATTAACTTGGACAAAAAAGGAAATGAAAAGGGAATTAAAATAAAGCATCAAGAGGTGAGATCTTTTTTTTTCCAGTTTTCCCTCTCAACGTCGAGGCAAAAGACACGACTGGAAATCGCGCGAGCACACGTTAGACACTCCGCACCCCAATTTCTGTTGCAACAAACACAGTTCTTTGCTTCGTTTTGTTAGAGTCGGGGTACCAACCAGCAGCGATTAGAACGAGATTAGAACGAGATTAGAACGAGATTAAAAAAAGAACAAATGAAACCAGAGACAAGAGAGTAGTAACGGGAAAACGGATTACGGTCGGTCGAACGGGCGCATGTTAAGTCGACCAACGTGTAAGAAGGGTCTTGTGGTGCTCATATAATTGAGTGCAAGCAATTGCTTTCTTGTTATGTATGCAATTACGGAAACGTTAGTGCCAGCTGCAGCAGCAAGAGCGTTCATCGTTACTACCAGATCCTTCTTTCCTTTTGCCAATCGACCGTTAAAGCGTAACTCGAGACACAGTTAGTCTATCGTCTAACTCCCCGATACAGTGAAGATATCGGCGAAAAAAGGGACTCGATTCTTCTAGCAAGGTAGGTCGTTGTTATTCGAGTTTCTCCGCTCACGTTTCGTCGAGAATTCGAGGGAAAATGCGAGGAACGCGGGCCACTTCACTCGGAGAAATTCTTCGACGTTTACGGTAACGAGAAAAAAGTGAAGAATAGGCGGGTTTCCGATGTAGCCGAACGATACAGGAAGGCGGAAAACGAAACAGGAGCCAGAGGTGATTCGAAAACGTGGCAGTCAGGAGAGAGCATGCATTTTAGTCGCTTCATTTCGACCGGGTTTTCTCACCCCCTGGGATTGAAGCCCTGGACGAAACCGGATGAACCGCGAAATTAATTTTCTTGCAAACTCCTCTGGCTTTCTCTGGCTGGTTCGAATTTCAGGAAACGCAACCGTAATGAAGAAGATACGGACGAAGAATGGCACAATAGAGGAGGATCGGGAGGAACAGCTCTGGATGCAAATTACTTCAAAGACAATGCATATTAAGCATTATTTTCGTTTTGCGCCTCCGATTCTTCCGCGAGCAAACAACAGTTTAATTAAAAAGCGAAGATTAAAAGAGAGGTTTACAGACAAACGATTCGAGCAGCAGCCTCGCTTCAATTTCGATACACGTTTGAACATCCTCCGAAGCGAGCTAAAATGTATTACATTTTGCAACGATTCAGAAGTGACACGGTAGAATATTCCTACCGAAGAACATTGACAACCGCTCGGGCGTATCGACAAACAGGGAGGAGAGGGGATGTTTAATCCAGCAATTGGAAGTATCTACAACAAATTTCCAAGCTAACCGAATAACCGTTTTGCGTGTTGGAGCGCGAGTTTAATTCAACGTCACTCTTTATCACGTGACACCGTCGAAATTGCATGTCAGAAAGATTTACTCGGCTAGAAAGACTGGACACTGCGATATCGTTTCATTTCATGATCTAACGAACATGTTCTCTCCTTGGTGCCCAAATGGGATAGAAACTCGTGATGCATCTCACGACTAATCAGGGCGATTGAAGCGAAGAGAAGAAGAACGAGAGAGGGTCGTCATGTTCGCGATGAAATGAGAATTGAGGAACGAGAGAACAAACCAACGGTGGAGAATTAGGAAAATCATGGGAGCGGCGCCGCGTGGCAGATACACGGAAATTGGATCCCCCGAAGATGCAGTTTCGTTGCGTTTCATCGGCCGAATAGAGGCAGCTCGTTAGAACTACGGCCGTGCACCTACCCGACAGAGTCCATTAATATGTGAGAGAGCAGCCCTACCTAAAAAGTGACTTAGCAACTCCAATGCATACTAAGCAACCCTTATGCTAGTGGCTGTTGCTGCCTTCGTGTGCGCTCCTTGACACTCCTTGTCTAACTCTTTGCTCCTGCCACCGCTATCGGCTCCCTCTAAGCCCATATTTATGGGCCAGCAACGGCATATCCAGCCCAACCCTATATATTCCAAGAACACGCATCTACTTCCACCTAGAAACGCACTCGCGTGTCTCTCGAAAGAGCAGACTCACACGTGCCCTCTTCTGTACAGAGTGTAAAACCGACTAGGATATATTTCATAATTTCGATATCGGGGCGAACCCTCGTTGCACAATTGTATCAAGTGAATCACTCCGTAGAGAAGCTAGCAAAAATTTCATTCGAAAGATCCAGTTATACCTCCACCACTACTATTCTCACGCTCTACCCTTTCGTTCTCCCGTTCACCCTCATTCGATCCTCCTTTCGCGCAAGATGTGTGAATATGCGGTGAGATGCACATGCGTTTACGAAGATATAATGGCGTGGCTTGAAAATGGATGGAAATCGAGAGCTCCAGCAGAGTTCTAGTATCTCGCGAGCTACTACGAACTTGATCGTTGACTTTTACCGAAACCCCTGGCATCTCTTTCCATACATCCGAGCCAAAGGACGCGTTCCTCGAGCTCGCGGGGAACGAATAAGCATTATATCACAGAAGAATCTAGCACATGCTCAGAGAATGCAAGGGGTAATCGAAGAAAGCGAGGCAATATGATCGCTGACTACAGAGGGAGATCTATTTACGTGAAAAGAGGAGGTTTGATGTTACCTGGTGCATAGGATCGTAGCCCATGGAGCCGTCGTTGTACGGTTGCGAGCCATAGTCGCTACCGTTTATACCCATTCCGTATCCTGCCATGTCCTGGGGGCCACCGGGAGGCGCTGGCGACATCATCGGCGTCGGGGTGCCTTGACTGGCACCACCCATACTGTACGGCGACGCTCCTGCAAAAGCTGCTGTAGAAACAATCGCGGTGCATACAAAATTCGAGGGTGCGTCTTTTAAGTTCTTCCGCCTCACCGATACATTGCGTCTTAATCTTAAGGCATGAGCTCGTTTGATAAAACTATTTCATAATCAGTGGCACAGTATCTATTCTCCCAGGGAGACTGAAATTCAGACTTTTTCGAACTCTGCCGCTAAATATAGCGAAGACTTTTGGAAAATACTGTAGATATAGGATTAGAGCGACGCCACTGATCGACTAGACTGGCAAATGTATCGTTAATTATACCTAATAATTGGCAAAAATGTGGTAATTTTTAATCCATGGCCGGGCGAAAGCAAACGTTTTTTTTCTAACAAAGACTAATAGTAGGCAACTCTATAAGTGGCCCCTTCATGAGAGGAAGAACAATTTTTGTTTCAAAGTCTGGAAATATTTTCACTGAAGCAAAGAACCGCCAGTATCACTGGAATCCCGTTTCTTTAATTACGAGAGGACTGCGGCCCATTTACCGGAAGCGTGGCTGAGGAAAGACAAACATACGGAGGGGCGACGAAAGAAACGCGTGGATGCCAGCATCTCGTCACACCCTTCCCAGCTCTCGTATTTTCTTCTCATCTTTCCTTCCCTCTTCCTCCGTATAATTGGTAAGTTAAAAATATCTCGTCGTGCACTCTAAAATAAAGAAACGCCTAGGTAGTTAAGAGAAGTGCGCGTAATAGCTACCAGTGAGTCCTGTGAATGCGAGGAATTCCTGGATAAAACTGTCCAGGACTTCTCTCCTAATTTCCTCGAGAATGTGAAAAAATAACCGCACGGGAAAGCAGAAAAAATGTGAAAATTCTATTGAAAGATACCACTGGTTATTATAGATTTTTTTATACACTAAATCGCTATTCAAAAGCAGAAAATTGAATTTTTGTAGTCACAATTTCAGGTCACTAATTCCCCGTTTTGAAAGATTTATTGATCAGCCGCGATAATAGCGAACAATGGGCGGTAATTCAGTTGTGTAATGATTTACAGTAATGAGAAGCCGCTACAGCACGTAATTTCTTCTACATCCTAATTTCAAGTTCGATGCATAAATGATGATGGTGACGGAGGCGGACAAGGTGCTGGGAACTATTAGTGGCAGTGCATGGATATTTTGCCAAATAGCCTGCTCATAATTATTCCCACGCATTCTTCCTCAGCAACGCTTCCCAATAGAGTATCGAGTCTTTCAGCCGTTTTTGGATTCAATCGGACAATTTTTCTCAAGTTATCGAATCGAACTCTTCAAGGAACACCCGTCGCTCGTTTAACGAAGGACGGAACTTACCAGCTGCCTTTTTGGCTGCGTACAAGTTCGCCTCCTCCTGTGCTTTACCTATGTTTTTCTTGTAGCGTATCCTCTTGTTGCCGAACCAATTGGAAACCTGCGCAAGCATAATAGGCAATGATACTAGGTAACAAAGGTAAGAAGTCCGAGTTTATCGATAGCGTGCAATGTTCTTCGATCCTCGATCCATATTGGAAAAATATCGCGTCGTACAGAGCAGCACGAGTAACCATGCGTGACTCAGTACTTAATTCCAAGATATTTTAGCAGTGTCCATGAAAAAACAACGGATGATGTTTCTACTTTACCTGACTCACGGTGATGCCGCATTTTCGCGCGAGCTCTTCCTTCGCCTCTTCGCTCGGATAAGGATTACTTAGGTGCGAGTAGAAGTATTCGTTCAGAATTTCGGAGGCCTGTTTGCTGAAGTTTCGCCGCTTACGCCTGTAACAGAAGAATTTTCCCTCGTTTTGGGAACCTGTGCTCACTCACCACCTCTAATCTCTGAAAATATGGTAACGAGTCCATACCTCGCGTCAAGGAATCGACTCCTCAGAATCATGACGGCCTCGCAGGTGGACTGTTTGAGCTGCATCTGAATGCTGGAGAACTTCTTATGAATAATCTGAACCATCCTCTCGATCTCCTTCGGCGTGATCGGCCTGGTGCGACTTTGTTCCCTCAGTAGATTCATCACGTGCGTAGTAAACTCATTGCACGCCTGAAATCAAAGAAAAATTCGCTTGGTTATTACCCTTGCTGCCACAAATCAATCAATGAGCAGCAGACTAAAAATCTTTAGCCAAAATGATCAGTAACCAATCCATCTGCAAAGAAAGGGTGAATTCATCCAAGAGATTGTCATCCTCTGACACTCGAACGGGAGGAGAAACTGAAAGTTGCTGATCGTTGACGTTCTGGCGGGAGAACGAAACCGCAAAAGATAGCTGGGGGAGAAGGGCGAACACGAATCGGGCCAGAAAAGCGAAAAAGGGTGGAAGAGAAAGGGCGACGATAGGCGGGGAAGAAGCGAGAAGAAGGCCGCGTACGTATAATGCATTATTCCTGGTGGCTGCTCGGTTTAAGGGAAAAAGGACTTTGCTCGATATCAGTATTCGAGGCGAGCACGCTACCCTCCGGAGGGAACGAAGAGGGGACGCGGGTGCACAAGAGAAAAGGACGGGAAGAGGGAAGGAAGAGGGAAGGAAGAGGGGGTTCGGCGGAATGGGGAGAGGGTGGTGGATTTTCCTGAGGGAAGGCGCTAGGAGGAAGAGAGGCTGGCAGAGGAGAGGTCGGACAGGGTGGCTCGCAATTTCGAAATGGATTCCACTCTGGCGTACCCCGCCCGGCTACTCTTCTCGTCTTTCTTCTATCCACCCCGTTTCTCTTCCTTCTCTTCTTCCATTCTGTTCTCCTCTCTTCGCACGAGCGTACAGACGACCTGGTGGGGTGGATCAGCTTCATTCCTGCCTGGCTGCCCGCCGCAGCGGGGCGAGAGGTCGCAGACGATCTCGACTAGGTGGATTGGATGGAAAACCCATAGAGAATTATGTCCCCTTTGCATCGGTGTATTCTCCAATTTTTAAATTATCACCGAACAAAAATACGCTCATTCCCACCGATGATCATTAAGATAAGCGCGTGAAAAATCTCTAAAGCGTAAATAAATTCTCTATAACCAGGCACCTATAGCGAAACAGAAACGCCATCGGTGCAATAAGTTTTCGGATTTGCAGATCGATTGGTCGCGAGCTGGCGATATTCAAAATTTATCGTTCGCGGAGCCGTGAGTCGGGAAATTGCGGACATTCGAAAAGTGACGTACGACTCAAAATGAAAAACCGACGCGAACCAATGCTAGCAGTGATTTATAAAAGCAGAGCCAGCCTTTAAGATGAAACACGCGCAAGCATAGAGGAACGCATAAGTTTCGGTAGAACCAAGATGATGAATGGTGTCGTAGATCGTTCGTGTAATCGATAGCATCGGCTTCGTTGACGAGGTGACTTGGGTGCTGGCGCAAAATTTGGAGCTGCTGCTCGCGGAGACAGGAAAGTCAACAAGTGTCCCAGTGACGGTCGTTAATCCGTCTACGCGCGAAATGAGTTTTCTCGCGGCGTCTCTAATTTTACTGCGGTACGGTCTATTAATACGCGCGTACGTATTTCGAGGAGATATACTACCGAGAGGTTTCTGGCTCGCGAGCGTTATCGAAATTCCGACCTGCACTGCTAAATATACCTGATCGCGGTTGCGTTCGCCACGATCGCTGCTTTGTGGTTACCGCAATACACGGCACCCTTCGTTCTTACGTAATCGAATTTATCGTTAACGAGGATTTTCGCGTACGAATTGCCAGCGATCGCTGTCGCCCTAGATCTTGGCCTCGAGTCAGGGAATCTGACGAAAATTGCGTCACAGGGTCAGAGGGAGAATGAGCGAAATTCTGACTCGGTGAGGAATCCTGCCCAGTGGCTGGAAACCTAATGGAGGGACCCAACGAGCGGGGTGAAATCTGAACAGCAAAATCGGACGAAATAAAGGCGGGCGTGCACCGGTAAAATTCATGCCAGACGATGTTTGCTGGCGGTGATCACGCGATCTCATAAAACTCGGTGCGCGGTTCTATTCTCGTACTTGTCACGCCATTTTGCATAGCCAGGCAGACGTTCACCCTAATGCAGTGACTCGGTCGGGCCGAGTTTGAATAGTAAATTTCGGTTATGATAAAACTTTTGGCCGCGACGATATCAACCGTAATAACGTTACTTTTAAGCGCAGCGATATATCCAACGATGAGACCACGGAACATTGTATTATCCGTTGCTCGCCAAAACTGCAACACGGTTGTCGGCTCGAACAACGTCCAGAGGAACGGAACGCCGTGGTTCATTTAAATAACAATCGTGCGCGGGACCGCGATACGAATGGAGTCGAATAAAAAACGGTTCTCATGGAAATTTTTGCCTCTCCTCGTTGAATCTGACTCGATATAACTCCGGAAAAAAATAAAATTCAGAGTGGATAAAAGGGCAAAAAAGTGTTTTATCGCGATGAGAAGGAAGAGCAGGTAACTCGGCCCTAAAATATAATTTCCATGTCTTAAGAGAATATAGGGGAATATAGGGACGGGTCTAAAAGCTGTTAATGACAGCCTTTATCGATGGGGCGTCAACTATCCTCGCTAACTGCAGTTGCAACGTGCACGCGAACGCATACATCTCGGGTTCGCGAGTCGCCTCCATATTGTTGCATTTACAAAGAACTCCACACGCATCCGTACACAGGCCAGTGGACCTCAAAGCAAGGGTGTGCGTATTCACTGCGGGGAAACATCAAGACCGCTGACACACGGTGAAATATGGGGTCGAAACGGGCGTGGCAATTAAAGCACGCTCTCTCTCCATCCCCCTGTCACTCTCTCGAGCCGCGCGCGAGTGATTCGATATTTATGTACGCGCGAATACACGAGTGGTGCGCGGGGACGAATTGCGAGCTATGGGTTATTTTAAAAGTCTGCAAAAGGGAGGAAACACGAGAGGCGTTGAAAAGAATGATGCTTTTATCGTTGATAAGCGAGTCCTACCGAATGGGTGAGATCATGCGCGTTGCATGCTACCTGCCCGATCTTTCTGTTTCAATTGCGCGCATATTAAACAGCAGGAATTGAATATGCGTATCGAGCAACGCCTCTGGCGAGCAACGTCCAATTTCCAGGATGAAAATAACGCGCAAGTGGGAAGGCTAAACAACTAGTTTCAAGGAGGAAACGATCTGAACGATCTGAACGATCTTCGACTGGCCGTTTCCGAAACGGACAAGGCGTTAAAAAGTTATCAAGGAAACGAAACGTTTTATGGATTGGGGAGAGGCGTGGCGCCTAGTAAGGTTTCAGGATTTCGTCGAATTTCTACTGCAAACACAATAGCCCACGGGGAATTTCCCCATGTTAAAGAGATCCGCAGTTAGCGATAGTGTGGCTGGCTTGCTCGACACGCGAGATTTTACTTAGCGCGAGCGAGTCGGTTCATTAGCACGCAAATCGTCCAACAGAGACAAGCCTCGTACTCCACGCTGTGTTTCTGACCTAGCCTCTTATCCAGCTTGCACGAGGGCGAAAAAGCCCCAGCGTGAAAATTCCATATGGATCCCTTAGACTTGATTAAACGAAATCGTCTGAAAATAAGCGCTTGAATATTCTTCCACGAACCTGTTCGTATTTCTCCAGCTCTTGATGGTATATCTGCCTAATTTGGGCAAGCTTGGCTCTGTAGTCCGAATGTTCGATGGCGTTGTCAGGTTGTCCAGGTGGTCCAGCCGCTGCAGCCGCCGAGGCCGACGCCGCTGCCCCCGCACCGCCACCCTTCTCTGGCCCGGCAACACCCTCCGCAATCAACATGTTGTCCAGCCTCATTAGTTGTGGGTCGGGCGGTTCCTCTTCCTGGGTGTTCCTTAACGACAGCACTGAAACAAGAAATTGGGCAAATTTAATGTAGGTGCATCGTCAGCGAAATCGAGTGGACTAAAAGAACATCTGACTTTACTATCGCGACAAGTTCTCTCGAGACGCGGGGAATAACGACAAATTCAGGAAGAGCGAGAAAATCGAAGGGAAAGGCTAGCTCGGAAAGCTCGTGCGTTTACCGATCATAAAAGAATCAATTTCGCTTCGGTGTTCCCTCGCATCTCCATCCCCGTCCAGACCCTTTCGTTCTCTTTGTCTTAAGGGCCGATGCACGCAGTGCTTTAGAACTGGGGTGGTTTTCCACGGTGTAACAGTGGTTTTATTGTACTTTTACGGCGCATGATGGAGCTGGACGACCCATAAAACCACAGAGAACGAAGGACTTTCTCCTTCTTTTTCTATCCCCCTGTGTTCACCTCGTGTGACAGTTCTTCCAGAAAGATGCAACCCCATCTTCGACAGTTTTCACTCTCTAGACGCATAAACCAACACGTTTGCCCGCGACTAACCGCGTCGAGAGGGGATCAGCGGGAACAGGAAACTGCTGCAAAATATACTTCGGCACGGAAACGATTCTTCTCTCAGCAGTTCTAAGAAATACCAGCAAGGCTGAAGGTGATCAGTTGAAAGAAGACTGAAGAATGACAAGAACTTAAAATGATCACTTCAAGAAATATTAAGTAGACGTACTACTTTCATGAACAGACCGCGCACTTCAACCCCAAAGTCTCGTTTCCTAAAGAGCAGCACACTGAATTAATCACGTTCTCGCTTATTCCAGCTGTAATTTAAATTCGTTAGGACAGTTTTTCGCTCCACTTTATACTTCTTCGCCAGTGGAAAAAAAGTCTCCCGAGACGGAAGAGGAGTGAAAAAGGTGGGATGAGAAAGTTGAGCGAGATTCGCGGGAGCGTGAAACGAATGCGCAGAACTAATACATTTATACGAAGTGTAACAATTAGGGTCGCAGTCCCGGCGAAGGGACTGGAGTTTCAAATTCCTTCTGGGAGCCGACTGGAAGGGTGAAGACACAGAGTCGATCACTGGGGAACCGTTTCTTTGAGAAAGATGTTACGCCACGCGCTAACAGTGTCAGAGTCTTCGTATTCGTTAATGAATCTCTCTGCCACACAGGGGAATCGTCTTAAAACTTTTCGCTGATTCTTGGGAAACTCGGGTCACAGTTTCCTTTGGCGAATCGCGGGAACTTTTCGAGTACGTGGCACCGAATCGTCCGAGTCTAATGCTCGAAAATGATTTCCGAATTGAATCCTAGCAAGATCAAGTAACGCGCGAGTTCCTCGAAATGGCCAGTTTTTAGAAGTGACCGAAGAAGGATGGGCTAACAGCCGTCAGAGGTGTGTCGTTAAAACTTTGCGATGCAGAAGAGAACTTTTCACGCTACCGCGGGTAATTAAAAATGAAAAAGCTACGGCTACGTCGTTCACTCGAAGAGGGGTGAAATAAAACGCACGTTTATAGCCAGTCGTAAGGCAGAAGTTGTTCCATTGAAAGTTAAAGGACCGTGAGCCATCGATGGCACTTTCGTTTATTCGTAAGGGTCTCCCCCGGGGCATGAAGCTCTTGCCTGGATACAAAGTTGCGCGTTACAGAATCGAGGCCTGGTGGATCTACTCCGCGAAATTTCGTCGGAAATTGCTGGTTCCCTGTAATCCCGTGACAGAGTTCTAGAGCTCGCGGGATCGAAACACAACCGCGTGCAGCGACGTGCAAAATTAAGCTCTCGATCAAAATTATTTTCGGCTATCGAGTAGGAAGAAAGTAATCGGGGGTGGCTTACGAGCAATAATCTGACCATTACGGGGTGTAAGGGGAGGCCCTTGGTAGCGGGTCGGTGAGGCAGAGGGACTGCTAACCTCCTGCAGGGGTCCTTACAAGCACGTAAACTCAGTTTTACTAGCAGTTAACATTTTACGACTCAGACGGTCTGCCGGCTCTCTGTACTCTCCGTCTTTCTCTGTCACACCCTCGCTACTGAATACGCCTTGCTTCCTGTTTCCCTCTTCTCTCTCTCACTCCTCGCGGTTCTAGCTTCCTGTCGACCGAGCCCCGCACGTATTCGTCACAACACTTGGCCTCGCGTGAAACACTGCCGGCTATACAAACGTACGCGAGTCCCGCGACAACCTAGTGCTCGTCGTTTTCGAGGGTCGTTAGCGAGCGAACTACGTTAATATGACACCCCGTTGAAGATCGAGCTAATTGCCCAACTAATTCGTCTCCCGTTTCCCGGAGCGAAGATAAAATTCCCGCCATTTGAAAGAAACGACCGACGTGTCCCTCCCTGTCGCTTCATACGTTAATCCACCGTGCGAATGGCGAGTTGCGGCGACGACGAAGCGCGAGATTTTGTTTCTTCCATGCGACGGATTAAAACGTTCGTGAAATTCTTGGCAATTAGCTGGGGACGAAATAACGTGGCTGCAATAAATCGGATCGAGCGAACGAGTTGGACGCCGCGGCTAAATTATGCAAGGGTCGTGTGTACACAGGGGGGCGAAAGAAGGAGAACGTGGGAGGGAGGAGAAAATCGAAAATCCCTGGTCGAAACAACCCTTGGGATAATTTAGATTCGCGTAGCAGAGCCGAGCGGAGGTATGGCGAAACGGCAGCGAGCGAGCGCCGGTGGAACGCTGCTGGTGTGTATTGATCTAAACGGGAACCCGTGAAAGCAATTAAGATAAGGCACGGTAACAAAGGGTTGTCGGCTGCTACCCGCTTTTCACCGAAGGAAAACAGAAAGAGAAGAAGGCCTGGGAAATAGAAAGAGCCACCGAACCAGATGGAAGAACAGTATCACCTCGATACTAGTCCAACTTCCAGCTCACGATACTAGTCTCTTGCGTTCTGCTCGCATTTTAAATCACGAAACATGTCTGTCTATTTCTGTGCTCGAAGACTGGTTTTAGGTAGACACGTAATTCTGACCCAATTCGAAGATCCTTTCGAGCGACTTCTGCCTAGCGTCTGGGGGAATCGATTCCCAAAATCCATTCAATTTTTCCTCCGTCTCTCTTTCGCACCCTCAACCTCTTCCCGGTCGATCCCCATAATGCGCGGACGGTCCAGATGTAAGACGACGAGCGGCGCGAAAAAGGGACGGGGGACGAAGGAAGATGGCCATTCTGGCTGCTCTTTTAATTCGAGGGTGAATCCTGGCGGCAGGGACGAGGGGTGAGATAGGGGAGCAAACTGAAAGAAGAAGACGACCGAGCGTTACCCCTGGGATCTGATATCGACGCCGAGCTGTAAGAATATCCGGGCCTCTTCTGATTTACGAAAGAAACCGAGACACGAGAAGTAGGTGTTTTCTGCCTTGTTGATATCGTGTTTCGCTCCGTTACGAGCGCTAGTTCTGCTTGAGTGCTTCTTGAAAGGCAAGCTCGTCGCGTGTCAAGCATCATCGTATCTCCAGGAGGAACAGAAAAAGCGGATTCTGCGAAAGACGATCGGTTCACTAATCCCAAAGCAATTTCTCAAAGGGAATTCTCTTGGAAGCTGAAAACTAAAAATTCGAATCTGCCAAAACAGTAGACCCAGCGCGTAGGAGTAAACAAACAGTCTTCTGCAAAGTGCTCTCAATCGGATCGCGTTCCACACTCCTTCAAGCGGATAATAATAACGCTTCGGACGCTGTAGACGACGGGGTGCGCCTCGCTTCCGGTCGGGACGCCGCCCCCGCCTGTCGTTTCCCGTTCCCCGCGAGTCAGAACTTTCCTACGATTTCTTTCGCGCTTTGGCAATTTCGTGCTTCCGTTTCCCCGAAAGGAATCCTGCGCGAACAGTTTCTCGCGCTCGCTAGTTTGTTGCGATGTTTTTCCACCGTCGACACCGTCTCCCTTTCCTTCAGTTTTCCCCCAGCTTTCCCAGCTTTCCCCTCCTTCACCCCCTCCCCCTCCATTCTTTTTCTCGACCAGCCGCCGACGTTTCCTTTCCAACTTCCGCGCGTCGAATTCGCTCAACCGTATCTTCGGCGCAACTCGCCTCTTCTTCTGCACTTTTATTATTTTCTTCCTCTCTCGAGGCACTTCCTGCAAGAACGGGTACTCATCTTCTAGTTTGCTTGTTGCAACTTTTCCACCCACCGTGAATCAGAAACGATACCAGAACGTGGCTAAACGTATGGGGGTTGTGTGAAACCCTATGTACCGGGTGTCTGAAATTATCGTCGACCCTTTTCCTTGGACCACCGAATGCAAGGGGAATGTCAACCAAGAAATATTACCTCTTTTCCACACGGACCGCAGAATTTGCATTGAGAACTGAGAAAGAACGGACCCATTCTGAAATGCTAATGAAAATTCTCTGGACTCCTCGAATGAATACCGTTCTTTCACATCTCCAGAACAGTTTTACGGCTCATTCTACCAGCTACACCCTTTATCCGGGAAAAAAGTCAATGTATCCATTTCATCCTACCATTCGTATTTCACTCCGATTGCTGCATCCTTTTCAGCGCGTTATCCTTCTCGCATCGATGAAGAAAAATTTTAATTAAGACATAAATCCTCTCGGGGACCGCCTCCTATTCAACCGAGTGGATTCCCGTTTCGCGTTACATTGTATCCAGCAAAACCAAGAGGAATATCGTATTGCAGCGAAGACGAAGAAGAGGAGGGGCACGGAGCGATAGGCATGCAAGAAACCATGGGGCATCCCTTCTAGCGGCCGCGAAAGAAAAGAGGGTGGCGACGGGCGACGGGCGGCGGTCGTGGGGGTCGAATAAAATTTTACGGCCGCGAAATCGTCCAATAATTGTTACGGCTCGCTTTGATCGCGTAAAACACGTCGTAAATGTCGAAAGGGACGACCCCCTAGCCGACAGGAATTACTCTTAACCCCCTTACGGGGTATTATGCCGCATTACTGGCAGTGCTGCGTTTGCGTCTGCACGCTTCCGCTGTCTTCTTCCCTCGTCTGGCTGCCTCCGTCTCCTCCATCAGCGTGTCCCTTCGAAAATCTTATCCTTCGGTTCGGCCTGACAGTTTGGTTAGATCCGCACCCCATAAAGTCACCGAAAGGAGCAGGAGCTTTTGGGTACCCTGCGGCGAGCCTCGCCTCGTGTCAGCGGTTCTCAATTGACCGTTAATTGACTACAGAAACGACGCGTTTCGTCGACCTCTTTGGAGGGTTAGCCATTAATGCCGCCTAAGCACATTTCCACCTACTCAGCTGAACTACGTTTATAGCAAGTGTACCTACTCCGACATGAATACGTAGAGTAGTTGTACAATATGTCGTAATAAGCACGAAGCTTTTTCTGTCGGAAGCATCTTCGCTAATTGTCAGTCATGTTTAATGTTAATGTCCAGTGAGCGAGACCGCGCGAAGGGAACCTCGACGAGTCATCGCGGAAGGCTGGTCGTAAACTCCGAACTCGACGCCCTCAGGCTGGCCAGGAGCAATCTCTCGGCTCCGAAAAAGAACACCGTTAATATATTCAAGCAAAAAGATTACACGGTGCAGAAATATCTCGGCCGAGAGTCCGTGAGCTTACGTGGCCTCTGGCTCTTCTCGTTCCTCGTTCCCGCCGTTTCACTCTCTCCCTCTGTTATTTGGAGGCGGTCGAGGGCGCGCGAGCTCGATGTCTACGCTCTCGAACGAACACCTCGTCCTGGAGCCGTGTCTCGCGTCTGTGTGCGCGGCTACGCCAAGAGGTCGGCGAGATCTTTTAATGAAACGCGGATGTTAGAATGGCAGGAATGCTGCAAAATGGTCTAGGCGTGCTATGTACCCTACGTGCAACGTACACACGCGCGACCGTCTCGAACACGGTCGAGTAGGACGCGTACGTTCGGCCACGTACACAGGGAAGAGGAACGCGCACGTACACGCGGAGCAGGAAAAGCATCCACGTAGATATATGTATGGACGGGGAGCGCTCGGGAGAGAACGTACATGGCGGCGTCTCGAGGCAAATTAAGCCCCTCGACTCCGCTTCGGCTTCGTTATTGAAGTGGCATTCCTGCTCGGGAACCCTCGAGGACTTGTCTCTCCTGTGTACGCCGCGACAACGGTAACTAGACTTTTAAATAGCTTAATAACAGCCGAAGATATTCGCGACGAGTTAACGAGAAACGAGAGATCCGCAGATCGCCCGCGATTTTATCCAAACGACCCACGAAAATTCATCGGTTCCCCTCGAAAGGGGTGGATCTGTATCTCAGATATAATTCAGTAGATGAGGAGCCCTTGTTGCTCCTCACTCGCGATATAATTGCAAACGCTCAGATTCCTGATGTCGTTCCAACTATGGTAACGCTAACAATATTAAGACGAGCGAGGGAAGACGATGATGCGAGTTCATTAGAAGCACAGGAAGTGCGCGACGGTCTAAGGAAGCTAGAAACGGGGGTGGTAGCGATCGCCGATGCGTCAAGAACGGGTTCAGAGGAGGGAAAAAGGTTGGAGTATTAATAAAACGTTGCAAGACTAAAGAGAACGAAGGGGAAGAGAGAAAGGCGGATCGAGAAAGAAATTCTTATTGCCTGGCAAGTCCGGCTTTTCCGCAATATACAGCACAGGTGTACCGAATGTGTACACCCCATCCCACCCCTCCGTCGTACACGCTCCCGTCCATAAGGGTAGAAACAACCCCGTGCACGCATGGTCAGGACCGTATTCTGTCTAGTGAAGCCCATTACTCTCTGCTCTTGTTTCGTTTCCCTCCACCATAATATCCACCTTCCTTTTTTTAATGCGATACACTGGACGTATCGTTTGTGAAAAAAGGAAGGGAAAATTACCGCTTTCCCGACCGTTAGCTTGTTCTTCTGCCAGAGGAGAGTTCGACCGTGTAATTTACAGTAAAATAGACGACGAATATTTCTTTCGGGGAAACCCTCGTGACGTGGTAAAATGGATAAACGTCGCTGCCACTATCCCGGGAGGAGTAATTGTAATTGAAGACCAGAAAGCAACCAAATGAAACGTAAACAGTCGATTTATAGTTATGCTTGATGTAAAATTCAACGTGATCGATTAAACGAAGTTGAGAAGTGGAGGCACAATGGTCTGTAGAACCTAAAGTCTAATATGCTTCGAGGTCTATAATGCCTAATGACTCCATAACCTGGTTTATTCCTCCTACGACCGAGCACCCGCAAGAAATCGGCGAGTCTACTTTACCCATGTGTAAATCAACTGTCTTCCGTCTCGACAACTGAAGAGGGGCTACAACTTCCAATCGAAGGGTTGGCTAGACTTAATCTAGTTTCAACGATCTCAAACGGCGCAGGAGGGAACACCTGACACGAGTTGAATACGCTCAAATAAATTCTGAATTATCCTTGGACCATCTCTGTCGTAAAATTCAAACACATTTGAATCGACTGGAACCGACTCGTTTCCTCCCACTTTTTGAAAATCCAAGAATTTTCTATTAAAATCTACTCGTTCACCTAGAAGCATGTATTTGTTATTTCCTGACTGGAAAAATCCTGCTGAGCTGCGGAGTATTTCCTTCGGAGTTCTCGTCCAGCCAAGAGAGAAAGAGGAAGAGAGACGGAGAAAGAGAGTGTTTCCTCCGCCGTTCCTTTTCGAAGGGGTGGGCGAGCAGCACATCGAGCACAAGCAAGAGGGGGTGAGTAGAGAGAACTGGCTGACTAGTGGAAGAGAAAGAGAGAGGAGGGTAGGAGGGTAGGAGGCGACAGGGGGTAGAGAGCGAGGTTCCTGGGGGTGGAGGCGCAGGAGGCAACGTGGCGTATTGATCGAGTGGCTCTCGCGTCCAACCACCACCGCTTTCGAGCCACCCGGTATAGGTGAGCGTCTGCGTTCGTATTCCTAGACGAGAATTCGCGCGTGTGTCGTAACGTTCTTCAAACGTATGCCCATGCCATAGGCTGATTCAAAAATTGCTTTTAAATTCAAACTTCGAAAATGAGCGGCATTTTACTCGGATACAAAGTTGCAATGCCTTCACTGAACATGCAATGTTCGACGTTATAAGCCACTCGTGCCACTGCAATTTGCGTGGGTGTACCTAACAGCTAACCTGGAATTTATATCAACCGATACTTGGAAAATACTATTATCGCGAAGACACGATTTCAAGAAAGGGAAGCCTGTGCCCCTTGAACTTTAATCAACTGCACCGTTTAAGAGGTGGTTCACTTGATCCCTCTCCATCAGTCATTGATGTTTGTCAATTGAGCCGACCTGTACGCTTCTGTGCACATCGATACAGTCGATGCACGGATACGCACGATGCGCCAAACTGTATGCGAATGTTTCGTGTGGGGAGAACAAGAGGCAATGGTCAGAAAATAACTCAGTCGACGCGTTCCCATGTGCACGAACCGTGCATGTGTGCGTGCGCGTGTACGTTTCGTGGATGTGGGTGCTGAAAACACCGTGATCTATGGTGTGTGCATCCCACCAATAACGTGGTGTCACTTGGTCTGGAAAATCTCTCGGAATGCATTCGTATAGACGCGCACAGTTTTTGCAGGTACATCTACGAGAATGAACGCATAAATATCAATAAATCTTGAGAGAAAGCTTAACGGGACAATTACCCAGCATGAGAGAAATAGAATTGCACTATATCCAATCTTGGATCAATTTTGTAATGGCTTTTCGGAGCGGCAGCACATTATTAGCAATAAAAACTAACGCTTCATTGTCTCTCATCTTGGCTAGTACCCAAAGGACCTATCCAGAAGATGGAACATCCTGACAAAAAAATCAGAATTCAATGCCCTATAAGGGTTGCTCAATCTGTTAAAAAATTAGCGTTCTGACGTTTCTTCGTACAGAATCGAAAAAACTTCTGAAACCAAGTTCTGAGCCTCCTGACGTTTTCCATATAGTAGACCAATACACGCGACTTTTTACGGATGGACAGAACACGGAGACTTTCGCGTTTCATTTTCATGTCGGTGGCTCCCGTGGGCGTCATAAACGCACGCCTCGCGTCGGTGCATCACCATCGGAAAAACTACACCCTCGCCTTTCCGTCTCTCGCCTCGATTCGGTTTCCAGCTAACGAGACAACGAACCCTCGCCTTCCCCACGCACGCACGAAACCCTGGCAATCTCAAGTGAACGCGTATACCCAACGTAATACCTCCATCCCAAGAGGCGATCTCGTTATCGTTGCTATCTATAAACCACCGTTGATACTTGACACCGAAAATCATTTCGTCGTGATATAATTAAAGAGTGTCTAATGTCGAATACTCGCGGAGAAACAAAGAATCGATAACACAGACATTCGCGAAAATCCTGGTGGAGCCACAGAGGTTAGGCTTGGTTTTCTAAAGGGACCAAAGAGGGTAATCCGTCCCTGAGAAAGGGTGGACGCCACTGTCGGTCCAGCTTCATCCCCGCCAGCCGTTTATTGAAGGGTAGGGCAAAGCGCTCAATATCAAATGGTCGAAAAACCATCGGGAAAGTATGGAGGATAAGACCGACCAATTGTTTCTTTTATCACGCCGATGGCCGTTAACGACGATGGAAGTGATAATTTTATGAACAACTGTCTATTATGCGTGGCAACGATGTGATCACGATTGCAGATAAAATTTCATGCTCGTTTCGGGATACAAGCAATGAGAGCATCAAAAATTTGTGTCCTCGTAGAAGATACGCGCAGAGGGAAGTATCGCACGTACGCAGCCAGAAGCGTCGCGCACGTGAACGCAACCCTCTTTCGCGGCTGCAGGGACATTTTTCTCGTGGCATCGCCGTGCATGCATAATGCATGCGAATAGGACGCCGCAGACTCTTTACGCGGCGAGAATTCCGAATCCGTCGTCGGGAAAATTCCTCTCCCAGAGAGGAGAATCCCGCGGGTTCTTTGAGCTACTGACTTTCGCTTCATCTACGAAACCCTGTCGTCTTCGTCCCTATAGATTGTAAGGAACAATTGAATTTTTTAGACGACAATTATGCCTGAAATTTTAGAGTCCTTTACCATATAGGCAGGATTAATAGGAGAATGTTGCACTTAATGACTGAAATGAGAAGAGAAGAAGCTTCCACAGAACCCGTCCTCTTTTTCGTGGCAACTCGAGAGGAGGAAAGGCACAGCTCGAACGAGCAGAGCCGTGATAGAAGAACGAGGTGCCCCGTGCACTCGAAACGTCATATTCGAGCCGGCGTTTCCGTAGCAGACACACGGGACCTGTTGCTGTCGAGTTTACGGTGTTTTTACGAGCGACGTTACAGCCGCCACTGAGTACGGGGGCTGAACACACCCTCCCCGCGAAAACGATATCCCTCTTCTCATTGCCAGCACCTATGCGAGCGTTCCTATGCGGGAAAGAGAGGAGTAGAAACCGAAACGACTATCCGTTTATTTCACCCCTTCTACCGCTATCCCTACCTCGCTTTCGAAGCAAATGATCCGACAAATAATGAACCGTAACTCGTCAAACGCCACAGAGCGCGAATCATCGCTGGGTTCTCGTGGGAGGGACCAAACAAGAAGTTTCGAGCAGCCTGTATACCGCGTTGATGGATATCGACCCGATTCTGTAGCGAACGAACCGTTTCGTGGAGTCGAACGTAACGCGAAGCTTTCCTCGTCCAGGGAAGATTGCTTCTCGAAGAGATCGAGCGCAGGAGGTCAAGCTCCGTCGACGCGAAGAAATTTCGGGGAAGCAATTGATAGAGGTCTGCGGGAAAAGTCGAGGAGAGGAGATTCGACGGCGCGGGTGACTTCCGACGAGACAGCGAGCAGCGCATAGATGGAGAAGGAGGGTCGGTAGAAACAAGCGGCAAGTTTAGCGAGAGCCGAGAAAGTTTCTAGCCGTCGCCGGCGCTCTGGCTACGAAACTTTCCAACTACCGAGTTTTGTCTCGCGCAATTAGAAGTTCCCTGTATTATTCATAGCTAACGTTGCTCTCCCTCGCCCCATACTTCCAGCTCCTTTCCCATCCGAGCTTCTTCTAGCTGCTCCGCCCGCCGCGCCGCGGCGGTTCAGCTGAATATGCCGGCGCGGCGGCCGCTTCTTCGTAACGCGCAAAACTCAAAGACCACCACGGACGAGGCGCAAGTCGCGCACGGTTCATGAATTTTAATGAAATCTCCGACCAGAGATGGAAGCTCCTCCGTGCTCCTTGTCCTTCCATCTCCTTTTTCTCTTCTCTTCCCGCGCATACACACTCCCGCGTCTTCCTCTGCGTCTTCCTCCGCGGCTTTTCCTTCTGATCTACGTTCTCTACGTGCTGCTCGATATGCGCCCGACAACGCTTCGCCTGGCTTCCGTAAATAATCGAACTCCTGCGAGCGAGGTCCAATTTTCGAAAATCTGGCCAGAACACGCGGGCAGCGTGTTACAGATGCATTTCAGGTGTTCGTGTTTAACTTAACGAGATAACGCGTGCTCCGATTGCACGGTAAACATTCGAGAACTCGAGCAAATCGTCGGGAGCGCGAACTGCTGATAAGGAGGCGGCGCGCCTTTGTGCTGAACGTTCCGATTGCTTGGAACGATTGGAACAGCGGTTGATTATAGGCGAATCCTAGCGAAACTGTTTGAACGACGGCTGATCGGTCGATTAAAGACAACCTATTGTACACGCGATTCGATGCTATGCTAGAATCGCAATTCTATCTGTTCGATGCACACACGTGCTCGCGTGTGGGTGCAGGCAATTCGTTCCGCGATAAAATTATCCTGATACGGCGTTCCAATGACAGACACACGATGTTCTCTTCAAGGACGAACTGTCAGTCTCTTTTCATCTTCTGACGGAATTGAAATAGAATTAAATTAATGATAACGATTACGATCGTATGTACGGCACGTAATAACGCGTGCGAGTGTACGATCGTTGTACAGAGATGATTGGCGGCGAGTATAAGGTCGTCGCGTGTCACAGTGTTTTCTACGCGAAAACACGGACACGATGATACTTATTTCATGGCAAGAAGCGCTCGGTTATCGTTATCCTCGAGGGTGAGGTGCCATTCACCCGTCACCTCGAATCCAACCCCTCGATAGAGGCGTCGAGGCGACGGGAAGCTACGATTCCACGCTGTGTACATACACTGGGAGAGACCGTGAATTCCTTATCGTCGGGTTCCACCGACGAAATTATCGTAGAAAATACCGTGCAATTAATCAAGAGGCAGATATCGCGACAATGGAGCACTGATCTCAGTAACAGGAAGACTCGCTCGACAATGGCTGGGCACCTTGAAAGAAGTCGACGACAGGTGAAGAGGAACTGATTAGAATCCGAACGGAGAATCGAAGAAAAAAGAGGGGCAAGGTTAGATTCCATCGGGAACGAAAAGGGCCTAACGATCCACGGTACGAGCTTCTCCTCGCCCCATGCAATCTCCATAGAATTACCATACGATTAAGAGAATACCGGCCCCTGGTGTACGTACACCGGAGCCAACGCTAGCCCTCGAGAGTCTTCCAATTAGCCTCTCCAAAGATCCTTCTTTCTCTCGTCTATATAGATCGCGGCAGAGTTACCAGCCAGGACATAAGATCTGGGATATATGCGAGCCAGATAATCAGGAGAAAACGTAAGCCGAGGACCCCGGTAAAAAGTGGACGCCGAGAACCGTGATCGTATTTTGTTGCAGCGGAGACGACCTTTTGCACGACTTTTTCTTGCCTCCGCGGGATGATGCAACGGCGCAGAAGCACCGTGTCCAGTGAAACTGAACGGCAAGGGCCGATTAATTGCCAGTTGTAAAAGAGAGTCTCAGGATTCGCGAGAAGCGCGTGGGTCAGGGCGACGAGGGATCGAAGCACGTGAGCCACGTACACGCCAGCAGGGAAAAGTACATTGCGCCGCGGATATGGCCGCTCTCCTTCCTTCTTTCTCCAGCTTTCTCTCTGTCTTTCGGTTTACGAGCTTATTTTACTGGATTTTTATGATATAACGTACCCGCACCTAGCTCCCACCCGAAGTTTATAGGTTTGCGAGATTTTATCGTGGCGTAACGTATGGTTTGTTAAATCGACCCCCTGTGCGGCACACACGCGTGCTCTGCTGCTCGTCGTCGATTCACGTACCCCGCGCCACATACTCCATCCGAACACGCACGATGAATTCCGCAAAGGGACCTCCTCTTGCCGGTAGATATTTATCGCGCGCGCTCGGTACGACGACCCAAGTGGATCGCTTGTTTATTTTTCGAGACCACTTGCGTTTTTCTTTCCTCCTTTCGCGGTTCCTCCGCCCAGGCGGACCAGAATCTTGAACCTTCGATCGTCGGCTCTTTGCTGACCGTGATTTGTGCCACTTAACTCCATCGCCATTAGCGATATCCATACGTAAAAATGATCACTTCGTATCACGCTCTGAATTTTTCCTCAGCCATTCAACATCCTCAGGATGGAGCCTTTAAAGCTCAACAGTGCTGACTCTCTCTCAGTCGTATTTTCCCGCGCCACTCGCAATCAGTTAATCATATGCACTTTCGAACAAGTGTTTCGAGATATTCCAAGGATCGATACCGATCGCAAGGGGTGAACGGAGATCCTTGTGCGAGGGCGATGACCATAACGACCACTTCCGGTCAGTAACTCCGCGCAATTAAAGCGACTTAAGTGCAATTCTGTTAACGGGACAGCAACGTAACTGTCGTGTAAGACCTGACAGCACAATGCCTACTCGCTCGCTTGCATTTTCTTTTGTCTGCCGTATCATTACACTGCTTGGTACGCGGCTTTCCTATTTTTTCAATTACGCGACACGCGCTGTACGTGGTCGCCTTTGATCGCGAAACACTACAAATACGTTCTTTTAGAAATCAGCTATTCCAGAAATACCAACGTTGCAAGGTTATCTAGCGCTAGCAAGCAAAGGTATTTTTGGATTTTCCTTTCCGTTCGTTTAGCTTACTTTTTCAGTAATAACGCTAGCCTATGCCAACCCTCGTTAACGAATGTACGTTATCTGCGACTAGTTGTTACGGTAATATTATTGCTTAATAATGCAACGTGTCTTTATCTTCGCTTATAAATATACGACGTCTCATGACTGCTGATGTGCAGTTACGACTACCACCACCGTGTTCCATTTTCAAATGAATACTTGTAAATTTCCTCATCTGGTGTCTAAAATTGGTACAAGTTCTTTGGGAGATATCTGAATAATACTGTGCCCAGTCTGCGTAATTTCTCAAGCAAGGAAAAGAAACTCAGAGGCGTGATCCTCTACGACAGAAATTGCTATGAAATGGTTTCGTGACAAGTAAAAGCTCTCGGTTCGGTATCCACAAGTGAATACGGATCCAGGTTCGGTGCAACCTTAAAAACTTTTCGTAATAAATCAGTGCACAATACGACAGGCTGGAATCGGACAAATCTCGTTAGTCGAGTCGAAGAAGTTTGAGCCTCTCTCTCCAGAGAGAGCAGAAAGGCCGGTTCACCTTGGTTGCTGGAACCCATCTGCATGCGCGGGGACCGCGGATCAAGAAGAGGAAGAAGAAAAAGAAAAAGGAAAGCAATGGAGAAGGAGAAAAAGAAGAAAAGGAAATCGAAGCTAGGGGAACGACATTCCAACTGGGGTCGGGGAAGAAACGAGAAGCGTCATCTCTTGGAAAACCAATGCTGCCTACCTCCTACCTTCTGCCAGTGGTAGAACCGAAACCGAATCGTTGCTCGAAGCGATCTGAACCGAATGATATTATTCCTTTTCCTTTCGGCCGATTAATATCGTCACGATCAAATAGCGAAATCGCGAGAACACTTTAATCCTGAGTCGCGATATTATTCCGTAAATCAGATTACAGAGAGTAGCGCGTTAAATCATAATATACGAGAACGTGTTAGGCGTCAAACGAGTAAACTACACTATCAATTCCTCGAACGCGAAACTTTATTCTATTTTCCTCTGCAAAAAGAAAACATTCGTGATTGCAGTTAACTGCAGGCATGTCTACTAGCGGAGAACGATCACGAAAGAATCAAGTTTTCTTCAACGTTTCGCTATGCATCGTTTGAAACTACTAACATGAACAAAATATCACAAATTTATAGATGTAAAAAAGTACATTACGTTGAAATCGCCACGACCTAGCGTGTAACTTGTGTGCAGAATCGCGTGAGATAAACAAATACGCGGAACGTTGCGCAAGCCTTAATTAAAGTGAGCGCCGTCTAATTAACGTAGAATACCGTTTACTCTTACGAGAAGACAATATTCATTAAGAAAATTGTATAGTAGCTCGCCAATTACTTTTCGAATGTATCGATAAAAATGCACCTTTGCAAAACACACAGTACTGACAAAGAAGCAAGTGCATATGAATATTTCTGATGATTTCATTCACGTCTTACTAACACTGTCCCTCGTTCGAACAGTTATTTTTACGACGCCCGCGACTAAATTTCATTTCACCCATGAGGCAGCGATAAAAGACTATTTTTATATCTGGCGAGGGTCGATGAACCAACATCTAAATAACGTGCAAGAAAGCTGGAGTTCTGAGACCTATAGGTTCGCGGAAAATTAAGAGTCCCGCGAGACTTTATCGTTTCGTCGTTGCATCGTGTACAGGAAGCAATTGTGCCAAATCAGACATCAGGAAAGGACCAGCCATGTCGCAGATGAAGGGTTCGCCCACGAAAACACTTACGCTGTAGATGTGCGAAGTAAAATACAATCTCGGTTGGACGACAGCCAAATCGAGTATGGATTTTTAATTGTTACGCCAGAACGCGACCGCGGGTAGCGTCGTTTCAAGAGCATGGAATCGGGTGTAACACAGGCTCTCCCTGTTGGTTTAATTAAATCACGACAAAATCGAAAGAGTTAACACGCGAAGGTGCGAATCTAATCCCAGAGCTTTCGAAATTACCGTGACTTTAGAGCTGTGAAGTTCACAGTTCCGAGCTATTGTACCTCCCGTCTAGGGTCGTCGATAGCATCGAGAATATTTTTAGGGAGTCACGGTATGTGGCGTCGGCGATTGTGCCACCGCTGTGAAGGACTATCCACTGAGAAGATCTCTAGCCGAGAGAGAAGAAAAAACGGATTAGGGGTTGGTCGAAAGGCGGGTTCGAGAAATCCCGCGGATTTTGGGTTCTCTCTATCCCTGCTCCTCCCTCTCTCCCTCTATCCCTCTCGCCCTCCTTCCTCGTCACCCTTCGGGATCGTCGCACATCCCATGGGAAATCGGCCTAAACAGGGTTGTCCAAAACAGGTTTTCTAGGATCACTGTGTTTCGAAGAGTAGCTGTTTCCAATGACCGTGACAAATCGCCGCCGTCTCGAGACCAACGCTGCGAGACTATCAATCACGATGCGAGATATTCAAATGGGAGAGTGGTCCATTAAAAATAGATCTCTCGCGTGGGAAAAGAAAGAGGAAAGATAAGCCACTTTCCAAAGACGAGATCCCAGACTGTTCCGAAAATGCAGAATAAAGGGAAGATCGTTCGAGAGGTGCCAACTCGGACCAGTGTTCAAGCAGGCGCGGACTGCTTTTGCGGACTGCTTTTGCAGACTTCAATTGCAGATAAGAGCAGTGACAAAAATATCAAATGGGGAGAAATCTGACTGAGTACAGCCCTGATCCGAAGTTATCCGAGCTCCACGAGAGAGCCGATTATATTAAATGGCTGGTAAAACGGTCTGCTTAACATAGCGTTTATCTGCTCCTCTTGGTTTTAGTACTTTTTCACTGCCTCGTCAGCCATTGCCCATAAACTCTACTACACATCTTGCCTCTCTTTTTCTCCCGTCTCTCACTCTCTCTTTTCATCCCCCAACGCCTGGCTCACCACTACCCTACACATTTTTCTCTGTACCTTCGTCTGACCTACGCGTACATGCGCAATCCATGTGTCTGCGCGAGAACGCCGCGTGTATACTTAGCACAACTCATAAAGAATATAGAACCATTAAAGCGACTCATCGTCTTGAGTGCGGTCATTATACTTCGACGCCTTTTTTGTTTACGTAAATACTCTCTACACCCTCGACTATGTTTCACTTTCTCTGCATCAAACGCCAAGAGAACCGATTATTAACACGGTTAAGAAGAGTTATTAGTGGATTAATGAAATGAAAAAATCGACTTAGAAAATTGTTCCTCTTTCACGTAATAAGAACTTGAAAAACAACTTGTTTGAAAAGTACAAACAGCTGATAGCCAGACAACTACTCAGACCTTGAATCTTAAATATGCACGCAAGTGTTTATCAGTTATCAGAACAAGAACACCGTTGTTTTTTCTAGCGAAAAATATAATAGTGGTTAAACGACGAAGGATATAAATTCGCAAAAAATAGTCAGTCCCTAGAATCAATCTGAATTAAAAAAAGAGCATCGTTTCGTAAGAGTGGGATCGACTCGAGTCCCTTTCGGATTTTTATCCATTACAATGGACACTGTACGTGGAATGTCGTCTACGTCGAACCCTCGACCAGCACAATACTACCCTCATAGCGAGAAATAAGACTAGAGCAGACCGATAGAAAGAGGAGGGGGACGAGAAGAGAAAAATGTGTATAGGATATACACATATACTTACAGTGGAACGACGTGAAAGAGGGTAGCTTAGCATGAGGGGCGTGGTGGCACCACCACCCCCATCAAACGACCAGGCAGAAACTACTTTTGGGGTAGCCGACCCACGCACACACGCACGTACACGCGAGCACGCGCGCGCGCGCCTTCTTCTCCACCTCAACCCTCTTACCCCTTGGCAAGGTTCGAGCCAAGCGAGTCAGCCACCCCTCGCACCCGAAAAATAATTGCGCGTTTCGTGGTCTCTTGATCCGCGCGTAAAAGTAATCCAAACATCGCATAAAAATTATGTTTACGAGTTTCGAATGGGCGCAGGGGTCGACCCTGCACCGGCGCACGCCGAAAACGTATCAACAGTCTCTTCCCTTCCCTTCCCTCCCTCTCTCTTTCTCAACAGTCCCTAGATAGGAATCTCGTTCTAGGAATTTCACCGATTGTTTAGAACTCTCTCGCATGCGAAGCTGTTAGTGCACGCGAGTTACGAGGTGATCGTCCGTACTTTTATGAAGTGTTCCCTCTTATCTCGTCGGCGTCTACTTAATCGGTAGTCATTTATCGTGCGTTTCGGGAGACGAAGTCTGGAGATAACGAATCGGATTATTCTCAGACCACTCTGTACCCGAATATCGTGAATAATGCTGGAAATCAGTTTCGAAGAAGAATTAAATTCGTATAGCGATTAACGGTTTGGGTACTCGAAACATTTTTTAACGTTCAGTCTGAAAATTCAGGTACAGAGTAAAAGAGAGAAGACGTCTTCGGCAAAAATAGATTCGTTCGAGTTCATTTCAATTCAAATTCCTCAATTTTTCTGGGTTTAAAAATTCCATTAATTTTCAAACAGCTACAAAATAAACTGCACTTTTTTCGGTGGAATAACGTATCTTAATTTATGAGATATGTTAGCGGCATACCGGTAAATATTGGCGTACAATTTGTGACGCACGATCACATGAGTAACGGGCAAACCACTTGGCCGTAGCCAGCCGGATTAAATAAGAAAGGAAGAGCTGATAAAACTCACCTGTTTTCTCCTTAATTTCACAGAGAACCGAAAACAGGGCTGGCTTCATTCTGTGGCAGTTCAACGTATGTTTCCTGAAAATTTAAAGAGAAAACGTAAGTTGTACGTTTCGAGCGTTCGACTGAAAATTCCTACCGCGCTTTAATGTTCCTGATAACGATATGTACCGAGAAAAAAACGTTAAGCCGCGTGCGGTTTATTTACGTGTAAGACATAACGTTTTGACAAACTCGTACGATCGTGGACCAATAACGCGAAAGATAAATGCGGCCTTATCGCGGCCATATACGACCTACGTTACAGCTTGTCATTACCGGGAACATGTAACCCATACTCGTCGCTTAACAGTTAATCGACGTTATAAAATCTTAAAAAGTATCGTAAAAAAATAATGTTTACTCTCCTCCGGAAGAAAATCGTGCCGCGAGTAATTTCGAGGCGCGCAAACATAACCTGTTCTCGTCGTTTCGTGTATGCTAATGAACTCTACGCTAAACAATGAGAAGGTCGCATCTGTGTTTAAACAACTCCAATAGAATATCGCGAAGCTTTGATAAGAAAAAATTGAGAGTAGCATAGGACCGTGGAAAAAGCCGCGCGAAAGATTCTGAGGACATCGATATATCTACAGAAGGTATTAAAAAATGGCGGCTGATCGAGTATCTGAAATGGGACCAACCTCGCTTGCGCCTCGTCCAAGCTCTGATCAGTGATATTCATAATCTGCTGGAGAATTTCACCTATGTCCTGTTTCCTCGCTTCGACGGCCTGATCTGGGCCTTGTGTCGCGGTCCCATCGACGGGCCCCATACTTCCGTATCCGGCGGTGTTTTGGGCCCCTTGAGTCTGGTTTCCTCCCATCAGACCAACACCTGATCCACCGTGTTGCAGCATTCTGCCAGTTTCATCCATCAACCGTGCACCGCAGCACTGACAATATTATCCGCCTCCGCCTCCTCTACTCGTCTCTTCTTTCCGCTTGTTCCCGTCGCAAGAGCGAATCCGTTTACAAAGCGGGACAACACTCGCGTACTAGGTTGCTACTATCGTATACCAGGTGTCGCGGAAAAAAACACGACCATGCAACAACCGTCCCGCTCTTTCGCTTGACGAAGATGACGACGACGGCTGCTACTGTACGAAGAAGAAAATGCCTTCCATACACGTGCTCTCTCTCTCTCTCTCGCTCGTGCAACACTTCATGTATGGAAGCCCCGGGCAGCAGGCGTACACTTGAAAAAATATAATCTCTCCGTAAATAACGCGTACGAAATTTTCTTCGTGGCGACCTTATGTAGACAGAAGCTCCTCGTAACAGCGCGGTACGATTGCTTTGCTTTAGAGGTTATGCCGCCGTGGCCTTTGTCTCTTACGTATCTCGTTTGGCGTTTTAACTCGCTCTCCGCTTCTCTTTCTTGGTCACTCTCTCCTTTGCTCCCCCTCTCTCGCTCTCTCTCCTGCTGTCCTATCTCTTTCCCTCTTTTTCCTCCCCTCTCGCTCTTAACCTCTGTCCCACTCTCTCGTTCACTCGTTCGCTTACTCTTTCTTTCTTTCTCTCTCTCTCACGCTCGGCCTGTCTGCCTCGCTGCCTCGCTGCCTCTGTCTTTCTTCCACTCTCTTGCTTGCTTGCTCGCTCACCCTCGTTCTTTCTCTCTGTCTCTACCTCTCTCGATGCCCTTCGTTATCCTTTTTACTTCTGTTTCCGTTTCTCCTTCGTGTCTTTCCTTCCCTGCCTCAGGAACATTCCACGCTGCGTGTCGAAATAAATCGGTTTCTAGCTCGGTATACATACACACACTATACGGGGATGATGAAAATGGTGCAGCTTCGGCAGCTTCTAACTTGACGGATTGTCGGATTTTACGTATACGCGGTTATGTCGACGGTCGGCGTCGCGCCCGGTCCGTACGCACTCTCCTTTCACTCGGTCCTTCCTCCGCTCGGCAAGGATACTTCGTCGTGGAAACTGAGGAAAATCGGCGTTCTTCGAGCCATCCGCGCACGGACGTCATACACCAACTCTCCCTCCGCCTTACAAGGCAACGCGCGGACCGACCGTTTCTGTCGCTCTTTTCACTCTTCTCGGCCGCGAGCGACTGCTACGCTCCTGATGCACGCGCGTGTACGTGCGTCCGTGTGTGCACCGTCTTCCTAGTGTGGGTGCGTGTGTGCGCCAATCGGCGGCCATTACAGCCGCCTCGACCAATCAGAATCTTCGTTTCATCTCCTTCCTTTTCCAACCGACGCGTTTCCCTCGCTCGCTCCTGCCTGTTATTGTCCCGCGTGCGCCTCCACTGTATTTACGACTCGACCTCGCCGTTCTTCCGCGATCGCAGTCCGCTTAACCTGTATCACGTACCTTTCAAATTTCTCCCGATCCTGGTCCAAATGCGTCGCAGCTGGTTATTGAGAGTACCATCGGCAGACTCGTTGAAAAGCTTGCAGATATCTGACAAAGCAAGTTGACATCCTTCACCTCGTATCACGGCAGGCGCAAACTCCGCCCATTACTTCGACTTCTTTTTTTTTCCATCACCAATCACCACAAACGATTTGTCGCGAACATTTACATCGATGTCGTACAGACTCCCGGTGAAAAGGTGATTAGAACTGAACATCTAATCGGTATCTTGTCTCACTAAATTCTGTACGGATAAAATGAGAGAACTTCGTACTTAGAAAATGTAAATTATAGCAACGATAATGCGCTGGCGCGTTGTAGGAACATGGCGTCGTGTGCGGCCATCTTGCAACGCGGGAAAATACAAACCTTCTATTACGATATTTTTTAATGCATTTAATTATTTTAATATTAGTACAATATTTCTCTTGTTTTTTTATTCGTACTGCGTAGATCTTAAATCACAGCGAAAATCATAGTTTTGATGCTTGCCTCTGTTAGAGAGAAACAATTATGATTATATATAAATTAATATTAGATTTGCTACGCAATTTTCATCCCTTCAAACAACTTTACGATTTTCATTGATCGTAATATCGTATCACTTATTAGCGATTAACACTCAAGTAGTCGAAAGCATGAGCTGAAACAGTGGAAGATCTATGATCAAGAGCAAAACCTGTCAAATGTTTCTTTAGAGTAACTTCCCCTTGCTTCATGTGGGCGCGCATGTTCGTAGTTCTCCGGGCATTTAACATTTTTAGGCTTATATTGTATATTGTGAGAAATTGTAATATATTTACGCTGTCAGCATAATATTTTAATACTTATGTACAATGTAAGTATAATATGCGAAAAATTCGTGTTGAAATTTCAAAATGTTTGAAACAACTTCCAATGTTCGTTGTGTTTACAGTGTCATAACCAATAACAGATGCTGTGATCGTAAACGTAAAATAGAATAGAATAAAGAAACTGATATCGTTTGTTACAAAACGTTTTAATTTAATTGATTTTTAAATAATACCTTATATAAGCATGAATTATGACAGATATTATGATAAAAAAGCGGATGGCGCTTATGTCTTGCACTTCCCTAACAGCAAAGGATTAAGTAAGGATGAACTTACGAATATATTTTCCGCTTTTGGTAAAGTATTGTCTGTAGATGATCGTGGACAAGCTTTTGGATTGTGCTTCATAAAATATCAACATTTGGATGATTGTAAACGTTGTCTGGATGGCCTACAAAATCATGAGTTTATTAAAATTTTGCCACATAAAAATAAAATGCAGCCTAATGTTGCTCAAAAGAAAAAAATACAAAAGGAATATGAAGGTATGAATGATCGGAATTCACCTATACTTCATTCAGATAATCAATTCTATAAGAAGAATATGAATGACATGAAAAATAAAAGATACTCATATAATAAGAGGGATAATCAGTCTGATAGTAGCGAGTCAAAGTCATTCTTTGCAAAAGATGCAAATAATTTTAATAATGATATAATGGAAAATGAGAATGGCTCTGATATTAGCTCAATTAGTTCAAAAAATATGAACCACTTTCTCAAACTTAAAATGTTGCAAAGAGTTGCATCCAGTACTTCAGTTTCATCAGGAACTGTTGAAGAACATATAACAAAAATTAAAGAAAAAACTGACCAAAATGATTTTTCATCCTTAGCTTGTATGAGTGAAAAGTTTGTAAGGAACAGAAAGCCTTCACCATTGATTTCAAAAATTGTTCCAGCACACGAAGTTATTGTTGCTAATATTCATTCCAGTTTAGGAATACATTATATATTGCATCTTTTTGAGAAACATAATCCAATATGTGCATCATTTATAATGACAATACCAAAAACAAAAATAAGATACTGCCACGTTTATTTTGAAACATCAGCAGCAACAATCGCAATTGAGAATGAATTTGATATGTACCTTCTGTGTAATAGTAATCTTATTGTCTTAAGACCTCAGAGATTAATGGAAGAGGCACTTTGATCAGAAGCGTGTTTTTTTAAAGGGGTTTATGACTTTGTAAACTTATTTTATCTTTTACTAAATTCTATTTACATTTGGATGACTTGGGTAGTATCTACTATTCATTTTCTTTCTAAAATATTTGCATGTATTAATTTTAAAATATGAATATTAACAACAATGCAATATAAATAAAAGAAAAACATTTTTATCCTAGTACTGAAATATTGCACTTGTAAAACTTTATAAGTTTTTTTGAACATAGTTTTATCTAGGTATTTCATTATTTGAAATAATTTATCTGAGCATAAATGATAAGTAACTATAGGAATTGTATTATTTTATTGAAAAGATTGTAACATAAAATATAAATTGTCTTGAAGGTACGAATTTTTCAAGATTCACCTTTCTATTTTTATCAAATTGAAAGATATTCACATAATTTTTATATTTCAAGATGTTTTTTAAATAAAAATATATTATATGAAACAAATACTTCTGTTTCCAAATTTTATTTTTTATAAGTTCGTTCTGCCTTCGGAGTTTGCGTGTCGAGCTAGAATCTCTAACCTAAATATTAAGCTCCTCGTTTTCGAGGGTGACAACGTGATCACGGTGTACTATTTCGTGACGTTACGCGTTATTGACATTCGTACACGTGAGTTACGGGAAATATGCAGTTAAAAATGTCAAAATCATTTGACCATAAACTTGTCAAACAGTTATTACAACAAGAAAATGAATTTATTTCACAAATATTTTCGAAAACACCTCTGCCTGTTTCTGATTTAGGTAAGTATAAAGTAAAATATCCTAACCTTAGCATTTGTAATGCAGACAAAGGTAAACTTTGAAATAATGTGATAATAGTTAATATTTCTCTAACTTCAGGTACACAAGGTAATATAGAAACAAGTAATACAAAAACCGTGATAAAAGGTTCGTATTTGTTGATACTCTTTTACTAAAGTTTTTTTATTTTTAAATTATATCACAATTTATGTTTTAGCAAAAGTTTTTCCAAATATAAAAGGCAAAGTAAAAAGAGCACAGACATTTGAAGAGTTACATGCTAAACTTGAGGGATTAAAGAATGTTAAAAGACTAGGATACAAGGAAAAACAGTTAAAAAAGGGTTTAAAAAACAAAATAAAAAAGGCAACAAAAAGGGAACAGCATTTAATGAAAAAGAAATTAATGAAAATAGAACAAAAAGCTGGGGTTACTCAGATCAAGAAAGAAGATGGTGAAACACCAAAAATTCCAAGACCAAAACCGGTGTTTAATTCAGAAGGAAAAATGGTTTTTAGCAAGTTTGATTTTTCTGAAATTGGAACCAAAAAAAAATTACGCAAAACTGAAAAGGATCCAAAGAAAATCTTACTTCAACTAAAGGAAAAAAAACAGAACTTGAAAGAAATGGAACAGTCAGGTGCAACAGAGAAGGTACAAGAAATTAAAGAAAAGGAAGCATGGAAGACTGTTTTAGCAAAATCAAGTGGGCAGAAGGTAAATAATAAATATTTTAAGGCACCATATAAATATATTTTATAATTTTAACAAGTTTAATGTTTCATACTGTTGTATCCTAGGTAAAAGATGATCCTGATTTGCTTAAACGATCAATAAAAAGGAAAGAACAAAAAAAGAAGTCTAGTGCTAAAAAATGGGAATCAAGATTAGAAAATGTGCAGAAGGGTCTGAGAGAAAGGCAAGAAAAACGGCAAGAAAACATTATGAAAAAGAAAAAAGAGAAAAAACTAAATAAATTGAAAAAAGCTGCTAAAAAAGGACGTATAATACCTGGATTCTAAATTAATTTGTAAACAGTTAAGGACTAAAGTTGTTTATTTTGTAAGACTAGTGCATGTATCATGCACTTTTCATAATACATAATCTGCTTAATTTGTTGTATAAAGAACAATCAATGATGCCGAGGTAAAAAGTGTGAATGTTTCAATTAAACAAGAATGAATGTATGTAAAGTTATATTCAAACAATATAGAAGAATTTATAGTAAAATATTGTTATTAGAACACAATTTTTTGAAGTAATTTTTAATGTATAAATAATAGTAATTTTTACTGTTCCACATACCCAGTGATACTCTGTGTGAAATATATTTATTGATTAGATCTGTCTGCGCGAATCTATTGCGATCTGTGTATAAATTTGAATTTTCTAGGATTGCAGTCCTGTTATTGCACCTGCAATATGATAATGCCGTATTTACATTTTGTTTTTCTTTGTACATAATATTAACAAATGCTTATTTACACTAATACATTTGTATCATACATTTATAGTAGTTCGTTAAATAATTCTTCATTGTATAAAGCAAAGTTCTTATAATGTGCCATACAGCTATGTCAGTAGAAAATTTAACTCCCATTGATTTTCATTACGTGCGCAGAACTTGTTCGTAAAGTTTCATGCTTTGTGTTACATTGTTTGAAACTTTTAAAATCAATTTATGCCATGATATTTTTTACAAGATAAACTTTGTGGCTCGAAGTCAAATGGCATAAACTTTAGATATCGATTGGTCGTAAGAAATATCCCTTGAATAATTTCAATAGATGATAGGTAAGTCGAGGACGAGAGCTTCGATGTAACCGCCCTCTTGCACTTCCTGCTAGGTATCTCCAAGTGCGGAAGATACGGCGTTAGCGTGTGTTAAAGCTGTCCACAGTGGACTGTGATCTACGGGTAATGGCACCGCCGGTTTTGATGGTCGAGGAGACCTGCAATAAATGAAGAATAATTAGTAAGAAATAATACTTGTTTTACTGTAATATTTTTCGATTACTATAGTTTATATATCTTTAGAAAAATCCTTGTATAAGTTGTTCGAACTTAACCTAATGTCGGCAATGTAGGAACACAAACATGTTTCATGAGAAACTATTTTATATCAAGTGAACCAAGAAAAGGCAGTTTTTAATTTTCTTCATAAAGAAAACGTGATTGAATTTCTTACCTTGGCGGCACCAAAGCTGGATGCTAATCTGGACTGCTCAGTTCTAATGCAGTACTTTGTTCAGGATCCGATCGTTCTTCGACCACAGTATCTAATTCCAGCGATGGAAAAGCTCTAGATCCTCGCTCACTTCGTAACGAAACTGCTCTCGCTGGGCGGTCAATTCCAGCTGCCACATAAGAAGAACGTTTTATTGCGACAAGCAAAATTGAACAGGTATTTTATTATTTTAAATTTTATAGGTTAAGGAATCCGCGCGTAAGAGATCGTATTCTAAAAATTTCTAAATGCATTCTAATGTGATCTTTAAAGTTTCTAACTGGTCATTTTAATCAGTACTATTAAATGCATCGCTAGGCTTGCAGAGCAAATGTTAAAATGAGCTGCATGCAAGCAGTTATATTATTAAATATAGTATTCATGCGTTTTCATTTAGAATTGCATTAAGATATAGCTAAACTACAATATCTGTTTCACTACTCTTTAATTTTCGTGATTGCATTACAAGTTAAATTGTGGCAATGTAATATAGTATCCGTAAAAAGATACTGATTAATGCATGATGCATTTTGAATGCAGCTAAATAAATGCACTATGGGCCTTCGGCTGACTTTTTAGCTATCGGCGAAAGTTTAATTAAACTTCGCGTTAAATATGCAATGGCAATAGCGGCGGCAAATAATTGCATATTACGTGAAAAGAATTTATGAATTTTTGAAAAAATTCTAACGTCTCTAGGGACGAAATCAAGCAACAACCAGGTTGATAAAAAGTGTTTACCTAAATCCTCTTTAGATGCTGCGCTTGACGGGATAATAAAATAATGGATATGTATTTCTATTCAAATATGTTTGATGAAGTTAGTTTATTAATACTCGAGTTACAATTTACAATGTTTATTTTATAGAATATTTGAGTAAAAAGATACCCACTAATAGTTTAATTTGCTATAGAATCTTTCGCAGTCTCGTTCATTATTTTCTCGTTACTTTGATAAAGACTAGCTATTCTTATCGGAAATCATAACACACGGTCACGACGCGCGACGTCTGGGTTTGAAATATTCTGAAATCTGTACATACATGAACTCAGATATTCAGCTCGGCATTCAATCTGGTTTAATGCTTCTTCCACTCTTCATATATGTACACATATGTATAGTTTAGGCTGTGTCTCTATATGACTGAGAACACATACGTATATGCTCCACTTACAAAAGTGTGTGCAGGGAAATATGTGCATTCAAATGTATGTACAGGTAGGAAAGCGACCACGGGAGCCATAGTAAAAGTTAAAGAGGTCGCGGTTGCAGACCTATAAATGTTCTGACCTCATTCCATGTGTGTTAGAAAATGTGTCTTTAAGAAAAAATTTCCCTTAAGGCTGTACATAGATGCACTTCGCAGCAAAATTAAAGGATCACTAATTTTAGACCAAAAAATGATCGATCTTTGAAAAATCCACAATTTTTCGGCCTAAAGTAGTGGTCCTTTAATTTTGCTGCGAAGTGTATTTTTATTACGAATATAATAACAGCAGTGCATTAGCACGTATTGTTCGTTTCACAAATTTCATTTGGTCACTCAGGAAATGAAATGATTTGCCTAATGAAATATCAGGAGCAAGGGGGATAAAGATGATTCATTACGACTTTAAATTTACCCTCGAAACTCACCTAAACGGTGAACAGGGCTAAAACGAACGAGGCTTAAGGCACCGTGATCCAGATCACAGTTTCTTCTTCTTGCTCGTTCTCTGGCGAGCTTTGCTCTTCTTCTGAGGCAACAAATGACCATAAGTGCCAATAATGGGAATCCGAGAATACAGGATACTATAGGAATGATGATACTCTCCGGAGATACTGAAATGCAAGTCAGCATTTAACTTCGTATTATGTAATACCCATAAGATTTTATAATTCTATTATTTCTAATAGTTGTAGTAGTTTCTAATGAAGTTTCATTATTCTCACTTTGGAAATGGTTTCTGAGCTTAACTTATTAAACAAACTGACTAGAATGCCAAGCGTCGTTCCTACTATATGAAACCAAGAAGTTCCAACGTTGAATAGCAGCAGTAAATCTTCAGAGGGGCGAAGATGAAAGCATCACACGTTAAAAGGAATAGTTTACATGATTCCATAGTTTAACGTAGACAGTAACTGTTACTGAAATATGTGACTTGCGAAAGTAACACATTTCCAGCTCAACATTAAATAGCATGAGTTTTTAATGCAACCTACATTTCAGTTGCTATACAGTTGCATTTATTAAATTAAAGTTTATACGAGATATACATTCGAGCTTTAACGTAATGTACGTATATGTATAGTTTGTTCATAACTCGTCATGGCTTTTCCTCGTTGAAATTGTACCTGTCTTACCTGTTGGATATACTAAAATTGTTGGTCTCTTTGACTGCGGAATAGTCGGCATCGTTGGTCGACCCGCTCTCACTTCCACCGACATCTTCCTCTCGATCTAGAATAAAATTGTTTTTTCACAAGATTTGATAGATTTATAAAAAATTATAAGAAAATAAATGAGAAACCAAAAATCCTGGGATTTTCCACGTTTCCGGGTTACATAATTTTTTATTCACCGCGTTCTACTTCTTGAGAAAGAAAAGCCAAAGCAGTCCTTTGTTCTTTTCGCGGTCCCCTTCTGTTTACCACAACTGGTAGGTGGAGAATATAACCCGAGGCAAACATACCCAATTCTAGCCTCGCGCTTTGAAACTTTCTATGCAGTAATTAGTTATCTTGAGGCTTTCGTTGCTTTCAGATTCAGCTAGTACATTTTCCCTCTACCTTGTGGCGAAATAAAACAGCTGTACCTTCACTTAAATGCAATTTCACATTAAACAATCAATCAGAGAGACTCGAAAATTTCATGTGAAACTAGTGTGTAAGTTTTTATTTTTTTTTGCAAAGTTTGTGAACCACAGAAAATGATTTTAATATATTTTTACCTTTCGTTTCAGAGAAGAAACCTTTTTAAATATACCGCGTACGCTGTTTTAGTGAAATTTTTCTCGGCCAGGTGGCGCCGCGACAGCAACAATCAAAATGGCTATTATAAGCGCGGTGTGCTTAAAGTAGACGTTAGTAATAAGCTTACTTTCTTGAAAAGTGGTTGTGTTGACAAGAATTTGGAACAGTTTTGAGGACAAAAACATGGTCGACCGAGGCAAGGACGTAGTTTTCGGGGATGAAGGGAGGGGAAGGCAGCAGGTCAGTGTACCTTTGTCACGCGTGAGTCGTTTCCAAGTCGGATCACGAAAAGCCATACCAGAGGGTAAGTGAACCAGTTTTTAACTGATTATTAATATTTATTAAAAGCATATTTGTTGTCGAATTATACTCTCGGAAAAAACAAATGCATGCTATTGCGATTTTGAATTTCTGAAAACATTGTTGGTTAGGGGTAGCCTACATATTCGACACGAACATACATACATCTATCGATAGCATGAATGTGACCTTCCGTCTGGTCGAAACGAAAACGTTATTTGCTTTAGGTCCTTGTCCCTGTGACATTCTTCTTATCAGCTCCACTAGTTCTTTCCTTTCTTTGCTCTAAGGAAAGCAATAACGCTAGGCGTGCTCGCGCGAATATCGGGTCGGGACTGAAAATGTCTGTCTGCGTGAAGACTTCTAGAATTTCCCCATTCCTGAATTCTCTTAACGGCGATATTGCGAGGAGACTTAATTTCCTTCAGGGGGAATTCTAATTCTAGTTTCTCAGATGCGAATGTACGCGCGTCTGAAAGCGAGAAGTAGATTAAATCAACCATTAGACCGGCTATCTCTTCAGAACCATCAATTCCTTTCTATTTCAGTTGTTCAAACAGGATAAAGCACCTTCGCGCTCGATAAAAGTTCATTATCCGTTTGTAGTCTCAGATATCGCTGGAACGACTTATTGCACCGCTGGAAGCTCGGGTGGAAGAAATTGCGAAAAACATAGACCCTGGACGGATTCATAATTAACGTGTCATTAACGTGTCACGTGTAATAAGTCTCTTCGAAGTAAGGCTCGTTCCGTTAAGTACACACGGGGCTTAATTCCCTAGCCAACGAGGTGGAGGTTGCTCGTTAGTCCTCGAGCCAGCTCGAAGGAGCGTCTTGTTTCCGGGTCGAGCTTGATACCGATGTTTCTACTTTCTTTTTAGTTTTCATCCACTTCTTTTGCTAGCAGTTGGCCGAATATTGCCTCTATAAATTGTCCTACATACGCGGTCTCGGTTGGAAGAGGCAGACCGAACACGAGCCCCGCGGGAGGGTAAGCTCCGATATAGAGAGACACTGTTATCGTATCTCAAAGAGGCGACTCGAAAATAGCAAACAATTTTCTGTATTCGAGGAGTTGCCCTCTCCTGCGATTACTTTATCTATTGAAGGACGAAACGATGAAAATAGCTTCGCCCCGTTTCGCCAGCGAGTCACGCGAGTGTAGCCACGTTTCGGCGACTCTTCATTCTATCCATTTTCTATTTACGGTAGTTAGGCAGGCCGCAACTAAAAATCCTTTCAACTCCCATGACTGCAGAGGAATCCCGAAACTCGTTGACCTGGGAATACGATAGATCTTGGAACCGTTCCAAGTTATACTGTTATCGATGATTTCCTTTTCCTCCGGTCAACTTTGCAATTCTCGAACAGACAGCCGTCGGCGTGTGAGATTTTCTCAGTAATGTTTTCAAAATCGAAATCATTCTCAGCATAATCCTGGATTCTGCGAAGTGTTTGCATAAAGTAGGTCGTGCAATTCTCGTGGACGAGCTGCTCCCTTTGGAGGTATTACTACGAAAAAGGTGGAATTCTATTTCGTAATCCGCAAACTTTGCCTTCCTCAATTTCGAAAGTTCCCGCTTCTCGGAGGCAACGAGCTCGAGAGTCTCGAGTTAATTCTCGCCCTAAAAACACTGAAATACGTTAGAGTTAGTAGTCAGCATATCCTCCTCGTCTTGCGGGGAAGTTGCATTTGCATTATCCTCGAATTACGTCTGCCTTATCGTCGTCGGTGCAGCCTGTCGCGGCATCGCGCCTTCGATTATTTTGCAACGCGACTCGCGGCGGTTAATTTCGCGGATTCGCGGCTCAGATAAAAGCACGAGGGTCTGCGATACGCAATTTAGATAGCGTTATCGGTATCGCCTGTATTTGACAACTCGTATCAGCCTTTGTGTATGTACAAATCTTTTACAAACTATCGAATGCGTTGGCCACAATATCGCGAACGCATTTCTCCCTATTCTACTCGAAGCTACGCTTCCACATGGAATCCCTGCGTCAACGGAGAAATCTTTTACTGACACGCTATGCGAACACCGTTCGAAACACGAAGCGTTTCTATCAGATTCCCAAACTGTACACAAGCATCTGTGTATCCAGTGGTAGTTCACGGTAACGACGTTGTTTCAGTTTTCGCTGATGCGTGGGTAAATCGTAGAGCAAACCTCGAGCAGCTCTGCCTTGTTTCTCAATCGAACGATTAGATACTGTATAGGCGACCCTAATTTTGCTACCCGGGCTTTCATTAACTAAAGCTCCTAGGATCACAGCTGCTCTTAGGATTTTGCTTCTGCCCTTGTGCCTCCCTTTACATCGGAGCAATCTTTTAATAAGTACAGCGAACGCAAAGTTCCACTTTTCATTTTGTGGAAATGTTTTGGAAACTCGTGGTGCATTAAGGGCCGTAAAGGTGTCGTGGTCGATATTCTACAAAGTGTAAAATTTTCAGAATATTTGTAACATCTTGCTGTATTCGTTTTGAAAGCTGTTTCGTCGATTATGCTTTTAGTAAAGTACCGAAATATTTATGACTATAGTTGTTGAACTGCGATCGTCCCTTCGCACACTGAAGTGCATCGATAAAGTCTTCGCCTTGGTTAGAACAACGTGTCGGCTGAAATTTAGTTAAGTCGCTTCCGTGGAAATTGGTTCAAAAACAAGATTAAGGTCGGTGAGTTTTATATGCGCTGTAAATTGAATTTTTCTAGCTGAATTATTTTGCGAAAATGAAGTTTGATCGTAACTATTCCAAATCACCTTTTTTTGTATATATTATAATTTTGCGATGCTCATCTACTTAAAATAGCGTTCGCAATAACCTAGTTACGTATTCGTATCGATCATATAATTGAAACTGTATAGATTATGCGCATCTACACAAAATTTCTCTACGCTAATATCCTTCGGCAACAATGAATTTAATTAGCGTCTGTCGATGTTGATCGAGAGGTTGCGACGCTTTAGAGCAAACTGTTGCGTGGATGAAGATTAATCGAGTTTTATCGATAGAGACGAAATTCTTAGCTAATTGGAAGTAGCATTTGTTGGACAAGATGTTCCCAACAATATACATTACCTGTAACATTAAAATGTTCGAGGAGGGGAGATTACATAGCTTAAGAATCTTACAATACGTGATGTAAAGCATGACGGGGGATTACTTAATCCAGGCCCTTGCGAACAAAGCATAGAATACGATCGATATTCGGTGTTGTGCATCACGTTACGTCGTCGTTGCGTCATAGTCGATAATTTGCTTCGCTGCCTAATTAATTAGCCACTTTTTCAATTATTGTAGAATGCCTCGGGCTGATGAAATAACTCACGATATTGAAAAATATCTTTGCAAGTATTAGTTACTCTCCGATGCGCAACTTTTTGAGAAATATCGATTCTTGGAGGAAGATGCAATACAAAATATGACACGGAGGAGTCCCTGTTCAGCCTGTTTTTCATCCCAGCATGAAATTCAGTTTTACGCTCTTACTTTCCTGGCTCTTCCATTTTACGTTTTTTCGATCCGAATAAGTATAAAGTATAAAGCATCCGCGGCATCAGTGAAACAGAACAGGACATGACTGTTTTACAACCCGAACCGGTGCGCGTTTAATGCCAGTTGTAATTCTATGTTACTGTGCAAGCTGCAGCCTTCGCTTTTTGCTTTACTCATTTGCTTTCGGCGTACCTCATTAAATTTTTCATTCACTGTGCATTTTCCATATATACGATACTTTTAATTGATTCTTTAAAGGGCTGCTACCCATATAACACCGAAAGCGAAAAATCAGTGGAAACATTAGCAAAGATAGATCACGAATTGGCTCAGGGGTTTGCAGCAGCAATTTTGATGCGTAACCGAGACGGCAATTAAAAGAGCGAGGTATCGATCCATGCTGGGAAACAAGAGCCACAGACACACCTTCGTACCGTGTACTCTACATATTCGCGTATCGAATTCTGCGAGATCATTCTTTGTTTCTGGTTCGTCAAAGCACTCGCGTCTCTACTTCTGGAATCATCGACTCGACAAGGGCATCGAGTTTGCCCTGCATACTCGCGAATACTCAGGAATGTAATCGCGATAAGCTTTCACCTCTCGTTTGATCATTAATGGTAGACTTTCATGAAGCAAACGTCGTCTCGACGCAATATTTGAAGAAATCTTCGCTATTGAGTAGTCGCCAGCGAGTTTCCTGCAAAATTTCCTGGATCTCGTGTGTTTTGGTTTCCGAGTTAGAAGCGCACTATTTTATAAAACAGAATTTTTATGATCTCTTTTTCGGACGCTGTCGCCAATTCAAAATGCAATATTGACGCATCATCGCTGCACTCTGCGCCGCATTTCCTTTGAGTAAATTCAGTGAAGCTGCTTTAATTAATACTATTGATGCGACGATTTTATACGAATTGTGAACACGTTCTCGAGCGGAAAAATATTAGATTCGCATCGTGTGATTTGGTGGGCATGAAAACGCAGGCGAACGCGTCGAGTGTTTGAATTGTTAACAAAGTTTATACTCGATGAATAATATTAGTAGTGTGTTAACGCAAATGTAATTTCCATTTTACGTACACCGTGGACGCAATTGCGCTGAAAAAACGGTTCGTGTTATTTGAGGGAAGTGGAGAATTTTCGGATTCCTTGTGATCCAAGTTTTCAAAGACAAAAGATTCCGTTCTCGCAGTTCCGTGCGAGAAGAGCAACGAGCCAAGGAATTCCTCTACCAGTTTATATCCGGTTCGCTAGAGATTTTCTCTTTGGAGTAAACTCGGAAACAAGACCTTTATTTCCCTTTTTTTATGCGTACGTCTTGTTTCTTTGAACTGACGGTGCTCGAAGTAGAAGTGAAACCATACGAAATTGGTTCGATCGTGGAAGCAAAGGTTTCCCTCGTGGCATTTGAAATATTAAGGGCTGGAAGGGCGTGATACACGTGATAATGAGTTGAGATATTAGGTGGGGTAACGCTTCCATCGTCAAAGGGCGCGCCGACACGAAATTTTATCGACAACTCTGCTTGTGCTCGATATTTTAGTTTGCCAGCTGAAATCCACCCTTCGTGACATTCTTTCTCGATTAAACCGCTGCCATTCACGCGTTGACATCTTTAATAGATGTTATCGTTCCTCGAGAGACGTTCAATACGTGTCGGCTTTTCTGGACCAATGGTCTTTTTTTTTTATCGTTTCTCGTCGACGAGAAAATGATGCGCGTTGTAAGCGTAAAATAGAAATTCACGAGGGGAGATTTTTATAGCAATATTTTCGCAGAGGAACTTGTTTCGGTTGACGCACATATGCCACGTTGAACCTGACTTGAACGGCGCGCGATGCAGGATGTCTATTCCGGATTCCATTACGTCAATCTATGTCCATAAATCAGACACGGCTGCCCCGTAGACGTAATTCGAGGCTAGACATCGTCCACATGGGCCTGTAGCAGGAATTTCAGAATGCCAAGTTAGACCTAATTACAAAATGGATCTTTGTAGTACCTTAGCCCAAGTCCATGGCCCATTTATAAATTTGCTCATCTGCTGGAACGCTGTCTGATCTAGATTCGCCAACTCCACTAGCAGAGACTAAACTCCAATTCACCATTAAATTTGCGAGTTTAACAGGATCACCTTGGGTCTTGTTCCGGATTCTGGTTCAGTCACCGTGAATCTACTCGCGACTACTGTTGCTACGTATTACGCCCTTGAGAATTGTAATATCAACGCTAAGGACGCCAGTGTTATCGCTGCGTTGCAATTGTCGTAGCTAAGACGGTTGCATTTTCCTTCACTGACGTTGTGCTCTAATCGATTTATCGTATGTTCTATTTCTCGACCTTCTTTTTAGTTTCCCAGTGGAAAATATCAGTGACTCTGGTTGAAATCGTTGTCCAATCTGTCGTCGTTAAAGTACAGTTCAGAATGAGTGTTCCACTCTTAATCGTCTCCTTTTCGAAAGTCAACACGGTGCTCGTTAATAATGCATAACATCATCTAGATAATCCAACATGAATCGAAGCTTTCTCGGGAAGAAGGTTTCTGTTGATTTATGAGATACTGTAACAGTCCTCGAGCATACTCCAATTTTACCTAGGATAACTGAATGGATCGTGTAATCATATTGGCGAGAGTAAACTTTATCGTTGAATTGTGGTCTATAGGATGATTGGTATAGTTTGGTATTGGGTAATAAAATTGCATTTCGCTGGTGTAAAAGCCCAGTCACTGCGAATTCGAGCACAACAGGCGAACGATTTGTGAAAAATACCATAGCTATTATTTTGCTGCAATGCTTTGCGAGTGACTGGTTGTAACTCCGGAAAAATGATTCTCGGTGGGACGAGTACACGCAAACCAGATAATATTTTGACTGCTTTCTAGTTGATATATGCATGCAGATGCCTCGCTATGAAAGCTGGGCGCATGTACCTATGTATAATATCTTCATCGCTGCATTGTATTAAACAGACGGTGGATGTATATCATCGTTGCATGCGTACAACGTATCACTAGCGTAATTTTTCGTAGACTATACAGCCTCGAAACATTCGTCTGATCATTAAGATGTTAATGGGTTTAATAGTCGATTCATTAAACTTGCACGCTTTCGTGATCTTCAGTACATCCCCTTAGATTTAACGAGATTAGGTTTATCCAGCTTTACGATCGATTAACTGAATTTTGCCATTAGTAATGATCTGGATAAATAGCCTGATATTTGATCAGAAAATGTTATAAATTCTGTACGTCTCTAGCTTCCAATTCGGCTGATATTAACGTTTCATTGCTGTAACATTCTATTTACAGTTACCTATCCAGGGAGCTGACCAATGCATAGATAATTATCCTACATTAGCGTTGGATCGATTGGCGATTCGAAAACGTCGTGATTAAACTGCATTCGATTTGCAATTTCGCTTTAAAGGGGAATACCTTCTAGAGAAACTATATGGAGGATTACGATTCGATTCTACTAAAGTAGAGCTGTATATTTTCATGTTTATGATCGTCCTGTAATAAATTTTTGACCGCGAGCTAAAATTTTATCGTTTCTTCATAAATTTTTACTGCAACATATTATGTTCTTTCGGTATTAGTGAGACGTCGCGCCAGCTCAAATCGACGACGCTTGCAGTTCTTACCTGCCCCTGCTGTGCTTGAACACATATTTTCCCTTAAAGCGTAATTGCCGTGTTCATCTTTCTTTCTGTTACAATTTATGGAACACAGCTAAATATTGCCCGTCCAATTACCGTGTAATCCTCATTTTTAATGATCTCTAAGACTACTGTCAAATCTGCATTTTCTAAAGGTGAATGTAAAGGCATTGTTGGGTTGTCATGCTTGGGTACATGAGTTTGTGTGCATCGGTCGATGAAAACTGAGACGAAACGCTCGCAGCTTATATTTTGGAGATTTGCGTCCTGAATATCGGGTGGATTGTTCTCATCCGGAAGCCACGACTGTAGTATTCCTTCCAGCTTGAGCTCAAAATTAAGTTTCTCGAACAAACATCATTAGGAAAGAATATATTTAAATGTCATGAATAGGTTTCTGACCCTTTGAAATCGATTCAATACAAAAATTGTCGACATTTGAGCTGATGTAACTTTGCGAAAAAAATCATATGATTGTGAGCCTGGTCTCATTTTAAAGGGTAAAGCCTCTACTTTTACATTTTTAAGTTAAACTTGTCCAAACAAAATTTTCCGCTCCGCGACCCGTCGAGAAAGAGAAGGCGGTTTTTCCCAAAATGTTTTTTAACTTCATACGACTCTCAGGCGCCTGATAAATTTTTTTTACAACTTCTCTGGGGAGAATATGAGAGCTGAAACCCTCCCGAGTCGAACGAGATCTTGGTGAGCGTTCTGCGATTTTTTTTCGCCGAGATATGGTGCTTAGAATGAAAAGTGAGCCTCCAGCCCTGGAATTGCACAGTGTTCCAGAGCCCGAAAAAGTAGTCAATCTTTGAGGTGCTGTAACACCGTCAAAAAAAATCGCAGAGCGATCAGCCTGGTCTCATTCCAAAGAGCAAAGCCTCTACTTTGACGTCCCTGAGTTGAACTTGCTCGAAAAAAATTCTTGACTTTAGGACCCGCCGAGAGAGACAGGGTGGTTTTTCTCTGAAAGTTTTCCAACTTCAATCGTCTGTCAAGAACATGATAAATTTTTTTCACGATCTTTTTGGGGAGGAGAGTAAAATCTGAACCCTCCCCTTTCGAACGAGACCTTGGCGAGCGCTCTGCAATTTTTTTTCGCCGAGATATCGCGGTCTGAATGGAAAGTGAGCCTCTAGCTTCAGAATCACCCAGTGTTCCAGAACCCGAAAAAGTAATCAATCTTTGAGCTGCTGTCGCTCTGTCAAAAAAAATCGGAGAGAGCTCAGCCTGGTCTCATTCTAAAGGGTAAAGCCTCTGCTTTAACACCCCTGAATCGAACTTGTTCGAAAAAAATTCTCCACCCGATGACACGCCTAGAGGGAGGGGGTGGTTTTTGCCTAAATGTTTTCCAACTTCAGACGACTCTCAGGGTCTTGAGGAATTTTTTATCTTACTTGTAATGAGGGGACATTGAAAATGGAACTCTTCCCTGTTGAATGAGACCTTAGCGAGTGTTCTGCAATTATTTTTTGCCGAGTGATCAAAGTCTGAATGATGAGTGTGTCGTTATGGCTATCGTTAGCGTAGGTGATTGAATCTTCTTCGTATTTACACATGAGTATTCAGTCCCATAAGCATTGCGAAACTTCGTTGGGTAAATTATATGGCTCACTGAACAATAGTAGCTATGCGAATGATACTCCTAACCGAATCGGGAACAATGCTCGATCAGTTCTTGCTACGAATACTTGTGGAAAGTTAATTCCAGTTCATCTCTAGGTCGTAACGATAAATTTACCAACAGCAATTCCAACCTGTTTGTCCTGGTCGCAAGAGAGTTCAGAGTTTCGCTTTTGCTGGTACGCATACTTTTCCTCCAGGAATGATTTCCAATGCATTCCCAAACGAGAAACATCTGTCCACATAAGTAGGTACAAAGTTAGCTCGAGAAAGTAGGATTTCATAAAAATTTCTTCAAAGTGTCCTGGGAAATGGACCAACGTTGCGAGAAAGTGGGGAAACTAAAAGTTTGAGGGTGCTTAGGATAATGGAGAGGTCTCGTGGTTTGAATTTGGAAATACTTTTGCCGCAATGGAAATGGCAGAATGATATCTCTTCATTTTCACTTATCTTCGGAGTATAATTTACATGAAACGAGTGAATTTCCTACTAGGCTGCGACAATATTTGAGTGACCCATTTCAAGATTTTAGAGTTACTTAAATCGCCTATTCGATTCTGCTGAATGATTACTCCGTACATTAAATATTAACTTAATGGATAATACAGTATCAATGTTCTTCAAATTTATTCCATCATTAACTTAGTTTCTCTTTCAATTCCACATAATTTTGCACCAATTATGTATTTGCTGCGTATGTGGTGGATCTGTTTATTCAAAATTATGCATTTCCTGTAATGTGAATTAATCGAGTAAGTCCGCTTGGCGTCAATTAAATTGATTACCGTTAAAGTTAGTATCTCGCACGTTCATATTAAATTTCAATGGTTTCGATGTTGAACGCGTCAGTGGATTTGTCAATTACTGCTTCGTTATTGAAACTGTGCAGAATTAATAGTAAACTATGTGTCTATTTCTGCCAATGCGTAGTCTAAAGAGAAATCTAATTTTCCGTGAATTCCTAGGCATTATAATTTACTGAGGAAGTTACTACGAAACTTTCTAAGACAACAACATTCGTTGCCCTGGTATCAGAAGTTTCCAAAGAGTGTCTAGCTTTGTCTGACAGAATAAAAGATTGTCTCTACCATTAAAGTTGTGTCGTTTGTTATGGCTCGTTAGCTGTAACAAGTAGTGACGTAAATATCATTTATTTAACAATAAGTTCTTCCTATCGTTGATTACAGTAACGAAACTTCAGGTGATTCAATATCCTCGAGCTAACGTGTACCGAAGTTGGTGAACGAATAAAAAGTTCCACTATCATTTTCTGCTTTTCACTGTTATTTTATCTGACAAAGCTTTCCCTTTCGCTCGCCTTGACAATTGCTCTTCAGATTCAACATTTTCCACGGCCGAAATTCAGCTGAAGTGGTAGGAATTTACGAAATCCTGATGATTGCAATATACGTTGAAATCGACCCAATATTGCTTACATTCGGGACTGGTTTTTATTAAAGGAATGCAATGAATGCAATTGGAACGTGAATGAAACGACGATCGATAGTGCCCCCAAATTTAGCCGAATAGAAGTTCTGCCCGATAAGAGCATAGCACCTTGCCTCGTTAATACGCTCCTGATTCGTTGGAATACATTCAAACGGGCACGGAAACTGGGTTAACGAGTGCATCGTACCTGAAAAAAGAATGGATTATATTCAGGCGTGCCGTTTAAACTCTCGTTCGACAGGTTAAAACATTGAACGTCATCAAGCTGGTATTTCCGATTCAATTTAAATGCAGGCTCATATTTATTCCTCGTGAATAATAGGGTACTTAGCGGATATACTTCCTAATAAGAATATGATTACTGAAAAGGACCTAGCGAGGAAATATATCACGATCTCTTCAGCCTCGGATGCACTGATTCGATTGAACGATATGTCAAAAGTATCTTCGTTGAACTTGTGGACCAGGTTCAGATCAGAGAACATATGGAGTTCACAGAGAGTTTAGACTGTAGTTGACGTCAGAGAAGAGAGTTTTCGATCGGAAAAGCTTCGACGTAAACCTTTGAATAGGTGCGAAGAAATCCCAGGAACGCGGAATAAAGAGAACGTTGAATCGAACAATGAATCATGGATATTCGCTCGAATAAATTTATTGGCCTCTATCTTCTTGTGTCTGCGATCTTTCACTTGCAAATATCCGCTCTACATATACCAATGAATTAGAGAGTCTGCAATGGGATGAGGGAACGAGCTCGGCTTTGGCCGGTGTTCAATTAAAGTTCAATTCATTCTCTTTCATTTTTGGTACATTAAAAACCGATAATAATTTCAGAAGGAATATTGCCGAGCTTTCCGTCGTATCGTTGCCTCTGAAATTTTCCCTCGAAACGTTAGATGTTATATTTGGACACGCGTAGCTGGTACGAGCCTGGAGCGTGTTAATTAATTGGTATCCGCGGAAGAGGCGGATGTAGAGGGGATTAGGCAGAGTTAAATCAGAGCGCGAGGTACATTATAAAGAAGACAGATGGTTCCATTTCCTTCTCTCGTTTTTTACTCGCCAACTTTTCCGTTTCTCCTCTATTCGCACTCAGAAAGCTTCCTCTACACCTTCGGAAAAATTACCCGTTTAATTTTACCCCCGAGTTGTCACAACTTTTCACAATTTTTCTTCGATTTTCTGGTTGGAACTTTTTCATCGACGTTATACACCTACCACCATCGATCACGCGGACTGAAACACCGCCGCGAATATTGAGCCTCTATCGCGTGGAAGATCTGATGTCAGCATTGCTAGAACATTACAAGGTGGTCGCGGCCAATTCATTTCCGCGTGTCCAGTTACCATGGAAAAAGGAAATCAAACCGGACGTAGACGCGAGCGATACAGCTGGAGAATACAAAAACCAACGGGACGAATAGGCACAGTCTGAACGCTGTTCGGTTTCATTTATCTGCTTGTTCTGCCGCAGCCCCTTTTCGCTTGTCCCTCTTTTCCTCTCAGAAATGCCTAGCTGGCTTCTGTTATATCGTACTTGATCATCGAACCACGTTTCACGACTTCCGTTTCGCCCTACTCCCCTTCCTCCCTCTACTCTTCTTTCAATAACTGTGTCTATTAGATTTTCCCAAGTTCTAAGTCACACTGATCGTATACACCCTTTTATTGGCGACAGACAGCCTGTATCGATGCACGCGTTTCGTTTGAATAGTCACTACTATTGCTGATTAGAATTTATCTCGCCGTTGCTGGCATAATTTTAAGGAATGCTGTAATATGCAATGTAGAATAGGGATTCATATCTTTTAATATGATTATTTTAATTTGTACCTCGCGCTGAATGTTTCCTCAGTGTCCTCTGTTGACGCTTAATACCCACTGGTCTAATGTACCATTTGAAGAGCTGCTTCGCTCTTGGCAATTTTCGCAATTATAAGCGTTAGCAGTACCGCTTGCGTCATAAACTTGAAGTTGAAAAGGGAAGCTAGTAGAAATAGAACACCGTCACTGCAGCCTCGTTAGTCCCTCTCGTGATGGTCGAAATAGGGGTTGAAAGCGCTCTTCGAAAAAGCGGCTGACAGCTCCTATTCCCTTTTCAGCTTCTTCGTTGTCTTCCCTTCGCTCAGTCATATCGCCAAGAGTAGGTATCTACTCAATTCTGTCGTTCTCAGATTTGCGACTCTCTTTTATCTTCTAGACCTTCAGAATGCCTCCGTTTCTTGCTTTATAAAACGTTTTCGATAGTCTCAGAGGGGCGCCTTTCTTTTTCGCATCTGTTCCCGTCTTTACTGTACCTAATGGCTGAAGACAGGAGCGTTAGACAAGGGTTCGTGGCAGAAGAACATTCGTTTATCCTGCATCTACATAGAACAGACGAATTGGTTTCTGTGCGCTCCTTACCTCTCGCAACGATGACGTTGGTTACGTTCGCGTCGCGAGACCAGAATTAATTAAAATTTATTCCGATTGAATCTGTAGTCGAGTTCATTTCCGACTGCGCTACCTCGGCGTAGGTAACGCCAGACAACAGGAAGAAATGGAGACGTTTCAATTCCGGCCACTGCTCTTATGCACTTCATTTAAATTTGAAATCTGACAAGAGAACCCTCTAGAGTAGATGTACGAGAACTTTTGGGCTGTTGACCGTTGTTATACGTATCACGTACGAAGTTGCTCGTTTGAAGATGACCTGAAATTCTGGTATGCCATCGCCTGGATGACTATGACATTCCTGTCGAAGGTTTCCCTCTGACGGCGAGAATGTCGTTCTCTTGTTATGAAATATTTAAGTAAGCGGACGAATTCTTTGCTCCAGATAACACAATGGATCCTGTTGGATTACTTCCGCCTAGAATATCCACGTTTCCTCGTGCATGTTTTATCCACTACTTTTCCTCTCGTATCTTTAGGGTAATGGCAGGGTTCGAGGGATGCATTAGTACATTGCAGAGGGGAGAAAAGCATAATCGCCATTAAGATTCATTTCTCGATAGCCAGATCGAATAACAGTTTAGTTCTTCCTTGTTATTAGGGCCTTTTATCGCGTATTTGACTTTTTCAATTCCCTTCGAGGTCCCTAAGTAGGTGGCTCAATGGGAATATTCGCGCGACCCCTAATCTGAAGCTTTCCCTTCTAGTCCGCTCCACGCTCTATCAAATCAGAGATCCTGCCGCGGGCAGAGTGGCAGAAATGCCGATGGTATCTGCCACTCGTGGTTTTAACTCGCCTAATAAATCGTGGAATTAGGAACGTAAAAGTTGTGATGCGTTCGAGGGTGGTCCAGCATTCTAGAACGGATCGAAGCGAGTCGCACATGTTTCACGTCTCCGTGTCTCCGCCTCTAATGCCCAAAATAGGAACAGTGCTTAACTTATTTGTCACGTGGCCCTTGTACATGCTCCTGATATTGCTGTTTCGATGTACCTTCGATAAAGAGCAAGATTGACCCAGATACGGGAGTCGTTAAGAAGTATACTTGTTCCCCTTTAATTAAAAAATAAATTTCAACATTTTCTGAATAACATTTTTGCGTGGCAAATGCAATCTGGGTGTCGTGACGCGGAAATAATTTAGAATTTTTTTAAAAAAGAAAGACCTCTCGTAAAAGAAGATGGTAATGACCAGTAAACGCGGGCATGGTGGAAATTCTTGGCCCGTCGTTTTGGGAGTTTTCTCTCGCTGATTACAATTTCCAGCGATTATGATTCCAACAAATCGAGCAGAAATTAACATGACTGGACGCAAAGTGGTAGAGAAAAATTGGATAAAATTACGTTGCTAGGTGGGTGGAGAAGTTCATAATGAATTTGATAAGGTACCGCCGTCAGTTATGCCGTCAAGTATAATTTTGCGTGAAGGAAACGCAAAGCGGTAGGAAGGGAAATTGATGTCCTCTGTTTCATGCATTGTCGAGGTGGAAGGTTGTTTACGATTGCAACGATGCAGTATAGTACGCAACGTAATACATAAAACAAGTGAAGGTGAGAAGTCGTAGAAACGAAATGGAAATCAGAATTCGCAGAGAAGTGAACGAAGGGTATCCTTAATTAAAAGTTGATTAAAAAAAGTAATATTCAAATCTGAGAATTAATTTTTGATAATAAAAACAATGAAATACGCCTGGCTCTATTTCGCGGCTTTATTACCAAGAGTTTCCAAGGTCTCCTGTTTTTCCTTCGCCTCTAAATGGAATTTATGTAGGCCCATCTCGTTGGCATGTTGCTTTTGCTGAACTGTTTCTTGTGTAGCGCTGGAAGGTGATACGCGAGAAGGGTTTGCTCGATACAGGAGAGAACTGTGGGGAAATTCAGGCCACGATCGGGTAACTTTTCTTTTCGTTGAACAGAGACGACGCTCTGGTGTGAGGAGGGCCTCGTGAATCTAAGATTCGAGTTTCGCGTCTCGTTAACCTCGTGACCTCGCTGCGATCAATTCTAGCTGCAATTTCACTCAAATCCTATTCGAGTCCGTAGCCGTGAAACCATTTCGAAACTCGACGGTGGGTATGGAATTATACACGTGGCTACCTTGAGAAAACCCCATACTCGACAAAAACCGATATAATTATTTTATTAGTTAACGCTGAGTGCCACAAAGTTGAACGCCTGTTCGTATCTTCCGATTATGTACTCGAGAGAATGCACGATTAGATTAGCCACAATGTAAATTGGGATTGCTCCTGCGGTCAGCTTGAACAATAATATTCAAACTGCTCTCTTCGCTGCGTACATATCGATTTTCCACGGCTGGAAACTACAGGAGCAGTCAAATACGAGATAATTGAATCGAAGCAACCGCGAAGAGTACGATAAATCCGACGATCAATACAGTTTTCCACGGATACGTTGCACCGAGAGCATCGATCGAGGTAGCTGAATAGATCACGCGTTTCCTACTGTTCCTGTACCATTGAATTTGTCGTGTTTCTTTTAATTTTGGACGCGTACGCAAATGGTACTCGTGGATCTCGACAAGTGTGGGGCACATCTGAATGAGCAGCCTGGTCGATCCGCGGGAACTAAAAGAAGCCAACAGGGATATGCATGCATTTTAAAGCGTCGAAACGCGATACACTTCTTTCGCTGTGGCATGAAATTAAACCGACATCAGGTACGCGATGTCGTTCCAGTCGGAAATTTAATCTCACCAGAACTGTGTCGGCTTTGGATTACTAGCTTTTATTTACTGGTTAACTGGCTGACAAAGCAGTGAAAATCTGGCTTTTGGATCGATGTCGAAAGCTCCATCAAACGATAGCGCATCCCGTGGGATCGACAATCGATGTGGTGACTAATCGCAACTCTTTGTGACGTTGATAAATGCAGGAATGAGATTATTCCAGTATTTTGTCCCGAAAATGCATGCTCTCACGTTGTATCATTGTATCGTTTCAGGTTATCAAAGCGAGGTGTACGAAGGACGCAAAAATAACAGATCATCGATGGCACATGTCAAAAAGGATGAAACTTCTTAGGAAACAGGCCAATACAGGTATTTCAATTGGTGTATATTATTAGTAGTATATCGGATATATACAGTACGGAACAAAGCGTGCTGGCCCACTGAACAGTGTCATGAATTACCAATGAAATTGACTATCGATACTCGATATGTCACTATATGAAAAGCCTCGACTAGAGATCCGTACGGTTAGCAGAATTTCAACAAAGAAAATGGATAGGGAAAAATGAAAAATGGTGACACGTGCATAGCAGCTTGATTGCAAAGAGTGCAAATTAATCGTTAGGAAAAGAAGTTTCATTAAATATTGAAATAACGAAGGAAGACAATACATGAGTATTTCTTCCGTGTTTTACCTGGCAAGCGATTTATGCGGTGCAAATTCGCCAAAATCCACACGTTGAGTATGTTTTCACGAAACTAAATCTCTGAATGTTCATCGTTTCTTTGATTATTTTCTATCGATCTTCTTCCACCAATCCGATTAGTAGTTCTGCGCGTAGGGAGACTTGAGGAATGCACCGCGCGAAATTTTGAGCAAAGATGTTCAAAAAAGTTCACGAAATTGGACAGTCTCGGTACACAAAATATATACCTCCACTTATCTATTTAATAATGGCAGAACTTTTTTATTGAATCACGTTTTGGGTTAATTAACGATTAAAGATTATGTTTGATGTTTGATCAATCTGTTACTGTTCGTCTTTGACTCAATCGATTTCACGTCGTCGAAAGATCGAACGGCGAACATTGATTTCTCGTTGGCAGCGTTGCTAGGTACGACGTCGATGTATTTCAGGAAGTTCGTCGATGACAGCGGGTTCGTCGATCTTGTTCCTTCGAGTCGAGTCACGTCCTCTTCCACTCGTGGATGCCGTCGCACGAGCGAATTTCCCGCACCACGAGTTTTCTATTCTCCTATCCACGAACGATTAATCGCGTTTCCTGACCTCATCGCTCTTCGATATGATGCAGTAATACAAATCGAGCAAAATTATGATTTTCGACTGGCGATGAAAAGTCGATTAAAATTTGTCGTGAGCATTTCGAGGGCCTGTCGAGCGTTCCACGTCAAAGGCGAGTCAGAAAATTCGTAGTAGAAAATTTGAAATGTTAGGTACAGCGTGACCGAAACGAGTTTCAATTTAGTTGCGTCCGTGTTTGATGGTCAGTCCTTTTGTTCTTCCATCGTGTCGAGGGCAGTTTGGCTCGGGTGGTACATGGACACGACACCACGAAACCTCGTGTTCCTCGGTGGAAACACGGCGACCCGTGTCTCGCGTGTTCGATCTGCGACGGCTTTAGGCCGACTGCTCGCGAAAATGCGACTCCTGTGGCGCGCCACGTTGCCCGCGCTTGCGCTACCACATATCTCCTCGATACGCTTCTGATGTGTTTTCGATATCGCAACGAACTACCAGCTCTCGGTTAATTTGCCTCCGCCGAGGCATGTCAACTTCAATCAAAATCGTTTAATGTACATAGGGAATCATTCTTTTTGCAAGCTTAAGTATACAACGCTCCTAGTTACTGAAGCTTAGAGGAGCTTCCGTTCTATAGTAGCTTCTCGAGAGGTTCTTGCCCCAATAATTCGTCGAGAATGAATCTTTTTATATGCAAAGACCATACACGCTTTGCTCTAGTAATTTTCCGAGGGGAAACATTTTAAGTTGGAATCCGATGGATAAAGTGGAAGTATAGCAGATGTGTCTTCGTAACATGAATGTATGAATAGGATGCAGAGAAATACACCCCCGTTCAAAAGTACTAGAACACCTATTATCTTCAATGAACTTCTGTTTTACAATATAAATCGGTCTCGAATATGTATTTGTCACATCGCGCAAGGGAAGATGCTGCGAGTGGAAACTTTAATTCGAATATATCTTCTTTAAAATGCAATATTTCGAAATACCTCAAGTATATCTGCGCGATTCCATCGTTCCACGAATATTATATTTCATCTAGAGGCGGAGAAAGCTAAAAAAAAGATAAAAGTACATTAAACGTAGTCGAATAAATATCAGTTGCAGTATCTGAGTTTGCGTGCTACTCTCATAATTATTCATCGATAATGAAGGTAAAGTCGGTTGCAGGTTCGCGAGAGATCGATGCGAAATGATTTATGCATCATCGATTGGCTTAACACTCCATTCGGATCATAGAATTGCGCTATCGCGTTTCTGCCTTCTGTTTATATCGTCGAATTAATCCGGTGACGTTCCCTTGACATTGTGAACGCAACTGCACCCGCGACAAAGCACGTCCGATTTATGCATGCGCGAGCATATACTATGCGAACTGTAGAAGCCATCAAGGCTGATTCGAATATTTGCGTTTAGACGAATGGTCGGAAACGATCGATTCATGATTTGATTATATCGATCAAACGTTCCTTTCAAAACACCGCAACCAGCATACTTAGAGAATCTGGCAGTTAAGTGACCATTGACGAGAATCAGGAATTCAATCTAACCGAAGTACTCTGTAAGCTACAGGCAAACTGTGTCGATTGAATCACCCATATAGGAATGCTCGTACTTGTATTAGGGTTTAGTTACTGTAGGGCAAGCACCATCCAGGCTCTACTTGTACGCAAGACTGCGGACTTGGAACACGGTTGATTTGCGCTTGATTTCGTTAACGAAATATTCCTCTCCTATACAAAATGATTCAAAATTTCAATTAAGCAGACTCTTCACACTTGCCTTATTTCTTGAATTTTTCAAAATTCTGATCTATAAATTCTAAGGAGATACTGAGAGAGGTCTCGAATGGAAATTTTTATTCAAAGTATATCCTGTCGTTCGCAGCTACTGGCAGAAGTTCTATTGCCCGAAGTGTAGAAGGAAAAGGCGCACACCTGTGAAACCTTGCAGAATCCTGATCTGATTTGGGTATCGATGTCCAGTGGGGGTGCTTCCTCCATTCCTCCTTGGAAAATTACGAGATCAGACTGAGAAAATCTTATCAGCGAATTCTTCGACGTTGGAATGCGCGAGGGGGTGCGTGAGTGAAGGAAGTCGTTTGCAGGTTGAAGGGGGAAGAAACTTTGAAGCTTGAAATACCTGCACCGTTGATTTCTGGTTAGCCAACATGCGGGAAATATCGGGGTTCGAGACGGTGAACGTTCAGAGTTCATTCTAAGCGCCTTTGGAGCAAGGCAAAGTGGTCTGAAAAGTCTGAATAGTTTTGCAAGAACGCTGGAAAACAGTGGAGGAAGAGTGGCGTGACGTGACGCGGCGCTCCTGGTAAATTATGCGAACGAGGGATAGCCCTGTCGCGCGAAAGAGACATTATACGGGCGTAATTGACGGGACGTTAATTGCATTGCTAATCACACATTTCCGTGCTTGAATTGCCGCAGTAGGATCGAAAGCGCATCTAGAAATACTGTAATTATTATGCACGACCGAACACGTACATTTTGGGTAGTTTCTTTTCGCCTGTGGCAACTCGTTCCTTTTCCCACCCTGTCTCGCGCGTTTTTTGTCATCGAAAACGAAATAATGCACACGAAGAGAGGAGGCATTTTTTACTTTCCAAATGCGCGTCCTTTCTGCTTTTTAATCAAACAATTTCTTCTATGCTCCTTCTAGTATGTAAATAACCGTGTATTCTAGTTGTCCAGAGTTTCCTCACAAATTGCACTCCATTCGTCGCATCAGCCCGTGCTTTCAATTGTTTTTGTTCTTGTTTGAATCGTCGAATAACTACGCTCTCTGCTTGACAAATCTTATCGTCGCTTCTCTGTTTCTTTCTCCCCCTCGATTCTCCATTTGTCGAAGTTTCGTCGAAGTTTCCTCATTGCAAACATTCTGGTCGAGCATCTGTTGACCGTCAGCTGTAAACGCTATTGGAATCGCGTCGAGAATAACGCGCGAAACCTATTGTTCTCGAAACGTTGGGAGGAAGCTTCTCAAATCGAGCTCAGAATTAAAAGTAAAGGAGCACTCTGAATAATTGTTTGCAAGGGGCATTTAACTCTCGTTGCGAAGGCAAATTTTAGCCCGCAAGAGTCAGTAACGCCTCTAGAAAAATATTATCGCTGAACGCGTTGTGGAAACAGGGTCACGTTGGGGTAAATAAAATTTAACGGCAGTGTAGTCTGGTGAACATTCTGTACGTAATGAGCACATAACGATTAACGCAGCTGCATCGTAAAATAGTTTTTGACACTCGTTAATTAAATAGCTAATACCCGCGCAGGAGGGAAGGAATAAATTTCAGAGCTATTTAATTAGTGCGGGATGTTGTATTCGCGCACATTTCTATAAAAGAAAACGATCTAGAAATACTAAAATGAATAGAAAAATGATTGCGACAGCGAGTCGATCATTGCTCCACAAGTGCACTGTTCATGCGCAAGACAATCATTTGTGAAACTTGCTCGCAAAATGAGTAATTGTTGCGTCGAGTCGCGATTACGTTCGCAAATTTGTCGAACATAGATGCCGAGCAATTTTCCCTGGTTGAAATTGCGTCGAGTTCGCAGCATCTGATTTGTCAACCTACGCGTTAGCACTGGCATCGTCGAGGCGAAAGCGAAATTTCTATTTTCTTCCGAAAACATCCACCAATCCCGGTGCGTGCTTCTTCCCTTCGTCGCAGGACTACGATTGTTTCCTGTGGGCCGAGGAAGGATCGATATCATCATATTCCAGTGATGCTGTTGCCAGAAACGGCGAAACCGTCCATTAACTCACCATCGATCGCGAATACCTTCGATTTTTTCTCCTACCTCATCCTCTTCTTCGAAATAAAAGCGATCTTGAGCAGATTGACTACTGGCGCCTCGAGTGCGATGGAAATGCAGAACGACATCAAGTAGGAGGCGACGAGATTGCCGAAGTACAGGATAAGCTTGAAAAGCAAACACGCTTTTAGAACCCTTCGTTTCTCTATGAGATCGTAAGCTGGCTTTGATAGAAGCTATACGCGGTTAAATAACCGTATTGTTCAGAAGTTCGTTTCGCGGTAATCTGAGCCTTTGAAGAGCGTGTTCCCTATTGCTTCTCTTAATGAGAACCTTCACTCACCACGATGTCATTATGAAGATGCAACGGGCCATCCATCTGGGTGACAGTGATCATCATGATGAGAGGATGTACCAGGTAGGCACAGTAAGTCAACCTCGAGAGCGGATACATGAGTCTAAGTGACAACAGGCTGTCGATCATTCTGGCCGATCCAGTGCAGCATTGAATCACCATGAAGGATACAGCCACCGCCCACGCGGTGTGTCCCAAGGCAGCGTACACGGAACTTACAGCCACTGTTAAATCTCCGGGGTATAGTCCGTAAACTAGCGAGAACATTAGGACGCTGGATAACAGCCAGCCAATCGCTCGAACAATCTGAAACGGATCAAAAGATTTACACTTCGACAACAAACTACTTGATCAAGATTTTGTGACAGTGATCTCTAGCTTTTTAGTTGTTCAGAGGAAGTTAGAATTAAGGCTCTTACCAGTGGCAATCTTAGTTTACAATTTGTCTTGAAGAGAATGTAACCGGTGATGATACCGACGAAGTAAGGACCTGCCCTCAGCCAGGGTTTGTCGTAGAGTTCGTCGAATAGCGCGAACGGCTCTTGGATTCTAAATGGCGAAGGAAGAAGATCGTGAAAAAAATAACCGATTCCGAAAGTGAACGGAATTAATAGAGAATGTAATTAGGCTGGATTGTAAGAGTATACGTGTAATAAAACGTATTTGAAATATTTGATCGCTAATTACCTGGCAACGTAGTCGTTGGAATAGGCCACGAAGAAAGTGGTGAACCAAGAGGAAACGATCAGGAGAAGAACGGCGGCCACGATGGCTTTTAGATACTTCACTGACAAAAGAAGTAAAAATATTCCAAGGACGTAGAACTGCGTGTCATTTGCCATGTACCAGCTCCACAGCATACACTAGAAAGTTGTTAATCAGCTATTTAACAGATATTTGCGACAAGGTTCAACGTGCTCCAGTTGGATTGGCCTTGCGGAAGTATTGGAAAATATGTGGCTCCAGGAAGATTTATATCTACGCGGCTAAAAGTGAGCGATTATTAAATTATGCGTTAGGAAGAGTCTCACGAAAGTTTTCTGGCTTCTGACTTCAATTCTTCCAAAGAAATGAATGAATTCTGAAGGTGAATCAACTTCGCCATAGGTCTTGGCGAGAAAAATGTAAGAGTAAAAGATTGCTCAACGATTAATTAACCGACTCCTTTCGAGCGACGATAAAATTGATTTTAAGATAGTTAGACACTTGGCGTTGTCCCATCGTTTCAGAACTTTTTTTGAACGATGAAATTAATTATCGGAAAACGATCGAGACGCCGACACCTTCTTCGTCTCCTATCCTTCGCCGCGACGAGTCGAATTTCCAGCTGGAAACTTCGTTGCCATCCGTTTCCCTTTACGTCACCGTATTTTGACTCAATTATCCATGCACTTAATGCAAGCGTTACCTCGTCGCTGATCACGAAATTATTGATTCGTATCGTTTCGAGCCAATTATTTTCCGTAGAAGTACCGATCTGATCTTTATGCATGAGATTCTTACCATTTCCGTTCGAGGGTAAAGGGAGTTCAAGTAGAGCGCGTTCCTCCACCAAAAGTTCTCGCAGGTTGGGTGATCGACGACTGCGATTGAGAAAACCGTCTTTGATTGAGCCTGCTTTAGGGCGATCTCGTTTATTCCCAGGACAAAGAGGTACGCTGGCGTCAGTCTTAGTAAAAGGAGATCGAAAGAGGTCAGTGCTGTGATTCATTTGCAGAAAATTGGGTAACTGCACGTCCACGGACATTTTTTCCTTTACTCGACGGTCCAAACAATCTCGTATCAAATTTGATCGATGACCCGCCACTCGAGTCGAACATCCCCTCCTTTTTACAATACTTTCACTTTCGCGATAGCATTGGACAAGTTCGTGTTCGCTCACCTGATAAATCTGTAGAGGATCATGATGACAAATTTGGAGGAGCATGTTCTAAAAAAGTTGTCCTTGTCGCTCTTGAAATTTCCGGAAGACCGAAAGAACAGAATCGTAACCAGCAAGCCACTGAAAGGATACGATTTACATAAATCAACTTGTTCTTTACCCAAAGGTGAAAATATTCGTTATCGATTGCTCGTACCTGATGAAGAAAAACGTGTCTACGGAGAAGGTGGCGTTGCTGATCGTTTGAAACATGAAGTTCCGTTCGGTCACTGTGCGTAGAGTCTTGTTCTCTGTAAATCACGAGAGGGAAAGTCGTCATCGTGGAATTACCAGAGAAAGTGTTCGGTTTGTCTGAACTTATTGAGAGAAGGGAGGCTCGATTACGGTGGATTAAGAAAACCGGTACATTCAGTTACATCACAATACGTTAACATGGATTGCGATGAGGGCTGTTCGTAGAAAGTGGAACGCTTTAATTGGATTTTAAAGTCGTGTAATGCAGAAGCGATTTGAGAAACGTACGAGCTTTTGAAACGGTTTTTAGGTAGATGACTCGCGTTATACTGCCTCCATTACAAAAGTTACTATCTTTGATAGAACCTCCCGTACTTCGTGATTAAGCTTCGTCCGTAGTTCACTGCGACTCGAAGTTCTAGCCGCAGGATATCGTAATTATAGTAATCAGTTTTCTGATTACCTTCAATTATCCCTGTGAATTACCTTCGCCCAGAGTCAGATAGGTTTAGCCAGAGTAATCGCAAGGCTACTTCGATGTTAACGAATTCTACAAGACAATTTCTCCGTGAAGAATGAGGTAACTTTACCAGCGATAGCGAAAACCTGAAGATAAGTGTGAACCATGACGACCCAGCCCAATGAGAACACTCGGAGACCGTGAAGGCAAGTTAAACTGTCTCTGGCTGCAGGCTCGGTGCTAAGGATCTTGCTTCCGTTCCTGATAGGATTGAAGGCCGTCAGACACTTGAACATAAGTCCTGAGGAAGAAAAATCGAAGGATAAGGACTTCCTGTTGGCCGATGAAGGATTAAATCGTACCAGAGAACCCGCGGAGAATGTTTGAGTCTACCACCTTCCTTGTCCTCGTTTGTAGGATGATCCGGCAAATCTTTCTGCAGCTCCTTTCCTTTCTCGATCAACTCCTCGCCATTGTCCTGGACCATCGATATCCTGCGATCCTGATTCAAGTTCTTGTTGGAAAAATTGCTGAGCCTCTCGTTGTTGTTGGACATGCTAGAAGATTCGACGTCTTTCAAGCTTGGCATCGTTCTGTATTCGTATATGGTGGCGCACAGCATCAGTAGAAGTATCGTTCCTCCGACTCCTCTAAAAAAATAAGACAAGTCAGATGTTTCGCAAAAGCTAATAACTTATTAGAGAGAAATTAATTAAGTAAGATAGGAAATTAATTGCAGTAATTGCTAGACTGCTTTTAAATCTGATACGAAGGACTTTTTATCCTTATATGTTGCTTTTTTAAATTATACTATATTAGAATTTTTAAAGTATTGGAATCTGGGAGAACAGCTAATCCTGGAAATAGATCCGGTAATATTGAAACACCTGCGCGCGATATTAACCTCTTCTAGAATTGATATTATTGTATCTTTGGAATAGGTTTTCACAATTTTAAAGTCCTATGGTGCTTCTTGCAGCTTTTGTTGGAACTTCTGTTCACAGAGAGTCCGATTCAAATGGACATTTAATTTAAAATTGATAGGTATCGCGACATGATGATTTATTAATCACCATCAAAAAATCGATCGATTATTGACAGTCCTATTAATCTTCGCTCCTATAAATCACATGCTTGACAAGTGAAGTGGTTGGTCGATATAAATCAGAACTTAAACTGGACGCGGTTGCAAATGATTAAATGCAAGGAATAATTGTTCACACGTTTAAAGCAGAGGTGTGCATATGATGCAGGAAAACCAATAAAGGATATAATCATAAAACCAATAAAGGATAAACGCACGATAACGTTTGAACAGTTTTATGAAGCAATTGTGATAAAATCAGAGCAAGTGGCCGAGTTGTTAATGGCCAATTTTCATTTCCATTTCTTCATTTAGTTCTTTCAATTATCGATTAAAATCGGATGCTTGGGAATTATGTTTCCGTTTAAACACATTGTTTTTTCCATAATAGGAGAAAGTAGACAATAAACAAGAATCATTTTCTTTCTCACTTTTTCCAGTTAATCTCACAACTGGCATCCAACGAACAGAGGAGCCAATATGTTGAAGAAGAGACTCGCGGGGAACCGAGGAGGAAGGAGAAAGTCTTCAGGAATTTTGCAATCTCGCGGTAAGTCGCTCCTTTTGGCAAAGCATGAAAAAAGTTTCTCCAGTTGCTACTTCAGCTTCACTATTTCTTTTTAAATTTTATTGGCGGTAGGCTGCCGTCAGCCAGTCGAATAATAGAGTCAAGTTTAAAGCGGCGAGCAAGTTTTTCTTCCGACTTAACACGGGGCCAACCGGCGTCAGGCACGAGTACTTCCGGTCTTGATACGAATGAAAAGCGGCTGCGCCATTGGCATAAAACTTGCGAAACTTGAATTATACAGTCTCGCCTTATTTGCATCTCCCTTCTTTATTTTTCGTCTCGGCACTATTTATGGTGTGTCCAAGCGGCAAGAACTTTTCGAAAGAAAAGCGAAGCCAATGGCGAATTAAGATGTTCATAAAAGTTGAAAGGGCGGTACTGCTCGTCCGATGGGGACCGTGTCCATTAACGGGTTGCTTACAGGGAACTGCTTCTAGGTCAAAGATCGCTCTTAGTTCGCTTTTCTATCCCTTATCCGAATCCCCCGAGGCTGTGACGGCAACTCTACCGCACAAATTTTCAATTTATCCGTAAATTGCATGGTGGAGGGAAGGTCTCTAGAGAAAACCGAGACCACGCGGGGTGGAATCGAAGAAACCGATCCATTACATTTGCATCGCAAATATCGTAATTCGTTAAAATACCAAGACCGACAGTGGCAGTTAACGTATGATATTTTTTGTCTCTTGAATAACGAAGTTTCTCCTCTTCGCTTAATTCCTTATACATTCTTCAAATTTGCGAAGGAAAGTCCACGAAAGTACTAGAAGCGGAAAAATGTTCACTCGACGTTATTCATAAATTTAAATTACTCAACAGTCTTCTGACTTGCCTGTGACCCAGTGTTCTCAGAATTATACCGTTTGCGCTCTGTTTCTTCTACTCTCGTGGAATGAAATTCACACGATTATGCGTGCATTTGCATTGTAGATCCGCGTTAAACCCTTCGTATAACAGATCGTGCTTCATTCGATAATTCGTTTGAGGAAAGTTCGACGACTTTCCTGCGACTCGCGACTTGTGACATTGCAGTCCTTCCGATGCATCTTGCATAAGTTTTCGAAGAGTGCGCCTGGACTTTCATTGCTTTACTGGATCCAGTCCAGAATTGAACGGCGGGCAGCGAAGTTCTCTTTGAAACTGGATTCACGTCGGTTTTCGTATGAGTGAACCGTTGTAATCGATCGGTCGTAGAGCAGCGCATCGTCCGAAGCCCGCATTCAGCTGGAATGCATGCGATAACGCGGCCACTTTCACGTGCTAACGTTTTCAATGATCTTGCGTAATGCATTCGAGACGCGCGTGCAACCGATACGCGTTCGAGCCACCTTCTCTCTGGATCGAATACCGGAAGAAATGCGAAGCTTGAATTTTTAACGGGAACTGTCAATAATTCGAGAGCTTCGACCTCGATAGGAAGGCCGTACACAATCGGGAATCTCTCGGCGGTCGTTTGCCTATTGGTGCAACGATCTTTGCGCAATTGAAGTTCATTGAGATCAATTGTAGATAAAAATCGTTTTTCTACCTCGGTCGACTGAATTAATTTCTCGCGAAGCAAACAACTTTATACTTCTAGGCATTCGATTTCTTTTAGTTTCCCGATAGGGTATTAAGTGGTTGAGGAGAGCTTGATCATTAACAAGAATCGTAGTAATAGCCTTCAAGCATAATCGTGTATTAATCTTGGCAAAAGGAGCTTTGCGATATTGAAGCTTAGCGGTCTTTGACTAAAATCAGGTCGTTAGATTGTAACCTGCCTTGGAACCTGAACGCACCACTTCTTATTTTATAGTTAATATGCATTGCGTGCAAGGACGCGGGTAGGCGCGAAGTTCTATACTTGTACCCCAAGTCGGACGTTATTACTGACGTAATTTGTGGTTAAAGAAAAGTCGGAAATTGCCAGTTAACTTCCTCCCAGGAATAACTCGATATCCTGGCTGATGTTTTAAGAAACTACAACAGAGGAGTCAGTTTATCGCGAGTTTTCCAACTAATATTGCTCTTCCGGTATTTTCTAAAGATGTAAGAGCTTCTGGGATTCCTTATTAGTCTATGTAGTTGAGCATATTCGAATAAGGTTTAGATATTCAGCAAAGTTGCAGTAGTGCGCAATCCAAGCACCGCCTAATTCGATTGTATCTTCATTTCCTACTCGAAGAATTTAATTTTTATGGACAAGCGACTTCATTATTCTCCATAGTCAAACGGCCAACGAGATAGTTACTCACACGTATGCCACGCAAACTGCATTTTGTGGTTTATTCCGATTACCAAACTCCCGCTTTCTCTCGATCTTTCCTCGTATGACATAACATTATTTATGAACCAAGTGGAACAACTAGAGATTTTAATATAAATTTTCCCGAGTTAATCGTTTCGATCTCGTTTTGAAAAGCCTTGGTGTTTAAACGTCCTTTAACAACAGCTTTCGTAAAAGGTGAGTCGCGAATACTATGTTGCGCAAAGAGATTTACAACTTGCAACAATTTTTTCTTTGATTTGATGCAATCCTCGTTACGTTGCAGTTCGATGCAATCGTGACATAAGTTGCACAATGTTTCATTCGGGGCGTGTTTAATGGCTGCTGTTGTTCTTTTTCTCTAATTTATTGGAAGTAGAGTGGCTAGTGATAGTAACTTATTTGTTGCATTACTGTGGTATTATTTTTCTGTCCAAGAATATTTCCTTTCGTTCCACTAAGAAAACGTGTTTCAAAATGTGCTTGACATAGACACTTATATAAGGACAGCGATCTCCTCTGGAAGAAAGTGTGCAGAAAGTGTGTTACGCACGTGATTGCTCGAATGCCTTTATGCATCGTGATCAGAGATCAGGCGTGTTCACCACATAGCAATGAATTCGCAAAATTAATTTACTTGGTTGGATTAATTACTTAATAGAAATTACGCACCCTTACAAAATGAGATTAATTTGATCTTGTGAAACTTCTGCCGCTGTCTTTAGTTCGGAGGCTGCAGCATCTTCTACCGCGTTGAAGTAATTTTTAAAAGGAGGAAAGTTTAACGAGATCTGGCATTACAGGAGTAAAATCGAGACCCTTTTGAATACTTCCTTCTTTTCTCTGATGCCTCGATTAAAATGTACGTAACAACTTTCATTTAAACGGTTCATGGGCTTCGTACGTTATATGCAGGAAGCATCTTAAGGAATTGGCAATTTAAGATATTAATTGTGATTAATTACTCTTGTACCAAATTCAGATAATATGTAAAGCACCTTCCTCGGGCTAAATTTCTTAACCATTTTGCATTTCGAGACGAATCTAATAGGAAGAGTTTTCATTACATAACTTGGGTGCTCAGCAATAACAGCATTCGTACAAATTAACCAGCTGTACTGCGAATCTTAATAGGAAATTACGTGAACGTATGTAGGTAGAAGGTATTCCGTGGCCCCTTAATCAAGGAAATGTAACTGTTGCGCAAATTCCGTTTGCTTATGGAGTTACACAAGTAATAACTCTGTTTTCATCAAATTTCTGTTTGTTGAATTTCGTAATAGCAGCAAATTTTCAGTGGAACAGTCTCGGCAGTGTCGCATCAGGAAGTTTCAGGCAATTAGAGGTTTGCATCGTGGATAGGTGTCACTTAAAGTCATCACTGACGCTGTTGTGCAAAGCGATAGCTTGTGTAATATAGCGTCAAAGTAATAACGTGGCGATGACTCTTTTTTTTATCGGTTACGGCGATACTTTTTTTCATAAAGAATTTATTCAGAAAACCTTTAGTCTCCGTTCGGAATTTTCTTTGTGCCACGCTACTGCAGATTTCGAGGAGTCTGTCGTAGAGTATTTTTTGCCGCGAACATGATTCGAGATGGTCACCCTTCACACTCCAAAAAGAGTGAAAAAGTTTCTCTCCAAGTTCGTCGTTTTCTCACAAAAAAGTCATTTCGACAGTATCAATAGGAAAGATGCAAATGCTGTCTCTCCAATGATAAAGGCTTCGTGTTTATATGATCGAAAGTCGGTCTTTAGTTAGCGTTAATAGCTGTGGAAAGAACGATCGTCAGAAGATTGTGTGAAGCCTTATTAGTAGGCAAAGCACGACCGAAAATTTAATTTGCATGGCTGATTTACGAGCTACCGCGAGGGAAAAAGTTTTTGCATTACTTACGAGAGGATGTACAACTTGGGATCGAGCCAGGGGCTGTAATTGCTGGAAGGTACAGGTTTCATCGCAATGATGTGTATCTTCGGGCCAGTCGATCGATAGGTCGAATTACCTTCTCGTTCGACTCTATCCGCGCTGGCTCTCAGCATCGAGGTCAGGGATGTCCGATCGCACGTTGCTGGTAAACAGAGGCCCAAAAACACTTGGCGTGTCTGGAAACAATACGAAGGACTCGATAAAGCGAGAGTGCATCTGAAAAGATGACAGCTTCAATTAATCCCCATCATAAATTAATGGGGTAAGGCTGACAGAAGTTATACTTCTAAGCCGATTATGCTTCCGCTCCCTTCAACTCTTTCGAGCTCACGTTTATTTCATGATTTTTAAGGTTTAAGGCTTTTGAGGTTTCCAACCTTTTCCCTCACTATGTAGACTATTTCTCCTGCTTTTCAGTGGCGAGGTTTTAGCCACGCTAACGCTAGGGAAGTCATGACGTGGTTTCCAACTCGTTCAACGTAACCTGAATCCTTGATCAGATAATCTTTCTCAGATCAAAGGATTCTTCCATTCGTCTGCGAAAACGATGGACCCAGACAATTTGATGTAAGGGATTTACAAGAGTGACGATCGGTCATTCTTCTCCACTCAAAGTCATATTGAAAGAACATTAAGTTACATATGTTGCGAGTTCATCCGTTTTCTCCAACTTTCTTCTCGCCTTTCTTCCCGTTTCGCAAATTCATTTCCTCTGCCACTAGTCTTAAAAAGGAAACAACTGTCAGGTGCCAGGCTGTTTTCCACTAATTGGAAGATATAAAATGCCGCGATAATCAGATTAGTCCGAATACTAAAACTTACGTTTCCCTCTGGAACGAAGTTCGACCAGCAGCTGCTAAGAACTCTCAAACTAATTTGAATGCAATTAAGACGTTTACAAAATCCTGACGTTGTTACGGTATCATCTCAATTGAAACGTTTCCATTAGTCGATTCGAAATAGAAAAAAATTCCGCGCGAAAATTTAATTTCGGTGAATTCACCTCGCGCTAATCAACTAATTTCGTACAGCAAACAAACGATCCTTCACACACCCTCACGTTGCGTGTAACTTAGAACCGCGCATTTAATTAATCTGCCCAATAATTCATTCGACGTTATGGCCATTGTCATATGTGGTCTCCCAGAAGCCGATTAGGACATGGATTAATTAAATGAATTGCTGTCGCGTTGAAGAATCGTTAAAGTTGAGAAAGCAGGGCAAGAATACTCACGGAAAATTCGATCTCCTTGGGGAAAGTCAAATACATCCTGGCCACGTGGAACTTGAGGGGATAAGGCGGCACTTCGTCAATTCCCAGTTGAGTTTTTCCTCTTGTGGCGTTCAACTCCTTGCAAAGGGTTCTTGAACCGAGCCAGAAACCGTTTCCAAAATGGAATTGCGAGGAGTACCGTCCACTGGCGTCTGACACTGTAAAAAAGGGAATTGCAGTTGCAGAAATCAGAATTGTGCGCGATGGGAAGCAAACAGAGCGTTTGGTTGCAATTTTTTGACCGAATTTTCTTTGGTCTCATCTTGCGCAAAATTTTCGAAGTTGCAATGCTTGAGAATGAGATTATATGAGCAGGTCCGGAAGGTTCATTGCCAGTTATGTAAACTGCCGGCTGGTGATCACGACAGTAGAGAAAGTGCGGTCGTCTGTCGATGAGCGAAACAACCAACCCAACCGGCCAGGGAGATGTAACTCCCCCGAGATAGTTTAGCCTGAATCTTCGATCAAGCAGAACTTGGTTCTGCAGTGACAAGAACGGCGTTTCGTATCGCTGTTTTAATCTCTCCTCTAGTGTAACTTACTCGATTGAGTTTCCCGCGAAAGGATCAGCGCGTGGTATGTGAAAACTTGCATCGTGACGTATACGAAATGGCAACTAGTCTATAAAATTAACGAGGAGATAAGATTACGCTTGACGCAATACCTAACGCACATCTAATTTGATTTGGCGCGACCATTCATTTCAGAAAGGCAATCTTTGAACGCACCTTCTCCCGCTGGTTGGAATTTTAAGCGGGAATCATAAGATACGATAATAGTTGGTTCTGCTCTCAACTAAAGGGAGGCATTGCAGAATACGTCCTTTGTAATTTCTAACTAAGCGCTCGTATCGTTACATTTCTACTCTCGAACAATGCTAAACTCTTCGAGTAGAAGCGAATGTGTTGCTCCAATTCCATTAACGCGTTTAGCTCCACTTTTCAACTATCGCGCCAGATGCACGCAGTACACGACAGGAACGGTGTGAAGCAAATACTCATCATACTTATTCGTATAATGCCTTGTTGTCAGAGAATAATGCCATCGTAGTAACAGATCTTTAATTATACTCGGATTAATATGATGGCTGCGTGGTCAAGATAATTGTATAACCACATGGGTGACGTTGAACTCTATTCAATCTTGACTTTTGCTATAGCTCAGTGGACTTTCTAAAAGTCTGTCCACAATACTTTTTCTGGAAGTCTCGCAGCAGTAAAATCTTTTCCTAGGACATAAAAACTCGCTGTGCAAATGAAAATGCATAGGTGCAAAGCGTTGGTTAGCCTCCCTTGTAATTTACGATAATGACTCCACATCCACAGAGTGGAATTTAAATTTCGCAGTAGCTTATGCTAAAATAACGTCATAATCGGCTCGCGCAACTTTGGATTTTCCATGTTGCGAAGTTAGAAAAGTCGTAGGATTGCTTCAGCTTTCGTCGAATTCGCTTTAATTGCATTCCCTCGACAGCAAAGCGTCTCGTAACGAACGACAGAGGAACGACAGGGCTCGGTCGGGCAATTATTATGAAGCAGCAAATTGTAGTTTCGCAAAGTAATGACGTATTTGGCCACCGAGTTTGCCAACGACACGGTGCTCGAGAATTTCTCGTGCCTATATTACCGCCTGATAAAACCATCCTAATATGCGTCCGACCACATTTGTCAGTCGTGAAATCCGCGCGGTATTTGAATCTTTAAAACAGGTTCCACACGTGTCGTCGTAATTGTCGCTATTAATCCCACAGCGATAGGTTTTCACTGTAGTAGGAAGTCGCGAGGGAGACAGAATTTCCTGATCGTTTCCCGATCGAAATCAAAACGGATTTATTCTACTTACTCTTGGCTGCCCACAGCTTTCCATCCTTAAGGGACTTCAAGAAGAATTCCAAGTCTCTCCTGCAATCGACGTCGAGTTTTCCGGGTACTCTGGACCACCTTAGCGGATCGTAGAGATCCGCCAGCCATTGGATACTGTTTGCCGTTTTCTCGAGCTTCTCGTTCATGAAATCGACGTCGAGTTCCTCTACCTTATCCTCGTTCTCCTTCTTCTGTTCGAACATTTTTAGGTACTTTTTCCAGTCGAGTTCAGGATTATTTTTGCTAAATTCGATTAGGGGTGTCCGGTCTTTGGACACTGATTTCTCGTTCTCGTAATCGGTAGCATTTAGATTAAGGCTTTGTTCGACCACGATGGATGGTTTTCTCTGCGCTTTTCCGAGCCTTAGAATGTTCGATTCGTTCCTGGAAGTCGCAATGTAAACGGAGCAGCTCAACGTCAGCAGTAAATATGTTAAAAGGGATGTCATTTTCGACAGAGTAATCTGCTCGAGATATCTGTCTTATTTTGGAATTTATGCGTCTCGCGGAAGATTGATCGCCAATTTTTGCACTGAAAATAAATTCGCCGACACTTCACCGATTTCTCTCGACAAGACTGTAGTATGTCATTTTGAGTTAGGATATTGATCGAAATTCGTTCTCCAATTACTCAGCTGTCCGAATCGTCAAGTATACTCGACCAGAACGTGGACGCAACTAGGGTACTTCAACCTGTTCACGACTCTATAATGCCACTCACTTTCTTGCTTCACTAGTCACTTACGATGGTAGTTACAGTGTAAACGATTATGTAGTTATCGAACACCAAAGCTCGTGTCTAAATTTGTGGTAGACAAAACGAAAAACAAAGCGTAGTAAAGATCAATGATATTGGCGACGCGAATCTTATGGCACGGGGTTGTAGGAAGAGAAGGCGAAGTGAATTCGGTCAGAAACAGGTGCAAAGGTGTCCGAACACATGAGACTAAGGACCACGCACTGAATGAAGCGAATCAAGTTAGCAGTCGCGTTCACTTGTGGACAGCGGTTCCCCTTTCTCTTCACGATGCACTTTACCGTGGCGAATATATGTATGTATTTCCTTCTTCTGCCCCCCAAACACTATCACTGCTTGTCTTGGACGGAAGAAACTCTCCATAAATCCCTGCAGTTCTTGACAGCAAGATGCTTTCCTATATTATAAAGAATTTGCTTCTGGGTAGCATGGTCTAGGAGAAAACAGTTCCTGCGAAACTCTCGTATTCAGTATCGATTACGTGCTCATTAGCTTTAGCAGAAAAACTGAGGAATTAGTCAAGTGCGCCTTCACTTCTTTCAACCACTTATTAGAAGGTTGGAAGCTCACGTCCGTTTCTTGCATCGAAAGCTTGCATATTACTGTTGGAGGATAATTTGCTTTCATGTTTCTGACAAGTGTTTCAGAACTTTATCGAAGTTTCATGAGTACTCATTCAGCGTTCATAATTATTCTCCTCAAAATGACTGTAGTCGAAGTATCTATTACTGGTTAATCATTTTTATTTACTGGTAAACCATATTTGCTTCTCGCAAGAATCATCGGCATTTGCCAGCATAATTATTAGGAGAGGTTATTACCATCCTTTATCCACCATAATCTTCTTCGAAGTTTCTTACGCCATAATGCGTGGATTTTCCGTATAAATGCAAGCGCTTTTTCCTTCGTTAACAATGTTTGTAGAAAGCGAGGGATATTACGATGAATTATTGTTCGCGTTATGAGCTCCAGAGGGTCTTGCTACGCCTTCATCACGTTATTACATTTGAAGGTGGAAGTATCATTTTCTATTTTTCAACAGATATCTGGAATTCCTACGGCAATAAGTGTATTTTTAAAACTTTGTACTATCTTGAAGTTATTCAAACATGAATCACGTTCCATACATTTTATCTGTTTTGTAGATCAACACGAAAATACACGAGAGAAATTAGGAGAAGGTCGAAGCTTTTTTGGTCAGCCTTTTCATTTTCTATTACATGGAATGTGTCGAGATCTCGTTTCGTTAGGGATAAAAAAAAAAGAAATGACGGTTTTTCCCCGGGTTTGCGTAACTCAAAGGTGTTTAGCCACGAAAAATAAAAGGCATATATCTGCATTTGAAAAACCGCGATAAAATGAGGAAGTACAAGTTCTCGTCGTTGCAATATTTTTCAAGCTGACGACCTTGTTTCTTCTCCAACATGTTCTCTGCGGAGCTGCACGTTGACATGCTGCACTCCACTTTTCCCAAGATAAACGATATATTGGTGGCGCATATTCTCGCAAAAGCCTGGGAACTTTGAAACCCGTGGTCCAGTTCAGGCTCCGTTTTTTGCATAAGTGATCACCGCGTTGGTCAGTCAGCGATTTCACGTGGATTATCCTAGAAACGCTGGAATCCAGACGAATGCAAAAGTTCATCGATCTCTTTTCTCCCGTAAATAGTAGAGAAGCATTTTTCTCGAGAGGTTTTCAGAGTTACTCATTCCCCTTTAAGCAAAAACGTTTAACGAAGCGAATGCTTGTAGGGCTTGGATTTTCTTTTACAAAATTACATTCTCCCTTTTATTTCCGTTTCTTTCAGTTCAGGCAAAAAATTAGTTAAAACATTTTTACGTCGGAACGACCGCGCTCTTATGTTACATTCATTCATTATTCATTATGTCTTATGTATTCTTAAAATTTCATTGAAGGTTCCATCGAACCACGTTCTTCGTTTTGCCCACCGTAATAATAACTCGCTCAAGAGCCCTTCGGGGCCAGTTCGTTAACGCTAGTTAGATAATCGGAATGTCTGTCGCGTATTTTCACTTTTATTCAACATTTACGTAACGCGAATGCTCCTGGAACTGTTGCAAACGTTCTCCAGTGTTTCTTCTCGCTCTCGAGCCCTATTTTTTCTCGTTAGGAGAAGCTCGAAGGTTTCTCCAAATTTCTTGGCTCACTGGTGCCTTGTCTCCTCTTTCCTGGTTCATGATTGGTTCTCCATTTCTGGCCACGAAAACTGCCTCTCGAAAAGATCCGGTTCTTTGTTACGCAACCGAGCTTTCTACATGACCGACTGTACATGCATATATGCGCCAGGCACGACCGGTCTTTGCTGAGGAATCGAGCAACTGGACGTCGACGGCAACCGTTGTTTATTGCCTTCGAAACATTGAGAAAGTAATTTACCCCCGATTCGAGTCAACGTCACGGCATCGACAGGGTGACGAGGCGATTGGCTTTTTAACAGGGCGAAGTTAGAGACGACAGTTTGCTAGGGCAGCTTTTACAAATTATTCGGCCAAAGAGTCAAGGCTGTCGATAGGTGCAGGCTACGAAATCGCCGTGGACTTTGGACGAGCCATGGGAAACGACATTTTGATCGAGTATCGAGCGCAATAATTACGAAATACATCTTGCGTCACGTATATCTATCCCGTTACTAACACATTCCAAGCCCCTCTGATTTCATACGCGATGAACAGTTTCTTGTAGTATCTTATTGACAAAGTAAATAAGATTTGGTATATCTGCGTAGTGCTAACTAGTGGTACTTAGAATGTTTGAATAACTTGATAATACATACTTGAATAATTTATTCATGAACGTACATTATAGGACATATCGACGATTGCAAGCTTTATTGCCTACAGGTACTTATCTGTGTTAAGCCAGAATCAACTGAACCGCTTGTATGTAACTCAGGGAAAGGAGTCGAGATAAATGGGGAACGTAACATTGAACGATACAAATCGTTTTATCGAATGGAGTACCATTTTTCTAATACCTTCTTTTTATTCGATTGAAAACGCTCTGAACAGATGCGAAACGAAGATACTCGAGCATATTTGTATCCTGCGTAATCTGAAACTGATGAGGCTTGAAGAGCATTTATGGAAGATCGTAAATAACTCTTCCTTCGAGAGTGAAACTGTGCATAAAACATTCTTTTCCGTAAAAAAATTGGACCGGCGTTGTCTGTATAAACTTATTCAGCAAAGCAGAAAAGCGATATTACTCTTATTTTCCATGCAATATATTTTTTATCGAAGTTCGAATAATTGAAATGGAAGAAGTTTGACGATTCATTAGAGAAAATCGCACAGAAATTAAAGGATGTATCAGATGCAGGGAGAAGCACACTGTGAACTGTAAATACATCCGTCTGTCTTAACGCGAGGAAGTGAAAGTAATATTAAATATTATCAGCGGAAAAACGATTTCTATTGGCATGTCCAAATGTCTTTATTTTCTTATTGCCGAGTTTCTTCTTTGGAAGATATATTATTAGACGCCTGTTATCTTGAACACAAATCCTGAAAATCAATAGTAGCTTACAGTCGATAGAGCAGCTTTCTGCGGTACTTTCTGTGAAATACTGAATCATGGACAAAGTTTAGAACAAGTCTATCATTTTATAGGATTTTGTGTCACGTGGCCTGCACTATCGACTTTTCACAACACAATTGGTTTTTTACGCCCTCTGCGTTTACGAACGGTGGCTTTCGGAATTACGTACAACATAACCACTAAAGTCGGTAAAGTTAGTTAACTCCTATTCGACTTCACACCAAGGAAGTAAATTTAATCTTATATTAATACAATATATCTGTATGCACACAAATCGCACAGTCCAACACTCACAACTTATTTCATAATTACAATCTAATTCTATTGACAATTCGCAACCATTAGCTCGGACAGAACCGATTGCCCAGGTCTCACCACGTGGAGGTTGTTGCGAGAGGAGACCCACAGGGAGATAGATGGAACCAAAGTTCTATCGATCTCCCTTTACAAAAATCTTAAACTAACAAGCCAAAGACATGAATGGAAGCCAAGTTCCATGCATGCCTTTAGCTTGGACCTTAGAGTAGGAAATTGTCGAGCTATCATTGAGAATGGTTTGATTAAATTAGACTCTACAGCTAATGCAACCATGAAATAGACGAGCGATAGTGCGAGCACTACCACCTTGAAGGCCGGTAGGTCGGAGAGGCGCACGGCACTACACGATTCAGTCAATTGACCATTGCTCCCTGCTGCCACATAGGAGCTACCGAAGTAGACCTAATTCCGACAGGCTGGTAAAGAGAATGTGCAAAAGGCGGAAACGTGTAGTTTCCACAGTCGAGTGTGTCTTTCCACACACCCTACTGTGTCCGTCGCGTCACTCCTAGTACAGACCCCCAAGAGGAGAACACGCTCTACCGACCGACGATTCCACAGTTGGTCACATGCTTCTACCAAGAGAAGCAGCGGTGACTTCCTCACCAAAGATGAGGAACAAATTTCAAGAAAAGAAGTTAAGAAATGACAACTCGACAATTGTACAGTGATTTTAAGCTAGAGAGGCAAAGACATGGATAGAAGCCAAGTTCCATCCACGCCTTTGCCTTGGATCTTAAAGTAGAGAAGTGCCAAGTAATCATTGAGAAGAGATTAGGAATATTTAGAGTCTACCGCGTGAGGCAACCATGAAATGGACAATCGGTGGTGCGAGTCCTTCCACCTTGAAGGCGGGTACTAGGAGAAGGCGACTGGCACCTCACAGCCCAATCAGTTGCCTGATTGAACTGTGGGGTTTCCACCTGCAAGTGTGTCATACCACACACCATTCGGTGTCCACATCGTCTCTCGCTAGTACAAACCCCCAAGGGAAGAAGAACAAGCTCCATCGACCGCCAATTCCACGGTTGCGAGTTGCTTCTACTAAGAGAAGCAGAGATGACCTCCTCACAGAAGGTGAGGAGCAAATGATCGAGCAAAAATGGCTAAGTAGTGACTACTCGGCAGTGTTACAAATATTTTACAATACAGTCTTAAAAGAATAGGGTCTTAAAAATATTTTCAGCGATTCAGACTTATATACTAAAAGTGGTGAATCCCTCGGCGGATGCGACGTCTTCGTTCTTCAATCTTCAAGTTGAGGATAAAGACAGAATTGGCGAACAAAGAGTATGAAGAGTAATATATGAATAATCGGGGAAGCCTCCCCAAAAATACCATGAAATATTAAAAATTAGAAATGCAAATGAAATCCCTCGGGGGATACGATGCCTTCGTTCGATGAATGATCTTCATGCGAATGAAAAAGGAATTATAATTATAACCAGCGATGAAACTTGCAAGAGAACAGCGAGACATGCAGCAACGAGAGAAGAGACGAAGAGTAGAAGCATATCAATGAATGTAGAAAATGAGAGGAACCACCCCTACCTAACTACCCTTATATCTACTACAAGATGCACAGCCATTAGCACGGACAGAGCCGCCCCAGGTCTCACCACGAGGAGGTTGCTGTGCTGGAGACCCATAGGGAGATAGATGGAATCAAAGTTCCATCGATCTCCCTTTACAAAAATCTTAAACTAATACGCCAAAGGCATAAATGGAAGTCAAGTTCCATCCACACCTTTAGCTTGGTTCTTATAGTAGAGATGTGCCAAGTAATCATTGAGAAAAGATTGGGAATAGTTAAAGTCTACCGCGTAAGGCAACCATGAAATAGACAATCGGTGGTGCGAGTCCTTCCACCTTGAAGGCGGGTACTAGGAGAAGGCGACTGGCACCTCACAGCCCAATCAGTTGCCTGATTGAACTGTGGGGTTTCCACCTGCAAGTGTGTCATACCACACACCATTCGGTGTCCACATCGTCTCTCGCTAGTACAAACCCCCAAGGGAAGAAGAACAAGCTCCATCGACCGCCGATTCCACGGTTGCTAGTTGCTTCTACTAAGAGAAGCAGATGACTTCCTCACAGAAGGTGAGGAGCTAATGACCGAGCAAAAATGGCTAAGTAGTGACTACTCGGCAGTGTTACAAATATTTTACAATAGAATCTTACAAGTAGGGTCTTAAAAATATTCTAAGCGATTGCGACTTATATACTAGAAGCGGTGCATCCCTCGGCGGATGCGACGTCTTCATTCACACGAACAATAAAGAGTAAAGATAGAACTTTACGAACCAAAAGTGCTGAATCCCTCGGCGGATGAGATGTCTTCCGTATTCTTAAGGATACGCTCTTAAGTTAAAATCTTATAGTCTATGGTTTGAACTAGTAAGAGCCAAAGACATGGATGGAAATCAAGTTCCATCCATATCTTTAGCTTGGATCTTAAAGTAGAGAAGTGCCAAGTAATCATTGAGAAAAGATTGGGTATAGTTAAAGTCTACCGCGTAAGGCAACCATGAAATAGACAATCGGTGGTGCGAGTCCTTCCACCTTGAAGACGGGTACTAGGAGAAGGCGACTGGCACCTCACAGCACAATCAGTTGCCTGATTGAACTGTGGGGTTTCCACCTTCAAGTGTGTCATACCACACACCATCGAGTGTCCACATCGTCTCTCGCTAGTACAAACCCCCAAGGGAAGAAGAACAAGCTCCATTGACCGCCGATTCCACAGTTGGACATTTGCTTCTACAAAGAGAAGCAGATGACCTCCTCACAGAAGGTGAGGAGGAAGTAACCGAGCAAAGAGAGTTAAGAAATGACAACTTGGCATGGTTACAATAACTTTACAATAGGAACTTAGAAGTAGGGTCTTAAAAATATTCTAAGAGATTGCGACTTATATACTAGATGTGGTGAATCCCTCGGCGGATGCGACGTCTTCGTTCTTCAATCTTCAATCTTCAATCTTCAACCTTCAAGTTAATATGAATGATTGGGGGAGCCTCCCCGAAAATACCCCAACGATGGCACAGCCATTGGCGCCGGACAGAACCGGCCCGGGTCTCACCACGAGGAGGTTGCTGTGCTGGAGACCCATCTAGAAATCACAGAAATGAGAAAGAATTGGCAGAACAATCCGCGCTCTGAATCAAGACAGAACATATTTAGACAAAAAACAGAATCGAACGACGTTAGCATTTGTTAGAATTCTTCTTCGATGTTCACCTAAACCCTTACATATTAAAAATTAGAAATGCAAATAAAATCCCTCGGGGAATACGATGTCTTTGTTCGATGAATGATCTTCATGCGAATGAAATAGGAATGATAATTATAACCATTGATAAAATTTACAAAACAAAAGAGAGACATGCAGCAAAGAGAGAAGAGACGAATAATAGAAGCATATCAATGAACGTAGAAAATGAGAGGAACCACCCCTACCTAACTACCTTTATATCTAATACAAGATGCACAGCCATTAGCACGGACAGAGCCGCCCAGGTCTCACCACGAGGAGGTTGCTGTGCTGGAGACCCACAGGGAGATAGATGGAATCAAAGTTCCATCGATCTCCCTTTACAAAAATCTTAAACTAACAAGCGAAAGACATGAATGGAAGCCAAGTTCCATGCATGCCTTTAGCTTGGACCTTAAAATAGGAAATTGTCGAGTTATCATTGAGAATGGTTTGATTAAATTAGACTCTACAGCTAATGCAACCATGAAATAGACGAGCGATAGTGCGAGCACTACCACCTTGAAGGCCGGTAGGTCGGAGAGGCGCACGGCACTACACGATTCAGTCAATTGACCATTGCTCCCTGCTGCCACATAGGAGCTACCGAAGTAGACCTAATTCCGACAGGCTGGTAAAGAGAATGTGCAAAAGGCGGAAACGTGTAGTTTCCACAGTCGAGTGTGTCTTTCCACACACCCTACTGTGTCCGTCGCGTCACTCCTAGTACAGACCCCCAAGAGGAGAACACGCTCTACCGACCGACGATTCCACAGTTGGTCACATGCTTCTACCAAGAGAAGCAGCGGTGACTTCCTCACCAAAGATGAGGAACAAGTATCAAAAAAAGAAGTTAAGAAATGACAACTCGACAATTGTACAGTGAATTTAAACTAGGAAGGCAAAGACATGGATGGAAGCCACGTTCCATCCACGCCTTTTCCTTGGACCTCAAAGTAGAGAAGTGCCAAGTAATCATTGAGAAATGATTGGGAATAGGTAAAGTCTACCGCGTAAGACAACCATGAAATAGACAATCGGTGGTGCGAGTCCTTCCACCTTGAAGGCGGGTACTAGGAGAAGGCGACTGGCACCTCACAGCACAATCAGTTGCCTGATTGAACTGTGGGGTTTCCACCTTCAAGTGTGTCATACCACACACCATCGAGTGTCCACATCGTCTCTCGCTAGTACAAACCCCCAAGGGAAGAAGAACAAGCTCCATCGACCGCCGATTCCACAGTTGGACATTGGCTTCTGCTAAGAGAAGCAAATGACCTCCTCACAGAAGGTGAGGAGGAAGTAACCGAGCAAAAAGAGCTAAGATATGACAACTTGGCAGTATTACAATGACTTTACAATAGAAACTTAGAAGTAGGGTCTTAAAAATATTCTAGGCGATTACGACTTATAAACTATAAGCGATGAATCCCTCGGCGGATGCGACGTCTTCTTTCTTCAATCTTCATGTTAATACGAATGATAGGGGGAGCCTCCCCAAAAATACCCCAACGATGGCACAGCCATTGGCCCGGACAGAACCGGCCCGGGTCTCACCACGAGGAGGTTGCTGTGCTGGAGACCCATATGGTGATCATAGAAATAAGAAAGGATCGACAGAGCAATCCAAACCCAGAGTCAAGCGAGAACATATTTAAACGGAAAACAGAATTGAACCACGTTGGCATTGATGGAATTCTTCTTTTCATACTTTAATTCGATGTTCACCTAAACCCTGAAATGCTACAAATTAGAAATGCAAATAAAATCCCTCGGGGGATACAATGTCTTCGTTCGATGAGTGATCTTCAAGTGATGATAAGTGTTATTAGTGATGAAATTAACAGGAGGGAAATGATTGAAGGAGCCTTTCCAAGAAGAAGAGCAGAATCAAAGGTCAAAAGAAATACATAAATCATTAAGGAAGTCTTTCTAAGAATAATAAAGAAACCATAGACGTTCAAGAGAACGAAAAAATTGATATAGACCCCTACCTAACGACCCTTACAACTAATACAAGATGCACAGCCATTAGCACGGACAGAGCCGCCCCAGGTCTCACCGCGAGGAGGTTGCTGTGCTGGAGACCCACAGGAAGATAGATGGAATCAAAGTTCCATCGATCTCCCTTTACAAAAATCTTAAACTAACAAGGCAAAGACATGGACGGAAGCCACGTTCCATCCACGCCTTTTCCTTGGACCTCAAGGTAGAGAAGTGCCAAGTAATCATTGAGTAGAGATTGAGAATATTTAGAATTTACCGCGTAAGGCAACCATGAAATAGACAATCGGTGGTGCGAGTCCTTCCACCTTGAAGGCGGGTACTAGGAGAAGGCGACTGGCACCTCACAGCCCAATCAGTTGCCTGATTGAACTGTGGGGTTTCCACCTGCAAGTGTGTCATACCACACACCATTCGGTGTCCACATCGTCTCTCGCTAGTACAAACCCCCAAGGGAAGAAGAACAAGCTCCATCGACCGCCGATTCCACGGTTGCTAGTTGCTTCTACTAAGAGAAGCAGATGACCTCCTCACAGAAGGTGAGGAGCTAATGATCGAGCAAAAATGGCTAAGTAGTGACTACTCGGCAGTGTTACAAATATTTTACAATACAGTCTTAAAAGTATAGGGTCTTAAAAATATCTTAAACGATTGAGACTTAGAAACTAAAAACGATGAATCCCTCGGCGGATGCGATGTCTTCATTCACACGAACAATAAAGAGTAAAGACAAAACTTTATGAACCAAAAGTGCTGAATCCCTCGGCGGATGAGACGTCTTCGTTCTTCAATCTTCAACTAATGATTAAAGAGAGAACCAGGGAAAGAAGAACATGAAGAGTAATATAGTAATGAATGGGGGAGCCTCCCCAAGAATACCCCAACGTTGGCACAGCCATTGGCCCGGACAGAACCGGCCTGGGTCTCACCACGAGGAGGTTGCTGTGCTGGAGACCCATATAGAAATCACAGAAACAAGAAAGGATGGACAAAGTAATCCAAACCCTGAACCAAGAGGGGACATTTTTCAAAAGAGAACAGAACTAAACAAGGTTGGCAGTTCAGTTTAGAAATATTAATTGTAATTACCTACTTTTAATATCTTCATTCGATGTTTACCTAAAACCTGTAAAGTGAGAAATTAGAATCAGCTATGGAATTTGAAGAGCTTTCTACAAAATATAGAGGATCAACAGAATGATCTGCAACCTCCGAAGAGTATAAAGAATTCCGTATTAACATATTAAAGTAAAGTAAAGTAAAGTAAAGTGTTCGACTAACTATCTGTTTAAAAATCTTCATTCAATAGTTATCTAAACTCTGAAAACTAAAAATTAAAGATGTTAATGCCATCCCTCAGGGGATACAATTTCAAATCAAAGACAAGAATAAAAAACATACGTAAAAGTTTTAAATATTACTTACATTGATATTCTTCTGATATCTTCAATTGATTAATAAAGAGCACAAAAAAACACGAAAAAGCACAAAATGGTGTATAAGGGCGTACGAGGGTGCAAATAGCACAAAAGCGCGTAAAAAAGCGCAAAAATGGGGGGTATATGCAAAATAGGGCCAACAGAAAAAAAAAAAATTTTTAATTTGTGCAAAGGTGTGTACAAGGTATGCACGAGGGTGCACGAGGGTGCAAATAGCACAAAAGCGCGTAAAAAAGCGCAAAAGAACGCAAAAGAGCGTAAAAAGGGAGCGTATATGCAAAATAGTGTCAACAGAAAAAAAAAATTTTTAAATTGTTTAAAGGTGTGCATAAGCTATGCACAAGGTGTGTACAAGGTATGCACAAGGTGTGCATGAGGGTGCACGAGGGTACAAATAGCACAAAAGCGTGTAAAAAAGCGCAAAAGAGTGCAAAAATGGGGGGTATATGCAAAATAGGGCCAACAGAAAAGAAAAATTTAGATTTGTGCAAAAACTCACCGAGCAGCCAAGATGACCACTGGTCAGCTGACCACTGCTCAGTAGTGTCCAGGGGTCCATGGTGACCCGAGGTCCAGGGCCCAGGAGTCCCTCCAGGTCCCCAGGGAGGTCCCCAGGGAGGTCCCCAGGGAGGTCCGCACCCGCCGGAGGACCCGCCGCGAGTGAGACACTCGTGCTCCTGCAGCAGTATTTATACTTTCTCGAGGAAGATGAGAAGCCAATCAGAGAAGTTGTTCGGTTGATTAAAATTTCGAGACTGATCTAACAAACAATATTTTGCGAAAAATTGATATTTTTCATAAAATAATCATCTCAGCAACAATTTCTGGTGCACATATTGTTAATAACAATCACATACAGTATGTACTTGTGTAAATTATTAATATTTAAAATTGTTAGTCGACGAACATGAAAATTATTAACTTTTCATATATTATTATCCGTTCGATTAATATCGCAATTGCAAATTTTTTGATATTTCTTTAACTAACAATTATAAACATTAATAACTAGTACCAGTGGCTACGTACGATTGTTATTAACAATATATATATCAGAAATTGTTGTTGCAATATTTATTTAATGAGAAATTTTCTTTTTTCGAAGATATTCTTCGTTCGATTAATCTCGCAATTCTGTGATTGGCACCTGGTCTTTTGGTCATTCGTTTCATAGTCTGCAGCGGGTTCAGATCATCCTAGTAATCCTCTCGAGGAACTCCCTGAATCATTCTAGACTTTCCTGGACTACCCTGAACCATTCTGACCAGTGAGCAGCTTAACCGTTGGTCAGATACCTTTGGCTTCAATTACTTTAAGTTTTAGATGTTGATCGATACAATTTTTGTGAAAGAAGGTCCATGGAACTCTGATTTCATCTATCTCCCTGTAGTTCCTCGTGGTCCGTGTAGGTACTGCATATCTATCCTTAAAGTTTTTAATCATTTTTCTTCATCTCCTTTATTAAGCGATTCCTGTTCATCACTATAATTTATTATTTACATATTTGTTGGCATTTATTACGTTTTTTATCTTGATTAATATAGATTAATTTCAGAAGTGATGAATTTCGGAATAAGTGCATGTACCTTAGTACTTCTATGTAGAAAATACTGTCACTCTGATATAAACTTTTTGCAATGATATATCTTTTTTAGATAGTATTTTCACTTATTACTTGAATTTATAGGGAGAAATAAGAAGGATAGTTTAGTGGGACATTTTCTATAGTGGGTGATATGGTAGGAATATTTTCTCGTTTGCTAGCTTTACCAGCGGCAGTGATACAAGCAATACGTTCCTTGCATCTATCGTACAATAATCGCAGAGGTCGCTCTGAAATCAATGGTTTTCCAAAAATTCGTATTCCAGAACGTGAGACACTAGATACAAGAATTCATTAAATGTCCAATCTATCCTGTGTACCCACTTGTCTGTGGAATTGTTCGATCGACGATTAATTTCATTTTAATTCTAATTCCTACTGTGCTGAACACTACGGTCGCTTTCTGTAACCTGTTGGTAACGTTGAAAGTGACATAGAAATGGTAACGAAATATACATATAGATATGTCCATATAGATGCAAATACTTAGTTAATTATTTCATACGAGGCCTTTGCAATCGACTCTTCATCAACGTGATTAAATGCTAAATATACATCTACTATCCTGGTTTATGTTACATTTGAGAAACGTTCTGTCAAGTCAGGATGGCCGAGCGGTCTAAGGCGCTGCGTTCAGGTCGCAGTCCACTCTGTGGGCGTGGGTTCGAATCCCACTTCTGACAAAATTCTTTTTTACACTAAAGAATCATTATAATTACTATCATTCGTTCGATAAAGTATGCCGCTGTAGCGATTAGCTTTTTAATCTCTAACATGCGGAAGTGTAACAAATTACACAATCAAGATAACATCTCCCGAGGATGGTGTCAAAGCTTTTCCAAATGAACGATTGAGAATTCTGCTACTCGTGCTTTCCCACGAGACTAGAAAGAATACCACAGAAAAGGACTTGCTTCAGCGATTCGATCGGACGCCTTTAGCGAACATACGCTTTGAACGGGGCAATTAGTTTGGTGCGCGCGGGAACAAGCGTGGAAGAAATGAGCTTGCGTATATTACAACGACGCGGCTCTGGATAACGGTAATGATCAGCAAGGCTGCTCATTCATGGTCTCCAATCAAGTTCAAGATCTCAAAGCTGTACGATTTTGTCTGTGGAACGAAGGAAGAAGGAAAGAAGGAAAAGAAGGCGAGCGTAGGACGACCGACCACTGACCGAAATAACTCGAGGACTCGAAAATAACTGGCCCCGGTGACATAAGCGACTTTGCATGCCAGTCGCGTTCAGTCGTTCCCATAATCGTCGATGAACTCATTATCGGCAGTGAACGGTCAATACTTTCGTGACGGGACAGAAGAAGGAACCACGAAGGATGGTTATTTGGGTTAACGACGCGTCCACGCTATTGCTTCATTGCTAAAGGAATTTTTTATAACGCATGTTTGTTTTATTCGCTGTGCACGGGAACTCGAGTTCCGCTTCCGCGTTGCTGACTTAGAGATCATCCCAATTCGGTACATGGAAGCTACTGTCGATGATCCATCAGACTCTGATGGTAATCAGCTCATGAATGAAACAGAACAACCTCGATCAATTAATAGTAACAGGTAGACCGCCTTGCTTCTCGTCGAGTAGAGTAGTCCAACTGGATGACATAAGCAATTTTGTACGTGAATCGTCAGAAGCTTATTTTAACCTTAAGGACGTGTGTATAAAATGCTGTGTCATGCAATTAATGTTCCTTTAAATGTGATTCTATAAGAGGAACAAGCTCTTCTTCAGGTCCTCCAACCACCTCAGCTCGGTTATTTCTTTGCTATTCTACTTACGTAAGCCATTAGGGGTCCATCTGTTTGGTCTTTTCCATTTAGAACTCGTGTCCGTATTGCTGGTACTCTGAGTAGTAATTATTGCACTGAATTATTCGCTACGGTTAAAATTGCTTTCAGTAAACAGTAAAAGTCCTACTTCCGCGTTGTCGATGCCTTTCGGATAGTTCTAAATACGTACCTATAATTGATATTCTCGATTGGCTCTGGTGCGTTGAAAATAGTCAAATAGGTTACTAGGATACTGACTCGATATTTTACTACTCGAGACCTCGTTTCAATCAAAGGTTTAATAACATATTCGAATAAGATCGAACTTCATTCTTCTTGTAGGTCTTCGAAGTTTCGAAGAAGACATTAAAGCGTAATTCTGCATCCGTAAATTGCACTTGTCAGGTGTCCAGAACCTGCAATTGTTGCCATTAACGAGTAGCTCACCCACCGTAGTTAGCTGTCGCTGGTAGTGCCACTCGCCTCGGGAAAAAGTTGCGTTTTCGTGACCAGCACCGAGACCTTTAATCCCTAGCCATCGGCTACTATTCCGCCTGCAAACGAGGACGGGAGAATTCCTATTCCCGAGAATCGTGGGGAATCGATGAGATCTCTGTAGCCAGTTCGATTCTTCTCTCTTGCGTGCCGCGTGAGGGAAATTCCTTTACCTTCTGTCTAACGAAGACGCCACATCTAATTTGAGGTTTCCTTAAGCACCAGCCCAGTCATTTGATATACAACGGTGAATAAAGGACTCGAAAGCTAAAGACATTGGTGGAAAGATAGTTGAGACCTTAGCTCCATAGGTCTACGTGCTACAGGCGCCAGCTTCTCGGCGGCTTCTTTTGTGGATGCCGAAGATTGCATTAGGTCATGAGAATCGCAGCTCGTTTACGCTTCGAGCTTGAAAATGCTACTCAATTCTAAATGATTGGATAGGGTGTCTAATCCTTGGCGACGCATAACGGCACATTCAGCTGGGATGCAGGATCCGAAGTGATACAAGTGGTCAGTGAATAACGTTCAAGTTTCACGGAGGTCAAGCTCGACTGGTTCCCGCGCAAAAGAGGAATTTCATCGAACGCACGACGCACTGCAACATCGCTCGCGTACACGTAGCCGACACGGCGTTGATTCCTCTAAGTAGGTCTTCTCAAAACGGATTCTCGATACTGAAAGATCGAGCACGATCTGATGAGAAGCACGCGATCCATGGACCGCTATGTGCGGGCCCGTTCGAGCATTTTACCTGTAGCAGTCGCCAGACGGTTTTCAAAGTATTCGCGTGCTATTTAATTCTATCTTCGCACCTTCTTTTGTTAATGATCCTATCGCGCATCTTCATCGCAGCGTAATCAATTAATCTCTGACTCAGCAAGTTCTTTATTCTTTGAGGGAAATAAATTGCACGAAGCAGCATTGCATCCATATGCATTCGTTGAGCGTAGTATCAAGATTTTGCAAGTCGTCCTACAAACATTTTCAGAGAAAAAAATACCTTCACTTTCTCGATCTGTAACTCAGTAGAAAAATTTTAATGGAAAAAATCAGATCATAGCCGAAAAAGTAGAGGCTTCGCCCTTTAAAATGAGACCAAGCTCAGTGCCATACGATTTTTTTTCGCAAAGTTACAGCAGCTTAAAAATTAGCAACTTTTTCAGGCTCTGGATCACTGCGTGATTCTGAGGCCAGTGGCTCACTTTTCAGTCAGATCGCTATAACTCGGCCAAAAAAAATCGCAGAGCACTCGCCAAGGTCTCATTAGACTCGAGAGGGTTCCAGCTCTCATATCCACCATAAAGAAGTCGTAGAAAAAATTTATCAAGTTCCTGAGAGTCTTATGAAGTTGAAAGACATTTACGAAAAAACCACCCTCTCTTTCTCGACGGATCGCGAAACAGAGAATTTTTTTCGATCAAGTTCAACTCAGCAGTGATAAAGTAGAGGCTTTGCTCTGTAGAATGAGACCAGGCTCACCTTCTTGCGATTTTTTTTGACGGAGTTACAGCAGCTCAAAGATTGCCTATTTTTTCAGGCTCTGGATCACTGCGCGATTCTGAGGCCAGTGGCTCACTTTTCAGTCAGATCACCATAACTCGGCCAAAAAAAATCGCAGAGCACTCGCCAAGGTCTCATTAGACTCGAGAGGGTTCCAGCTCTCATATCCACCATAAAGAAGTCGTAGAAAAAATTTATCAAGTTCCTGAGAGTCTTATGAAGTTGAAAGACATTTAGGGAAAAACCACCTTCTTTTTCTCGACGAGTCGCGAAACAGAGAATTTTTTTCGGTCAAGTTCAACTCAGGAGTGCTAAAGTAGAGGCTTTGCTCTGTAGAATGAGACCAGGCTCACATCCTTGCGATTTTTTTTAAGGGAGTTACAGCAGCTGAAAGATTGTCTATTTTTTGGACCTCTGGATCATTGTGTGATTCTGAAACCAGCTGCTCACTTTTCGTTTAAAGTGCGTTATCTCGGCGAAAAAAAAATCGCACATCAATTTTTAAGGTCCGATTAGAAAAAAAAGTTCAAGTTCAAGAGGTATCGTTCATAAAAACCTGTGACACAGAAACATGATCCAGTCAGATTGTCATTTACATAGAATTCGTGAAAATTAGGTTCCCGCGGTCAAAGGACTAAGTACCGCACCGCTACATCCGCCTGAGATGCTGCAAATGGTGCAGAATCATGCATACGCTTGGAGCGTGTAAACAATCTGCGTTTAGAGATATCGCGCATCAATCTTGATCCTCGGGATGGCGGTTGCCGCGGCGCCGACGATGTTAACAATAAATCCCCACTGTTTATACAGCCTCCGGTGTAACAAGTCTCCAGTGGGACGCGCGATGCGGGTTCCTATGGAGTGTCTACGATCCCATGGAGCCATATGTTGCTTGTCATCCGCTATAATAATCGCTGCGTCGAGGCTGCAGAAAATTCATGCTTTTCTCAAACTAAGAAATGCCGGGTGAGCCACAGAAGCCGACTAATTGGAGATTCGCGATTGAAAATCTGTGGCTGCGTGGTCGATTCGCACAATTGCTCGGGCACGTTTATTAAGCCGTGAACTCGAGCGATCGAGCGAAAGATACAGCCGAGCTGCGCGTAGATCGCGCGGTCAGGAAGCGTATAGTCGCGCGGTTTACACGACGCCGGAATTAATTGGGCCACGCGAGCCGATAAAACGAACACCTAGCCTCGCCAGGTCGAAACGAAACAATGCCACCTACGCTTTTGTGTGCAAATCGAATCGCGCGAACAATCCCGCCGCAACAAAACGAGACAAGCTCTACTCTCTCTCTCTTTTTGTGTACTGCATTGTTACGACTAACTTGCCCCATCGACGCTGCGCTTGCCTTGTTCAGTCGCTCAGCGGAGTTGTTGAGACTTAGGGCGCTGATCGCGCTCAGGAATTCGCGAACACGATCGACGCTGTAGTACTCGGGTTCGCGACGATTCTACTAATTCGAGACTGAGGAAGGCAGGCTGAATCGAGCTGATGCCGCGATCAAACGGTGAATAGGATTTTTTAGGGAAGAATCTGGTCCCGATTTTTGTCCATCGCGTGCTTAACTGTTAGCATCTTGGAACAGTTATCTGTACAACTTGCGTCTTGTCGTATGGTACGATATCGAAGACGGATGTAAAACGAGAGCACATTATGTTATAGCAACATCTGAAGAATAATGGCTACGAAGATGATTTATTAGACGGTGTAATTTTTCTATTGGATCGCCGATTCCGCGAACTGTGTCGCAATCTATTACGTATCTTTGCAGAAATGTTACACATCGACATTAATAACGGTAATAATGAGCAATAAAAATAACGGGATTCGTGGAGTACCCGTACAGATAAACGATTCTGACATAAAATCATCGTCTATTAACTAGGATCACTTCATACACGGTCGAAGTCTATCTCGATAATGGTTCTTTATTATGTTCATTTATTTGATTATGAATAATAATTCATTCCACAATAGATTGAATCATACGAAATGAATGCCACGCGAATTCGTATACTGTTATCTCGCTAATTACTCATCTGCTGGCAGCCCAATAAAAATAGTATCTATGTTTTCAATTATAATTCTAGCGAGATTGAATCACACGACTGATAATTGAATCAGTTAATTTTACTACTTATACTCGCTTCGTACTTGACTCCACGTTTTAAGAGGTTAATTACAAATAGCTATAAAACAACAGAGAGCTATCTTGCAATTGATAGTAAATGATGATCATAATTCTGTCGTGTCTTTTGCTGGACATCCTTGACATCGTTATAAATTCACAAGCTGCTCGTAAACCGGAGCGATAGATTCGATAAGACCACAAACCGAGGGATGCTGCTCCAATAACGAAATGATTTTCATCCATAAAGATCAAACCTACCAGTCTACTCGTAACTCTGAATCCCTTTTTGAGAATGCATCCTGCATACAGCAATCTAAATATAAACTAGCGATAAATGTCACGAGAAAAGGAACGTTTGAAACATTGGGTGGTCAAGCGTGTTGAAATTCCTGTTCTGATTTTATAACGCGAAAATGCTCCTCCGTACTCAACTGACGCTCTGATGCGGGGTCATTTTCGTCAGATAAACAGGTACCGTAGTATTCGCGAGTAGCTGAAAAAGGTGTGGCGTGGCGCGAGCTGACGAAAGATGGAAAACGAGGAAATCATAGCGTAAAATCATGATCGTCGACTCGAAACGCCTAGCCTATATCCGACCGACGTTCGAACGAGCATACAGTTATCTGAACGCAGTATACACCTATTGCCGTGCCTTCTTTTGGCCCACCTTTAAGATTCTTCTCGTCTCGTAAAATATATGGAAAGCCAATCTGCTTTCATTTAGTCTTTTAGCGTATCTCCTGCAATTGCTACTGCTCCACGAACGCTCATTGATTGCATTCCTCGGCTGTTTCGGAATCCTCGTGCAGCAATGTTGAATCGTCGCACGACACGATTACGGGACGATTTCTGAGGAAAGTAGTGGGTGGGCAGGAACGTCGCCTAGTGAAATCGCATCACGCGAACGCGCCATGCAATTCCGCGAAAACAGGACGAGTGTTTCGTTCAGAATTTCAAATTCAGACAGAAGAGCCGATGCGTGTATGTTGGATGCGTTTAGGTCCCGTTATTTGCAGCTGACCTCCTAGGAATTTGCCTTTGGTTTCATACAGCTGATCTTTTTATCAAGATTAATTGTCATTCTGCTACTAAAAATTATTGTCATCGTAATTCTGAAGCTTCGATGTTACCCGTCGTAAAAATCAAATTTTAGTGCCTCGAAGGGGGTCTTGTTCACGAAGCGAGATTCTTTCGTAGCTCGTCTCTTCCCATGAACAGGTACTCTAATTGTTAGTTCGTGACACGTAGCGAGCGGTCGATACTCTGTTCAAGACATCTTACGCGGCTTCGGGAACGTGCCAATGGACATTCAGACCCGTACGGACCACTCATTGCTGCCGCCTTTTTCCCCTCGACCACCTGTGCTACGTGAGAAAACTGAAATTGTCGTCTACTTACGTGATGTAACTACCACTGAAGATGGGTAGGAACCTCGGGCGTTGAACATTGTAATCCCCTTCTTATCGACCACAGGAATTTCATTGTGTTCTTTGTCAGAACTTTTTGCCCAACTTCACGCTTTTGCATTTGCTGTTCTTCTTGTTATTTAGCATGTTCATAGCTTTCTTTGCACCGTTATTACTGACTCCAATTTGCTCCTGCTTTCTAGGTGACATAAGGCTTACCGCTGTTCTTAGAATTTTAATAATACGTTGCGCCTCGTCGATATGCATAAGTATATATCTTTGACATTCTCGTTTGAGAAGCTGACACTCCTAAAAAGAAGAAGTACTTCTCGGCTTCGTGAAATTACACGATTCAGTGACCTCACTTTAAATCTGTCGGTAGCTGAGTACCTGCATGCATATGTATGACACCGTGGTGGATTGTAACTAATAGAACCGCGATAGATCCAGGCAGACGAGTAGCAAGACGACGATCAGTTTATCTGGCGTTGACGTAGACAACGGTACATTGTCACTTGTTGGAAACGATAGGCAATCCAGTGAAAAATTGTACTGGTTCCACTCGTTTATTCGTTGGCTCCTAACTGCTTCCACAGTAACGCGTATAATTATCAGGTATTGAAAGCCTTTCCCTTAGCAGGAGAGGTTGTCGACTTCTGCGTCGAATGAGGATCAAAAATCAATTACTCCTGACAGTCATATATCTTCGTTGTAAAAAAAAAAAAATGACACTTTTTTGGCGGCACAGTCGCCTCTATCGCGACGAACATTTTTCCCAGTGTTCCTCTTATAAGAACTCTGACGCCGACGATGATCATCACCTGAATGAGTCGTGATTATTGAATACTGAGGATTTATAAGCCCATTGAGTGACTAATTGCTCGGATGCAAGCGCCAGAGAGAGCTCATGAAGCAGAGGGATGGAGCAATTAATCGAGCCGCGATTAAATCGGAATCAGGCTGCAGCGACAAAGTGGTCGGGGCGGTTGAAATCTTAATTAGAGGCATTGAGGAAACGCGAGCGCGCAGGGTGGATCGCAGCAGCTTTTACGACTCCAGATATCATATCCACCTGCTACTGACCACGATCAGCCACAGAGTACAGTTAACTCCAATCCGTCGTGAAATATTGCATGGGCTTTTTGCAGCCGTTTGCGCGAGAAACTAATGGATCGTGCAGTGTCTGGACACCGAGGGTGAGCCACTGATTTCCACGTTCGAGAACGTATGTTCCAGCATCGCTGCGAATGAATCTCCTCGTTATTCACCCGTGCTGCATCGCTTGCGTAATGAGCATCCTCGATTTCCTAGGAAGAATCATTGCTTAATTTCTTCTCTGCTGTCTTATTTCCGCTACCAATTATCCAGTTAGCGAACGTTACCCTGCATTTTTATCATTCGGTAACGGGATAGGGTGGAGTGGTTTGGCACACAGCGGATCGTCCACTCCTTTTCACGCGAGACCGCCGCCGTGGATGAATTCAGCGTTTTCACTTGAAGAAAACGGTGTCCCGCTCGACGACCGTGAACGCAGGTCGACGAAGCGGTTTTATTTCGCGACTGCGTGCCTCGCCTATGAAGATTCTAACGCGTGGCGAATACTACTGCTAGTTTTCCATCTTTCCCTGTGCTATTGTTAGTGAATTGGCGTCCGTGATGTTAAACGCTGGGCTTTGTATAGGAAGCATAAATTCCTTTGACAAGGGACACGTATGCTTTTTAGAGGAAGGTTAACGAGCTATAATAATATTCTCAATTTGCGCACGACGCAGTCAGCTTGCATAGAATCATGTTTGTAATACTACCAGTCCGGTAGCCAAGGGTCAGGATCGTAAAATCCTCGACAGTAGAACTTTATCGTTTCTACGGGAAACTAGAATGCGCAAGAATGTAGTTTCACCGAAGCATTTGTCGAAGCATCGTGATACGAATGGGAACTTTCGATTGGATTTAGTTTGCAGAGATATTCCGCAAAACTATATCGCAGATAAAATACGCGGGCATCATAAAAGCTTGTAATCAGTGGAACTACGGTACAAGCAGTAACTGTAAAAATATCGACTTGGGACAAAACCTGCGCTCGTTTTTCGATGCAATCTGCATGAAAGTACTCGATTGCTTGGTTTTTTCCAGCTGCAACCTTCGTGCTCCTCCAAAACGAAGGCCACGGTTACGAGCTCTTACTGTCGAACATACAGACCATCCCATCGATTAAAGGACACAATGCTCGATCAGCTTATCGCGATAATTCGAGCGGACCGCCCACTGTAATTGCAACTCGATGCTCTTCTCCAGTTAAACCGCTAAAAAGCTGACTCGGAATCAAAGGTCCCCATATAGGGATCCAGGTGATCGAAAGACCACCCAGGAGAGCAAAAGGGCGAACTTGGGATGAAACGCGAAGCGCGAGTCGCGGGTGTGCTCACTCGCGTGCACCCACGCATGATCGCGCGTGTCGTTGCGATTATCTACGACCGCGAAATCATGCGTCAGATCGATTAACCTGCAGCTTGCGATCGCGACCTTGCTCAATGAATCGGGACCGAAAAAGGGTTTAATTCGATCGAATTCGTTGCGTGATAATTGGTGCAGTCGCGAACGTGCGTGCTACGAGGCAACCCACGTCTCGGGAAATTGTGCGCACACATACCTGAACGCGCTACTGTTATTTAGTTATAGCGGTGCTCATATTTCTTCGAGATAGTGGACTTTAAGCATACGGTGCCCGAAGCGTCTTCGTTTTAAAACGCAATTAACAACGAAGTGTTTTCTTAATAGAAACACGGAAAGAACCAGATGTTGCGTTAGTATTGCCGAGCAGAAAACACCGGTTCTGGTTAAATCGTTTCAGTTAAACTGCATCGTCGGTGCTTTGATGATATTTCTGTCTAATTTCTGCGTGCTGTTAACTCAGAAACCGCTCCAGCTTCGACTCGCAATGAAATGAACGGGATAGGAAATGATAGATTGACGAGATTTCGATCGAAAGATTTTCCGCGGTCTAGAGATTTCAATGCCCGAATAATATATAAGCCACAGCAGGTATCTTCTTTTGTGTCAGTACAATTAATTTCAGACAAGCGTTAATTAAATACAATAATTAAAGTATAACGGTGCTGAAATCAATTCCATATCCATTCAATCTTAACCTGAAAACATTCGATAATACTACCGTAGAATTTCAGGCAATTTCCTAACAAAGTCTTAGTCTCATTCCGTTCACCTCTTCGTGAACCTTATCGTTTTCCTTGTTTGAGGTCCTGGGAAACGCAGTGCTTTGTAGTTAAGGTATGCTAGGCGATAATCCGCTACTCTTTCCGCGAACATTGTTCTGAATCGACGAACCATGCCACAAGAGAGAGGGTAACGATTAATAAATTAAGCCTCTGAATTCCTAGAAATTTGTTCATAGAATGGATTACAAAATGATTTTAGCAGCAAAAGCAGCAGTAGCCTCGAATCTTCATTAAAGAGGGAAAGGGACAATGACCGAGAGTTGTGTTAATTGTAACACAGCGCGTGCGCCACTTAAGGACATTAAAACAAATTGCATCGAAAAGCCAATCTTCGAGTTTCATAGCGTGTTTTATTACGGCTCAACGACAAGAAAATGTGCGTTCGTTTATTTCATGCTAGTTATCAATTTTCCCATAAACTGAGCGACCCATCTAGCGAAACAATTATTTCCCGTGCAGGCGCAGCAATGTAGACAGGGCAAATTTTCAATCGACTCGTTGCAATGGAGACACACTTAACGATGCTAGGCGAGAGCCGCGATTTGTAAGCGTCCAAGATAAAAGAACGACGCGAAACGAGAACCGCGCGTTTTCGAGTTAATTAGCGGCTTCTTCCGTTCACCTCGCACCTCGTCAAGCCCTGCTCGCGATGGAAACGAGAAGCAGGATCCTCGAGGTCATGAATCCGCGCGTCATTAACGCAGCGGCGCACACGCGAGCGCGAGCGCTGCACGCGCGCTTCGACGTGGGATCGTGCGATCGTGAACCTGGCCTAGCTCATTGCCAGGACTGCCATCGCGATGCAAAATTCCTCTCAAGGACGAAAGCCGTAGTGCTCGTTCATGGCGCTTCCTCGTAAATTGCACTATGAGAACAGTGGAAGAACCTACGATTCTTCGTGGCTCGAACTGCAGTATTTTCTCTCAATTTGTCACTTTTTTACAAACTCCTGGAGTACCTTTCACACTCAGGACAAATGGTGCCTATTTATGGCGAAATCACCGCAGTTCAGAGCAGAAACCGAGCTCGATACGAGATAGTAGATTGCAACGCTATTTGCAAAATCGTCTGGCATCATGGTCAGACTTAAATCGCCAATTTGCAAGCATCGTTATCCTTGATACTGGGGTTCAGACCGTACGATGATACCGAATATGTTTGCGCGGATACAAGTAAGAAGTTACTGCAACATTACGAGGTTGCAAACTTTTTTATGTCTCGTTATCCTGCAATCAAGAATGTTAATAATTTGTAAAAGTTGCTGTGAACGATTGTTATTAACAATAGGGGTAGCAGAAATTTTTGTTGAGATGATTATTCTATGGGAAATATCAATTTTTCCCACACTGTTCTTCCTTCGATTAGTATTGTAGTTTCAGTCATTGGTTCCCCTACCCTTGGACACAGAACATAAATACCCCTGGAGGACGAAGAATTTTTCACTCGCTCCGGAGTCTCCGGAGGGTGTGGATCGTCCCTGCGATCCTCTGGAGGACCTTCCTGGACTTACCCCTGGACTTACCCTGGACCTACTCCTACACTTCAAGACCTGGAGTACCTTTGGACTGCCACCCTCCAGGGCTTGACCACTGGACAACTTGACCACTGGACATCTTGACCAGTGGTCATCTTGGCCACTGGTCATATTGACCAGTGGTCATATTGACCACTGGTCATCTTGACCATTGGTCATCTTGACCAATGGTCATCTTCTTTGACTATTTCGTCAACTGTGATCAGTTTCAACCCGCCATAACAATGTTTCATCCTTTTTGGTCCATGGTTGGCATCGAAGATGTTCAAAGGCGGACCGCGAAAGTCAGCCAGCTCGCCTTACAAGGTCTCTCCCTCGAGTTGGAACTATAACCACGACCGGCACGGGCTTGATCCAGCACGCGCGCCTTTAGAGGAACAGAGTCGTCGGTGGATTTTTGCGTTTCAGTCCTAGATACTCTCTGGATCGAGGCACGGACACGCCTAGGAAAGAATTCAGCGACACACGAGCGCGGGGACAAAAAGCCCATAAATCACTCCCGTAGATCGAAGGACAAAAGCTCTTACAAATCGTTTCATTTTTTATTCCCCTGGGGTATCTCGTGGCAAGGCGTCGGCGTCGTCGGCTCTGGACAGAATAATGGTAGAATAATCGCCGACTGAAGCGAGAGATTTCTTCCGAATCCGAGCGGAAGATCGGAAGATTTCTAGGGGAACGAGCGAAGAAGCCGCCTTCAGCGAATCTTGAAGCGAGATGCGCGAGTAATTTATCGAACGATCGCACAATGGAGACCGTTTGCTGGACGAGCGAACCGTGGATGGGAATAATTTCGCGCGAACAAGGTGGTAGATGGGTCGAACTTGGGCAAATTGAAGAGAGGAAGAGGAAAAAGAGAAAATACACTTGCGCGATGGAAAGATAATTGATGACAGAACGACGTCCAGCAGCTGTTGTCGAAGATAAGCCTTAATGTCGATTCGATCGTGTCCAAGAACGTCGGTACTGTTACCTCGACCAAGATCCACATCCTTTACGGTCACCCAACTCTCCACTGAATCTACTGTTCGTTCTCAAATGACGAGCAACTATCACAAACTGTGCACCGACGCTGTAGGTACATCAAATCCTCGGCTACTATTTTTTGCATTTCCTTCGCTTTCCACTTACCGATTAGCCACGCTTGTCATTTGGCTCCTTTATGCCACGGCAATCAGATTCGATAAGGATTCCCTACGATTTCAACGAGCAGCGTGGCCTTAGACAGTCGTTAGTAGCAAGGGAAAACGCGATTTCCGGTGAAGGATCGATCAAGCAATCTTATTGTATAGATTTATCTGAACGGACAAACGGAGTAGATCGCGGGCGAGGAAATTAATTAAAAGCTACGGCAGAAAAGGAATCGACCGAAGAACCGGTCGAAATGCAGGATGTCGTGAGTATTATCGATCCGTCATTAGTTGATAAAAACCGAGGTCTTCCTCTCGTCATTTTTCTTTCCGCTCTACGTCTCTGCTCATCTTCAGCTTGTTACATCCCCTCGGCGTTCTGCAACGGTACCGAACGATTACAATCGAGATATATCGTCGTTCTCCACCGTGGTACGCCCTCTGGTCGACGAATTTATATAAATTCCATTTAATTGACACTCCGCCTAACTACGCGATTAAGACCGCATCGATCTAGCCCCTTTAGCAGCATATTTCATCGACGACAATGCTCGTTAGACGAAGAAGCACCTCCTCGACCAAGCTGTGCCGATCATGTATGGAATGTACCTAACTCTCGCGTCAGCCATTCCGAGATAGCGTCGGGATTTATCAAAGATTTATAGTTCCCCGAAGGATCTTCTGAAATCAAGCGCAAATTTAATCCTTTGGACTAGCTACCGTTTTTGTGACCAAATGCATCAGCTCACAGTCATTAAAGGTAATGCGCGAACTATAAAGCTTGAATAACCCGCAATCATTTCGACGCGAATGCTGCGGATCAGTTTAAATACATTTCAAATTAATTAAACCGCAGCTCAACTCAGAGCTGCTTCTCCCCCTCAACCATTAGCCTCCTTTAATTGCCGTCATTTCGGTAATTTCACTAATTAGGACGCTCCACGTTGTTAGTGTAAGCATCAGGATGCGTCCAGAAATTTCTTCAGTATTTAAATGAAATTTTAATCGATGGCGGAAAACCGACTGCCTTGCGTGCAGAGGGACTTCCGTAATCGCCCTGGGAATGTCGATATTTGCATCAAATAGCAGGCGCGCTTTTCACGAGCAAAATGAACTCGCTTAATACGGAAGAAATTACTGAGATATTGTATCGCGGTGTGAGTAACCTTCCTTTTCTTCTTTCTTCCCTGACAAGCAACGGTTCTCTCTGTCCAATCCGACTTGTTCGCTCGTTAACGCCGCATCGACAATGAGACGCGTATCCACGAGTTGCCACGTGGATTCCAGTCGCGGCGAGGACCCATGAAAATTCATTGATCAACAGTGCTCGCGATCGAGCACGATTAATCGCGCGATTAACCAGCGAGGGTGCAGCGTTTAAACGTAACCGAGGCAGCGGCGATTAACGACGATCGTTAATCAGCTTGGGCGCGTTCTTTTTCTCCGCGGCGAAGACACGCGAAACGATGTTCCCGGTTGCGTTTGTGGGTGTCGTGGGTGTACATTCGCAGAATACACGGCGGGAATAGCCGCGGCTCGCACGGCAGACCGACGAACCATGGGGAAAGGGGAGGGAGGGATCATAAATCTGTGTAATTGACAGGCTCCGCAGAAAATGTGCATGCTCCATAGATGCTCGAGCAGATAGCTCGCTAATAACGCCGCGTAGGATATACGGACGTATATAATGGCCAGCGAAAAAATGCCGCGGCGACTTAGCGCAAACACAAAATCGTAGGACGCCAGCTTTGGGTCTGCGCTAACAAACCGGTGTCTTCGGGACAAACGATTCTGGTTCGCGCGATCGCGATCTAAGGAGGAGATCTTGAATCTCGCTTTTCACGAGATCCTTCGAACGCAGGTCTGTGCTTATAAACATCTACAAATGTTTAGAGAATTATACTTAAAAGCTACCTAGAGTCCCCGCTGAGCAGGGTATCCTTTTCGATAGGATTTTCCTTGAAATGCACCACTGCAAATTTGCGTTACCCCAGCGCCGCTGTTAGTCGTAAAGAATAAAAATCGAGGGAACACTGTGGGGTGACAGCATTTGAAAATTATCCTCAATATCCCATACAGCGTGTTCTAAGGCGCGAGTACACGATCATAAGAGAGGATCGCGGTCGCAGGTTCAGTGGGCTCCGCGGAGAAGGTGGTAATTTAATTTCAGATCAAAGATCTAGTCAGGTCTGGAGGGAAACCGGCGAGCACACAGTGGTGCTCGTAGCCAGGAGGAACCCTTGTAAAATTATGTACCTGTCCATTAGCCGGACACTTAACTCGGCTCTCTATACACGCGCATAATTTTCCACGCAACTCGCGCCTCCCTCCTCTCACTATTCGCGTCCCTCGCGGTTACCCAACTAAGAGCCTAATAATTTAATTCAGGATCGGGTATAAACCCGTCCTGGGGAATAGAACGCGGCTGGTGGGTCTTTTCAGCGAATCTGCCGCGCCGACTGCTACAGGCTGCCTCAGCAAATGGACTTTCGTGGATATAGAAGTATCTTGAAAGCGTCGCCTGTCCAGTCCCATCGCCGTTCCTCTACCACCTCGCGATTCATTGAACCTCAGTGCACTCGGATCGAATTTCACTGCGACGCGTAGCAACAGGCGGCGGCTCGCGCGGCGGCTCGCGCGGCGCGCGTAATCGAAGAAAATTAATGAAACGGACACAGGGTGGCTGCGGTTACGCGATATCTCGACGGACACTCGAGAGCGCCACGCATGCACGATCCTGTACGCGAAAACGAGCACGCTGCACCCGCGGAAGTGCATGCTCGATCTCGAGAGCTGCTCACTATTCATGCAGGCCGCATGCAGAGAGCACACCGAGTGTCCTGGGAGACCACCTTGACTAATCGCCGACAAGGATCAGAGAACGACGCGCGATATACGAACGAAGGAAGGATCGTTCCGCCGCGCCGGATGCTGCTGGCCCCACGGCCCTGCGACGCTAACGAACGAATAATTATGCACCACTGCTTTTTCTGCTCCTTTTTCTCCTTCCCCCTTTCCGCTGCTGCTAGACCCTCTCGGGAAAAGCTCGTTAATGAATGCGTCATAATTGCGCGACCAGGTTACGCAAAGTTACGCGAACGTGTACTCGCTCGTGGAGAACAGTGGACTAGAAAGAGAGGATGAGAAAGCCGCAGCAAGACGACTATTGCCAAGATAAGGATAATTTATCGCGCAGTCTAGACAGGCAGGAGGATGTTGGCGATTACCATAAAGAGGATTGGTAATTGAATTGTGGTCGATATTGACTACACCGTTAGTTAGCTTACTATTTTTTATTGTAACATTTAAATACAGATCAGGATGTAATCGATTCTGGCCGAAATTCCGCGCTACATTTATTGCAAGGGTCGATTTCTCTGATTTCGATCTCCGTCCGTAGTGTCTGGACCCGTGTCAAAGATCAATGACGTCTGAGCATGAGACCTTTGAGCTGGTCGTAAATTCGCAAAGCGATCCTGTCGAATAACGAAGATCGACGTGCCGTGAAAATCAATTGGCCACGCAGTTCGATCGGCGATTACGCGTCGACTTCGGCTCGGGCACTTGATACTCTCGTCGAAATGATGATCCATCCTTAAAGCGTTGTTGTTCGCGCCACGGCGAGCCTTTATCGGCAATCATGGGGCCATAGGATACCGGTTGTCTCGAATCATTGTCGAGGAGATCGACCCCATTAAGAGCATCTACGCGTACGTCATTAGGCGGCTCTTACGAACAGGATAATTCATTGCACAGCGTCCCATCTTCTTTGTAATCGTTCTTCGATCGTCTGGTGGACGCCTCTCTTCTTAAGAATATCGGTTGCTTACCGAGGAGAGGGCTTAAACAGTTGCGGTAGCGCGAAAAAAATCCTGCTAGCTCCACCGCTACCAACATTATAATCTTCCTAACAGGGTAGCGAAAAGTGGACAGCAGTGTAATTATAGGACATTTTGAGGCTGCATATTGAGACCTTTTTAGGAGAAGAGCCTCATCATTATGGTCATGGTTATAGGTTTCCCCAGTGATCAAGTTGAGGAAGGTACTCTTCAACAGGCAATGCCTATGTACTTTATAAATAAGAGTAAAGAAATGTAGGATCCAATGGAAAAGGCTCCAAGGATGTAACGAAATGTAACCAAAGTTCGCAGCACGATTTACATAGGAACGATCAAAAGGCTATTGCGTTCGAGGGAAAGCATTCATTACGAGTTACATGCTGGCGCGATGCCTCAGGGGCGCCCATAATAAGTCGCGATAAGAATGCTCACCGCGAGATCCATCTTCCTCGGGATTCTCTCGCTCCTTTCTTTCCTCCTCTAATTTACCGTAACGAGCCGCGTCCTGCGAAAATAAACGCCGCGTAATCTTGTTCGACGCGTAACGAGGCCTGCATTATCATTTGCGATTTTAATAGGGGACCCGAACAGGCAAGTCATCGGCATCTCTAAGAGGCCACAATTTGTTCATCGTAGTTTGTCGCGCTTTCCCGATATTCTATTGCCAAGGGGCAGTGTTAGTCCGCGTCGCTCTAATTAACGCGCATCGTTAGTCTTTGTAGTCGCAGTGGCAATGACTTGCACGATCAACCGCTACCGTTCGCGGATCGAACACGCCGTGACCGTTATCGCGCCGCTACCGTAAGCGATTTATCGAGGCCAGCGAAATCGGACGTCCGATATCGATCGGGGTTCCGTTGGTCGAACCGCGAGCGAGCAATCAACCTCGTTCCGATTTGCTCCGTGGATCGACCTTCAAGTCCCATCGTGGCCGTTCGCCGACAGGAGATGATTAGCGAGAGTCGCCAGTGGATTGTGACCATCTTCGCTAGACACGAGGAGCGTCGTTAATCACTTGGTTTCTGAGCCAGCGAACCGAGCCGCACTCGAGGCGACCGCTGAAGGAAACATTACCCGGTTGAACGTCCGTTCGATAAAGAAATCGACAATTATTAATCACGCTGCTAGGACGGTGTAGCATTAGTCCGATATCGCGCCGTTACTCTGGGGAAAAGGCAGTCGAGTTACGTTAGCGTTGATAACGGCGCCATGCTCGTCAAGGGAACACTTTATTGCATACCGCGCACAGTCATGAGGAAATAAATTGTAGATGTTGGTACAAAATCGCGGAACTTGATCAATATTTTTGCAGGGAAGTAAAACTTCACGAAAATGTTGAATAGATTATATTCTGTTCCTTTACGAACGAGAAAATCTTCTGAGAACTCGAACTCTCGGTTTTCTTTTACGAAAGACGCGAACTGTAACTGATTTAACTAGTTAGATATGCGAGGCGAACAAATTACATAGCCGGTTGTATGTAATTCGAAATGAGAGCAGCATCTGCAGCTACCCACTTGCTCGGAGATAACTCGAAATTAATCGGTCGTGACCGCGGAGCAGCGAGAGCGCGGGAGGGTGAATCGAAAACGTGTCCGCGTGGCGAGGGCCGATCGTTCGTTCTACTGTCGACGTAGCTTTTATGTACTGGCAAAAAACGGCTGAAGAACGTGTTCCCCGTGCTCGGCAATATCTCAGCCTGGTAGGTGGTACCAATTGCAACCAGCAAACCTAATCGCAGCCTGGTCGCAGTCGACAAAACGATCAGCAAGGACCTATCCAACCGGCCATCGACAGAGACCGAGCTCTCGCGGACGTTGTTATGTGGAACGGCGTTGATCGCGGTACAGTTACCTTGACGCCATTGAACACATCCTTGCGGATTCCGATCTGGACAAGGATGCAAACGGGTCGCCACGTTATTACTATCCATTAACGAAACGAGAATAAATCGAGGAATCTGCGAGTCTTCTTCTGGAAATATGAAGAAGTTCCGCTGGACGGCTATGCATTTACTGCATCGCGCTAGAACTGATCCCTTTTAATGGCACGTTGCAGCCAGTCATCTCGCTTGCTTCGAGAACACCTAACTTCTAATTTTGGTTTGCGTCGTTTCGCGTTTTTTGCATTCGGTTCAATTATTGAAACCATGATAGACGTAGCACATTTCGCTTGAGCCACTAATTCATCGTAGAACCTGTACTCAGACAGGATTCGATCTCTTTTTTATGCGTCATTATCACCTTCGTAAGTATTAATGCCTATCCGCAGTAAATGAAGAAAGATAAGTAGGATAAGAAAAGAATGTCGAAGCTTCGATATCTTGCGATTTTCGATATAAGGTTTCAATTACTGCGGATATTGCGGAAGATTGAGTAGTGATTATTCTTGCGTTTTTCCTATGTCCATAAAACAGCATTTAGAAAAATTGTTGTAAACGCGGTAATTAGAAATCAGTAATTAGAAGTTTGATATATGCATTGTAATTGCATCGCAGACATCTCGAATAATAAACGAATTAACGCTATGGCAGATAAGCTTTAAAGAAGACAGTCGAACATTAACTACCGTGTTATAGAAGTAGATAATAAATGGCCCATCATGAAAATCAAGGAAGATGCAAGTTATAGCCGCGATTTAAGAGATGAAATTGCACGCAAGGGTCGTGAATCGCAGCGAAGGTTTATAAATTACAAGCCATGCGCAGCTGATGGAAACAGTTCGCCGTAGATTGACATCCCACTTCAGACAAATGGCTAATTCACCGTGAACGCTACTCTTTAACTCTTCTTTCGAAAAACACCTCACCTACCTGAAGAATTCCACCGCTCCAGTTCTCTTCAATATTAGTACTCGGATCCCGCGATTGCCTGCATTCCGATTCCTGTTTCTTTTTGCGGGACACGCTACTAAGTTTTACTACATCACTCCTGCATTCGCGGATCGATAGTTGCAGGACTCGTCCCTCCAGTCGAGACCAAAGCACAAGGCTCAGCGCAGAGGAGAAAAAGGAAGAGCAAGAAGTTCGAAGCCTCGAAAGATTTGACTCTAATGCACCGAGGCACCGTGAAATTTTACAATTATAGATCCAATTATCAACGGCACAGTCTTCCCTCCGGGTAACGTTAATGCTTCTTTTTCCACCGCTTCTTCTTCTCGGCGCGACGTTTATTGTAAAGGCAGCCGTGCTTCTTTCTCAAATTCTTGTAGCCGTCCCAACCACAGTTCTTATGCGGTCGTTATCTATCTAACGCTTCACCATTTTAGCGAGCAAATTTGCAATTTATTACACCGTATCCCCGTGCCAGAACTTAATGCCAGCCCTTTGCATTCGTTAATTGCATACTTGAGCCGAGATCGAGCGACAGATTTGGCTTAAAAGTCGTGTCGAATGTGTCGCCAAAGTCCTCCAGTTCCCTTAATCCGTGAATCTACATCCAGCAAACACCCCTGATAGCCAAGCGACTGTGTTCTCGTCTGGTTTCGCGAGAATCCTCCGCGTATCTTGATCCACGAAGCTCGAGGAGAGTGTGGAAGCGAGGTGTTTGGCGGCACCAACGGTACCTCTAGTCCACGACCATCGTTACGCTCGTCGACGACGAATAGATCGACTGGAGCAGCTCGAATAGATCGAGATTGATCGTGCGCCATCTCCGAGGCGGCTTGGGTCACAGATCGTGGCTCTTCCCGCGACACTTGGCGTGATTAATTAAGCACCAACGGTTCCGCGTTCGAAGATGGTTCACGAGGGAAGACAAAGCTGGCGCAGGAACCGAGTGACGCGCCATTGACAATGAAATATTCGACGCGACAAAGCGGTCGTAGAATTTTAATGAACCTGAAGCGCGCGAAGATCGATTCGTATCATCGTGGGATTTTTCTCAAAAGCCATGCGGCTGGGTCCCGTCGACGCGATTCAGCGAGATACGAGGGACACGCAGCTCACGCGCTCTTACCTACAAGCGACTACATCGTCGCGCTTGTACATCGTGTCCTGTTCTTCTTGTTCGAATCTCTTGTTCTTCGTGTTCGTCCACGTTAATAGCTGCCCGTACCGGAAGGTCGACGAGTAATGCCTCATAAATTGCAAGAGATTAATTCAGCTGGCACAAACGACCTCAACGAGTCCGCCTACAGGAACCCCGTGACCAGAAAGTCAGGTGGAACGAGAATGGGTGAGCTTAACAGTAACGCCGTGGTAACAGGCCGCTGTAATGAGGAAGTAAGGCCTGAAACAAATAATTTTAGTACTGCTTAGAGTTCTGAGGATCCCGATCCATTCGATCGTAGGCGCTGTGAGCAAACCCAAACACTAGAATTATAACGCTGCATCGGCTAGTTACACGCATGCTGTGCATTAAAGAAAGCAGTTTAGAGTCCGTGCAGGTGCATGCCGTTTTTTGCTCAAGCACGTGCTCACATTACATTTCGAAATGGCAAGCCTGTCTATTAAACATTCGCCAAAGCTTCCGATCTTCTTCCCCGCGAAATCGCTTTCCTACCATGCGGTCTTTCGTTTTATGGGTTCGTCTTAGTTAGATGAAATACACTCGAAAGATTATATGTGTTCTCCAGCTTGCCTCGGGCGTTCTTTAGCAAATACTTTGAACAGTAATCTGCTTTCCATGATATTTACGCTTCTATTTATGCAGAGTTGCCAATAATTCTAACGATGCTCGTCTCGCAATCGATGGCACGCGATCTGACGAAAATATTTCGCATACTGCATGGAAACGGGTAGCGGTATCGTTCACTGGTTCAAATGATTTCTGGGTCAGGACTTTTCGGCAGTCCGTTCGCGAATTCCTCCACTCAACGCGTGCGCTGCTGTAAATTATCTTTTTCTTCGGGATTCCGGCACATTAACCACGGTAAGCACATAGCGTCGGAAGCGTACGGTCCGCGCTACGCCTTCTACCGCGTTCCGTCGCCCCTCTCGCTTGGCCTGCGACAAAACGAGAACCAGCGTAGAAATACAGGCATCGAGTAGCATCGATTCGCGGAAACTGCGGCGAAAAGGGAGAAGTCTCAATCAAGAGATCTTATTAGCGGGTACCGTTATCGGTAGCTCGTCACGGGAAATCGACTGAAAACGCTGCACGCAGGGGAGGATCGGCGCGCATCGCTTAAGGTCATTTACACCAGACGCTCGCGAGGGAGGGGCCGGTTGGCTGACTAGGAAAGATCGCTGGTCCATTAAGTGGAAGTGGCCATCCTCGGGGCTGATAATCCGAGGAGCCACCGGGACGTGAGATTTGCAGGCAGTTATTCGAATCGTTGCCTGACCAGGCAGCGAAGACGCGCCGAGGTTTCCGCTACTGTCTGACAGCTCGCTGACTCCAGCGCTCGACGTTTCAGGAAATGCTAGAGCATCGAAATTTCCGTGAACGTGTTCTGCCTTGTAAACGAGAATCCATCGCGCGTGGATCAGGGCTGCGGCTGATTCAACGCGAGCACCAAGGTCGTTTACACCACAGCGCGGAAAAAGCAACGGCGGTCTGACCGCGGAATCGGTTCTCCATTTAATGGAAACACTTTGCCAACGCTCAAGCTCCGAGGAGGAGAATGTTAGATGGCGCAGAGAACAATGGAAGGGGAGAACGTTCTCAGCAGCCGGTTCCACGGTCAAAGCGATTAGCATTTAATAACTCGAACTTCGTTAGCGCTCCTCACGCCAGAGAATCGCTGGTCCTCGAACCTGCTGTCACTGAACAGAGCAACGAGGCGAGCATTCTTCTTGCAAATGATATTGATCGATTTCCGCGCGACTGCAGCCTAGTGGGAGCGTTTAAGCAAGGCGGAAGCGTCGTCGAGAAGTTCCTCGGTGTGTCGAGCGAGTAATCTCTCGGTCGCTAGTACTCACAGGGACGAACAATGTACCGTAATCGCGTATCGTGGTGAGGACGCGCGTGGCTCCGACCCGCGCATTGTCCGCGAGCGGTTCCACCTAGCCCTGTTCCCTCAATTAATAAAAGTACTGTAAAAAACGGGACCGTCGTTGTAATTAAAGCGCAATACGGAAGACGATGCGCCGCGTTCTCTCGAGCAAGTAACAACGAAGAAAGAGAGGACAAACAGAGAGAACGGTGGACACTGGTCGCGCTTCATGCCAATTTAACTCGACCTCCGTCAGAAAAGGAGAGTCACGCCGAACGAAAGAGAAGAGAAACACACGGAAATTTTCTTTTATCGCTAGCTGTGAGTCGCCGTCCATGACCCTGAACTTTTCCAAGGATTTCCCTCGGAAGGAAGAGATTCCCGTGGACAGGCCATTACCGTGCCGTGAGTTACGTTAGCTGAGGCCATGGTCTCGTGGTAGAAGGGCGTGAAAGGAGCCTCGAAGAGGGCACACGCGTGGAAAGAGGAGGCCAGGGCGCGGGAGAAGAAAGGAGCGTGGGTGAAGAAAAAAAGTGTGCACCGTAGAAGAGGCAACGAGCGAGGAGAAGCGCGCGAGTGAACCGGATGACGAAACAACTTTTTGAGCGAGTAAATACTCGCGTGACACTGGAGCACGACCGTGTACCGTTTTTTCCCCCGCGACCCTCTCGTTTCGCTTCCCCGTTGCGATAATAGCGCGGGAGAAGAGTTGGCGACACGTCGACAGGTGGTTCGTCCCTACTAACAAGCGAAGAATCAATCGCGAGTAATGGTTTCCTCGGTGGGTGAAGAGGTTTCCACGACGCGACTCCCATTGTCGCTTGTCCATTAAATTCGCATCGATCAGGGGAGTCGATGGAGACGTGTCGACGGAATAATAAAGATATTCGAAGGATAGAAAGCAGAAGGCCTGGCGCAGAATAATTGCGAGTCTTCGGGACGTTGCACCTCGATTTCCTGCCCAAGTATTCCCTGGCCGTAATTTATATGACGAGGCAAAAGATTTATGTGACGCAGAAAGCATGTAATAAAGCGGGACACGATTACGCGGGAAACGTACTTTTTCCGAAGGAACGCGACGCGTTACCTAACGCGAAAGCCCTGCGCCGATCGATCATACCGCGAGATCGATCGCGGAATGGCAAACACGTTTTTCAAAGGTACGCGTGAAGTCAGCGCGCGTACGATCGATCCTCGACCGGAACCCTTCAAGATATTCCCAGGGATGCCAGTGCTATATTTAGACGCGGAAATTAAGCGAGTACCGTCGCTGGAACTTAACAAGTTTGCGCTAGTAAGCTTAGCTATGATATTCCCATCGACGCTTATCAGCCAGTTGCCAGATAAAGAATTTTTCTTGAATTTTCTCAAGAGTGAAGGTTGATTTCTCATCCTTCCGCGTTCATCATTTTTCTGTCGACTGGGACGAAGCAGGCTTGAGAAGAAACCGGAAGAATTAGAGAACAGAGCAAGAAAGAGGATAGAGGGATAAAAATCGAGCGTCGATGAACGCGAGTGCAGGCTCGATTGGGTCCAAGCAGCGTGTCGAGCGTGACACAGGCCCGACCGGATTCCATCTCGGCATTTTCTTTGGCGCTTCTTACGGTGCCCGTTCGTGCGTGAATCGTGCCTGGCTATAATATGTAAGAGGATCGCTCGTTTTATTATTAGTCGCGAGACCCCGAAGATAGAGCGGAACGCGGCGCGAGTCGAGCGCAGATAAGGGGCTACTAACCCGTCCAGGTAAGAATGTCGGGAGAGCTGCTCGAGAGGAAACACGAAGAACAGAAAACAACGAAACGGTTACGGAGGCTGGAGCCACTCGAAGTAGCGTCTTGAGATTTTGCAACAGTTACGTATCCTGAAAAACGGTAGGCAAACATCACGATGCAGGAAGTCGATGTCGGACCGTGCTTCCTTCTTGCAAGCATAATCCTTGAAAGTCGAACAAGGCTATTGAGGCATCCGGATTCAACATCGTTAGCATTTCTTTTCTTTGTTTAGCTCAACATATTTCTGAGCCCTGTTTACCGCATTCTTTTGTATACTTGAAAAAATGAAGAAATGAAGAAGTGAAGAAATGAAGAAATGAAGAAGTGAAGAAATGAAGAAATGAAGAAGTGAAGAAATGAAGAAGTGAAGAAGTGAAGAAGCGAAGAAATGAAGAAGTGAAGAAGTGAAGAAGTGAAGAAATAAAGAGATTATGAAGCGAAGAAATGAGGTCAAAAAATCATCAACCCTCCCGGAACAAGCACGTACATCTCTACGTTTAGATATAGAAGATGGGGGACAAGTTTGTTACGAGCGCTCCTCGAGACCGAGGTCCTTGATCTTCTCAGTCGACCTTGAACGACCTTGAGCAGTCTGACGAGCGGTACGCCAGGTAGCAACCGCCTCTCGATTCCGACATTCGTCCGCGTATCCCGTAATCAGCCGCGGAAAATGCCTCTCGATATCTCTGACCACGATCTAGCTGCTTCTATTGCTGAACGTATGAGAACAAAATGCAAATGCTTTAACACGATCGGTCGTTTCACTGGCTCTCTATACTGAGAATGTGGTTTTGGGCTGTTCCAGAGGAATGTAGAACCAAGAATTCAGGAAGGTACAGTTGGAATGCCCACACGATCGAATGCATATTTTAAGCGGATACGCGATACTCGAACATGAAGGAAATTTCTTCCTCGACTCGCCAGGGCTGAATCTGAAAGCGTTTCCGTGTCCTGGCGACTTTGATCAAAGGGCTGGGAATGGGTAAAAAAGCTGGGTCAACTAGTTAGAGAGCTCAAGGGTTCAGTTGAATACTCTGCATCGAAAATCACAGTGCGGTTGTCGTTACCCCCTTAAATCATCCGCTACCGCATGTATTATGTCGTTAAGATTCCGTTATAGGCTGAAAGGCTCTTGGAAAATTGCTGACTCTCGCATCTTTTGTCAGCCTCTCTGCTCCCAACATACGCTGCAGGCTTCAAATCGATCCTAATACCATCCTGCGTGCCTCGAACTCTGCGAGTTCAAAATTCAAATCTTGTTTCTCAAAAGAACAATTGCTAATCTTTCCCTCCGGCAAATTGGAGATGGAATAGGATGGAAGAAAATGGTCTGGGTTAACGACAACCTTATGGATCGCATAGGTCGTGCACAAACGGGCGTCAGTTCCAAGGAACAGTTGATGGACTCGAGCCAGTTGCAAATCTGAAACGGTACTTGGGCGAAAGGTCTGGTCATGTTCCCTCAGGATGCAAGCTTGTCGCGTATGCTCTTCAGCTGTTGCTTCCTAGCCAGATCGACTTGAAGGGCAACGAAAGCGCTAAACTCGTCGAGCAAGCTTCGCGCCGAAGCCTGGGGTAGCTGATGGGCCCTCGTTCGTTACGATGGCTACAAGTAAGCTGAATAAAATGGTACTTCAACCGGGGAATAGACGCTCACCTCGGTAAATTGTAGTCATTGCCAAGGAGTGAGTATTACGCGAAGAGTTATCCTGCCTACTTTCCATGAGATTAAACTAACTTATACACACCGATATTTCAGAGCACTTGTTTGGATTTATCGTTTCAATTATCCGTTTCGTTCGCCTCTACTGCTTTTATTGCCAACTCGTTCCGCAATTATCGTCTCATGTACGAGAGGACAACTCTCGAACCTTCGTTTTCGATTCCATGTATAGCGTTAATCAAATAATGAGAACAACTTCTAAGAGTAACTAATCAGCTGAGCGTCTCCCACAAATGAACAAACTCATTAAAAATGATTGTAGAGTTCCCCTCAGATTTGATCCAACGAACTCGATGAATCGACCAGGAATCATCGACAATTAATCTTTTCTCCGTCGAAGACATTAATCGGTCCACGATCAGAGCTCGATGAAAAATGAAATGCTCGGTCGAGATTGATGAACAGATGTTTCCCCGGTACTCCTTGATCCCCGTCTCGATCAGCATCTAACATCGTCCGTCTAGATGAGCGGTGAACGGTCTCTGGTGGAATCCCCGCATCTACTTTCCATTCTAAGTGCGACGTCGGGTCAGGGACCTGTTGTGGATCCTAGGTCGGTCGAAATGACACGCGGTCGGGCAGGCGTGCGTAACAAGTGCGTGCATCCGAGGCTCGTATCCTCGACCTAGCCTCAACGACGCAACATCCGCGAAGCGTGTCGTCCCGCTTGCGATACGCCTGACGCGGACCAGCCGCTGCACTGGTGACATCCGAGACTCCTCGTCGTTTCCTCATTCCATCGCGAACGATCCTCTTCTTCCATCGATGCTGCTGTTCAGCCTTCTTTCTCCTCTTTCAGCTTTCCTCCTCGACCGCTCGTTCTCCTTCCGCGTCCCCGTCTTCCTCGCCAACGCGTTCATCCTCTTTTACGGGCTACGGCGCGGTGGACAGTGCGGTTAGGGTGAATCGTTCGTCATACCGCGATTCCAATGATATGCCACCGCAGCTTGCCTCAGCCGTTTCGTCGACACACGCCGAATACCGTTCTTCTCCTCCATCGATTTCAATCTTCCTGGTTCTGGATTATAATTCCAAATCGAGCGACAACCGCGAGGTGTGTCTTCAGGAGAGAAGGCCGAAAGTAGTGGACAGAGGTATTCGTTCTCACGGGCACTCGCAGCCAAGGAGGGAAGCCTCGGGAATTTAAATATACCTGGAGAGTAGATACAGGTCTGTCTCGAGGCGGGCTTTTTCCACTTGCGTCTTAATCCTCGCTCGATTCTCGACAAGATACAGCATGTCTGACGCGCGACGCCTCGTTTTTCTTCCTCTACTCCTATTTTTCCCCGTCGTTCTTCTTCGACACCGCTTCGACAAGTTCGAAGGAGACGGTCGGACGTTGACCAAGCCTCACCATCTCCTCTTCCTCCACCTAAGCTGTTGGGCGCTCGAAGAAACGTGCCAAGGAACATCGTTACTCTCGATAGAGAGACGTACAGAGTATCGGAGCAGAAAGGCGACCGCAAGAAGGTGTCTTTGCGAGGAGTCGCGACATTCCTCCTAACTCGTGGCTCGAAATCCTCGGATGCGCGGCAACGAAAGCCTTGATAGCTTAATAGATGGCTCGATAGAAGAAGGAAAAAACGGAGAAGGGGGACGTCCGAGATTAATTCGAAGGATCGGTCCATCGTTACGACGATGACCCCGAACGAGCCAATTATTCCGAGGATCAAACGCAGCAGGGGATGCCTGACATCGAGGATTCCCCTCACGTGCGTGTCTCGCGAGCGAAGACGAAAGCACGTCGTTCCAATTTAGAGACAGAAAGTCTTACACGGCAAAGAGGATAACAAGTTGTACCTTCGTCGCGCCAGCTTACAGAAATGGGAAAGGAACGGGGAACAGGAAAAATTAGCGTACGGGTTCGAAAAGCGCGCGGGAAATGAGAAATTTCTTGAAAAGTGTCGCCGATCTTCTAACGAAGCGAATCCATCTCTCGACCAGAGGATGTATTCAGAGAGTGGCGCGATGTTTTTAAAGACGAGCAGCCGGGAGCGGCAAAGTCGATTAAAGAGGCAGAAAATGGGAAGGCTAACGTAGCAGCTTTATAATCCTGTTGATTCGAGGAGTTTGCTGCTTCTCGCTCGACATACATCTCCGCGAACCTGACAGCACACTCAACGCGTCAGAGTGCTTCTAGCGCTTGAGAAATACTGCGCTTACGCTGTCGTTTGTTTATTGTCTCCTTCTCTTGTGTTGCGTCGAGTGAACAACTGGAAGTGCAAACATCTTCTTTTCACAGTTGCTTCCTCTCCTACAGCCATCAGCTAATGGGATTACCTAGCACAGGTGATGACAGTGAAGAATGTTACTATGCAGATAACTGGCGAACACGAAGACTTCGTTAAACAAAACGATGTCCAGCTCGAGTCCAAGTGTAAGTGAGTTTAGGCTGAAAAGTTTCAGAGGAAGAGCCTTCTATCGTCTCGAATGTAGCACGAACAGATGGAAAAACGAAGAGTATCGTGGTACGCCGAGATGCACGTGGTCTCGGCACTGCCGCGAGGAGCCAGCAAAAAGTACAGCGGAGGCCACGATTGGCTGGTGGCGCATAATGCAACCGCATCGAGCGCGATTCGAGAGGCTGGACTGGTAATGGCAAGAGTACATCAGAGGAATAGCTAAGCTGAACGAGCGCCCGACGGAAATCGATTACGCGCCGAGAGGAAGAGCATGGCGCCGCGACGCGCCGTGACTGCGTCACGCGTGCTGCGATTCAACCTGCTGCCCGCCCCGAAACCTTGCTTCAAATTCTCCGTGAAATTCGAAACGACACCGATCGAACGATAAACTTGAGCCGATAGAAATCGATACATGCATTTTGCGCCTATCGAGTGCTATTTCCCTGTGCAGAAAATTACACGAAGTGATTATTACAAAGTTACTGACATCAGAGTTCAACGATCTGCAATAGAAAATGACGGATGACTTCAAGGCCATTCCGAGGTTGATTTTGCAGGGAAATATTGCATTCTTTATCATTTCCCTCTGGCGGTATCTTCTAAAGCGAAGTTGTGATGAATGGGGCTATTCGAAACTGAAAACCGTGGAGTACATAGCATACTTGCAGAAATCATGATTGTGCAGTTTCTGGCGCAACAGGGCGTGTTCTTTTCCCTCTCGTTTTAATATTTATTTGCCTCAACACCTGGACTATGTATTCTTATCGAAGTGTATCTTGAAGCAAAAGGATGCTTCTGATAGCAAAGGAATGGTACTGCTGTCTATTCCCCTTAGAAGCATAGCAACAGAAGGCTTGCTATTGAAAACGAGAGGAGACAGGGGTTGAAAAAGAACAACTGTATAAAATACGCTCGCCGAACACTTCTTACGGGCAGTCTATTTCCTGCCGAACGTTTGTAGTTCCTTTAATGACCAGCTGTGATAATCACCCGAACATCCCGTAAGTTTGTCGTAAACGTTAATCACGGCGGAACAAATAGTGAACGATTAGGGTGTAACAATCCGAACATGAAAAACGATGGGCAAAACTTTTACTATAATTGGCTAGCATCGTCAAAAGATAGTAACTCTCTTTTTATCGTTAACTCCAGAAGATTTCGAATCTAGCTAAGTCGCGTGTGAACACAAAGCGAAAAAAAAATAGTAAAAGACAGCAATGAAACCATTCGAGGAAGTCAATCGTAATTAAGATCTAGAGCCTTTGTATTTCTAAATCTCGTCTCCCTTCCATCAGAATTTAATTAAGCTCCCAACGAACGGTCGCAGTTCCCTTGAAACGAAAAATCGCAGTGGTAAATGAAGAAACGAACGACATTTGTAAAGCATCGTCTTCCGTGTCCCAGAGACGCGGGCATCTCGAGAAGACGGTGGTGCTCGCGTTGTCGCAGCGGTACGTCGCTTAAGTCCAGTATTTTCTAATTACAGGTCCGCATTGTAAATCACCGGGGAGCGCGAACGAATAACGGGTTCGACCGAGACGAGCATCCTTGCCTTCTGTATATCGACCCCATCCGGTGGTGACTGGTTTCAGAAACCTGCCTCACTTCCTTCGAGACTGTGCCGATATCTCATATTGAATGGCTCGAGCTGCGCTTCCTGTTTCGTCGTCAAGCATGCGCTCGGTTTTCATGCGTCAACGATTGTCGGCCGCCGCGAGAAGCGAACAGCGAAACGGCTCGATCGTGCGCGTAAACGCGAGCCGAGGTAATTCACGTTGGAGGCAACGGCAGGATCGAGGAGAAGGGAAACGCATCGATTGAAAGGTCGCGTATATCGTTCGCTGCCAGCCAGCTGGATAGCGTTCTCCGTTTGAATCGAGCATTATAAGACGCCGAGGGAGAAGGAGAACGAGAGGGATAGTTCCTTTCGAGGAGCACGGAGACGCATAAGCGATTCGACGCAGTCTACAAAGCAGCTAACCGACTTCCGGGCTGCCGCTAGAGGCGTCCCGAGTCCCGAGGCATCCTCGTCCTTTTGCGCGCGGACCTTTTAAGGGCTAGCTCCCGTACGGATCATTTTCATGCTCGGCTTAAGCAGGAAAACGTTTCACGATCGTCGCTCAGAATTTCTAGAGTTCGAGGAACGATTATTGTAGTCTTCTGCCTCTTCCTGCGCTCCTTCGAGCGCTGGTGCAGTATCGAAGTGCTCCTTCTTTAGACTCTAGCGCTTAGAGCAGCGTTCCAGAAGCGTTCTTTAAGGCATCTCTAATAGAGTTTCGCGACGATCGATCTTAAAACGTTCTTGTGCGCGATTGAATAGCTGACGACGGTACACGAGTCCTGGTGAGACTATAAATAGACTCGTGCTGACTGAATGCGTGCCCTTGACGAGAAATCGCCAATAGATCGAGCGGAATTGAGGCGACGGCGAAAAAGAAGAAGAGAAGGTGTGGACGAGGCAGGAGAAAAGCAAGAAGAGCAAGCGCGCGGCGCTTTCGAGCGTGTTATTACGTATTCATATGAGGCAGCCTGGAGATGCTGCGGGAGAACGCCGGATGCGAGTAACTCCAGCCACGATAACCCGCTCTGTCTCTTTCGCTCTAGCCCCTTGAACGTAATACGATTATCGAACGACCAGAATTGCCACGGGTTCTAGGAAGGTCTGCTGGCCGAATCGGCGAGGAGCGACGAGGAGCGACGAGGAGGAGGATACGAAGCGATTGGCTGGTGGGAACCTGAGAGGCGACGGAAGTTCTCGAAGCTGCAGAACCAGAGATACCAGCCATGAAGCGAGATAAGCGAGCGTTTAAGTAGCGTTTAAGCAGCGTTTATCGTGACCAGGTGAAAAGTAGATGAGACGGTAGTATAATAAGAAGAAGATGCAGAGGAGAACGCGGAACTTAGAATACCCAAGCAAAAGCCGGAGATACGTCGATAGGAAAAAATCTTAACCAAGGGTATTTCGTTTCGCAAGCTCTCCTAAACGCCTACGACCTTGGATAGCTTCGCAAATTGCAGTCTAATGAGTAATAACCATAATTAGCGTCTGTGACGAGGTTCGCGAGGGATTAACGGCGGAGGATAGGCACGAACTCCCCTTCGAATCGTGGTTGGCTGGCCAGCCGTTGTTTCCAGCGGCGTCGTGTCGGCACTCCGCGAGTCCTTGACCGACCCTGAACCTAGAGGAAGAGTGGAAAGCCGGCGCGTACCTGATTGGCTGCCGCACGCCACACTCGATGCCTCTCCAACGGACGGACTAAAATATAGTGATTACGAGGGGGCGGCTGGTGTGGGAGGTGGTGGCGTAGGAGGAGGCTAAGCTCGACGAGAAATCCGCGGAAGAGCCGAGAAATTACGCGAAACGACCAACCCGACAGCCAATTGAAAGGAACGTCTTCGAGAGGTGTTCCTCTCGTTCCTCCCGTTCCTCCCAAACCGATGATAATCGCGGTTATTTCCTCCGCGAGCCATTCTTCGTTACTCATGCCCGTTTCCGCGAATGCCGCCGACAGAGATTATTTCTCGCGATGCAGAGATACTGTCAGGAGCGATTAGAAGTAGCGAGACTGCTCGCGTGCTCCCTACGATGCACGGTTCGACAAGATGCTCTCGTTGATCACCGATGCAAAGGTCTTTGTTCACCCCGTTTCTGAACCCCACGACCCTCGACAATCTCGCGGAAAGAATGGGCAATTAAACTGGTACAATAAAGTGTAATCATAAGAATTACTCGGTGAGACGTTAGATCGCGGAACTGGCTTTAGTGGGATAGCGTAACGCAAATTAAGTAGCAGGGAACGACCTTTCTTCTCCTTTCGACTTCCTCCTCGCGACCTTTCGCATCTCACCGGGAGATTCCCGTTGCAGGAGCCTCTCTTATCTCTCTGGTTTCGTGAACAGAGGGTTCTTATTTTTGTAACGGGACCGTGGCCGCGAGTCGAATCGTTTTCAGGAACCAGTGTCCACAAAATCATTCGATATCTGTCAATAATCTTGACCCATTCTGGAGGAGCGTCACCCGCGGCGTCAGCACTCAAACCTCTACAAGATAAAGTTCATCCTTTTCAAGAACTACGAGAACATGAAATGTGATCTCATCAGGTTTTTCTCTCGCTTTGAAAAAGGGACATCCGCTATGAAATTTACCCGCGCCAGATACCGTATATTCATTTGCCACGCGGAACGAATCGAGCCTGCCGACGACAGAAGAAACAGCTCTTCCTCCGTTAATTCTCGATTATGCATGGTGATCCTGACTGTGCTCCGATTACCTTACCGCTGCCGCCGCTCGAGTTCGGTCGGCCCTGAGAAACTATCCGAACGGATGTTGTTACATCGATACGATTAATTATGGGAACGTTACCTGCACGAATCTGCGTAAAGCCTACTAACGCCAGAACTAATTTCGCTTCCGAGTATTCTCTCTGCAAATTTATTAACGCAAATGAAATTATTAATTTATTACGTCGAGCACATGGTAGCGTGATTCGGTGAATGCTCCAAGTGAAAGAGAAGCAGGATCGTTAACTCTTGACCTATTCATCATCTCGGCATCATCGATGCTGCTATTACGTTTGATGGCTGTCAAAGTGCACGTGGTATCGCAGCGAGCAAAAAGCCCTCGGAGGAAAAGAGCGCTAGTCGAAGGATGGGCCGACGAAATTGAGGTGAGCGTTTACAATTAAGCGGTTAACCCAGCGGTGACCCGAGAAAAGCGTCCTCTGCTCGCGAGAAGCGTGGTTAAAACCTTTCCACGCCCGCTGGATCACGAAGGTGCTCGTAAAACATCGAACAGCACGGTCGAGACGCTTATGTCCGATCATTGGCGCGGAGGAACTTCGCACGACCCGCGGGGAAACGTATATACGCCCGCACGCTACGATGGATGAACGGATAGACAGATAAATAGATACTTTATTACAGGCTGGTAGAACCGTAAGACCAATCCGCGGCTCGGCCGCCGATGGATCGATGCAAGTGCCTGCTGCACCAGGACAGCGAATGGATGTTCGAAATTAGAGGTATGGCGGGTACGCGTGACAGATGAATGCGTAGATAAATGAGCTGATTTTATCTGATGAGATTCGACCGGCGAACAGCGACGCGGGACCTTCTAAAGGGGCCTTCAGCCTTCCGCAGTGCTGTAACCCCTTGAACAACCGACGAACCCGTGTGTTCAGTGGAAGACAGGACTTCCTGCGATTCACTGCCGCTTAATTGGAAGTCAGTACACCTACGAGACGCTGCTAGTCCCGAGATTTGGCAGCAAAGGCAGCGAGTAACTGCGTGCTGCCGATGAACTAAGGGGATACTCGCTGGTGCTAACAGAATGGCTCGTAAAAGTGGAATAGAAGTTGTGGAGGCAGTTCGGAAGCAGCTAGCAAGGCATAAAAGTCTACAGTTAAACAACAGCGTGTCGGACACATAGGGAGGGCCATCTGCATGCCGCCACTGTGCGGTTACAGCCTCGGACGTGTACAAGTTAGATCACCGAGCATAAAACGCTACAGTTAGACACTTAGACTAACCAGCGACGCTGATTTCGGCCGATTGTTTTCCACGGTTCTCTTTATGGTTGGTGATCACGCTGGCGGTGGAAAACCTGTCGCTGCGACAGTAGCTTTCTGCATATCTCTTCGTTTGTTGCTAGCCGAGAAGCTAGGTTCTCCTGAAGAAAGAATTGGGGGGAAGCAAAAGAGGATGCAGGTTTAAGATGAGGAAAGCGAACAGCTTGAAATCCAAGAAGAAGTCGCGACTATATTAGTACAGTTTTCTTCGATGTTTAGGAGCTTAAGTCTCCGTCAAGATCGGTAACAACGTTGCGTGTGGGTAACAATCACCATTACAACGAACCAGCTCAATTTGCTCTCCGCAGTGTTTCATAGAAAAAACCACTCTCTGACCCTAACAAGTCTACGACATCGTTCGTAGAACTCTGTCACTCTCGAAACTTCGTCCTTCGTAGCTAGGGAACATTCCTTCAGACAGAAAACGAACAATGGTCTCTCTAGGAAATCTCCCAGCCTTGGTATTCATTTCTGTTCTCAATTTGCTGTTACCACAGGGGAAACAAATATGACGTATGTTAATTGGACTGCAAGCATGATCGCAGTAAACATCTTCGATTCTTTTCCCGGTCGTAAATATCTCGACGTCGCCGCCATTAATATGCCCAGCAATGCTTTGTTCGGCGGCTCTGGCGAAATGTATAAATACATCTTTCAACGATCCACCTGTACTAACGAGTAGAAGAAACTTCGTTCCGGTAAACCAGATATATACTCTTCGGGATTGAGCTATAAATCAAGGTCGTCTCACTCGCTGCTCGAATCAATGGCGTAGAAAGGCTCCCTTCAGATCCCCTCGATTTCGATCGTCCTCCTCTCGAAACGTGAATTGCCACTCCAATAAATTTTATCTCGATCGACAGACGAGAGCCTCGGACTGGACTTAGCGCCGATAAATCTTCCAGTCATCATCGCAGTAAAGCAACAGATCTGTTGCATACTTCTCATATCTCTGCACGAGGAACCGTGGGCGGTATAAGAACCCCAGGATGCGTCGGACTCTGAATTTTGGGAATGGGATGGTTTTTACTACACCATTGGATAGATCTTGGAACGGATCCGCGCATAGGATTTCCACTTGATTTCAACCGACTGCTCGCATTCCATCGTGGAAGATCCTATCGATCCCCTCTCCACTTCGCCTCGAATTCTCTTGGACTCCAAGGGGATGCGGAGTGTCGTGATCGGCAGGAGTCAGCAAGGCTCATTACGTTCTCGTCGTCGTTGGGTACATTCGATAAACGCGCAGTACAACGTCCTCAGCAATTTCCTGTCGTCGGGACATGGGCTGGAAGTGGCGGAGATCTGGCTGGCCGGCGGACAATTATTTTCCATGGAAATTGTAGACACTGGAGGCGCTGGTATTCGTGAGGAAACTCGTTAAGGACAGTTACGTTTATTTAGTGGCCGGTTTATTTGAATGGAAATTATGTAAAGTCGCGTGCACGACTGCGTACGCGTCGTTACGCTTCCCTCTTCCCCGTCGCTTAACGGCCTCGTTAGCAGCGAACCGATGCTACTGAAACAACTGTATTTGCCTAAAGCCAGGCTTCGGATTATGCGTGGAATGCTGGCAACTGCTTGGCTCTGTCCGCGGGAACCGCGCTAGATTTTCCGGAATCCGAGCTCCTGGAGCTTGAAGACGGTATAACTCTGGGATCCAGAGATATTGAGGTATATCCATTGCAAAGGAGAGAAGGTACTATATCCAACGCTGTCTGCTAACTGAGTCCATCTTTTTGTGCTCCTCAATTTTGTTAATAACCTGTACTTCCTTTACACGTGTTGCTACGTCTGCACTTCCACCTTTCCCACAGCTTCTTCGGCGCAGTTCTAAGCTGCATGCTCACCGTGTTTCAAACTGAATTAAGAATATCCTCTCCCAGAATTGATGCCGCTTCCATACACATTTCTAATTATAGGTATCACTATTATGCTCACGATCTACCAAACTCGATACGATTATTATTTCTCGAACGATCAGGAAAGGTCGGCTCTCCTTTGCAAGTGTAACTTCCATTCGTCGCGCGATGATGCAAGCAAAAACGTATGGCGTCGGAGGATAGTAAAATATCACCGTATCTGAATCGAATTGCTTTATTGCGACATTCAGCGGGTCTAAGCGTACGGAATTGCAAAAAGTTCGAGCGACTAACAGGCGGTCGTAGTTGAGGAGGCATCGCCCTCGTCGTGATTTCCGCTGAACTTGATCAACCACGACTTCTATCATTCAAACGACCGAATTAATCTCTCTTATTGCCTGTCATGACCCCCTGCCATCCACTAACCATAGAAACGTGTTCTCCCTAGTGCTAGTTACTTCGAATGATGATGGATCTGCCGATATTTCGATCGATTTTTGAAAATTCCCGCTTCCTTAACTCCATCTTCATTTTTCAGAACGTACCAGAGACGCTACTGTTACTCAGTAGTAACGATATTTTATTGGCCCTGTGGTTGTATTTTTGACCATGAACTTTGACACGTCTGGTCCACAGGGGCAATAAAAGCTGAGAAACCTGAGAAGGGACTAATTGGGGCGAGGGATCACTGGAACAATTCGTCGTGTCCTTGATTGGCCTCGGTAACAAGGACGAGCGCCGAACGTGTGCCGTTCCCCCACCCCATTGTCTTAAAATTCCTGCCGCGGGGTCAGTTCACCGCGAGCCGGGGTCGCGAGCAGTTCGAGCATAAATCACTCGATCGTTTGGAAAGAGTCGGGACGGGTGTATGCGTAAACGCGAGTGTGTAGAAACGGAAGGAGGGGGAATAAGAAAAAAAACGGTAAAATGTCACTGTTCCCTAATTACGCGAAGTAACTAGCTCTTGCGTACCGGCTGGCGAGGATAGAGAGAGGGTAGGAGGGACGTCTAGAAAGGAATAGAAAGAGACGCACGGAAATATCGTGGCTCGAAGAAGCGAGAGATTCCCCTCGGATGGAGCCACGGTACCGCTAGATCTCGCGGCCAATCGCGCGGCGTGTTTACGCGAGCGCGGCCAATCCGCTCGCGGGTTTAACCGGCAAGTAGATGCGACCACCACCAGACCGGCTCCGTTTATAAAGTCAGCTCGATGCGCCGCCTCGAAGACAGAGCCGTGCCGACAGTCCAGCCATCAGGAACGTTACTTTTTTTTTTTTGCTTCCGTCCGAGAGAAGTGCCTCGTCCGCGTGTGAACAACCGGTGAACAAATCGGTGAAGGTTTCTCGGTCCTCTCTGTCCTCCTCCTTATCGTTCCTTCCGTCGTCTCCGTTTCTCCCGGTTCACGGAGTTCGAGGCGTAGTTCGAGCGGGAAACGTGTGATAAGCGAGTGAATTAGAAGAGAAGGTGAACCGAAGAGATCTGCGAAGCTCGGTACCAAGTGCGTTTCCAGCCAAGGTACGTGTGATCCAAAGTGACCAATGGATAGTGTTTCACTCGACGAAGACACCCGCGACGAAGATTCTCGCCGATACAGATTGTCACAGATACGGCGAGGTGAGACAGTTCAAGGATCGATTAACGGTCTCCTCAGGTCGCGATGTTGGACAGTGATAAGACGCTGGCACGACGAGAATCTTCCTTGCTGGTGTCTCCACTCGTGACATTGTACTTGCCTCTGGGCGGCTTGATTCGATCCGCGATACTTTAAGCTCCAAAGGGCAGTAGAATCGACAGGGTTAAACACACCGGTTATCGAAGATGATCTCATTGATACGTAAGAACCTAAGTCGAGGTATGTTCCGCTCTCTCAGTAGATACAGAAGTGCATATACAGACGAGTCAGAGATCGGTGAGCTTGAAAACGAATAGCTGACGGGAAGCTGTGAGCTATGATCGATGGTCACGGTGAATAAAACTTTGCCATTCCCACGGTGAGAGTAGGTTCAAAGTCAGGGACGTAGCCACGTCGAATAGCTGAGGCTCGTACTGTTGAACGAATGTATAACCACGCGTAAAATCGAAACTGCTGCGCTTATTTCTCCTCGACCGTAAATCTAAATTGCTCTTCTAAAATTACCGACGAAATTCCGAACAATAAAAGACATGGAGAAGCGAGGCGAGAGGTCTGGCGTGTTTTGTGTATGTATCGAAGATAGAATAGGCTGTTATTATCGATAGAATTTGCGTAGAATGGAAACGTAAGTGGCGTGTTATTGTTCTTGGAGGAAAGAATTCTATTGACTCGAAGTGTATGCAACGTCTGCAGTCGATTGGGCTTTCGAGTGAACTGGCCGAGGTATTCGACTACCGAATCGTTCGTATTCCAGATAGGTAACCGATTTCGTGCTCGCCTGCGACGCCCACCGGATATTCATGCTGGTACCTCGTTCCAACTCCTCAGTCCGTCGACCTTCCGAATAATGTACGAATCGGGGAGCCACTTAACGTTCGAAAATTTTACGCTATAGGTATGGAAAGTGATAGTGGAAAATATAGGGGAGATGTAAAAGATATACGACACAAAGTACTCGCACATTTCGTCGGAATTTACGAGAAGGGAATATCCTTTGAAACGGAAGTGCAATTCATTGCGAGCAGGTGGCTGGTACTTGCTTCCAGCATCGTAGCGCTCTCGGGTTCGGTGATTTCAATGCCAGAAGGCGTAACGTCTCGCGAACTCGATACAGTGGCGTTTGTAATACAATTGCCAGTAGTGTAGCTCACTGAATCCTGAAACCATTCATATCTGAATCATTATATGAGAATTATTCAAAATGCTGAATACAAAAGCAAGCTACTTTTCTTGAAACTGTTCGAATAGTGGAACTTCACGGTTGACAAAGAAGACTAACACAGATCTGTGTTGGAAAATATAATAGCAAAAGCATGCATGCACAGGAAACGTTAATAGGAAAGATTTTACCGCGGCGAGTCTAGCATTAAATCCGCACGAAAAGTTCAACAACCATTAAATCATCGGGCGTGTTCGTATATTTAATTGCGTAACTCAAGCAATACCGAGTTGCCCGTATGTCACGCAATTCTTGCGTGGCGCGTGAAAGAATTCTGATTAAATCTGAAAACTGCAAAACTAACCAGTTACGCGCACGTATCCACCGTGCGTTGCACCGCGCAAGATGTCTAGAGGTTCGCGTGTGGAAGATGCGCGATGGGGTACATAAGGAATTAACATTTACACCATATAGTATTACACCACCGCATAAATTTTATACCTGGCAATTTAAGTATTTCCAGCAACCCTGATTGATGTGAAAACTATTCAGAGTCAGAGTCCCTAACCCTAAGAATAATTAAGTGATAAGGTAGTTTTACACTTAACGCCTGTCAATTGTCGATAAAAAATATAATAAAAGTATCGAGAAATCTTCCATCGCGTCAGGATACCACGCACAGACGATACGCATTACGCGTTACATTCGTATAAAAGCATGATCTCCCTATAATTCGTGTCTGCTAGCTCTGACGTACCACCTCGTTTTCAAATAATCGTCTCTCCATGGAACGATGAATACGACATCGAAGACGACGCAAACGTCGGCAGTCTGCTCGCGTCGCGAACGATATAAACGAAAAGAGGGAGGACTCGGTGCAAGTACTATCTCCGCGATAGAAACTCAGCGCTGCGTGACGAGCTCTCTTCTTCATCGCCGCCACCATCATCATCATCACTACGATCATCATCCTCATCATCATCAACGCGATCGTCGTCGTCATCGTTCCTAGGCTTTTCTTCGAACAGCCCTAGCTTTTTGCTTCATCGCCGACACGAATCGCTACGTTAGCAGCATCAACCACGGGAACAAGGTTGAACGAACTTGAAAAAGTTTAATTGAAAACGTTCCCTTCCTCGCCGCTTTCCTTTCGTTCTCACTCGTCAAGCGCGAGAAGTGTTGACCGATTCTCTTTCCCTCGGCGATCACGTCCAGCGTGATTTCGTCGGGAATCGGAACATCGATTCGATGGGAATCCTCTCTCTCGGGTCGTATCATTCCGCTGAGTAACGTTGCTTTTCTCAGTGACGACGGTCGGCGTCAGGCAAGAACCTCATTCTTCTCTTCATCGACTCGACCTTCTGGCAGCGTCCCTCTCGAGCAGAAGAGGAAAGTCCTTCGGCAGAGACCTCGATGGCGGCACCTAAGCGCTGCTTCATTTCATCGCGGATCTGCCACTCGACTTACCGCGCTCCTCTCTTCTCTCCTGATCATTTCTTCTCTTTTTCCCCGGAGTTGCAACCACGACCTGCCCCACTATCTCGCGTTCAACCGATGGAAGATCTTCCAGGCGCCGCCTGGCCGTTGACCCCGAGGCTGCTTACGGCCCTGACCAACACTCCATTCGACTCGCGCGCTTCTTTCACCTCGCCACCAGCCTGTGCCCAGCTGGATGACCGCGCGACCCGCTCCCGAGAACTCTTCGGCATTTTATCCAAAGGAATCTCTTCCGTTAATTAACATTTCTTAGAGCACATCGAGAGCCCGTGGAGGCCGAGCGTTCTTCACGTGTCGTCCGCGTTCATCAACCGAGAATATGGAAGGCACTCCAGTTGCCTGGATCCACTTTCCAAACCTCACGTGCATAGCTTCGAATGCTAGAAATTTTCATTCCTAAGTATCAGGACAAAACATAGGTAGCATGATGCAGGAGTCAATTACAGACGGTATAGTCATTGATTTTTGTGATTCGTCTTCCTCCGAGCGACTCGTAGGATCGTCCGGATTACCAGCACGTTCGCGGAAGGCGGACATGCTTACAGAAGGCATTTAAGGTGTCTCATTATAGCTAACAATATCCTCGAACGCGTTCTACCTATTATCTCTTCCGCCCTTAATCAGTAACGCTCAATTTCTAACTGGTAATTTACGGTGCGTGTGTGTGCACGTTCGAAAGGAAGAGGCGACGGATGATGGAGAGGCAGGAAAAGTGAAAAGGAAGAACGAAGGGGAAACCATTTACTCAAGGAAAACAATTATCCCAAGAAAACAAACAGGAGTGAATATATATCGAGAGACTTTCATTTCGAGATGGCACGAAGGGAGTGAAAAGGAAAGGAAGAGGTATTGATGAGAAAGAACGAATCGATATCTGTTCGCGAAACGCATTGATATAAGGTCGAGGTGTCTTGAACTTTGAGCTGCAGGTGCGTAAAGGCGAACGAACCCGAAGAGAGACGGCGAAACAAAGGAGGCAGAGGAAGAGAACGACAAGAGCTCATTATCGAACACTTAGCACGTTTTAAAGCTACTTCCTGGCCATATCGTACAAGAGGTACGCGCATCTCTGGATCTAAGCTCGCTTCTTAAAGATTCCACCTTATCACGGTGTTTCCTCGCGACTGCAGCTGAAACCTCTCGTTCCCCCGTTGTCTAAAAATAAGGCAAAAACTGGTAGAGTAAAGTATTCCGCGCGAGCTGACGGGAAATTGCGCTTATTAATTTCTGCGATGGCTCGTTTAGATTTCACGCAACTCTTTCTGCTTTACTCTCCCTTGGGGGATCGTTTATGAAACAAAGTTCGCCGTGGTATTCCCAGTACCTTAATAAATTCAAATTTCTCCATTGCGAAATTAAAATAAAACCTTACTTAGTACCTACGTGGGAACTCTATACAGATCAGTTCAGTACCCCAGAACAAAAGAAGGAAGACGAACATTTAGCTTTCAGTCCCTGAGCTATACCCACTCTCTCAACGCTCTCGTATTAAGAGTCCGACCGTATAATTTCGACAGTGTCTTGGAAAAAAAGAAACATGCTTTTCAAGAACGTACTCATTGCAGGCGATCAGAGGAACCGATGCAGGCATCGCGTGCAATTTAAGCCGACTTTCAATTATCGAAGGAGCCCGTTCGTAATAAGTCTAGCTTTTGAATCGTCGATCTCGATCGCGAGGATTCTCGCAAATAGCGTGTATTAGAGGCGCCGTGTAGTAATCATGAACCTGCCCGCATTTCACCGCGCAACTTGTAAACGAAAAGACGCGAAATTGCCCTCGATCTTCGGAGTCAGATGCGATCTAGATGGCGCCGCTTGCAAATTGATCGATTAACGGTACAGCGATCGACGCGCGTCCACGCTAGAAAACGAGGTCGTGCTCGGGAGGTACGCGATCGAGATGCCAAGCACGACTGAAAGCAGGGAAAGAAAGGTCGCGAGTCGTGTGCGCGTCGATGGAGATGACTGTCACGCTTTAGTTGCTAGCGAGAACCAGCCCATGCAGTTCCCTCGAGCCACCCTCGCTCGCGAGCTAACTTCTCGTGGCCCGAATATCCTCGTGAAACGATTTTAACGGTCCCCAATCCGGTTCTTGGTCAGTCCACGTTTGGACGAACCCGCTCGTTCCACTGCACTAAAAACACACTTTGCATGCGCCTGACCAGTTTCTCTGTTCTCCAAATAATTCGACTTCGCGCGACGCTGGATTTCTCAATTTTTTCTCTCACACGTGTTACAGTACAGTAGGAAGGCTAGCAGCTGGTAAATCGATTCGACTCGGTTCTCTTCTAACGCGGACCACCTCGAGACAGTTCCAAGCAGCCCGTTAGAAGGCTAACCATCGAAACCGTGTCGTTCGCGAGAGGAACGCCGGAAAAAGGCAGTTCCCGCTCAGCGATCGCGCTCGTTCATTAACCACAAACGTGGTGTCGAGCTAGGGAAGGCTAGACGAAACCTTGGACTACCATAGTTTGTAGATTTCTGAATAGCACGTTAGTGGTAGCAGAGGTTCGATGAAAAAAATCGCTTGACCGATGGCACGACAGGGTTCTTTCGTATTTGGCGTATCCGTGCATCCGCTCCATAAACGGTGCATCAAAAAGGAGAAAAGTAACGGGAGGGAACGGGCACGAAGCCGTGATTCCAGTGAGCACCGATATCCCTTGGCGCGTGCATCTGCACTAACAAACGGTAACCAAGTTTTTGCGGAATTACCGTCGTCGATCGCGATAGCGGCGAGTTACGAGTACGAGACCGCGTGGGTGTGAAAATGCCACGCTTCTGCGGCCCTTTATTCAGTTCATTCAGTCCTCGATATCTGTTCACAGCCTATTTCAGAGTCCTTCGGTCGCCCATATCATCCATTTCAATGCCAGTACAACATAGTAGAACCTTAAGTACCGTTGAATGGCCCCAAACGTGCAGCGATCGCCTCTTATCGATTCACGAATCGAGCTTAATGAGAAATATCAATCGTCAAAGTGCGAAAGGATGGCAGTCGAGTTCCTGCCGCTCACGACCAGGCATTCGCGATATGTTAAAGAACAGTAACGTCGCCGTGAAGCGGCAGAAAAGGCGCGGGCAGAGAGATGAAGCGAGGAAGAAACGCAAACAGGGACACGCGACTCGCGCAGCCAGCAGTGGATCGAGAGAATATTGGCCGAGCCGGAGTTTGTGGACCGCGCAACGGTAACCGCTTCTCTTCGACTCGGATCGTCAGCCTTGCGTCCGAACACCGTTACACTTATGAGCTCGGTCTCCATAAAACGCTACGACCTTAGTTATCGGAGCAACGGCGAGGCCATGGCCACGAACGACGCCCACTGCTGGCCTTTATTTCCTCGACTCTGCTCGACTCTCAGCCGTATCCATGCTGGTTTCCCGTTACCCGCCGTCTTTCCGACCGGATTCCACTTCCCGTCGCTTTCTGGAAATGAAACGCCTTCAATTGGAACGAATCGCGAATGTATTAATAAAGAAAAGAACGGAGGAGAAAAGGGTCTAGGACGCAGGAGGTCGATATGGTCGAGAATGGAATTCCTCATTCAGGATGATGGTCACCTAGAATGCAGGAGCTTACGATCGCCTGAATCTCTCGTAACCAATGAATGTGTTGCATCAGTGACGCATCTCAGGTTTATAAAGCCAGAAGTATCTATATGGATAGTCGCGAGCCGATAACGACAATCTCAGTTTACGATTTTCTCGGGATGGTACCATAAAGAAAGACGTTTCTCGATGGTATTTCGCAAGTGTCTTCGAAACGGCCTCCTTGCAGCAATAATCGTCTAACGTGCAACGGTGTTTCTCTTTCTGGCCGTTCGCGGTATTTGCTTGCGATCGCGCTGAGCGAAGATATAAATATTAAGCGATCGTGGATGGCATATGGGCGTCTCGTTCCGTGACTCGTGAATTACAGCTGGAACGTCCATTAACGGTACATCTGCGTGGATACGATAATCGTGGGATCGCGATCGCGAATTTCAATCGCTCGACTATGCCCGCGCCTCGACTTTGAGCTATCGCTCCTCCAAGTCGGCGATTCCTTGCCACGTGGATGCATTCGACGCCCATTAGCGTGCCGCTCCGTCGCTTTTACATACGCCAAAATAATTTCGCTCGAAGGAGGGAGCCTTTCGTGGGTAAAAACACGCAATTACTCGTCGCACCGAGCAACAAGTGTGCGTGCGTAATTACAGCGGAATTTACGAGGTTACCAGCGAACGATTAATCGAGCGGGCGGGAAACAAACCGCGGGACAGACCACGAGATTTTAATAGGTCCAGTTTTCGACTGAGCTCCAGCCGAGACGAGCCTCTCGACCATCCTTCCCTCCAGATGTGATAAATTTTGCTTACCTTGGAAGCACGGTGCAGTAAACGCTTCGTGATGTCGCTTCACTAAACGCTATCTTTAAGTTCCTTTTTATTAGAGGGAATAAAACGTATTAAATTAATACTACCATTGAGGTCGCAATAAACGCTCGTGGATAACGACTCTCGCGACGAGTCAGGGTAGGTAAATGAATCTCAATGCTTGTAATTTGTCAGGATTAATGGAGGAGCTAGCTGAGTCTCTTCGACACCTGCAATTAAACGTGTCAACGCTACCTACCAACTCTTCTATCATTCATAGTCTCGCAACCAGTTTCTCTTCGTAATCGTTTATCCACTCTTGGAAATTGGACACTGTCGCCAAGATTGCGAGCAATGCATCGTAACGAGACAATCAACGATTGTGTCACGTGTTCGTGGTACTCGACGAACGAGCTTAATTAACGGAACCGCTACTGGTAACAGTAGCAATTAGACACAAGCTTGATTGTTCCGTCGACCAGGAATATTTTGTGATTTAAGATCTTTGGGGACCGTTATTCGCTTCCTTTTGCCTCGTCGCGACTGCGAGAATCGCAGGTGAACTCGAGCGCAGGGAAAAGAAGGAAGAAACGGGGAGGAATCAGCGATGGCAATTCCGCGTGATCCGCGCGTAACTGTACGCAATAACTGTGGCAGAAGGTGAACAATCTGCGTCAACGTTAACGCGATCCTAACGACGAGAATAGACGCACCGTTATCGGTATAGGAAATTCCTGAGAATCGTCTGCCCGACGCGACGGCTTATTGTTTCTCCTCGCGGATTACACGCCGCAGTCCAGTGCTCGCTCGCGATAACTACTGTGTGCAAGAACGGGTTTCCGCCTTAAAAGCTTAATAGCAACCGTACACCGTTCTCCCTCGTTCACCAAGGCTCTGGCGTTTTCGTTTAGAATCATCTCAAGACCATAAAACTAATCGGCGCACTCTTTTGTTCATCCCGAGGGCCTAAACCGAACAGCCGCAAGGATATTAGACGTATCGCCGGTTCGCTGTTCATCCTGCCGAGATTTCAGCCCCATTCGTCTTCTCCCCTCTCGCCTTTACAAGCTCCACCCATCGGCTAAGGACCGTTTATCATCCCCATGAACTTTTATCGACTTTATTCTCATTAAGAATAAAAAAATCGTAGTCCGCCGACCTCGCAACGTATAATTTAGGAACGATCAAATCTGCGAAACATGGCCACTACCTCGTCCTATCCAGGTGAGGCCGACCTTGCCAGCTGCGCGAGTTCCCGTGATAGAATTTCGTCTTCAGTCGTTGGAGCATGAACCCTGCGAGTGCTGTTAATATTCGATGGGTCATTAAAGGAGGATTAAATGTGCTGGAACGCATTGAAGCGAGGTAATCAAAATCTGAGATCGTCACAGTCGCTTTTCAGCCTTACACGGAGAGTGACAGTCTAAATACCGTTAAAACTAAGCGGAAACAACGCGACCTCAATTATCGTGTTCCCTTTCCAATTCGTCGAAGTACTAAAAGAATAGAAGCTAGACAACAGAAGAGAGGAAAGGTACATATCAGTTCCTACTGGTTCTATCGATCGTTCTTTTTTTTTTCTCGATTATCGATGAAGCGCTAAACATGCAAGCGTAAATTAGACCTATGGGGAAACTTCATCGACGTCCAATGCTCACGATGGCTCGATTATGAAGCAGTGCGAGATTGTTCGCGTGTTGAAAACGATCACATGACTGACATAAAAGTTGATGAACTTCTGAAATTCCTAGCATGCAGCTGAGATAATAATGCTTTCGATATATTCTTGGATCAAGTAAATCGGATGAAGATTGAAAGTCGATGAGAAAATTGAACGACTGATGAGAATGGTTAGCGAAGCGCGCTGACGAGTTTTGTAATTCCGATAGATGGCCGACTGGAACTGTTGTTCGTTCAACTTTGCTCAGTCCCATTCCACCTGGCCCAGGCCAAACTTCAGTTTCGTGTTAAAAACGGGGCGTGAACTCGTTAACAGTTCGGTTCGCTAGCGGTTTTCTCAGCCTTGGACAAGCCAGATTCCACGCGTCACGTCTCAGCTAGACAGGTCTGCGCAGACGTTATTATAATAACTTCCACCGACTACTCCCCGTTTCCTGCGATTTTTCTGTGAATCACTCGCGCATAGCCGTAGGGACGAAATGGACTTGAAGTCAGGATTACCTGTCTACCCTTTAGTTCATCCTCGACCACCCAGACAGAGTGGTTTATTAGCTTCTAGCTATGAGATTATCATCAAGATTCGTTTCAAAATAATCTGACCAACTATACGCGGCTGTAATATCATTTGAGAGAACTCTTGAGACTCCTCAAAAGAATGTGATGACATCAGGTTATCGTTCAATTTCCTATGAAACTCCGATTTTGTTCACTTCAGAGGTAACGGTTACTTATAGTTGCAACAAGGCTTAACGTTAACAATTGTTCGCGATAAACCGCATCCTGTAACTACAGAGAAGCAGAAGCAAGAAAAGCATCGGCGAAGAAAGGTCGAAGAGAAGAGAAGCGCTCGAGCGGGACTGCCGTTTCGATCTTGGCGTAACGGTACGTTCTCCTCGAAATGGGGTCGGAAGTCGGCGTTCGAAAAATTTCGGGGTTACGCAATCTTCTCGGAGGGCCTGTGATTAATCGTCTGGGTAAACACCCAATCGCATCCCGTGACTCATAAGTCGGCGTATTATCTCCTTTCCGCGCTACGAACCAGCACCATACCGTTAGCTCCCCCTTAGCTCTCCATCGGAATTCTATTCTTTCTCAGAATTCCTCCGATCCGAAGAAAGAACAGTCGGTGAAATAGCCACAATTGATGGATCCTGTCCTTGGAAGACCTATAGGCGTGTGAACCTAGAAGTATCTGCCTTTGATCAGCGATTAAAGAGTGCCGTCATTAAATCGGAAGCTAATTAACGCGTCACTCAAGACGCCACGTCAGGTTGAGCATCCGCGAAAGGAGAAGCTCGGTTCTCGCGAGGCAACAAAGGAGGATCGTGAGAGAGGCATTCCGAATAGGAATCAACGTCTTCTTCTCGGCGCGGGAGGCGCGAAAGAAAACGTGTTAATCCTGTAAACGTTCTGCTATATGATGTACCGTTTTAACGGGCCCGAAGTTCGTAAGTGCGTGACGCCGAGTAAACCAGGCATCAGAAAAACGTCAGAGCCGCGTCAATTGCCGCGTGTTCTGCCGCGAAAAATTCTGTCAGATCGGAACCTCCAGCGCAATAATGACACCGGTGTCCCTTTGATGCGATCGTCGATGGGAACATCAAAGCAGGCTCTTCCCCGTTTTTCTGGAGCTCTACCCAGAAATCAGTCGCCGCTCGATCGACTCCTTTAACGAAGCAATCGGACGATTCGAAACGATCCTCGAAGGTACCTCGGCAGGGACGGTGCCTCGCATTATTCATATCACGTCTGGCTCCTATTGCGTGCAGACCTCGTGTTTCGACGAGGAAATCGCTAGAAATCCATTACCTGCGGTTAAGAATCGATGGACCTTTGAGTTCCAGTCGCGGTCCACTGGACCGTACGATCGGACCTTTTTCTCTTTCACGAAGGAATTTAGACTGAACTTGCTCTACTACCTTCTCGAACCCTTTATCCTTCTGTGCTTTGATTCCTCGAATCGCTGAAATTAAATCAGAGTAATCGTAGAGAAAAGAACGAAACGTGAATGATGCTAGTGGGAAATGAATAATCAAAAAGCAGTGGAGTGGAATCTTTAATTAAGCGTTGCAACGTTCAATTTTACGGCTACAGAGGCCTTCTAATTTAGCATTCCTCGAGGATAAAGAGGTAGTACCTCGGTGATAGAGAATTGCGTAGTTATTTTCAGGTGGTCGGGGAACGAAGCGCGCCTGCGGATTGATCACAAGGTATGCAGCCGTGCTGGCAGCACGCTGCAGTTGCATTCGCTCTGGCGCTACGTCGGAATGGAAGAGCAATAACAGGAGGGACTCTGGTCCTATGCAATTCGATTCACAGTAGTCGTTATCCAAGAAATCAATGCCAGCGAATGAATCTTGTGTCATAACAATGAAAATGGAAAGGCTAGAACAAAAGAATGGAAATAGTAGCTTCCAACTTGAGGGAATTGCCAGGTCGCTACGTTTCAGTAATAGCCAACTAAGATACTTCTCCTTTAAGGTAATTCTAGAGATTCAGAACTGTAGATCAAAGTATTCTCGAGGAGCAAGGGCTGCTGGTAGTCGTGACAGCGATAAACCGAGTCGACCAACATCGATCGCAAAGAAAGAAAGGGAGACGCGATGCTGCGGAAAGTTTATCTAACAGTTTTTCTTTCCGCGAGCCGGTCGTGCCGGTATGGCCAGCTGATCTTGCGGCTCCTCTGTTATTCCGCGGCTGATATCGAGTATTACAAACCGTTTGCTCGTTTCAGTTCCCCTTCCTGACGCGGTGGTAATGAATACACTCGGGAATGCGAGCTGGTCCTCTCTTCTAGGATCATCGCGGTATTTTTGTTGTCGTTGAAAATTGATCTTCGTGGTGCGCTGACTAGGTGCCTCGGTCGAACCATAGAAACCGGCTTTGGACCAGTTTGCGCCTCTTCCTCGAAACGCGAGCTTCCCTTTTGGTTCGATGCTCTTATCGATCTAGGTAGAAAAATGCTTAGAACATTCTGAGATTGAGGACGGGAAAGGCTAGCGACAGATATTTGTTTCATTGACTATTGGTGTCAGGATTGTCGGCTCACGTGTCGCTGACTCCCAGCGAATTGAAGAGCAAAGTGTTGCCGTGTTTCCTCGAATCGGAATTGTTTTTATATTACGTAAAACGGAATCGCAATGACTCCGAACTCGCGTAAGCGCGGTGAAAGTGCATCCTCCGCCTTCCACTTGACACTGACCCGCTTTTTCAGCGGCCGTGAAACAGACACCGAGAACTTTCTTTACGCGAACGCATGCGGTTTTGCAGAATGATCCTGAAAGCGGCGTTCCTCGATCTCGCGATTCGTCGATCGACTCCAGGTTTCACTTCTGTCGACTGGAACCAATCTTAAAGGACTATGAACCCTACGATAATCTCTGGTTTCATCAATCACGGAAACCCGAACGTAAAAACATGTAAACTCGCTTCTTTATTGATCATTAGGCCATTAGCCTTCCACGAATCCGCAATTACGCGAGTTAATAAACAGAGCAGCTACCTGTCAACCTTACTGAATTACCGGCAAGATTAGTAAAAGCTTGGAAATCACCGTATCGAAATGCTCTCGAATTAGTACCTTCATCAGAACATCCTTTCGCATAGAAAACTCGACGTGCATCCGTCGTTTGATGCAAATTATGCAAAAGCTGGCAGGGTCGGAGAATCATTGGAAAATAAGCTGGCTGAGAAAATTGCACAACCACGAGCGAAGCCATACGCGAGATATCTTACTGCCGGGTCATCAGTTATCGACGGTCAAAGATCTACGAGATCGTGGCTGCACGATTATAGGCTGCTCGAGCGTTTTCGGTACTAAATTAACGCCGCAATCTCTCCAGGTTCAGCTTATTACATAAATTCTCAAGGTCTGGGTTCTGGGTTCGGTCTAGAATGAAGTACCGAAGGCATTCTATGCTTCACGAAACAGCCTGTAGGTCAGGTTTCTCCCAAGCACCCACGGGTTCAGGGTTATCGATAAGGATCGTCCGCATGCCCCGGGAGAATAGATTGAGAGAAAAATTTCTACGAAGTGTCCCCTCTAGCATAATTTTCCCAGGGGCTCATTAAATCGTTCCACCCACGAGGGGACGAGGAGGAAACAGGGCCGTACGTTTGGAGGCTGTGCTTCTTCGGCGAACATCCTATCCGAAGATCATTAGTTTCGAGTCTTCCCCGGTGGTAGAGAGGCTGGAATGGCGAATTTAAAAGAAACCCTTTGGACAAGCGGTTTCGTGTAACCGAGAGCCACGGATGCTGCTCCCCGTGGATCCTCTCCTCCTCCGACTCGTTCTTCTCCTCCGCGTTCACCACCGCCTGCGCATCCTTGTCACGAAGCTCACTGTTGCGGTAGATCGTGTCCTTGAGCGGTACATCTTCAGTCGTTCCTCGAGCTCCTTTTTCCCTCCTCTCGTCTTGCCGTCCCGTGGCTTCTTTCGCTCGCAACTCGCCTATTCTTGGCCACTCCATTTGCATCGGCCAACAAAAAGAAGACAAAGAGGAAGAGAAGGAGAAGCCGAGATCCGCTTAGACGGTTGGAAAAATCGCGGAACACGAAAGCGAGCCGCTCGTGCATCGAGGGAAGAAGACAAAATGTCGCGGGGGACGGTTTTACACTGCCGTGGCTACGTAATATCTCCACGCCGCGTGCACGAACGCGACCGGATGCTACGTCCCCAGCGTCGATCGTTGCGCGGCTAAACTCGTGTCTTGAATTTGCAACCAGTGTTCCGCTGCACGTTTCGCGAGCCATTCGATAACTTGCAGTCGCTTGCTTTTTACACGAGTCGTGCACCGACTCCTCTCACTTCCCTCGAAGAAGTATCGTAGACCGATCCGCGCTGGCAATAACCGCGGAACTTTGCGGATCTCTTTGCTCCGCAACTTTGCAACGCTCTCCAGCTTCGATAAATTGCGAGCCAGCGGCGTGTCCTGCGAAATACCAGCGGAACGAGTAGAATACCAGTTGCAGCTGTGACCGCGGCCGTCCTCTGGCTCGCGACCACGATGTCGCGAGACTTTTCTAGCTCAGGGCTCAACCGAGTCACGGTTAGGTCGGCCGATGCTGAGCAGACGTAACGGACCACCCGCACTCGTCTCTCTCTCATTTCTGCATATTATGGCCTGCAACCCTTCCACGGACTAACTCGCTTGCGGTTCCCCGTCTGACGACACTGCGCACCATTGTGTTCCAACGAGCTTCCGCGATTCTATGGGACGCCACATAACGGAGCCTCGTGTACCTCGCTTGTTACAAAGTGAACAGTAAGGTTAACAAATTCCTGCCGTATTCTTTTCCCCCTTCTGCGTCCCTTCAACGTAGCTCGCATATGCGTTCCAACTTGTACTTGTGCTTGTATCTTTCTATCTCTTTTCTACAAGGAAGCAATTGAATAAGAGAAAGAGAAAAAAGATGTATTCTGTGGATTGAAAGAAAGTTCAAGACTTGAAGCACTTCGAGTCGTTCGTTTCGAAGCGTTTGGGAAGCGAGTCGGTGAAGGTAAATCTCACGGTGCAGCCAAGGCGCCGATCGCAGGTGCTCACTGTAATTTCTGTGTCTCTTGCCTTGCTAAATGGTACTTGTCGCGAGACACCTACCCATTTGACGTTACCTAAAGGTTACTTTGTTCAGCCATTGCTTCTTCGGAGCACGTTTATCCATCAGTTGGCTAAACACTGTAATTTATCGGGAAAGAAAGATCTGAAGATTCCGAGGCAGAGGAACAGCGTCTACCTTTGGTTCTTTCTACGAAAGATCCAACATCCGAGCAAGCATGAGTGCATCTCCAATTTATTTACGATTATTGTTACGATTTTTGCAATTTCGCTTCCTGACCCTGCAGCCAAGCATAACGATTCAAACACAATTGGAGAACAACTGCAAAGACGATGAGTTTCTGAGATCAGGTTGCAGCAACATAAAGGTAGTGTTTTATACGATTGAAACACTACGTTCAAGCGGATGCTTCCAAAGATCTGTCAGAAGTCAAATTTCCATTTACGCTTGCGCACTGCATTCATCGCGACGATTAAATTTGCATGGAAAACGAAGACTCCGAGTAGACAAGCGGATGTTCGAGCTTCTTAGATGTTACGTCGACAACGTGACAGTGCGAAGAGAAGCTGACAACCTGGAATAGAGTTTTCATCCCCGCTTTTCCTGCCTCGACGACTGCCCCTTGCCCAGCGTCCTTATTTCTTGCATTTCCATCTTCTTATTGCTTCCAATTAAAGTATTTTAATAACGTCGATGGCATCACGATTACATAAATTGATTGAACATCGAAACGACAACGCACACGATTAAGAATCGTAATTACCGGATGTACAGAAGCTTACTTTACGAAGATTGCGGTCATTACCCTACTTCACAACCTCAAGATACGAACATCCGCTTTGATCTTAGTCATCTTTCCTGAATTAACGAAGTAGTCGTTTTCCTTAACATACTTCATACACCGAAGAGTTTTCTATTCGTTCATTAACAATAATAATAAGCTTCGCGACGTATCAGCGAAATTGAAACAGATTTATGGCGCAGGTATCGAACGTGAAAATACTTCCGGTAGATCGCGGAGTCTCAGCGGACGGATAAGGTTAATCTGAGGATCTTGAGTAAATTTCAAGGAGAAGATCGAAGCCGAGAGGTCGCCGCGTTGGCCTCCTAGATTATTATTCCCGCGGCACGATAGCGCCGCGAGAAGCGAAGGGTTTCTGCCAGGAGAAGGTCGTTGCACCGCGCATCTCCAACCAGCAGAAGAAGGTATAATCATATTTCTTGCTTCGTCCCTTTCGTCCTTCGATTCCTTTCTTCCCTTGTTCTCCGACCACTTGCACGGTCCTATCCTCCGTGCCTCGTAACAACCACGAAGACAACCACGAAGACAACCACGAAGAGAACCACGAAGACAACGACGAGGACGAGGACGATGCAGCCGCTAATTACTTTCAAGATTTATCGAGATCGGTCCAGGCGACTGTGTTCCTCCGCCCGAACGATCGTTATCGCCAGGTTCACCGAGGAACTTCTACGTCGACTAACCCTCGAGTACTTTCGTCGATCGTTGCGCCAGCCTGGCCACGCCATTCCGCTCCGTGACGGGGATGAACTCGCTGCCCGATGAAAGCACTCCTCGTGCACAATAATTAGAGATCGTTTGCGTAGATGACTTTATCGCTCGTTCAAGTAACCAGTCTTTAGGAAACTGCTTATCTATTCCAGTTCAATATATAATGATCGTGTTCCGTTAACGTGAGCTGGCTTACCAGTTGCGTGAGCCTCGGAACGCGTGAAACCGCTGTGATTTTCTGCCCTTCCACGAGCAACTGGTTCGTGATATCATAAGAGGAAAACAGAATACCGAAGATAAAGGTGTTACAACATTGGAGTATCGGATAATGCACGCTTCATTTGTCTCCAGATGCTTACGGAGTCCACTGGAACTAGATCCCAAGCGTTTCCCAAGGTCTAGGGACTACTTCGTTTTCTCACGGAAGGTGAGACCAGGTTCTGTGACTGCTTGAAAAACGCCTGAAAAGTGACGCACAATCATTCGTCGCAACCTTGGAGATCACTGAAGCGATAGAACTCGGGACGAAATTCATTCCTCGCGGAGATATCCAGCGGCGTCGATTTACGTACCCTCATTGTTTATGAATCTCTTATTCCTCGAGGAGGTATCCAACTTGCCTAGTCGGCTATTGCACCGTTCCTCTGCCTTCCACGTCTCATTATTTATGAATCTACGCGAGCGCTACCGTTCGCCACGGAGATGCGCTCATAAATCAGATGCTCGATGTTCACCGTTGCTGGGATCACGGTCGCGATAACCCGACGAATACCAGTTTTGAATCGACCCGAAGTCCTCCGCTAAAATTGTAGGAACAGTTGGTTGGGAGACAGGTTTCCCGAATGGAAGAGCCGATGAACTACCGCTTCGATCGATCTGCACCTACGTAACTTCCCAGCAGAAAATAATTTCTCTCAACCGGTTGTGCCCGCCTAATCTTTACGTTCGGGCAAAGTTCCCCCGAAGGTGATCAGTTCATCACGAGTACTGTCGTGACTGTGAAGGCTTCAGCCTGGCCCTAAGCCAAGAAGGACGGGAATCCTCAGTCCTGGCTGCGCTATCGCAGGATCAACCGCGTGTATAATATGCAAATAACAATCGCCTAGCCGGAAATACTAGGTGGAGCGAAGTTGGCCGACGGAAACGATAGTATCTTCTTTCTTAATCTGCCACGTTATCTCCCGCCATCGTGCTCGTAGAGTCCTCTTGGATTCCCTTTCTCCTTCGAGCGCCCACTCCGCGAACACGAACAGATCCTACCTTTGGACTCTATGGATCCACGAGGAGCTCTAAGATCCACCACTCGAGATTTCCTGCGCGAGCTTGCTCTTGGCTCTATGTAACATATTTTCCTATCAAACTGATTGGCGAATGTAACGCATTCTTCTAAATCGTGGAACACGGGCTACGAATATAGACGGAGCATGGGTTGAAATACGAGACAGTGTCGAAGCAATCGGGAAAAAGTGCAAGCGGACATCCCGAAGACTCGTTAGCGAGGAGCGTGTCGTGGAGCGGACAGGAGAGGCCAAGAGCGAGGTTAGCCATTAATCCAAGCAACGGTGACGTTCCAAGGAGCATAAATCTACGTGTTCCGGTAGTAGTGCACGCGCAGGACCTTCCTGCCGCCTTCCAGGATGCGCAATCGCGATCGCGATCATACGCTTGAAGAGTTTATCTCGCCGTACGAATGGGATTTATCCTCGTAGCGGTGACCCTGCGTGCTGGGAAACCAGCCGACTGAATATCACTCGAATTACGTGGGAATGGATGGGAACGAGCTGGGCTCCCTTAAAAATTCGCAGAATGAGGCTCGTAACCGAGCAATTTTCTGGGACACGCTCTTCACCGTTACACACCGCGTAATTTGACGGTAAGCACTGGCGAATAACCGTCGATCGACACACTTTTCTACATTCGAGCATCTTCGAGCATTCACGAGCGTTCGGCTCGCGAACATGGGAACTAGGTATGATGTAACGAATCAAATGTCCAGAGACACACATTGTGGAAACACCAAAGGCTAAGCAAATAACCAAATATTCATAGACGTCATCTCAAATCTTCGTTCTCGGCTTGATGTACGAAAACGCTGGTCTCGTGACTAATTGCAAGTGATCGTGCGGATTAGCAGATTTCATCGATTAATTACTCTGACAACTCGTAAAACCAGCGTGTAAATCCGGACACGGATATCGTGACTGTATAATTAACTGCCAGCAAATAGTATGTTGATTTTAATAAGCACCGCTGATCCACGCTTATCTCGAATAATGCTAACAATTTAACAAGATTACGCGATTTAATCGAGACAAGGTCGACTCAGAGTCCTCCACTTTAGCGCGGGAGATAAAAATCTGCAGTGGGAATGTACCAACGCGGTCGCTACACTCGTTGAAGTGTTTGTTCTATATACGCAGCCTGAAAAGTCGTCCACGGAAGAACGCATCGCCAGAAGCACGCCTCGTATGCATGTAATTAAATCGTCGCACTATTCGTTCGTTTAATGAACGTCAGATACCATTTAATTGCCCTGGCTCGCACACACGGAACGCTTCTTCTCAGAGCGGCGGAAAAAGTACTGTTCTCCTGGTCCCCATTCACGGGATGTCCATAAATCTTCCCTGCGAGCTGTTTAATATTGATGATTCGATCGGTTTCTGGCCCAGTCGACTGGCTAGTGCCTGGCAATAAGCCCGGGATCTTTGAAACCAGTTCGTTACTGGCGGATGAGTTAATAAGGAGGATAGATTCGCTCGTGGCGATCTCCCGTCGACGTCCCAAGGATGTAGGGGAACGCCTCCGCTAAATCAGGCTGCATTTGTTACGAGATCATTGTGCCTAGTCACGACTCCGGGAACGAACGCCAAGACAAATGGAAAATCGTGCTCCGAGATGGGATGGGAGCAGCGATTCACGAAGCGATTTCGAGCCGCGATTTCGAGCCGCGAGGATGGCCTCGATGGACCCAGGGACCTCGACCTTTCATAAACGGGATAATTAAATGCCTGGAGTCGCGGCGCAACGGTCCTCGGTTCTGGATATCAATTACGCTGCTTGGAACAATCGGCTTCTCCTCGGACACCATTTGCTAGAACGAATCGAATGTCAGAGGTGAGCTTGCTAATGCGCTATCTAGGAGGGTACATCGACAACATTCGCCTTCGTTAAAGTTAATAAGTCTGTCCGAGTTTCGTAGAGGCCAGCGTTCCCGCGACAACGACCGGAAATCACGGAGAACATGCGTTTATTAGGAATGATAAGGGTCGAATAAAGGGAGGCTACGGTCGAGAGGTCCGGAAGCGACGTAGTTCGCGGAACGAAGTACCGGAAGTGGCGATCCTCGCTGGCAGGGCCTTGAAAAGCCGCGGAACACCTCGCGAGAACTCGTCGACCAGGTTTCTCGTCCACGCCGTCTAGAGACCGGTTGTGACGTAAAGGTCAGGGCTGCGATCGAAACCACTTCCCTGCGAGCATAATCGCCGAGACGCGAGAATTTTGCACACGTGCACTTTACCCCTATGACCAATTCAATTAAACGCAGCCCTTTCTCCTTGGCGCGTTTCAAGAGCCAGAGAAAACCTTGAAATATGGCTGTGGAAACGAAGGTCTGTTTGAAACGCTACACGACATTCGTCATCGGTCGTTCCCTTCTCGACATTTCTCTCGTGGATTTCCCCAATCGGGGAAGGAAGTCGTGAGAGAGACGTCAATGGTCACATATGCTGTGGGAATTCCACACGTCCCGTGTCACGTGACACGTCTCCTATCCCCAGGAAGAAAGTATCGTAGGGTGCAACAGTAAGGCCATGGAGCGTTTGCCGCGTTCCCTCAATAGCAGCGTTCCTGGAAGCTCTAGTTTTCTCAGGTAACTCAGCCGACCCGCCGACGGAAGAAATCCGCGGTTCTTCTCCTGGTCTCTATCTCGCCAGCCGCGGCAAGCGCATTAATCTTCGTAACAGTGCATCAACCCGTCCGCCGAGTAAACCAAAGCACATTCCTCATTGTTAGCGGGTGCACACGCCACGATACTCGTGGCAGTTATGGGATTTAATCCTCTTCTGCACTAGATTTTCCCTCGGCTTTCGAAAACCCCTAGACGCTTTGGTAGAATTGACAGGGCGATACAAAAGAGCGTAAAGTCTAGTCGTCTAGAGCTTTTGCAGAGCCCTAGAACTTCGATTGAAAGTTCGTCGAGGCGCAATGGTTACGGGCCAGGTCAAAGCGACGGGAGAGGCGATGGATATGAACGAGAGGAGGAGGTGGGAGCCTAGGGTGCACCTTTGACCCCAGTATGAGCAGCGACAAAGCTCCTCTCTTCTGTTACACGGTCCTCGGTTATTCCAGGCTCGATGACCTCGAACCCAGGCTACGAAACGCCGTAGCTCAGCCCGTCCTCCGGAGGCCTAACGCGCCGTTATTGCATTACGTTAATTTCAGCCGAGCAATCTCGCGTCATTTACGTGCTGCCGCAATTACCAGAGGGTACCTCGTACGACCCGAGGACGTGCATCAAGTCCGACGGTTTTTAGCGCTGCCATCGCGAACGGAGAACGCACCGAGCCGCGCGGAATGTCTCCTATTCGCGTCGGGAATCGAGGTAACAGGACAAACGACCGGTGAACGAACTAGGGATAATAACGCTTCGAAAGGATTGTCGAGAGGATAGGGAACAGCTGGTAGAATTCGGAGGGAAATCGTTTCAGGTGGAGAGAACGATAATGGGCAGCAGTTAGTCCAACACAAGTAGATAAACGAAATTCGAAACGAACGTAGAAGAGGCAAAGAACTGCAAATAAAGATCTTACGTGGCCGCCATACTCTTTGCAGAGAATCGGTCTATCAACCATGAGGAAAACCGAGAATGAGATAGAAGAAGGAAACGATCGATCGTAAATAAGTTTTATCGAGGGGGAAGGTAGATGAGGCTGAACTAGAAGCAGAAGAAGGGCTCAGGGAATAGTGGAATGGATGAAATCAAGAAGTGGCAGCTGTGGGAAGATAGCAAAAACCGAGGAAAAGAAGAAATCCAGGAAATAGTCGGTTAGCAAAAGAAGAATAAAAGATGGACGCAGGAAGGCGGCGACTTGCATGCTTACAGCTTGCACGAGCGAATTGCTCGGCCTACGCTGAGTCGTCTGAGTAGACTGAGAAGTGTGGAGCAGCTTCTCCGGCTATCGTCTTTATGCACTTTTATGAACGGACTCGCTCGATCGGCCGTAAACGATTTATTCTCGAGGGGGACTGATTTACAGACACTTTGCTTCAGTCGTTCCATAACGAGATATACGAAGGTTGCATTCCTCAGTGTCTCAGCCCGAATCTAGGAGGTGGTAACTTTCTGTTAACCACTCGATCGACAGCAAACGCATTCGAGGCGCTCGGATTCTAAAGGCACCTAATATCTTCCTAGCCACTCACCTTGGCGTAGCTCGTTTGCTAAGCGCGCGGAACTCCGGTTGGAAAATCGTTTTAGATGCACGAACATTTCATTTACTCGTGCCGGTTACACGCGCGGTGAGCGTGCATGCGGGCGAAATTCATTAAGTCAGCCCTCGCGAAAGAATCAAGCCCTGTAGAAGAACAGAGGACAAGAACGAAGGTCAGTCTGAATCTAATTAAGTTTGCAACCGAGATCGTTCCTTCTGTTACAGATGGGCTCGTCCGCGATCGGCACGACGGCGGCTGTGGCAGCGAGCGTGATGCTCCTGACCTTGGTCTCGGTCGCTGAAACTGCTCTGGGTGAGTACACGTTTTAGCGACGCACCCAGAAAAAACTCAGACCCTTACTATAACGAGGGTTGCTTTCGCTGATCGGATGCAGGAGCAAGATGGGCCTCTCGGGTCACGTGTCTTATTATCTCTAAAGGAACTGTGTTCACGTTTCAGCCAGGACAGCGTTCGAGAAGCTGACGGACTACGACTACCGTGGAACAACGTACTACACTGTGAGGAACCTGTCGCTGTACGAGTGTCAAGGATGGTGCAGGGAAGAGGCAGAGTGTCAGGCGGCTGCCTTCTCCTTCGTCGTAAATCCTTTGGCGCCGATGCAGGACACTGTCTGCCAACTGCAGAATGAAACAGCCGCGACGAATCCCGCGGCACAGCCACAGAGGGCTGTGAACATGTACTACATGACGAAACTTCAGATCAGATCAGGTGAGTCTATGAATTCGTCAAGTTAGAGAGGAGTAGACATTCTACAGGGATCTGATATAGAGGTAAAACATTTGCTTCAAAATTCCTAATCCTCGCGCACCTGTTCGAAGAGTTCTCCACCTTGAAAACCTTTAGTGTTTCGGCATAATTATACCACCAGCACGACTTCGTTAATGAATGTTAATACCTTTGCATCTCCTGAACTTTACTCTGCTCGAAAGTAAACCCTTTCGAAAGTGGTGGGAACAGAAGGGGAACAGGGAAGGCAAGCGAACGCTGAGCAGGTCAAAGAAATCTTCGACAGTAAGCAAGACGGGGTAGGTGCGATAATCCAGGTTTACTTGCTAGTGGTCAAGTCGACAGAGAACAGGTAGACGTGCAAATAAATAAGGAAACTGTAGCTATCGGTCGGCGATAGGATTATTTGTACTGCGTTGAGTGACAATATCTAACGAATTTTCGGTATATTTCTGGTAGCTTGAATAATTCAAAATAAAAATGAAAATTTAATACAGAAAGAAATTTTTAAATCTGAAAGTTCTTAAATTTTCGAATCTTTCAAATAGAGACTCAATAGACAGCAGGCACTAACACAACCGAAAGTCCCTCCTAAACACTGGCGTTCAGATTTTCACCAATAGAAGGATCCTCAAATTTGCTAAGGAGGGGACAAGGGTAGCAGCAAACAATAGGGAATCTGCTGGTGCCCCTCGGCTGGTGTGAAGGATGCTTTAAGCACGGTCGCTGCTGTAAACAGGTACCTGCAGGATCGTCGAAGGTGTCGAAAAGATCCCAAGGGGGTCTAAGAAATCCCTAATATTGGTTTAACGAGCCTGCTGGTACCTTTCGATCCTTCGAAATATCTTGGGCTGGTCGTAAAACCCACTCGGACTAACCCCCGAACACCCCCAGGGGTCTTTGTCAAACCTATGGCTCGGGTCACGCCTGAAAGAACGATGAAGGTCTTCGAGGAAGGTTTCCATTTCCCTGAAACGCGCGATTACCTTCCCCTCAGGCGCCTGGTCAGCTCCCCAATAAACCTATTCCCTCACTGACTAGATAGATGGCCATTTTCGTTTCAAATCACTCCTAAACTTCCCTTCGATGAGTAACTTCGATATCACTGGCTGTCGTGCTTTTTCCTGTCTACTTCCGCTCGAAATCGTTCTTTTCTTAAAATAACCACGCGCCCAGACGAAACGGGACTCCGTCATCGAGGTCCCGACGCGTTAAGAATTCACAGGGCCGCAGTCGATCAACCACGAGCGACTATAACGTTAGAAGTTGGCTCGCGCAAAATTTACGTAACGCCCGTCCCGTATCCGTCGTTTAATTCGAGAAATAAAGCGGCCCTAAACGATGATTAATTTTAGCCGCGCTGTGACTCACGAACGACAGGGTCGAACGTCAGTTCACTGCCAAGTAGAATATTTCCAGCGAGCAAAAATCGTGCAGCATCCCTCGTCGCCTTCAGGATCAGCGTCTCTTCGCGCCTCCAGGACGTCCAGAAATAGTCTCCGTCTGAGGAGTAACCTGACCGTTTATTTTTAAAGACATCGAGCATCATATATTCGAAACGCGTGTGGAATGCCAAAAAAAGCAATGAAAATAAAAGCGAGAAGCCTGGAGCTCGATAGATCTTTATTGTCTGAACGGAGCAGCCATTGTATCGTCGAGTGTATTTCGGTGGTCGTCAATCTATCCCGCCTGATTGGGAATTCGCATGGTTGCGGTGAATCATTCGCGTCGAAGTCACGCGTGTCGGTTCGTTGGCATCGTCCCACTCGTTGGATCGTCGGCGACGTTAGCGCCGGTTTCGAGGGCGGAACAAAAGAAATTGGAGCGCGCTACTGGCCCTGCCGAAATATAGTCCCGTTTCCCTGCCAAAAAGCACGCGTTCGTGCGTCACGATCGAAGGAGGCGTGCGGTGCCAAGTCACATGCCGCTGCGTCGACTCGTGATTTCGGCAACGACGACCAACCCCGTGCTTGTCCCGCGGTCCTCGCGGTATTCGCGTGACCCACCAGCTGATAAATTCGCCACATATTATGTTACGTCAAAGAGACAATGCACTTCGAAATAAAGACAAATATAAACATTTATTTACTGAGAAGCTGCCGAACTACCTGGCAATGGCTCTTGACATTGTATTACATTTTTAACGCGGCACAGATGTTGACGGGTGAAATTCATATTGGCATAAATAAGCGTTACGTAAGGAAGTACGCCCTGTAGCCTGTGTACGGTTCATCAGGTGTGCAACCATCGCGCCTGCGGTCAGGCGTAGCCACGTGTCCTGCCCCTCTGTAACAGATACGTTTCTCGCGTCATAAAATTATACGGCGGTCCGTGACAGAAAAAGAAAACTATTAGCATTGAATTGTAGGCTGAATATTGGCACGGTCATTGATACTTTTTCAGAAAACGTTTGTCTGCGACCATGGTCCTTCGAGCGAGTCCCGAACAAGATGATCCGTGGCCTGGACAACGCGCTGATTTACACGTCGACGAAGGAAGCTTGTCTCGCGGCTTGCCTCAACGAGCACCGTTTCACCTGCCGTTCCGTGGAATACAATTATCTGACTCTACAATGTCATCTCAGCGACTCTGATCGAAGAACGACTGGTCAGTACGTGCAGTTCGTGGACGCTCAAGGGGTGGATTACTTTGAGAATCTCTGTCTAAAGGGTAATGTTCGATCTCTAAAATAAATCTATCCAATTATGATCTGCAGACATAGAAGACTACTTTAATATCCATCATTTTTAGGGAAAGAGGCCTGCAAGTCTCAAAGGATTTTCCAGATACCCCGAATCGGCGTGGCGGATGATAAGGTTGCACAGTACGCGGGGCTACATTATTACACCGATAAAGAACTCCAGGTTCAAAGCGAGACCGCGTGCAGATTGGCTTGCGACATCGAGAACGAGTTTCTTTGCAGATCCTTCCTCTATCGAGGCGCCCCTCAGGGATCGGCTTACAACTGCCAGCTGTTCCATTTGGATCACTGGACTCTTCCCGATGGCCCTTCGGCGTACCTCAACGCAGAGAGGCCTCTGATCGATAACGGGGAAAGGGTTGGAACGTACTTCGAAAACTACTGTGAAAGTAAGAGTTGATGGTCTTCCTAAACGTACCTCTCATTAATAATGGTGGTCAGAATATAAAGTAATTTTATCGGTATGTATTTCTAGAAGGCACAGGTCCAGTCAATGACCCACTGCCAGTGGTCTTTGATACCACGGAAGATCCTACCATAAATAATCTGACGAGGAACGACATAAACTGTGACAAAACTGGCACTTGCTACGATGGTACAAGGATTGAATACTTTAAAAAACACAGAATATTTTTCGAATGTAATATTTATTGGATAAAACATGGTTACAGTGTCGGTCGACTGCAAAGACACGCGAATCGCAGTCCAAGTTCGCACGAACAAGCCCTTCAATGGCCGTATCTACGCCCTCGGTCGTTCAGAGACATGCAACATTGACGTAATCAACAGCGACTTGTTCAAGCTCGACCTGACCATGAGTGGCCAGGACTGTAACACTCAGAGCGTGGTAAGTGATCAAAGCGCAGCGTTCACATTTCATCCACGTATCCATGTATCCATCCGAGTCCTCTAAGTTCTGCTCAAACTCTCTGTTCATCATGGCAGCGTGACGGTTTTCAGACTGGGATCTACTCGAACACGGTCGTCCTTCAGCACCATTCCGTGGTGATGACCAAGGCCGATAAGATTTACAAGGTGAAATGCACCTACGACATGTCCTCGAAGAACATCACTTTTGGGATGATGCCTATCAGGGACCCGGAAATGATCAGCATCACCAGTGCACCGGAAGCCCCTCCACCAAGGATTCGCATCCTCGACAGCAGGTCCAGGGAAGTCGAGACTGTCCGCATCGGAGACAAGCTCACCTTCAGGATCGAAATCCCGGAAGACAGTAAGTTTCCTTTACTTAAAGATCCATGGACTGCGAAATAAATTGCTGATCGTTCTTACCATTTTGCTGTGTAGCCCCCTATGGAATCTTCGCTCGCAGTTGCGTCGCCATGGCAAAGGACTCGAAGAGCACGTTCCAGATCATCGATGACGAAGGGTTAGTGATTCGACCTACAGCAGAATGTTATACCATCTACAATCTTTATGTAAAAAAATCATTTTTATATCTGTAGATGTCCAGTCGACCCATCGATCTTCCCTAGCTTCACACCAGACGGAAACGCGCTGCAGTCTGTCTACGAGGCGTTCAGATTCACCGAGTCTTACGGCGTGATCTTCCAGTGCAACGTCAAGTACTGTCTGGGGCCGTGCGAGCCGGTAATTGAACGATCTTAAAAGGAAATCGTGTAGCTCGCCAGTGGGAAACGAAGGAATCTGTTGATTGCAGGCTGTCTGCGAGTCGGAGCGCGAGTCGATGGAATCGTGGGGCAAGAGGCGTCGAAGGAGCATTGCGAATGCCTCGGAGGAGAAGGCGGAAGACATGACGTTGTCTCAAGAGATCCTGGTTCTCGACCTTGGTGACGAGAAGCAATCGGAGTTCTTGAAGAGCGACGCTAGTATAGACTTTAACGAAGCTGGTAATTTAGCCGACAGAGTTTTCCTTCTATCAACGATCTTTTCATTTGCTACGTAAGATACGATCATTGGAAATTATTTTCCAGATAAAACTGTGACCATAGTGGAGCCCTGTCCGACGAAGACGTCGGTGCTGGTTCTGGGAGTGACGTGCGCTCTTCTTGTTCTGATTTATATCTCCACGATATTCTGCTATTACATGAAGAAGTGGTTGTCACCGCGCAAAATGATGCCGTGAAAATCGTCCATTTGAGCTCGGGGCCCACGGGAGGAGCCGAGAGACGGTGGAAGGCGCAAGGCAAAGGAAAACTCCGAACGGAAAGTGCAAATTCATCTCGTGTAACGCATTGAACGCGCGTTACGAGATCACACGCGATAAACCCGACGAACACGTGTTCGAATGGCCGCGTGGAAAAATCGCGACTTATATTCCGGGTGCCAATCGCGTTTCTCTTTAAACGCTCTTCCGAGAAGCGAGCAACGAAAGGCATCGATTTTTCCAGGCGATCAGCCACGACGGGACGGGTTTTTCGCGACGCGTTGCAAGCTAGGGATTTGGGAAATCATCGTTTACGACTAGGCTAGATCATCGTACGTCGATCGTCGCATTTATCGCATAGAATAATCGTTTACAGATACCCTGCTCAAATTGATTTAAAGGAAATGAAATGCAAAGGGCGTCTCTAAGAAGAGGTTGCATCGAAACAGGCAATATCGCGCGTCGAAAGTCACAAGTCACTTGTGCAACTGAAAGAAACCTTTTCATAGCTCATATTAAGTCACACTCATAGAACACTTTAAATATAATTTTCACGCGGACACGCGACATTACGGATCGCAGGTCACGAGGCTTGCCGCTTGCGCAACGCCTCGCAAGGAGTTTTTACACGTTACAATTGAAGATTGATTTCGTAGGCGGTGATAGAGTTCTTTACGAGACGGTTCTACATTTATGCATTTCACATCTTTAATGACATTCCATTCTTTTATACATAATATTTATCGAGCATGTCGGATCTTATAGATCGCATAATGGGACGAAGATCACAGGGATCTTGCGTGCAATATTTCATGACGGGTCGTGGAACATCGGTTTTCTCCAAGACGGTGAAACGCCGATCAAGCGTCGTCGAGCAAATGAAAATTGTTTCTCGATCCGTGGATTATTAAGTTCTGTTCTCTACGAGCGACCAGAGACACATTGACGACGACCATTCTAATTGATACACTTTATTTAAGATCATCTTAGACACTGCTAACTGTCTTATCCCATAAGAGCTACTTCTGATCGGGTTGCAAAGAGAGTGGAGATAGAGTCTGGTGCCCCTGTTTTAATCGACAGTTTGTTGGCACGACCCTGGGCCACTTCTTATTCCACAGAAATCGACTTGTAACCCGTATCAAGACTAGCGATATTTAAAGGTTCACGCTTCACTAACGTCTCTAATGATACAACCTAGCGTTTAAGGTAGGAAATAAGCGAAGCATGTAAGCATAGATAAAGGAAAGTGGGAGATAGTGAAAGAGAGACAGGAATTTCTCAATCACGATGAGAAGTCTCGATCTCGAGGCTACTTGGTGCTTTCATCGGCCACTGAGATAATTTTATTTTTTGCCCAACAAATCTTTATCTAAAATAACTAGATGATTATCTTCGATTTGACAACATCGTTAAAGATTCAAGACGGACAACTATAACTCCTGTTCACAATGTTAATGTTAAATTGGTCGTGGCCTCGAATCGAAGTACAAAAAGGAAACAGCAGTAGGGAACGCGAGCATAAATTATATTGAAGGTGGGACATTTATCAGCTTCGTGTGTCACTTCCAAGTACTTACTGTAATAAATAAGAAGAAATGTAATTTCGCTGAATGGAAAGGAGCGTCATTAAAATTGAATTTGATTTATTTATCAGCTGTTCCTAACTGCAGATATTGGTATGACAGTTGAAGTGGATTTCAGAAAGTGGTACCCTTCCCTTGAGGGCAGAAACGAATAAAACAAGTGTATATATTATTGGACTGTAATAGGTATTGAAATGGAGACACACATACACACATCAATATCACTTATATTTGTACTCTATTTATGTACGCGAATGTTTTAATAATTAAACGAAGAACGAATTCGAAAATACTTCCTTCCCTGTTTCCTTAATATTGGAAATTGCAAAGGACTTCGGAATGCACAACATCAACGCCAAATATCAAGCGCCAAGATTAAGAGCTATCGTTAAGAGATTTTATCTCGGATATTAAGAAAATGGATGATAATATTCGCTAAAGTTGTCGTGAAAGATTATCGAGCGATCTGAGTTGGAAGAGGTACGAGCAACTCGAAACGATTGGTCAACGGCCAGCGTTCGCTTCAAACTTGTGATTAATTGATCTATGCACACGAACAGTGCTTGTGTAAGTTTGTTATTGCAGCAAGTATTAATATGAATCACTTGTGATGTAGTTGCAGCTGAAGAATAGTCAGTTGACTCTAGATAAAAATAATTGCAGCATCTTCGCTTAAAAATAGCCGACAGTCTTGCATTCGACGGTCAGAAATATAATTGATTGTGTACCTTCGAATTAACGATCGTGAATCGTTGATCGAGTTGATAGAAGCTTCATATCAAATTCGCAAGAACGTAAAAATATTTGTTCAAGATATGAGAATGATAAAATTGAAAGCTTATTCTAATGTATGCGCGTTTATGAAGATGCATCCTACAGTTCTTATAGAACCGTGTATCGATGACGAGTCAGACTTTAATGAGGTTTCAAAGGCTAGCATTAATCGATAAGAAATTTAACGAGCTTAGTTTCCCTCGACCCTCGAAGACAGCGGTTATCTAGACGATAAATATTTTCAACTGTTCGTCAAAAGAGGTTTTGCAATGCCGATGAAACCACTGAATCATTTCTAGCAACAACGGATATCTCTGGCCGTGTATAATTTCAGTATGTGAATTTAAATTCTTGCTCGACGCCTAGTGACCTAATAATTCGAATAAACAAAAAGTATACGGATTAACATTTTTTAAATTTAAATATTTAAAATTTGAAAAATTAAAAATTTGAAATTTGAAATTTGATATTTGAAATTTGAAATTTGAAATTTAAAATTTGAAAATTTGAAAATTTAAAATTTGAAACTGAAAATTTGAAATCTTGGTGCAGAATAAACCAAATAGAAGTGGTGGCAAACTACCAATCCTTGAAGTTTGAATAACACTAGCAACAGAACTATACATCGGTATTTAATGTGAGTACTCAAATAAATCAATAATGCTGATGAATCACAGTAAAGAATAAGGTGTAATCAAAAATAGCATTGAAACGTCGATAAAGCGAATCGCGGATAATACAGTATTTTTTAGCAGCCCTTTAATTTTTTACCGCTCGGTCGATAAAGCGAATCGCGGTCGGCGGCATATATTTGTCGAGGTCAGGAGCTAGGTCCGTAACGATTTTGCATTCGAATTCAAGGTTTTCACGGAAACGAAGTACGGAAGATGTTAGTAGTGATTTGGAAGCGTCATCTGCGTCGTCGTCGTTATTGTCTTTCGTCGTGTTCGTGGTCGTGCCAAAGGCGAACGTATGGCAACCTCGTCAACCTCGATACGCCTTCGCCAATGATAAGATAAAAAGGTTAGCGTGTGTGCACGTTTCTAGCGGAGACTGAAACGTGGGCGTTGTTGCATTTCGCTTTACTGCTGTACACTTCGTCCCTCTTACCTTTCTTCTCGGCAACGTCTATTCTGCGCCTTCCTTTTCCCCTAGCCGCGTTCCCTCTCTATTCCCCCAGCCTGTCGCGAGAGGAAAGCGTTAAAGGGGTGACGGTGTGACGTACAAAATCGGACGATTCTCGGTGAAACGAGAGTTTCGTGCTGCGAGGTTAGCCACGGGCTCACAGGTATGCGCAGGTATGCACGAGTAGGCGCCATCCTGCGACCGCCCACGGAGAAGGTATACTTCTGTGTTCGTACGTGGGCAAGCGAGCGATGCGACCAACTGTGACGCCTAACCTATGTATATGTATACGTACTATACAATCACGAGCAAGCTTGCCTCCTAGAACTTTCCGATGCGTCAAGCTCTCGCATTCAAGCATAGCTTTCATTTTTTCGTCTATGATCAAACATTACGTAAGTGCAATTTTCTCTGATCCACCATATTTTTTAGTCGCTTAAAACAGCCATGATAAAGCATAGAATTAGAAAAGATTGAGGTTTCTCCTGACGTTTAAACACGATATACTAATCGCGAATGAAATTTATTTCGTGTTGCGACGTTCAAAGATCACCAGAATACCGGAATTCTACGCTCACCGCTGATCGCTACTGTTCATGCAGGCGATTAGATTTGAAATTCTCGCACACATGGATGGCAATGTGTGCGATGCAATCACGAGCACGCAGCGACGAAGATGTGTGCGTCGGTGCACGTGTGGCGCTCTCCCAGTTAGAGTGTACGTAAATAAACTTCGGTTATAAAGACGAGCCCTCGATTTCAGCGAGTGTCGCTCTTCACTACGAACAACAGGATGGACATACATAATTCTTGCCACGCGAGAAACCGCGATTGACCACATTTTCCCCATTCAATTCCGTTCCGAGATTCCAGCACCATATGGAACGATTGCCATTTAGTGGAAAGAAACTACTGATACGTTCAAGTGACAGCGTAATTCGGTGCTTACGCCAATGAGCAGAGATAGCAGAGGAAAGATAAAAGTAGCATTAAGGTTTGTGAACAAAGTGTAATCGGTCGAGCGCAATAAGGAAAGACTGCTTTGACACCAGTTTATTTCAACAGAATAGATGGGAAAGCTGTAGTTTTCATTGGACAGGAGCCAGCTACATGAAAACTCGAACAATTTCAGTCCCAGAAGAGATTCAATCAATCGTTCCCGCAAAGTAAGCGACGCAGGCGACTGCCAGTCTGGTCTCTGCCAAGAACCCTCGAACGTGGCTTCTGTGCTCGAGAAGAATTTCTATGCCGAGACAGACAAGGACGACGAAAAGAGAGGGACCGTCTAATGTACTTTTTGCCACGAATCACGACCGCCGACGCCCTTTTCTTTCGCGCTCGCATTCTCACGTGGCTCTTACCGCATAAGTAAGGTAGGTAAGGGCCACGAGCAGTATGCCACAGGACTCAAAGGTGAGGTGTCGCAAGTCGAGCCGCTGGTAAATAGGAGCGCCCCGTCTCGCTTCCTCTCGAACACACCGGCTCTGTCCCTCGGCTTCACGCAGCGTGTACCCACACACGAGTACGTGAAAAGAGAGCAAGGAAAGCGAACGCTACGGAGTCGAGGCGAATGGTCGAGGAAGAGAAAGAGAGAGAGAATGGTCGACGTACATCATTTGGGCGCCGAGAAGTCTGGCGCGACCAGGCCAAGCCAGTCCAGGCCAGAGGCGCGTCTCTGGTTACGCGACCATTTGGGGCGCCAACCATGGGAGGCCGAGGGGCGAGTCGGGGGCAGGGGGGATCGAGATAGAAGGGAAAAATCATGGGAGGGCAAGGAGAGGGAAGCGGGCCCGAGAGGGGCCGGGTGAAGACGTAGGTAGGCGTCCGTGCATCGCTGGGCGAACCGGGGAATCGCGCGTAGGGTGGTGTAGAGGAAGGAATGAAGGGGGAAAGGGGGCGAGGGGGAGAGAGATCAACGACGGGGCCCCTGCAGGCTACATTCCAGCGGGACGCGAGTTTTCAAACATGGCTACCCGCGTGAATGTAGGTCCACGACCGATTCTACGACACGCACGCACACATCGACTTTACGAGCTACTTTGATCTCTTTCGCTCTTTCTCTCCTCTCTTCTCGTCCCTCTTCTCTCCGTTCCACCTTTGTAATCTGCTCGAACGATTCCCTCCCATGGCGCGCTCTTTCCCCCTAATGCCTGCTCCGTCACACGCTTATACAGACACCAACCCAGAAAATCCCCTTGCCCCTTTACACCATCGGGTTCTTGGTGTCCCCTCTCCCCCCGCGACAACCCGGACGGCCTGGCCGACCGAGCTGGCGACACCCTGTCTGGCAAGACCGGCCGACGGACAAAGGAGGGGGAGCCTGGCCGCTGCGTTGCCACGTCCTCGGACTTCGGGCTGCGCCTACCTTCGGCCCCAAGGACAAATCCGATGAACGTGCCAGCCGTCGTGGCGTACTTAGGCGACTGCCGGTCTGCTACCGCCGCCGCGGCCGCTTTCCACACGACATGCCTCTTACCGATATTATTCTCGACCAAGCTACTGTTATCCAGCTCCCGGCCGAGCGGGACGCTGACGATGCTCGTCAGCTTCGCCTCTGCGATTGTTCCCCGCTTACGTATCTCGATTACTTCGATAAACCCGAAACGAAACTCGAGCCTTTCGAAGAGCAGCTCAAAATGCCCGAGCGATGAGTCGCGCTCATGGAACTATGCGAAGGTCGAATCGTGCTCGGAGGCAGGTACGCTACTCTCATCGCGATATCCTCGACAGGGGCTCGACGTCGACGCGATCGACGGAGCTAGAACGGCTAGACAGATTCTCAGAAACGCGCGGTAGGGGTGGCCGTTCGAAGAACCGCATCAGGATCGGTGGGGTCCGTGGCTTTCTGCTGGTGACGCGGAATCGTGGAAATTTACGAGGCCTCGGCTCGTGCCTCTCTATCCGACGTATCTCGCTCGCTCTTATTCATCAAAGTATATACTAACGCACACGGTTTGCGTCATTGCTCGCAGGTCTCTCCGCGTTCGTTTACTCGCGTCGCGGCCTACGTGCAGCTCAACGACATGGCAACCGCGCGAAAAGCTAAACATATTAACTGTCGGCTCACGCCACAAAAACATGATCTCATTCCACGGCGCATATATGCAAGAAACTCGCGAATCGTATGCTCGCATCGAAGCCTCATTCACGGGGAACTCCAGAGAGGAACGGGAGGGCACGTGAAACGAAAATAAGAACGTGAGGAAAGTAAAGAATAACTGACCAGCAAAGGCTCATAACGGTAAGCCAGCAGAATGTTGGTAATAACCGGTAAGAACAATACAGATCGCATTACGCTGGCAAGATTATAATAGGGACTACTTCAACCCTAACGAGACTACCATTACCAGTAAGCCGACCTGGCTACAACCGTTTTTCCTAGAAGGCGAAATCCCCTTGCCTCGCCGGCCTTTCCCCTTACTCGAGTGCCAATAAAACTTCCTAGACGATGGTCGTCAGAGTTGGCGCTCGCCACGGCGAGCTTTCAAGAACCGTATACCGTATGCGAAGCCTGACGTAGGTCTTCAACGATTTAACCTAGATAACGCGCTTAATCTCGCCGGACGGAAAAAAGCATTCGTAACTCGACCTACCGTCTACGATTTCTACGATACTTATTTTGGTCGCGATCGGTAGCTCGAGGGATCGCGACAATATTCCGCGCGGCGAGCGGCGAGCGGCGAGCGGCGAGCGGCGAGTCGCGGGGCGTCGAGGAAACGAGAAAAGGTACGGCCGAAGTCGAGGAGAAAGGCGAACAAAAATCGAGGCTCCAAGCTGGCTGCCACGGCGAGCTGTGGCAAGCAGCGAGCAGCGAACGGGCAGCCAGTCAGACGAGCACGGCAGACAACATGGCGCCGAGAGCGTCGTCACGCCGGCGTGACGTTTCCCGCGCGCGTCATTAACGGAAGTGAGCACACAAAATGGCGGAGTTTTACGGCGCTGAGGTGTGAAAGGGAAGAGAGAGGCAGAAAGAACGCGTACACACACGCAGCCAGTCGATGGGGAGCGGTGTGGAGAGGGAGGGGGCGGGTGGGGCGCCTACGGGTGCGGGCAGTCAGGCAGGATGACGAGAGAGCCGTAGAAAGAGAGGAGTTAGTTGGTGGAGGTTAGGTCGGTTAGGCGCAAAGAAAGAAGAATGACTGGTGGCCGGCGGCGGTGGACTCTAGCGCCTGTACTGCTCTCGAGTGGGACGTTGGCTGATGCGCGTGTGTGCGTGTTGCGTGCGTGCGTGCGTGCGTGCGTGCGTGCGAGGGGCGCTTGCTGAATCGTGATAGACGAGGAGAGACGAAAGAGAAAGGTAGAGAGAGGGAGAGAGAAGTGGTAGGGGAAGCGCGGAGAGAGACCGAGAGAGCGGTGAAGAGGCAGCGAGTGGCTCTCGCGCGAGGCGGAGAGAGAGAGCGCGAGTGGGAGGAGGAACGAGAGGGGAAGGGAAAGAGACCGTTTCAGTGGGAAGCAGCCGCAGTCCTCGGGTCTGGTGGGGATGAAAATTAGTTACGGCATCTACCAAGAGACCTAAAAGGAACTCCGTGCGCGGCGCGGCCAGGCAAGCACTCTTCGTGCAATGTTACGCGTTAAGGTACCCCCGTGCGTCGTTGGCAGTGCCCGGTTTCGAAGCTGATCGCCGTCATTATCGCCGTCGTTCTCGTCCCCGGTGTTGTCCGCCGTGTGACGGTCATCGACGTCACGTCAGCGAAAGAGTTCTGTGGGTGCGCGCGCGATACCACGCATTATTATGGCTCACGGCGTGAGCGAGGTGCTCGGTGAGGGGAACTCGGTGAAAATGGTGCATCAAAAACAGCAGCAGCAGCAACAGCAGCAGTCGGTAGTGCATCAGCAGCAGCAGAACGCGAGGAAATCTGTCGGAGTGATGGGCAGCAGACGCATATTCGCGCCGGCCTTCAAGCTCAAGGTTCTCGATTCGTACAGGAACGACATCGACTGTCGTGGAAACCAGCGAGCGACCGCGAGAAAGTACGGGATACATCGGCGTCAGATACAGAAGTGGTTACAGTGCGAGGACAATCTGAGAAACAGCTGCGCCGAGAGTGGAAACGCAGGAGTGGTCTCGACAAGTGCGATACCTTCCGCTGGTGTTCCCAAACAGGATGGTACCGTCGTCGTGACGGAAGCCACGGGGCCTGCCGTGACTCCAGCAGCGCCGGCCTTGAACCTCAGCCTCGCCAGACTGCACGGCGACGAGCTGGCTACACAGCAAGGGCCCCCACCTCTTCTTTCTCGTCCTCCTCATGGTGGTTCACCCTCTTCGCCCGAATATACCGCTCAATCCACCACGGCCACGGTCCTGCCAGTTCGCCTCGACTATCAGGAATATTCTTCCACTCAAGAGCAACGTCAACGTCTATCTCGAGAGGTGGACGAGCGAATACAAGTGGCGGACTCCGTCCATAGATACCCGGAAACGCGCGTAGATCAGGAACCCAGTTACTTTGTTCTAAACTCGGACGAGCAGCGAGACGTCGACAATTCGTCGTCGTTCGACGCCCGAAACGAGGTGAAGGTGTACCAAACTTTGACCAGCTATCGCGTGCCCACTCGGCAGGAGCACCGATACGACGTCGAAATAATCGGCAGCACGGTCCATCATCATCAACAACAGCAGCACTGTTCACCGAGTCATCTTCGATCCCCGCAGAATTACGGGGACGTGGATTCCTCTGTGGACGGGAAATCGTACGGTTTGCTGCTAGCGCCGTCGATGATAAAGAGCGAGCGAGCGAGCCCAGACTCGGCGGCGACGCCAGGGCCGTGCGAGTCCACGAGCGAGCCCAGTATCGCGAGGCTCCCACTCTCTCCAGTTTCGCATCAAGCGAGTAGCAGCAGCAGCAGCAGCAGCAGCAGCAACAGCTCCACAACCACGTCCGTTCACTTCGATTCCCCGCGGGCCTCGGTGAGTCCTCCGTTCCCGCACGTGCACGTGCATGAGCACGCGCACGCACACGCATCCCCGACGCCGGATTCCGAGAAGCCGATCCGAGAGACGAAGGAGACGACGGGCCGCAACGGAGAGAAGGGAACGGAGGACGTCGCGGAGGAGGCAGAAATCGGTAGGGCGGTGGTCAAGGAAGAATTGCGCGTGAAGGAGGAGGAGGAGGAGGAGGAGGAGGAGGAAGAGGAGGCCAGCGAGGAGGGAAGAGAGGCTGCCGCTGCATCTTCGTACGCCGATTATCAACGACCACCTGCTGATTCGCGGCCAGCCAGCCCCGTGGTACACGATCAAGAAGGATATTCCTTGCCCTCGAGCCCTCGCGGCCCGACCAGTTCCGGGAGATCCAGCAGCAGTTGCTCCGACAGCGAAATGGACCCCCTCGATTGCTCTTCCGGCAGCCAGAATTCGGGCAACGACCTCGCTCGGAGGCGATCCTTCTCTCTGAGATTCAAGCTGGACGTTCTAGATGCTTTCCATCGGGACGTCGGCGTGGCAGGAAATCAGCGCGCCACCGCGAGGAAGTTCGGCATTAATCGTCGACAGGTACAGAAATGGTTGGGCCAGGAAACGGAGCTCAGGGGCGAAATCGCTGTTCGTGGAAACTCGCGGCAGCGGCTGGGCCCTGTGCAGGATGCCGCTTCCGGTGAGTCACCGGTGGATCTGAGGACATCGAACTACGCTTCCAGCTTATCGCAGGATCGAATCGAAGCCGAGTACGAGCGATCGCCTCCGCCGCCCTTGTACTGCTGCGACGTCGGTTCCTCCTCGTCGCAGCATCTCTCTTACTACCAGCATCCAGCAGCGATGGATCCGTCTACCGAGAACGAGCCCGCAGTCTCGTGCACTCTCTCCTGTTGCATGACGACACCAGCGACATTGTCTTACCAGGAAGTCTCCATAAGAGGATCTTGCTATCCGGAGTCGCAGACCAGGTTGTACTGTTATTCCCCTAGAGAGTATTCCTCCGAGATTACCTCTATTGCTGAACCATCGGAGGAGCTGTCCTCGCCCCTCAAGAGGCAGCACTGCACCCTTTCGTGCTGCTACGAGCCCCTGAAGTCGCCGAAGAGGCTCTGCCTGGAAGCAGAACATCCACTGACGAACTCCTGCCAGGACGCGCCACCTCAGGATACGCCTCTTTGCCTGGTCAAGCCGAAGAGGCTCGTCGACGCGTCGCCGTCGAGGTCGGAGCCAGTGACGAGCACGGTTCCAACACCACCCGCGTCCGCTGTGCCTCCGCCTCAAGGACCAACTTCCAAGAAGGACGCGATCCTGTTCAAGCCGTATCTAGACAATCCTGTGAGTAAGCCTGCAAAGGAGTCCTCGATCCAGAGGGGATTGTCCCCCGTCAGCAGTCAGACCATCGTCATCAATAACAACAACAACTGCCAAAGTATCTGCAACCTGAACGAACCCAGAGGCCACGACTACGCTCTCGAGCTTAGTTTGAGGCTGCCAGTGTCCTGGAGGACTCACCCGAGTCCGTACACAGAGTTCCCGCAGGTCAGGAGCGCGTTCGTTAGGTATCCAGCGAGTCCTCATTACAGTTAATTCGAACACTCTTTCTACCTTCGATTCAGGCGAAACAGAGGCGATGGTTTTTTTCTACAGAATTCCAGATACTCCTAGAACCGTGAGAGAAGATGCTTGTTCAAATGAATCGACACTTGGAGCATCGAGGAATAGATTCTCGGAAAGCAATTTTAAAATTCTCTGACTCGTTTCGTAAGTTTCATGTTATATTGACAATCAATTTTTAATTTTACATTTTGAGGCGAGAGAATCCGATTTCCTCGATGCTCTTATCGAAACGAGGACACCTCGAAGGGATTCACCGACGAAGGATCGATTGGTACGTGATCCACGACACGTAAGTCGTGTGCCACGTAAGCATTTATCGTTTCCACGAATCGTCGGTGCCCAGTTATACATCACGATAAAGGCTTAATCGGCCATTGGACGAGCCGAGGCGTGGAAGGAGATTATACATGGTCGCGTTCTCGGCTAGCATCTTCTTCCAACTTCTCCAGATTCTACTTACCCCTTGCTCCCCTTGCGTTTCCACCTCCTCCCCTCGAGCGTCCGCAAACAGATATCCCATCGAGAGTTTTTTTTCACGTTGCTTTATCGCGTCGAGATTAGCGTCGAGTCGCTATCGGCTAGGCCGTTTAGAGGTCGCGTGGATTCACTATAATTACAGAATTATGTCAGTCTCTCGACGCGATACCGATCGCGCGGAAAAACTTTCGCAGAGCAGAGTGACTTCTCGCGTTATGCAACCCGATAACTATCACATTTTTTCGTCAATTACGCTTGCAGTTAACACCGAATTGTCTCTCTGCTCTTCTGTTCTGCTTCCACGATCTCGTCAGTTTCCTGGTAATAACATTTTCCGAGAACATCCATCGCCGTCCTTGTCTCGCCTCAGTCGAGGATCGATGTTAGATATCGTTGTTTAATTGCTCAAAGAATTTCTTCCATGCGCGCACCTGTGCCACGCGCGATGCGCAAGTATTACGACAGGGTGAGATCTCCGTTAGTTTATCTCTCGTTTATTCGTTCTCTCCCCGCATGCTCGACCAGCTATTTTACAATTTCCCTCTTCGTTCCTATCTTTCTTCTTGGAATACACGGAAGAGTCGACTCGACTTCAGGTGCATCGTCATTTTCACGAAGAGAAATTGTAACATATTAATCGTAGCCGCAAACTGAGTCGACTCTCCCGTTGGACGACTAGAGTCAGAGGAGGAAAGGAAGGAATGGATACAAAGCCTCTCGTGCCTTCATTGACAAACCATTGAGGTCGATAGCGAGGAGAGAATTGAAGAGCACGAGATATCGTTCCGAAAAGCCCGCGTGCCTTACTACCGTATTCGTATCAAGACTGATTCACCTGGATCGGCGCCACGAAATTACTCGTAAACCGTTCATTTACGTTTACGAATAATTGAAAGTCATCGCATCGAGTGAGTCACCTCGAGCGAATACCTGAACTACACAGAGACACAGTGTCGTAGCACCATGCGTTTAGGGGATAGAATCCTTCGCCCGTGGAACGTCCGACGGACTCATTTTCAGTGAATCGTATAAATTATTTACGTCTAGCGCGCGTCGACGTTCCTAGGGTGTCTCCGTCGTAATCCCGATCGGTGCATTCCGATTCTCGAAGCGATAACGCGCTCTTTTTTTATCACCGTACGACCTTTCCACGTCACCCGCGCGGTCATAGAAAGAAGAGGCTCTGAATCACCTGGAAAGTGTCGGAAATTCCGCGATAATGTCTATCCGCTCAGAACCGATCACTATCGTCCGGACCGATTACGAGAAGATAAAGCTCTGTAAACGTCACGAGCAACGGCCCGTTTGCGTTGACTCGCGGGGGAGGATAATTTCCCCGCGGGAAAGCGAAAATAGCGTTCCGCGAATCTTGCGGGGCGATTGAGCTTGTCGCGGCGAAGAAGAGCAATTTTGCAAATTACCGTCGCAGACGGGCCGGTTACGTCAATGTTTCAATATTCCAGCTCGTTCGAGCTCGTTTCCAGCGCGCGAACCATCTCGCGCGTTGCGACACTCCGCGCATTATCGTTCAACGAAACGCGGGTCAACGATATTTACCTGGCACGCGCGCGCCGCGAGAAAAACATATCAGAAGACTGTTCGGTGTCTTTTCTAGAACGCAGTCTCCTCGAGAATCGGAACGCTGGGGAATCGGGAGAAGAGATCTTATTATAGCCTTGTCCACGGTCGTCGGTGGGGTCAAGGTGGGGCAATGTACAATAAAATGTAGCGTAATCGTAAGCCATAATGAATTACATAATGCCATAATGCTGTTTTACATAACGAGAGCGTATACATAGCGTCGAATCGACTGACGAAAGGAGTCGTGTGTTCGATGGCGCGAGAAATAAATGCGTGACTGCGTGAGTACGTGATTGCGTGTGTTCACCGTGTGTGCACAGCCCACAAGAGTCTATTAATCGAGGCATAAAGCATGTATAAGCAATATTTTTTAAGTGCATAAAGGTGTGCGGACGGAGGACGAGAGCGGGGAGGGGGAGAAGACAAAGTTTGGTGGGCGCGCCCCCGCGTTTTCGAGTCCGTACGCACGCGCGTAAAGACAGAACGAGGTAATGTCGTAAGCATAATGCTCGTGTATTGTACGTGTACAAAGAAATTTATATATAGCATTGAGAGATAAGGAGAAAGAGATAAAGAATGAATGAGAGATAGAGAGAGAGCACGTATATTATATATGTATACATAATTATATAGATATATATATATATATATATATATATATATATAAATTGAAATATTATATTTTAATACGAACAACTTATACACCGACGAAACGCCTCTCGAACTCGCCCCGGTGCCTTTTTAGATTGCTCGTGCCTTATAGCTTCGCGCGAGGAGGAATCAAGGACCAAAGCGTCTCGCGTCCTTAGAACGAGCCACGTTACACTTTTCCGTTTCCTTTGTGGCCTCGGCGGCGAAGAAGCGTTCCACGATGAAGAGAACACCGGTGACTCGCCCGAGCGTGTAACGATAATCAGTATTCAGATTTATTCAATTTATTTATTATCAGTCGCCGCTTCGTTCGGCCATGCGCGTTGTTTTTTCAGCGAATAAACGATCCAAAAGAAGAGAAATCTGCGTATATGGAACACCTCACCTTTCGTTCACTTCCCTCTTTCCCTTCGATGGTTCTCACCCCAGTCCATCTCTTCGATTACTCTACCTCGTGATTCGCGGTTCGGGAATAATCCTGGAAAGCGTGCACTCGTTCTGAGGGTCGAAAGAGTAGCTTTCGAGCTAATAAGACAAGAAAGAATTCGGGTTCCTCCACCGAGGGGCAGCTTACAGTGTGATAATCGATGAAATCGTTCATCTATTTCTCTTTCCGCGCGATATTATTATCGTTGATTCCGTCATTCGCGGAATTTCCATTTCGATGGCATAATTCGCCCAGTTACAAACCATATCCATTATCGTGATTCACTGACAGGAAGACAGCGAGTGAACGAGAGTGATAGACTGAAGCGTTAAGAGGAAGAGAGAAAGAATGATTGACGATTTCAGTGTACGGTGAAACAGACATCGTGACAGGTCATTTTTTTGTACGCTCCAAGGAACAAGAATCATTGTATCAAATATTGTATTATATACACACACCACCGTAGATTATATTCAGATAGAATATTAATGAACTTGAGACAAAATATAAGAGACTATTTTAAAAGTAATTTCGATGATATTTATAAAATTAATGACTGCTATTCATTATTAAGAACCCTTTCATTATTATCAACGAGAATTCACTGCAGTTTCCTTTCCTCATCCTTTTTCTACTGATAAGAGGAAAAAAGAATCGACTCAATGGATTATTCACACTCAGAGTACGTGCTTCGCTATTGTATTTAAAGGAACGAAGAAAAAATGCCGTATGAACTTCCTATCGCTTCTGGTATTTCACCGAGTGTCTTTTATTTCTAAACTAAGTTATAATCTTATCTAGCGAAACCTTTTACCTATGATGCATCTTTAAAAGACTGGTAATTCTTCAAATCATTCGTTCGAACTTGCTCAGAATCCATATTATCAATTCCCAATGCTAAAATTTTTTCTCCTAATTAGTCCCTTTTTGTCGTACTTTGTTTCACACGAAAGAAGACTCAAAATCATGCCGGGAGATAAGCAAAAGCCAAAACCTGACTGAAATGCATTGGAAATAGTCACGTTGGATGCATACATGCGCACAGTTGTCGTGCAAGCGATGCAATCGATGCATTGTTTCCGTTATCGCGGCCGATTAGTAGCAACCGTGAATCGACGATCGCACACGTACTCGCTAAACTTTCTAGGCACGCAACCGCATATTTGTCCTTACATTTGTGCAGTCGCTGTTCGCTAACGATACACTTGTAATGATAAATGACGTAAATGTCAATTTGCGATTTGCAGCTTCTCCGGTTTTAATTATTGAACACCTGATCGCTTTCAGGTATCAATACTTCATGTGACAATAAAGAACCACTTCATGATGTAAGTGTTTTATGATTTCTATGCGTGACTAGGTGGTTAGGCCATAATGTGCAACAATTAAATTGAAAATATAGTGAGAGATAACACATTTGTCAATACCGATATGTTACGAATAAAACATATTTCGAAATTTCATTTCAAATCGCGCAACAAGACTTAATCCATACTTATAAGGCCGTTAATCCTATTCCTCTGGAATTTCTTAATGTGTAGGTTTGCGAAAGCTCTTAAAAACGTCATGATATGTTACACTGGTTCTCGGGTTATCGACTGTAGTAGCGTTGCAACTCTGATTGAACGATATTTCTTTAGTATTTCTTTGGAAACATATTGAGTCTTATCATTTCTCTCGCGAATAATGATACACTTCTTTGAATCGGGAGTATTTATACAATTTAATGATCTCAGTGACAAAGAAGGAATATAAATTTGAGTTCAGATGTTTGCCGAATGTCCCCTACATTAAATGGCAATAACGACCGCTGTGCGTTTTTATTGAGGCCATCGCGTACGCACAGAGTAGACCTTGAATCGAAGTATAACTGATGCAACGCTTTAATCAGAGCCAATAAATGTCACCGACTGGTGCAATGCAATTAGGAAGGGTGCAGTGGCACGTACTAGCAAATATCCGCCCTAATGCTGACTCTTGAAGAATGCGTTCATCGTTTGTACACAGAAATCAGTTTGATCTACATTGCAAACTTCCAGTCATTAAGATCAAGTAAATGGCTCTACTCTAAACGTTAACATTGTAACTGTGCTGTGCTAGATCTTTACTCTGTTTCGTATGCAACCACGATAAAAACTACTGTCTACGATACGTGAAAAAATTCGTGACAGAATTCCTTGTGTCTGGCGTCTCCAACCGGAAATTCGAAAAGGATACCAAAAAGTTCCTGGCTCGATTCCAACAGTCGACCAACGTGACTTCTGTCTGTGAGTCGAAGATCAGCTTAGCGACAAACTCTCGTGTCTCGATTCAAATATTCTTACCGTGTTCTTCTGCTTCACTGGTCGATATCTATTTAAACTGCAAATTGACGGAGCTTTTGGAAAGGTAGGAGACTGTATTTTGTCGAGAATCGTCAAGCAAACGGAATTGAGAAACATCAGTCGAGAAATAATCGGTGTATCATACTAAATAATTAATTGTATATCACGCACATTTAACTTTCATCGTATTTATTGATAAGGAGAAAGGTAGACAGGGCTCGAAATGACGAGAACATCACTATGTACTGCTGTAGAAAAGTACAGTCTGAGTTTATTTTTGTCGTATACAGATTGTATACATATATTTACATAGGATACGTATATTTTTCTTTCCAATATTTCATCTTCTAACAATCGTCTCAAAACATGAATTTTTTTTCAGTTAATAATTGTATTGATTTTCTGAGGAAAAGAGTCATTGCAGGTATCGAAGGTTACGGACTACAATTACACCAGAGATTGTTTTAGCTGGTAAAATGATATCCCCGTTTCTGGTTACAGGTTTCGCAGTTTGAGAGTATTGGTGAAGAACATCTGTAAATGACGGAGCACTATGAATCGCCTGAAGTAAACATTACATTGACCAAAGAGGAGATTCATAAGAGATACCAAGATACTGCTCTAATTATATTTAAAGTAATTTTTTACATAACATTTTATACTGTATGAACTTATATATCAAGCTCCCAAGCTTCTCGTATAGTATGTATATATTTTTAATAATTCGTATCTACTTTTTTGACTAATAAACATGTTTAGGAGCAAGAAAAAAAGAAAGACGTTGTTAACTATTTGTCTATTGGAACCAGCCGTAGAACTATGGAATACAGTAGTTATGGAAATCAACCAGTTATAATTCGAAGACCAACTGGATCAACCTTGCCTCAAAACGAAGGAAACATATCTTCACAAATATTAAGAATATACCGTAAACCTCGAGATAGTTGTGTGATACATTAATTCATGTCACATTTATACACCTCTATCACTAATACAACATTTATTTATGTAACTTATTTATACTAATATATTAAGATGCGAAAAATCTATAATTTGAAAACAATGTTATTTCACTACGCTACATTATTCCATACCACCTTTACTATTTCACATTACACTCACACTACTCCCGACCCCGACACTGCTCAACCCTACTCCCGACACTCCTCCACATTACCCCCAGCACTACTCTAAGCATAACACCGCACTACCCCCAGCACTATTCCAACCACACTAAACCACACTACTCCCAGCACTACTCCAAGCACTACATCATACTACTCCTAGTACTATTCCACATAACTAGACACTAATTCCAACACCACCTCCAGCACTAACTCCAACACTACCATTCTCGACATACACTAATCCTAAAACAAGACATCTTACAGCTACATAATGCCAAAATTTTGAAAATTGCTTCATGCGAAAATAGAAATTAACAAGTGGCGCCATCTATCGGGGAAACTTGGAACTAAAATTAGAAATTTTATTTTAGTTCTACCCTTTCGCCGCTAGATGGTGCCACTTGTCAATTCCAAAAATTTCCGAAAATGCTCGCCACGAAAATGGGAATTGACAAGTGGCGCCATCTAGCGGTGAAGGGGTGGAAATAAAAATAAAATTTCTAATTTTAGTTCCAAGTTTCTCCGCTAGATGGCGCCACTTGACAATTCCGAAAATGCTCCCCACAAAAATGGGAATTGACAAGTGGCGCCATCTATCGGGGAAACTTGGAACTAAAATTAGAAATTTTATTTTTAGTTCCACTCTTTCACCGCTAGATGGCGCCACTTGTCAATTCCGAAAATGCTCGCCACGAAAATGGGAATTGACAAGTGGCGCCATCTAGCAGCGAAAGGGTGGAACTAAAAATAAAATTTCTAATTTTAGTTCCAAGTTTCCCCGATAGATGGCGCCACTTGTCAATTCCGAAACTGCTCGCCACGAAAATGGGAATTGACAAGTGGCGCCATCTATCGGGGAAACTTGGAACTAAAATTAGAAATTTTATTTTTAGTTCCACTCTTTCACAGCTAGATGGCGCCACTTGTCAATTCCGAAAATGCTCGCCACGAAAATGGGAATTGACAAGTGGCGCCATCTAGCAGCGAAAGGGTGGAACTAAAAATAAAATTTCTTATTTTAGTTCCAAGTTTCTCTGCTAGATGGCGCCACTTGTAAATTCCGAAAATGCTGCACATGAAAATGGGAATTATTGGAAAAACTGTTGGAGATAGTATTAAGTTCAGTGTTCGAAATAGTGTTAGACGCACTGTTGGGGTTAGCGTTAGAGGAAGTATTAGAGCAATATTGGGAGTATCGTTGGAAATAGTGTTGGGAATAGTGTTGGAAGTAGTGTTAGAAATAGTGTTGGGAATAGTGTTGGGTACAGTGTTGGAAGTAGTGTGGGGAGTAGTGTTGGGAGTAGTGTTGGGAATAGTGTTGGAAATAGTGTTGGGAATAGTGTTGGGTACAGTGTAGGAAGTAGTGTGGGGAGTAGTGTTGGCAATAGTGTTGGGAGTAGTGTTGGGAATAGTGTAGGGAGCAGTGTTGGAAATAGTGTTGGAAATAGTGTTGGGAATAGTGTTGGGAATAGTGTTGGGAATAGTGTTGGATATAGTGTGTAGTGTTGGGAGTAGTGTTGGGAATAGTGTAGGGAGTAGTGTTGGAAATAGTGTTGGAAATAGTGTTGGATATAGTGGAGGGAGCAGTGTTGGAAATAGTGTTGGAAATAGTGTTGGATATAGTGTGTAGTGTTGGGGGTAGTGTTGGAAATAGTGTTGGGAATAGTGTTGGATATAGTGTGTAGTGTTGGGTGTAGTGTTGGGAATAGTGTTGGGAATAGTGTTGGAAGTAGTGTGGGGAGTAGTGTTGGAAATAGTGTTGGGAGTAGTGTTGGGAATAGTGTAGGGAGTAGTGTTGGAAATAGTGTTGGGTATAGTGTTGGGTATAGTGTTGGGTATAGTGTTGGAAATAGTGTTGGGAATAGTGCTGAAGGTAGTGTTGGTAATAGTATTGGAAGTAATGTTGGCATTAGTGTGAGTGTTGGAAGTTCTGTGCAGTAGTGCAGTGCAGCGTAAGGGTACGAGTAGATTGTAATGTTGCGTTGTTACATGTGATGCGTTGATAGGCTGTATTTACGATGGGATGCTAAAATTATGTTATAATGTCGAAAAAACTGTTATATGTTATTGTATAACAGTATGGTTATAACATTTGAGTAAGAATATTTTTTAAAGCCACTTTATAGTAATAAAGAAGTTTATTATAGTATATCTTCAAATGATAATGTTTGCAGAATTCATGATAATTTAAAATCATTAGATTGTAAATAACATAATAAATAGTCCTTTGCAGGTTTATAAGTATTTAAAGAATATACATTGTAAAAAGACTTTTTTTTATAACAAACAGACAGTCTTGCTGTTTTATATCATTACAGAACAAAATGTAAAAGATCTACAAAAATTTAGATCAGATGTAAATACATAAATGAATACATTATATACAATTTTACTGATTACAATGTGGGTTTTTTAATCATTTGCACAAGTATTTGTGATGTGACTGAATATGTTCTGAATATTACACAAGGAAGTTTAAAAGCTTAATAATTATGATAATAGAATCTGAAATACTGCCTTTCCATGGACTTACGTTCGTGTATTATCAGAATATATCATCTAGAATTTACCCACTTTTATGTACTTCTGAAGCAAAATTGGAATATTTTTTAGAATTTTGTGTAAAACAAGATTATACTAAAATTTATAAGAATAAAGACATTCATGATATTTGCTTTTGAATTGAGGTACCACCAGTAATAGTAAGAAAAGCTAGCAACGAATTATTTCCTGAATTTCCATTAACAATTAAGTAAGCTGATGTTCACCTATGGGTTATGTTACAACCAAATGCAAGAAATTATCAGGATAGCTTAAATGTTCTGACATCCACTGAAGAGGTGTTTCCAAAGGAGGAACAATGCCATGAGTCAGTACAGTGACTAAAAAGGAATGTATATAATAAAGACACAGTACTAATTACACAAATGATACAAAGATAATAAAAATTTACCATTTTCCTGGTCTGGAAATACTTCATTTAATAAATGCCTTAGTGTTTTCCTTTGACCTTCTTCATTCACAGGTTTCACAAGTTTCTGCACATAAGTGTCTTCACTAGTGTAGCAGCGAAATGGTATGTATTTAAAACCTTCTTCACTATTGCTACTTTCCATTATTTTTCGATTTATAGACCAGAATTGATCAAACTTATCATTGAGTAAACCAGACCACAACTGATTCAGATCTTTCTTTTGCATACTAGATACAACTTGGCTTCTATGCTTCAATACATCTGCTTCCTTCACCCGAGACATAAAATATGATTCTACAACATCTCTAAAATTACAGCCTCATCAGATATTATAATTTCTTTTTAGAAAGAGGAATTGAATGACAGTTTACTATACCTACTTGTTTTGACAGTGCATTAGCACATTTTCTGGAAATCTTTCAAAGTGAACCACAATATTCCAAGGTAGTTGCACATCATTAGAATAGATATCCAAGAGTACACCAATTGGGTAATGCCATTTCAAAGGAATACCATTGAATTCTAACCACATTTCGTGATCCTGTTTACTGTCACTTTGCTGTATGTGTCTTATAAAATGTTTTCGTACCTAATAATGAAAGCATACAAATAGAAAATGCTGCGTAAGCGTTGCTTACTCAAATACAATTACATTATCGTTATTTACCTTGTCTGTACAAAGTGGAAAATAACTTAACCTAGGCACCATCAGATAAAACGGATCAGGTCCTTGTAATTCACAAATTTCCTCAGAATCAAGGGTAAAGCAGATGGGAATTTTTCCGTCCCAAATTTCTCTCAACACCTCCCTGTCATTTGCCATTGTGCATACGACGATAAACAACGTTTCGTTTCAGTTCATCCGTGCATCCAAATGACAAGTAGATATCCTGAACAAGGTTATGTTTTTCGTCTGCTACAAAAATTAACTACACAACTGTAGACAGCATCGAGTAATCGATATTCTCGAAGTCGAGTGTAGATTTGAAGTTATCATTCGGTCTCAACAGATGGCGCTGTCAATCTCCCAAAAAATGTACAGTCGGTAAACGAAGGACTTTCGTTGCAGTCGATAATGATGAATTTGAATAACGCACTTCGTCATTTCTACATCCAATCATCTTTTTAAAAAACATAAGCGCGAATTGACGAATAATTCAAATGCAAATTGCCATTCAATAAAGCAGTACCTAATTCGTAATGCCATCCCTTTAGTGTGCGGTTCTTCTGCGAAAGAGAACTTTCTCTTGATTATTATTATCGTTTAGTATTGCTAAACAGTAAGTGAAATGAAATGATTAAAGGAAGTACGATAACTGCGCGAAAGTATCGAAGACACGCGTTCTGTTCAAATATAAACAAGCGCGGCTGATTTCTTATCTGTTAAGCGTAGATGTCGGGCGAGTGAACGTATTATCGGTCGAACCTTTGAACTTTGAGAGGGCAAAAAGGAAAAAAATCGCTCTTTCTTTGCTACCGATAAAAGTCAGCCGCTTCGTTCCGTTTGCTTAGACATCCGTGCGTAGACCGTAACGCCAATTAGACCGGTCATTAAGTCGTAACGTGGTTAGACACCGCATCGAGTCGGCACACCTGGTATTCAACCCCTTGAAAATAAAATGGAAAATCAGGGCAGGATAATAAATGAATCACAGTCTTCTGTATGTAAATATAAGGTCAATGTATCTTCTTTTAATTCACTTTCAAACAGTTGTAAATACAATTTTTTGTAACAAAAAGCGATGACGCATTGCTGGTTCTACTACTGAAAAGAAAAAAGAGATCACTGTATTCTCTTTTTCACCCACTTCCTTATCGCTTCCGAGACTTGGGTAGGAAGAAAATTGAACGCGACGCGGCACACTGTTACGCACAAGGAAACAATTGGAAGTTTGATTAACCGCGTGTCCATGCGCAATGGAGTCGTCAGAAAAACAGCGTGACACAGGATTGGAGTGATTACGCGCAACCAGTCGATCGTTTATTTACTTGCGACGAGAAAGAACCGCGGTGGTCGGGCAGTATCGTTCTCTCATTTATCTTTTTATCTTTTTTCTGCGGCCGGCATTCGTTATCGGTCGGTCTGGTAATAACTAGCGCGCGTTACGTAGAAATCGCGAACGAGAGACCGATACCCCATCAATTTTGCGCACAGCTGCACGCGGTGGTGAGTGTGCCTGGCTGGTTCATGTCTGCGAGAGACAGCCTAACCCGCCGCGCGCCGGCTGTCTGTGCCGATAAACGAAAGCATCTTGCGATAAATTCCCATTACAAACAGCGAACAGGGACATGAGGGGGTGTGGCGACTGGGCCTGAATATTTCATCGAGGGGAAGGAAACGGTAGCCGAAGAGTCCACTATCGCAAAATTCCCAACTTCCTTACATAATTAGCACTAAGTCCACAATTGATCGTTAATCACCATTCTTCTATTTTCGTTTTTCTGCATAAATATCAATTTTCATTAAACGTGGGAGGCTTGATAACTGGGAAAAATAAGGATTCCCACGCGAATGGTAAAGTAATCAGCGCGAGGTCGACGATTCCGACTGCGTTTATTCTCAGCAATGGTTCTTAATCGGCTGCGTGAACGTCTCTGGACGATAAACGTAAGAAAAAACGATCTAGGATCGTGGGGATCAATAAGAGAAGGGGAAGGCGGACGTCGACAGACAAAAGCGCAGTCTTTGCTATCTTTTGAGAGCAGCGAGCTAATCTCCTTTCATGCAAGGAAACTCAATCGAAATCTGCGCCGTGTAAATAATTAGAAAAGACCGTGGAGGGTTGTCTTCCTCATCTTCGCTTCATTTTTGACCTCCTTCTCACTGGTTTTCGCGATAAAACCGAAGAAAAGACATTCCGTCCGCAGCCATGCTGACTGCAATAAGAACTTCATTTATAAGATGACCTTCGACCTCGGTAAATGGTACACAGCTATCTTTACGTAAGTCACCACGAAGAGATCTTCTTCATTTCGTTGAAAATAAATGACGGGCTTCTTTGAAGTTCGAGTCGAATCTCCCACGAGAAGGGACAGATGCTGTGTCCAAGTTGTAAGCCAGATCCTCGGAGAGATTCGGCTCGAATGGTGGTTAATTAACACCGAAACAAAGAAGCTGCGCAACGTGGGGCTTTCAGGAATCCCGTCTGATGTAGTATCTGGTCGCTGTTGTCTACGCGCCACCGTAATTTTCGACGTTCCTGACTCCCAGGCTCGCAGGCAACCTTTAATTCTCGACGTTCTCGAAGTCATTGGCCGCGCCCATTGGCTCCTCGATGCCCTCAAATGCGACAGGATTGAGTTTCCAGTGCCTTCGAAACCTGGTCAGATTTCAGAAGTTGGATTTGACGCGTACAGTGACTCCATTCCCCTTTTCTGAAACGCTGCTAAGCGCTAGGGAAATCCAGTGCAGCCAGTCTCCTCGCATGTAAGGTTAATAGAACGTTAGATAGAAGCGTCGAAACGAAGCAAATGACAGCGCAGCGTATGAGCCACACTTCCGGTCCCTCGTAGCCGGAACTGCATGCACGGCCGACTGGCCGTCGCGACGAGGAGGTCCCCGCTCGCGGTGGAACTCGCCCAAAGTCATTTCACGCCCGGTGGAGCGCGGAAACGGTCGTTTACTCGAGATTTTCGTTCATAAATCAAGTCGTAAGCTTTCACCCGCCCCCTTGCCCCTGTCCACCGACGGGGACCGATTCACTCTCTCGGGGGGGTTGCGCGCTATTCAGAGACTTAATCACTGCTCATATGCATCGAGACTGAGAGCGGAAACGGAAGGGTTGGAGTCGCGGTTCCGCTAGGTTTCGTGGGTGAATCTCTCAGCTGACACTATGAACATTCTGGGTCTGCGTTATCAATCGTTTCACGAGAGAAATTCGACGAGTCAGAGGAAAATATTTATCCTAGTTTCGAATGAGTAGGCGAGTCTTCGTCTTACAGGATTTTGGGCAAACAGCCGCCTGTTGCACGGAATCTCAGGAGAGTTTTCTCATGGATGGTGATATTTATGCTTCCTTCGAGGGGAAGCTGTGCTACCGAGAGGACCGTGGAAAACCGTGACCGCGGCATTATTTTGATTTAGAAGAAATCAACAGGTGATCGCCGACAGACGGGTAGCGATGGTCGAAGCTCAGAGACTCTCCTCTACCTGTTTCTCGGATCATTTTCGATGTTATCCCCGCAGCATATGCCCGACATGGGACAGATGGTAAAAAAGTGTTGAACCGAGTCAGAAGCGTGTGACAGGGGACAGTTTAAAGGGACGCTGCTCCAGCCGGCAATCACTGCTGTTTTTCGCTTCAACTTCACACCGACCCGCTGTTACTTTCCATAATTACCCTAATTTTCCTTTTAACGCGGCTCCGCGGCGATATTCGCGTGTCGAAGATCTATAGCTAAACGATACTCGTAAGCTAGCACTATCACCAGGGGGTATATCGTTTCTATTCAGGAGAAAATCTTTGGTGGATAATAGTTCCTCCTCTTTGTCTACTTTTTAAGGCGCAGCTGCTTCGAGCACGTAATTTTCCTCAGAAGAGGCGAAGCTTAGAGTCGATAAGTGGCACTCACTGGGTCGTTTAACGAGTTCTACGAGCGCGAACGCTAGACGCTTCAATCTGAGACTTCCTCTAGGTTTCAGGCTTGCCTATGGCGTCGAGTACCTCTTCTAACAGGGGAGGGTCAACGATCAAATAACCTGGAAATACGTCGTTCAAATCTTTCTATAAAAACGATTAATCACAAACAGCTAGTACATTTCCTTCGTGAACGGTGTACCTAAAGGGATATCCTCCCTAGTTATGGTCTTCCAAGAGGAAAAGAGGATTCGATGCGCCACTTCTAACTCGTGCAACGGTCCAGGCATCTGGGATTTGGTCGACATGGCCAGGAAACGGGAGAAAATTTATGATAAGGTCGAGTAAGCGGATCGAAGAGAAGGATGATGACTCCGTCCCACCTGTACGAATACGAACGTGGATCGGCACCGTGTGCGACACGCGCTCGTTCTCGGTATGACCCAGCTGCCATCCACCTCGCTCTACGAGGAGAAAGGAACGTACAGGTGCGATCGTTAACTCAATTGAACTTTGATAAGTAAAAATGCGCGTGTACTCTTCACGACGCGAGCGAAATGGCTTTATCGTCGCGTTCGTTATCGAGCTTGACTTTCGGCAATCGATTATCGCCAACGGATACCCGCCCTCGCCAAAACTGGACGCGTCAGCATGCACAACGATTTCCATAAATTTCTGCAGCGTAGACGTTCTTGGAATTTATTCACATCTGACAAATAGCAACGAGTCCTGACTCTCGCAGATCGCTAAAAAGGCTCCACCTTTAATCATATAGGTTGGTACTCTATTTAGTGACGTCTACAGGGAAAGCAACCAACGTTAGTAATATGTATTATATGGAAGAAGAAGTAGGAGGTGGCAATTAGTATAGGCGCTGTGAAAAATTTATTTTCGCAATGTATTGTATAATACATTATCTGTATATTTATGCAGTTAGACAAATTCTATTCCAGTGATCGACGATGCGCATCTGCATTGCTAATCGAGCTAATAGAGCCTGCAAACGTGCGACGCAAGGAGAAAAACGGTCGTGCGGGTCTAGGTACGCGTGTGCTCGCGGATGGTGGTTGGCAACGACGAACGGACATCCGGGAAGAAAAGGAAAAGAAAGGATCGAAACGGAGCGCGAGGAGGCGCGAGGAGGCGCGTGTGCGTGGACGGCCGTCCACGCTCTGTGGGACAACGTGTCATTAAATCGAGAAAGCACTCGCGCCGCCTGCACTTGCCGTCCAGGAAGGAGCACCTGACGGTGCCTCGACGCACAGGGTGGATTCTCAACGGTCGGAAACATACCGGCATAGTGATTCCGAGGGTAGCTTCTTCGGCTGGAGGAGGCCCGTTCGATAGATGATCGATAATGAGACGCAGGTGCTTCTCCTTCGCCTCGTATCCGCACGCTCCTCGCCTCCTTTCCTGTCTTTTTTTCTCCCTCGTTCCTATTCTTCTCGCCGTCTTCCGGTATTACCTCGAACCTCCATCGAGCACCGTCTTGATCGGCTTTTCTTCTTTCCTCAGTTTTCCTCTGTCGTCGTTCCTTCCCCGCGCCTGTAAAAAGAGAATTAGAATAAGTAAGCGATCGAAGGAGCCACTTAGAGAGTTTTTCGCGGCGAGCTGCGGGTCTTAACGCGCGCCTGGAAGCGAAGACGAAGGAACGCTCGAAAGGCGAAAAGGGCGAGCGTGTGGTCGCGGTTGACGCAGGAGGCAGCGGGCTCGGGAATATTCAGCCGGGTCTACCGACTGTTCCTTTCCTCCCGTATGGCATTGTGCTGTCGCGGCAAGACGGAGGACGGGTACACGCCGTGAGCGTGGGCCAGCTCCGTGGGGTGGGAGCTGAGGGGTGGTGGCGCTGAAGAAAACGACGGTTGAAAGTCGCCCGGTTTCTCGTGTGGGACCTTCAGGTGGACGTGAAACTTTTTAGCTCTCCACGGCACTCTCGAAGCCGCTCGGGGTGTGCACCTGCTATACACCTGTTGGCCGTTGCTGCTCCTGCTGGCCGCCGTGAAACAAATGCGACCGCGGCTCTTACCACCAACTCTTAGCCCGTCCGTTAGAAGGAAAATCGCTTTGACCTTCTTCGTCGACACCTTGCCCGCGACCAGCGTTCATTTCTAGGCTCCTATCCTCGCGAAATCCCTTCGAGGTCGTGTTCAAAATAACTTTCCTCTCGTTTCGCTTCTCTGGCAACGCGATACGAGCAATCTCGATAATGAAATTGAAACGATTCGTAAAAGCCGATGGTTACTTGATCGACAGGAAGGAGTGCTCGATTATGCAGCGGTTACGTAATTATCCTCCGAGATCAGAGTTCGGTTTAGCCGATTTTAATTGGAGAGCCGTTTCGCGGGGAGATTGACGTAAAAAGCTGGACCCTCGAATTAGCGTCGCATTCCCAAGGAGGAGACCGAAAGCGATCGTAACGATCCATAGTTTCCGGGCGCGAGCCGACCAAGCGCCTCGCCCATTCTTAGACCGTTTCCAGCGAAACCACGGGCAGAAGTCGGTTGAAGGGGCAATTATAGCGAGGAGGGCCATCAGGTACTTGGTAGTAGCGGAGGAGCAGGGTCGAGAGTCGGTGAAATTGGCGGGAGGAAGAGGGAGGACCGCGAAGAAGTGGACGAAGGGAAAGAAGACGAGCGAGTAGGAGGAAGAGATGGAGGAGGAAGGCCTGATACACTTTTAATACGGGATCGAAGGAGCCCCCTGCACAGCAGGTGCACCGCAGGTGATTCTGCTCGTCCTTCTCTCGCCGAGCAGGCTTCCTCTCACGACTCCTCAACCGGCCTGCACCCTGCGTACGCGATCTCCCACAGTGGTGGACTCTTCTTTTTTTCCGCGAGGGGCACACCGACCGATCCTTTCTCGAGCCTGCCTTCCTTTCCCTTCTTTCCTTTCTCCCTGTCTTTCGAGAATCGAGGATTCGATCGTGACGGTTACGTAGGCCGCTTAGATCTTCCTCGAAGACCCTGACGGTCTCGGCGTCGAGTGTTTGAAATTGTTCAAAAAGTAGATACATCCCACTCTTGCCTCTGCCTCTGAGAAGTGGGCAGAGGATTGAGTGAAGGATCTCTGAAGGAGTTGTTCGCGACGAAAGTCGCCTCGTAAGCGTGGGAAAGTCGAGGGGCGCCAACCGTATTCGAGACGCTGGGGGTGGAAGGTAATTGATACGGTCCATAAGGGCCGTGTTTAAATTTCATTAGGGCCCTGATGCCAACTCGGTATTCATTCCGATTCACTGGTTCGTCCACTCGAACGGCCAAGAATTTATCAACCGTGTTCCTCCTCGGTGTCATATCGTTCCTTCAACCAACTCGAAAATTGCATGGGAAAGTGCAACGCGAACGCAGACAACCCTCTTCTTTATCTAAATTTAATCTACGCGTCCTTTTTGCGTTGCAGACACCTTGCGTCAATTAATCCTCTTAATAAAGATGTATCGAGGCTGTTATCATCCGAAAGCACTTTGTATTCAAAGGAATTGTGAAGCAATAACGTGAAAGCTGTCGAATTTCGATCCCGTTGCTAATTGCCGATTCCGTAAAGGAGCTGGAAGATCGAATCTCCCTCATACCAGTCGAGCCACCGACGCGAATGGGCATCGACGAAAAGGTGGCACAATTACAGGAACGAGACGCGTGCGCGTGCTCGCTCAATTGCTCGGCTTTTCTTTCACCGCGGCCGAATTCGGTCCGGGTGGACACGTGCACTCGTGAAAAATGTCCGTTGCACACGAATCGAGCGACACCGGCTTATTGTCCGACGTCGATCACCTGCTCCGCGATGAAGAAATTCTGACAAAGAACATCACAGGTGCCATTCTCGTTTCGTTACAATGTCGAGGAGGTGCCTAAAACGTACAACTTTATAACCCGTTTGCCGTCGCGTTGCGCAACCACCAACGCCGAAAAGTATATACTGGATGCCGGGAGCGAGCCTTTCCTCGGGGCTATCGGGCGAAAACGGTCGCTTCAGACGAGCGTCGTAAAGTTCGTTTTACCGCGGGCCGCCGCGAGCTGCCGCGAGCCGCCGCGGCTCTGCGACGCCGCGCTGGGATGCCTGCCACGGTCGAACAATGCGAGAGGGCCGCTTCGATTCCTAGTCGTTCAGGCCCCGAAGATTAACGCCGCGGCGGCGAGTAATTGCGCGTTTAATCAAGGAACGGTCGGTCGCGGAGGCAAGTGGTACCGCGGCAGCTAATTACAGGCAAGGTCAAGCGAGGCGGAGGCAAAATACGCGTGTCACAGTCACGCAAGCTGCACGTCGCGCTGGATGTTCGGCCGCAGCCAACGGACCCCCATAAAAGAACGGCGCAGCTGGGTTTTTTTCGAAAAAATCCCAGCCGTGTGTGCGGGGGCATGTGGTCGAGTCGACGAGACAGTTACGGAGGAGAAGAAGAGGAAGAAGAAGACGATGACCAAGGGAGGAGGAGCAGGCAGAAGCGAGAGGTTAAGAGAGAAGAGACGAGACTTAGCTGGGCTGGAAGAAGAAGAGCTTCTACGAGGCCCCGACGAAGAGACAGAAGAAGAAGAAGAAGCGGAGGAAGAAGGGCGACCATGCTGGTGGAGGTGAAGGAGGATAGCCAGGCGGCAAGGTGCTGCCAAGGTGGCGGTTAAGGCAGCTGATCTTCGAATAGCAGCAGGTGAATGCGAAGAAGCTCGCGCCGATGGAAGGAACGAGAGAGGTTGTTGCGGTAGATGCGCCTTGGGCCGTGGAGGAGGAAGAGGTGGAATCCACGCGTGCATAAAAGGTGTTTCGTTATTGTTACCAAGCGCGCGAGCCACAGGTCCCTCGGATTTATTAATCTTGTTCTCGTGGCAACGGGCTCTCGCAGCCGACCAATCGAAACCGACGCCGAATGCATCCTGCTGCCTGTCGTTTTCGGATTACGTGCGACAGGGAAAATTGCCCATTCAACGTCTTTACGACTCCTTCATATTTCTCGAATGGGCGTGTGCGCTTACGTTATCGCGTCTCCCTTTTCCTCGACAAAAGAAAAAATTCACTTTCTTCATGGAGGTAGCAGGTTGGGTCCAAATGTCAACGATTCGTAGAACATAAATCCACGGTTGACCGCTTCCATCGATAAGGGAATCGTTCCCATGTCTCTTACCACGCAACTACTCCCTGGAAAACTGCCCCCTGAGTATACGCGAACGTGTAAACAGTCGTACCCCCTTGGGTGCCTCTGCACAGTCCCGTTACTCAAATGTTCAATGAAATACGCGCTTCGCGAGAGTCGCTGATGAATTTATGACCGGTTCTGTGGCACGTAAAGACTCTCGATGCTCTCGGCGCGCGTGCACGTACTCGATCAACGACATTCTTTCCCAGGCGGAGCGTTCCGTGGACAGCGCGAAGGCTGAAGCCTCATAGAGGGATCAGAAAACGCGAGGATCGTCGCTCCTGGAAGCCTTTTACCCGCTCGTTGCGGTTTTAGGTCGAGAGGCTGATCAGATTTTATCCCATAGACAAGCCAAATTGAAGTGCACGCGATGCTCTAAGCTCATCGATTCCCACCGAATTTCTTCAGCTCCAATAGAAGAATCTCGAGCACGGAACACCTACGAGAGAAGTCAGAGGAGCGGAAAAGCAATCCGTAAACGTCGAGCAAATCGAGGCGATTTCCTTGCGGTCGTTGGCGACCAAGAAGCAGCTCGTACCTACGCCTTTCCCCTGTGGATAGACGACCAGGGGGAGAGGAGAGGACATCGTGCGTAGGATCGTACGACTTCCTTGCGAACGCTCGTTCCCATGTCCTCTCCCGTTTATGGGGCTTTCCGTTGTCGCCGCTTCCCATGGACTTCCTAAACATTGACTTCCTCGAAGGAGCCCAGCGAGAAGCAGATGGCCTATTAATTCGTCGGCCACGGAGGCACCTCCACCTTCGTGACGGGGCACCCTCTGCGTGGCAAGTTGCGCAGGGAACACCCCCTGCACCTTCTTCCCACAAGTGCGTGCACTTGTTCCGTTGCCGTCTTCGACCGTTAAGTTTCACAGATTCCCTCGGCCACCTTGCGTCGACCGTTCCCGAGGCCAGTCTTCAGGCCTTCACCGTTACCCTCCACCGCCCTCGTCTAATACCTCATTGGCCTCTGGGTTGCCTCATAACAGGCCGTAGATTGGACTTTCTGTTTTAGTTATCGAGCAAAACGCGGCTATCGAATCTTAATCGTGTATATCTATATCTTGATCTACCGTTTCATGAGAATTTTACTCGAGCTAATGACCTGCCGTATCTAATCAGTTCGAGTTGGTAACGTAATCGAGCCTCTTAGGGAATAGGAGGCACAGGTTGCTTTGAATTCTGTGAATTTTCCGACGTCTCTTCCCACTTTCTCGGCACAGATAGGTCCCAGCTACGGGAGAAGGAAAAGAAAGGCGAGGATTTCAAGGGGAAAACTATCGGTAGCTCCTATGGAATTCGTGCTAAAGGTCACCCGCGAAACGAAGCATCGCGTGTCTTCGCGTATCGATCGGAGAAATCGTCGGGTCGTCCCTCGCGCGCTTACGCAACGGAGTCTACCATTATGCAATTAATTTTCGCGTTGCTCGTTTCATCGCCTCTCTCTCCTCGACTGCGATTTGTTAGGCGTAGCTCGAGCGTGATCCCGCAGAGTCAATTGATCATCAAACGTATATGGTTCTGGATGCTTCGAATGAAACGCCAGGGAACTTGCTCTCTATCGAACAGAGGTAGAATTCTACCAGAAAAGGTCAGCAACTTTGCACAAAATCCAAACTCACTTGGGAAAAATGACTTCAGGCTCCGTTGACGTAAGATCCGAGATGAGATGCTTAACTACCTGGCGCCAATGTGTTCTTCCCCGACGAAGCAACTTCGGAAGGCCACGGCTGACGCTGTCCTCGGGAATCCTGCGGTTAATGGAAGGTCTGGATGAATTGGTGGAGCAAAATAATACGATCGGTAGGGACCTGGCTGAAGGGAAAAAGGGAAGAAGACGAGGGCGGAGGCAGAAATAGGGGCGAGAGATAGGGAGAAAGGGCGACAGCGTTAGAAGGGTGCGCGATAGGATCTACGAGGGCTCCCGTCTTCAGCGTGACTGGTAAAGAACTGGGACCTTCGGGCCCATCTTTGATAATCGCCGACTGGCCCAGCGCATTTACAAGTATACACAGACGTTTTTCGAGCACTGTTTCCACGTACAATTACGCGTCTTCTTCCTGTTCCGTCGGAAGAACACCGTAATCGAACGAAGACTATGATCACGCGAAGGGGCTTTTCACGAGCTCTGGAAAATTAGAGCCGCATAATTCTACCCTCTCTAACATCTTTTTAATGGTACCTTCGCCCGATGGATGGACAGCCGTCTCCGGGCAGGCACATGTTAAATCATTGTCCTACATTTTCGCTAAAAAAGGCTGTGACAGGGAGTAACGTCAGGTGGAAAGGAGTTATCTTCGATATATCTGAACAGTCGACCACAGCAGCTGCTAACAGGATAAACAAATTTGGACATACACTTACGGAATAATTACCGCATGCAATGGATGTCAGATGAAAATGAATGAGTCGAAAGGACGCCCCCAAGGAAAGCTCCGAGGAGAGGAAGAATGGAACACGTTACGCCAACGTGTTTCCCTACCTCTGGGCTCGATGCAACCGATGCTGAAGCTTCTAAATGAATAGTGGAAGATTAGAAAACTCGTAGCCGGTTTCTCGAGGCTAAATCCAGCGGGTCCCGAGCGCTGGGTCCATAAAATTCGACGATACCAAGGTGCGCGAGGACCCTATGCACACGAGGCAGCGGTGCATTCACGGTTCGAGGCAACTCGATGGAAAGACCGTGAAAAAGAGCCTCGCCGAGGAAACTGGTTGCCGTCCCACAATGGCGGGTGGGATTACGTAGGCGCCCTTGGGATCCCTATTCAGGATCAATCTCCTCGAATAGAATCCCGAAAAGGATACGGCGGGCTTGCCCTCGCGGTGCCCGCGTCTCCTCGAGCACCCACGCGTGCAGCAGCACTTTGTAAAAAACTGAAAAGAGGAGGAAGAAGATAACGGTAAAGGAAAGGTGTCGTGGAACGACGAGATTCGCTGCGAACGTTTCAGCGAGCTCTCCTCTGAAGTATCGAAAGATCGAAAATAAACTCAGTGAATGGTCGGGCGAGGAAATTAAACGATGACACAATTTAAGACGCTCGTTGGACATAATTAAGTGTAACGTTCATGACAGGAAGCATTAGTAGTCCAAAGGTTTTAAAGATATCGTCGGCGACTCTTGAAACGAGGTGGAAGACGGTGACAATAATGTTTCGACGACTCGCATCGAGAGCGTAACGAACGGTCGTTCTGTTTCTGGTTATCGTAATTTATTTGCCCGATAATGTGCTAGCTATACTACTGCGAATTAACGAGGGGCCGATCGAAACGGTCGCGGGTGTAGCGGTAATTAAGATAAAACGGTCAGCTTCTGTATCTGGAGAAAACTGCCACCGCTGTTCCCGCATTGGAAGCGCTTGATCGTCGAAACCGATGCCCCGACAACGCTCGAACACGCCACGGTGGGATGGACCCACGAAACCTTCTTTCAGATGGCTTATTCCATCGTGTCGTATTTTATTCGACGTATACTGCGCCGCTGACAACTTGAGCCCTGAAACCAATACATAGATCTGTATTCTTGCCAGGGCCCATCTTGTCAGCACAGTGGGCATTTTCGCTGGACCACTGAGCCGACTGAAAAATAACCACGGTCGCGGGGATCGGCGTGTCATGCCCATGACGGGCAGAAATCAAGTGCAGCGTTGAATTAATCGCGGTGTCGATCGATAAATCGTCGAAAGGCGCAACTCGCGCGACTTGCCCCTATTATTCGGTTCACGTACGCGCGCGTCCACCTGTTGCTCCCTCCTTTCGGGCGCACGCACACCAGGAGGCTCCTTTCCTGGAGGCAGCCGTGAGTCCTGGCTCGAGTGAACGTCGACGAGGACCACGAGAAAGCCTGAACCCGCTCGAGAGAGCGAATTGCTGGGGGACGAGGAGGGGAGAGGAAGAGAGAGAGACCGAGCGCCTCGGCCAGCCGCCACGAAAGGGAGAGCAACGAGGAGAGGAGAGAGATGAGTGAGCCGCCCCCAGCAGAGCACGCAGCCTCCGTGGCTCGTCCTGTCCCACGCCTAACTACGCTTCGCTCCGCTCGAGTTCCTTTCTCTAATCAAAGGCTATAGTTGACTGTACTGTAATACAGTCGGCTTATGCACATCAAAGATATGATTAAAGTTTTTTTTTGCGCCACAGATTTCTGATTTTAATTAAATTGAGGGGCTACCGAGTAGTATACCTCGATGAGAAGAGAACAGACATAAGAATTCACGACGCTGAGGGAGTGTCTCGTGGCAATAATTGTGCTTGAATTAATCGGGCAGCTGTGCTGGATGCACCTCTTGCCTTCAGGCAGGAGCTTCTTCGTGATTTCTTTTCCCGCCCCTGTGCTCAATACGCTCGAGAGTCGAACAGAACAGTTCGGAGACTTTAAATCAATCACTCGAGGGGCGTTTCGAGGATCTGTCACGATTTCGTTGCTTCGTCCGAAGCAAAACGATCGGCCGAAAGAAAGAAACGCGGGAGAGGAAGGAGGGGCAATGGGGACAGAGAAAAAAGACGATGGGAAGAAACGGAGAAGCAAAAAGACGCCCCCAGCAGAGCCAGCAGCTCGTCCTATCCGGCACGGTACTATAGTCTGCTCTGCGTGAGTTCCACGACGCTCTGTCTTTCGATGCCCTCTCGTTTCTAACGTTTACCTAATGGCCCAAAATGTACGCTACTGTAATTGACCCAATAATGAAAATAAATCACACGATAAAAAAAGCAACTTGTGTATACATATTCATTTCCCAGATTATTTTGACCATTTTCTAAGTTAAGCCACAATTTCCACAAGAGTGGAAAATCTGGTCCATCGGTTCGTCCTAGTTGTAGGACGGTAACGCGAGCCCTTTTCGGACATCCAGTCTGACCTAATTGGGACCACCGTGCTCGTGTTCGTTCATTCACCAATCGCGCAGCACTTCGTAATTAACCCGATTTCCTGCGGTAGGTCTTTCGAAATTTCAGCAACCGGGCAAAGCTGTCAGATCGAGATCGAGTAGGAAACGACAACTCGTCTCGAGGGACTTGGTCGTTGGCGCCAATGGGAGCGAGAGTCAAGTTCGAGAGCGACAATGAAGAGTGTGTACGAGGTGCCCTTAATAGGTACCAGTGCTGGATTATTGAATAAAGATCAGCTTCCTAGGCGTGGCCAAGGATGCTCGTCGACTGGCTGATAATTTACAGCGCTGTCCGACAGCGAAGGACCGCGACTGTCGAGAGATAAATTTCGATTTTGTCAGCGAGGATGCGGCGCGCCGTGAAACGGACCTCGAGCTGGAATAAATCTCTGAGCCACGATCGTCGTTGGTTCGCGAATGACAAATGTGCGGCCGTATAAAAAGGGAGGCGAGGCGAATCGATGGTCGGATCGATCTAAGGCACGTCCTGCCTGCCGATCGAATTAAAACAAACACGTGAAGGCGATTGAGCGGGCGCAGACCGACGCCAACGAGTAACGGTACATTATCGATCGCGTAAATCGACGCGGAGCGTTGCGAAATCGATCGAGCCGAGATCTCATCGGAAACGCGGCATATTTCCTCAGCGGAAAGAAAAAAAGAGTCGATTGATCCATTCCGACGATCTGGGATCGTTTCGATTTCGAGGAAAGAGAGCCGCCTCTGTCCCTGGAGAAACAAACGCGACTCTCAGCGCGGCAAATTAAAGGCGACTTCAATTTAAGCGCAACCTACAAATCTTTCGAGTCGTCTTAAATCGCTGAGAGCTCGACGCGATCTCGCGACGAATGCAGCGCGAACGCGCGCAGAAACCGAGGGAAACGGGCGTGTAGGTTTGCGAGTTTCCGCGTGTACGCACGCACACTGCTGCATTTCGTATTACACGTGCCGCGAGTGAAACGCATTCGAAGCAGGGGGCAGGTCTACCTACGTTTTCTCTGGGTATATTAGGATGCTTCCCTTCCTCTGCATCGCGCTTCGTGTTGCATCTAACGTGCTAGCAGTTCGAGGCGAGCTAATCTTTCGGTACTTTCGCCTGATGCAAGACGCGGTTCTAATGAATGGGTAGCTTCGTGTAAATACCTATGCAATTTGCAAATCATTCAGACGAAGGTTGGTACTATACGAAGTTTAGAAGCAATTTCAATACCTTCAGGCGAAAAATACGCTCACTTTTTAGCTATCTGCTCGGCCATTTTTCGGTCCCATCGATCGGTCAACGAACGAGTTCGTTAAGAATTTCGTACAGGTAGGAGGACCCTGTCCGAATAAGAATCTCTGGCGCAGGCAAAATCGGATAAAGCGCTCATCCGTCACTCAGCAGCGGTGGAATAAGTCTCCTCCGATTCCGTTACGCACCGCGTGTGCAATCGGAGCATGGTGCGGTCCGTGACGACCACGCACGCACATGAGGAGCTGCGCTCGAACGCAAGAAGGCGATGTCCCTTCGCTTCGGTCGTGTGGGTTGCCCTGTGGGAGTCCCTCGGAGCTTTCTTATTCCTGCTGCTCCTTCCTCTCTCTCTCTTTCTCTCCTGCCGGCTCCTCGGGAGTCGACTACGCGAATGCTCGTGTGTGCGTGTGCCTCTCAGTGCGAGCGAAGCTCCCGTACGAATATATTACTACCGCCTTCGAAAAAGAATGCAGCCGCAGTAATTCTTTCGCAGCGACTTCGCAACTTCAGGCCATTTCCATTTCCCTCGTGAATCGCTCCGATCTGGACAATGGTGATACGTTTTTTGCTCGAAGCAGGTAGGACGTTACGTAGAAGCTTTCGTTCCCTCCTGATGAGCTTGTAAATAAGTTGGTAATGAAACGTGTTCATCCTTTGAGACTTTCCGGCTGCAATCATCAGAAATGAATGGCTCAGAGAGAAGACGGTGCAGGAAAGAGACGATGGAAGTATTTCCTTGATCACAGACGTGTCGTGGATCGGCAATGCGAGACACGATCGCGATCGGTACACGCGACACACGTTCAAACGCCACGAAACGCCACGGTTCCTTCGTTGGGAGTAGCGAGAGAGGAAGAGCGACAGAGGAGAAGGAACAAACTAAGGACGGAGGGGATAAGGGTTGAGGGTGTGAGGTGGTGGGGGCTGTTTGGTGTGGGTTAGGTTAGGTTAGGGGTCTCCCCACTCCGGGCGGCGCGGCGACCGCCTCCCAGGGGCCCTGGGGGCCCACAAACACCGCACCATCGTCGGCCCTGACGAGAGAGAGCCCAGGAGAGACGAGGACGATGCCGCTAAGAGGAAGCGAGATCGCGGCCGAGAGAGAGAGCGAGGGCACGGGACCCACGTAGAGAGAGAAGGACAGGGAGCGGAGGAAGACAGAGACGGAGGGAAAAAAAGGGAAAAACGAACCGAAAACCCACACCCGAGGCAGGGACTCGCGAGGAACCTCTTGGTGCTCTCAGTTCGAACCGAGCATCCTTGGAAACTGGCGGTTCGATTCAGACTTCGACTTACCGTGACTCACTCCCGTTGCGTTTCTCTTCTTCTTCTTCTACTTCTTCTTCTTCTTCTTCTTCTTCTACTTCCTCCCTTTTCCTTCTCTTCTTCCTCCTTCCTCTGCTTGTCAACGTCCTTTTCGTTTTTCGCCTTGGTCGTGCACCTTCGCTCCTCGCTGCAGTTGATCGTCAAGCGCACGTGTCACCGAGGAAAGCGCGAAATCGTTGTTCCATAGACACTTGTGACAAAGTTGAGCACGTGAAGCGACCGCCGAGCCGACGTCCTCGCGGATCTACCGACGCGCGTTATCTGGACTAGAAGCACGTGGTGTCCGCGAACGTCTAGCACGAGTGGCCTGCTACCTGGTCGGGACATGCCGGGGTTATCACTCACGATTCCGTGTCCAGTGGCTTTTGTTTTCTGAACCGACGTGCCCTACCTGCCGAGGGATTTTTTGCCGCAGCCAATCGGACCGATGTGTCAAAGGGGATATTGATGACCTGGCCGATCCGTCGTTGGTGAGTTTCCACGGTTTTCCTTCCGCTCTTCTCGCACCGCGCGTCCACGCGCGTCCTTTTCCGCCGAACCGAGGTCGGCGCTCAGCCTGACGGAACTTTTTTGAGCGGTCGCCTCGGTTGTAAATATCGCGCGAAGGTTAGACCCGAATGGTGACGAGGCGATACGAATTATAATGTCTCAGGTAAACACCGTGCCCCACTGGGAACCTCGAATCTTTCCTTTTTTCAGTCATTCGCTATCGAAGGAATGATACGTTGCACAATGTTACATAACGCGATGAGGAAGGTAAATCGTTCAGATAGTATATTCTGTGGCATTTTGCAAAAACGTTTTGTTTGGAGTATTCATATAGTATTTATTTTTTCTTAAGAATATTTAGTAGCAAGAAAGGTAAATAAACGGAACAACCGAGGTGACCTCAAGGTTCGCGACTCGAGCTCCAGATATCGAGCCTCTCGAGGCTGTAGTTTCTGGACCTCCTTTTTTCTTCGTCACTGGACATCTCGAAAATGATCCACCAGTTTATCGCGATCGGATATTTGGGAGAAGCTATCGATCTCTTGGAGGTTCTACGAAACGACAGCTTCGAAGGACCTTTCAAACCAGTTTCCTAAACTCTCGGGGACGTGAGAAAGGTTCCGAAGGACGAATCGCCTTTAAAGCATTTTGCGGAACTGGCAAAAATCGACCAGAGACGTGCAAATTATAATACTCGCTCGCCTTCCGAGAAAGATTCGTGGAACTTCATTTATCGTCGACATATGTTGATTAAACGGCTTCAAAATCTCCAAAGAGGAGCGTTTATCTTAACGACAAGAAAGGCATAAAATATTGCTTCCCTTCGAGCAATAAAAAGAAGAATATTGTGGAAACAGTTACAAGAGAGAAGGGACTGAGCCTCGGCTTGGATTAGGTTTACAATCCACAGAGACGAAGGGCTGAACCTAATTTTGTCCCTGCTTTAATTAATGAAGATGGACAACGAGCACGCCCCCTACTCTCACCCTCGCCTCACGCCGAGATAACGCGACAAAAAAAGAAACGACCAAGACGAAAACCTCAAGCAGTTCAAATATACGAGCCACAGAAGTTACGCCTTTGATCGCAATCCAGAATCTAGCTTTCATATTAATCAGTTGACACTGGGCTGAACCGTTCCTCCTCGCTACAATGAGCCCTCGGTTTCTAAACATCGTCCCGCTGTGCACTCGTTGCAACGTCTAAACAGGCAGCTAGCCCATTTCCCCAGATCCAAAAAGGAGATGTACGATCCTCCCCAGTGTGTTCTCGCGCGACGAAAATAGGGGGTGACAAACGTCGTCGCAGCGACGTGAGATTCGCTACAGCGTGACAATGACGCGCGGAAGGACGGATAAAAGAGAAAAATCGGGGGACGAGGGTCGGAGGATGGGGCACCCGTACCCCGAGGACCCCTATGTATATAGCGTAGGTATTTTCGAGTCCATGGGGGGGACCAGGTTCCCGAGGATAATGCCCCCATGCTCCCAGGATGGGATTATCTCAGGTCAGGTAGGAGGATAGGAGGATCCGAGCTCGATCTGGCGCATCGACGCAACAATATGACCCGCAGGGTTGTTGAATGGGATTGCGTAAAGATCGGCGCGGCTCATTGAAAAGTGTGGGAGTCTGGGCTACGCGCCTCTGGATCCCTTTAGCGAAATCGAGGCCGAGGAAAACGACGGAAGGGCGGAGATCCCCGTGTATTCCGACTCTAACGTACTTTTTCCGCGTGCTTTGCGTAACAGCCACCGGAAACCGACTAAGGATTCCTCGGGTTCGACACCTGCACTCTGCGAAGCAAACAGTCGATTCACCGTGAGAAGAGGCTGTTTCGATCGTGGGTAGATTCGTGGGTAGCTAGAAATTCGTGCCTGTCTCTATTACCAATAGGAAACCGAAAGGGACGTTCTTTCAGCGACGAAAAGAGCGACACAGAAAAGGGAGAGGGGCCAGTCGGAATATTCCAGAGACAGCCTCTTGCGAAATGATGTTATTTAATGTTCAAACCTGTAGGACCTTCAAGCAAATCTTATTTTAATTTCAAATAGAATTCGCTCGGTTCAGAGATATCCTCCAACGTACTTTTCCAGCGCAACTGGGTCAATCCGGTCCCAATGATCTCGCTGGCTCGTCCGTTAGAAAATCAGAGACGCCTTTTCTCCGATAAACATCCATCAGGAATATTGCCTAACGGATATTCCACTGAGTGGATAACGCGAGTCCAGTTCCCGAACCGACCGTCCCGTTCAGTTGGTTGGCCGTTGCAGGAAAAAAACGAAAGGACCGAGGAGGAAGGTGATCACCTACGAACTTAGACCCGCGTAGACCGTTAGATCCGTCCTTTCTGGAGTCAGTTTCACGGACCTAATCTCCCGTAGACAAAGGGCACTTCACGTGTCCCGTAGGTTACAGGACGAATCGTCCCGCTTCGGGATACAGGAGGAACCGGTATCCTGTCGTAGGACCGTTGGCAGGAGTTTGCTCTTCGCGGTCGAACGAGGAAGGATAACGGAGCACGTGGAAGGGAATCGAAGGAAAGTTGGGCCCCAAAGATGCATATGTATGTCCACGTAGAGGAGCTCTTTTGTGTTTCACCGTGATTGTTCCATTGTTACGGGGGTTAGAGGAGACAGGTTTCATTTATGGTCACGTATGGTAATGACTCCAAGGAAAGAATGTTCGTCTCTCTCGCTCCCTCTGTCATAGGTGTTCAGGGTTCGTGTAAGTGGGTAAACCAGGCAGCCCAGTCAGGCAGGATGAGGAATCGTGTCCCGGTATACGCATATAAATTTGCATATTTTCGGCCCGCATCCTTCGACTCGCGTCCCACGTGGGAATCCACGAACTCCTTACCAACCGGTGCCACAGACTCGTGAGGAGAGTGACGATGTTTTAACGGTTTCTTTTGTCACGAGGGCCGAAGGTCCTCGCGCTCTTCCCTCGTTTAGTAATGGGGCTGCCTACGCACACTTTGTTTTCCTCCGATAGTTCTCAGGAAAGATTCGAGTCTCATCTATTTGAACGAGAGGATTTCGAGCTTTCGAATGAGTCGTACCTTGCCGATGTAACGAGAATAGAAGCATGTTTGGCCTCATTATGATCGAAAACAATTGAAAATTCCATCCCACTATTGGAATCGGAGTACCCTGTTCAGTCTGATTCGGAACTTTGATTGCCCACAGCACATCCTGCGTTCCAGCGACTTTTTTTGCGGGCTGTCTGAATCAATTGTACTTAAATACGTAGTCTCGGGCTCGCGTGGCCTTGGTGGATACCGGAGGTCGTGGGGTAACTCGAAACACACGGCGAATGAAACAATGAATCGTTTCGATCACCGGGTCGACCTTTCCTCTTCCCCATGTCCGCGTAAACACACAACAGATTACACGAACAAAAGAGAATAGCTTTTCAATCGTTTACCCCTTTCATGAGAACTCATGCCCATAAGCTCTGTCTGGGCCCGTCCACGACGAGGAATATCCAAATACTGAGGCTAGGTTATTAGATCAAGGTTTCCCTAGCAGCGGACATAATGTTCAGGGAGCTCATAAAAGTGCCAAAACACGCCATAAACAGGACAATGACATGTTTTCGTGGCTCGGCGGATCTTTCCTCTTTTCCCCAAGCCGCAAAAACGAAATCCACAAGAAAGGTCGTGACAGAGAAGCTCTTTTGTCGAGCGTTTACAAGGTGGCCTTGGTGGATGACGGCTGGTTCCCTGGACGTAGGTGGTGGAGAGAACATTGGGTCGTCATTGACGCCCGACGAACCTCTCTATAGTCTCGGAGCATAATGGACCACCAGGATGGCGTTTCCACTGTTGAGAGACGCGCAATTAGCAACAATGCGGGAAACCCCCCGCCAGGAAAGCCTCCGCTAGACGACGACCTTTTCAACCCGCATAAATCTCCGTCCAGAAGGAGCCACCTTCGGCGTGCTTGCTCTAAGGGGATTTCTCCTTGCGTGACGTCGTTGCCCTGCCTCCCGTCGACTTTATTTTGCCAACACCATCGCGTTAAGAAACGTCTCGACGGGTCCAGGAAGGATTCCTTAGCCTGGGCCCACGCTTTCGTGAGCCGCTGCCCACGAAATCGTTCGGAGGCGAGGGTAGCAACGATTTACTCGTTAACCACGCGGAGTTTCGGGCTGGTGGAACGTTACGCGTACCATCTGCTAAGGAAATTAGCCGACCGGTTGACCCGACTAGTCGGTGAAACGGCATCTCCTGCTCGCTGAACTTCATTTAACCCGTGGCTGAACTCACGGGTCACGGATTGAATTACCTCGGCGAAGATGCACGTGAAATCACGCGGCTGCAGCGTCATGAGGAAATGGCATTCCCCGGCGTGGTCGACACCCAATGTCACGAGCGATTTCGTAACGAGCAGGGCCGCTGGAGGATCGCGCCTCGGAGGCTACTCCCAGGGCGCGTTTAATGGCAACACGGTTAAATGACTCCTCTCGGTTTTCTGCTCCGTCCGTCCTTCTCCGCGAGGGCTTGGCCTTTTTTTCCTTAGTTTCGCGCGGACGGAGGAGGAACGAGGAAGGCCGAGTGGCGCGGAGCGAGAGGGCGAGAGGGCGAGAGGGCGAGAGGCGGGGAGGGGCGGAATCCTTCGTGTGTGGTCCTTTCGGAGTCCTCGGTCAACTCGAAGCCGAGGTGTCGCGTTGTGTGTGGTACGCTACGGTGCTCGCATCGCGGCGAGTCGTCCCACGTGAACCGCCATAAGCATCGAGCAGTTCGACCAGCTCTATGCGTGCACTTCTAACAGCCAGGATACCTTGTAAGAGGATTCCTGCATCGTCCCTCGCTACATCGGCCCCCTACGGAGGCTTGCCGCGTCTGCGTTCAATCCGTCGCGGCTCCCTCTCAGCTGGCCCTCTTCTTCTCGAGAGTCTGGAAAGCCAGACACCACGAATTTACTGGGAAACAACCCCTCGTTCCCAAGCAGCCGAGCTCGACAGCCACGGGGCTGTGGAAAAAGCTGCGCGCTCGCTGGATTTCCCGAGGCCCAGCGAATCAAAGGACTCTGCTCCATAGGCGGCCAATGCAACCGGTGGGACGGGTCTCGTAACAGATAGTTCATTGGATCGGACCCCTGAGGAGAGACCGCGACGTCCCGAGCGAGCACCGTCTCGGAGTGTCGCGCGAATTTATGAATTTGCGCGTAGGCTTCTAACTCTCCTTTCGCGATGCTTTTATTTCCCTTAGGTCTAGAAATTTTGGTAAATGGAAAACCGAGGACTGGTGTCCTCGAGACGCGTTTCTCGTCCCTCGATCCAAGCCTGAACAAGCTCCACGCCTGTCTACCTTGACGACCATAAGCTTCTCATTTACGTTTCACGCTCACGACTTTCTGGGCTACTTAACGTCTGGATGTTCGCAACGATTTGTTCTCGAGGTGGAATGAAAATAGCGAAACGACGAGCCCGAGTTTGTCGCGATGCTATTTTTAATCTGGGTGGACTGTGTCAGCCTGGAACGTCCGCAACCTTGAGGCGGAAAGAAAACACGAGAAAGAGGAAAGGCGAGGAACCACGAACGTCTGGGACGAGCCGTGTTCTCGTGCAACGTGGGAGGTCCTCTGGTTTCGTGGCCACGAACCGTTTGAATCATTTGTCAATGCAGCCCCGTTTAGCGATTCGTCTCACCGACGCCAAACTTCCAGGACTGCTGTGGTCGAACCTTCGCGGTGGATTCTATTCATTCTTCGGGGCAACACAGATCTGGTCAAGCCGCGAGAAATAGACCTCCCTGGATCCTCCTATGGAAAGGCCGTTTCCTTTCTTTCTGGCGGTCGAATCGAGGTGTGAAATTCGAGATTAATTATCCGGTCTTGTAGGCGGGTTGAGAATCGAGATTAAAGACTCCAGTTCGGGGAGATCCACAACGCTGCCCTCGCTCCATATGGTCGATCGAAGGTCCGAGCGATTCTCAGAAACCATGGATCGATGGAAGTGTAATAATTCATTCGCTCTACCTAGGATTTAAATTTCTCTTTCCTCTCGCGGAGTCTTTCAAGCGGTTCGCAGAAATTTTCGTCGAACAGTCGAACCATTCGGCGGCGAGGAATTTCTGCGCGACGGCATCGAGCAAACAGGGGAAAGTCGGCAAATATTTTCCTTCCTATAGGCGCGCGTACTTGCATTCCTTCCAGAAATCGAGAAACGTGCGAAGGGCGCACCTCCGCCGGGGCTAGAAGGAGCGGGCCAGAGAACGTGTTTGAGGAAAGTAAAACTTCGACCGCGAGCCTGTTTATTTTTGACCTCGGTGAACCATCCAAGGGGTCCCATCAGGTTTTCGGACAAGGTAAAACCTTCCCCTGGGTCGCCGAGCGACAACCACAGAATATTTTTGACTCTCGCCGACTGGGCTCTATTCTCGAAACCACAGACTTCTTGCAATCAGTTCCTCATTCTATTTTATCGGTCCGGTTCTCTTCTCGAAGTAATATTCTCAGCCTAACTGGAATGGCAATTACGAAACTCGGTTGCAAAAACTTGGATCTCGATTTCTATTAGCGATAATGACCTCAGCCTCAACGTTCTTACGAGGCAGACGAGAACGCGATAAAACTGATCGAAAGACTAGACAACGGAGGAAGTTAAGAGACTATCAGTAACCGATCGGCGGACCGTTAACCGGTCGCGTGGCTGCGGGGAGCTTTACAACTTCCTCCCGGCGAGACGATCGAGGCAGATCGAATGCGCAATGAAGATGTCGTCGCCGGGGTTGCGATAAAGGGCGACGGAAAGTCAAGTGACACGGCGAGGTCTCGACGGGGGTCTGCTGGACCCCAAGCCGACGGGCAGAGAAGCTGGGCCAGCTCGGCCGGCGCCAGGGGCCTATTAAAAATGATGCTTAAAGAACGAATTATGGAAATGAGCCGTTATACCAGCTCTGGGTTCCCATATTACCGACGACTTAGTCCGCTCGCGTTGAAATTACAGGTTGCGCTCACCTCCCTCCTATTTCGGCCCCCTCTCCGGTTCTAAGTCGAGAACTGGCTGGGCCCCTCGGGGAGGAATACATTACGTTGATTTTCGGAATTGAAGATTAAAACCTCCCGCCGCGGGGCCTACACCTCTTCTCCTTCTTCCTGCATCGTGTCCGTGCACAGGCTTCTTCTTCGTGCGATCCTCGAGACGATCCTGCTCGCCATTCTGCTCGAATTCGAACGAGAGGGCTCGTAACGGACGATTCGGCTGTTCTCGTATTTCAGTGCATGGGCCGTACTGTTAACTCGAATCGTCGATTCGAAACGATTCAGATGATCTTCGCGTAGATCGTGTCCTCGTAATTTCTGACTCCCATTAGCCGAACTGTTACGTAAAGGATAGACGAAAACGACCGAGGCACGGCTCACCGTGAGCGAATTCGACCTCCCGCCTTGATAATGCGATTCAGTTCGCGCGCGGTATTTAACGCAAGAACCACCACGCGTGAGAACATCTAACGGTCTGGCGTTGCTCACGGTGGCTCGAGAGCGTCACGCTTGCCTATCGGATTCACCGCAATATCGCAACGGCCTGAGATCTGCAAAGGTCAACATGATTTCCGAGGAGCTCGAGAGGAGTGCGTTACAAGATCGCCAACTGTTCAAGACGTTTTTCTTGGTAACATTCCATCGGACTTTCGTCTTAATCGTTCTTTTATCTAAGATACGTGGATATTGTTGCAAAAAAACAAAGGCTTATCTGCCAATGGGGCGGTACAGACACCGCGATGCAGGATTAAATAAAAGATCGCTCCTCTCTAACGTAGGTATTTAAAGAAAACGATAAGATAAAGTCTGCATTGTTTACGCAATATTCTCTTGAGACTTTGATCAGAAGGGGTGGAAAGAAAATGGAGCGCTATCCTCTGGGAAGAAAGATGCACTCAGTTGACATCGAAATACATTGAGGATTAATAGCAAAGATAGAGAACGATAATCGAAAGAAAAACGAGAGCAGCCGCAAAGGGATGTTGTCGCGAGGAAGCGCGGCAGGCGAGTGACGCGGTCGGCGGCGCCGTGTTCCTTATAAACCGGTCACGTGACTGCGCGGGCTCGACGAATCAGTAGACGGTAGCGCCGGGAAGCGGGACCAAGGAGAAGAAGAAGATGAAGAGGACGACGAAGCAGAAGAGAAGGAGGAAGAAGGCAGGAGAGAAACGAAAGTTGGCTTCTTTCTCGGTAGCAAGGCTCGAGTCGGCGGAGAGGTAGAGGACCCCCGGCGTGCTCTCCTGCTGTGACCGGTAGCCATCCTCTGTCCCGTTCGTAATACCTATCGGGATGGTGTGTGCGTGCATCGTGATCGGAGGCGCGCGCACGTACGCCGCCGTATCTTGGTGTGCGCGATCGGGGCCGGTCGTGATGCCTGGAAAAGGATCGGAGGCGCACGCCGCACCGATATTAATATTCCATCCTGAAACGTGATAAATCACCGAAGGATACGCGTCGTTCATCCCCAGCGACGACCTCGCCACGGCGCTCGTCTTACCCCGCAAGGTCACCGTGGACCAACTTTCCTGCCCGCGATTTCGAGAACGAAACGTTGTAGGGAGAGCGAAAGGGCACACAGTGCCACACGGCTCTGTACCTGAGAGCCAGCGTGATCCAAGTCCCTTTTTATTATTTTTCAGGAGAGCCGAGAGACAAACACGATTACCCATTTCTTAACATAGTACTCCAAATAGTTTATACTATTAAATTTCCTTCGCTTGCAACGTAACTGAGCTAAATTCCTATTATTCTAATAAAATATAAAATAATAGTAGGATCTTGTAAAAAGATCTTAAGCTGACTCTTAGGTACTCAGAAAATTGTTCGTCGCTACCTGCTGTGGCCAAAAGAGCCGCTCAAAGATCGCTTACCCTACTTCTCAGCGGCACAACTTTTATTCACCTTCGAGCCAACCAATATTCACAGCCCTCGAGTCGTCGCATGGTTCCAATTAATCCTCTCCTCCTGTAAAAAGAAGCGTTCATGAAACAAAGGTGGTCTTGCTCTAGTTGGACGCTCGCTCAGGCTTCGTAAGAGTTGTGGGAAAGAGGCTCCGAGAGGAGCTGCGTTATAGACGAAAGTCGAGGCGCGAAGAGACCGATCGAACGGGGATCGAAGTAGCGTTGGAGTGCCATCGAAGGGAACCGCGGGGGTTTGACGGAGTTCACCGCGCGGTGGTTTCCGCGATAGACACTTTAGACATCGACCCCGTCTTCTCTCACGGCACTCGAGGCTCGCGCGTATCGGTTGCAGCCGAGGTAGCCGGGGGGGAACAAAAAGAGCAGAACCTCCGCTCCGCTGGCCCCCAACAGCGCGATCGAATAAAAATGTGCGCCGCGGCGGGGACGTCTACGTCAGACGACGCGGTGCCGCGCCGCGCGCGAACCGCGGGAATTTCAACCCCTGCTGCGCGGCCGACTGCGAGCAGAAGCTGGCCCTGGCTGGCCCTGGCTGGTGGCCTGATCGCGCACCCCCTTTTCGCAGGGTATTTTTGTAGTGGCAGCCACACGCAAAGCGCCACGCGTTCCTCCGCTTCAGTACGATTTAAAGGCCGCGGACGCACGGCTGCCGTGTAAATTCTTGCTTGGAGGTCCTGAGCCGCGCAGAATAGGGGAACATCCGGCTGGAAACTGCGTCCCTTTCAGAGAACATTCCTACGCCTCATGACAATGAATAATTACCTAGTGGTACCTGTTCGATCGGCCTTAGAGAATTCCTGTTTCTGACCAGTGTTTGGCTGACCTCTCGAGAGGACCCCTAATAAAAAAAAGAAGGGAGAAGCGTAGGGCTACCGAAAGCAATCGGATGAGCTCTTCGAAAATCTGTAGGGGAACATCGAAATCAAATCTAAATGAAGGATCGCAGATGCTGGGGGCTAAAGGGTGAAGGAGAGAAGTGAAACCTCCTTCAGCGTTCCATCGTGAAGAGGAGGGACGAGACAGGAGTGGAGAAAGAGAGAAGAGGACGAAGGGATAGGACTATCTCTGCCGGATCTCAATCTAAAAACTCCGAACATATTTTCTCAAGTTTAGAGTCGGGCCTGGATCTGATTGGTCGTCGAGGAATCTCCGTCTCTGCCTGTCTGTCTTTCTCCTTCAACCTTTTCATCCGTTCCTATCCTCCTCTCGGTCTCTTCTACCTGTTCGCCGCGTACTTGGAGATCAAAGCGCGCCGACGCCGGCAGTTCGGTCCGTGGGGTGTCATGCGAGACGGGGGGTGGGAACCCACGGGGAGAAAGGGACGAGAGGAAGCTGTTAGTACCATATTCATTAATATCTTCAGGTAGGGCCGCTGGGGGTGCTTCGGGAGGCAGTATCGCGGTTGCACGGATCAGCCTGACGCGAACTCCCTCTCGAGGAATCCGATAGCCTGAGACTCGGAGCGCTCTCGGCCCCCTAAACCCTCCACGTATCGTTGGAATACATAAAAGATACGTCTCGAGCGCGAGTCTTAGGGGTCTTCGTCTCTGGCCGCAGAAAAATGAAAAGCGACACGCCGGAAGGTTCGATCAGGAGTCCTGAGGAGACTCGAAAGAAGCCTCGGCGATACGATCGTTGGAAAGGGAGAGGACGAGGCACCGGAGGTTGATCATCTTCGAGTTAAGATCGAGAGACAATGGCAGCGGTCGTGTTCCTCGGGAAATCCTCTATTTTTTCTAAATGTCTATCTTCCGTCTGGCATCTGCCGTGTCGCCACAAGGATATCGACCGCTTCCCATTCTTCGTCCCCTTATTATGCCGACCCTCTAATGCTTCTTTGATAGTTCCTTAATCTTCCTTCGAGGCGTCGTCCCAGTCATCGTCGTCCACAACATGGCGTAACGCGTGACAATTAATTTTAGATGGGAAGAACCTAAAAAAGGGAATGATAACAATTCGATGGGGCGCTCTTGCTTCCAGCGGAGAGAATCTAATTTTTTTCAAGGCGCTATATGTTAAGAGTCAGATCTATCAGCGATATCACGTGCAGATAACGAGGAGAAAAAAACATTTCACCGACAAGCAGGAGCAACGTTGAATTTATTTCGTATCTTGTCGCGGACAATACAGCAGACCCCCTCGATCTTCTTATCAAAAAGTCACAGAGACGGCGCGTGATGTGTCGCTCTTCACGTAGATTGTTGACTTTTTCTCATAAACATTGACTTTGCGTTCGATCCGTGGAATCCAACGTAAAAACTAACGTGATCGTAAAATGACACAATCGTAATCAGAGTAATACCTCTTTTTTACCTGAGATATCTTGATTGAAAAGCCAAAGTCACGATTACCGGTATCTGCTCGATAAGAACCTGGGGAAATTCTGCTAGAACGAAACGAAGAGAAAAAAAATCGGGAAAATCGCGAACTAGAGGAAAGCAGATAGACGAAACAGGGGCTGAGAGCCACTGGCACTGATAGCAACAGGTGGATCTCGATTTCTGTACCTGCCTGTTTACCGAAGTGAACCAGACGAAAGATTGCGACTCGAAGATTAGATTGCTGTTCAATTAGCACCCCAATGACGAAATGTCGATCGTCTCGCGTCGATAATCGCCTCGGGAGATTGGCCTTCGGTTACTCGATCACGAGAAAGAAAATATTGTCGTGCAAAAGTTCACATACGGAATGAAGATAATAAAACAAAAGCAGAGTGAGATAATCATATTGAATGCTTATCTTTAGATGAACATTTCTCACGGTTCGTTAGTTGCAATTGTTTAGAGAAAATCGTTGAGTTTTCCGGGTTTTGTTCGCGAACAATCTAATCGTGGGTAGAACGGGAGCTTGTTCAGCTTTTTATTCGTGGAGAACAGACCATTAATTTGCGTTCACAGTCTATCGGCGTATCTGTTGCACCCACAGAAAATGCCTCTTTATCCAGGAAGTTCTTGATTTCTATTGGAATTTCCTTCTTGCCTAAGTTAAGTGGATTTGACTAATACTAGAGGGCTATTGCACCAGTTTCCTCAGAACGATTTAACACAGACGACGGAGACGACGATCACTGATCGCTGGTTGATCTTTTCGACTGCACGCAAGGTTCCTCGCGCGACGGTCAAATGCCAGAGGGGTCGGAATAAATTCAAGGACGACCAATCGTTGAGCACGCGAAACGAATCGCGTCTGGTCGCAATCGAACTCAAGCCGATCATTTCGATGGATCGACCGCGACTAGAGAAAGGATCCACTTCTCAACCATCTAGCGTTTCAATAACAATCGCGATTACTTCCATGGAACTTATTCAATACCATCAATTCTCGGTTATGTAACCTGAAAGTTTTCCTTCATTGATAATCGACGTCAGCTGTTCATCGTGCGTCTCCTGCGAATTTCATGGAAATGATAATTCGTCCATTTGTAGATTAAATCGAGCAATTTTATTTTGTACGTCTTGTCACGTGAAGTCAGTCCAACAAAGATTCGTTGATCCTTATCAGATTAACCCTATCAAAAGTTCCACGATTGCTTCTATATCAGATGGAGAATTCCGTCAATCCGTCGACAATTGCCATACTGGAAGACAGAATTTCTGGCGTGTTCATGATGGCCTTGATCAAATTACATTTGAGAAGGTGGCTTCTAGAGCGAGGAGGCCCACCCATGGAGGAGCCGCGACCTCGCCGCGAGGCTCCAGCCTCGTTCGCCTCCAGGGAAGAAATTAGCCGAGGCAGTCTCTGTTGATTCAACTCGCGAAGAGCATCCATTCGCGCCAGCACGCTAATGTGACCGTGATAACGTGTGCTGGCTTCTCGGAGATACGAGGGACTTTGGTCTCGACAATTCTACCGTCGTATCGATCGACCAAGGGGCTGGGAAAAAGGATCGACGAACGCGTCGCGCGCTCAGCGCCTTGAATCATCACGTCACGACGCTCCCCAGGGGGTAGTCGATTGTATCTTCTTCGATCGCGATCTCTCACTTTTCTTCCTTCCCCTCGTTCAGCCCTGTCAGATAGGATCGTCGATTCTCGACCGAATGTCAATCGATGTATCCTGCTACTGGATGCGCTGACGAGGGACACCCATGGTTCAAGAAAGGTTCTTGAACGAAACAGGGCTCTATCACTTGAATATAATGGATATTCTAAATCTTGTCTATTACATAGCTTCGTACATCGGCTTGGAAGCTTGTAACGTTACTGTTACGTTGTTCGTCTGGAGTGAAACATGTGTCGGATCGAGAATAGTTGCGTCTGAGGGATAAATCTGGAGCATATGAATACTATCTGCTCTGTAGAGGACGTTCAAAAATTTCAGAGATAAAGACAACTAGCTAGCGAAGGTCCTACGAGGTTCTATATTTGTATCTTAAAGGAAGTTGATGAAAACGTTGAAGAATCGCGTTTCCAAGTAACCTGTCGTAATCTTTCGAGGTGATTTAACATGGGACAGAAAATTCCAGCATTCCATGGTGGAAGTTCTGAGAAGGATCGCGTCAAAGCACCTTCCAGGCGTCATCGATTCGAAGCCAAATGACGTATCATTGGCAAACGTTACCTAAAATTCCTGCACGTTCGCGAAGCGTCTCCTGGCGATAAGAACGCGCGAGACCCGTGTTTTTGAATGGATCGCTAAGTTAGGGGAGCTCTCGAACCGAGATCGTTCCGTCCACTGACGCATCCGCCAGAAGAAGCATCGACGAGAGGAGCTGCGACGCGATTACGCGTTATCAGTATTGGTGTATTAGTGGGGCAGAGTAGAGGAACGCGGAGCAGTATCGGCGACGATAGCGCGGCTATATATAAGGCCGTCGTTACATCGTTGACGTTAGTTCGATACACGTTGTGGTCTCCTCGCGTACACTCGACACTCTTCAGCTTCGGTTCTCTGTCCCCTCTGATCCTTGGCGTGAAACTGAACGAGCTCCCCGCGGCGATCATCGATAATCGTCGGAGCGATAGTTGGTCACCGAGATACGCGACTGACCGTTGCCTTTGGAGGTGACGATAAGGCTGAGGAGTGACGTTCGACTGAGATCGAAAAACGAGATACGAAACCCGAGAAGGATGGACGTCGCATTGCTCTAGCGTTCCCTGAAGGCGACACCGTGTCCTCTAGGAGATCGAATCCGAAGCCGATCTTGGGAGAGTAGACACCGCGACAACGGCTTCGAAGATCGTGCGACCGTATTTGATGAATCTGTCGCGAGCCAGCCTAGTTATGTTCTCGATCGAGTATAGCAAGCAATTCCTGAGCTACCGTATACTCAAGTCGAACCGGTTCAAGTACATTTGACGATACGGACTCGGACTTAAGTGATTTAAATAAAAGGAGTGCGCGCTAAAGGCGAGAGTGTGTATGTGAGCGTACTGTGGCCGCGGGTCGACTTGTTGCTACGGTGCTTAGGAAAAACGAGAAGATCGAGAAGAGATCCCCCGACGCGCTGGCAAGACCTGGAAAGTCTTGTTCACGGTATAGTACCGATGCACGGAAGTGCCTCGAAGAGATAAATCGAACGAAATTTCCGAGGGCGAGGGATCGAACACGTCTATAGAGGCAGATGTACCGCGACTGAAAGCAAATTACTCCGATCGGAAATAAACCGAGGCTCCTTTGGAAATTAACCGAGATTTCGTAAAGGGCGAGGGATAAGAAGCGTATCTTGGCTTCTTAAACCTCTCGACGATACGATCGAGCAAAGAGAACACGAAATCCGATCGTAAATTCCTTCTCTCGTTTGCCGAGGAGAACACGGCGACTCAGTTTCCACGATTCTATTATCGGGGTATTAAACGGCTAATTAAGAACGAGCGTCCAATTAAGACGACGATCCGAGGGGGGGAAATTTGCACGTCTTTGGTCGAATTAGCGAGTCAGAAAAGAAGCAGGAGAAGCAAGGATCAATAAAGATGATCGTTTACGTTCCGGGTAGAATGCCAAGCCACGTTGGTCCGTACGGCGCCGCTCGTTACCCGGGCACCCTGCTAGGAGCAGTCCCGGGTTTTTACAGCCCGATTTCCGGTTATTCCACCAGCCCCAACTCCGGCTACTACGGCAGTCTCAGGCTGCAACAACAACTACCGCTGGACCTTCCGGTTTGGCCGCGGAGGATGCCGGTCGAAGAGGAACTAGGAACGTCTCCGTCGGCCGCGTTGCCAGGACTCGGGGTCTCGCCTGCTGGCCTGGCGAACGGAGGACCCCCGAGTCCTGCGCACAGCGACTCCGATGCCTCCAGTTCCAGCTTGGAGCTCGGATCGATTCGTCGGGGGGAGAACGCCCAACTCAAGTGCAGGTAATTTCACTTATCATTATTTACTAATTCGTTTACCGATTCATTTACTAAGTCGTTCTCTCGTAACACGCGGAACTGAGTAACCAAGAATAGGCACGTGCTGTTGGCAAATCGGAGACCAGTTTAGAACACTAGATCGTTAATAATAACACTGGCGCCACAATACCGCGTCTTCCAGCCCTTATCTATATTGAGCAGCAATTTTTGCTGCAACGATCTCGGAGGTTGTTAGAAAGCGTTATCGGCCGTTCCGTGCCTCCTTATCAGAAAATAAGTGGCTTAACTGCCAGCTCTATGCTATCTGCCCCCTCTCTATTCCTTCTCCAATTTCTGGCCATATTTTTCTAACTGATGAGCACTGCTCTGTAGAGAGGGAAGTGAGAGATCTAGCGTCACGCTTCGTAATCCAGTTGCAACTAGTTTCCCACATCCTGAGAGATGCTTTCCTCTCGCCTAGATTCGATGAGAACTCTAAACTCGCGTCTGCTGCGTCGTGGGTCTCGTTAACGCGCACAAAATTCAAGCGAGCTTCTGCCTCCAACGTCCGAGCTCGAATGAGCAAAACGTGTAGGCGAAAAAAAAAGACCAAAGTTCCTTTCGGAGCAGTCTAAATGTTTACTGTCACGGAAAAAAGTCAGATTTCGATAACCCCTGAGTAGCAAAGTGCAATTACTCGGATACGCCGCGATCGCAGGCTCGTTACGCTCTATTTCATATGGATGGGAATTTCGGCTGGTGACAAACATTTCCGTAGACGAGATCTTTATCCTGCGACGACTGAACGTGTTACGTACGCCGTTTGCACGTGTCAGCCTCGTGGCCACGGGAAACGTTTCTTATCGTCGAGGAAGCTAGAATAATCGCGGCACTCGGTCGTCTGTACTCGCGCGCCAAATCCCCTCCTTTCTTCTCTGTGCTCGCTAAACGACAAATCCGAGAATTTTCCGATATTGCGACGAACTTCGCGATCACGAGGATATTGGAATGCGTCATTAGATGTTTTAAGTAATTTACGCCGCGTTCAGAATGACAAAGATGCGACAAGGTCAGAAGCGTGAGGGGTCCACGTGGTAGCAGACGATGGTTCGGCAGGGGGCCAAATCGATCGACTCGGTAATATGGCATTACCTTGATCCGTGACCTTTACGTAGGCCTGTCCATGCTCTCCGATTCGTGGAACACGATACCGCCGACTATAATAGTATCACACTCGGTTCGTCTAGATAAACTGGTGTCAAGCGACGCCAATTGCACAATGACCGGAATTGGAATCAATTGGTCGGTTGAACGGACATTCCTGACGTAAATCGTACGTCGATATTTTAACCGTACTACCACAACTATATTTACATACTCGTGAATCGGGTTGGTCTGTCGCGACCCGCCACGTGATCGCGTTTAACCCCGAAGAACAAGAAAAACAGCGAAAAGTCAAATCAATTTCGCGACGAATCGAGTTATTTAACGTGTTACATTCTACGATACTTTCTCTCGAGTTTAGAGTGTGCTTAGTTAAGGAGAAGTTGATCGATCAAAATGCAAAGATCGTCCCCGGCGGACGTGCCTAGTTATATTTAGAATTTCTCAGTAAATGAACGATAGGAGAAATAAGTAGTATAAATAGATCGATTGACGGGCAGACTGCGAGAAACAGATTTGAGATATTGGCTTTAAACGAGAAGAATTTTACCAGCGATTGACCGAAACGATAGGTGGAACAAAGATCAATACCCTCAAATGCGTCGCGACTATTTTCAATACTGAAAAGGCTAAACGTTTCGTCTCGATTACAGATGGCAAAATTGTGGTCGATGGTTCACGTCCTTGGAACAACTGGCAGGACACGTTGCGCGACTCCACGCTGCGCCAGGACCACGAGGACTGTTTTATTGCGGATGGGAAGGATGCGCAAGAGGTGAACGTGGATTCAACGCAAGGTATACTCTCCCCCCTTATAATTTTTCAGAAACATAAGATTCAGAATTGAAGTAACCTACAGATCGCTTTTCCTCTTTTTCTCGCGTAAATAAATATATAAAATCTGACCTTTATTATCTTTCGTCGCAGATATAAGATGCTGGTCCACGTTCGAACGCACACGAACGAGAAGCCACACCATTGTTTCCAGTGCGACAAGAGCTTCAGCAGAGCGGAGAACCTGAAGATCCATGCTCGAAGTCACACTGGCGAACGTCCGTACGTCTGTCCCGTCGAAGGCTGCAACAAGGCTTACTCCAACTCCTCAGACAGGTTCAAGCACACCAGGACTCACGCCGTAGACAAGCCATACTACTGCAAGGTTCCAGGCTGCCCGAAGAGGTACACAGACCCTTCGTCCCTGCGGAAACATGTCAAAACGTACAGACACTATGTTAACAATAACGACAAGGTTCAAGAAAAAAGTTTCGATGAGAACAATTCCCAGGAGAAGAGTAGATTCGATACTACCTCACCAGAGAAACAAAGCAGCAGCACCCACTCCGAGTCTGATAAAAAGGACAGCAGTATCGAGAGTAGCACGTCAGGGTCAAGCCCGAAGATTAGTAATAGCTTCGAGGAGCAGAGGAACTTTGTGGAATGGAATAATATGTATAATCTACAGGAGCAACGTAAGGAACAGGAGCAAGTTACACCGAGGAAAGCGTATGAGCAGGACGTGAAAATTTACCCAAGGATCTACGATGACAATTACATAATACCAGACAGAATTCAGGTGAACCCACTGTACGTCTCCAACAACCCGATGATGAAGGAAAGTCCATCGACTCAATCCCCTCAAACCAGCCCTTCCCATATCCCTGACTCGTTGCCTCGCATCGGGATGCAGTCGACGCCTATCAAAACTGAAGAGCCTATCGAATACCCGAGCAAAGTGAGCACAGTAGACTACAGGAATATCGACTCGATCGTTAACAGCCCACCTTGCAAAAAGGAAAACACTATGATATGTGACCCAGTAAGGAATTCTGTGATAAAACGGGCGGAGGATTTAAAGATGGAAGTGGAACAGACACCGACAAAGGAGGACCTCTGCACTGATACTACCGATTGCTGCTGCCGTCACAAGTGTTGCATGCACAGCAATGATAATATTTTGGAAAAGACTAAAATTCTGTCTGACCTGATCCTGAAGGCACAGAATCCTTTGTTTAGACACTTGCTAGGCTCAGTGGACTTGCAGTATGGCTTGCAGAACATGTGGGGTAATATTGTAGATACGAACAACACCTGCGGACAAGACCTTCGTGTTAAGAGCGAGAACGTGGTTGAAATGGAGCAAGACTTACCCCTGGATCTGACGGTCAACAAATAATCAGTCTTCTACAAGGGTCGTATTGAAGAATGTTAAGTAATTGGTTGTTCACAATTATCTATGTACCGAGAATTCGATTTTTCGGGTATCTGACCAGGCAATCTGACACTACCGACCGTAGCTTCTATACTGAGCGTTCTCTAGGTCGTCCTGCGATTAACAATGTTTTGATCCCCCCACCATGACAGCAAATGTCTTTAGAGTTTCAGGAATATTTGACTAAGGGTCGGGACGACCTCGAGCGTTCGCGAATTGTGAAATTTCTACCTGAGCTACGGCCGGTTTTTGTTTTCAATGAGTTTGCATTAGGTAAGGATTCACTGACTAAAGATCGATATTGGCGAGAAGGTAGGCCGTTTTAATTAGACTGCAAAACCAAATATACTAATAGGATCGAGTCAGAAATTTAATTTCGAACAACGCTTGCTCAATCTTAATACGTGAATTAGAAAACCTGAGGTTAGTTACAGGTAGTATAATCAGTCGGTTGGGAAACGGAAGGATCCGCGAGCGCACGTGCTTCTAACCAAAACGTATCCGAATTTAACTGAAGAGTGGAAGTTGAAAGGTTGTATAACGTCATACTGAAATCTGACATAACACTGACAATGAAAATATCTGTGTATAATAACGCATTTGAAGAGTCAAAAGCAACACGGTATTCTATACTAAATGCCTATGTATAATATGTATATAAAGATAGTATTATGTATAAGATATAGTCATCCAAAAAGTTAGACGTGCGGAGGGAAGTATGCGCGTTTCTGTAATGAAAAAAGAGCGTGTTTAATGACATGAAACTATTCAATAAAAGTACATTATTTATGTAAAAATTGTTTATTCTTTTCACAAATAACTAATCCCTGATTCTCTTTCAACACCTGAAGTATAAATGCATTTTCGACAATATCGGTGAAAGAATATAACTGACTTTTCATTCATTCGAGTATTCCACCAGAAAAGACAATCGGCTTTATCCTCAACAGCTATCTAACATGTAAAAAAATTACAATTGACAACAGTATATTTAACGAAAACATTCTTTTCTTGTAGATACATGGTTAACTTGTAATAGAAAAATAGAAACATTGGAAGATGCAAAATGGAAAGAAAATAAATATGGCACCAAATTTTTTATAGGTGCAAAAAGTCTCTTGGCATCTCTGTGTTTTGTTCAAGTTCTCGTGGACCTATTATGATCGATAACAGTAAACATACCGTCATAAAAATTTGAATAAAAAATACATCAGATAATTTACATTACTAAATATAAATCTCACGATATATTATGACTCATCAAGAGATCAGACATGCCATCTTTGATGATCTTCAAACTTTCTAGATCGGCGTTTATCGTTGCTATAAGTTGCGCCATGCCCTGTTGTTCCATTGTTAGATACTAAAACAAATAAAAAAAAGTGCCACGTTTCTTTTTAAGACCGTTTTTATACCACAAGTATTTCTTTTTTACGTACCGCTTTTATATCGTCTTGTGCTATGGGATCCATCGCGTATCTTTCTTGATTCTGAGTGTCTATGTGGCTTCTCATTCTCAACTGAGACAGCATCTCACTAATTCTACCTTTGAACTGAGTCGGGGCGCTGATTTGTGAGTGCATAGCTTCGAACCTGCGCGTTAAGACTTCTTCCTCTGGTTGCAAAGACAATCCAACTTTGCGAGAAATTTCTTGACGCACTAATACCTGTAAAAAAATAATAACAGTGTATATGTACATATAATTACAAAAATATGAAGTACATACTTGTAATACTCTATGCTGTAACTCTAACAAAGTTCTTCTGTGTTCTTTAAGCCTAGCTTGTATTGCTGTGTGTTGTCTCTGCAACTTCTGTATTTCTTCCGCTGCCATATCTAGAAAATTTCTATGCCTAGTTGTTTCTTCTTCTTGGCACTTTAATCTATGCTTAACTTGCTGAAAACCGATCATTGGAACCGGTATGTAAAGCTCTGGATTAGGATTATCTAACTGTGCCTGTTTCCACAATCTAGGATCAATGGAACAAGGGGGATTGTCCAAATATTCTTTCAATTGAGCAGGATCTAATTTGACTAAAGGCAAAATATCCTCGACAGCACTTTGCATCAGCTGTTGCTTTTGCATTGGTTGTGACAAATATGCAACTAATTCATTAGCAGGGATTTTTCTCGGAGCTCCCGTTATTCCTTTCTCGGTGACGAAAATTGTCACTTGACTTTTATCCTCCCCAATTGCTTTAATATTATCGATTGTCATTGCTAAGTTGGGTTTATTCCCTAAGATATTATTCATAAATGCAATCAACTGTGTCTCGCCTTCTTTAATGTCTTTCTTTTTTTTATTGAAACAAAGTACGACTAGTCCGTCGTTATTATCAGCTTCAGGCATACGACTATACCCGATGGCTTTAAATCTACATAGTGGATTCTCTTGATTAAGCTCTATGGGCGGTGCATTCATCGAGTAATATGCTTTCCCTGTGCCCCATAGAGCTTGTATAAGGTTCCATCTGGCGATAATATTATCGCGTTCATCATTGTATAACTGACAATTAAAAACGGCATTATACAATGCTTCTGATATAGTATTAGTAGCTTGTTGTTGCAGCTGTTGCTGCTGTTGTTGCTGAAACAGTTGTTGCTGTTGTTGCTGTGGTTGTGTTAAGCCAGTTCCAAAGCCTGTGAACCCTGTCCCTATGTGAATAATTCAACATGAATAAACCTTGCTTAATAAACACATAAATACAGTTACATTGGAACTGACCTGTACCAAAACCACCAAAACCACTGGTTGTAGTTGTGGTGGCAGGTTTTGCTCCAAATCCACCAAAACTGATGGATGTACCAAAACCAGCAGAAGGTGTGGTACTGGTACCAAAACCGGCAGAAGGTGTGGTATTGGTACCAAAACCAGCGGAAGGTGTGGTACTTGTACCAAATCCTCCGAAAAAGGAGGGTGCAGACGTAGTTGTTGCAGTTCCAAACCCACTGAAACTACCAAAACCTAACGAGGAAGTGGTAGAAGGCCCAAACCCTGTGGTAGAAGCAGCAGGTGCGCTGCCAAAGGTTGAAGTTGTCCCAAACCCAGTGCCAGTCGAAGCAGGCGCAGTACCAAAAGCTGAAGTGGCTCCAAATCCACTGGTCGGTGTAGCACCAAATGCAGGTGTACCGCCAAAACCAGTTGTGGATGTATTACCAAAGCCAGTGGCAGCTGGTGTCCCAAACCCAGTACCAGTACCAAATCCCCCAGTTGCTGGGGTTGAAGAAGAACCAAACAGACTTGGTGCTGATGTGGCAGGCGTACTGAACCCAAAGGATGGTGTTCCAAAGCCTGCTGAGATATCAGTTCCAAAATGGAAATATTTACTTCTTTAGAAAATATTTTCCATACATTTTATGGTGTGAAATGATGCACACATTAAATGAAATGGGGCAAATTTCAGGATATACTATCAGTTTTTGTTTTCATTGACTTGAATATGCTTCAAACAAGGAAGCTATTGAATAACAGAAATGTCTTGCATATATTCGCGGTAATAATTTACGCTTTATTCCTTCGGAGAATTCATTAATTTCGTGTACCGCGAATGCGTTAAATATAGTAAAAAATAGCTTATAAAAAATATCCTCAATCAATAAGGATTTGCTTAAAAAATTAATTCAAAATCATGTCTCATATAAATCAACAATCTCAAGTATGATTATTACAATGAATTGTGATACTTAATACATACAAATAATTAAAAATTTCAACAGGATAATACGTATGGACAACTTGCACGCAAATTATTTAAGATAGCTACACTCTCTGGCAGTAAAGTGGTACTTCGTCGTGGTAATCAAGGCTCAGATGTGTCTACTGAATTTCTACAGGAATTTGGTACAACAGATGTAGCAATTGGGGTATATTTTTAAAACATTTACCTATACATATTATTCCTAATAAAACATTTCTTAAAGCAGATGAATTTCTTTAAGGATGTTACAGCTGAAATTATGTTGACAACACTAGGTAAAATACCAAATGAAATGTATTATTTAGAAGATACTGTAGCTCCTGTAACAGTTGCTACTCCTAAGATTAAAATACAGCAAGCAAGATACGGTGAAGGAAAATCTTCACCAGATAATGCCAATAATGAATCTGAAAGTCATCCTTCAGTTTTATTTGCTTTATTAATTGCACTATTAATATTATTGCTGCTATGCTGTACCACTGCCTGTCTTATAGCTAAAGCTAAAAGAAAAAGTAATTTCTTTGGAAGGAGCGATACAGAATGTGACCCAGGATGTACTGGTATAAACCAACCTTTGCTAGGCAAGGTTTCAGACTGTACGAATAAAACTAGCATCAGCTCTTTGAGAAATTAAAATAAGCCAATTGGCACATGCCACTGTGGAATCCATAAATATCTTTTGCTAAACAGCATGCTAACACAAGGAGTAATGCTATATGATACGTTTATGTAAATCAAGATGAATTATATTTTAAACGCGTAGAGAGGCGGATCAGCATATTATAAATTGAAACAGCTATTATTTCTAAGAGCAATTATAGAAGCTAATTATCGAAAAATATATGAAATGTATGATAATATTTGAATTAATATGACTTGGACGCACCAGCGTGATCAAGAAAGGTTCTAAAAAAGGTCACATGTAACGCAAGGAAATTCGAAATATGACATAACCTAAAATGAGTCGACTTACTCGGTTTTACCGGTGTAGCCGCTGTAGATGCTGTGGCACCGAAACTGAATGCTGGAGCAGGCGTTGAAGTTGTCACTCCGAATCCCGTACCGAATGACATTTCTTTGATTCGAACGAGTTCACCACACAACGAAAACACAATTTACCGCGCGCGCCTTATGATTTTGTATGAACGACAGTGAAATGATCATGGCCGCTGACGTGCGCCACGAACGCAAATTCCCGCTTGTGCGCACAACTCGTGTCACGTGACAATTCAGCCATCTATATTTTTCAAACAGTTACAATAGGTTCGACCTCGGCATTAAATTGTAACTGAATTTATTCAATTTTTTAATACAATCGTATTTCGTTTGTACTACATATTTTCGTAATCGACGAATGCATCTGTGATGTATCAAATACACGCACTTTTGAAAAGAATCACTCACGTTAATTCAATGATTCGAACAGAAAAAAAATTTTGCAAACCTCCCATGACAAGTTGCTCGCTTCAACTGAGCTCCCTCGATCTCTCGAATCGAGTTCGAAAGCGAAGCGATGCGAGCGTGAACGATTCGAGAATCGACTCTTCAATTTAAACTTAGGGTTGTTAATAACAGATGCAATATTCAAATTTTTAACGAATTTTATAATTTAAAAACTTAAAAATAGATATATCTCCATATTCTAACGTACATATATATGATACTTTCTTTAACAGTTCGATAAGACTATATATATACCGTATAATAATATTATAGTCGAGCGCTGCTCGCGCGACAGTCGATCAAAGATGTTACAGTAAAAAATATGGTGAACGAGCGCGAAGATGACAATTACGCTAAAAACGATTCAACAGAAACATTCATAAAATCTCTCTAAACACCATGTATACGTAGAGTGGCAAAATTGAAATGCACATACGAAAAACTTGTGCTCCGTGGCTTATCCAATCTACGTTATACATAAATACATAAATCTTCTTGTATATTGATAAAATTTGAATTGCAGTCAAATCACATTACCCTCTCCTCGATAATGTAAAACGATTTTCAAGTATAACATTTTCCCGGCCATTTTTTATAAACGTTGGATAGTCTAATTAAAATGATGTTTAATGCACAGAGGTGCGGAAACATAATTACGTTATTTTCAAATTTTTAAATTTTCATATTTTCAAATGTTCAAATTTTTTTTGGTGATTTAAAAATTTTGAATTCTCATATCAATTTCCAACCTATTCAGTATATTTCACACTTTTCCCAGATTTTTTCGAATCGAGTTTTAGAGAGGGATGGTGAAGTAAGGAGGCCTATTGCATCTATCCTGAGATGCCATCCAATAAAAATCTCTTCCTTCAGCAATACAACAAGAAAACCAAATTCTTCCTCAATGCACAACCAGAATTTGAAATTCCTCTGAGGATATTTGCGAGCATTTACATGTAAAACGTTGGTTTCAGAAGAGAGAGGCAGACAGAGAAAGAAAGAGCTTTAAGCCCGTTCATACGTGCGTATTGCTTTCATCATCCTAATCGACGGGGCTCTTCCGTTCAGCCGACCTGGTCCGTTTCTAGAAAGAAGAATTGAAAAACGATAATTCTTCAGATGTTATCTGTTACAAACATTCAAATAGTTTTTTTTCCATTCATAAATAATTTTTCAATCGACTTAACGTCTCGAGCACTCTAAATGTGATCATAGACTGAACTGACGCAATATTACCGGTTCGTCCACCTCATCAAGACTCCCAAATTATTTATGAATGGCGTAACATTTTAAGCGTTTAAATCTCGTTAGCAAAATGTTCAGCACGCGAGAGAATGTCACCTGTTTGCAATATCGCCGATTATTTCGCCGTTGTCAAGTTCCGTACAATTTGGGAGCAGACTTCATGAGGTTCACATTGATTTGCTGATTCGGAAACGGCCAGGTTATTGTCTAACGAGATTTAACTGCAATTGCTGAAAAACCATGCGTGAACTGTATGAAAGTTTAGGCATTGGACAGACAGGCGTATGTGGTATCTCTCGTTTGAACGTTTGGACGAAGCGTCGGGGGCACGTACGTAGCGAAAATAATTGTGCAATATTTAAAAACAAATATCTTTGTACCTCCTATAGACCGTAAATACTCGATACGTTATCCGCTAAAATGGAAACGTTTTTCATTTTATTTTTGGACCCGTGCGAAGAAATTGGAATTCTCGTACTTTGCCGCGTTCGCGATTTGCATATAGTATTCAAAAAGCAAGAGATATTTGGTCCGTAGTAATTCTTCTGAGTTTGTTCAAACTTCGATAAAATTGCTCTGTATAAATATTGTACAATAAAATCTCGATTATCATTAACTGCGATAAAATTCTTGAGGTAACAGAAAAAGTCGTTGTAAACGAGATCAGCGGACGACAATCGTAGGCCAACTTTTGATCCATGCTATCATCCCGCGCGCGCGTGTAAATTTACATCAAAACACGTTTTACTACTCACATTTAGTTTACCATTTTCTATACGTGGACGCTCACGTATTACGTGGATTAGTATATATGTACATTCAACATTTATACATTTAGACACTGAGTTACATTAGCACGAAGTACGCCACTTTCGGAAGTGATAACGAGTTGAACCAACTGTGAACTTCAAAACGGATCTACTTCAAGCTAACTGATTTTATCTTGTTCTTCGGGGCGTTCAGTGCGTCATTTTTCTTCGAAGTTTGATTTAGAAAGTGCGACAGGTGTCGTACAGTAAATTATGTCTAGATTCATCATCGTACTGCAAATAGAAATTTGCAACAGAAAGTACGACGTGTGATGCAACAAAGTGTAGAAGTCTTAAAGTCGAATGTGATCGTAAGAAAAAGAAGCGCTATAAGTTATCCTTTTAGGTCCCAGGTTTTCTCTAAATTCGTATCGACTCCCGCCGTAGGCGGAAGCTAAATCGCGGAGAGCCTACAAGTACGACTCTGACAGTTGTGAGAACTCGAAGTCAGAGGTAGAAGCTCGAGATGATCGTGTATAAACAGAAATGCCCCCACCGATTGCGCTGTCCGAGGTTCCCTCGCCAGTCACGAAATCAGCGACGATCAGCGAGTCCTTCGGGACATTTCCACTGCCCCCTTTCAACTGCCCCCCGTCTCGCTCAGCCAACATCTGTTTCAGCACTTTGATCTTCTCTTCTTTCTGCAAGAGTACAGTTCTTGTTAACGTGGATAAAGATATCTCGAATCTAAAGGCACAAGAAGTTCCGAAGATCGCAATGTTTTCTTACCGCAGCGATAAGCTTCTGAAGCTCGTCGTTCTCGCTGAGAAGCTTCTGATACTTCTCCTCGTCTTCCTTTGACATGCCCACGTCTGGGTTGTACTTGGACTCGGCCTTATCTTTCGGATGCCGGATGACTTCGATAACTTTAGGCACGAAAATCAGTGCCATGCTCAGAAAGCAACAAAAGATGATAGCCAGCGCGACGAATGCGAAGCTGGCATCCTGCTGGCTGGCAATGACCATTGTTACTGGTGCTGTTATCAAGCAGAGGACGACCACGTTGTATATCGACATCCCGACATATCTGGAATCGTTGATCTGTTTAACTTTGATGCTCCTCGTTTCGTATGCCAAGAACAGTCCAAAGACTAAGATGATACCCTTGTAACTGTAAATCAAACCTGATGGAACATGGGTCGTGTTACTTGCAATTGAATAAAGAAGATCGAATCATGTTCTCCAAAAATAATACTAAAATACGTACCAAGCCAAACATTATTGTGGATGCTTTCGCAATGCTCTAACTCGGGTCTGATCCTCGCATCGTCGTCACCGAACGGAGATGACTCCAAAGGAAATGTTTCCATTTTTCTTTGCAGGGGATCCAGAACCTGCCAGGAGATTAGGAGAACAATATCCACGGCCAAGAGACCACTTACCATCGTGTACAGCTTCCATGGTTGGACCTTCTTCTGTACGGACGAAACTTTTTGCTTAGCCATGAACAACTAAAAAGAATAAAAAATGCATTAAAGGCTAGGACTTACGAGTAAGATTTGTTATTACTTGTGTCAGTTCTACCTTAGCTTGATCAGCTTTCGTTTTCGTCGTGAGTCTGTGGACCCTCCACACTTTACTGAACATTGCACCGAATGCAAGGGTGAAACCTGTGGATAGCATCCAAGATCTTGCTTGGCAGACCGCTGGATATTCCCATGGCGCCACGAATCTACCATCGATTCCTAGCAGAAACACTGACACAAAACACGCTATCACTCCTACTAACATTATCGTGTTGCACACAGGGTGGGACGACATTATGACCCTGCAATAAATTGTATTGATTCAGTCAAGTATTTAAAGAGAGTAGAAAGAAACTGGAGCGTGAAAGTATACCTTCTATGCCTATTCCAAATATTAAAAATGATCAGCGCCACGGCTATTACTATTCCGACCGAGGATATCGTTCCCATGCATATGAACAATGGCAGTGAAACTGTCCTCAAGACAGTCCTTACAATGGTCCTGTCCTGTGGCACCTTTCCGCCAATCCATCGTTCCATGTTCCTCCAGGTCAGATTGTCGCTTTGAGTATCGTAATATCCTAGCTTGACATACTTTCCATCGATTACTTGCTCGATTTGGGTCAATGCGATTCTGTCACCTTGCGAGCTAAACGCGACGTATCCCTATAGTACGGAAAATCGATTAAAGATCGGCCACTCAAGATAAAGTTTTCTTTCTATTTCTGTGATACAATTTACGTACAGACACGCCAAGAAACTGAGTAGAATTGATCGCGGAATATATTTCGTCGGCTATTTCTTTATCAGTATAGGTGAAATTCTTCAGACTCTTTCCCTGCTTGCTCAACTTCTCCATCGTCTTATTAAAAGCTATTGCGAAACAAATTATTAAATGAATAAAACGTTCGTGACTTACAAGTAAAAAGCATTCGGATATTGACCTAAGGCAACCGACCAAACCGCGTCATAAGCAAGAGGCGCTTCCTGATATCCCTCAGGATATCGATTGTTATCAATATCATAGCCATCCTCCTTCAACATTTTATTGAGCCTCTGTCTAAAGTCCTCGGAAGTCATACCGCTGATTGTCGTATCGTTATTTTGATTCCACATGAGGGCTTCCGTTGTCAGGTGTCCCTCAGCCGCGAGCCTCATCTGCTCCTTCGTGCATGTGATTCCCTCTTTGTCCAAATTCACCTCGAACCAGTTATCCTCGTACCATCCAATGAAGAACCACACGTAGCTCTTGCCATAGAGATTCTGATGGTACAGCTCGCAGAGGACCCTCCTCGCGGCCACGACGTAGAAGAGGCCAACAATAATTCTCGCATCCTGGCGTCGCAAATTCCTCACCGCGTCCGATGGGTCAGACAGGAAGCTCTGACGCGTGACTATTTCTATCCCCGCCTCCTTGCAGCGCGCTTCTAAATCTTCTACAGTCTGTTAACAGAGCGAGAGATTATTATTGTTGCTTTCGAGCACTCTGCCGCGTAAATTTGCGGTTGCAAAGGGCAGTGATCTCACAGATATGAACACTTCTTCCGCTTGCTGCAAGATTGCCACTCGAGACCAACCGAACTTTTGCAGGAGTTTGATTCTCGTTGGATTGTGCACCGTGGCAGATGGATGCGTCCTAAAGAGAGTCGGGAACCTGTTTCGGTCAGACAACGCAGGTGACGATGCACCGTAACATAGCTGAAAACGTAGCAGAAATTGTAATACTGTACACATTTCATTAATTATCAATTTACTACTCGCCACTACTAAGTTCCACATCTTAGCCGCTTCGGCAACGGTTGTGCAAACGGTACTGCACCCGGCTAACAACATTAATTTATGAGGCTTGTAGTATAATAAATTGTACATCACCGAGGCACCGAGTCCTGGCTCGCACTGAAATAATTGTAAATTAGAAAAACTGTTTCTATATTGTAAACGTTAAGAAGGTACTTCTGTTTTAATCTACCTCGCTATCGTTCGAATGAAGCTTTAAGATGAATCCAGGTAGCAAGTTCTTCTCTCGATTGACATCGTCCAAGGCCAGGTTTACGGCTGGCATGCAAGCCTGTTGAACAAGATATACTTTAGAACAGAAAAATTCATTAATAATGAACACAAAATATTCACTTACCTGGCCACCCTGCCACCCTCCTTCTCCCGCTATCGGGAAGATGCCACCAATGTGTAACACATTGTCCGCTTCATCGGGTGGTAACGAACCCTCGGTCACGGTCCTCCAAGTTAAGAATACTATCAAAAGTTTTATCATCGTGCTGATCGAAAGATTCTGTAGGCCTTTGCTGGCTTAAGGGAACTGTCTCTGCAGTTCCTCAACTCTATGACACACCCCAAAGCCGCGACACTGAAGATCGCACTTTCCTTACGTGAGTCATAGCCATTATAGTTGGTCGGTGATCCCTTTCCAAGTGAGGCTCACTGTTCCAGCGATGATGTCACTATTCGTCGTGATTTCGCCAAGTTCAAGAGCGCTTCCTCCCGTTCTCCATCGTTCGCCGGGCTCCTCGCACCCTCGATACCCTGTGGATTTTGCGTGCGAATAAATTCACTGACGACGGAACGCGTTCGCGCGAACTCCCTATTGATTTCATCCCAACTAGGAAGGATCGTAGTGGGGATGGGGTGGCTATGTCCCCTAGCTTTTTACTAGAAAATCAATATACAGGGTGTTCCAACTCACGCGATGCCAGAACATTTTCAACCGATTCGTTGAAGATCGATACTTCAAGGCTTTCGAAGTTTTACAAGAGTCATCGATTCTTCCCCGACGAAATGATTTTAAGTGATTTTGAATGGGGCTGCCCGAGCGCGCACTTTCTTCGGTCGATAAAGTCGCATCAGCTGACTTGGTGTTATCATAGTTCTGTCATAACGTGATTCACAAAGGAGTCGGTGTTTTTGTTGTGCGAGATATACGTTGTTTTATGAAGGAAGAACGCTTGTATTTTATGAAATAATGGCAGCGCAACGTGCATTGCCGCAAAGTAAAGAAGCTTTATTGAAATCGTACACGACGAGGTTAAAAGATGATGTGAAGTCAATGCTGGAAAACTTTGAAGGTGCGCTTCCTAACCTCACTTTTATATGAATGCAATAACCTAGAAATTTTGTTTACTCTTTCTTTTCAATTTTTTTATTTTTACAGAAATCATAAAGCTAGCCAAAGGAGAGAGCGATTCTCAATTATCTCGAATGACACAATGTGAACAAGATACGTATGAAATGCATGTTAGGGCAGCCAATATTGTGCGTGCTGGAGAATCCCTTATGAAGCTAGTCTCTGATATAAAGCAATATTTAATACTAAACGATTTCCCGTCTGTTAACGAGGCGATAGCACAAAATAGTAAACTGTTCAGGACGAAACAAGCAGAGTGTGATCAAAAATTGGCATCTTTGAGGGACGATATGGCTGCTGATTTATACGATTTGGAAGAGGAATATTACACATCTATATATAAATAACAGGAACTTTGTCTACGAGGATACACGATTTCGCTCGGACCATAAATACACTGACTGAAATGTGATTTATTTGTTCTGTAAATTGTATATATTTATTTAAATAAATAAGAATAATTTTGATAGTACATTCCTGGCTTTTTATATTGTATACTTGACGTGACACGCGGGAGAATTTGCTCGAACGATAATTCGAGCATACGTAATTGTTTCATTTTTATTACTTGAATACCTTGTAACACACAGACGATACATCACACAATACTTCTAACTGGTAAGTATACTCAATAAGGTAATGTGGATTCAAGCTTCGGATAATAATAACAATAATAATAATAATGAGAATAATAATAATAATAATTATCTTAGAGCATAATACTATTTTCTCTTTAATCCTTTACTCGAATGACGATGCCTTTCCATACTGTACAGCGATAATTTACAGAAATAATACGGAGTTCCCTCGACTGGAGCAGCGAGATCACATCGATATCTTAAACGATCAACCAATGAGTACAAATAGAAAAAATGTAACGGTTCAATTTGGAATGCTTCATTAACGTAATCTCGTTTACTCCGTACATAGTATTATAGTAGAAATACAAACTGAGCGGTCGACACACGGTACTGTTCCTTAAACGATCGGGAAGCAATTATTATTATATATCGATGATACTAGGAAAAGTAACAAAAGAATATCACAGTGTAAAATGCAACGCTGTGACACAGACCCATCAAGCATTGATCGAACGATAACGTGTAATTAAGTGGAAAGCGATATTAATTATGTCGCGGAACACGCGGCTAGCATCTAAATACGGCAACAGAAATTAGAACACATTAGTTGGTTCGATTCGGTGTGTATAAATGCACCTTTTTTTTATCACCATTATCATCATCATCCTCGTCGTCGTCGTATCGCACGTTTCACCTTGAATCAGTCCGCGATCACGCGATTAAATCCCTAATCAAATTAACCATACTGTCTCAATCATACTTTCAAACTCTTAATACGCGATTCAACATAATTTCGAATACTTCGACGTGTGTTACTGTCTCTCGAACGCATACACGGACAACAAAGAAGAAACAAAAGTACACATAAAATCGGTCTCGAAGTTAATTCAGTCTTCGTGTTCGAACATGTGTACGAATGTCGAAGGGAACTTCGAGACCGACAATAATTTAGTATGTACAAAATTTCATTCGCTTAAAATTAAACACTCACCATGAACAAATAATCATTTTCCTCCAAAAAAATTCTCGTATCGAAACAGTTTATAATTAGTAATTTTTTTTTGGTCCTCGTCCAAATAGTTAAGAAACAAAAAGCGAAACAAATTTAACGAAACAAGATTGTAACATATATATCTACACTGGAGTATGAACGAACCTTGAGCATCTGTATGAAATATTAGTATGGTTTAACATACCTCCAGTATAAATGAATTTTTGGAATTTACAATTGTTACATTTATCTCTGGACTGAAACTTCGACTTATACGTACATACATTATGTATACTAAGTAGACTTATGTTCTACTTTGGCAAAAACTTTTACAAATCTAAATTCGACAATTTTCGTATCTTTTTCTTTTTCGATCGAATTTTCCTTATACTCAATCGATCTTTTTTCTCTAAAAGTCTTGCATAAAATGCCTGGCCTTTGAATGGCGGCTCAAAATGTGTTAACTGCTTAGTATTAAAGTAATCTCAAAAAGGTTACAAAATCGTTCAGTTCCATCGTCGACTTCTCTCTGTTTGCTATAAAATATGCCAAAAGGGTGATATGCTCTTTTTTTCTTTTTCTCTCCATCCGCCCCACAGAAATTCATCGATCACTGGGCTCTCCGTTTGAAATGCTTAATATTTAAAAAAAAAAAAGAAAAGAAAAAAAGCACTGACGTACCTTGGCAGTTTCAGTTACCTCAATATTTAGGAAAGTCTGTTCACCTCGTTATCATAGTAATACAAAGTAAATGCATATACTTGGAATGATACTGTTCATCTTCTCTCTTCTTGTTTCTTTACTTATTTAGCTAAGAATAACGTTTGACGACACGTCCGCGAATCGAACGTTTATCCCTTTTGATTCCTCCTCGCGCAGCTCTGCTACCAAAGTAAATCGCAAGGTGTTTTCCCGTGGAAAAGAACATTTCTGGCGATCGCTACCTCGCACATATGAGCTTTCGTCACTCGCGTTCGAAGACACGTCTAGCGATCGCTCCACTTCTGCAGAGGAGGCTACTCTCTTTCTCTCGTGCTCGCGAAGAAAGAAAAGAAAAAATACTTTTGTAATTAGTCTTTTTAGTTGTTGGAACTTGGGATTCCAGGCTCTCCCCGAGAAGTTTTGAGCTTCTGGCGAGCTTTCGATGGCGCGTTGCAGCCACATCAGTAGAGGAGATCGCCAGTGGTTTCGGAGCCCCATGCCCCAGCGTCCTGAGCCGGTTTCAGATAGTCGACCTCTGTGCCCGTCTCGTCTTCTGGCTGCTCCGCTGCCGATGAAACAGAGGTCGAGGTCGGCGTCAAAGAACTCGATGACACGGCCCTGGTCACACCCAACTCGAAGCCTTCAGATGTCAAATCCACTTTGCTAGGCGTGTAGCTGGCTAGGCCACCACCACCTGCGGGGAACAAGCACTAGCTATCAGCACGCTACGGTCTCTATGCTAAAGGAGCGGGCAACAAATAACGCAAAGCAGGAAAAACGAAAGAAACCAATTGAAAATTGGAAGGATAACTATGGATAACTAACTAAGTAGAAAGTGGTCCGAGAACTGTATGGAATGTCGGTGCAGGATGGGCCAGGGACGTTTCAAAGGATCCATGGAGCTAATCTACACTACGAACTCAGTTACAGGATCGACATTTAAGAGAAATTGCAACTGACTGTAGCTTTTCACGCGAGATATCACGTTCCGCGTGATCGCTGCTTCTGTAAAAGAATGGAAACAAGAGGAGAACGTATTTTTCGCACCGAAGATAACACGATTGATAAGGACTCATTTCTATCGTTGAAGAACGAAAAGAGAGTGACTTGTTATCGGTTGCAGAGAGAAGTAACGATTAGAATTACCGAGAAGGGTCGGCATACTCGTCGACGAATTGGTCGAGGACGTTTTATTGCTGATCGGAGCTGATTGCTCGACGGAACCGGAAGTTTCGCCATCCACGCTGCTCTCGCCCTCGAGCATCGATGCCTCGCTCGGGTATTCGAAGGTGCGCGTGGCCGTGTCGTCGAATTGTATCCGATGCTGAAACAAACACAATCGTCACATATTTTAATCGTCATGACCAAACGAGAGTTGCGTAATGAAATGAAATGGTCACAGCAGCGTTTCGCGACTGGACAACAGCGATTAGGACGTTGGATCATAGTCTGGTGCGGCAATAAACATTAGCCAAGGCTAAATGCGTTCGTGGCACGCGACTATCATTAAAGAGACAGCTATGGCGGAAAGAGGCACGCATCTTCCGCGGTACATATATTGCGCGATATGCGTAGCCAGCCACAAACAAGACACGGGAAGAACAAACAACGGCTAGCAACGGCGTGCAGTCTGGAATAACAGTAACCCGTCACACTCGGTGATTTTTCGACTATGGACGAGGACATCGCCTCCTCGTTCGCTCCTTCTCCACGGATGTGATCAAAAGAGAAAGCAATTTTTTTTTTCTAGAGACACGTTGGCAGCCGCGTTTGCCATTCATCCCGCATCTGTTATCACAGAGAACCATCATTCGAAGGATTACTCACTTTTTTTGGACTAAACAATTTCTTTCATGGAAGAAAATTACAAATAAATGGGGTACACTAATTTTCAATTATTTCGAATTGCCGTTAAATGATTGTCTACAGCGTGGAGCATAGGATAGCATCTGAACACGGAGTAACAGGATAAATGCTTAGCCTTTAGGCTTGCCAAGGTAACAGTACCGACGATTATTTCGACTAGAGACTGGCGACTCGTTTAGGCTAATTATACACATTCACTTTGAACGTTATCAAAGTCGAGATATTGCTCTAATAAAACGGAAACGGCGATGCTGCTTGATGAGTCGAGACTCCGTGTTCATCAAGGTTCATCGTTCGCGCGAGTGTCTCGACTGTACAAATCCTGAACCTTCGAAGGAAAAAATGCTTACAGCCGATCGTCCGATCACGCTACTTTCTAAAATCCTCGTCCCATAAATCCCAATCAGCATTTTCGCTCGAGAGATCGTGACAATACTAGAAGGTCTTCAGAGTATCTCGTTTCAAAACGGAATAAATTTGAATCGGCTCATTTGCGAATTTCGCCACGAAACTTGTCCATCCGCGTTGAGCAAAGCGAGTTTGCGAACGTTTGCAAACGACGCGAAATAAAAGGAAGATAAAAGAGAAGTGTGCGAAGGAAAGGCTTTCTTCTTGGCGCGAAAATGGCAGCGTAAATAAACGCAACGCGTCTGCTGTTAGCCAGAGGCAAATATCAAGATGGAAAGTCGCGTTGCCATCGTGTGGAGCGTGTTTAGCGTGCAACGAGTGTCAAGTCGTTCCCCGAACCGAGATGCATGGAAACCATCGGGGCTTACGCCCATTGGTCGACGGAATATTGATTTTCACGAAGAAAACTGCGAGCCGGGGCTACCCTCAAAAGAGAGTAAACCTTTTATGTCGTGCGAACGCTTGCTCGCGTGCCTCCTCTACCGTAAAATCTACTTCGAATGCAGAGCCAGGGGAGTCTTTACGCAAAGTGTACGCGTGCCTGCAAATACACGTGCTCGCGCGTAAAAGTCCACGGAATGACAAAGACGCTTCAAGTTTCGCGCACACCCGGAAGGCACGCGTTCCTCCGTGTAACATTAACGCAGAACCATGACTTTTCCTCTTTCAGCAACGTCTTTACGTGCCCATCAATCTCATCCAGCGTTCAAGAACAGAGCCAAGCTTCCGCGAACGAGCCGCGTTCTTTTCGTCTCGTTAAGAGCAGAAATAAACGGGAATCTCGTGGTAAGGACACCGTCCCGTTCTGCTTTGCATGTTTACGATCGATAAAAAACACGCGTCCCAGGGTTCGAAGCGTGTTCGCGCTCCAGGCCTCGGGACGCTCCTATCGAGCTTTTAACGACCTCCAGAAATTGCTCGACCTCCGTTCGACGGCGAGCGAGCGAATCCAGCGCGGGAGGAATGTCGGGGCTGTCACGAACAGGCTGTTAACTTTCGACAAGATTCCAACGGACAAACAATGCGGCTGTTATCGTTTGCGAGAAAGGAAACAGTTTATCGCCGGAGGGACAATAGAAAGAGGAAGCTAAACGGGCTTTTACGCATTTGTGCGCGTTACATTTTGCGTCCTACATGCGCTGGCCTCGTGACGCATCCAGAATGCGGCCGCTTCGGGTCGTTTCGCTCCGAAATTTCAACGAAAATTGCGCCGAGTCCAGGCTCGGGGAAGGGAGGTCCAACCAGAGCCTCGTAACTCTCGCAACCTTCCCTCCGCGACGCGTGGTACCCCGTTTATCTGGAAATGGTCGATAATTCCCGAACGTTTAGCATAAAGTTTAACAGCGTGGAGCCTGGGGATACGTGTAGGGGCTTTGAAACGGCGAGGGAAACGAGACCTGTAACGCAGTACCCTTTCTCGGTGCCAGAGAGTCGGTCCACGCGGCGAGCAGCATAAAAGCGGCCAGGAATTTATCGTCGCGACGCAGCTCCCTGCACCCCCGACGCCCGCGCGCCTCTTGCTCTGTGACGGCGTTAAATGGACACATAAAGCTTGCTCCCCGCGGTAAAAACTAGACGCGAACGCATCCGTTATGTCCCGCGAGACCCGTAATCTTCCTCTCGCTGACAAGATTAAAGCCCAGGGAGGTTGCGCTGATTCAAGGACCTAGCGAGGAGCCGGTCATTCTTCTTGCATTCAATTTAAACGAGAAAACCTGCGCGGGTTTTAACTATGGGACCCTTTCATTCTTCTGAAATTCGATACACAGGATGGATTTTAAGGAATGGAGCCTTGGATGAAGGCCACAGCGACAAGCGATTATAGCGGTTTTCGTAATCATTTTTCACGGCTCGCCGTCAATTAGACGGATCGACTTGAGTCCTGTTACTCCATCGATACGTTCTTAACGTTAGAGCAAATTGCCTGCGAGTTCAGTAGTGTTTGTATATTTCACCATTTGCATATGCGCCGCGAGCACCGATCTATTCAGAGATGATGCACAACAGGTACAATCCTTCGAAAGAGGCTTCAAAGCGGCGCTGTATTTATGAGCAGTCGCATGCAAGATTTATTCGTCTACCGGGTGTCCCATTCAACTTGATAGCGTCAAAGAATTCCCCATAACGGTCTGTGGAAGCAGCCAACCGCTTATTTTTTCATTAACGAAGGGAAATTAAAAATTTTAATTCATTCCCTGCCAGTCGCTCCAAGCAGCGTTGCCTGACACTGTGCACAGAGACTTTGTAACTGCTTCACGATTAGGAAAGGGAATTAGCGAGCAGGCTATTTTCTCAAGAACGAAGCGATTTTGCAATAGGTGCGAGAACTGACGACACGAGAGGTCGACGACCACGAGAGTAAGGAGAATAAGAAACTGAGAAGAAATTCGTAGAACGTCCGTCAAACCCTTCCAAGTGCAAGGCTCTGAAACGTTAAGCTTTCGAATAATTAGCGAATCGTTACAAATCAGTGAGCTCGATCATAAACAAATTCGACCTCTTAACAAGCGCAGATCGGCGCAGAAATTCCATTCGAAACGATGGCGCAAATGTTACTCGCTGTAGAAGGAGGCCGTGTAAACAAAAATTTCGAATTCGCGACCTATTTTCAGTCAAGGATAGAAGATGAGACCAGGATTCAAGAATCGCTGACGATTGTCAACAAATCCCGCGACGAGTCCGCGTGGCAAATTTCATGCTAGCTAATTCAGCGAATCAAGCGGCGCGATTATAGCGGGCAACGCGTCATCGTCGAACGCAGCGATTATTTGGAAAAAAATCGAGCACAGCTTTTGTTTTGCGCGACACAATTATGCAATCCTGCACCACTGTCGTCACGACGCCCTTGTTATCGTAACTTCTACGAAATTCGTGCAGCCACTCGCGGAGTCACATATCTTTTCTGTCATCCATTGGTCTATAGATAAATCTGACACGCAAATTACGGACAAATTTACGGTCCGCGTTATCAGCAATGTTTTTCGACAATCCATTGCGCAAAATCTACTGTACTGTGCGAAAACGAGCGAAATATCGTTCGGTGAAAGCGACAAGCTCCTGGGCGGTCGATCTAACCGATAGATAGACGGTGGTTCGTCCTGTCGATTTAACTTGCTAATAATATAATCCACGAGCGAGATCTCGAGTGGAAGATCGATGCCAGTTGACCGAGTACTCGGTGTCGCTCGGTATAAAACCCCCAGACCGCAGCCTTGAATCGCGACCAAGCTGCGTTCGCGACTGTCTGCCTTATCAGATGCTAAGCGCAACATCTCTGACGATATATTTGCACAAATATCGTTTATTACCTCTCATGGATTGTTATTATTAGAGAGCGCTGATCTGGCACTCCTGCAGAAGCAGTAGCATTTGGACTGCGAATAACTTGAAGATGTAGTATGAAGACGATTTTTTCTCGAATATTTTCCAAATTCAAAGTACGCATGCCTTTCCTTGCTACTTTGACTTTTAATGTTAAGTTATGTGTGGAATTTGTTGATCACTATCGATCACAAGAAGTCCTCCTGTTCTTTATAAAGAAATAAACGTGGAAGCCAGGTCGAGATTAATCGCTGTATCCTATCTCTGATTTCTGTAAATCCCTCCTATTGAAAAGGGTTTCCTCCAGCTTAATTGGGATATAAATTTACAAATCAATAACTCTTTTATTGGGATCATTATGAGCCCAACGATTGCTAACAAGATCATTAACGAGCGTGAGGAGGAAGGTCCAGATGAAGCTATTGCGGTCTCTCATCAGGAGATAACTGTACTTAAAGAGAATTCCTTCGATACTTAACGACTTAATGGACATCCGTTCGTTTCACCACCGAATTTCACGGATTTGGCGTTATCACGTGCTTGTAGCATTACGCGAACGAGGAGAACTTCGTTCCTGCCATGCACTTGTTGCGTTATTGTTTGCGCGTCTTCGATTTCAGGAGAGAAATCTGCGCTCTGAAATATTCGACCCGAGAACAGGGTCAGTGAGTTTCACACGACTGTTTTCTTTGTTCCCCTGCGTTTTTCCGTCGCGCGTTGCACGCCTGCTAGACACGTGCGGTTTATGGTCCTAGGATTTCGCTGGAGACAGGTATCGACAATAAAATCGATTGTTTGTGAGGTGAAACTGTAAGATATACGCGCGGAGCAAAGTGGATCGTAAAGAACGAATTATCTATGACGCCGTGCTGCAACAAACTGCTATCGTGTCTACCCATATCCTCGTTTACAGGATGTCGCCTCCCAGAAAGTTCTCCATCTCGCGGCTTTTTCATGCCGCGTCGAATCGGAAAATTGCGGGACCAATTTTTTCGTCGAAGAAAACCTCTTCCGCGAATCGATTCCGAGAGTATTTTGAAAGCCATCAGGGAAAACGCTCGGGCATTTAAACGATGGAACGCACGCGCGGTTAAGTAACCGAGGCGTAGTTTCAATTTTTCCAACGTAGATGCAAATCGGTTAAGCAACGCGACGTCGTCCCGTGCATTTTCTACTATGCAATTTTTCACCGTTAGAATTCCTGTGTCTTCAATAAAATTAAAATATAGCGTGGAAGCGATCGGCGGGTCTCTATTAGCTCGCGGCGCGAAAAAATCTGAGCAAAACGCGCGTTTCGCGTCTCGAGGATAAGCCTAACGCGAGGCCTGCGTTTATGGGCAGATACGTAGCTTTGCTTTCGATTAACAGTGTTTTAAAGGAAAGGTATTTAAGTGAGCTAACTGCGAAGCCTCTATCGACTCGCCAATGAAACGTCTTTTACCGTTTTCGATATCGTTTGAAATTAAACTTCCCGCGTTCCTCTAGCGCCTTTACGATCTCTTGATCGAGAGCCGAGGAATTAGTAGGACGACCGCGTTAACGGACCAGAATCCTGGGCAACGCCTCGTCGTCGAGCGAACTGCCGCGTTTCCCTTGTCCAAGAATTATTCGATATTAACTCGAGTCGCTCGGAATTCCATGTCGTATAATAGCCTGTCCAGCGTTTCTATCGATCCGATACGGTCGACGTGCGCCGAAGTAAATCCGAAGGAAATACGACGCATCGGCGAACAATCGATTCAGAGGATATCAGTTTCCTCGGCGGGGACCGACTGGAAGATCGATCGTCGGACAATAACCGCGACGCCAGCGTGCGCTCACTTTTAAAGCGAAATACTTCGCAGCGTTTTCTCTGGAATCGCTCCTTAGAAACTTTCGAATATGCAAATTCCCTCTTTTACCGGTTTCCATTTTTCGTATCGGCCCGTTGCGTAACGTTATTAAAAGGTGAGGGATCTTGTGTGGCTCTAATTATTGGACGCTGAAATGAAAACAAATAACGAGTCTAAACGCGGTGGCTCGTGGAAACTAATTGTCCAGTGATGAATCGCTTCCATTAAAGTGCACAGGAGTCCTGTACCTCGGAGCCAGAATCCACTTGTTTCAAAATTAAGTTTCTCTTCATTTTATTAGAATAGTAGGAATATAGTTAAGTTACTCTGCAAGTGAAGGAAATTTAATAGCATAAACTACTTCGAATACTATGTTAATAAATGGGTAATAAAAAGGACTTGAGTTACTCTAGCTCTGAGGTACAGAGTTATTATAGAGCGAATAGTTCGTCGAGTCGAAAAATATGTACTTGCTTTCACTTTTCGCGAATATTAATTACCTTCTGATCGTCTGGATGGAAAACTAAGACAATTTACCTACGACCTTTTCGCCGCGAAAAGTCTCGTCGAACCCGGAATCGACGCGCGCAGTTTTTCTATCGCGAAAGAGATATCGTTTCTATGTCCTGGACGAGCGTGAAACGGAGTCGACCGTATTGCCGCGTTCCCATGAAGCTACGGTAGATTAACTCGTCCGACGAGCCGCTCGAAAATCGGCTGTTAGTTTGCGCGTCGGCTACTTTTACTTTGCAAATCGGCATCGGTAATAGGCGAGCCGCGATGGTCGCTCTGTCGTCACGGGAATCCGCGTAAACGCGAGAGACTCGTGAGAAAGTCGGCCATCCAGGCGTTTGGATCTCTCGAAGCTACTGACGAAACAGGAGAAACCCTTTCAACTTTGAACTATTTGGTGAATACCAAGCCTATGTTTCAGAGAATGTGATCAGGCAGCACTCTCCAAAAATTAGGACTAAAATAAGTAGAGTACCTTACAGGCACGAAGAAACAAGGTGACTGTAAAAACGTTGAATCTCTTCCTAGCAACCACATGTTTCGAAAAATGTACACGTTGATCAATAAAGTTCCTCCTCGGCGAATCGATCTTGAAGGCTATTCAACGGCAATTTTATCTGCCATAGTTGCTCGCGGGGGAACTTGGGCCGTGAAAATTAATGACGCGCCAATACGATTTTATAGCACATTAATTATTTAGAACGTTTATCTGTAGTTCGAAAGGAGAGTATCGTTTAGTCCGCTTTCAAGCAACGCGTAAAGCGAGCCTTCGGGCATCGGGATACCTGTTCCACCGAAACTTGTCGATTGCGAGTTTTCGCCGAGGAGGGTTCGTTGAACTTCAGCCAGTGTACAAATCCGAAGTACAATCTCGAGGAAGGATCAGCTTCTATAAGGAAGAAGTTTGTCCAGCAGACAGGTGCCTTGCGAGAGGATGACGATGAAAGGACGGTTAGTTTGCGAGGTCTTAATTGCATAGAATCAAAGGATGACTTGCTCGACTACTTGGCGAATCGATGTACACATGGATAACTAATCTCAATGACGAGGTGTTATAGAGATCACGCAACTTCTAGTATAAACAGCCTGAATGTTTTCTCATCCTCCAATCTACGCTGTCACAGGGAAAGAAGGAATTTTAATCCGTGATAATCTATGACGATACGGCCTGGTAGACCAAGCAGGAGATTTAATTCGATCTTGGGACGTTTCTTTTCAGTGGGGGACAAAAAGCGCACCGAAAATTCTATGTGAAGGGTCTCGAACTAACGAACGACCAGACCGAAGGGAGAAAAAGATTGAAAGGCAGGCACGCGGCCGTCTCGCCCTTGAATATTTTACAATCTCTTTGAACGAGGGAAAGTGCATTCCCACGACGAACGGAGGGCCTTGGTTACTCTGTTACGTTGCTTGCTTTTCGACTTAAGCGAGCTCCCGCGGCGTCATTCCAACAACGGAGCTGCAGCTGATTAGATTAGATAACGTGCCTTTAGCCACTCGCGAGAGGTTCACTCCTCCCTTATCTCTTGGCCGAAAAAAGCAATAGGGAAGTGTCAATAAATGTGATATCTATTAACGTCGATGGCTTGTAGCGATAGAGTTCTTCGAGGCTTTTAAAGTTTTTACAAAGTTCCTTTACTTTATTGGCGGTTGTAGAAAATTGACTGTCGACTGACAGAGTGTCCAGTCTCGAAGTTTGTATTCCATAGCAGTCGCGTTCCCTCGTGTCCAATTCGATTACTCAACGTTACGAGAACTTTCCAAGAACGTTCGCGGAAAAGAAAAGTTTCAGTTCACTCACCTTGTGATTCCGTGGCGTCCTCGACAGGTTGCTGCGGCCATTGATGAGGACGTTGTCGTTGAAGAAGGTTACGTCGCAAGGTGAGGGTGGACCACCAGCGAGGTCCCACTCGGCGTCGTCCGTCGTCGACGCGTCCAACGTGGCGTCCAGAACTATGATGCCACCTTCGCCGACCTGTGGCCCAAGGAAAAAAGAAAATTCAGCTCTCGAAATCGGATCGTCACGCGTGGAATCCGGCGAGGTGACTTTCGAGAGTCTCGTCGACCGAATTCCAAGAAAACGCGTGCTCGAGAGGGTCTCTCCTTCGACTTTGCCATACTGAAACTTGTCGAGTCAAAAATTCACTGCTATTTTATATCCCGTGGCAAACCCTTCAAAAAGCACGAGCAACACTTGTCACAGTTTCGTCGTAACCTTCATCTACAGCTTCCTTCCAGAATCGAATAATGTATAAGAGACACAAAAACAAAATAGCACACCGTTTGCTTTACTCGCCCGCATCCGTCGCCTTTCAATTACTCTGTGAATGAACATCCTGTCGATTTGAAAACCGAGTTCACCGAAAAGCCGCACGAACGCGTCTTCGACACGCATCGAACTGTCCTTCGAATACCTTTCCTTTCGAAGCAGAGAGGTGCCCAATAATTTTCTACCTGGATATAGAAAACAAAAAGCACGGTAGCTATCGAGCGTCCCCCCTTTCCGCTTTCATGTATGGAGGTAAACGAAAAGGAAAAGTAATTTTCTAGAACCCACGATCCACGCAAAAAGAGCTGTCTTCTGGAAATAACAGAGGGCAACCTATAGAATCAGAATCTACGATGTTTATGGAATTCATTGATCAATCTCTCCTGCAGACTCAAGGAGTGATCGCGCGTGAAATCGCTGGAGCAATCGATTGATTTCCGGTCCATTTCTTTCCGCCTCTGTCGAGAGATTTTCGAAAGTGATTTTTATTATTGACTACAATTTCTTTCTGCCTCCTTCTCCCGCCCGCCGTCGCTTCTCTCTGCGGTGTGACGGGAATTCGGGTTGAACGGTGATCTAAGAAAAAATGCGGTCACGGATCATAACGCGAAGCCGCATTACGGACGAGCAGAGATCGGGGCCGTGTAACGCAACGTCTCCATTTGAATATAACGTGCCTCGGATGCACCGGAACGAGAAGATATCGATCACGAACGACCGTTCGGATTATCGATCACCGGACGAGAGACAAGCCAAATGCTTCCTGACAAGCGAGCCATTCGTTTCGAAAACGACCGCTGGAAACGCGCGTTTCCAGGACGGCCAGCGAGTGTGGAAAATAGCATCCGATTCGTTGCTCGATAGCACACGACGGGGATCATTTATCCGCGTGCCATCGTTGATATGTTGATGAATATTTATCGATGACACCGTGAGAAAAAAGTAATCGAATATTTCCGCTGCTCCGCGGTGCACTGGCCATCTCTTTGTTGTGTCGCGTATTATGCAAGCGATTCCACGAGATAAGGTGAGAAAAATTCTTCAGGCCGCATTTACAGAGTATCTACACCGATCCAGGTAGACGTATTACCTCTGACAACTTAGAATTAACTTCAACGCGTCGGTGTCGTAAATAAAGCTACCGATTACACCAGTTGATTCTTTTGCCCACAATGTCTGGAGTTTATATGTCAGCCAGGTAATATACTGCTCCGAATCTCGGTCCATAAACCTCTTCACGCGAGTGTGCAATTAAAGAATCGGAAGGTCGCGGTAATATCGAAGCAAAGAAGGGATCGCGAAACGATTACTTAAAGAGAAGCAAGGGGAGCGATAATGAACTTAAGGACGAGGTTCCTGACTTCATGAGAACTTCCCAAGACGTTTCTCTTCATTATTCCCAGCACACCGAGGTATTAGTCCTGCAAACTGAGCCTTGAACCCTCTGCGAGTCCAAGTCGTCCGACGATCGCATGCGATCACGGTCCGCGAATGCACCTGAGCTCGACACGCGTGCACGCGTCGCCCATCCCTCCTAGTTTCGCTTCCTCCATTCCCTGCATCGTACACAAGCACGAAATGCATGGTAAACAAAGAGCGTCAAGGAGAACAGAAAACTCTTATCGAAAGTGTCACAGCGTTTCCCTCCACAGATTGTCGAGGAGGAAAAAACGACCGCGAAATCGCGATACTCGCGCCTGGAGGAAGCTCGCGTCCTTATCGATATGTCGTCACGCGAGGATGCCACGTGCAACCGGATGCACGTTTCGCCGAGGCTCGTCTAATTTTTCAGCGAGATTCGATAACAGCGTTTACGAGCGCAGACTCGTAATTTCTTAATTCCGATTTCGAGGAGACATCTTTAACGAGACCCTAAAGTCTTTCGCGATCCCGCGATTCCAGACAATGACTGCTTTATTCGAGGAGCTCTGATTCTATCTCGGCGTTGCTCTCTCAAAGCGCAACTTTCTCCCCTTTGTTCTACCCTCGGCGAAGTTTTTCCTCTCGGGCCGTCAATTCTAGCCGCCGTGGGACGGAGACGACAAAATTGTGCAAGATACCACGCCCCCGTTTTATCTTGCGCTGTTATTCGCAGACGCGACAAATTTATTCGTCAGTCGGCTTGGATGTCGTTAACGCCACCACGCTTAGTCGGCGTCGCGGCGGTAAATCGCATGAATCAGTCTCGGTTGCGCATTTCGCGAGGCGACGAAAAACTGTAACGGCCCCGTCGTCAGCTTCCCACGACGACGACGCGACACTGCTGTCGAGACGCTTCTAATTTGGACTCTGTGTAGCGGGTAAATGATTCAGACGGTGTCATGATCAACGTAGATTTCCATGTATTCCAGCTACTATTTTTAAAGCGAAAGCGGGGACAATAAGATTGAAGTTAGCGAGGAAACCTGCGTTCATTTATGATTAATTTTACTTAGGCAACTGGCAAAGTTCAATGCAGGTTCCATTACTTATCGTGAAGGTAATATGACCGTAGAATCCGTTCGAATTAGTCGCACAATGAGTCGTGGAGAAAACTGGATCCATTACGTAATTGAAAAGAGGACGAAGCGATCCGTGGTACCGCGGTGCAGCCGCTCGAGCACTGTATGCAAATGCAAATTCGACCTACGACCAGCTGTCCGTGTTACCAATCGAGTTTGCCCGTCAGGATCAAGCTGGTCAAGGTCAAACGAGGTCACGAGTATCTGAATTTCACCGGCGGAAAGAGAAGGGGCCCGTTTCACGCGCGCTCGTCACGGCAAAGAGAGATTCCACTGTTATGGAGGACAAAGTGTCGTCGAGAGACCTTGCCTCTGGCTTTATTTACCATCCAGCCAATTAAGAGCCTCGGAAATGTTTACGGAGAAGATAAACCTGCTGGATACGCTTTGATAAATCGATTCCCTGGACTCTAAATTCGTCCATCGATAAATTCACGATCTTCTAGTACCAGCATCGCAAGCACGAGCCGTTGTCGTTCATTCGTCGTGACGATAAAAACGTAAACGGTAATGGGTCGAAGGAATGCGGCGAGCAGAGCGACTCGGCGCCCAAAGAACGCGAAAAAGTTCATTAAAACTCTGTCTCGTTAATCCCCGTACGATCGTGCTCAAGCTCGACGCCTCGCGCAATTAATTTCGCGGATGGACTTCTAATAAGTCGCGTGGCAACCGTGTACACGCGAGATGGCTCGAAAAAATCCTACACCACGCTAATATCGCTGCGAGTTATGAGGCTACTTAACAGTTTAGTATCCTTTCATAATAATAGCACTCGCACGAATTATCATTATTCATCACAGGGATTAATGAACCGATAAAGCGAGCAACCTCACGATAAACGTTGTAGCCAGCTGGTTCTGTCGCTTCTGAAATTGCTTCCCAAAGAAATATAGCCTTTTAAAAGTATTACAATCCTATGTAGTCTCATACGACTAATTATATCTGTACCAAGGCTTTATCACTCGTGAATAAAGAAATAAAATGTCTCTGAATTCCCGAAAAAAAAAAAAAAAAGGAAAAGAAAAAACGTGCGTTAGATGATCGAATTCCTATCGATCGCGACGATGCAATTCCACTGTCGATTATGCGAGAATGCATTGTCAGATCCGAGAAGGAAGAACAAGGACGAAGAAAAGGGACTCGGAGGCCATTGTCGCACGGCCTACATACCAAAAATCGTAGCGGTTGATTCAGTTGCAACACGATCGTTAGAGCGCAATGCTCCTTAGAAGGCCGACGCAACGAGCGAGGCTAGAGAACGCGATAACGGACCTCGGCAGCTTCTCTCTCGTCGCATGGTGTATCGCCTCGCTCTGAGACGGCCATATACGCCGCAGTTCCCATAGCATCTTATGGAATGTCACCGAGCACGATACGCGAATGCCATTTCTTCATCGGTCGCTCGACTATCCGAGCCTCTACCTCGCGATTTCTAGAACCAGCCACGGCTGGTCGTGACTGCCAGCCGATCGAGAGGGACTGCGAATTCGATTTGCTCCGTCTGCGAGAAACCTTTCCATCCAGAGATAACTGTGCGTGCCATTCATTTTGGAGGTCGAACGGTACGCGGCCATACGATCCGTGCGTATCGAACGATTATCGCCAACAGAGATAAGATTTCTACGTTGACAGTTTTACGCGGCAAGAACCGAGCCTGGGGTTCCACGAATCGGTGCGCGAATTCGAACCCGATACGAGGGAGACCGCGATCTGGATTGTGCAAACGCGGAGCAGGCTACAGTAATAGTTATCGACGGAAAGAAGGTCAAGGATACCTTCTCGAGACTTCAACTCGATTACCGTGACTATAATACGGTAAAGCTGGCAACGAAAGAGAACGGTGGTGCTCGACGCGATGCACGGATGCATTGCGTTCCTTTCCCTGCTAAATCTTGCAAAACTGCAACCTCACATGGGCATCTATCGATTCAAATTGAAGCTGCAGTGACCTCTATGGAAGCCTCTTATCGAATGGCTTCGAAAAAATGACAGACTACGTCAACAGCAAACGGCGTGACGCATCGAGCCGATATCCAATATCGGGGCGCTGTCTTGTCTTTGTTCTTAATTACCAATCGATAAACACAGTCGTCTGACTCATCGTCGTGTACCCTAAACTTGATGGCTTCTCGCCCAGGAACGCGTTACCCATCTGTTTGTCTTTCTTTCGGTATTGTTATCAGGCTGTTTGATACACGACTATCAACCTATTCTTATTGGAACTGTATGGAACGTCGTGTACCCTTCCAAGTCAGCCCTATGTACCTCTGATTCTGCTTTCTTGGAAGGGGCACGGCTTGAGTAGATAATTTAGCTTCCCGATTGTTCTTAATTCGCTCCGACAGCTTCGCCTCTGCCTGAGTAATGATAGAGGCTAGAATCAGAGATAAGATAGGATAGCTCGAGTGGTGACCAGCTAAGCGTAAGGTGAACGCAAGGTACACGGGAAGTTCCGGGTTCGAGTTCCGAGTCAACGAAATACAAGGTCCACTTTCTCCCCCTGTTGCTAAGTTCGTTAAGTAGCCTATTCTCTCCGTGGAATGCACATTACATCACGGTACCTGGGGTCAAAGAAGGGCGCTAGCAGAAAGATAGGAAAAGCAGCGGCGATGCGCGTTACGACGAAGCTGCTTTTCCTTTCTGGCTGTAACACGCGCGAGGTTACATCAGAGGCTTGGCCGTTTATTGCGGAGCGAATTCGTGATAACAGTAATAACACAGAAAGCGAAGAAACGCGTTTAATGATTACGCAATAATGCATAACCACTAGTCGACCTCCCTTCCGGAATTCGCGTCCTTGTATGGTCGCAACGACTGCTCGCTAATCGCACGTTCCCACCGACGAAACCGAGATATCGAACGATCATTGGAGCACAACAATAATATAACTAACTGGGAAACTAGTTTGCGAGTTCGCCTCGCGAGTTAGAGCCCGCGTTCCTATTCAATTATCGCGCGAACGCCACTTTCGTGTTCCGTCTCTGGGACCTGCTTCCTAAAGTGCCTCAATAAGTGGATCCTCGATTTTCGTCGCTTCCGCGGCACAATTAAAGTACGCAGACATGCCGCGTAATTTCTGCTTTCACCGAGGATCAACTTTCAAAAGATTGTGAAAGATTCTGTACCGTTACCGCGCCATTAAACTGCGCTTCTCGAGGAATTGAAGATATCCTCTGAGATCCTCGTCAGGGAAGAGGAAAGACCGATGCGGTGTTATCAGCGTTGTCAGCATATTTACCGAGCCAGGACGCGGTCTCGGCGTCCTGTCGAAGGATGATTGCCTGACGTCTACTGACACCAGAATCATCGTTTCTGTCTTGGCCTTCTGCTAATTACGCGCACCCTCAGACCACGTGTACTGACGAATGCATTCGATAAACATAATATACTATACTCCACAATTCATTTCTTTCCGCCTACATTACGAAACGAGCACCGTTTCCAGTCGGCTACCTTCAGGAATTTCAGGAGGGAAGTCTCGACGGTTCGACTTCATTTTCCATTCTTTTTCTTTAATCATCGTCTAGCATCAGCTACTAGTTCCGGCATTTCGAGGTACGAGTAATAAATGATCGCAGGGAAGCGTAAGCGTCGATGACATGAACAGCGATGCTGTATCTGTTTCAGCTAAACATTTATGTTCTCTGAACGTAGTCGATTAATTATAAGAGAAAGAGAAGATAAATTATCCAAGTCCTAGGTAATTGTTTAGAGTGAAAAAACATCCTTGGGAAAATAGAATTCAGAAATGAGAAAGTAGCGGATTCAAAGATTGACAATTTCTTTCAGAAAATGTGAAACAACAAATTGATTAGATACGCATAGAGAATCGTTCTACAACCTGATTTCTCGAGAAGATTTTCAGATGAAGGGAATGATGATTTGTCAGTGAAGGGAATCTTTTACATCCTCTGCGGACGAACCCGTGTACCTTCCAGTTGCAGATATTTCCGCCGATTAATTAGACCATTTATGACGACGAACTACAAAGCTTGCGATGATCAGAAGCATCTGCACGCGTGGTGCGCGAGCCACCTGGGTGCAACGCTCGAAATTGCGTAATTATTACGAGGTCGTCGAAGGTTAATTAACACGGCGGATACTTGCGCGCGATACGATCATGTCCCTCGACTAATCCGTGCGCATCTCAGCCATCGAATGATCCTTCTTTCTCCTCCGATCCCCTGCGCAAGCCACGCGAAAACCTTTAATCGATTATCGTCATTCGCTACCGTTCATTTCATTTCCAGCCAGCCGAGAGCGCGCGTGCCTCTGCAACTTCGTTACAGCGCAATCTACGGCCGCTTGATTTCCATTTAATTACTCGCGGGAAGTCAGAGCAGCTGCGGCATCTTCAGGATTGCAGCGTGTAGGCTGCACCGAGCTGATGCTAGAGGACAAGCAATCCAATACTGGCGACATCATGTCATCAATCGAATTACGCGTGCTGCGCGAAATTTTATCTGCTCGTAAACGTACACGTGTAATCGTATACTTTCTGCCAAGAAAAAAGGTAAACGTACGGGAGGTGGAAGTTGAGAAGAAGGCAATGATCGCTCCTTTTTATGAGCAAACCTCTGCGCAAGAAAATGGAAAGATAAGAAAAATTCCCTCGTTAAATAAAAAACAATTATTCATACCGTGTGTTTTATTTACTTAGCTGCAGAGAATGCAGACATTTGACGCTAGGAAATCAACAGCGATAAGGAAACACTCCAGAACAAGCTATCCAATTTGTATCGTCACTCACCCTTGTCAATAGCGGCTTTAAACCGAACAAGAACACGGTACGAAACTTGCGTAGGTGTTAAGCGGCTGAGGGAAGACGTAATCCAATTGTTTTAGGGGACGAACAGGGTCTTCTTAAACGTAAACGCGCAGATTCGGAATGGACGTAGAAAGTTTCTCCAAGTACGGAAGGGACAGTGGTTCCTAATCCTTCGCAAAGCGGATTGGAGTTATTTCCAAGTTACTTACTAAACACTGCCGTCACGTAGTGGGCGTATGCCGTGAAGTTCAATAGAAGAAAATTACATTCTAATGGGATGCAGAAGAATGCGTCGCCTTCTGGATTCCGGGAATCGATCCAAGGCCAATCAATCTTTTTCTTGTCGATCGAACGAGCTAAGAAAGTGTCACGCGGAGAAGTGTCTTCGAAATATCGCATGCATTCTTCCTGTTTCGTGCAGTTCGACAAAGATTACGCGGTCTCGATGCATGCTCCAGTTTCCGGTTCGTTAAACGGTTGTCTTTTATCGAGACGGCCTGGTCATTTTTCTTTTTCCAGACGCCGATCCGCGAAGACCCCGTTACGATCATTAGATGGAGCACAAGTGATTTCGAAGATCGTGCAGCGAAACATTTCTGACTCAGAGAGAAAGAGATTGCTGGCGAATAATGGGAAACTCGCAGAAATTATGGGGTAACCTATGATCGGTACAAGGATCGAAGTTTTTAGTTATCTAATATGAGAAAGTGAACCTCGACATCGTCAATTTGCTAACTACAATCCCAATTTCCGACGTTTTCTTATGGAACATCGGGCATGCTCGGTTTCACCGTGACTGAGCTAATTCTAGCGTTCAACTTCGAACTCTGATGAGGCACGCGATTATATTATTGTCTCTGATGGGAGATATCAGCTGTTCATGCAATCTCACGACGCATCGAACGCGACGATAGAGCGGAAAACAAATAAGTTTCGAGTACGCTTTGGATAAAGGTGTCTGCGTGCTTTGAATGCTCGGTGATCACTTGAAATTCTGCGTGCACCCTGAAGAGGAGCACGTAGGGACCGAGGAATGACGATGGTTTTGTTTAACGCGCTATATTAAAGAAAGTGAAATGTGTTTGAATTATGTATATGAACGAAAAGAAAGTCGTCCGGTAGAAGGCTTCTATTGAACCGTATCGATCGCGAACTTCTTGCATCTTAATCATGAACAGACAAGTTTCCTATTCTGCTGACTGAGAGCACGGATCGATCTCTCGGAGGTTTTTGCTAAAAAACATTATTATTCTCGATTGCTATTAAGAGATGCTTACGCAATCAGTGGACTTTCAAATGATAACTTTCGAGGAAGTACTGAGAGAGGAAGCACTTCAAAATGAAGATTGCATGAACAAATAGTGTTACTCGATTCCATGTTATAATACACTGTATCTTTAGTGCGGGATATTTTAAGTATTCATAAAATGAAATTTCAGCAACAATTCAAAGTCAGTCATATCTACGCAAGAAAATTTTGGTATCCGACTGTGAAACGCTCTGAATAATGTAATAGGTATGATTAAAGATAAAAAAATAATAAAGATAAAGATTTAGTAGAGACTCACCTTCGGTTTATCCCGTTTCCTTTTGATAATAAGTCCGTCATTTTCGATATAATCAGGCACGTCCTTCCGGTTGCTGAAATTGAACACCATGGTGTTGTTCTGCTGGTTCCACGGCTTCGTTTCCCATAGTCCACCGCCACCGGAGCCAGATTTCTTCGCGGGTTGAATCTCATCAGCGCTTTTCAGGCTAACCACCACCTTGGTCGGCTGTTCTATGCTCTTCACTCGATTTATCAAATTCTTCTCCAACTCCCGATTGCTGAGGCTCTGCTGAGGGTGCTGCGTCTTCGTCACTAGAGGCCTGATGATCCCAATTTGCTTCTGAGGCGGAGATTCGTTGGTCTTCGGGCATCTTATCTTAGCGTCGTTGCTCGGAGAATACGACGTGGTCATAGATTTGATCTGGCCCAGGCTGCAGATAGCGCCGATCGGTTTATTATCGACGATCCCTTTGGCCTCGGTATCCTCCTTGCTCTCGTCGATCTTCCTACAGCACTTGTCCGACTCTAGCCTTTCCTGCAGTCTAGATACCGTCTCCTGATCCGTTACGGCGTTCACGGAAGCGTTCCCAGGCAAAAACGACTTGCCCCTGGATTCCAACGACGACGACTTGGTCTCGTTCCGCGCATTCGCTAGCTCGTCTCCTGCTTTCTGGCCGTTCTGCTTGTTGAAGCCTGGCAGATAGCTCTTGTTCACGTTCGGCTTATCGCTAAAGCTGAACTGCATCGTTACTCCGGTCCTCGCGATGTTCTCCAGCGCCGTCTTCGAGATGGTCTTCGGCGCGTCGACCTCCTCCGCGACCTCATCCTCGTTCTGCACCACCTCATCGATCGGTAACTTCGACTCCTCCGCTTTCTCGCTGTCCACAGGACTCTGTATCCTCTCCGACAACTGTTGCCTCGGGTGTTCCGCGCTGCTGTTCACCAAACTCTCCTCTGGAGGCGGCCTCGGAGGCTTCACGGATTCCGGAGCGGACATCTGCCTGAGCAGCTCCCTGCTGGGGCTCGGCGGCGGTTTGTGCACCGGGCTGGAGTTCTGCCTTACCAGTTCTTTCATTGGAGACGGAGGGCTCTGCACACACGGCGAACCTTGCCTCGACGTCTCCTTAATCGGCGACGAAGGACTCTGCAGCCGAGGGGAGGCGATTCGAGGGGAGAGGACAGGTGTCACGGGCGGAGATTTCACGCTGATTTCCAGGGACGATTTCAGTTTGCAGGCTTGAGGCTCGGGGCTGGGCGCAGGCGAGAATTTCAGCTTGAAGGATGGCTCGGGTGAGGGTGATGGCGAGTGAGACTTCTCGATCTGCTGGAACTTGCTGACTACTGAAGACACAGATTGGACGATGGGATCCGTGATTACTCCATCGATGTGGTACTCTTCTTGACCCTCCTGGGTCTCGATTAACTCAGCGGTCGGCTTCTGCGGCAGCACGATCTTCTTCGGTGATCCCGAAACTGGTCTAGAATTTCCATTGAGGAAAGGTTTGGGCTGAACCGGTGGTTTCGTCACGAGCTTCTTCTGCGCCTGAGCTTTGAACGTGTCGTTGATGGTCTTGAAGGTGGCCACCTTCGCCGCCACTTCTCCCTTGGGCCTCAGCTTCTTCGCCGAACCCTCGAAGATCCTCATGGTGGTCTTGACTAGATCCGGCGGGGGCCGCTCCGTCTCCGCCAGCAAGGGTTTGATCCTCTTCGGCTTATTCACCGCTTTCGGCCTGTCCAACTCGCTCAACCGACTCTCGATCTTCACCGAGCTTCTATCTATCAGAATAATGTGGTCGTTCACTGGCTCTTGCTTCAGACCGTTCGCTGGTAAGCGTACCTGGCTCGACTCATCAGTGCCATTGTACCTGAGCAAAGTCTCCACGCTCCTAGCGCGTTTCATCGACTCGTTCCCTCGCGAAGCATTCCTATACCTATCCGTCTTCGCGTTGCTCCCAACCGTAGTTCTCTTCGCGTATTTCCTCACATTCTTCTCGCCAGGTTCGTCGTCGCAATCGAGCAGATCCTCCAGGCTGGCTGCCCGCCGGAAGCGCTGCACCGTCACGCGACTCTTGTTCATCTCCCTCAAAGTAAGATTAAGATACTTGCTTTTCAATTTATTCACGATCCCAGGCCCATACTGCAACTCCTCCGAGCTGTCGCTCTCCCCGTCGTCGCTCTGCGGCCTGTTCTTCACCATCTCCGCTTTACTTCTCGACAACTCCGCCAAAACGTCCCTCTCCGCCTTGCTAGCGGTCCTACAGGTAGATCCGATGCGGTGCTCGTCGCAGTTTGGCGACGGATCAGCAGCCTTCGCGTCCTCGTTCTCGGACCCGTCCCCGTGCTGCGAGTTCCGTTCCATCTCCGTCGACGACTTGCTCAGCGCGCCGTTCGCGACATCCTCCGAGTCGGAGCAGAGCGAGAGATCCGCCTCGAGACGCATGTTGCACGCGACTGTGGATGGGACGTTGTTGGCGGGTGACGTTCCGCCGCCGACGGTGGCGCCGCTCGTCGGACCTCTGGAGAAGAACGGAGAAGACGATACAACGACACCGGCTATGGCGCTTCCACCACCACCACCACTGCCACTAACGTTAGCAGACGAGCTGTTCGAGACACTGTTGACACCGTTGTCCTCTCCACTGGACGTCGTGCGCGTCCTCGAGGGCACATTGCTGGCGACGCACTTCTCCTGGTGGTTGGAGGGGTCGAGGGACTCCGTCGGCGTCGACGAGCCGATCACCGCTGAGCAGAGCTTCACGCTGGCCCCGTTGCTCGCGAGAACCTTGCTCTGTTGCCTCCGTCGCTGGATCAAGTCCCTCTTCCACTGGGGCACGACGTTGCTGCCGTTCGCCTCGCCGGCACTCGTCGTCGCGTTGCTGGCGGTAGCCATGTTGGACGCGCGATGGGCGCGTTCGCAAACGCGCCGACCGACTCTCCGCGCGAGCAGCTCCCCTCTCGGTTCGTTCACCGATCTCCCTGTACTAGGAACGTGTACCTTTCTCGTTCAGACACGACGCACGGTTCTCATCGTGTCCGCACGAGAATCCCTCCCGCCTAGATAGGTACGAGCAGCTGTTCACTAATCGCTAAAAAATCGATGCGACACGGCATATGCACGCTCGCATACGCACGAGCTTCACGGAGCACACGTTTATCTCATTTTTCGAGGGGGAACACTTTGCTCGTGGCAGACGACTCGCCGGTAAAGAAACGAGGACACAGTCGACGCGAGTTTTCGAGGAGAGTTTCGAGAGAAAAGTGAGAGTAGAGTTCGGTAGAGAGGTTTTGGAGGCACCTGTTCGGCGAGAGGCGACACACGCGTAGCACGAGTACAGTGTACACCAGAGAACTGACAGGACTGAAGGCGGCTTGACTCGAGAACCGTGCACGTACTGTTTCACTTCATGGTTAACTATCGTGTCCGCTTCCTGGTGCGGCGTCGTGGCCGGCGAAGCAAACGGCTCGCCAATCGTTCTGGAAATCGAAAGTACCTAGCCGTGAGCACGCACTCACGCACGCACTCATGCACCCACACGGAAAACACCGACGAAACGCGAGCGCGGCCGTCCTCGCTCGTTCACTCGCACTCCGCTCCTGTCTCTGGCTGCCTGCTCGTCGAGATATCGCTCGCCTCTCTCGCCAGGCCTCCATGTACCAGCCCCCTCGCGCCAGAACCCATCCGCTCTCTCACTCTCTCTCCTACAGCCCCTTCTTCCCAGCCCCTTTTCCTTCGCGACTGACTTGCTCCACCACCCTGACGTCACGCTTTCGACCGAGCCGCTCCTATCGAATGCCGCAGACTGCTATCGAAATCGCTGCCGCTTAGGGGACGAGGGTATATCGCGATTAGAGCCTCGACTTCTGTGGGGCGGGAAATATGAATTGCTTCAAGCTTCGAGTGGATGAAGAGGTCACAGACCTCGAGATTCTGTTCAACTTTTTCTGAGCTTCGCTTGAGCCCTTGATAATAATGGGTTTACAAGATATTAGTAGTTTAGAGGTACATAGGTTAAGTTAATAAGTTTCTTTTTTTACTGTTGTTTTTATACCTGATTAAGATTATGAACTGAAGGTCTTGATACCATTCGAAAATCTCATGTAAAAAGTGGTTTTGCATGATAGAAGCTTTTCACGATAAATATTTTGTGATGGCTGCGTGGTCGAGCACGATTCGCTGTGTCCTTGTACCCTTTATCGCTAGAGCGGTCCCGCTGAAAAAATTGAACACGTGTTGAGCACATTTAGAACGAAGGGGGAGCAGCGCATCCGGTGGACGGATAATAATGACTATGAGAAAAACGCGGCGGATCTGAGAATCGGAACGAACGATGACCTAAAACGAGGAATCCCGAGCACTCGAACCGTTTCCTCCGTGTTCCGTCACGCGCGCAAGTCCCGCTTGGAATGTTTGTCCATTGCACGCTTTACGCGAGAAATTCTTGCGTATGTGGGTGTTATTATATCATTACACTGCTGACTGGTGTTTCGTACGCCGCTGGATCGTGCAGCCCCGACTGGTTCACGAAATAGTTCGCTTCCGGTGTGGAGCTGCTGTCAGAGCGTAGTAACACTGGCATTAGATGGAAAAAATAAAGTGCCTTTCATCGTTTTGAGTTACTGTCGATTATCAAAAACGACATCGCTTGAGAAGCTATTAAATACATAATCAGAATAATTAAACCTTGCAGCTTTCCATTTTTCTCGAAGTGAAAGTAAATCATCCGCTAGCCTCCGTATCGAGATCATTGCCTTTCGATCACATAACTGCGCCACCATCGATATCGAATTATTCTCGAGTATATCGACCGAAGCGTCGATATCAACGAGCCATCTACAACAGTCGATAATTATCGACGAAATCGGTGAAAGGTTTAATTCTGCAAAATCATGCCTCTTCATAGATTATAATTGCGTTTACGAGTTTATGATCGTGTATATGCATATAAACGTGTATGGGATCTAATTATACGGGAAACTCTAATTATGAATTACGACGCGAAATATATTATACGCTACGAAAGTGAAGGAAGGAACTCAGCGCAAAGTAAACGTTTGAATAATGGGAAAAATTCATGAAGCATCGCAAGCTTCATCGAATCATAGAAATACCTACGAGTCATTACATGGAACGCATGCAACTTATGCAACTGTTTAATATGATTTAACAAGTAACGCAATACACCGATGTTATCGATAAATCTGGAATGCCGTTTTAATGATTTTTTGTTAGACAAAACTTGGTTGGTAAATTGCCGGCGTTTCTGCAACTTTTACGTCCAAAGTGGTTCGTCGCTTGTGCAACGGTTCTTTATCCCCGATACTTGCATAAATTGCGATCCACTGGCCAAGCAAAAATGTCAATTAATTATTTAATTTATACAATAACAATATTTTGTAACACAAGTATCGAACCTACTCTTTTTGTATTATACAATTCTTTCAATAAAAAACACTATCACTTCTAATTATGACATAGGTTAAGACGACGATTTATGCTAATCCTAGTAATAAGGAAAAAGAGTATTACAGATATGGTAATTGATAAACGAAACCTCATTTTACAACCAAATGCGTTCGAAACTCGTGTGTACAAACGTAATCGTGTCCCATACAGTACGTACACGATCTTTGGCGTCACGAGAAGCACGCGAAGTAACATGGCCGGTTGTTCTCGACGCGTACGGAACCAGTTCCAGGATGAAACCGGTTTGGAACTAGTCTCCATTGGTTTTTCGGCCCCTCGCGAGACCGTGCCACGACCGAGATTGGCACTCGTGCCGGACTTCTCTCGGTGATTGGAACGGAGGTTACGTTATCAGGGCACGCTAATATGGCCGATGTTACAGAGCAAAAAGGTAAGAAAAACTGTTCCTAAACACGGTTCAGTCGCGGCATTATTGTCATTACGCTGTGCTCGTCGCCAAGTCACTGTTGTCTCAAACGTGTTACGCGGATTTCGAAAGTTACATGGTCATAGATACTTTTAAATGGCTCACCTTAAATAATCTTACGCGGGAAAATTGTTAAAATTATTGATATCGCTTTATCGTACCTCTCAAATATTCCTTAGTTAACGTAGAAGTAGCTAATTTGCGCCAATCATATTTTCATTTCGATGATTTCATGCGAACATTATTCACGATTTATGTAAAACGTGTTCGAACCGGTTTGACGTGTGAATGTATTCTTGAAAGGGGAAAAGGTCGATGCACAGATGGAAATCAAAGTGGAACCGACGCTGCAGTGTTACGCCGAGGAGGAACACGAAAATGGTTTTTCCGGTTTCGAGAATAACGGCGCAATACCTTCCAGTGCTGATGTCGGGGCTCTGAATCTATGGACCAGCAAGGCTACCACGTGTCTCATTAGCCAATACAAGAAATATCGATCGATGGTAGGACAATCGACACAGATCAGAAGTCTACGCGAGATGTTCGAGATGATTTCACTGGAGATGCAGAACTACGGGTTTTACTTTAGTCCACAAAAATGCGAGAACAAGTGGCGAGTGCTCGAACGTAAATACAAAAATTTGGTGTTTCGCGAACGATTGAAGAAGCCCGGGAGAATGAGACATTATGGCCACTGGGAGCACAAAAGAGCACTGGACGAGATATTCAATGAGAAAAAGAGACACATGTATTTGGAGGAGAACGATTTTTCATCCCAAGCTAGTTCTGCAAAGTACGCGTTTATATTACCGAAACCGAGTAACGAAGAGCAGAACAACAAAACCGAGGAGCAGCAGACGGAAGTCCCTCTCGCGGCGCCCACCTCGAACTATTCAACAAATAAGACTGACGAGTTAGATCAGAAGGGAACTCTGGTGGCGTTATTCGAAAAATTTTTCGAAGATCTATCGAAAAACTTTGCTATTGCTGAAAGAAACAAGGAAAAGAGGCATAAGGAGGAAATGGCAATGAGACAGAATGAGTTGGAGATTCAAAAGAGGCTGTTGAAACTGAAAGAACAAAAATTAGAATTACAGAAATCTCAGATTATCGCTGCTGCCCAACATCTACACTTAAATATGTAAGGAAAGACTTCAAGCAAAGTACTACAGGAGACCTAGACTTAAAATAACAGTGATTATGTAAATGTAAATATATCTATAGTTCATAGTTGGAGTTATTCATCTTTATATGAAACAGTTTCTTGTAAACAGTTTGCTATATAATATAAATATTTATACAAAATATATAGTGGTTTTTTTAAAAATTTTATTTACCGACTTGTTACCGAAGACTGTAGATGGAGCAGTATTGCGTAAAACAACCTTTAGGTGGTAGCACTTTCCATCTCGCCAGCTGTATTACTTTATTACTGTATTAGACAGATACAATACGAACTAGCGAAAAGATCTTACAATTATAGTCACTGTGTATAATAAATGTGTATTCCTAAAAAATTTTTTACCGCGTAGTCGAAAGACATGATCCTCTTACCATTTTGTATCATTCGTGACGTTGCCAACAGAGTATAGAAATCGAATATAGCGCGGGCGGTAGAAGTTGAAATAGAAGCTAACGTTGACAAACAAAAAAAAAATCGAATTTCTAATAAACTAGACCAAGTACTTGCTAGATCGAGGAGGGTAAACTAGGAAGTCCCTCCAGACGATCCCCAGGAGGATCCGCACCCGGCGGAGACCCCGAGGCGAGTGAGGTACTCGTGGTCCTGCAAGGGTATTTATACCCTTTGGCCAAAAGCAGGGAACCAATGAGAGAAGTCTTTAATGACATACGAATTTCGAGATTAATTGAATGAAGAGTAGTGTGCGGAAAATGAATATCTTATTGTCATAGTAGTAGTAATAGTTTATATTATTCATATTGTTAACAATAATCTCTTGCAATATTCTGAGCTAATTATAAAGTAAATAGCATGCTTGTTTTTTTATCGTTAAAAGTAGCACTATAGTTGCTGATGCATAGCACTTGTGGATTACATTCGCTATGTATTCTGCATCTTGCTCTTAATGACTCAATTTATTAGGCGGCGATTCAAAAGATCATCTCTCTATGCTTCGTCGCACTGATATTGCACTTTCGAAAGATCACGCAACGCGTAGGGCTTGACAGAGATTTATAGTGCTTAAGCGCAATTTCATTATTCTATCTTATCGGATTAACAGAGATCTCGTGTTTTTTCTTGATTTCTCGTTTTATTTGTGAACGCTGCATTGCAGGCATCTACCATAAATTATTAGGAATCTCAACGGAAACATAATAGCAGTATATGAAAATGGAATTATTTCACGATCCGTCGCATTGCAGCTATCTTTTTAAGTATAGGAAAAGTATATTTTTATTCTTGAGCCTAGGTGTATCATAATACGATTTTTTCGGGCCAAACTGAGTGATCCTTGATTTTTTGTGCAACGCGCATTTTAGCTAGGAATGTATAATAAATGTTTCTAGAGTAAATTAAGCTTGACAGCTCATCGAAAGGAGATTCTATTCAATTGAGTTTGGCTACAGCGATATTGGGCTTGCATCTCGATTCCGTACTAGACTACCTTGGTGTCACCTTACATTATCTAGTGCATGACGATTATACACTTGGAATTTTGAAAAATTCATTTCTGTTACGCAGCATGGACTGGACAACAGGTAGCTACATTTCCTCTACGGTCAACGTTTGCCTATTCACATTACAAATTATTTTTTTCTTTCTTACCAATTTAATATTTGAAGAATCACAAAAAAGCTAGCGATTATATCACATATCGAAACTTCTATGAATGGCTGTACTTTCTAGAAAATATTAAGGCGCAGTTTCTAAATAGGACTCTACGCGCATACCAGGGAACGACAAAGGGCAAACAATTTTACAAACCGTCGCGAGTGCTTTTCGGGAAAAAATCCGTGAAACCGGTTACACCCGCCAGTGGTAGTATTTGTATGCACCGACGACACGTACGCGTTGCATATGATACGCACACATCAACCACTGTAAGAGTTAACACGCGAGCATATGCAGGTACGTGAGTATATAGTGCCAGAGAAAATGACACAATATTTTATTAACTTTATGACATTTATTTTACGACATTACACACATAATACCACAGTCTCTTTAAGAAACAAATTTTATCTATCTTGCTTTGATTCACTCTCCAATTTTCCCATATTTTAATGTCTTCCTCGAGCTGCATAAATAAATTGATCGTCCTACTAAATAAAAGAATTTTTTCAAATATAGAATGCCATAAATTGACTGTCTTTATCACAGGTACTGGAAATAATTCAGAGGTGGTCGCAGGTGAGGAGAGGGCGCCGGGACGCTTGGTACGGGCGTGAGGTATGGCGGGTAATAGCGCGGAGGCGGCCAGTCGTCCAGTCGAGCCGCGACCACCGAACGGTGAGCGTGTCTATCGTAACTCGTTTATCGCTGTCGCAGAATCAAAAACCAGGGGGAATAAAAAAAAAAGTAACTTGTAAACATCACAGTGCGCGACATGGATCTCTGTTCAGGCGTCCAGGGTCTCGATACAACAGTTGGCTGCGCGAAGGTCGCCTCGCGTCTCCCTGAAATCTCGCGTGCACAGAAGTAAACACAGAGGGTGAAGGAGGACACGCGATTCGTCGGTGCGTGTCCACGCACGCGTACACGTCCCTCGCGAATATTACATCATACGCAATGCGTGTCCCAGCGATCGTGTCGCACGCCTCGCGTGACCTGTGAACGTTCGTCACGCGCTGATCCGTGATTTCCCATGAGTTCGAAATTCGAAGTCACCGCGAACCACTCACGGTGCATCGTCTGTCGTCGGACTCGCTTTCGAAGGAGACCTTGAAACGAAACCGCAGCTATCGAAACATCGAAGGGACCGGATCCGTCAGTGGAACGCCATACAGAAGCAAGTACGTCACACAGCTGTGCATCGAGCGCGTCGTTGAGCAGTCGGTTCGAAGAGGAAAAAAATAAATAAACGCGAAACGGTTTGCAACTGTCGATACACGGTTCGATGGGACTGCTGGGACGAAGGAGACACCTTGCGAGAGAGGACAGTCACGAGAGCCGTGTTTTTTCGCCCGAACCAGACGGCTTCGGAATTATATGCACCGCGTCCTGGACTGCATCGTGTTTTGCAGCACGTCGTGGGCCCGAAGGCTCTGTCTAAGTAACAGTACTTCCTCGCGCTCGTTGGAATAAGCCTCTCTCCGAAGAACGGGACCCACACTCCACGAGTCCGCTCTCTACACGCTCCTCGTCCCCCTCCTTCACCCTTCTATCTCCGATCCCCCATCTTTCGCCCGAACACTCTCTTTCTGTGCGCGTCTCCCTCTCCTTCTATCGTATCCGAAGTAGTCTGGCCGGTCGAGCACGGGGAGTCTCGTGAAACCAGTCCTCGTACGGTGGACCTCTCGGTTGGGACCTGGCGAAGAGAGGAGGTCCCTCGGTTCTCTCGTTTGTACACCGGCACCTTTTGCACCTGCCGCGCGATTCCAAGTTTTTTCGCTTTTCGAATCCACCCCTTCGTGCCCTTGGCCCCTTCGAGCCACCTTTTCGCGAGTTTCCCCACACGCGTCGTGTTCTTTCATCGACGCAGCGTCTCGCCGGATTTCTCGTGACCCGTCGCGTGTTTATCGCGTAAACCAGTCCCGCCGCTCGGAAAGACGCATCGGTCATTCGTTAAGTGGCACGCTTCTGCGCTGGGACGCGACGTCCGAAGATTCCGGACGAAGTTATCGAGGACGACATCGGTGGAGAACGTACGTAGGAGAGGAACAGGACATTGTCGTATCGTAATAAGAAGAGGAGGTCAGTGTGCTGAATGGTAGAGAGGAGAAAGGGTTCGTTACGTGGACGTGATGCTCGCGTCAGGGTGCGCGTTATTTGATTCCCATCGAGCTTGTATCCGACAGACATCGAGCAGCGAGGACGAAAGGAGTGCGGCAAGAGAGGGGGACAGTTATTAGTAAGGATACGAATCGGTGACACGTGAGTCGCGCGAAAGCACCGCCGCCATGCGAATCGCCCTTCGAGCGTGCCTGAGGTCGAGGTGCGTGTCCCAGAAAATAAGATGAACGAGAGGCCTCTACGTTTCGACGGTGCAGGACTTCTGGATCGGTGAAAGAGAGGTTATGAACCTCTTTCTTCCTCCTTGCTCGACCTAACCTCCAAGCGTTTCAGTCGCGAGTCCCACTAATCTAATTCGTGGCTCTTACCAACATCTTTTTGCCGCTCCCGATCGCCTCGCCATCTGGCTGATTCGAAATTGCCAGCCGGATACGATATGTCACCGATTGGTGGAAGATTATCGGCCGCCATTGTTGCATCGGAAAGGATCGTTTAAAGTGCGCGGCATTGTTTGTGCTTCCTATCCGCGACGCGTTTCCGGTTGGAGTAGCGTCGTGGCCGGTTTCAAGCCGTTTCAGTGCACGAGATCGTTGCGCGCCGGTTCGATTCGCCTCGCGGAGAATAATAACGCGGTGAAGTGGTTGATCGACGAAGAAGAGGTCGAAGCTCAAAGTGCTATCCCGATGCCTTGTGTGCGTGCCTAGCTGTGTGCCCCGGTGTGATTCCCCTGAGCTACGTGTGCTCCACCGCCGAAACGAATCGATGGATCGACGCTGACCGAGAGCTGCGAGAGAAGGAGAGACGCTTGAAAGAATTTCGCGGAGAAAGAGGCAGAAATGAAGACCACACAGCGCGCGCTAAGGTGAGTCCGTTGTGAAAGTTCCTTCGGGGAGGAACGTGTTACATGTATCTGCATGGTTACGCTTTACGTTCCCTCGCGCGGTTAACGATAACAGTTCGCGTCGCGGTTCGCAATAAACGCTCGTTCGTTTAACGAGGACCCGTAACGAGGCGTATTTGTTCGGTCCTGTGAAATGTTACGGCCTGGCGATGCTGTAATAGGCGTAAATAGAAACGTTTGCCCCTCGAACGGTCGTTACCAGCCATTTTTCGCGGAATCTGTGTTAATCTACCATTCGTTTCCCGCGCGGCGTTACACGCTCCTCGGTAGACATATTGTTTTTACGACAGGAACAAGAAAAAATCTCGTCGTTGGAACTTCTCACGCGAGAGTTGCGCGTAATGGAAAGGGGACTGGTGTTTTATTGTATCTTTTTCTTACGGATACGTGCATTGTTTGTCGCGTACACTTTGCGAATGAGACACCTCATTTGTGAGGAATGTCTGTAGGTGGCAGTAGTCGGCGTGACATTTGCATCATCCTATGACACCTCGGGATACTTTTTCTATGCTTCTGTGCTGAATTATCTTGGATATTGTTTCAGCAGCGTCCTCTCGAATTTATCCGAGCTGAATGAAACATTTATTTTGATACTGCGATGCTTCCTTGTTTTATCGGTTTATTTTCGTTCTGCGCAACAAAAAGCGGATGCTGACAAATGATTAATGCAATGGTTTCGTACTTATGGGATTCGCGAACCGCGTTCAATCACGGGATTAACGCTGGCATCTGCTTGCCCCGTGTGCTGGGTAGCCATTGATAAATTAACAGGTAGCTGGGTTACAATCGAAAGCCAATTACATTGGCTCGCCTTCGTTAGAGCAGAGAACGGTGTGCAGGTATGGGAATCCATCTCGAAATTCGTTAGCCCCTATTCGTGTGTATCTGTTTCGTCTCTGGCTATAATCGGTTCATCGCCCTGTTTGGACCATTTCTGACGAACATTTTCTCTCGTAACTGCTTCCTATCATACTCTGCCATCTGAGTAAATCGTACCAGGAATTCCATATATGGATTAGAGAGAAAAATTTGTAGACCTGGGGGATTGTAAAAAACAGCTGTTCGCGTGTGTCAATCTAGTAACACGGTGGTTTATCGGCATAGAAAGGCAGATAAGATACAGGATAGGAGCGTACACAGGCGGCTATGTAAATGCTGCGCCTCGAGTATTGTACATGGGAAGCTTTGCATCGAAAATGTCAGGTGTTCAGCAGTTGACGACTCGACACGACTCCGACGAGTCGATCGTCGCCGAGTCGGTGTCGCGGCAGCCGCCTGCGAAACACCTGCGCGAACAAATTGAAATGCTAATTTGGAAGCTACCCATCTCACCTTCTGCCACGGGTCCCTTTATTTCCAATGCTTTCGATCGTTCTCCCCTTCGCTTTTTTCCCCACTATTTTTCATTCGCCACACCTATACGACGAATTTCTTTATCCTCTCTTCGGCTGAGGAACTCATGCCAGTGTCACGTTTTACCCGCGACTCTCGAGGGACCTTTCTCCGTCGGAGAGATTAAATTCCCGAGGCACGCAGCGGCTGGACACAACACTCGTTTAGAAACAATAACAGTATCGCGTCTGGGTCTTTGCATACGAAAGAGGCTGGCTTATCGCGAGCGATCCGAAAGTGGGGCTCACCCGAAAAAGGGAATAGAAAGCGGGAAAAATGAGAATGCAGGCCTTGGTTGGGCGGATCGGTGAGTAGCGTCTGCTCACATCCGGAAACTTGGCGAAAAATAAAGTATCAACGAGGAAGAAAAGGGTAGGGCAAATTGAACAGGCTTGAAACGCACGAGTTTTGGTTACTGAGTTACGTGGAACGCGAAATCGCGATGATTTCGCACACAGTCGTAGCAGATATGAGGATTTTCACATGAGGATGGTTCTCTTGGCGCGATTGGTAATTGCAACGAATTTGTTTCCCTCCTGAATGGTCTACGTCGATCAGCAGACGATAAAAATTAAGCAGCTGCTAGTAATGAGCGCGGGAACCCGACCCTATTGTAAAATCGGTGGCGCGACGTCTGGGAAAGGAACTTTCTTTTTTCTTCGCATAGCGAAAAAGACGCTTAGACTGTTCGTGACGGGAGTTCTTCAATCCTCCTGTTTTTCTTTCCTTCTCCACTTGGTCTCTCTCTCTCTTCGCCCCCTTTGCGACGAAGCTCTAATTAAAGCATTTCAATTAAGAAGATCAACCCAGGCATTGTGCCTCTCCGGCGAGTCGATCCGATGAATTTTCCCTCGGCGGCTCTTCAGGCCTGGGAAAGTCGTCCTTGATGCGATTAATTGCAGAAAGCGGATTTCTCTCTCTCCCTCTTCCTCCATCTCTCCCCTTTCTCTCTGTCTCTTCTCGCGCGGGCTACCATCGGAGAGACAGTCGAGTTTCTTCTTTCTTCGTTACCTCTTTAATTGATCGAATTTCGTTGGAAATTCTTGCTCGTGGAACGCTTACTTTCGTCTAATTTCATTCTTCGGAGATTCGTTTGCCTTCACGAGAATATTCGACGGATAGCCTTTCAGTCTCGCCTGGATTACGCTTCAGCAGCCTGGAAAACTCTGACGGAGGAATTCTAATTGCAACTTTGTTATTGAAATAGTTAGGAGAGCGAAGAAGGCCAGGTGGGACCCTGTTCTCAGATCGGTCGAAAAGCACGATCCCAGTTAGCGATTCGTGGATGGATTCGTGCGTGAGTCACGAGTGATTCACCTCGTCGGGGGAACCTGTTGGCAGAGAAATCACGTCCCGCGAGCTGGTTCTCGCAAAGGGGCCGAAACAATCGTATCCTCGACGCATTCGCAATAGGCCTCTGGGTGTTGCTTGCTCACTGTTTTTTCAACCACGCTGCGGTCTCCGCGGAGGGACTTGCGGTCTGATTTCGAATTTCGAGAATAAAAAAGCGCAGAGAGACGGGAGCGGGTGCTAGCCTTGATTAACTCGTCAATCGAGATCGTAAAGGAAGCCGAGCGCGAAAGGAGTTCGAAAAGTTTCGTGGCAAACGCCCACCTCTGCGGTCAAATGCCAAGTCAAGAATTGTTTCTCTTTGGCAACGTCAGTGTCGATGAAGAAGGAACAATGCACCGTGGATCGACGCTTGATCGAGCAGAAAACGCGCTGGGAAACGGTTGCGGCAATGAAAGGCTCTAGGAGATATTTTTAGAGATCGTCTAAATAGTTTTCGATCGAATTGCTAGGGAATAAGAAGAACATTCTGAAGCTTGAATATTTTCTTTTGAGGAATATGATTGGAAGAATCGAGAAGTATATACTTCGAAGTTTCTATCGCATTGTTCATAAAACTTTCCGATAATCCTCGCTACCTATCGATTTTCCTGTCTCGTTGAAGATCCGCTATCGGTATATAAAAGGAACTTTTATACCCTTTATCAATAATGAGGCGGATTGAGTCGTTGGACAAAGAATGTATCGTTAATCCGGGTTACAGTCGAAATTTCGGTCGAGTTACGTCGTTCATTGAATACGATGGCGCTGCAATTTCATAATTCCATAGCTGTAACCAATACCTCGTTAATAGAACATGTCTGGCGGTTGTTAAAAGATTTCGCCGTGTTCATTATCGGAACATAGCACAGCGGCTTCGTTTATCGAATTATAATCGATGCGGGTGGCTCCATTAAAGTTTCCGACGCAACATGCACGTCACAATTGCGTTGCCCCACAATTAATCAACTTCCTTGCGAGCCTGACTTGACTGTGGTACCCAATTTGGAGTAGCTTCGTCTCTTTCTTCTTTAATGGTGCACTTAGCCAACCCCCTATTCGAGCAAAATTCAAGTGACACAAGCATTATTTCATTCAGTTGTCGATTTTATTCATTCACAATAATTGAATTCTGTTGAACGTGGAAGAAGCTCTCGAGTATTCATTCCCTTGGTGTAAACGCGTATGAGAGTGTTCTCTGCAGCGCTGGCTCGGACAAAAAATGCTTTGCACCGAAGAAAGGGAGTAAAAATAAATGAACGATGACGCAACTCGTTATGCATGCAAAAGTTGGATGCAGTGGTTGGTTTTCAGAAAGCTAGTTAATAAGATTACGCGGTTACCGGTTTAGGAAGGCATTCGCCGGCGAGAAAAAAGCTCGCCGCGAAATTACGTCGTCGCGAAATGATCGTTTGGACGCGAAAGCGCCGCCAGGGCTTCCTGTTTCTCCTTTTTCGTCGTCGAGCCGCCGTTGATCCGTTGATGGCGATTCGAGGCGATTTTAGCGGAGATCCTCGGCGATAACCTCGCCGTGAGTCCTCGTAGGAAGTGGAACGGTCTCCTCGCGTCGAAACGAGCTGCCCTGGGCGTTTAAGCGGATTCGGGGGAGGCACTATACGTGCCTGCACCGCATACGTCGCGGACGTACTCGTGCACTTGTGCGGTCACGTCTCGTTGTCGAGCCCAGCCTTGACACACTCGCATTGCCAACGAAACGCAACGAAAGTTACGTGACCAACCAAACGCTGCGATCCTTCAGACTTTTCCGCTCGAACCTTACGTTTTCAGACAGTCGATGCTTTTCGTTGGAACATCATATGCAGGTATAGACGAGCCACTGAAAATAGAGACAAGATTACAGCGATGGAAAGCAATATGCATGCATATGAGAAAGTGCTGCAGAATTTGGTAGACGAGCAGAGTGAACTGCACGGTGACCTTTCCCGTTTCTCTCTCTGCTCCAGAACACAAGCATTTTTTGTTACTTGGAAGTCCATTGTCTGCTTTTTGCTCGGACTTTTTCCGTCGATGAAACGGTGAAAAGGGCCAGGCGGAATTTTCCCCTCGCACCTGAATGTTTCATGGCGTTCAAGGTTTTTCCTTTGGCTGCAACTGGAGCGATATTCGCCAGTAGTTACCGCGCTCGAGCGTGTGGGTGGGATCCCCTCGGACACGTGGGAACTGCGAATTTCGCGATGACGTCAATCAGCGTCAATTGATTTCCGGACGGCGCGCAAAGTATCGTGGATTATCGTGACTCGATAGTCGATTCGTTTCTGCACGACCCAGAATCATCGACCGCGCGGTTTGCCCTCGCGAATCGAAAGAGAAAAGTAGTCTGGCGAGCGTCGACGCGAGGAGTAGCGGACTGTAAATCGGATTAAACCGAATTCATGATATTCGGAATGTCATTGGGAATTACGCGTCGCTAGCCTGCCGTACGGCTTCCCATAATCCGCGTATCGGGTGTCCATTTAGCACGTGCGAAAAATTCGCGCCACTACGGCGACCTGCACATATGAGACTTCGCGCTGTCTGTCGCTCGGGACCGTGGGGGATCCGCCTGCCTGCCGGAAATTGCGTATATCCGTGTCTCAATACAGCCGTCAGCCGCCTTCATCACGCGATCTGGACATCCGACGAGCTCGAGTGGAGAAAGATTGTGCTCTGGCTTTCCCCGAGCATAGGAAAGGCCTTCACCTCGAATCCCATCACAATTTCCGCGACCATGCTCTCCTCCATTTTCGCTGGACTGCCGAGATTCTGCTTCGACCAATGAAATTACTTGGGTCACAGGACAGGAGATCCCTTCGTCCCATACGCAACAGCGAAACGATCCACATAAAGCCAAGGGTCGCAAGAAGCTCGATGAATATTGCACAAGTCTATTTCGTGGAGATTCGAGGAGGGTCTGAGATTCCCAAATGTCCGAGGGTCATAAAAATTTGAGCAGGTAGATCGAACCTCGCCTGCGCGAATCTTTCTCGTGAGTGGGTTCGCTCAGTTTTCAGTCGGCTGGTAATTATAGATAGATGAGGAACGGTGTGCTGGACCATTCGGCTCTCTTGTTTCGAACAGGTCTCGATGTAGGACTAGGAGACAATTAGGGAACCTCGTGTTTGAAGCAGCCACGCTTCGGCGAGATCAATCGCGAGACCCGTTCTTCGTGACTTTCCTTTTGCCATGTCCGTCTCCTCCTCCTTGTTTTGACCGACCTGGACGCTCGTGGTTTACAGGACGCTTCAGATTTCAATTCCAACTGTACTCCCACAAAAGTTGAGCTTTCGAGAAACTAACTATATTTGGCAGAAAGAGCAACTCGAGTCTGGAGAGCCAGTAGCGCTTAAAGCATCGCTGTTCAACGTCGAAAGGGCAGGAAATTTTTCTTTCAACTTAGCGGGCCACAAACACTAGAAGTCGCGGTTATCGTTTTCAGATACAGATTATATCGGGCGGGAATTTTGTAGAAAACTGTAGCCAGAGGGACTAGATCCTATACTCAAGTCTCAGGTGTCGTTTGGCAATTGAAAGCGCGCAGATCCGTGTTAAAGAGGAATTTTATAGACATTAACCCGGTGTTTCGAATGGACAGGGAAATCTTCATTAGGCGGCCGCAGCGAAGGTTTAATTAACGGAGCATCGAAGGTAACGAGGGGCATTTTACGGCGCGAGCCGTGGAAATAATAACGAGGCGAGCGTTCCGCGGTCGAGCAGCCATCACTGCCATCGGGCAATTAATAACAGAGCAACCGTGGCAGCCGTGTAACTCGCGCGATAACTCGGCCGCGATCGCGAGCGGGGTTAAGTGGAACGGTGAAATTGACTCGCGATCGCCGTCGACTGAATTTCATTTTAATACGTCGAGGAAAAAGAAGGAGAATAAATCCAAGTGAAGACGGGCCTGAGCTAGGATCGGCGAGGCGAGCGGGCCCACAGCAAATCCCCGAGACCGCTTTATGCCATAGATGCATTAGGCCGCGGCGGTAAGTGCAGCATAAATGCACGCGCGATGCGCTCGCGGCTGATTGGTTTACCACCTGCGGCTACTTCGCTCTTTGCGCTTCGAACGGCCTTTAAACTTTTCCTCCCGTCTCTCTCGCCGCTTCTCTCGTCGCTTCTCTCGCTCTCCTCGCAGCTCGGGGCCCATCAGCCGTCTCGCTTTTTCGTTTCTAGCGTTCTCGGAAGTTGCTGCCTCGCTCGACGATATCTCGATATTGAATCGATTAATTTCAGGCTCGAGCGACTCCGTGCTCATTGATTTCCCTCGTCCTTCGGGATTGGTGGCGCCGGAGCAGGCTCGACCCATCGTGAAAATCATTCGAGTGCTCGTGGGAACGCTGGAACCGATCGCCTGGTCAACAGTCTCTTCCAATTATCTCCGGCTTCACGATTACACAGCCCGATTTGAATTCGAAAGGGAAACTGCTGTCGAATCTGTGGAGGACCGTATATAGTGCGCCATATTGCATCATGTGTGCAAGTGCTGCTCGATTTTCGCCTGGCATGAGTCGGTGTGGATATGAAAAACGAGGGGATGGCATTTCCTCGATGCATCGATGCGTGCATAAAATATGTCTCCAGTGAGATGCGATTTCCTCGAAATGGTTCTGCTCCGTTCTCCTCCGTTCTCCTGTGCTGACGCTGTGTCTGTCTTCTTCCTTCGACTGCTCTATATTCTACTGCACGCCTATCGATCATTTCCTCTTTCCATTCGATTTGCTCGATACTTCCTTGCTCTTTTTTTTTCTCTTCCGAACGCGATTCTGAAGTATTCGTTTATTCTCGATTACTCCTGGCTCTCGATTATTCCTGGCATGTCTATCGAATTTCGTCGACTCGTAAAGACTGTAAAGACGGCGACGCGGCGAGAGAAGAGAAAGGGGACTTGGCCTGGCGAAATGTCCACGTATCGATCGATTCCACTCGAAAGCGAAGCTGGCTGGCGCAGTTTTCAGGTTTCACTTGGCGACTGAGCGTCCCGGGAGCTCTGTCACGAAACGCATCGTAAATACCCGAACGACAGTCGACGAGACGAGAATAAACTCTGTCCAGGATCGTCGAGATTGTTGCGCGATAAACGTTGAAGGTACTCCGATAAACATGGTTGGTTTCGAGAGTGCCTTTTATTTCAGTCGGAAAAAGCTCGAAAAATGGAAAAGCCTGATGCCGATGTCGTAAAAAAACGACAGCGTAAATTCAGTTTACAGGATCCGTTTATTCTGCTGCCCCCTCCAGTGAGATATCAAACTGACGCGATAAAGCGCGTTCCTGCTCGTGGATATTGATACAAGGCTGTGCTTGAAAATTTGTTCAGAGTGAAACTATCCGCTGGAAAAATTTTATAAATTGAAGTCGCGAGGGGCGTTCTTCTTTTGTCTATTCATGGTGCGTTCCACTGTATCTACGCATTTTGGTCGTGTCTCTTATCTTCAGCAACCACCTGTATTATCAGTAGCGTTTCGATATCAATTTTTCGCAGCTTCATAGATAGCAGTTCTGAATAAACGCTTTGTAGTCCATGAATGATAACGTCAAAGGTTTAGAAATAATCTAGGCGCCCTATTCTCTTGCTTCATTTTGGTATTTCAGAGTTTGGGAGCTTTCCAATTTTTAAATATTTATTGAGACAAGCTTTCAAACAATTGTAATACTTAATATTTCATAAATTATTAATTATATAACCACCTCTCTGTATGCTACAGGTCCCCTTTGCCAAGGGGATGAGTTAGATTAGACCAGTGATGCGCAAATAATAGATAACTTTTAAAGCTTCTGAACTTTCCTCATACCACCACTATGAATCGAAATCTCATCGTCGCGATAAGCAAACGCTTCAACAAGTTCGAGCGAAGTCCTTCCTCGCTTCTTGCAAGTTCCTCGTTTCCATCTTTCACGCGATAAGGAACAGTCTGTAGTAGCTTCTGAATACGCACGCTCCTCGTTTTCACGTTTCCTTGGCACGGTCACATGATAGACGTTCTACCAGCAGGATAGATGAAAGGGAGGAGAAGGATGAGGAAGCAGGAGAATATCTAGCAGAGGCAAGAGATACCCTCGAAAGTCCTGAAGCAACAGGCTCCGAGGCCCGCGAGTTTCGCGAGGCATCATCTACAATTTAAATTCGCAGATTCTTCCGTGAGCCCCCGACAAACTTCTCCATACTTCCTCTTCTCCCTCCTGTACTTGAGTCTTCCCTACACACGGTAGATGCCCAGCCAATTTATGTTTATTCGTCACGAGTCCGCGAAATCACGATCCACCCCCGATTTATGGGCGTATTCAAACAAGGATGAATTTTCTAACGCGCTCGGGAGGGGCCGACTTAATGCTGGTCACTTAGGTATTTGGATTCTTTATTCAGGATAGTGGTTTGCAGAGAGGCGACGGTTTATCCCTTAATATCGTCCCAAGAATCGCGGCTGTCAGTTGTTAGTGCCGCAGAGAAATCAAGGAGACAATCCGATTTCCTGGGATATTGATAAATCGATGGGTAACTTAAACGACAGCTGCATCCGCTGGAGCTTCATGCCAGGGATTCGCGGGATTGTTAAGCTCGTCCGCAGTACCGATCCACCCAAAGCCTGGGCTTTCTAAATTATTCTCTCTAATACTCCCGTTGCTTCCTTGGGAACGTCCCGCTTCTCTCAATTTTTCCGCCACTTTATTTACACTTCGCTTCGTACAGTAAACAACAGCGCACAGGATATTGTTCGGTGCCTGGTTGGAAAGCATCGTCGTCGTGTTGCGTTTTCCTCTCGATGCAGCTCTCGGTAGGACGTTCCGTGGTCGAGCGCTGTACACGATCCTCTCCCGCGAACAACAGGAACAACAGGATCCCGTTGTTGCTGGCGGGTGGAGTCGAAGGTCGATTTTAATGGGGAACCGCGGCAGTAGTGCACGCAAGAATGATATACAACCAAGAGGGATTGCTTTTAATTGCGCTTCGGCGTCCGTGACCGTACGGGGCCCGTTTCTCCTTCTCTTATGGCCTCTCCCAGGCCCCTTTTAGACTCCCCCCATCGTCTCACCAGCTTCGTTTTCGGACAAACCGAGACTCCTCCTTTTTCCCGCGTCGCGATATTTCTTGGATTAAATGGATCTCGGAGGGTTGCAGTTTAAGGCGCGCAGCGTCGAAGAGACAGTTCCCTGTTTATCGGTTTTCCGAAAGGATCACAGGGCCGGGGGATTTAATAAAGCAATAGAGGGACGAGATTCCCTTGGAGGATCGACGTTGATCGTGAACGTCGAACGAGAGAGAGCGGGACAGGATCGTCGGTCGCCACTTATTGCGATGTGCTCACTTTTAGAGCGCCTATCGCGGCTTCCCGTACTTCCTTTTATGAAACCCATTTCCAGCGGGCGCGCGTTTATATGTAAATCGGATGCACATACCGGCGATCGGCCGCGCTTGCGTTCGAACACTTCCCCTGGATACAGTTTAACCAGTCATCAAAGTCAAACAGGGAAATAATCTGATTCTATTCGGAACTATGGATCGCGTTGTTGTCGGTTCAACGTCGAGTCATCGTCAATTATAAATTCGATATCAAGTGTTGCGTATTATCGAGGACTGACTCTCAAGATTGATCCTTTACCTTGCTCCACTTCCTCGATATGCAGATAGGATCCAGTAGAATCTTGAAACTGAAGCTTTCGTTAAAATTCAAGACGATGGAAAAGCTGTTACGTATGCGAGCAAAGCGAATGGGAAGACATAATCGAAAGGCAACGCGATTTTCCGTGCAATCGGTTCTCGATTTGAGACCGCTCCATCGCGGAAAGTATGTCGGAAAATTTTCCTAGAAGCTTCGATCCAGAAAAATTTCCAGAGCTTGGGTATCGTTCCCTTTGTTCCCGAGTGAAAAAAGTTGGCTCTGTCGAGGGGAAACTTCGCTCGTAGCTGTCTCCGCATTTCCATCAGCCCTGTCGAGCGAACAAGACCTTTTCGCGTGCTCTTTTTGCGCTGGACACGACTTTCGCCAGCCGAGCCGACAGCCCGTAATAAGGGAACAGACCGATCATCGAGGCTCGCGAGAAAATCGATAGAAAAGGACGCCTCGGCTCGTGCTACGATCAAATCTCGCCCTTGTGGCCTTCCTCGGACCTCGACAAGGCGATTTTTCCCCCCGAGCACGCGAGTAGGTTGTCAAGAGAGATTTTTCTTAGAATCGTTGCATTCGGAATGAAATTATCGGAGCCAGCGTCAGGGCGAACGACGTCGTAAAGGAATTCAAGGTCGACCGTTCCGTCGAGCGAATTTTATAAACCCCTTTTCGCGTCTCGAACAGCCCGCGCTCCTGTTCCTCGCTCATGAATACATTTAACCGATGGAAAGCGATAACTTCACCAGGGAGTGCGGAATTCGCATTGCACTTTCTACTTCGGCGAATTTTACGCGTTCCACGGAGTCTGTTAAACGACTGAGTGAACCGAAATCGGCGAAAGGAGCTGGGCTCTCTGTTTTTACGAGACCGTTTAATGGAGCAGGAAATCTTCTCAGGAAAATGACAGAAATAGCCAGGAAGTGATGATCCGTCGCGTCTGAGCGAGAAGAGGGGAAGGAACGCGACCTTCGCGTCTGTTATCGATTTGTGCCGCACTTGACTCGTTCCCGGGACGAAAGCGAGAGCAAGAGGGAAGAAGGAAAAGCTGGGACGATCAGGGAAATTCGTACGAAACGCGCGTAATCGCGATTACCCAATGATTCAGAGCTTCGAAGGATTTAGGTACCCTCCGAGGGCTATCTATAAAATAGTTCCAAACACAAATATAAGACGCTTAATATGGCAAAATTTCGGTCCTTCAGAGATGAGTCGCGTTTTATGGATCGAACAAGAGCATGAATTCTTCCGCTATCCGACCACCAGCTAAGGGAGCAATGTGAAGAGACGCAAAAGTCGAGGAGGACAAGGGAGGCGAGAAGATCGACGGTCTAAAGGACGAGAAGCGGGAAAGGAAAAGGACGAGGGGCAGCCAGTAAGTTACGATAATGGCGAGGCATCGGTAAGTTATGTCAGGATGAGGGGAAGGGGAAAGAAAGAATGGTCGGGGCTGCGAGGGGGAAAGCAGCCTCATCAAATAGACGAGATCGAGGAAGAAGGGGATGCTGTGAAACGACGGGAATGACGCGAAGGAAGTCGCGATTGGCAGGTTCGTGTAAACACGAAAGTACCAGGGTGATTTTCTTGCTGAGAATGCCTCTTCTTCGCGATAAGCATCGTTGGACGGGGTTATCGATGCTGGGATTAACCGACGAAAATTAATCGTGAATTCTGCTGCATCTCTTGAAGGGAACGTACAAGTTGCAACGTATGCATCATCTTGTCTCGCCTCTCCCAATAGCTCACCGAAGAGACGAATCAGCTATTCGGAATCCTCGAGCAGAACAGAATACTTTCCACGTCAGAAATGTTAGGTACACGCAGGTGAAAGGTCAATTGCCCCATCAATAAAATTGGGATGTCCAGTCACGCTGGGCCTGTGAGTGGCGAGGAAATCGTTTCAGAAGGAAACAGGAAAAAAGATGATGGAGGTGGAGGGAGCTAGGAAACGATGAAATAGCGTTGAGATGTGTCGCCTCGCGCGAGTATTTCGCACGGTCCAAGGGAATGGGGCGGGAGGATGGCAGAAGGACAGGGAGGAAGAAATAAGGGACAGACGCGGCAGGAGGCCCCCTGCGACTTTGGAGAACTCATTTGCGAGAATCGTAAAACGATTACTGCCGGTTCGCCTCGCTCACGGCGGCTGAAGTCAAACAAGAAATTGCATAAAATCGCTGTCGACTGTCGGAGGGACGGGAGTAAAAAGCGCCGCGTGTGCACGTCGGGGACGGCGGAAGGAGGAAGGGAGGAAAGAAAGAGGTCCCGAGGAGAAAGATGAGACTTTTAGTGCGACGAGCGAGATCTCGAAATAAACGTCAAGAATATGGACGCGGCTGGAGGAACGTGGAAAACAATCGCGAGGGCGTGGAGGATACGGGCCTCGTAAAAGGAAGATAGCGTTAAAAATGGCCGACAGCGAGATAAAGAGACGGCCTGGCGACAAGAGGGAGGAATATGAAGGAGCAGCTGGAACGAGGTCGGGGGAAAGCTGGCTATTTTATTGCATCTATTCGAGAAGAAACGGTCGTTGGTTGCTCTGTAATCTTTAACCTTTTCAGTGCCTTGGCAGCTTGGAAGCTGCTAAGGTGGACGATCCCAGGCGTCCACCGAAGGAGACTAACCCTGGAAATGCTGAGAAATCGAGCGACAGAAGACACCTATCAAACAAATCAATAAGTTATCGGAATATATACCCAATCGCTTTTTTGCGACGAAGGGAATCTCCTCTGGGGGTAGAGACTAAAGGGGATTCCTAATCGAGCGTATCGAGACGAAACGAACAGACGACAGAGGCGGAAAGTAAAAGTTGCTGTGCGTCGTTGGGAGCTGATCGCGGATGCGACAGTGAAAGACCGCGCTAGAGAGCGTTGATCCGAGAATGCCACTTAATTGTTGCGCTTTCTCGCGTAGACAGAAAGATTTCACCGATGAATTCCCTCGAGTGTTGCTGAACGAATTCAGTCCATCTATAATTTTCTACAAATTCTTCAGTGGCCCAGAAACAAAACGAAGTGTATTCACACTGTTGAAGCAATTTCAGAAGAGCATGGCGTCGAGCGGCAGACGCGTCTGCAAGTCGCGCTGCAACCGATTGCGAATGCAGTCGGAGTCGACCTTTATCGTCCTTCGCCTTACGAAATAATCGCGCTCGCGCGGGAGGATTAATCGTCCTCACCTTCGATCGCCCCTCCTGCCGGTGCGCGAAGGTCCCGACTGGTCGAGATCGGCGAGCTTGCCGATCCACGCCGACCATTTCGTACCGTTCACCTTTTCCTCGGCAAATGCCAAGTCCTCGAGAACGTGTTCTGCCTCTAACGTCGATCGACTGGATCGCGAGAGCAACAGAGACCCGTGCAATTGCATTTTTCCATCCCTGTTGCGCGCCACGATTAATTATGCCGCAAATCAGATTCAATCTCTCTCTCTCCCCCCTCTGACTTGAACGCAAATTCGAAGGTACAGAAGGTGCACCCTTAACGTGGGATGGCAGAGATTGTTCAATGCCCATGGCGAGTGATGACAAGTTCTCCTTTAGGCACGCCTATTCTTGCTTCGCCAAGTGACACAGCGAGTCGAAAGCTCTTCAATGAGTTGAAGTGGCTTCGAGTTCCTTGAAGTGCGAATTAAATTAGTAATATACCTTTCCACGTCGAGAGGCTCGAATCAATTTCGAGAAGGGGCTCGAGAGCGAAACATATGCGAGCGATAATGAAGCACGTTCCTCGAGAATTTTTTGCATAGGTCTATTGAGAGGCCAAAAAAAAGTCTAGTTGCAGTTAAACGTCTCAAGGTGAAATTGCGAGGGCTTGAGTCAACATTCCAGCAACTAAAGCGCCTTCTAATTTCTGAACAAAGGAGTACTCAGAGCACAAAGCAGACGGTACAACTTCTCATCTACTTTGTTATATGCTCCTAACACAGAATCCTGATTACACCCACCGGGCAAATCGTTAATTGTTCCTCGACAGTACTCTCAAGCCAAGGATTCGCTTCGAGAAGCGACTCGGTACCTACATTAGCAAAGTTTTCCATCGGCTTAAAATTAGTTTGGCAACTTGCTTGCTAATCTCGAAGCCAGACGAAGAGTCTGGAAGGAGAAGTTACAGAGGAACCTACATTGTCGGCTTTTCCCCTTTCTCGGAATCGTTTCCCGCCGTTCGTCGAAACGCAATGCAAAAGCAGCGTAAATTTCGTGCCTTTGTCGTCTCCGAGTGCCGCCATTCCGACGTTAATGCGCCGTTAAACTCGGCCGAGGTTTCACGTGTCGAGTGTAGCGTAATGTCGGCAATAAAGCTCTCTCGTGGCCAGAGTCATTCATATTTTAGTGGCACCTATTGTGTCGAATGGATTATCGGTAATTCCACGATTCATCGTATCCCTTAACGAGCGGCTGGCTCGAAGGATCGGCTCGTTACAGGGATATTCTACTCCCTCCGAGAGAGAAAGATTCGTTACCACGCAACGTGGCTCGTGCATAGAGCCGGTGATATGTAAACTCTGGCTGGAAGAAAGGTGGAAAAAAGGCAGCTCGGCGGAAATTACTGGGCTGTTTTTCAGCCGATGGCGTCTCCTCGTTCCCTGGAGGAAGCTTCGCCAAAGCGGTCACGGATTCACGGTCGCTGGGCCTCGGGCGGTCGCCGACGACGCCGCGCGACGACGTTACTCGATACGCTCCAGCCAGCTTTTTCGTAATTGAATATTTTCCGGTGGAAGGGAGGGAGGCGAGCATGACGCACGTGGGGGCCGTTTAACGAGGGGAAAAACAGGCCGCGTGTGGAGTCTCCCCGTCTCCCCGTCTCCCCGTCTCCCCGTCTCCCCGTCTCCCCGTGTCCCTGTGTCCGAGACTCGTGGCGCGAGTAATTGCCTCGGAAACGCAAAACGAACAGGCGAGAACTTTCCGCGACGGCTCGTCGCAGAATGCTCACTTAGAATCTATTAGCCAGGCAAAATCTACCGTCGACCAATCGCCGCTTCCTCCTGCATCGGTGTACGTGCCGCGCAATCCGCGTGTATACGCTTAATGAGCTATGCCCTTCTCGTCCGACCGTAAATCCGTGCCGTACCTGGTCAGCCGAAGCTCCTGCCGCGTGCTGATCCTGCGGATACAGTATTCCGTTTGCCGCAGTCGCTGGCTGATTTGTTTCGGAAATCGTACACCCAGGCTGCAGTGGTTCACGGCTCTGTATAGCTTGTCTGATCAAACATGTAGGATAGGAGTGGCGGAGGTCAGAGGGGTTACTTAAATTGAAGGTCCTTAGACCTGCCTCCAGATCCGCTGCTATTGAATTCTTAATCTTCTTGGATCTGCTGCAAACCGACTACACTTTCCAACGCCGGTTATAAGTATATATTAAGTATGGCCAGAGTCCTTAGATAACTATAACTAAGCCTGACGAATTTGCACTTTGACATCGAAAGTAAAACCAGGAGTGACTTGCAGCGCTTATCGATGACGCAGAGCTAACAGAAGGTTGGTCATCTAACAGATCTCCACTCGACTTACCAATTATAAGAGAAGAATCGAATGTTCTTGGTCTGGCAGAGAATTCGCGCATCCGGTGTCGGAGGTCAAAGGGGCGCTCGCAGGTTGATCGTTAGCTGACCCGCAGTCCTGGAGACACACGATCCAAGTCGTTACAGCGAATGTCGAAGGTCTCTCTCCCCCTCTCGTAGTCCGTCTCCGTCGTCCTACCGGGTGAACGTCGTCCTTGCATTGAAAAAGCAGCAAGGTCGTTCAGGACTTATATAGCTCGGTCCGACAGGCTACGGTTCGAAGCCCTCGCTCGAGAGAGTCCTGTCCGACGTCCTTTTCGACTTCTCCCTCTCGCTCTCCTCGCCGATTCTCCCTGCTCGTTTTTCCCCTGGTCGGCTGTCTCGTGCACCAAAGGTGTTCTGCCTCCGTAACTCTCCGACACCGAGCAAACTGTGCATTACTTATCTTCGCGGCTCCGGGGACGCTCCCACACGAAGCCTGACTCCGAGATATACGAGAGTAGCGACGAAATCGTCGCCGAGTAACCGGAGAGAGATAAAACGTCGAGCAGCTGGGGAGAACGGCGCGATTCGTTACGCTCGTGTTGCTTCTCGCCGCGATTTTTGCGTCGCCTCTGTAACGAGACGTTTACGATATCGAGTGAGCGCGTGTTTGCCACTCTGAGAGACCGATCGAATTATTTGCAGCAGAGAGGCTGCTTCGGAGGACCTCGTCGCTAGGATTGCCGCATGAATCCTGTCTTTGGGTATAGTCGGGGAAATCGGGAGGTGGGGGAAGAAATAACTGGTGTTTTATTAGTATAGATAATAATAAGTGAGACATGAGTAACACGATACAGTAAGACACTCGTTATTTCTTCCCTACCTTCTAAGTTTCTCAACTATGTACAAGAAGGGGATTTGTGAGGCATCCCTCGTCGCTGGGAGAGCTCGGAATAGAGAACAGGGAAATTCAAAGAATCCCAGTAACCCCTTAACTCGACAAGGAGAGGCTACCCTAGATGCCTAGCCTTCCAGTAAGGCTTTACAACGCCGCAAAGTACATACGCGTAGATGCAGAATATCGTCACAGACGCTTGTAAAATACTCCTCCGCGAATTTCGGTGCGTCTTCGACCTTAAAGCCTCCCGATTACGAGCGCAGTTATTCGACGCGTCTCTTTGAATTGGTCGTCGCTTGTGACACGGCAATGTAGGCGTTCGAGCTTCCATTGACGATTCCCCGCGACGATTTTTGCGCGGGAATTCCGCAGGATTTATGCTGCCGCGACCATTCCAGTCTTCATTTCCTAGCGAGCCTCGTTTCAGCGATGGCTTGATCGTATCTGTCGTTCCTTGCGTTACTGGCGTAGAATTACTGCCGCGGTCATGACGATCTGCCTCTTTTCTACGGTTCCCGCGAGACCCTGGGACCAGCCTCGTAAAAGCGTCACGTCGAAAGGCTCGATCGATGGATCGGTCGTTCTTCAGGATCGCTATCGACTGACTCGAACGACGCGCTTGAACCGGTCACACGGTGAAATCAAGAACACCGGGACGAAAGCGTCTTTATTATTATCTCGTGCCGCGAATTCGAAATAGCTCGGCGAGTGTCGCGCATAATAACACGATACGCGAGCCGAGTCGTTGATTAATGAACTAATTAACCTCGAGGAGAGCCGTCTCGTTCGAGCACGGCCCATAATCTCGAACACGATTCGCAAGATGCCGTGAACGGTGGCCAAGCACGCTAGCAGCAGCCTCTGATGTCTTCATCATTTTATTTCGATGCATGGGATGAAACGTTACCGTGGAAAAATGAATCTCAAAGGAGGAACGTTCAGTTCTGCTGAAAGACTGCTGAGCTGCAGCGGAACTTTAAAATAGCGAAAAATTCATTGAAATCTTTAAAGCCGTTGGGAGATTTGCCAAGCGTAGGGACTCTGAACAGTGCAGGGTTAGCTTTAAAGCGACCAACTCGGCATATTTTCTCGGTCAAATGGTTCACCTTCTCCGCTATGCGAGAATTCGATATAATCGATGACCCGGAAGCTGAAATGGCACGCGGCTGAGATCCCTTCGATTGTCTAACGTTGACAGAGCAATTATTGGCGAAACAATTATCAAACACTCGATAGATGCGTGGGCACGTCGACTGTATAGGCTTCGATTTTCTAGTGTTTCGAGTGTACCTACTGTGAAGTGTAGCATGACTGGTTAATATTTAACCCTTCTGGGTTTGTAGATGTCTTTCATGCTAGCTACTGTTTTTAGCAACTCTCGTTAATGCTTGGTTGGTCCAATTCGACTCCCATGTCCTCGAAATCATTGCTGTCCCCGTTACGAGTCATCCCCTGCATTCTTTTTGGACTGTCGACGTCTGTAAACGGAAGTCAAGGGCGACAGACCAGAAGGCGCCAGGGGTTGGCTCCACGGGTGCACACACAATCGATATAGCCACTAAAGTTCATGGCGCAGCAACCACCAACCACCACCCACCGCCATTACCTTTCCCGCGGCTCTCGCTGGCTTGCTTTCATTCCCTGCGAGATTCACCATCTCTTTTCTTTTATTTCTGCGCGGCTGGCGTGACCTTATACCTACTCACACATTCGCACGTGCTTCCACTGCATCTCGCTACGGTCGCGATTTAACCTTGAATTTTCTTTCGTACTCTAATCGATGCTCCTTCTACTTTTTCGTTTCACTGTCGATCTGCACTTGCGTGCTACTCGCGAGGAGATCGGAGGCGAAAAATTGTATCACGAGAATGATCGCTGTCTTCGTAAAAAGGGCAAGCTTTTAGGCAAAGGACAAGGAAGACGCTGAAGGGCAGAGATGACGAAGAAAGGTTAGAGGTGAGTGGGTGAAGGAAAGTGAAGGGAGTTAAGGGAGAGTAATGCAGCGAGGAAAGTGTTGTACCAGCGTGACGTGGGGAAATAAAAAAAGGGAATGGGCAAACTGCAAGGGATGCGGGCGAGCTAATGGCTCGGAGTCGGGAGAGTGTCAACAAGGGTCAAATGGATAGAGGAAGAAGGAGATAATTACATTCTGCACGATGCATTAAATGTAAACAAGCTTGGTATAGCGCCATGTAAATTATGTGGGATATTAAGCATCTCTCCTGTTATACATTGCACAATAGCCGAGGGATGTTTAGCTCGAGTGAGGTTAGAGGGCTGCAAGCACTTAGGTGCTTGAATGATCCACCGACCGCTTAATTTAATTGCTCTCTTCCGGCCAGAAATTTCTGCCCGGTCGGTGGCAAAGGGTCTCGATCGACGAGCCAATGCAGCGTCCCATCGATCGGGCTAAATTCTCGTCGTCGTTCAGCTGCGTGTAAAAAAAGTAATGCCTCCTGCGAATGTGATTATTTTCTCCGCGTGCTTCCGCTACACGGGATAACCGTCGTCGGGACGTTCCGCAGGATTTGCGGCTCGATTATACGCGTTTTCTTTCCACGCGATGGGATTTCAGCGTTGCTCGAAGAGGGACAGCGCAACGAGCGAGCAAAGAGGATCGTCGAGCGGCGGTGGAAGGCAGGAGGGGTCTCTGCAGCAGCGGAGAGAATGTTCATCGCTGCACACCGGCGAGATACGAGGTTCGGATAAGGCTTAAGGGAACTAATCCGGGCTTATCTGCTGTGATAGATTATGTATTTGCCGCGCGGACGATAAATTGCAAGCGCAAGACGTACTTCGGAGTCGCCCGTCCGATCTTCCATTGTGAAAAATGCTTAACGACGCCTCTGCGTCGCTCCGACCGAATCCTCCGATATTTCCACGCCTACTGGACAGGGAACGAACGACCCTGTCTCTCTACAAAATCCAGGCTTCTTCGTCAGGAAACAACGCTGATCCAATAGCAGAGATACGTACAGAAGTTTTAGGTTGCGTCTTCCTGTGGGTTAAAGTTCGCTCTAGGTCAGGGTGATCTGCAAGCTTCCCTATTTTCAGCTCCTCAAAGGCTCAGTTGAGCTACCTTGAAGAGGTCATGTCTGGCAACCGAGCAAGAGGCCAGGCGGGCACCGAAAGAATCGAAAGTCGGCGTGTAGATACCTACGCGACCCCGCGAGCGTTTCCATTGCGTTCACCAATTAGATAGTAACGCGTAGATAGCGGCGTTAATCCTGGCGCGGTATAGGAAAAAGCGAATAATTAATTGCACGGCAGCGCGGATATATCATCCCACGCTTTTTCCAGTATCATTGTACGCCGCGGGTATACGCTGGCTTGTGTATTGGTTTCGCGATGGATAAAGAAAATATAGGGACAGCTCGCGTAGCGGGACAATTTATTGCTCTCTCTCGTTCCCTTTCTCTCGTACCTTTTTCAGTCGGCGCATGGAAGCGCCGCGTTCGACTGGAGGGTGGGGAAGAGGAGGCATCTCGTGGAAAAGTCTAGCGCGAGAGACCTGTAGGCTGGGAGAGGAAAGAGGAAAGGGAACGGTCCAGGCCTGGTACCAATAATGATGGTAACAATGTTGACCTCGTAGGTCGGTAGACACACCCTTGCAGTATACTCGTTCCTCCTCTCTATCTCTCGTTGTTCCCCGCTGTTCTTTTTCATTCCGTCTTCGTCCTCCGCCGCTGGAACCCCATGGATTCTATAATAAGACGTATTCCACGGTGCACCGTCGCTGGTACTGCACGTGTACCTGATTCCATGATTGCCCTGTACCCCGCAATCTGCCTCGTACGTGATCTATCCTTCTTTCTTTCCCTTTTTCCGTGTCCCCCTTCTTTCGAAGCGTCCAGCCCCCTTTGCACGGGTCGTGTCGCTTTCCTCGTCTCATTACCCCGCGTTTCCACGAAACATCGCACGCGATAATCGAGAACGCGGATTAATCGGCGTAACGCTCGACACGCTCGACGCGAATCCGCGCCCGATCTCGACCACGCGTGTGCCCGATGAAAGGGAAAACGAAATGGCTGGGCTGCCTGCTTACCTGCCTGCTTACCTGCCTGCTTACCTGCCTCCCGAGTCATTTTTATTCGCATAAATTGTGCTTGCTTGGCGACGCAGGCTGCCCTGCCGCACTCAGCGACCGCGAGAAATAATTATTGCTTTAATAATTCAAGATCTCTTGTTTATTATAACGTGAAATAGTACTGCAGCACGGAGTGTGGTGTATTCAGGTGTCAGGAACAGTGTGAATACGATCGTGTATTCAAGTGCATCGTGTGTATAGGTGCACTCGTGTCACATAAATGGCCATGAAAAAAGCACAAGCTTTCGCAATGCGCAAGGGAAGCACGATCGATGGAAACGAGTCCCCTTTTAGATTGAAATGCATCGAACGCGTGCCTTTGAGGCGCAATACTTTGTGGAACGATGAAAGGAAGAAAGAAGAGTTCTTTCATTTTTTGCGAGGTTGCTTCCTGGGTCCAGCGATAACCTAATTGAAAGTTGAAGATGCCTGCCGCATATCAAGGCGTTTTAATATTAGATTAGGTGTACCAAAAGTTTCAAGAGTTTTTTTTATATTCTTGCTGCTTCGTGACTGTCAGCGGAGGTGTTGAACTTTGTGAAAAATGCAGAACCTTCTGAATTCTTAATTTTCAATTAACAGTCAAACGTGAGTTGTTTAGACATGCGACATACTTCGCCAACGTTGATTTTTTTTTTCCGCGAGAGTTGTTGACCAAAGCTCCATGTGCCAGTGCATACTGTATGCAGTTTCTCGACAGTATATCTATATTTATAAACGCTGTTTTTATCCGCTGTATCTTCGATCTAGCGGAAGCTACTCTTTCCCGAGCACTTTTTCGCGTAATTGTGGTGGAAGCTCGTCCGAGACTGGCCGATAAAGCAGCTAGAGCCGGTTCTTTATTATTTGTACCTTAGTAGCGAGCAGGATAGGCCCTCCCATCGTTATTAATCGTCGTTAATTGCGACGAATAATCGCGCGAGACGCAGAATGAGGGAAGCTAGCAGGATGGAGGAGGCGAAGTAGCTCCGTGACGAACGATCGTTTATAGTTATCGTGACGTTTCGTCGTCCAATTAGCGAGCCGATAGCCATCCAACGAGTCCTTAATAAACCCTGAAACGCTCGTTTTTGTTCTACCTCCGAGATGGACCATCGATCACCATCCATGCATCGTCGATAATCGCCATTGGCCTACCCTGCGCCCTTTCCCTTCTCTCGCGGGAAGAGGAGGAAAAGAGCATTCGAGACGGTGGTTGGCGCGTGTTGCGCAGACCGCTTTCCAGCCGCTAATGAAAGCGCATTACAAAGGTGATAATTGCACGGTCCGTTGCGTGCGTTTACGACGCCTCGTATCGAGGAAGTTGCTTCACGGCCGACGATAATTAAGCGCTCGTACGGCTCCACTCGCGTTTCGAGCCTCCGTGAAGATTTTGTCACGAACAGAGGTTCGCCTCGACTGATAGCTGCGCCAGCAGCGCAGCTGCTCGTGGCTTTATTTAGCCGCGGACAGGATCAGCAGGAGAAACGATTTTTTGCTCCTCTCATTGTCTCCTTCTTTTGCATTCAGGCTGCTCTGAAAAATATCGCGCTTCATTTTCTCGTTCCGTGGCTCCTTGGACAGGTTCAAGCTCTTCTCTCAGCCAATCCAGATCCACCGTGCTCAACTACCGATCGTAAATAACCAGAGGACTGGTGTTCGATCACTTGGTGTATTACACGAGCACGTCGAGACACGTCGGCGCTAAATCTCCTCCTCTTTATATTATCTTGTCTCTTTAGCAGCGCGTGCTCGCGTGCGCTGACTCCTGCCACCGGAGATAAACTGGATAAGCGTGATAGCGTTCAACAACGTCGCGATTCTATCTCGCCAGCGTTGTACCAGTCGCTCGATATCCTTCCTCGCCGCGGAAACATTACGCCACGGCTCGTTATGGCTTTTCTTTCGAATATTTCGCTGGTCCACCATTCAATCGGCTACAATTTGTTCCCCCTGCTCACGATCGTCGTCCCTTTGTCTCTGCTGAATGGGATAGCAGCGATAAACATCGGCCGTGCCCCTCGAGGGTTCTCGATCGCTCAGTTAATTGGATCTCGATGCCCATTTCGAGATTCCTCGGCGAGTGACACTTTCGCGTATTTAAATCCTGCCCGTTCGTTCCTTCCTACTCGTTAATTGCGTCGGGTACTGGAGCGCGAAACGCATCGAGGGAAATCGACGCTATCGCCTCCTCGCGCTTAATTGCGATCGCGATACGTTTGTACGAGGATCGCGCGACCGGCTAGAAAACGAACTCGCCTCTCCTCCTTTTGTATCCCCTCCCCCAGTCTTATCTCAGCACCGTCTCCTCCTCTTTGTGCCGCGCTTTTGTTTCCCTCGAGCCTCGATTCCGCGGCCAACTTTCACCCAACACTCCGATCGGGCTGTCTATCATCCTCGACGGATCTGAAATCGCGGGATTCATTTGCAAATCCTGCAACACCATTCTACAGTTCGAGGGGACTGCAATTGATTCATCAGGAATCCTCTCACGATTCTAAGGAGCTGGGACAGTTACCTAGGTTTCTCTAGACTTGGATTGAATGGCGAGGAAGATCACTCGTCGATACTCGAACAGTTCGATCGGGATTCAGGACAACGATCCTCTGATCTGGGACGATTGATTTGCTCGAGCGGCTGGACGTGCTCCTGGCTGGCGAGAAAGTCAATGTCCAGCTGCCGTGGCTTCCGGAAAGCAGCTTGTAATCGGACCGTGCGAATCCCCTTTGTTAAGCGCACGTGCGTGTCCAACTCCAAGGAACAGGCTTCGTGGCTGCTTTGCGACGCAACCTCTCATTACTTACTCGAAAACCATCTTGTGAAAACAACCCTGCCACGAATATGTATTATTCGTGTTTTATGAGAAGTCCCCTGGGATGTGTTGCCCAGAATGCTTTCTAAGGGACTTCACACGAGTCACAAATGGTATGCCTCTCATGATACTTGGAGTTGAGGCTCTGCATATCAACTACAGCTTAGCGAATGACATAAGGGGAACGATTCCTAGGTGATAAGTCTCGAGGACCCTGAGGGACCAGGATTGCCTCACGAATCTTCTCTTCGGGTATAGTGGAGAAAGAAATAACGAGTGTCCTGTCGATACAGATATACGTTGTAAGCTCTTAGCAGCTCGATACAATAGGCCACCCGTTATGTCTTCACTCACTATACTCAAGGAGGGAGGGAGTTTGTGCGGTAACTCAGTCGGAGTCCTCGACGAAAGGTAGATGGTCGGACGTCGAAGAAAGAAGCGTAGGAGTCGATGAAGGAGACGGACGTTGCGACACCCCCGTGGTCTACATTCGTCTCGATAGTTCAAGAGTGCAATCGCTCCCTCTTCCTCTTTCGTCCTTCCTCCTTCATCCTCCCCGCGGAGGTTTCTCCATCTCCCTGTCGGTCTATCTCTAACCCGAGATATAGTTTAGATCGTTACGCGCCGTGGCTTTCACTTTTCCTGCCTCTCGAACACCCACTCTCCAGCCTCGTGCTGTGGGAGAGACCGAACCGCGAGCCGCAATTGCAAATGCAGCGCTGGCACCGTTGTCTTTGGTCTGGTTCACCGCCAGGCTCTTGTCTCTACGAGCCTCCATCCGTTTTTCTACCCCGTTCTTGTTTCCTATGGTTGTAACGCGGTTATTCGATTATTCGAAAATCAATCTCACGTGGGCGTCGCTCTCCCCTGAATTCTCTATCCCGTGTTTGAAGGTATGCAACACTGGCCAAGCATTGTAGCCGCGTCGACCTCGACCTCGACGGCCTCTCCAGTCGCAGAGGTACGATTCGAGAGGAAATAATATCGACTGGAAAGTTGCGAGCGCGAACACCCGCCGGTTGTCGACCTTGACCCACTGATCTCGTCCGAGGCGGAGGTAAAATTTCAGAGGCCGATCGCGATCTTTTAATTACACTCCACCCGTCTGATCGTTTCACCGTTAATCCCTCGCGATCCTACGTCCCTGGAACGAGTTTACCGGCTCTCTGGTGTTCACGGCCGCGCGACGATCCCGCAGCTTCGGGATCCACGGATTTATCGCGTCGTCGTCGTCTTTGCCGCGAACCGAGCGCGCCGAAGTGCGCATGCTCGGCTTGATAAATCGTCTAAGGCCATCCGGACGCAACATTAACTCTATTATTATTTACGATCGGCCTACGAGCCGACCCCCGCGTTACTTCTCGGTATTACGCGCTGCTCGCGAGTGTAATTCATTGTCGAGGCATTGTGCGCCTTCGATCGCGCGATACGGTCGTGCCGAGGGAGCTGCGCCGATATTTTCGTCGCGTTTTGTTTTTCAGAGCCTCCTATCTATCTGTAAACTGTGTCGTATCTCGCTGCGTCGCGGAACGCCCACGAGAATTCTGATAATATTCAGAAGGAAAGGTTGCGAGAGGTTAATCTCCGATCCAGACGTGCGTCGATTATCCCTGCGGCGACAAACGTAAAGCCTGCCCTCTGAGTACGATCGCCTTAATCCGCTAATTTCCCTCAGTCCCGCTGAGTCCGAACTAATTAAATCGTCGGATTAAACTAGCTAATTTACCTATTGCCCCGAGCGAGCGCCTATCGGTGTTTGGATAATCTAACGTTTGCTTCGACTAAGAAATAGCAAATCGATGAATAAAGGCTCACAGGAGACCAAATTTAATTATCCTCGAAGCGCTCCTCGATTCAATTTCCCCGGCACAGAGGCAAGAATTTGCCTCATTTGTTCATCTGAAGCCAAAATGTCTTAGTGACTGGCAGCAGACTGAAGACGACCCCTGCGGCAAATGCCCCGAAGAGCACCTTCGGATTGCTGGGTGTCTGAAACGACCTCGTGGAAAGTAGGTTTCGGGGAGACGCTCGGAGCAGCGCTTGTTCGCGTTCGGTAATGGAGGCGCATTATCTGTAGCGGTAAAACGGGCTTAAAAGTCGCGTCGCGAGAGCAGACAGCAGGCGGTCGAGTCGATAAGAGACGCGGGACGGGGTTGGGGAGCAGCTCTGAGGACGAGGGATAAAGGAGAAAGGACAGGGACACGGAGAGCGAAGGGGGCGAGCAGCCGCGACAGGCTTATGCACTTTTCTGGCTGGTGAAACACGGGGGACGAGCACTGGTGTCTCCTTAACGAGCCGGGAAACGGAAACCCGTCCCGGAACAGATCCGGGAACAGGTTTTCTCGCGATGGACGTAATCGAAATGGCCGCGCGACCCGTCTGCATACTAAATCGTCTGGATGCATGGTTATTGGTTGAAATCAATTATACGACCAGCCGTCTCTTTCTCGCGCGATCGACCATTTGTGAAATTCTCCCGAACATATTCCTATCGGTTTGACAAGTCGTCGAAAGTGTAGGACAGAAACGGAAGCGCTGAAAATCGCTCGCAAATGGCTGTCGCCGTATTCCAGTTCTGTTCTTTCCTCCTGCGCGGCGAGACGCTGCGGCGTCGGCAAAGGGAAAAAGATCTAGAAAGTGGTGGTCCCGAGCGCGCTTGCAATCCATCTGAACACCATCCGATCTTCGATGGAGAAATTTTACGGGCCGTTAGATCGCTGCACGACTGCAGTCGGTTAAGTGATTTTGAATTGTAAATGGGATCGGCGGATTAATCCTCGATGCGGTGGTTATTGGAGCAAAAAATCGCATCGTTGTCGATGCTCTGCACCGATGCATGTCATTCCCAGCGAGCGTTCCGTTAGCTAATAGCTGCGAATCCGGTAGCGTTTCGACTGATCGAAAACATGGGCTTTGATCGCATATATTTCGCGATTGACGGAGCAGAAATCAGGTCCTCGGTAGGAAGAAGTTGCGGTGGAAATGTAAACGTTGGAGAAAGAGATAAATGATATTCTCTCACAGGAATCCTCCGATGAAACGTTTATAATTTCACGCTGGATAAATAACGCGACGCGAATGCTTGGATGAGGAAGGTTGATTCAATACAGAAGTCGTATATCGCCGGCTGCCAAGACGGATTTTTATTGCTCATAGGTTTCAACGAGGCGCTACTTTATACGAGCCTAGCCGGAGTAGCAAACATAATTCGCTTTCTTCCCGACGCGCTCTCTGCCCCGTGGCCTCTCCAAGCGCAATAACGTTCAACCGTCTCTCGTTTTTCATCCTTCTGCACCGTCGTCGTATCTCCTATCCCCGCTTTAGAACCGATCCGATCGGGAAACGTGCTCTCCGATATTTCCTGTCGACTCCTTGGATATCCGCCACCCTTCTTCCGCCTCGAGCCTTTGCCTTGTCCCGTTTTTTCTGTTCCTCCGCTCGACCGAATCGGAACAAGCTTCCTTGACATTCGATCTTTCGAGGAAGCTCCAAGAAGCAGAGCTTCGTCCACTTGAAGCGCCTCGAGGAACGTGTTTCCGCTGTCAGTGCAATCCCTTGCACTCAAACCACCTCGGTGCAAGCAGCTGACGGTGGAATGCCTCTTGATTTGACAACAACCCTCCTGATTTGCTTCTGATTGACTTGTGGGTACTTGGAAGCTGGAACCGAGGTAGATTGCTTGACATTGCAAAGCGAAGGTCTGCTTCTTTTTAAGATTAAAATAACTTGCAGAGAGGCTCGTGCGCCAGCGTCGATAAAAGACACGTCCGAATGCAGCATCCTCGAGTGTCGACTGCATCTACGGACATCGCGCGAAAGTGGGTCGAGTTCAAGAGGTTAAAACAACGATCGAAGGTAATTAAATCGCATTGAGAGTCGGTCGATTAATCGGATGCAAAGCGTGGCGCGTCTTCCTCGGACAGATAATTTAACATTGACGAATTTCCATTCGGCTTTCTTCTCGTCGATCGCTTTTTCCAACCCATAGAATCGCGCTTTGTTAGCGGTTCTCGCGTTCTGCTTTCTTTTTCGCTTATCATCCGGGGACTCTCGAGCGCTAATGCGACCTTCTGCCGGCTGAGATTTTATTCGGCTGCGAGCCCATTGTGTGGTCGACCTCCTTGCGTGCAGGTGGAGAACCGACACCGTGCTGCTTCTATGCACTCGTGCAACGCAATTGTGCGCACGTGTGCGAATTAAGGCGAGGGGCATGAAACTTTGCTGCACGTTTCCACTGTAATCATTAAATAACAAGCGAAATCTCTTTGCCTCGAGTCGTAGAAGTTACAAAAATCACGAGCCCCTTATTTCTGCGATAAAGTTTGCACAAGTTCCGTGGTTCTGTCTATCCGATTATGAGATTTCTCGGTTAGAATAGTCACGTTCAACCGTTCCCGGGAGCAAATTTACTTTAACTCTGCGCTGTTTCTGAAAACCAGCACGTGCTCGCGTAATTTTTTAATTTCTCGCAAGGAGTTTTCCCTGCTTCGACGCTACCTGCCCCTTCGACTCCTGGATTGGAAAAGTTGGAAAGGCTGCCAAGTTGCCGAGTAGCTTACTGTCCCCCGCGCGCGGCGCATCGAACTTCTGATATTCTGGGAGGAATTTAAACGCGGCACACGTATCCAACGATCTTCAGGGTGGTTCAAGGGGAGTGACGTTTCAAAGACAGCGTCTAATTGGTCTGGAGTCCCGTAACGCGGTTATCTTGGGAAGCCAGGCAGCCCGTGGGATGCTCAGAGTTTTCTGAAAATCGTAGGATCGTGGTCAGAGTGACGAAGTTTTAGTCTCTTGTATGATAAACTTGCAAACTTCGTGAATTTTTTAGCGCTAGCAAAGCGGCAAAGTTCTCTGGCTACTCTTGGTATAGGAAATGTGGAATTTAATACTAAAGCTACCGAGGTTTTAAAGCATATCTATTTTTATTTGAAATTCGAATTTTCAAATTTTCAAATTTTCAAATTTTCAAATTTTTAAATTTTCATATTTTCAAATTTTTAAATTTTTGAATTTTCAAATTTTAAATTCTCGAATTTTCGAAATTGTGAAATATAAATCGAGCTGCCCACCAGGAAGAAAGGAAGAGAGCAAAGTGGGGACAAAGGGGTCCTATTAAAATTCGAACAAACGAGCCGCCTCTCGCGAAGGAGATGCGGCAAGGATAAAAACAAACGGAAGAACCAGTCTATCGGGTTTCTTGCCCAACCGAGAGCACGGCTCTCTCCCCGAAAATGTCCATTCTCACGGCTTTTCGGAAAGATTTCGGCCGCTTCGCTAACGTATGATGTCGGAGGGCACGATAACTTCTGTCGATGGACGAGGAAGAGCGGAAAACAATCGAGAGATATCTTCTGGTTGACGGTTTTTTCTTCGCCAGCCTGTCCGTCGGGTCGCTTTAAATTCTGAAACGGAGCGGAGCGGACAAAAACTTGCCGGAAGACGTCCAAGTCGAACGATCTCAGGCATATTCCGGACTTTCTTCGGCCGTATTGTTTCGAGGCTCATCGCGAATACGCCAGGCCCCGCTATTAACCGACCCGTTGCGTGTCCCTTTACCTTTTTCCGTTTTCTCCTTCCACCAGCGGACAGACTCGACTCACGCGAAAGTCGTTCGCATCGATTACGTTTTTCTCGAAAAATCGATTCCGCGAACAACGATCCCGGAGCTACCGGGCCCTTCGACTTCCTTTAAAAGATACTTCTTGCCAGTTACTTGCTGGTTTCAATTGTTTCTAGCTAATGGAAGGGTACAGAGCCAGTTTGCTCCAAATTGTGGAACATAGAGCTGCAACTGGTCCGAATTTCGGGTGGTCGATTTCCGTGAGAGAAGAGAGAGGCAACAGTTGGTGTCAGCGACGTGGCCAGAGTTATTACTCGAGCTATCTTGCTTCTGCCACGACCGGAGTACGCGCACACTCGGATTTCTATCGCTGTCTCTCGAAAAAAGCAGCAGGGAGAAAGTGTCAGTGGGTTAAGGTCGCCGATCTGCGTCCGCGTGGGTGTCTCGATTTCCATAAATATTTATGAGAAAACGCGTACACCAGACTGGATTGCGAGGAGAGAAAAGAATTCGAGATTCGAAGGGCCTGTTGAACTAATTCATTCAGGACAGGAACAGGTCTTAAGACACTTTCCATTCTGACAAGATCAAAATAAACACGAGTATTGACGACACAGAGACGCAAAGAATAGATAAAAGAAACACAGTGACTGGTGTTTGTTTTGTTCTCTGAACGAGAGGAGCTCACGCAGACTGATTTCAGGGCGGAAGTTGAATCCTGGAAACCAGGACAACGGTGTCTCCTCGTATCTCTCTGGCTTATTGTCTTTGGTCACGTGAAACTGCGAACGGAACGGCGTACAGGTAATTTCAATTACGCTGGCCCATTTAATTACTGACGTCAGGATCGTGGGACAGAGGCTCTGCTTTCAGGACGATTGCACACCCACCATTTTTCCACCACTTTTCACCTTTCGCGATCCATTATTTCTCAAGCCTCCCTTCCATTCATCTTATTACTCAAACACGTCTACGTCCGACAAATTGCGCAATATGTCGGTAGAGTAACTCTCAGCGGCGAAGTTGGAAGGTAACTCGATGGCAACTGGCGAAAATTGTAATTGGAAATGTGACGTGGCGTGATTCGTTATCGACAAGCAGTGGTTCGCGTTGTTTCTCGGCGGCTCGCCTCTGTAGAACTACGTGGAACTCTGCCAGGCACGTTGATTAATATTGTCATCGAGTACGTTCGAGCGAAACGAAACAACCCGTGGTTCTGTTATCGACAGTTGGAACGTTCGTGTAACGGGGCTGTATATTATTGGATATTAACGATGCCTGCGTACGGATAGAAGGAAAAATGTAACGCAATTACGCGCAGAACATGCAACCAGATGTGTTCATTCTCGGATATTCGTGCTCGTTTTCCTGGTTGCCTGTCAGATCGAGCTAAGGACAAAATTATTGCCTTCCTGCCACGTTATCGTCTCGTTCGACTTACGAGTGCGTAGAACACCAGCGAGCGAATATGATCTGCTCTAAAGGGAATTCTCTGGCGCGCAATTAGACAGGAGATACGGACTTCGATATTGTCAAACTTTAAGCCGAGAAAGAGTATCGAAGGAAGCTATGTTCGACGCTCGGCGGTCTCGATTACTCGTGGCCCTGGCTCCAACCGAACGCCAGCGAAATTACCAATTTCGTTAACGAGAACTCCATGATTATTTGACTTTTACCATTACGCCGACGGAAACTCGACCGACGGAGGCGAAATTGCCGAGATAATTACGATACTCGGAAGACTTCGCCCCCTCGAGCGTGTGTTCCCTATGAGAATTAATAAGCTGCCGGCGAGGCTGGAAAAAAAGATTCCACCCAACCGTTAACGATCCTGGAAAACGGCAAGCTGCGCGGCGTCGCTGGCCAGTTGCTCGGCCGGTCGCCAAAGCGGAAACAAAGTGGGTTCTGGGTGAAAATTAAACCTCCGGAACGAGTTTCCATTTATAGAAGGGTAAAGGAACTCAGGTGGCACGCATTGCCAAGTAACGTTTTAATTACTCATCGACGCGAGGGGAGAACCGCTCGCTCGCGAATAGCCTCGATAATTTTATGACCGATAAATCTTGCGCTGTTGATATCGGGATAGAGAAATTACTCAGGTGGTGTAGGAACGCTGCAGCGATCGGTCGTGGGAGCAGACCACAGCGAGAGAACGTTGCCAGGGATGTTCACTTGGAGGGTAACACGATTCAGTGACTTCGGCTGGAAAGCAAGACAAGAATATCGTGAGTCGCGTAAAAAGTATCTGTGCGCAAACTTTCTTTTTACGGGAGGACGAGAGAACTGGAGCGTTGCGCGTTACGAAGTGGCCGAGGTTTTAATTGCGCGAAACGCGGCGAAACTGGCACAGAGGCGTTTTCGTTCGATTCGAGGACGAACGAGCTCCACTGTGAAACGAAGGAGTTCATTCTCGCCATGGGAATTCGAATGTATTCTGCTATTTAGGACTGCGCCGAATGTCGTTAGCGAAAAGTCGTTCCCGGTCGTAGAGTTTAATCGGCAATTACGAAGTTAGATATCGACGGGGGAAGCAGAGACTTTTCGACTGTTTTTCGGGGGAGTCTGCTGGCGATAGACTTTAATTGCTTCGTTTCCCTGGATGCAGGAAATAAGAAACGGTGAATGAAAACGAAAGAGTCGCGAGTGGGGTTCGTTAGGGAACCGGGGCTGTTCATTGCTATGGAAATTACATCGCGGAAGAACACGTCCCACAGAGTATTGTGCTTCGTTTGGTACACTGTCTCTATGCACGGACATTGCTCGAAAATGTAAACGGGATTGCTAATGAGAGACCGATCGGTCGGCACGATCAACCAACGCGCGCCGCGATTAATCTCATCAATAGGGGAGTTAATGAACAACGGACAGTCGATTAGTCTCATTGATTAATACGTCGTCGATAACGGGCGATCGATTAGCCGTTGATTAAGTCCGCTGCTATTGACGCTGAATCGAGCAGCCTTATTGGGACCTCCGTAGGGCAAATCGCCCGATGGAGAACACTTTGTCCGGGCAGTGCTAGTCACAGCTAATCGCATCATGGATGATAGAGCGTCCCTCTCGGTTCTAGTCGCTCTGTGACCCCTGCAGCAGTCGAGGGGTTGCAGTCTAAACTTCAGATGATTGATGCTTCGGCCTCCGACTTCGAGATAGCTTCATTATCGCCCTGACAATGACCTTGGCTGACCTTGAGCGATTGCACAATATCTTAATAATCTTCCATCGAAGACGTTTCCGAGTAGCACGTGTGAGAATTGGCTGGCAGCCGCCGGCGTAGAATTTGTTTTAATTTTAATGGGCTGAGCTATCAGACACGGAGTTCCTCGAAGCAGGAACGGTTTATAGGTTCGCATCGTCGCGGGACTGAGCGTGCATTCAGCGTCGTAAAATTGACGTGCACTTTCTAAAGTGGCCCGTAAATTTCCAGGCAATTCCGCGACGTGCATACCGTCGCTATCAGAGTTCGAGGGTTCCCTCGTAGCTCCAGCCTCTATTAATTTGCATGCGATGCCCATTCGCAGCCTTAACGCGAACATTGAAAAGCTCGATCGGCGGATAACGAGAGGGATCCTGGTTTATTGGCACTTTTAGCGTCTTTCGAACGGTCCTTGTCACTTTGTCTCATTGCCGACTTTCCTCGCCATTTCTCTGCAGATCTCAGGATTGCTTCCCTGTCGAAGAGAATACATTCAGGATCAGACAAGGCGAGGTCTCTATTTTTCTCCAAACAATGGCAACTATTTAGCAGCTGCTGTTGAACCACGCCAGGACCTAGCCAGACATGATACCGAGTCTACGATAAATTGTCTACGCTATTATCGTTGGAGCTGATGAGGTCGTGCCGATCTAAAGCCTCTCGACACTGGATCGACCTTCTAGCTCAGCTGTTACGGTAAATCTTAGGCCACGTCGAAAGCAACTAAGCTCCAGGACATGAAGAAGCTGTCTGCAGACGTTGGAGAATAAAAAGGATACAAGAAAGTCAGGGGGGTCTGACACGAGGCCGTAAATGCGAAGTGTAGAGACACGACTGATAATGCAGGCGCATAATAGCGCCCTCGAGTCTTCCTAGTTAGATAAGGGCGTAAGTGATCGCGACCGCCACGACTTATCGTGAATTATATTGTAAGCGCCTTGACCTAGCCCTATCTTTCTCTTGATAACTTGTTCTTTTCGATATTCCAACTTCCTGTTGGCGAACTCTTTCAATGGTTGACTAAAATCACTGTAAGCTGCTTACAAACTGAATTGAATACAACTGCTATGGATTAATTCCAGGAATACGCGGGGGTTTCGCATGAATCTGATGAAGTCGAAGTATTTTTCTCATAGAAATCGAATCCCTCGTACTCTATACACGTCTCGGCCCACCGGGGAGTTAATAACGAACAGATTACTTCGCGAACGTACCACTCGGGTATCAGCCTATATGGTCGATAATGACGGTATTTAGTACTCATTGGTGAGACGAAACTCGGCGTAATTCCGATCGCCGAGCGTGATAATATGCGTAAAGCGCCATTCCAACGCGTACGACCCATCCGTGCGTTAAAGTTATTCGCCCGTATTAAATTAAAATGACTCGGGAATGGGGGATCGAGAACTCCTGCGTTTTGGCTTTTGCGCAACCGTGTGGGTGTCCGTTTATCTTAACGTAACGGTGCTTTTCCATAGCCTAGAACTTCATTAGACAATGAATTATACCAGGTGATCAGTCTAACTGGAAACCCTCTAATGAGCATTGGCAGAAATCCTACTGCATTTACAATAAATGCTACCAACACTCGGAGGATTTCCTAGTTAAACTGATCACCGTGTATTTAGATGCAGGAAATGCCACAGTAGCGTATTCACATACTTCAATATTCATTTATTTTATGGCTGTCCTATGCGAAGCCTTCATAAACGATATCCTAATCGCATTTAAGTTTTATTCGTCAAGCACACCGAAGAATTGAGATACTTTTTGCATACCATGTGTGTCTGGAGATCTGGATGTCCGCCCTCAGACAAGAAATTGACGACTGTCGCCAACAAATAGCGGAGGTATTAACATTTGCTTGAGTTACATACTCAAGACTGACAAGTTAATCCCCAAGTGACCACTGGATTTTGCTTCCACTATAGAAGGTAAATGGAACGGTGGAAGTAGGACGATCGGGTCGACACACGATGCTCGGCCGTTTGTGAATGCTATCGAGGCGGTCGAGCGTCGTTTATTATTACGTCAGGATGAGACGCGCGTTCTGTGCACGTCCGCGGCTTCTTTTTCCTCCGCGAACCATGGTGCATTATGCAAAGGACACGAGGCGATCGATTCGTGGGACGCGTTCAGCCGTGGGCTATTCTCACGACCGTCGGCCCTTTGCCCGCAAATCGCGTGTCTCGGCCAGCGTGGACCTCGAGGCAGGGCCAGGCGTAATTTTAACTTAATGCATCCTTTGAACCGCGGCTAGACCGATGTAATACGGTTCCGTGGCCGCCCAGGGCGATTCCAAGCCGCTCAGCCGACTCGATCCCGGTTTCGGCGGGATTATCGCGTCCATCGTGCAATCAGGGTGCGCGTTTCGTCCATACTCGTGAATTTGCGTTTCGTTCCGCGCCAGGGGAGTCCGAAATTCTTGGCGAGTCTCCTGGAATCATTTCACCGCGTATCTGGACCCGAGAGCCACACTGTATTAACTTCGCTTTTTTTTCCGTGTGACTTAATACACTTTAACTCTGAGGTCCAGATGTAGAAGAAGAACGATCCCTTATTTTTCTTTGTAGATGTGACCTGTAGAGGACTGTCGCCTATGGTGATGGTACTTCAGCGCGCCAGAGGTGTTCTTTCGAGCCAGAACTTGCATTTCATCCTGTTCCATGCATTCGTTTCCGTCCAGCTGACTGATAAGGCGCTCGTGTAAACGGCAAGATACTTGCGGCTCTCTTAGCGCACAGGTTTGCCGCCCTCGCGCGCACGTTAAATTTACGTCCGCTGCGGTTTTACGTTTTTCTACCTCTGCAGTCCTCCCACTCGCTCTTTATTTCAGTCAACTCGAGTGTAGCGTTCTCTTCGACTCCCTTGGCAGTTTGCTCGCCAGGTTCGGAGACAAAGAGAACCGCTAAATCGACGTTCGTTCTTTTGTTCCAGCTTTAATGCTCCACATCACGTAGTCCTTTGAACCAGATTACTCTATCCTTTGTACTTAGCAGTGAGAGATACAATGCGTCCGAGGACAATGGTCCCATCTCCCCCGAGTCCCTGGAACTTGGAAAAACACGTCGCTCGTTGAAACTTTAGACAACGAAGGGATTTCGGGATGTTTAGATAGTTAAGCAAGTCCTATTTTCCATACGAAACTCGGAGAAGCGTACGAAAAGTTCGGAGCGATCCACGTCGAGAGCTCGCCTGTGCCAGCCGAGTCGAAGGTCCTCGGCTTTCTCATTTTCCTTCGCGTTTCAGCAGAATTCTTCTCGCTCCAAGCTGACTCGCTGACTCGTGAGACACGAGCTCGCGCAACTGTCAGCGAGGACAGGATTTTCTCTCTCGTTCCCGGAATCGCAATCCTGTTCGACGCGTAGAACTTCGACATGACTTCATTCGAGGCTTCTCAGCCGTCGTACGGTCCAGCAGGCGCGCTAACGCGCCCCACCGCTCTTCGTGTAGGAGTAGAAAGTTGCTATTGTGCTGAGATCTGGTTTTATATAAATAGCTGCACTCTCGGGGGCCGATACGTGGCTCGGATTTCTGCCGAATAATCGAATAACGCGATCCTGCTCGCGAACCTCCTACTTTCTGGGCCTGCCCTTTCGCCAGAGAAAGCCACTGCTCCCCTGCAGACTTGCACTTAATACGCACAAAGGTCGCGGAGTTCCCCCCTCCACGGTCACCGTGACCCACAACGTCAATTGTATCGGTGGCTGCTTAAGATTCAGTCACGTCCGTGGTTTATCGTCGCTTCTGCGTCTGCAGCGTTCGCCGCGGCAGAAGTAACGGCTTGTCAGCCAGTGACCCGTGCTCTCGTTGGACGCAGAGTCTCCGAAACGTGCAAAGCATTTCCGTGAAATGGTGCTGAATATCGGCCAGAGGAGCGCTGTTCGGGCGAGAAGAGCGGCGAAATGGAGGCCAGTGATGGTAGTAATAAATTTATCTCTGTCTTAAAGGTTGTTGAATATACGATAGGTCCAATCGCGTCGACTACTGATTACTATATCTAGTACTAAAGTCAGCAGTGTCAGGGCTTGTTGAAATTCTCCCATACGTTTCAGAAGACAGTCCAATGCTTTCAGGATGTAGCTCCAATACTTCCACGTAGCTGTATATTCCATCTGCCATCGATTTTGCAGCAAATGAAATGGTCGTTTGCGTCGGTGACTATCCTATCGCGGAATATTATATTCCTGGCGCACACGGTACTCAGGTTTCTCTGCAGCGATTAAAGGCGACCCTGGCCTCGCGCTGCAGCCGCACAGCCACCATTTGCAGTTTCATTTCCACGGGAGCACGGTGGCTGGCCTTCTTCCAGCGCCGGCAGGGATCGGTCGTTGTTTAATCGCGTCTCGCAACAGTCGCGTTTCGCGGAAGCCTCGCGGCCCTCGTCCTATTCACCGAATCGGCTAATTGGACTGTAGAGCCTAGAGAAGGGAGATACGCGTGGGTGGCAAGAGGGCCAGCGATCGAGCGAACGATGGTTGTTCGCTGTGCTATTTCCTCGATTTCTCGATCGCCGGCGGACCGAGCTCAATTTGTTGCCATAAGTAACAGGCAGAGATCGAGGAACGAGGGAGGAGGGCGAGAGGTTGAGCGACGGCGCGGAGTACCGGTCTCTGGTCGCGGTTTCAGCTCACGGCGGGGCAAAACCGCTGCTCGATCGTCCAGATAATCTGTTGGAAGCGTGTCGTACGGTCGATTTCCCTTTCAGATCGGCGATCGTATATCTCCGCGCGGCGCGCGTGATTAGAATCGTAAAATCGACGTGTATCGCGGCGGCTGCGAACTCCGCTCGCCTACCCCAGTTTACAGGCGCTCGGCAGCTCGCGAGCTCGTTTCGAGCCGCGTAGCCCCGCGTAGCCCCGCGTAGCCGCGTGCCCCTACCTTATCGCGGGTACACGCGTGTTCGCGCGTTCGCGCGTTACCGGTTCTCCGTTTCTGCCATCCAATACGGCCCCGTTATTTCGTCACGAACTCGGATACAAGAGAAACGAGCAGTCTCTTAACGGAGCCGCTCAAGGACGAACCTTTGGAGTCTGCTCCTCGTAGATTTGCGTGCTCCTTCGCTTCGGAACAGATTTGGAAAGCTGTTAGCGCGTTGCCACTCTGTTTCTTCTACTGTTCTCGGTTGCGCAACGATCCCAGCTCTCTCTTTGCGCCAAAACGCCACTGTCTGCTTCGATGTCAGTTCTCCGCTGGGATCGTTTTCCTCGTTTTACCCTCGGGTCTTTGGCACCGTGTTTGTCCGCGAGATCGGGGGGATGTCTTTTCTCTGGTGGAAAGCAAGAACATGGGCCGAGAAACCGCGCGAGGCTAGCCGCGAAATCGAATCCTCGGCGGGATCGCGGCGCGAAGAAACGTCAATGCGCCGAGTCGAGACGAATTGAGAAATTCTCGTTTTATCCTCGGCTGCTATGTCAACGAATTTCATCTGAAATGTTTCACCGCTCGCTTGGGCTCGAGAAACCGAGGGAAACTGGATAATCAAGAAACGGGATTGATTTTTATGACACGTGAATCGTGAGAGTATTACAACGAAGGAACGTTGACTTTCGATCTTCGTGACGCGGAATATAACAGGGATAAAAGCAATTATGGCGTGGAAAAATTTTGGGCAAAATTTGGTCAACTTTGACTGACCATAACTCCGCGAAAAATCGTCGTATGATCATGTTCTTTTTTTTAAATTGAAGCTTAAAATCTCAGCTTTAAGATAGCGTGTCTTGATTTGAAGCTTAAAGCAGTTCTGTTGTTGTAATTCCTTAAACCTAAGGGTATGTTCGTCGTGTTAAAAATGCCGAAGTTTGACGAAATATAGGAACTTGAAAAAATTTTTTCTGAAGATGCCATTTGCAGTGGCATAAAGCTCCAAGTTTCCCCTTCAATTTAAAAAAAAGATCATCTCGCTGCGATTTTTTTTCGCAAAGTTACAACACTTTAAAGTAGATCTTGTATTTGCACAGCAAATTGAGGAATGCTACTGCTACCAAAAATGCAAGGGCTACTTTGAACTTCTGTAACTTTGCAAAAAAAAATCGTAATGACTCGCTCTTTTTTTAAAATTAAAGGGGAAGGTTCATATTTTAAGCTGCTGTAAACGTTTTCTCCCAAAAAAATTTTTGCAACTCTGCTCGTATCTTCAAAAATTGCAATTTTCAATACCATAAACATACTCTTAAATTTAAAGAATTCCCGTGGTAAGAACGAATCAAACACAAAATCGAGACGCAGTACCTCAAAGCTAAGATTTCAAGCTTTAATTTAAAAAAAAGATCACGAACCTACGATGATTTTTCGCGGAGCTATCGTCAGCAAAAGTTGACCAATTTTTCCTCCAAATTGTTCCATACCATAATTCTTTTTAATCACCATATTCGGAGCTTTCCTGTCTCACGTTTCCCTCATCCTTGACTTTAATTGCTCGCTGGATGATCCGGCACAGTTTCCACCGAATGTCGGCCACCGACAGATCGTAATTGTCAGGAGTCGCTGCCGGAACAAAAGCGACGAAGGCGTCGCGGTTGATTGTGGCTTCAGTTCGAACAGTTTCACGGATCTTTTCGAGCACGACGAGTTGAATAGCGGGAGACAGAGGCGGAAGGGAGCCGGAGAGGGCGGAGAAACGGAGGAAGGACGAGGGAAAATTAATTTCCTTAACGAGTCCAGAAGTCGCGCGATTAAGCGTGGCAGAGAACGTGACGTCGCTCGCGATATATTCTGCCTGGAATAAATTATGCCCGAGCGTGGGGAGGCTGCTCCGCGACGGGGATTAGATCAGAAGCTCGGAAAAAGCGGGGCAAAAAGGGGGATAGAGGAAACGGACGATAAAAATGGCCAAGTCGTTCGCGTCTAAGGAATCCCGCTTGGCAAGGTCGGGAAACGGCCTAGCCGCCGGCTATGGCACTCTTTCGCCTCGGTATTGGTGAGCGCACGAACGCACCTTTATTTCCGCGTGCACTCGTGCAGGAAGGCTGATCGTCGCGTTCGTCTCCACGTCAGATTGCACGCTCCTCGACCGATGCAGATATAGTAATATTTTAGAAAAGATACTTCGTCAGGAGGACGAAGTGCAAAAGGATGCTAAAAGAATACTTGGCTTCAGATCGGTCTTATCCTTCTAACGATAGCAGTAACGACAAAGAAGAGTAAACGATTCTCTGTGAGCTGTAATACTGTGCAGTCGAGGGTCGAGATTAATGCAGCTGCGTTTTCCGATCAGCTTCGTTATCCGGTTACACGTGCATTCTGATAATCTTACATAATGGTTGGAGAAATAGCTGGATCGCGTTCTGCGCTGGGTGGTAACGATGGATATGGAAACATGGGAACGACTAGCTTCAGCTGCGAGTAGAAGTCTCCTACTTTTTTTCTCGTTTCATTTCTAGCGTTCTCTAGTGTCATCGATCCACCGATTAAGCATTTTAATTACGATTTTCTTCTCCCGTAGATTGGACTGTCGCTTCCTGCGCGATAACTATTGGGGGACCGTTTGAAAGGATGGGGACGCGATGGTTCGTGTCTCGAATCGAATTGGCTTGTTAATCCGTAACGAGCGTGAAACGATACCGGTGGTGTTAATTATTCGATCAAACAATCACCGGATTCACTGTTAGCCCAGGGGAACGATCAATCGCTCGTTCTGCATTCCTTTTCCGTTCTATCGATATCCGCTTTCTATCTAGCGTGCTAGTCGTTAACCAGAGCAAAATTGTCCGCGAATCGACAGGTGTGCTGCACTCACCTACTGGACAATGCAGCTGGGTTTCACTTCGGGATTCAATTACCATTTCCAGGGGTAGTTTGGCTCGTTATCTCTCACTATCGCGAACGATTGTGTTGCAAGCGAGTTTCGAGAGGGGTTTAGAACTCTGAGCAAACTTCAACTTTCTAATGCGAATATGGACGCGCATCTGGTCTCGCTGTGTCGCATTGCGTTTAATAGGTACTTCAGCTTCCTGGAAACTGTCTTGGATCCTTACATTATTCTTCGCTGCCCACAGATTCGCGGAAAACGCATTGAGAAGTGCATAATTGCGTAGGTGTTCATTTACATATCAAATGAGTCACGGAGCCCTGATTCAGAGTACGCCGAATGAAATCTCCTCGCTAAATTTACACTGATGTTGCAAAGCAAGCACTCCCGGAAACTCGATAAAATCGAGTGACCTATTTGGAGAAGAAAGCCTGTGGATAATTAGCGAAGAACCGCCTCGATGGGGAGGCGAAAGGAAATTAAAGCTGGCCCGGTTTCTAAGTTATCTTTGTATTTTATCTACGCAGTATCGACAGGTTCCATCTGTCTGGGAAATGTGAATCTGAGATTGCATTTCCAATCGATTCCACAAAGGACGCCTTTTTCCTATGAAAAAGCTCTCGCGTGTTACCTTGTTAAAACGTTATTCAATTCCCATACCATGGTGTCTTCATCTCAATAAAAAGTCCTCCAGACTTTGCTCTCATTTAAGCAATCCCGTGTCTCCAGTAATCTTGGACAAGTGTCCTTCCAGTGCCTCGACAAACTTTTAAGTAAATACAATTTGTCAACGATCAAGAGCAATGGATCTCCAAGAGGCTTTGGAGTAGCAGGAGGCGTTAGTCCATAAATCTTCATTGGCGAGGTGTCGTTAGCCTGTAAAATAAAATAGACAGGATATCCGACGGATGATTAATCGTCCTGGGAGTCGTTTATTAGAAAGGACAGGGAAAATGGTAGCAGTGTTGTGTAATCTAAAGTCGCGACGGGATTCGCGAACGAGACGCGAATCGCGACGACGTGTCTGATGTCGCGAAATGACTTGCGACGCGACGACCTCCGATAATAACTCTTCAAGGGGACTCGTCCCGGCGATATTTCCTCCCCCATTAGCCACGGAGATTAACGCACGATGGCATTTATCACGCCACTTCCTCATAACTTTCCACTTTGAACAATGATATACGATGCAAACAAACTTTTTATCTGGCGATCGATTATCGTCCCTTTAGCCGCAGACCAATACCCCCCAAAGCTTTTATTGACACAGAAGTACATCCCGTTTTTGCTGCACTCTCTTTGAATTACTGTTTGGACTTTTTCTAACCCCTCTCTCGAATAACTCTCGCTTTACGAGGCTCAGACGATGCAATATGTATCTGTCTCCCCACCACAACGAACAAAACATAAGCGGTGTCCTGCAATGTGTTTTCTATCTCAGCGGATTTAACGAAGCGACGAGCACAAACGATAGTTGGGAAGTTACTTTTTTCTTCCTACGCAAAATTGCAGTAGAGGTAGAAGCGCTGTGAAACTTGAAAAAAAACGAGCTGTAGGATCGATTGCGCGAATTCTATCGTAAAAACGATGTTGACGATTAGAAATCTTCTTCGAGATACATACTTTGCCCGAGCGACTTGGCTTGTTGAGTGACAAGCAGGAAACCCTAATAAGATGCGCCAGTAGATAATGACTCGTATTTTTTCCTTATCTCAAGATACCTTGTATCGTGTTTAGCCCTCATCCTCTCAATCTCTGCAACATTGAATATAAAGTTCGTGGCGTAATTGAGTCTAATCGCGTCTAGTAACTCTCTTTGGCAGCGTCTCGTTACCTTGGTCGATTTAATTGGATCGCGGAGACTATCGGCGATATCGCGCGACGTTGACGAGTTTTCTCGATCCTCTGTGCAAACGATCGCACGTATTTCTCGAGACTTGGAGCGAACAACTTTATTATTCTCATTCGAACGTCCAAGCAGAGATCACTCGTGTTGTCGACGCCATCCTCGTTCTTCTTCTCGTCTCGCCAGTCTGCAGAGGGAACAGAAGGGATTTCCCTGTGGGAAACCGAGAGACAGGACGATATCGTCCGTGGCAGGGTCGTGTAATTAAGAAAAGAACAGAGTTGTTTATGGCGCTGCATGCAAACGACTTTGGGTCTCGTGTAACGCGCGTCTAGCACGAGCTAGATGAGATCTAGAAGCGTGTCAGGGTCGTTCCACGGCCGCCTGCCTCTACGATCTTGATATTCTCCGAGAAACTCGTCGACCAATTTTTACTCTGCCATTTTCGCTGGCGAGAGTCCCTCGAGAAAATATCGCGCGATCCTGGTCCGATCGTGTAATAACGCCTCGTCCCAAGGCGGATCTCGGACTTGTCCGCGTGGTTCGTTCCCTTCCCACGTTTACTTTCACGCGAGGACTCGCCTGTCTCCTCCATTACACTTTTATAATAACACTTTTCCTTTCCTTTTGTGTTCCAGGTGAGTCCAGCTAACACGAAGCTTCGACCCTCGATTCCAGGGATGTAAGTTATCATAAGTGACTTGAAAAATGTTGCAAGTATCATAGAATTCGTGGACCTAGAATAGGAGTATCACACGAACTCCCTTGTTAGATTTAGTGGGAGAAATGGAAAGGTGAGGAAAGAAATAATGAGTGTCCAATTATATTGTGTTACTAAGATCTCTCGCTCGAGTCCAGAGCCTAGACTTATATTAATAGGACACCAATTATTTCATTTCCACCTTCCAAATTCCTCTACTATATTCAAGAAGCTTTTTGCCAGAGAATAAAAATTAGATTCAGTTCTAAACCACAAAGTGTCTAATGCAATGTTTCGAAACTTCGGAATAAAAGAAGCTCGAGTTCAGATCTCGATCTACGTTCTGCGCAACAAGGATTGCTTTAACGAGGACCTAAGGAGCAGCATAGCTCCACTAAATTATAGAACAAAAATATCCAGCGGGCAACAGAGTCAGCAATCGGCTAGCTCAATACTAGTGCATCAGGACTGGCTTTTCCGCTCTAGAACTTGGTGCGTATAACGGACAGGAAACTGAGGAGAGCGTGCACGTCCGGAAGCGTTGATGCGCTGAATGCCTCCCTTCCGGTTTGTGCGCCGCGCCGTGTCGTCGACGTTGCGCCAGTGAACAGTGCCAAACCGACGACGACGACGACGACGACGACGACGACGCCGGGCGTCGCTGGTACCACCTGCCTTCCTTCGTAATACGCAGATGGCGTTAGCTGCCAGAGGACCGACATCCAATTCTCTTACCTTGTTTCGATTCGACTCACATTATCGTAGCCTCCCGAGCCATCAATTGCAGTGTTTGCACAGTACTGTTTGTGTTTACCTATGCCTGGAATCCTTTCAATATTTGGACTTTTTGTGGGTGGAAATTGCTTGTAGAAGACATCGATTCTGCCCGCTATTAGGTTGATGCTGGTCGCTATTTACCTTTCATTGGCCCGATATACCACGGTCAGATCTTTTTTGTAGCACATGGTTTTAAATTATGTATCTGGCTATGACAGAAATATATTCTCGCGTAAAAAGTACGAGGGTCCTCTTGCTCGTTTATTGTTTCGAGTTAACCGATTGCTAGAGCGCATGTGCTGGAAAATTAAATGTCTGGTTTCCTTGGAACGAGTGACCGTTGCATCAAAAATAACTGAGAGGATTAAAAGAGATATAGAGGAAGAGAAGGGCGCGGATGGGAGGCGTCTTAAAGGAAAAAGGGTTTAGGATGTTCGTGCTTGAAATTCTGAGCACTTGCGAAACTGGGAACAGCCTCATCGGCGTAATGCACCCTCCACTCGGCTAATTTCATTTAGCTCAGTGGCGTGCATACCGTGGACAGCAGTTGAAACGTTCGCTGCGGTATCTGCGCCAAACCACGGCGAGAATTTGCAAACCGCCGTTTACCTGCCCCACTGTGTTTACTGTGTTTACTCTTCTGCAATGCTGGCGAATATGTAGTTCAATATGAAGTACGAGCTACACTCCAAATAGGCTTTATTTATTGTTGATCGCTCCATGCTGTGAGTCATCAGTTTCCTTTTCTCATTTGCAATAATTCCTGCAGAATTTCGACTGAAATTTGTGGGATCACGAAATTTGTTCAAGCTGAAGTCCACGTCTTCTGAAAAATTTATGAGTCGGATATTAACCCATTTTCCACCTCGAATCCTTGGGGATCAGCTGAACGCCTTACGTTTTGCATGTACCTTTCCTTATTTTTAGAGCAGATCTAGTTCACGAATATTTGCCCTACTTCTTTCTTTAAATTTCTAAGGAAGAATTAGTCGCATTTTTCCAGTTTTAGCCATCCCTTTCACGTTTTTATGTTGCACCACGTGAAAGAACTGTAACGAGGAAATGTCAGAGTATACATCCTCCTGTTTAAATGCATAAAAGTCGCCACTCGTGCGAATATTCAGATGCAACGAGCGATCGGATGCATGGATGAATTCGCTCTCGTTTTTCACAGACACGTTGAAACGTTGGCATTCGATGAATGTAGCGAAATATTAACTACCAGGCATACTCCTTTAATTGACGTGGCTTCATCCGTTTCCTGATTGTGACCAATTGCGGTTCCTCCTTTTCCTCCCATTTCCTGTACAAAGAGCTCTAGGTGCACCGAATCATTTCAATTATCGACGAAAACCGAAACACCCCACGCCATTTATTTATCCCTTTCGTTCGCCCTCTCTCTGTACATGTCTATTTGCGTACTCGAAGGGTCACAAATAAAATCGAGTTCCGTAATTCGACGCGACATTAATTCCATTGTTCTGCGTTTGTCAACGATATATTATCAGTATCGATGCTTCCCGAATGCAAATACAGTCATTTAATTTGGGAGATCCTAATTCGTTCAGTGAACCCCCTGTATTCCATTGCACGATATAATCCCCTTTGTCCTCCTGTAATTTTGCAGATTATCATCGGAAAACTTGAGTTGCAAAAATTCGCGAGCTCCATAAATTGCGAAATTTATTATGAGAAAAATCATAAGGAGACTGTTTGCAAGCTAGCAAGTTTATCAGAGCTTTAATGATACATCCCTCGTGGCAAATTTCCAGAGAATTGCTAAAATATCGGAAAGTATGAGAATGCATCTCACTTGGATAACCAACGCGAGATTAATTCCGGTCACGGAAACATTGTACGTTGGCGTTACGAATACACGTGTAGCCGAGATATCACCTCTGGCAAGATCTCGGACATATCTCGTCTCTTTTTCTCCCTTCAAATATTTTCACAAAGGATTTCATTTTGCCGAGATGATGCCTCTGTTCGTTCGCTGATTCGTCTCTTCTAATTTCTGCTCATGACGGTGGATTAAATCTGTCGACCTTTTTCAGAGAGTGTTCCGTGCACGTCTCCTACAATTTCCTTTCAGAGCGCTTCTTAGACTATCTCGATCCAGACACGTATGGAAGGTAACAGCATTCACGGGTTTGCTGACATGCAAGCTGTTCTTTCAACCCACGGCGGTGAATTGCTTCAGTCTAGCGCGGAATATTTTCTTTTAATTTTATGAATGGTTTCCATAAATTAATCTACGAAAGCGCAGAGGATGAATAAAATGGGAAATCCTGTTATTTTTTCCTCTGTTTAAATGGCCCACTCGTTGAATCTCGTTTCGGTTAAACCAATTGGAAATCAACCCCTAGCGCGACTCGTCGGTTTGTTCGCTTAACGAGGAGTAACGAGCGCGCGACGGGGTGACGTACGAGCGCGGAGTTTAATCGGCTTCGCGATCGCCGCGACTGTTTCCTTGGTCGATGCAACGCGAATGGATCGTGCGTGCACCGAGAAAAGGTTCCTCTGATTTACGATCCCCGCGTCGCATCAAACGCGCCATAAATCATGAAAGAGGCGATCCGAAAACGGTAACAGTAACGATTCCGACTAGGATTTTCGCGCGACGCTTGGCGACAAAGACTGCCTCTGTCTGGCAATGGATCGAGCTGTCTGTTACTCCTGAAACGCGCAACTGATTGATAACGCGCGCTGAAACCATTGAACGCTGCGAAACACTCGTTTAATCCTGCAAAATCCGCGCCACGACCACGAAGGCACTCGAGTATCGACGTTCTCATCTATCGTGCTAGTTCACTGTTCTTATCAACCAGGGACGAAAAAGTGGTATCTTTCTTTTTTACAATGGACCGAGGTCTCCTGACAAAGATCGACAATTGTCAGGTTCAAAATTGTGTATAAAATATTCTTCCAATAGAAGATGTGCCTTTCGAGTATTCCTGATAGGCGAAATATAGGTTCAGTTACCATATTGGAGATCGGCCAACCACTTAGGTGTTCTAAATTGAGACGATTTACTACCAACTTTCTGGTGCTTCAGAAATAATCATCGATCTCCCAACGAGTTGTCGAAATCCATCGATCCCCTGTCTAGAAGTGTTTCACGATAATCCTTTAGGGGAAGATAAAAAGAACAGACACATCCACCCCAGGGCATTGTATCTGAAGAAGGAAAAATCGATTCCCGATCACCTGTCTTCACGTCCAGTACTCCACGCTCTCATTCAATCGAATCGAGCTACCACATAAATGCGCGCTTTGACGTATCGCATATTCCCCTGCGCGTCTGGCCAAAGTTTCCAAGGGACCACTCTCCTTCGAAGGCGCTGCCGCGAGGGTCCCAAGGCAAGTGTAAACTCGCGCGTCTCGACATCGTCCATCGGTTCGTTGAATAATTTTGAACGCCGTTCGCGTACCGAACGATCATTTATTCATCCCGTCGAGTCACGCGCCATTTTCACCGGAAGCTGTTCGATAACCACAACGACTGCTTCTCGTCCAGAAGGATCCCTCCACAGTGCTCTCTGATAAAATTGCAGGTCGCAATTCTAGGAGACCCGTTACGCCACCACGACCTTTAACGCCAATGGTTTTTCGCCGAGTCAAAGATATTTCACGTCGTTTCTAGCTCGGTTCTTTCCTTTAACCTCGCACGATAGATGGGAGCAGGGATAGATGACGGGGGAGGCAGGGAGGAGTGTCGTTCCCTGCGTCAATTTGTGACCGTGCCGAAATCTCCGCTTTTCTCTCGTATCTCTGGCTGTCTTTCGCGTTCGTGCATGACTGAATTTCTCGTTCCAGTCCCACCTAAAGCTGCGTCATTCGGAATAAATATTTCGGGGCTGTTTCATGGTAACGCTGTCTGCGGATAAGGCGTGTCTAGCGTAAAAATAAAATCGTCGGTTTACGATGCGTTTTGCGCTCCCCAGTGCCGGTTACCAACGCCGCTTTCCTCGTCTGTCTCGTCGGGCCCGCTAGATCCTCCGCCACGATAATTGAAAGCGGCTGCCAGTAATTAAGGGCCGTTCGTCCGCCGCGCTGTTCGTGTTTTTCCATCTTTGCCCATTAGGCTTGTATGTCTAGCGCTAACTAATCGATGCGTTCTACAATACAATTATCTTCGATCGTTACCGCCGCTTTCGTCATTTCTATACCGCAGATCGTTTACCTACGTGCCTCGTAAAATTTTAACGATACTTACAAAATTTCTACACGTCTTTTTTCATAGATTCAAGTACGCAACCGATATCGACTATTGCGTAACTCACCCTGTCATTTACGCGATGGAATAGCAGGGTTCTTTGAACACTGTGAGGTTGAACGATCTCGAAGTCGCTGCACGTCGATTTCGCGGCTCTCCCACGCCAACGACTGCGAATCGACGTCGAAACTAAGCGACAGCATCGTCTCGTAAATATTCGAAAAGCGGGGCTAGCCAGGCTGAAAGAGTGATTTGCATAATATTGCATTCGGGTGATGTGTATCGATCAGCTGCCAGCCCTAGAAATGAGTTCCACCGCGGTGCGTAGCTAGATGCACCCAGTTGCATGCGTATGTACACGCAGCCGACCATACATCACGTGTGATAGACGTTCCCGAAATTACAATTCGGATACCATGAATCCCTGGCTTCCGCTCGAATTTCCTCGCTGGATTCCTTTAATGAGGAGAGAACAGAGTTGTCTTGTCATTGAATCTCAAAATTGAATCAACTTGTATTGCGAGAGAGGAGCTTCAAAAAGGAGCTGTTAGAGTTTTTTCCACTGAATCCTCTGTTCCTGCATGCACAAAGATAATAACGGTGTAACGAGGACAAAGCCAGAGGCTGCGTTTACGCTCGCAGGCTCAACTCGAAAATACTCGAGCCTTTTAATGAAAGCATCGCGAATTTCGGGAATTTCCCATGAGGTAACTTGTTCGAGGTGAACGATACGAACCGGGGAAGATTAATTTCCTACAGAGAGATTAAAACTCCTTTCGCTTTGGCCTCGCTGGGAGTTTGCTAATTCGTGGGGGGAAAATGAAACTGGTGATCGGTAAGGCGTAGCCGGGGAGAGTTCAAGGAAGCTGGTCGTTGAACTCGGAAGAGGATTCCTCCAGCGCGGAAGAACGAATTTCAGAGCAGTAACTCTTTTAAAGCTCTCGCCTTGGTTCGTGGTTTTACCTCGTACAATTGTTTTTCCCCATCAGTTCGTAACAATTGCCCTCAAGACTTCATAAAATGGCCACTTCCCTTGCTTAAAGATAACAAAGCTTTTCATTTATCCGAAAGATAAATCATCGAGAGGAAATTGCACGTTCTGCTACGTGTACGCCTACTACGTCGCTTCCAATCGGAACTGGTTCTCGACAATTCGTCCAGCAGACGGGTGTCTGCTGAACAGCCCCTAATATCAGAACTTAGTTCGCGTTAATGATCCAACGCACGCGAGCTGCTCGGTTAATCGCGAGCTTCAGCGTGGAGCAGTAGTTCTCAGAGAAAACAGGGTGTCGTGAGGAGGAGAAGGAACTCTCGTCCTTAGACGGAGAATCCTCTTGAGTATTCTGTCGTCGTTTGTTGACTTTACCTCGACTTGCTACCACGTCTCTTAATCGTCGACTCCATGTAACAAGGATAGTGGAAGCAATACACGGATAGATTACTCCGAAATGGAACTCCTGGAACCATTCTCACTTTAACACGAATCTTTTCGCTCATCAGATAATCCAGAAGCTCTGTTCTCGTAGGGGAAACCTTCGGTAGACCTCCAGACGCCGTAATTAGCACAGTAAGAGCAGCTCCAGTTCGAAATTGCTCGTTAGAATTCACCCGAATTCGTTTAACTCCCTCAATTGGAAGCATAGGAGTCAATGACCAAGGAAAAAGGGATGGAAAGTTCGTAAAACAAGCATACCGTTCCCTTGGAGACTGAAGATGAGACTCATCGGTTCCAAATACTTGCCGAAGAGTCTCATCAATCTGCGCGGTGATTTATGTCAATCGCCTCGAGTCCAGCATACCAAAGAGTTGTGTTGTTATCGTTATCCGTGGAATCAGTGGCGATTGGTCGAGGAGGGACGAATAGGAGAGAGGGGGCTGCAGCTGCTTGTCTGCGATCGGTCGGGGCTTGCAAATACGTGGAACGCGTGCTGGTAGCGTCGGCGAATATTCGGCCGCGGCAGTTGCGCACTGATCGTCTGCTGAAGCGGCCGCAAGACGTGCTTGGTTTCGAGTTTGCCGCCAGCTCGCAGTGCCTACTCGTGTGCTTGTTTAGACTGCGCGCTCGTGCGAAAACCGCTGTGCCTTAAGAGGACCGTGTCGAGGATCGAGGAACCGGACGTGGCTGTTTGTGGGAAACGTTTAAATTTAGAGAACGAGGGAGAACGGAGGTCGAGGAGCTGAGGCGGCTCGAGAACAGTCCCATGGGAAAGAACCGCGAAACTCATTGCAGGACTCGCCTGCATTAAAATCTTCGACAGGTGTTATCACTTTATTCGCAAATTCCATTAAGTTAAATCGAGCGTGAGTGTATTCCTATGGCAGTTTCGTTATTCAACCAGAAATGCATCGCGGTGCATCGCTACATAACAGTTCCTTCTAATGTTTTTTTATACGAGACCGCTTGTTAAACGCGAAATCGCTAGCTCATTCGATTCAAATGAAGATAGGTCTACGTAGCAGTGATAATACTCTTCGTCGTTAGTCAGACGTCCCCTTCCCACGTATCGAGGCAATTAAGGAGTGACACCAGTTGCGACGTTTGACTCACGGTCCCATGCGTTGAGTAAGCACGACTCTTTCGTTGTTTTGTCAGTACCAATGTTTCGTCGGAGGATTGGGACGACGGTGCCTTACATCTGGAGAAACCAACTTCTCTTCCGTTTTCTTCACCCGTTCGTCACGTCCCCTGTCCATGTCTTGATACAGTGGCTCGTAATCTTATCGCTGAAGCTCTGGACAAGAAACGCAGCTGCCCTGTTCAATTTTCTTCTTAGCCTCGTGGCTCGATTTTCACCTTCTCGTGGCGTTGAACCTCTCCTGTGCCACACAGGAACACGGTTACCCGCTGCCATTGAAACTGATGTCACGTTCGCGACTCGTGCTCTTTTTTCGCGATGTTCTAGACTTCAACAGGGTATGCTCGCCGCGATTCCAGGGTTTTATCAAAAATTCACTGCCAACCCGAGCATCATCTCTAAAGCTTCTTTCTTTCGTCTGAGGTTTTTCACAACTCGCCATTATTCTCCTGTAACAGTATACCTGTAAATAACCAGGGCTATCTTCCAAGGCTTACGATTCACTGTTGGTGAGTTAAGTATTAATACTTTCGCTCTGACAGTCTCTGAAGCAATTTCAATTTCAGTTCGGACCGGTTGGAAAACTTAGTCGCATTTACTTTGCAGTTGAATTTTTATTCCCGCCGCTCTTCTGCCTTGGTAATTCGGGTGACTCTGTTACTTTCTCTTAACATTTGCATAGAAGCCGACTCTCGACTTTGAGGATTTCGTTTTTAAAGTGCACTGGTCCCTTTGGTGATAGGTATTGATTTTCTGCAAAGTTAAATTATAGCCTTTGCATAAGAACGCCTAACGTTGCACTGCCTTTGGCCTAACACGTCACCTCGAAATCCCTTAAAAGACCCTCCACAGTTTCCTAATTGATTCAGGCCTTTAGTTCTTAGCTGGACTCAGCAGCGATTCGTCATTCAGTCTGAATTTAATTCTAATTGGAGTCTCAGAGAAGTCCGACCCCGATTCTCGGACAAATGCTATCTCTGCGTGAGATTAAAGCCAATCCCACGCAAAGTTCATCGGCATGGCCTGTTTTCAGCGTTAAGTTCCATGGGACATTCGTTCGTTAGACGGCCAATATGAGTTACAGAACGAAAAGAGCTTCGTCCAATGCAGCTGTCAGTTCCATTTATCATGGCCACGGGGACCAGTCGGTCACCAAGATATTCTTGTCGCGTCGCGCTGTCTACTCTCAACGATGTCAAGATCCCGTGAACCGCGCTCCAAGAACGTGTCTCATCGAGGTTGCGTCTTATCTTCGTCGAGCACGAATTCCACAGGACGAAACGTGGTCGCGAATTCGCTTCGCAATTTTCCCCTTTGTCGGGCGAAATTTCTCAGTAAAGGCACAAGCACTCGAGCTTTGTTTCACCGCTTGTCGACCGACTACCTGTCTCCTCGTTTATCCGCAAAGAGTAATCCCCTGACCCGAGTCTGTCGATTTTCCGCTCGTTCCTCGACGCTCTCCAGCGTCTGCTCGCCACGATCGACTTCAGCAACTGAGCAGAATTACGTGCGCTCCAGAAAATTTAATTGTGGCTTCTCTGCGCGCGTGCTTCCTCTAATTCGCCAATCGAGTCGCGGTGTTCCCTGTTAATAACGCATAGCTGAGGGCCGCAAAAACCGACCACGATCGTAGATCAAGTTTCTAACTAATTGTTTCCTTTCTTGCTAATAAACGCAACGACAGAAAAGGTAGAGCTGAAGGACCTCGGTTTCCTTCGTCTTCTAGATAAGAACTCTTCCAATAAGGGGCTGTCGTCTATTGAATTTCAATTAGGATCATTTCTACCGTGATGAAATCATGCTCAGCCTCGATGAGAGGCAGAGATTCCTAGAATTCATCAATGTAACACGTTCGTGCCTCGTCCACGACAAGACTCCAACACGAGGACAGTGATTCATTCCTCTTCTGGCGACAATCCCGAGGACAGGTGAACCATGACATCCCCGTAATTGAAGTGGGGGATGTTGTCGGTGCCATTATTTCGTTAGCCTCAGGGAAAGAATTGAATGCGGGGGAATCGCGGTGATCTGAACTCGAGTGGTCACCGGACGTGAATTATGAGCACACCTGTGGGTGATTAACAAAAATGCAATAAACGTGTCTCGCCACTCTTCTATGCAACAAATTGAATTTGTGTTCCACTTCTTCGTTATCATGCAGATTTTTTTTCTGCATTAGTTCGTCGGCCTTAACTGTTCCGCATCATGATTCAATTTTTAATGCTCTCGCGACTCCCGTTCTCATGAGTGCCGCCACTTTCCATAAAAGGCCAGAGCACTCATCGAGCTGGAAGAATCTTCCGCGTTTCTTTGTTGTCCTATGCTTTTTCGGATTTATGTTGTCAGACGCCACGATACATGGACGCCAATTATATGGCTTATGGCGTTGTTCTGATTGCATCCGCCGGATTCGCGTGGTATTACGCGCATAACCGACCAGCAATTTGCTCAACCGTGCCAAATTGCCAGTCGCGGTTGCGATTTTCGTCCGAGAATTATTGACCGCGAATTTTCTTCCGAACGCGATACGTTTCTGTATGGGAGAGGGCATCAAGCTCTGGTTTTATATATCGAATAAATTTGATGGATACCAGGGCTTCACTCACGAATTTTCGAAGCAACAATTTATCGATTTCGTTTAATTCCGCTTCCCATTCCACATACATAGCTGTCAGCGCATGCAGTCTCCGTTCATTGCCTTCACCACATACGCAAGGGGGGCATAAAATACCTCTATACAAGGCACATCGAAAAAGCCCATATGCCAGTGGTTCTACCTCCCGAAAAATTGTATCTTTCATAAAGATACAAAGTTGAGGACAAAAAATGTAATATAAACGTGCAATTTTGCCGATTCCACGAACCAGGCGCGGCGTTAACGACCGCAGGGGAACGAGAACAAAGGGCGAGTTCTATGTTAACTGCAGGTGGACGTGTGGCGAATGAATGCCCTCGCCAAATGCACCTTTCCCCGCCAGCTCGATTCTTTCTGTTATTAAGCCGCGTTTAAGAGGCCGATCTCGGCGCAGGGCCACCACCACCCCAATTACAACACGTGGCCAATTCGGGGAAGCGTGTTGCACAGCACTGGGAGCGAGCTGCGCGGATCCTGGCCGCAGTACCGTTTCGCGCGTCCGTGACTACGCTCGTGGTTCCATCTGCCGCGACGGGAGCTCGAAAACCCGACCAGGTTCCTCCCAACCAGCCGACCACTTAATCGTCCGCCGCCTCTTCCTCGAACTTGCCCGCTGAGCGTCTGCGCGGCTCCTCGACTCCGCTTCCTCGCCACGCGAACTTCGAATCGCGAACGAGCGCGCTCACGACAAGCTGGACCACAGTTCCCTCGGTGATTTCGTCGGGACTTCGTCGCGGCGACGGAGGTGCTCGTCGAAGGGGATCAGTGTTCAGTAACGTGACTCTTTCGCCATGGAGTGGATTGAGAAGAGGAAAGAAGCTTGCAAAGGTGGTGGAAGGAATACAGTGAGATTGGTTCAGAGTACTATTGGGAGTTTGGTGGAATATTTGTATTTGGAAATTGGCGCGTGAATCCTTTTGTCGAAACGCAGTCGTGTAAGGGAGTCAAAGTGTAGAGGAGACGCATCGCTCGTGTTTTAATTAGGATGAGTTATGGGAGAGCCAAGGGTGTCTATTCGATGCAAGGTTTATGTAGCTTCACGAAATTTCCTAAGGGAGAGCTCTGTTTTGCATCCAAATAATCTAGCAAGTGTCTCTAGTGTATGGATGGACGTAGTACTCGCGTGCCCATTGATTCAGGACAGCGTGAATGAGCAGAGAGCTCGGTCTGGCAAGTGTTGATCGACGAGTGGCGGAAAGCGCGCAGCGTCGCTAAACGCAGCACTCGAGTGCGCGTCTCGAGTACCCACTGTATTGCTTCCACCGACACCTGCGAAGGACCGTCTCGAAGGGAAGAGGACGCCAGAACAGATGAGTATCCCTTCGACAGATCGACAAAAGACGCGTCGCGCGGGTGCATGGGCGCGCAGGAAGCGCGCGAGTGAAACCGGAGCTTGAGAGCCTGAAGGGTGAAAGAGCAAGGGTGTTTGTAAACACAGGCGTAGGTGGAAGCGTTCAGGCCGTATCAGAGTAGCGCATGGAACGGAACTGAAGCGACCGCGCGGGACGTAGGCTTGTCGTAGCGAGATGACGAAGCCTGGAGCACCAGAACGGAACGAGAGATCGGACGAGAGAGGAATACCGGCCGTAGAATAGCCATTGGCACGACGCCGAGAGTTTCAGATCGTCTCGAGGGACCAGCACCGCGAGCTTCGTTCTGCCACTTTTCTATCACCTTTTCTGCCCGGAAATTGCATCGATTGAGCGCCGTAAAGAGTGCACCGGCTCCTGGCACGGAAGCCCTTCGATGCGCCTCGTTTCGCTGCCCTCCACTTTCCTCGCTTCTGCACGCGCGACGCGCGATCCCGTCTCGATCCTCAACCCCCGCCTCCCCGCCTCCCCGCCACCCCGCGTTTCCGCTCCACTCGCGACCGCGCATCGGCTGCCCGCTTCGCATTTTCCCGCTTTTGTGTGCGATATTGCCCATCGAGCGCGGCCTTTTGTGCTTCCGCTTCTCTCCGTTCCTCCCCCGCTGAGAGCAGCTATAACTGATCGCTTTACCTCTCGATTTCTCTTCGCTTTTCATCTCCCGCGTTCCTCCATCGAAAGCGAAGTCGCTGAGATCGCGGATGCGCCGTTGATCCGTTGTTCCCACGATAAATCGAGGCCTGATAGGCGACCAGCGTCATTCTCCCTTTTCGCTCGCGCAGGATGCTAGTCGGTCCTGTTCCGGATTCCAGCGTCGGGACGCCGCTTCTGTCCCGACCAAAGGTAATCCTCCTCTCGCTTTCCTATCGATTTGTCAACGCACGGGAGGAGAGCAAAGTCTGTCGCTGGGTCTGCGAAAGGAAGATACCTCGTAGTCGATGTTTCCACTCAGCTCCCTTATCCGCGCGCTAGTCCAGCCCCACTCCTCGCCAAGGATAATTGCAAAGTCCTGTTAGAGAGGGCTAACGCTTCCGCGCGTCTCTAGCAGCTCGTTTTACATCCACGCCGCGCGCGTTCGCTTTCCATTAATCTCCGCGGTCTCGCTCGCGCTATTACTATCGAAAGGAATTGCTCAACGAGAGCGTTTAACGCGTCCCTAGCTTCTCGCTTGACTCTAGATTGATGGAACCGAGTGAACCAACCGACCGCGGTCTATTCCTTCAATTCTCGCGCGTTCTCCATAAATATTTGCATGGATTTTGGGTCTCGTTTGGGGAAGAGGTGAACGAAAATACTCAGCCCGTCGAGCTGGAAATATTCTAGTAACACGATAAAACAACTTCGAGTCTGCAGTCATGCGACTGTGAAGTCGAGTCAGGAGAGTCGAAAAAGTCTTTATCTAAGTTTTCTCTGGGTTTGAGCTTTGTTTTTCTACACTGTTTGCGATGCACGCAGGGACACTAACGATCTACAAATCAGGGAGCTAAATATTTACCTTCGATTGATTTTTCCTCGCTGCGAGGCGAAAAGGGAAGCAAACAGCGCCCGAAAAGGGTCACCGACTCCTGCTGCCTTTCTATAACCGATTTCCTTTGCGTAGCTCGATATCAAAGATAAACCTCTTGGCCTATTGGCGTTACCCTCGAATCGTGACCCGAGAGTAGTCGGTTTGTGGTATCCGTGCCTCGGACTAGAGGGTAAAAAAGAGGAACAGTGAACAAACAGGAGGTAAAGGTCCACGTTTGCGTTTGGAAACGAGCAGAGGGCGGTCGATTAAGAGAGAAGCCAAGCGTCTAATGGAATTAGTCGGGGCAGGGTGGAATAGCGCAGTGGAGGGCCCTCGAGTAAGTGTTGCCGATGGAAGTCGATGGTGAAGCCGAATAAGAAAAGCAAATGTTTTCCAGGGGGGCTAAAGAGGTAAACGAAGCTCAGGTAGGGGGCGAAGACTGAACCAATCTACAGAGGGAGGGTTGGCTGTTCGCGTGAACACTCTTTCGCGTTGGGGAACCTGATTCACATCTTCCATAACTTCAGCAGTTGCAATCATGCAAGAGGTGACTTAAATTGCTAAATTATGATTCAGCGGGAGCCGTGCATTTTGCGAATATTAATCACGCAATAACCATTTACCCATGCTTTTGCTTTTGGCAAGCAATTTTTACTCGTCTCAGTTTTTTTTCAATCCTCGCTTTCATGTACTGCCTTTGATACCTCCGTTTTCAGGATATTTTCCACCCTATCTTTAAATCGGGCGCAACGAAGTTGGTTGCTTTGAACCGTTAATGACCCGCGATTTAATTGAATGAAAATGTAGCCTCGCGCATCGAGAGATATTAATTTAACTGGGAATCAGATGTTGGGAAAATTCGACGCTTCTTCACAGCACAACACGAGCGCGGTGATCGAGCGCTATTGATTTCTCGTGTACCTCGGCGCGAGTCGTTATAATTGATAGATCGAGCTTGAAATACTTTCCCAGGCGCATTTTCGTGCAGCGCGTTAACAAACGCGGGCGTCATTGTTGCAATTACCGTGCACGAGGTAAATGAACGTCATTCGAGCTAAAAAACAAACGCATATTTTCCATTAACGCGTAAGAAGAATTATCATGAAATACGAGTTATCGGAAGCGTGCATTTTTTCCAGGCTTCCGATTAAATTTACTTTTTACCGCGACAGGACTTTTTTCTCCTACCGACCCATCACTGTCCTTTGCCATTTTAGTTCGAGTCTTCGCCACTTATTTCCTTAATAGCATTTCCCTATTAATCTAAGTAACTCAGTTTACGATCCGATAAACTTTTGATTAATGAATACTGTCACGACTTCAGCTTCGTTAAATTCATCGATAAATTTAATAATAAGGGAGTCAGGAATAAGTTGATAGGTAGTAATGCTACGAATATCGGTGCTTAGCTATTTTTCCCAATGCAAAACGTTCCTTTCTTTCTTTTAATAGAGAAAATAAAACCATTGATCGGCAAAGAAGACACGGTAGCTAATGGGGACATTTACCTGGAATATCAGCCGAGACAAATTATTATTGGCAAATGGATTCTCTCGGTTGAAAGATTCGAGTCTCCGAGAAATATATTTCCCGCGAATAATTTCTTGTAAACCAATTTTCCCGGCAGTCCCGTTATTCATTATTCCGTTCGCTGGCCCGTCGCAATGGGAAGTGATTAAATTATAATTAACGGGGTTGTGTGCATTGAATAATTGTGAAATTCTGGTGGAAATGATATACAGGAAAGGTGATTGATACTTTTACGGCTTGTCGAGGGTATGGTGTTACACAGAGTCGATCGACAAAGCCCTGGAATTTCATCTGTAAAAATGGTTTTGCTCCGTTTGCACATTCGTATCGCTTTGCTTTAATAATCCTCGTCGACGCTGGGCACTGGTTAATTTGGCAAATTGATTCACTAAATTATTAAACATGGCTGACGCCCCTTTCGCGCAGAGGCTGTAAACGGTAATCCTTTTCCCGATTTATCTAAAGCTTCAACCTTTTTTTATGAATTCTATACTCTTTTACGTTTACAAAAATATTCCCTAGTTAAGCTTTCGAGCAATCTTTCTGGATCATCCTCCATAAAACTACGACTCCAGGAACTTCTGAGTTCTAAAAATATTGCGATACCGTGCATCGTGTATTCGTCGATAATTTAGACTTAAAGGTAGGAGTCATAGCCCTGCTATTTCTCGTATTTGCAGTTTGTTACTTCTTTTTATCGAGCCCAGGGATTCTCCTGTATCCCCACTTTATGCAGCAATTTAGAGCGTCCAATATTTCGAGGTGTCTCAAAGTCCTGGCTAGCCGATCTTATATCGCCAAGGGATTCCAACCAGGGTCGATTATAACTAAATTCCCGCCGAAGACAGCCAAATTCTTTAATTCCTCTCGAGACTATCGAATGCACCGAGCCAATGTGTTTCATTCAGAATCGATAAACGTTCCCCCTATAGTGCTCGGAGGCTCGTGTCGCCATGGAATGTTATTGGCTTTCGCCCTCGGAGCACAGAACGTATCGTTTGATCGAAAATCGAAGATGCACCCAGGTTCAGAAACGCTGTAGCGTCGGGGCAATGAAAATTAGCCATCAAGGTGGCGACGATCGAGGGGTCAAACGGTCGAGAGACCCGCTAATGACAATTGGAATCACCTCTTCTGCTCGTTTACCGCTCGCATTAACGAGAACACTGTTACTCGACTGTAAATACGTGTAGCCTCGAGTGTGAAGCCTCGATATGACGGATTGATCTCCCAAAATACACCGAACAGTGCTCCAGCTGTCGTGGCTCGCGATTGATTCGACATCCGAACTGCAGGGATCAGTGAAGCTTTGAAGCGCTCGAGCTCCGCAAATACGATGTTCTATTAAGAGACCGCGCGTGCTGCCTTTCGGAGCAAGATTTCGAGGATAGATTTAGACGGTGATTTATTTATCGACTGCTACCTCGCTCCGCGTTTTCGTGACCAAAAACGGAAGCTAGAACTACGAATAGTTGACTCAGCCGATCGGTCATTTCAGCCTCTTGCCATTAAAGTTGCCCGAGCTTGAGTCAATTTGCTTCTAATGCACCGATTGTTTCTCAACAATCCTTTGCATACGTGCATCGCAGAACTCCCACCGTGAGCTGCGAGAATAGAATCCTTTGCCTAGCTTTGCCACGATTCTCCGACAATCGAACAAATGAAACCGTGTTTCAAAGCCACTTTAATCTCGACGAAATCTATCTCGAGGAAGGGGTCCCACCGAAGAGTGGTCATGACCAAAACTGTGGGAGTACCATCGTAACAGTAATGGATCAGGGGGCGAGGGAGATCGAGGTCAATCGAGACGATAAATTAACTCGAAGCGTGTTCTTCTCAGAGCTGACTTGTGGGACGTTCCCGACCGACCTCTGTAATCACGATAATCGCAATCGTAGCCAGACCCCTTTTTAGAGAGCCTTCGCGGGAATAACAAACGACAGGAGCGTTTCCGGCAGAAGAGCAGCCATTCTAGAAATTATGCAAAATTGACGAGCGATGTGCAGACCGCCAGAACAAGTCATCGGCGATCGAGCAACCCGCATTCCTCCATGTACACGCAACATTGTGGTCTTTCGAAATTACTAGTCGCTGAAGACGTTCCCGAGGATTGGCCATCGGCGGTTGCGAAGGAACTGCTTCGCGGCAGCCACTCGCTCTCGGGACGATCATCACGACCAGGTGAATCGATCTTTCGGGTTATATTTGTCCCGACCATTTCGAGAACCAGCCAACTTTTGACGGCCCTGCCCTTATTGCACGAATTCGCCCGCCCGCCTTTCCCGATCGCCAATTTGCCGAGGGATATTAAACGTTAACGTTCCTCGAATCGCCGAACGTGCAACGTGTTACGAAGGCCAGCTGCAAGCATTGGCGAAACGTCTGCGGTACCGTTCGGTACGGCTGCCCGACTCGCACCTGTGCAATTCGTCCATTTGTTTGCCCATAAACGGGAACGGACCCCTTCAGCGCGCCGAACCAATCAACTTTCCACCTTGCTCCACGCTCGTATCGGGCAAGATTAAAAGCCGCCGCTCTTTGATGGCCAACAATGTCGTTATAACGGATCCTGGCTCGCTGATATCGAGCTGCACTGTGAAAATTATGCAGATAATTTATTCCCCTGTAAGTGGTTATTTTCGCGATACGTGCTTCGCTGTTTTCTCGGCCTCTGTTCACCGTTTTCCCTACACGGCAGCGTTGTTCCGTTCCGCCCTCGCGCGCGACACGAATCTATTAACCTTAATTACATGCAACGCTCTGGAGAGACTTACCGCGCCGATTAAGATGATAATGTAGCTGTGATAATGCTGCAGGGACTCGTTAATATTTTTAGAAGAAAAAGCACGGACTACGTACCGCTGGCTTTCATACTTGCCTCATCTGGCGTTATTATTTCGGGGTACCGAAATTACCCGAAGCTTTGGGTGATCAAACAGCCAATCATTTTCGGGGCTCTGCTGCCTGCATTAACGCTTCCCTCAGAAATTGCATTCCTCGTACCCTCGTTCGCTGTTAAATCATAATTTCTAAATCAGAATCATAATTTCTGTGGTCTCGACTTTTCTGGAAAATCGCGCACGTTTGCTCCCCGTTGCCTCGGGATACCCGAAACGCTCCTGGCTGCCGTTTCGAACGAGTTTCCGAGCCAACAAAGCGTTTCCCATTTCTCGTATACTGAATGAAAATTTTTGTTAGTTCTCGTCGACTCCTGGCGTCCATTGGTGTTCCAATTACAAAGTGCCGTGGGAGTAATTTACTGTTACCCGTTCGCGAGACGTTTTTTGACGGTTTTGTAGGTCGTCGAAAGTTCCGTGCACGTTTAGGCGCGATACCGTGTCGCCAAAGGGAGTCGCTTGAGGATAGCGCCAGAGTCTGATCGAGAGTTACTCTACTCAAAGTAGTTAGAGGATTATTCGATTACGCGACTATATCGCTGGGCAAAGCACTCGTTATTTTCGAAGCTGTTTTCATAGTTGTCGAGCGGATTTCATTGCTGCCTTGCAGTTCAGTGGGCAAACGTAGTTGAACGAAAAACTGGAGGACTAATCCATTATCCAGTGGAGACAAGTTTAATTTTCATATAATCGTCCTGGGAGAGACGGTCTAGATTAATTTTGCCATTGCTTCGCGCGCGCTGGCCAATAAATTATGAAACGTAACGCTGCTTTTTCGTGGAAAGCAGCTGCGCATTCAGGAGCAGCGCGATTGGACAACGCTTCCGCGTATTTTCTTTACAATTAAATTTCGCGACGTGACCCGTCGCTTTTGTCAATTTCCTGTGGTCTGCATCGCGTCAATTAGGAGACCGCAACTTTGCCTCTCCTGATTGCCGCAAAGTTGGCGACGTGACTGAGGATTTAGACAATTTTTAAATTGCAAAAATACCCTGGTCTCGACGGCAGCCAAACGCCATCTGCGGCCACGCTACACGCCACTCGACTACCTTTATTGCCACCACCTGTCAGTCTAATATATTTCCCTCGCCGCTGGCGCAGCGACGACCACGTTATCGGCTAGATATCCGGTGATGAATCGTACCAGTCCACGAACTCCTTTTTCTCCAGGAAATCGAAGCTCCCCTGTTAACTTATGTCTGAGTAATACACTTTAGGTGCTCGAGAGGACTGGTCAAATTTTACTGCCTTCTCATTCTTCTTTCATTGGGTATATATGCTTGATCGATAGCCGAGGCAGATAATACAGTTCGAAAATCTTGGAAGAGTACTCCAACAGAGAAGCTATAAAGAGAGCGCCTCCAGTGCCTCCAGTGCCTCCAGTGCCTCCAACCCTCTTCACCTACCACCCACGAATTTTAATACAACTCGTAATATTCTCGACTAAAGAACCCTCGATTCGCCAGGAAAGGACAAAGACAGCACTGAAGCGTAAAGTGTCGTATCAGCTAGTAATTCTGAAGCGCGCAGGTGAAAGCAGCTCGAGGGGAATCCGTTTCCTGCGGGCTCCGTTCGATTGCACCTGAACGTCATTCCTATCGACCATTATTCCTGCTTCTTGCGGGGGCTGCCTGCACATGTGTCGCATTCGGTTGACGAGCTATGCAGAACGACGCCGCGTCAGCAGCGTATCAGCCCCCATGGCCGCAGAACAGAGGGGGTGGCGCAAGAAACAGGCTGGCCAGGCGCATTGTCGGCTTAATTGCAAAGGATTTCCAGGAATCGCAAGGGGTGGCTGGTGGGCTCGTAAACTGGTACGGAAATTCGCGCGATACACGCGACCACCGAGGACAGTTTCAGCGGGAATTATGGAGTCGTTGGGGCTGCTGACTGAGAAACGACTTTGTTTGCTGGCTTTCCGACCCTCGGTGGTTAATGGTCACAGGTGACCGCGCGTCAAACTGTCGGATTATTTATGTATTTGCTGGGAAATGGCCCCTAGGTGCGCGAGGAACGACAGATAATGAAAATTGCCAGGCTCTGGTGTACTCGAGAAAATTGCTGATAGTGACGGGACATTTGTACCATCAAAAGTAAAGTTACGCTTTTCACTATGGATGAGAAATTGAAATTTGCCTTAATATGATGGCAATGATCGGGGATACTCCTGATAATGGAATAGCGTGTAGCTGGATTTAGAGGTGCAGGTCGGAGTGTTCTTGGGCAACCGTTCAAACCATTTCATCCGAAGATCGAGAGGCTATTAATTATTAATTTATGGCCTCTGGCTTCGACTGGCGCGTTCGGTGGCACTCGGGGTTTCATACCGCTGAAGTTCACTCCGTCGCTTCCACCGGGTCTGCATGATAGATTGATCGACGAATGGCTGGAAGTTTGTCGATATTGTGCCTGGCAACTGCCTCGTAAATATGGAAATAAAGTGTTCGACGAAGAGGGCGTTTAGTAAATAAACATAGCCTCTTCCAAGTTGAAGACCAGGCGGAGGGCGTCGATCGATTGATTTTTCTTGGATCGCTAAGGGGTGCGAAACAGCTAAGCCTGTGGCACGATCGTCCCGTGGCGAGAAGGAAACGTCAAGCGTGGCTAGTCGGTGAGTCAGTCGGTGACTCATGCATAATTTATTCCAACTTAATTAGCAAACGGACTGGAGGGCGGTCGCGTGCAGAAAAACAGTCGCTTTCCGTAAATACCTCGTGCAGCTGTGTTATGCAAATCGTCCCTCGAAATTGTAAATGAAACGTTACCCTGCCCCGATGCAGGGGAGTTTCGTGCCGTGCCGCGTCGCGTCGTCGGCGTCGGCGTCCTATCGATTCTGTGCCCCGAAATCCCGCGACCACTTCGCGCGCGTATATCTCGGATATGAATTGGCGAATAAAGTGTATGCATAATACGACTGGGTGGTCCTAGTTGCTCGTATATTTCATACGGTTCATTTAAATTTTCTCGGGCAATATTAAGTCGTATTTTCCGCCTTAGCGAGAACGAATTTCTGAGGCGCACGCGGAAATTCTTGTGCCAAACGAATTGACCCTGAAGGGGGATAAAATTGACGCGTGTAAAACTTGGGAATCGAGTTCGAATCTTCTAATACAGTAAATTCCTCACGAATGGAGCAATAACTTATGTCTGTCGACTCTTCGTAGTTCAGGGGATGTGGAAAAGCAAGTGCTACCAGCGAACCGTGTTTTGAAACCGCTGAAATATTGACTGCGGCCAAACAAATCGCCTCAACAACAGCTGCTCGAACAGCAATTGAAATCTTCCTACGAATAATAGCCCCCTCGGTGACATCAATATTCGAAAAATGATACTCGTTGAAAAGGAGGAAGACCGCGCGTAGACGCAGTGAGTAAAGTCGCCTATAAATCACCGGAAGGAATTGCGATAAAAGGCTAAAGGGGAGCGACCAGGGCACGTTGTGGATGCGAATTTACGAGGCGACGCGGACCAACCAGAGTCTAGGATCGCAAAAGCCACGGAAGTTCCGCAGCGACAGGTCTCGAACCGCCTCGCAGACATTCAATACGCTCGGCTTGCTGCGCGGCGCTTGCGGTGGATCCTTGCGGTTCTTCCTACGTTTCACTCGTCCTCCTCGCGTCTCCGAGCGCGCGAATAAAACGAGCTGAGTCGGATTCGCTTTCAAATGGCCATCTCCTTTTCGTTCGCTCAACTGGAGGAGCGGGATTCTCGAGGCAGAGCTCCCCGATCGAACCATCCACCAGCAGACGCTCGTCCCGCGATATTTAGCGATTTCTAGTTGCGGCGAAACGTCGATTGTCCGGCAGCTCGACCGAGCGAAAGGATATTTGCACCGAGCACACAAGATACTCTTGAACCACTCGCAGTTTTATTGGCCCTGTGTATTGCGAGCGGAGAGAGTATAGGGCGACGAGATGGAAGGATACGGTAAACAGCGCGAGGAAAGAGTGAATTTTACGTCCCTTCGAATGGTGTTTCCTCTCCGCAGTAATTACTGGATCGTTTCATCTGCTCTGGCACAGTATAAAGAAAAAATCTGAGTCACCCTGTACATCGCGTTCGCCGATCCTGTCACGGTATACGCAATAAAAGAACATTCTTGGTCCCCGATTCCCAGCGTTTAAGTACTTTACAAACTCGCTCTACTCTTTCTACTCTCAGAACGCTTGCAAGCTTCTCTCGAACGTAACACGCGATATCGATCTTTCCATCATCCGGCATTGCTTTGGATAATCGGCGTTTTGTTCGCCTATCCGAGCATCGTCTCGCGGTATAGTCGAAGTTCGATAAGGGGCGAAAGCGGAGACGCTAAACCGACTCTTCTGATTGCAGCTTCGACGAGACGTCGATGGACAGTTGCCCGCTGGCGACGGAGGGAAGAGGGAACGAACTGTCGAAAGATGGCACCGAGCTGGAGGTGACGTCGCTGGAGGAGGCGAAGACGGTGATAGCGGCTCTTCGAGCGAGGCAGAGGGCACAGGCGCATCAGATGCTCGCCTGGCGGAGGACCCTGAAATTGCAGGTAAGCACTCTCTCCTCTATCGTTAACCGAAAAGGGGAAGGAAAGAAGACGTATCTGTAATTACCAGCCGGCTGCTTCTACTTCGGGTCCCCTCTGCCCGTTGATTAAACCCATTATCTAGTAAAACTTTGAAGAGGAGAGGCCGCGCTTCCGGGACAGGCCAGACGGTCTCGTGACGCTCGACTGTTTCGCTCCTGACTTCGCGTGACTGCTGGCAATCGGCGCGTCGCGTTCGCGAAAAAACTCCACCGCTTAGCTGTGTCTCGAATCGCCTCGGAGCACCGGAAACCGAGGGTGCAAAGCGAAATAGGTCGATCCTTCGCGCGAGAACCGTTGCAGGGTTTCCCATACCTTTCTGGCTCCTCGAAATAAACGACATCGAGGAGCAAAACGCCAGGGACACGCTTATCGTCTGTCGAATCTCTGCCATTTTTGGCGTCGTTTTTCTCGGAAACAAGGCCACGTACCGAAGCGCTTCATTCCGCGTTTGCTCTAGTGGTTTCCTCGCGAGAACTCGCCTCGATTCCTGTCACAGTCCGGAGGGAGCGAGGAAACTACGGGAACGTGCATCGTCGCGGCTCATTACATTTGCATACGGATAGCGGCGTTTTCCACGAGGTAAATTGCAAGCTTATCGGAGGACCGATTGCCCCTTCCCTCAGAGTTCTTGATCCGTATTTCGGCGCGATCGATATACATTGTCGTATACAGTTGCGAAACGCGACCGCGTTGGCTGATTAAACGCGCTGCGAGGATAATAAATGCGCGCGAGCATGGACGTGAATCGAAACGAAGACAATGCGGCAGATGACGAGGCTGCTTCCATTCTGCGTTCGAACGAGTCCTGCGAGCGTGATAAAAACGGGAACAAGAGAGCCTCACCTCGGGCCTTCATCGAAACTCGTCCAGCGTCGATTGTGTTAGCGCCAGACAGACGGTTCATTTGCTGCTTTTCGCTAATTAATTCATTTAATAAACGGTGGTCCTGCGTGGCAAACTGACTGAAACTGGCGGGAGAAGCGGGGGAAACGGTCGCATCGAGGGAAGGGGAACTGGAGCGAAATCGGGGATAAACATGCGGCGATAAATCCGCGGATTTATTGTCCTGGGAGACAAAACGCGTGGCTGACAAATGGAGCACCATTTTTCTTCCGCCGAGTCACTTCTTCATTCCTTTTCTCTGGCTAGGTTATACCCCGAGAGGGTGCACAGAGCTTAGGTGCATGTAGAGTTCCACTAAATTGGTATTTACGAGGTGGAAATCCTTCTCAGCTTCAGCTTGAACTTCGTTACGCTCGTCGTGTACTCGTCGAGCCGAGTATTGGCACAAAATTGCACCAGGGTGAGAAGCCTGCGCGTCCTTTGCACCGTGTCTTCCAGGTTGAAAGTTTGAAGGCTCCCAGCGTGAAACACGTCGAAGGAACGTCTCGATGTAGATTGGCTGGACACGATTCCAGCGACGAAGCAGCCACGGAAGGCCTGTTTAATATTAATGCCACAGGAGAGCCCTGGAAACGTGCTGTCTATCGCCGTCGAGGTAGGAAAAAGGCGAGAGATCCTTCAGTCTCGTTCCCTGTCACGTCTTTTTCAATCATAGAAACTACTTCGCGGAGTTTTTCGATCAGACTGTTCGCTCGTTCAGATCATTAAGCGAATGCAAAGCTCCAGTTGGAGAGCAGGAGTCCACGGAACTTTCACAGAAGTTTTAGTGGTCTTATTCCGATCTCGGGACACTCTCCATTAAGGAACATTTATAGAGGCGAGAATAGGCTACGATTCCCACTAAGTAAAACTCGTGTAGTCTTGTACCGCCAGTTCTTAATGATTTGCAATATAATCAGCAGCGAGCACGCGACTGTCGCGAGTTAGAGGTTCCCCTCGGAGGATAAGTACTGTAAGTAGCAAAAGAAGCGTTTAATTACGGCATATAATGACCCGTTATTAGGCCCAACGATCTTCTCGCGTGCGAAACACGCGAACAACCCACACCGGAAGTTTCCTTACAAGTACGCCAGCCACTGTGGTCGTCAGCTTCATGCTGTCGCGGTTCGAAACGATCTCGACGACTTTGCTACGTCCTAGGATTTGCCGAATATTCGACAGCGTCATTCTCGCGAAGAGCGTTCCTTTGTTCCCCGTAAATTTGAACGATTGTACCGCGGGGGCGTCGAGTAAAAGGAAAGCAGGCACTCGGAGTTCGCTCTGTCTTATAGAAGCTAAAATGATCGTAGTCCTTCCACGATAGCGTGCATCAGGAGTGCGAAAGAATCCTCTACGCTCGTCACGTGGCCATTTTGCGCCCCTGCCATTTACGCGAGACAATGCCAAGAGTACTGCACTCATCGTTTTTTCGCTGAGAGAATAGAGGAAGGGGAAACATTGTCGCGCCGATGAAAAATAGTCTGCGAATGCGGTGTTAGCTACGTCGCATCGCTGTGCATTTTAGCGAGTCCCCATCTAATCTCTTTTCGAGCATCCCGCTGAATTATTCTGATTTCGGGTTTCCGAAAGGATCTCTGCTTATTTCGCTCGCATAATACATGGAAGAAACCAGTTCAGCTCAACCTTGATCCCGTTCACTGCGAAATTTATCGAGGCCAGAGTAACTCCTGCAGCTTGAGCATAGACAAGACGTCTCCAGAGCGCGCTGAAAGATAAATCACGCTCGCGAGGAAAGCGGTAGAGTCGCCCGAAGGTGATCGCGTCCAGACAGCCGCTACTTTGGCAATGATATCGTAGACCCTCCCATGACATCGGACCCTACTCAGGCTCCTCGAAAGCTGTTGGAAAAGCTTGAGCGTTCATAATTTAAAAGCACTTTGCTCCTCCTTCGAACGAAGCGAAAATATTGAATCTGCTGGTCCCCCATGAATGGAATCATTAAAAGGAATTCTCGCGGGAATCGAATATTATATTTGGAGGAGGAGCTCGAGCCACGCTATCAAGTGGCCGATCTGCACGTTACTATTCGTGGAGTACCTCGCATGAGTGGTGGTTAGGCTGATTTAATTGCGTGTGCACAGACGCAATAAACAGACGTGCTGCCATTGTTCGGCTCGTAATGTGGCCTGTGCAAACCCTCGAGCTTTCCTAATTAATTCCAAATTACGGTTAGATCGAAGATGTATTACAGTTAGAGTCAGAGGTGTAGTTGCGTCTCGAGTACCGATACGATCTTTGGACTAATTGCCGCAGAAACAAACGTACACACGTGCATCTCGCTGCATAAATTCTATAATAGAGCCTGTGTACCAACAATCTCAGCTTCACTTAGATGCTTCCCTGAGCTTCTCCTCATCTATTACAGCTATTTAACGTGCATCGACTCGACGGTGAACGCCAAGTTGGCGCAAAAAGAACCCTGCAAAAAATATCGCTCGAGTAATTCCCACTCGCTTGCTATCAATAACTAGTTAACGAGTAATCAATCGTTCCTGACTGAGAGGAGGAGTAAAGTGATCTCCTCCCCCCACCGTAAATTACTAATTACGTCGGTCTCCCTCGATGGAATGGCTCGAATAATAATTTCCAAATTTTCATTCGGTCGCTATGGAAATTGTATTAATCAATAATTAGCTATTGCAGGGAAGGGAGGCTTAATAAGGGTTCGCTTAAGCCCTTTAAAAATTGAAGCCCTTTGTCGTTAAAGCACCATAAAAAGGGAGCTTGCTTTAACAACCTAGTCTATTTATGGAGCACCTGCGCGTCTCCACTCGCGTTAATAAATAAATAGACGGTTCTACTTATCGGATAATGGCGAAATTCCAGGAGGATCTGGTGGCCCGACTGACAAGAGAAAAGGCCGAGCAGCTCAGGACGTTGTCCTCGCAGCTGTTGCTGTTCGAGTCGAGGCTCTGTCGGAAGCAGAAGGAGATCGAGGCTAGCCTGGCGCAACGAGAGTCCATTATCCTCAGACAACAGAGGGTGATTCGACAATTGCAGAGCAGATTGGCGGAAAGAAGCACCGGGACGAGGGATTCGCCACCCTGCGACGCCCTCGATAGATTGGACAGCCTAGGCGACAGCGACAGCGCCGTTGTTCTCGAAGAGGCTGCCGATGACCTCGCACCACCGAGGTACGTACGCTTCTATCAGACTATATTTAATTTTTCCCTGCAACGCTTCTAGAATCCCCTAGACTCGATGCTTTCGATGGTCCCCAGGGGTCAACCAAGTTAGGTATCTGTCCAGACGTTAAGTAGCCCAAATTCGTTTCGGTTCACGGTGCTCTATACCGCGAACAACGCCTCAGGATTTTCGCCCTCAGAGTTCGAGCACACTCTCGTGTTGGATTATTTAATGGAACACAGAAGGAAACACGAAACCGTTGTTTCGGACTTTCGGGAAATTCTAACTTTCGCGGTGAACGAAATGCTTTCAGCTGTATCCAGAGGTTACCGAAACAGGAAAATAGGTCTGGATTGTAACTGCAGGCGCTCTTGTCGTCCCTTCCATGGCTTCAATTCTGATGATACGCACAACTCGGAGAAATTAAAAAATCACTAATTTAAAAGAAAAGAATAATTAATCTTTGAGCTGCTGTAACTTTGCGAAAAAAATCGCACAGCGAGCGAGCCTACGATTTTTTTAAAAATGAGTGGTCCTTTAATTTTGCTCCAAGGTGTATTTAGAATTCTCCGACAGCCCCAGTAGCAATTATTCTGAACGTGAAATGATAGACCGCCGGAAAAGGTTTCACCCTAGATGCTGGGGGTGAAGTAAAATAGTAGACTGGAACGTAAAGCTTCGATGATTGCGGCTAAACTGACGATTCGGTTTCAGGTTTCGTTCGAACATCACCGACGTGACGGTGATTCGGTCGGTGTCGGACGCGGTGGAGCCCTCGAGCAAATACTCGTCGATGCGACGGTGCAACGGATTCCTGAGGAGACCAGAGATTCTAGAGACGGTGTACTCGGTTGAAGAAGACGGAGACAGCGAGAACAATCAAGACCCGTCCGAATCGACGGAGAATTCCGAATGCGAGGATAGACGGGCGAAGAGTCTGGGGAATGGAAAAGGCAGGCTGCAGGATCTTTACGGCAGCTTCGAGAGACTCGCTCAAGAGGCGGATTCGCCGCCCAGCGAGAGGCCTAGGGACGAGAGCCAGCAGGCCCAGGTTGGGATTTGCCTTTTATCCGCGCTTCTCTTCCGCGGGACGACCAAATTGAATGCTTTGTATCTCGAATCTTTCTCTCCAAGGATTTACATCCATGCACATACTACTTCGCGTATGACATGTAGAAGCTTCGCTCTTTAGTTGAGACATAATACCGTACGAGTTACACAAGCAGCACAAGATGGTTGTTTGTCTCCCAAGAGAAGCTTACCGAGTTGTCTGAGCGACGAGCAACGTCTCCGTAAACACAATTGCATTCTAATGATCGCTCTCTGGTTTTCAGGTCACGTACAACAGGGTAATGAGCAATCACAGATCAGTCACAAAGCCAAAAGACGTGAAGTACAAGAGGATAAACAAGGCGAAGTCGAAGAGCCTGGAGGAGCTGAGGGGGCGGCTGAGGAATTGGGTCGAGAAGGGGAACAAGATCGCTATATCGTTGGATCAGTCGTACGCTTGAACCCTAGACATACCTCCTGAAAGTACACGCATAGGAACCGTTCGATTCAAGCGGTATTCGCGACGGGTCGATTGTCGCTGTTCGCCACCCCCGCGTGGCGTATTTATCATTCGAAAACTCTCATCGCTCCATGTGATATTTACTCTGTAGTGTCTCGAGGACTAATTAGGAACCTTTTACGCGGACGATTTTCGACACTTGTGATGTGATATAAAATGATTTTATCGTGTAACGCGACCACGTTCTCTAGTAATAATTAATCGTCGCGATCCAGACCCGTGAGACGGGCCGAGAATGAGAGCGGAGAAGAAGCAGGGGTTCGAAACGAGCCTCCCTTCTCCCATCGCCTTCTCTTCTGCACGTAACCTTGCGTTGCCAAACTCTATTGGCGTACAATCAGCCTTTTTCTCGCGTTTTTCCACAACACCGCCAATTCGATTACCTTCCTTTCGACGAGACGCGTGCTCACTACCCTCCCGATCCTGTCTATTCTCCCTCACAGAGTTCCGCGACGGTAGCAGCGTTCCACCGTTCAAAAAAATTCCCTTTTGTCAATTACGACCAGTATTGATCGGCACAGCGCATAGTTGGTAGCGTAACACAAATGAGATTTCAAGAAAAATGTGTAACGTAGGGAGGGGAGGGAACCAGTGTGATCGCATCGTCGAAGCTTGAGCTCAATTTTCTAAACGCTGTATCTATACAAATTATCAACCATCGGTCTTTTCACCGCCTGCGCGCGAAAATAAACGTTTCCTCGCTGCATTATAATGCGAGTCGATATTTTTTCGAGAGACGCTCGTTTCTTATAACGTTCAACGGGCACGTCTAGTGCATACGTCTACGCTTCTTAAGAAAAATGTGCCACTCTCCAGTTTTTTATATGAAACCTCATTGGATACATAGCCAGTGGTTCGATGGTTGGGCTATTCAGAGTAATTCACATTTCTTGGAACTTTGATTAAAAGAGACGTTGATCTAGTCTTGTTTAAACTATAGCACAGAGTTACGGTACGAAACACGAGATATTCTGAGCATTTAATATATTCTATTGTTCCAATTAGCCCAAGCATTGAATCCCTCAGTTCGACACGGGATGTCTGTACTATGCGATGCAGTTAGAGAGCATACAATGCAGAATGAATTATTTTTTGGAAGCTCTGAAGCAACTGTAAGACGTAGGTAGAATCGTTCGTGAGACAAGCGAGCCTAAATATTTTTTTATTGTTCTATACTTCGTGCTCAGTAATTCGCGCATTCCAATGAATTTTTCTGTATCGACGGAAGCGCGCGAGGCAACGTTCGAAAGATGGGACGCATGATCGTTCGATCTTTCTGTTGTTCTATCGATGTGAGAAGAAAGAATTCTCGCGGGTACCTGTTCGTAACTTTTAAATCTGTGTAGAATGTTCTTTCGCGATCCGTTCGAGATGTGTACGATTCATCGAACGGAAAGGGTACAAGGAAGCTATCGACAATCCCCACTTTTGAAAGACAAAACAGAGGAAACATATATATATATATACTATATATGTATATATACTATATTATATATTATATAATATTATATTATGTTAGAAAGAAAACTACGGACAGTTCTTTTGTAAATAAAACGAAAGAAATCCCCATATGTACTATTTTAAATGCTAAGACACCTCGGAATTCTGCAAGATTATTATTATGTAGATAAGGTCGCGAGTCGAGGAGACTAATGAATTTGAAGGATAGAGAATCAAGTTTTATGTTCCTGCAGGCTGTACGTGACAGCCGCCGAGAGATCTCGTGCATAATATATTTGCGCGCTTATGAATGCATATACTTATAAATACAAAAACGTGCATATAAATAAATATAATTATATATATGTATGTATATGAAAAAAAAATGAACTACACTTGAGTCTACTATCAATGACCAAGAGGAAAACCGGAAACCGGAACCGTAGCAGGTCGCATCGGTTCGCAGGTTCGGCAAGTATACACGTAAACACCGATGCAATTGAAATTGGCACGTGAAATAAAAAGGATCCGCTATATTTTAATTTATGTAAACCGCTGTAAACGTGTATACCGTCGCTTTCTTAGGAAACTAGTAGACTGCTACCGATATCAATAATTACCGCATTACTATTTTAATTACTATTAAATCTGAAATAAATTATAGTGAGAAATCGACGTGTTCATCATTTCTGTCTTTCCCTTCGAACCCAGAAGTCTGAAAAATCTTCCTGAATAATAGCTCTTCTAGAATATAATTACTTATTTATTTCCTGGGTGAATAGCTACGATCCTCGACCTAATCATTCAGTAAAATACATATACTTATTAATTTATTAATAATCTAATGGCGTAGAATCATTGCAGAGACTCTAAACATTATCATACAACGAGAGAAAGTCGTGAAAATTGCTTATTTGTTGCAAAAACAGCATTTGAAAAATTATTGGGGGCCCCGCACCCTGATGATACGGCCCTTAACAAAAGTTGCTAGCGACAGCTTCGACATCTAGCAGCGGTCCGCGAACTACGATTTTTGGTCAGGATCGTAACATTGGGGACAGCACCTCCACAGAATGCATCACTAGTTATTAAAAAAACAATTAACGGTCCATTTTTTAATGCAAAATCGTAGAGAATCTTGCAAATTAAAAAGAATAGACTCCAATTATATTAATAAATGCATAAATAATTGGCTATTTAAACAAAAATAATAAATTAACATTTCTTCGTTTATTTATTGTGTTATTTACTATTCTATCAGTAAATACGCATTGTTTATAATTAATTGGGGTCAACTGTTATCGTTTTGTATTATAGTATTGTTAATTTATTATTTTTTTAATGATTTAAAGAATTATTTATAAAGGGGCACCAGGATCTGATAATACAGTCCTTGGTAATAGTGATCAGTGGCGCCATCTGACGGTTGCACTATGGAACTAAATGCTTAGTTCCAAGCCGTCACCACTAGATGGTACCACTAGCACCTTCTTCGTACATTAAATTGTAATGAAACTAATTTATAACAATAAATAATTAATTTCATTATACTTTCATGTTATATAATAAATTCTAGGTACTCTACAGTAACTGTAGATTGAGTACTCTGAATCTGAGTATGGAATAAATGTATGGAATAATAAGAAGGGATGCATCGAGATACGTCATGCGTAGTAAACTCGTTTTCCGTATCTGAAAATGGCGCTCTCGTGTGCGAGTAAGTTTCCTTTATTTATTATAGTGTTATTTATTTAAAAATTCGTAGATTTACATCGAATTCATAAAAGTAATGTTAGTTCCGTAAACTGAAATATAAGCTATTGTATTTTTCTCTGAAACTTGTACTTTGTACCGGCGATCGTTAAACATAACCTACAATTGTTCGCATCATTTTTAATATTCATACAAATAATGTACTTTCAGTTTCCAATGAAGTGCCGGAGCATCCGGTTGTTTCTCCAGTATCAGGCTCAATATTTGAAAAACGTTTAATTGAAAAATATGTAGCAGAAAATGGGGTGGACCCTATAACAGGAAAGGAATTGACCATTGAACAGCTTATTGACATTAAAAGTATGTTATTTAAAGCCTATTCGTGTTTAATTATTATCTAATATTAATTTTATTTTCGTTTTCTTTCAGCTACCCCAATAGTTAAGCCTAAACCACCGAGTGCTACATCTATTCCAGCTATATTAAAAATTTTGCAAGATGAGTGGGATGCGGTAATGTTACATTCATTCACACTTCGGCAGCAGCTTCAAACGGCTAGACAGGAATTATCTCATGCTTTATATCAACATGATGCAGCATGCCGTGTGATTGCTAGATTAACGAAAGAAGTAACAGCGGCCAGAGAAGCTTTGGCCACTTTGAAACCACAGGCTGGAATTGTTCAAGCTACTGCCATTCCACAACCTGTACGTAGACAATTATAACAATTTTATTTATGTATTGTACGATAACAAGTTTCTTTGTAGACAGTTGCAGTGGAAGCTGGTGGCACAGCTGCTCAACCTATGGAACAAGCTGGTATTACAGAGGATGTGATACAGAAGCTTCAAGAAAGGGCCACAGTGCTCACTCAAGAAAGAAAACGCCGTGGACGTTCCGTTCCCGAAGATTTGATGCCACAAGACAGTATTCGTGCATTTCAGACACTTGCATCTCATCCTGTAACATAAATCTTACAATTTTATATATATTATATTAATTGCTATGTTTTAGAATTATATTACAGTTTTTTTCTCTTCCAGGGTCTCCATTCTGCCAGTGTGCCTGGTATACTTGCACTTGACATACACAGTGCAGATACCAGCAAGATTCTAACAGGTGGTGCTGATAAGAATGCTACAGTATTTAATAAAGATACAGAGCAAGTTGTTGCAATATTAAAAGGACATACTAAGAAGGTACAGATTAGCTGCATTCTTTGATAATACATAAGATTCCTCGATGTTTATTAATTCTGCTATAATGTTATTTAGGTTACTCGAGTAATTTATCATCCAGAGGAAGATATAGTAATGACTGCATCGCCTGATACTACGATAAGAGTGTGGAACGTAGGAACTAGTCAAACAACATTATTACTGAAAGCTCATGATGCTCCTGTAACTGGGCTCTCTTTACATCCGACAGGCGATTATTTACTAAGTTCATCATTGGATCAACATTGGGCATTCTCGGATATACGTACTGGTAGATTACTAACAAAGGTACAAGGAATAAGAAAAACAGATTAGTATACTGTTACATAAACGCTCTACCATCTACTGTTAATATTTTACTTAACTGTAGGTTGCCGGACAAGTTACTCAACCTTTGACTACAGCTCAGTTCCACCCTGATGGATTGATTTTTGGCACTGGTACAGCAGATTCTCAAGTGAAGATTTGGGACTTAAAAGAGCAGTCGAATGTAGCTAATTTCCCAGGCCACTCAGGACCAATTACGGCGATTAGCTTCTCCGAAAATGGTTATTATTTAGCTACAGCTGCGGAAGATTCTTGCGTGAAGCTTTGGGATTTGCGTAAACTGAAAAACTTCAAGACTCTGCAACTAGAAGAATCGTATGAAGTTAAAGACATTTGCTTCGATCAAAGTGGAACGTATTTGGCAGTAGCTGGCACAGATGTTAGGTGAGAATTTGATATTTATAGTATTGAATTTTCATTGGGCAGGAAACAGTTATTTTATTTATTTTTCTGTCATTCGTTTTCAGAGTGTACTTGTGCAAACAGTGGCAAGAATTGAAAGTGCTCAATGATCACACGGCTGCTGCGACTGGTGTTCGTTTCGGAAAACATGCACAGTACATAGCTTCTACCAGTATGGACAGAACATTGAAACTTTATGGACTACCTTGAACGAATATTTAGTAACAATCACGTACTAATTTAAGAATAATTACAATTAGAATTTATAATATAAATTTATTACAAAGGACAATGACAAATACTTTTAACGAGAAGATTATTCCATTAAAATCTATTACTTTCATTTTTGAATTCTTTAAAAGAATTTTTAAAATAAAGTGTTGACATTTATTAATTGTAAGATATATCATAGGAACGAAATGAAAAATATCAACAAATTTCTTCCTCTACTTTCGAGGATAGACTCCAGATTTATACTAGACTAGTGTTTTATACATTTTAAACAAATTTCGCTTAAATATTCAAAGTTCTACATAAATGTACTGAACAAATGTGCATGAAGAAACTTATGAAGTTCATGAGTACGCGTGTCGTTGACTGTTTCCAATACATTGCGAAGCAAAGTACAAATATCGAGTAGCAGTATATCATACGATAAAATCAACATTACATAGCCAATTATTTTTATGAGAAAAATGTATTATACAAAGTTTCTTGATTGTCGTGTATCACTACTCAGAATATCATTAAAAACGATGGAAATACAATTTGTTCGGAGTAGATGAAATAAAATAGATTTATTCTGTCTTTTTATACAAACTCCCTGTTCTTAACATAGTTTGAAGAACTGTATTACATATCGGACAGTAAAAAAAATTATAAAGTAACATTGCAAAACTTATATTTGATAAAAAAGAAAAGAATAACGAATATTGCGAATAGTTCGATAATTTACTTCGTTGATTTTATGGCGCCACTAGTCACGTGCTTTTTAACCTAACCTAATATCCTTTGTCCTCGATATTCAGTCTCGAATCAAATTAATAACAATGGCCGTCGGAGTTGACTGTCATTCGGTGGTACACACAGATTATGCGAGAGTGAGAAACGCATGGCGTGTGGCATTCGCCGCCGATCGGTTCCAGTGATTGTTTCCCTCGGACGAGATCAGCGTAACATATGTACTGCTGCGAGGATGATTTTCTAGTGGGTGGTTGAAGTACGGAGGTGTCAACTACGAGGAACCACGGATGACCAGCTGACAATGTTTTGCTATTAGCATAATTTAGTGGTTAGAGCGGGCGCTCGCGGTAAAGCCAGGATGTTCAAAGCTGAGGAGAAGTCGAAGGACAGTTTTCTTCAGCAAACGAAAGCAGCTAGGGAGGAAAGGGCTCATGAGAAAGACAGAGAGGCTGCTGCCACCTTAATTCAAGCTTATTTTAGGAGATGGTTGACCCATAAAAGAATATTGTGAGTTCACCAGTGCTAAATCATTTTGACACTTGTTTCATTTGCTTTTTATGCCAGTGATATGATTTCTTCATGTTTTATTATCTAGTGTAAACAAAGTACTTGTGTCTTTAATGAATTAGTGATAATTATTTATTTATATCTTCAATAATCTTTTATTGTCTTGATAAAATGTTTTAAATGTATGTTTTCATGTATTTATGTTTCTTTTAAAATAATATATTAAAGGAAAGATACAATTTACAGAGAAGAATTTGATACAAATTTTCGCAATGATGGTGGTCCGGATAAAAATGTGGAGCTGAAACCTGCTCTGAGCATGTACAAGATCATTTCTAAATTTTTGTATGTATATAAAAAAGAGAGGGATCAAGAAAGAATAGAAAAATTATGTAGGTATGTATACACAAGAACAGGTTTTGAAAAAAATAAAAAATAATGAAAAGGAGTAAAAGGATTCTAATGACACGTACAAATTTCAGATATTTAGTGTTGACTCTAGACTCAGAGTCTCCAGAAACTTCATATGTTGGACTGTTATTAAACAAAGATCACTACATATCATGGATATCACAAATGAAAACACTATTACTCTATTGTCTAACTGGCTTGGAAAATCTTAAACCAGAAATAGTAGCTGACCATAAATCCATCCATTTAAGGTTGCACACTTTAGTGAGCTTTACATCTCCTGGAACATGGGCAATTCAGAAAGTGGAAGGGATGGAGAAGCTCAGAACTGGCATGAATAGGCTTTGTGCAAATATAATGGGCCACCTAGTCAACAATGGATTCTATCCCATAATGCAGGTGATTATCCCGTTCAGAGTAATCTTTTTTTATTTAATTATTTGCAAAAATAAATGAACATAATAATTATAATTTATAATTCTGTTTTAGACTTTTTTAATAAAGGGATTAGGCAGAATGGAGGTTGCTTTGAAATCTATTGCACTTTCAGCAGCAGTCACATTGGCATTAAGGCCATTAATCTCCTCTCAGATGTCAGACAAATTAGTATCACTATTTTTAATCAACATTTTCAGTGTACCTGGTTTGGTATATCATTTAAATAATGTCTCATCAGTGGTATGTAAAAAGATAATATTTCAGTCTAAATTTGGTCTCATATTATGCGATAACTTATGTTATTTTTTTTTCCAGTGCATTACGACATTTATTACTCATAACTTGTTTGCAAGAAGTCTGGAACTGTTAAACTTGGAACAAAATTTGAGAATAGTTTTTAATGCTTTAGAAGGTAGCTATGCATTGTGCTTATTAGCCAACTTAATCCAGTTGGCTAATATCGAAAAAGAGGAAGTATTAAAAGAATTATATTTTCCTTCTTTTACGGTAAAGTTTGATTACAAAACATGTAATCTTTATGTAGGCTATAACACGAGTTTTAATTTTTTGTCAAACCTTCCAGTTTGTTGTAACAAAAATGTTGGAAGCATGTCAACAATACGTAGTTGCCAAACAGAGTAATTTAACACATTGGCATCCCATTCTTGGATGGCTTGCACAGAAAGTTGATACACCTCTACAAGAGTCTATACCATATGTAAAATCACAGTTAGCATCTTTGTGGACTGGAAGGATAGTTGCGCAATTGATCGGTAAAATCTAATATCTTTTATTCTAGTCACGTTTTCAATGCAGTTACAACTAACTGCTAACCATTTATTAGGTCAACCACTAACAGAACTCATTGAGAAAGAGATACCTCCACCACCTGAACAACAGAGTACGTCTGTCGGTACTAATATTTTTCGAAGAGCGTTCTTAGAAGCACGTACAAATAGAAATAATAATACTAAGAACTATAGAAAATTGGGGAGTCCAGAAACTACTAGAATAGCTTTAATTTGTTCTCTTTATCAAATCGCTATGCACACGCTTACTCAGATGAAGATGGAAATATTAACAGGTATGTATGTGCAATTGTATTGTCAGTAACATGTTAATAAGAATCTATGATGCAACAGGTTTATGTTATCAAGATAAGATTCTGTATCACATGTATTTATTCCTGGGAACATTGGGTCCACATTGTGGTTTAAAAGCGTTTTTAGATCATTTAGCAGCCAATACGAAATGTACAGCGCCCGAATTCCAAATGTTAATATTATTCTCCGACTGTATGACACACTATGTTACGTGAGTACTTATACTAAAACGTACTGGGACTTACATAAATTATATTAAATTAATCGCTTTATCATTTTTTCTGTCTAGAATTCTAGATGATATGGAAATGTATGAACAACAAGATCCATTCAAGCTCAGCGACTTCGTAACAATATCTTACTTTCTAAATCAATTCCTGTACAAAGCAGTTCTTAATAACTTGTTTGGTGTGTATTACAGCTTTTGCATTATACCCTTTCAATGCATATCTATGAAACTAATTCTTTATCTACGTATATGAATAAATAATAAGCGGTTTAGCTATGTACTGAAGTTTTAGATGTTCCAGACGTGAAGTCGGTCCCCAATAATCCTTTGTTTACCTCTCTTCACACACTTTTAATGGCCATATATCGGCGGGACTGTAGACGAACATTCTGTCCGGAGGGACACTGGTTGGCAAAGTTAAGTGTTTCAGACAACATTCTTTTTACTCTATATTGCATGATTTTAAAATTGGAACGTTTCCAATATAGGAAGTTCGAGTGTCAGGCTTCCTGGCAGACTTGGAAAAAGGTAGACGCGGCGCGGCCCTACTTCTTTCCAAAATGCCTCATGTTATTCCTCATTCGGAACGTATAGTATTATTCCGAAAACATGTGGCTAATGAGAAAGCAGTGTTGGGCTTGACCGAGAGCGCTTGCAACAGTACACCAACAACACTTATTGTCGTTCACAGGTATATTTATAATTTCTACGCACAACCTCGCGTCTGTTTACGCTATTCGATATAAATGTGCATGTGTTATTCACAGAACACGAATAGTGGAGGATGGATATCGTCAGCTTGCAATGTTACCTTCTCAAGCCCTCAAAGGTGTAATCAGAGTTCGTTTTGTAAACGAACAGGGTTTAGCCGAAGCTGGTATAGATCAAGATGGAGTATTCAAAGAATTTTTGGAGGAAACAATAAAGAAAGTTTTTGATCCATCCTTGAATCTGTTTAAAGCAACTAGCGAAAATCGACTTTATCCATCTCCCACGTCCTCCATGCAAGATAATCACTTGCAGCTTTTCGAATTTGTGGGCCGCATGTTGGGGAAAGCGGTGTACGAAGTAAGTTCTACAAATTAAAAAATTGAACAGCTTAATTATGTCATGTTATATATAAACATGCTTTTCAGGGTATTGTCGTAGATGTACCTTTTGCGTCCTTCTTTGTTTCCCAGTTTTCTGGGCAAACAGGAGGAGCATTATACAGTTGGTTGGATGAGTTGGCTTCTCTAGATCGAGATTTATATCGAAGTCTCACCCTTGTGAAACATTACAAGGGTGATGTTAGGCAATTAGAATTAACGTTCTCGCTCGACGAAGACGTTTTAGGGAAACTAGTTACTCATGAGTTGGTTCCTGGAGGTCGAGCGGTGCCGGTCACCAATGAAAATAAAATTAATTATATACACTTGATGGCTCACTTTCGTATGCATATGCAAATCAAGGATCAAACTGCTGCTTTCATCAAGGGATTCCGTTCCATAATTAATCTTGAGTGGTTGGCATTGTTCTCTACTCCAGAAGTAAGATGAAAATCTCGTATTTCACTGATCCGCGGCGTGAAATTTCTTTTCAAACGTTGTTCGATCTTAGTTACAGAGATTAATTTCGGGTGATAACGTTCCATTAGATTTACGAGATTTACGAAGACACACGCAATATTATGGTGGTTTTCACGACAGTCATCGCGTAGTATGTTGGTTGTGGGATATTTTAGAAAAAGACTTTTCCGAAGAAGAAAGAGGCTTATTCTTGAAGGTACATTTTTGGATATCTCATTTGCAAGATATTACGCAATCATTTGTATCATATTTTGTTCCACAGTTTGTTACAAGTTGCTCAAAATCACCTTTGTTGGGTTTCGCACACTTGGAACCGCCGTTTTCGATTCGTTGTGTGGAGGTTGGTGATGACGAGGATACGGGTGATACAATCGGTATGAAAGTGCATATAAATAATGGCATATGTTTTGTGTAGTATATTAATTTATATGTGCGCGAATTTTTTTTCTCTTTTCAAATCAGGTAGTGTAATAAGGGGATTCTTTACGATTCGTAAGAAAGATCCACAGAATCGATTACCTACTTCATCCACCTGTTTCAATCTCCTTAAACTACCGAATTACCAAAAGAAAAGTACATTACGGGAGAAGCTGCGTTACGCTGTGACTAGTAACACGGGCTTCGAGCTTTCTTAACTTACTTACCGATTTACAGTGGACCGTCTAACGGTACGTCGCTCAAAATATTTAGTGAATAATTTCTACGAAGTGATTGAGTGGTTCCTGGCTACCGCGATCCGAATTGTGGGAAAAAATCTTTCTGTCTAAAATTAAAAAAAAAGAGGAAACTATTAAAATAAAATGAGGATTCGCACAAATTTTGTGGTGTATTATATACGTAAAATTATCATTCATCTCGATCTTATTAATCCAGTTCAATATTAAAAGATTGTTAATAATTTCTGGTCAGCGAAAAGAGTGAACTGATTTCCATGAGATTCATTTTAAGTGCTTGTAATAAATTATTCATTTAGTTCTGCGCATAACCGGAACTGTTCGCTGTGGGTTGATTTGAACTCACACTGTATTACTTTGTTTCTATAACAATATCGTGGGCTTTCAATTTTAATTTTATACAACTTCTCGCCAAATGATAGATTACTTATGGTGTAAAGCACACTATACCTCATGAGCTTAATATCGCTATAATACTTGTGCGCTTGTTAGTTTATAGTACCATGAATTACCATTAGATAAATTAAACCGCAAGAAACAATGTTGAATATTCGTACCCATCGGTGCCCTGTGAATAATCAAAGAGGATTGTCGAATTTCTAAAGTTTTTGGGATTAATGGAAAGTCAAAGCTCCGTTTTAAGGAGAGCTATTTTCTCAAAATTTTGTATAAACTTTTGAAAGGATGTATAAAAGAGTAAGAAGACGACTTGTATGAAATTGTATACGTATATAAGAATGTACACGGGCGCTCATGGGTTGGAAAAGAAAATCTCTATGTCGTTTAAAGTGAGTTTATATTCGGATCGAACCACTTGCGATGGTTGTTCTCCTACTTGAGCGTTTCGAACTGAATTCCCTGTAACTACAGTATCTGTGGTCTTTGTATGGAAACCGTAAATATGGAAGCGAAGAATGGAGTACGAGGACTGTGTTATCTGCAACGTAGGGTGGTACAATGATATTAGAGCGAAATTTATTTTTTCGAATCGCGATCCAAGGGTATTGTCGATGGAAATTCGGTCAGACCAAAGATAGAAGCCTATTTAGTACGAAGAGATGATTCGAGATGTAGACCTTTTCATATTTTCCTACACGATCGTACTGTAAGTTTCTCAGGCCTGTATTCACACATTGTACCTATATCGAGTAAGGACTATATTGAGAATGAGCGTTTTTAGGAAGTTAGAATACAGTTAAGAGTAAATTAGGTTTAATCGCGTACCAACTAGTTCGTTAATGTGCACAATGTGATCGCTAGGAAACAGAAGATAAAACATTATTTTCATTATGTGTAAAAATGAAAAAAGGGAGAACGTATGAATATAATAATTTGGGCCTTTGTTATCTTTGGATCAAAATCTTATCGAATTTGCTACTCTTGTACTGTTAATTGTGAATACATGCCTCGCGAATACGTGTACAGTTGAATAGAACCAAAAAGAAAGGAAACAGATAATGCTCTCCTATATGGGTACACTTATCACTTGAACGATACATGTAATGATAAATGTGGATATCGATACGAGCATGGATAGATGCAATAAAATGTTAAATTGTTACGTTTGTAAGATGAAATCGATTTTCTCTCGATCCTTTTTTAAAAACTGAACCGTTTCAATTCAAGGCAGATAACAGCAGCGAATGCGATGCGAATATTTCCGAGACGTACGCAAAAATCTTATCGATTTTCTCTTGCAATCGTATCAACAACAGAAACCACGCTTTGTATATGGCTTGCTTGATATTTGCGTAGCATTTTTTATAAGAGCGTGAATATCGTTGCGACGAAATGGAGGGAGGAACAATGAATTTGTTAATTTAATACGTTCGACGATGATTCGCAACAATCATGTAAATATATACGTTCTAATGGACGACTCTCTTTAAATATTACCCTATTATCCTTGTATTTATCGATGAAACAATGAAACAAAAAAATCCAATAATTTGAAAATTAGGATTTCCCGGGTCAAGTTTAACAAGTCTCTAAAATTTTGATTTCACGCGGTGCGAATGATATTTAGAGTTAATAAAATGAATAATAATCATTTAATTGTTTTACATAAATAAAACGAATCCTCAATACCATCCAGCAGAGTAAGATTAATTAAACGAATTAGCGAAGAACGCAATAGAAAGGCTAGCTCTCGTTCCCACTCGTATTCACGAATAAGAGACTGGAATGATTGGTAGGGGTGCGCGTAGGGTGAGTGCGCAGGTCACGTGACCCCCCTTTGTGAGCAGTTGGCGCTGTCGACGGCGCAGCCGAGCTTCCCCCACGCCAGTGGCCAGCAAGCCTTGGCTGCGAGAAGACGTCTGCGTTCGTTCGTACCGCGACGATCCCTCCATCGCGGCTACGCGAGAGACTCCTTTTTTCTCTTTCTCTCCCTCTCTCGCTTCTGTGTGTACGCGCGCGCGTGTTCTCTTCGTGTTGTTGTGTGTGCGTGGCTGAATTCCCCGTACGAAGTGGCAGTGTTTCTGGCTCGGCCGCGGGACCCGGACAAGCGAGGAAAGTTGCTTCGGTCGACCGTGAACCGTCGCAGCACGAGAAAATTCGGCCCACGAAGCCGGAATAGAGCCGTGGCCATCGAGGACTCGACCGAGCCTTTCAGTCTTCTCTCTCCTTCTCTCTTTCGACCGTTCCTTTCTCTCTATTTCGCGCTACCGTGTTTCTTACGGACAAGCACCGCCCCCTTTCCACCTCCGTCCCTCCGAACGCAACGTTATGAGGCCAGCTGAGCGTAACTGACGGCGAAGAGGGAGAAACGGCTAGCGTGCGTGTGTCAAACATAACCTAAGAGCGCGCCGTGTCGCTCCTCGTCCGCTGCAGCATATACGCGGCGAGGAAACGTGCCCCCGGTGCTCCCAGCAGCGTCTGTGCCCCTGACATTCCCTCGTCGTGGACTTTTATTTCGCCAGCCAGTTACCGACGCTCGAGGAACCGCGTTCGATTCCGCGTCGTAACCAAACAGCGACGTCCGACGCGCAGAACCTGCCAGGGGGCATACGTCGCGAGGACATCGACAGTCTCGCTTCCCCGAAGGTTACGTCCCGTGCGTGTTATCGTTTTCGATAAAGGACGCGAGCACAGTCCCTCGCTGCCGTTGTTCGAGCGTGGATCCCCCCGCGTCCCGCGTCCCGCGAGCCTCGCGCCCTTCCCGCCGCGTAGCGAAAGCGCGCGTGATTCGAACCGCGAAACTCGCGAAACTCGCGAAACTCGTTCGTGCCGCGTCATGGGGCACCGAGCTGCGTCTCGAGCGCTCGACTCGTGAGGGGAAGCGAGGAACAGAGGCACGATCATCGATACACGGTGCTCCGTCGTCGAACGTTCTCGTCGATCGCGCGGTAAGGGGAGGATAAAGAAGAGAGAGGGGACGAGTAGTGTGTCAGTGTGACGTGCGACATCAATCGAGAGGAGTGTTTCCGGAGAAAGGTGAAAAAAAGAGTGAGCGGGAAGCTTGGAAAGGGGGAAGGAGGTTTTCGAAGAGGGTCAGGCGGAGGGCGGCGTCGGCGGTGGCGGTGGCGGTGCACCAGGAAAGGATTGAGCAGGAGGGTGGCCCCTAGGGAGAGAGGAGAGCTTTGATGGCAGTAGTTGGGCCCAGCCGGCACTCGCGGGTGTCCATGAGCGTGTCTATGTCGCTGATGCAGGGGGGTGGGGCGGGGGCGACAGGCGGCGGCGGGACAACTGGGGCCCACCCGGGGCAAGCGGTGCTCACCGCGGCGGCCGCGGCAGCGGCTGCGGCCCAGCCACCCCCCACCTACTACCACACTGCCGCCCCCGCGCCTCCGCCACCGCCCCCGGCACAGGATCCCGTTCAGCCCGACAGACCCATCGGATATGGTGCCTTCGGCGTCGTCTGGTGAGTCATTTTTGCATTTTATTCCTTTCTTTTTCTATTCGATTTCAATTAGGTTCGGGTTCTGTATGTTTTCGAGTTGTGGAAATCTTCACTCGCAGTATTTGTATATTTTGCCGCTAGATGGCCACTGTTTATCGATAACGCGATGATTAGAGGATCGTAGGATTTGTATTTCCGTAGGCAGGTGATGATACCTGGTGTTTCGCTTCGTTTTTTTAATCGAGATATGAGGCATTGAGAGCAGCTGGTAAAATGTAGGGTTTCTTTGCAATAAATTAATACTACTAATTCAATTTCAGAAAAGATATGGCTTACTCCACTTTTGCACTCAATGCATCGTACGATGCACTCTTACAAACGATCATTTCTTTTTATTAAAGTATAACGAGAGTAGTACAGGTCCAAAATGTTGATCAGTAAGCGTCACAGAGGTACTTGTATTAATGTTTACTCAATATCCAGCTCGATTATCAGTATTCACACATGATAGATAGTCATGAAACGTTTTATCTTCTCATCGTGGTGCTTCAGCGAAGAACGTTGCATTCTCGAACTTCAGGCACAGAATTCCTGGGAATCGACTCGATTTTGAAACGTTTCCATTCCGGGAACTAAACGATCGACTAATTAGCGTCACTTTCCAAGCTCGCGGAACGCGAGAGTCGGTTCGGATTCGCTAGAGAGCAAATGCACTTTCCTTCTTAGCGTGCGCATAAATCGTTGCCTTTTTCTCCAGGCCTGAGTAATTTGTGAGTTCGATAAGCGCCGGTATAAATCTTTCCTTTTTTCCCCAGCCCTCGGCTCCCTTTTTGCGCGAGTGCATCCACGTCGCGCACGCGGCGCGCTTTCTTGCAGCATGCAATAGGGTGACGTTTCGTTGCGTGAAGTTGCTCCCCTGATTTATCCACCTTTAAGTAGCACACGGTGCTCTATTCAGTTTTATTTCCGTATAGGAGTTACTCGAACTCGGCCAGCGTTCCTAAGCTTCTTCGTTGCCATCTCCATCGCAGCTATCCATAATCCCAGCTTTCTATGCTGGACAAATTACCTTCGAATTCGATTTCGCCGAAGTTGCCGGCGCCACCCTGGAATTACAGACGCCCGTTCTGCCTCATTCATTCCCGACCGGTTTTCGATACTCGAAAAATTGCGCTCGTGTCCGCTGCTAAGATCCAACCTTCGCATTTTTATTTCCTCACGATCTTGACGTCGCTGGGTACTCGGATATCGTGATAAATCGAGAATCTTCATAAGGAGCCTTCAATACAAGCATTGAAATATGAAGCTTCGTGGAAGTACAACAGCCTCGAGTTGATCCACGGTCATTGAATACGTATCGTTCGCTCGTTTCGCTCGGACCCTTACATGATCGTACCGCTGGGTAAACACAGGCCCGAGGTTAATTCTTTAGCAAATACTCGCGATGAGCTTTTGTTTACGCGTGAACTGTGCTCCTCGTTGGCAAGGATATCAGCCGCTGTTATGATGTTCGAACGATTCTGTAGTGTTTAGTGGGTGAAACAGAAACACTTTTTTTCAAATCAAGCCTAGCGTTAGTCATTTATTTCGTTTGAGTACTTGTTTTTCGAAAACATACGAAGCTGCATTATTTTATCGATCCACCTAAACAGAGTGGGCAATCGAGGGGAAATTAGGAGTTTCCCCGTGTCGCCCTATAAATCACTTCGTAAACTAAATAAAGTTAACTTGAAATAATAAAGTGTAACAAGCGAGATTACACGCGCGAGCCCATATATCGTCTCTAGAAGTGTGTCATTTACATCCAGGGACTTAAAGCGACAAGGTCTGCTAGATCGTGGCATGTTCCACCTGATGTTCAGAAGACCCTTCTTCTAATATACATATTTTCTACTATTCAAGTATACCTTCCACGTGGTCTTTGTCGATCCTGAAAAGGAACACGAGGGAGGATTAGCAGGGACGAAAATTCTTCCCTCCCTTTTGTGTTCAAAAATCTGGCTCGTCGATTGGGGCTAACTTGGGGAAATTTCTCTGGTAGAATATGGGCCATCGAAAAAAGGCTCGATGGTAATTTAAGGACGAGGCAATAACTTCAACGTGACCGGTATAATTACCGTTAGTTGGGCTGTGAAGGATATGGGACAGTTTTCGTGTGGTGCATTCGACTCATCGACCCTTGGACATTTACTGCGATTATGGGACCATAATGTACCGCGTTTTTACGACTGGCCGTGTTTACCGTTGCACGCTTCGCAGAGGCAGGGGCTAGTTCGAAGCGATTTTCTGAAGCATTTCCCATTGCCAGTAATTCTGGAGGACGGCGCGAGAGCTCGAAGCCACCAGAATAGCTTCTCTGTGGAAGCTTATATAGGATGGAACCAGTTGGAAATTTTCCTGCTCGCCATTTTCGGGATACACAGGGTGATACCGAAATAGATGCTCTTACTTTGCTGCCGTATTCCACTTACCGAGGTCTAGAAACTCTTCTCTAAACACTTTTTGCTTATTATGGGAGTACTTGACAGTACTTAACAAAATCGCTGAAAATTATTCCGTTCTGACTTCTCAGAGTTTCAATATTTCTGCCATTTATCGAATTATCTTATGTATCATAAAACATTCAAAGTTCTTAGTAGGACAGCTGTTCTAGAATCTCAGCGAAACGTAAACAGAGTTTGCTTATGTCTCGTAAAGGAAGAGTTTTTGGACTTATGTTTACACGACCTTTTTCGTATAAGGACTGCCTATTTCGGCGTCTCGCTAACATAAATTACGTTCGTACAGCGAGCAGGTTTTTCTAAAAGTTCGTATTTCAAACGAGTGATATCTTCGTCTGAAATTTCGACGTAGAAAAGCGCGGGAAAGCTGTACGCGCGTCAGCGGTTTTTAGAGGGTGAGATATACTGGGGTCGTGGATGTGGTGGGGGTCACCATGACGACCGCAGCATTCCGAGATAAGGAGGAATCGTGACCAGATTGCGTATACGAGCTTTCATGTTTAAATGAAGGATGCGTACTGGTCCTGCGGTGGTGCGCGTTGCATAATATATTCGGTTCTAAATGAGGCGCGTACGTCAGACGTATCGTGGATCGACTCGGTTCAGGTGGAAGTTGAAAGAAAATGCATCAGCATACTCAGCGGTGTGCCTGTGGATTTGAAATTAATTCGTCCTGTGATTTCTATTTTGTTCCCTATTGTTGTTAGTTCTGAAAAGGGCACTTTGTTCGTGTTTCTTTCGATGGTCACGGTCCTAGAGGTGTTGCCGATGACAATAGACCCAGAACCGGAAACGAGTGTCATCTAAAGGGCGTTTCGGCGACAAATAGACGGTATTTATTTGAAAGGAGCGTATTAATGAGTGGAGAAGGGAGCATGAAGCGCGAGAAACCACCCACGAGCTCGGGCCAACGCGGGGAAAAATGTGAAAGCTATATTTTCACCTATTGTTACGCGACCGCCTTTTGGCCTCCGTGTACACACGTCCACGAAGGCGAGTGTCATTCGAATTTTATATGCGTTCACTGGAACGTTTATGTGGCGTTTGAAAACCGCGTGAACTTTTTAGGGTGAAGGATTTTCGGGTGCGAAATATTTGAAAAGGAAAGAGTATATTGTTGAAATGGTACGGAAAAGCGAGTAGAGGAGTGGCTTGAGTATATTTTATGCTTGAAAATTGTGATATTGTCGTATAATGGGTTACTTATTTCAATTGAATTATGATCGCAGTATTCAAATATTCAAATTTTGTTTTCTTAGTAAGGTTTTTTACCGTATCATTGACAATAAGAATACTCACAATAGAACATCGATAGTAACTCACAGCAATGTAATAGCAGTCTACCAAAAACAATAAAATTAGCCTCCAAAGGGACACTTGATGTCCCCGTTAAAACCAAGGTCCTGACTCACAAGGTAAGAGGTTAAAGAAGGCTCATTTCGAATTCACCTGCCTCGAGAATTTCCCCCCAATCGTAGAGGGTAAAATGAATACTTACCAAGGTCACAGTAATTAAGTTTCTCGGTGGGGGTGTGTGCAGGTAGGCCAAAAGGAGGCAAACTTGAGACTGGCAATTAAGCTTCGTCTTCTGCGGGGTTTGATCGATATGAAAAGCGATTATTATCGAGCAACATCGTCCACCTTTGGCAATCTGTTCTAAAAATGAGAGAAGAGAGGCTTGCGGGTGATACGCCCCCGAACAAAGAGCTCGCCGCTTGCTCGTCCACTTTTACATCCCGCATTCACGCGACACACGTGCACGCATGGATCCGCACGCGGGCGTGCGCGTGCATAAGCTCTTGGAGCAGCTTCGTGCGCGTTTCGCTCGCGTGGGGAAAGGCATCTGCGTCGCGCCATGCCGCTGACATAAAGGGAATAACTTATGCCCGAGGAACGAGCCCTGAGGGCTGCACCCATCGCTGCCAACCCTCGAGGCCTCCCTCGTCGCCTCCCTCGTCGCCTCCCTCGTCGCTGAATCCTTAATAGAAGTGAAATCTTCGCGGGAACGTCGCTTACAGTCCCTTACTCATTGCTACGCATTTGGAGAACAAAAAAGTGTATCAGAAAAAAAATTCTTTCTTGGGATTTCTTCATTAACACTCTTGCTCTTGATTGGATTCATTGAGAATTGTTATTATTGACCTCGACTGGGTTATTGATAAGAAAAAAGTGGATATCGTTAATCAGTGTTAGATTTCGATTGGATCTGGTCGAAGGAAAATTTTTGTCCAATGTGATAAGTGAAAGGAGGAGGGTTTCTTAGAGATTTTTCTGGAGTTCCATCGCGATGATTGCGAGTCGAAGGTTACTGTATCGACTCGCCAGCATATCGATAGCTGTCCTCGACGACAGTGGAACTATCTAGCGTGCCAAAACGGGTCGTTTCGCAGCCGATGACGCACGCATATTTCTTTGCACGTGCAGTCGCTGCGTCGTTTCCGCGTGTTACGATGAATCGTGCCACGTGTGCTCGCCCCGCAATTTATCGCGCGTTCGAGCGGCCGAAATAAATTGCCATCGCGAGGCTGGCGCGCACCGACTTCGAACAGGTTGCTCGCCTCGTCGTTGTCGCGAGGGTTATTTACGTCCACTGCTATCTCTTATCGCGTGAAATTCGAATTTCATTAAATTAACGTAGATTCCACGGTCCCCGAAGTAAAAAAGAAAACGAGCTTAATATTTTGATAACAATTATTAGGTACTAAAGTTTCATTCGAATTGTTGTAATTAAAATTGGATCAGTGAGTGCATCTTGGCAAACAGTTGACGAAGCTATTAACGTTTTCGAGTGCACTTAGCGGACGAAGGAGTCCCGCGAGACAAGATCCAGGCGATCGTGTTCCATTTGATGAGAGCAGCGATAGAGATCCGACGACCATCAGCCGTGTAACTAACATTCTAACACGCGTTTAATCGGTTTAACGACGGTCAGCTCGGAAGGGAAGAGTGAACGATAGCATCGACGACGCGATGGGACATGTTGATTCAACGAACCACGGAGCATACAGTTTCCGAGGAAAATAAAATTAGCGACAGTAAACGAGAATCGAGTGTCTCCGAAGCGGCTCTCGGCGAATATGCGTCGCGTTTAAATCGCCCAGCACAGCGAAACGATTCTTTATCGGCGTTTTATCACCGCCAGAGTCTCTCCTTTCGTCTGGCTGCGATTACGACGAATCAATGGGCCAGTCAATAACGGGTCACGGAGCGTACGTGTATCGGAGCCGTGTATAAACACACATAAATCGGGACCGTAAAACGCGGCGGGGAGGCGCGAAAAGCGAGCGAGTTAATGACTAACCCGATGCGGATGCCAGTAAACCAGACTTTTAAAACGGCTGAGTGTGCAGCTGAGAAAGAACGGCAGTTTATCCTAACGATCCAACATCAACGAATATAACGCGGCTGTCACTCCCCAGCTCCGTCTTTTCGACAGTTTTTACCCCTCGTCCACCTTGTCTGCGTTTATGAAAGGAACATTTACAGAATGACCTTCCCTTGATTTCTCTGTTGAGCGGCTGCATATGAAATTGCTGATCGCATCGTCTCGGTGATTCTTTATTTTTTGGCGCCAAGCCTTTACTGCAGGGAAGAGTATTACATTTTGAACGATACTCCTTTTTCCAATCTTTAGACTTTTCTTCAAATTATTTGGCCTACTGTCTTCTTCGAAAGTTACCACCCTCTGGGAATCTACCTTCTTGAAGGGAACAAAGAAAAATTGCATTCGTTTATGTAGATGTTTCTACTTGTGTCCTGCAACTCTAGAATACAGGATAGAAAGATGTAAATCAGACAGTCCTGAAATGCATCTGAGGCTACTATTTAGCTGGTTCCCAGGGGGCAGTATTATCCACATTAGGAGTCTAAGATAGGAATGAATTTCTGCTATATGCAGTTTACAGAAAGAGGTCTCGAGCGTCCTCAGAATATCCTCTCCTCCAGCGATGCGGTTCCACAATCACTTGGAGGCCATGATTTCCGCTTGAATCGCGCAATTTGAAATCGATCCTCCTCGGGACCGAATTCCCCTCGGCGGTAATGCCTTGACATTTTTTCCCTCGCGTTTCCTTTTCCATCCTCGTCGCGGCGCAGCGTCTCACACGCGCCCGCTTGCGCTTATAATACGTAGGTATATGCACGCGCGGGCCGAGTGCAAGGTCCTAGCATTGACTCCGAACACGCCATTGGAGCAAATTGCACAAGCGGCTCTCGTTCACCGACTCCGCTTCTGGCTGGCGGCCGCTGAACGCGACCGATCCGTTCTCGTTTCGATGCGTGCCCACGCGTCGATTAATCGCCCCTCGCGACGTCGCCCCTCGAAATCTCTCGCGCCTCTGATCGAAGCCCGACAACGCGGAACTTATTACAGTTTCACGGTTGCGCCTGCCATCCTCCGATTCGACGTCCTTCGCGCGGGATTCCTGCACACGCTGCCCTGTTCCGCCTCGAGGAGGCTGTCCCTGTTTGGCCTGACGACTGATTTATGAGAGTGCTCCCCCGCGGGGGACCTCGCGATTTATTCGTATCGGAATATCATCTGTGTCCGTGGCGGCGAGCGATCGAAGCAGGACGCAGCGGGTTCGAGTTTTTCGGAGGGAGAATATTTTTTTCCATGACTAAAGGTGAATAGAGAGCTTGCGCTTTGGAGGTGCATCGGATGATTCGTTTACAGTGAAGAGCGTGAGGAGTGTTTTTTTTCTGTGTTTCATCCAAAGTGAGCGAAGTTGAGACCGTGTCTACTTTTGATGAAATGCAGGGATGATTCATTTATGGAGGAGTCGTTACAAGTCTAGCAGTAAGAGAGAGAGTGAAAAGCATGGACCAGTCATTTGGAGTTTATTCGAAAACTAGTGAAATGAGTTTGATTGCTATTGAACTGGTGTACGTGCTCTATCTTTCGGCCTCAATTCTGCACGTTTACTGTGGATGAATCATTCACGATACACGCCAACAAGAGTATCACTCCCATCGCTAGAACAAGTGTTTACAGGCTTGTTACAGTTAGATAAGCAAATATTTGTCGCTGGACAGGATTAATTATCATACGTGCCGTGTTTTCCACCGTCGATGAACTTTGACAAGGGGCTAGCAGTTATCTGGTTGCGATGTTGGTTAAATAGTGGCGCAGTTCTTTTGATATTTGCTCGATAGTTTATGCCCTGACACGAATAGGAGAGTTAGTAGTTATGAATATGCACGCGTCCTGTCTTAAAGGAATCGTTTTCAAGCTCGAGGTAGAAACGAAGCAATTAGAGATCCGCAGGTTAATTAATAAAGCAGACGCACGAGAGCTGGCGAACTTGAAGAGACACTTTCTACCGATCATTCGATCTGGATGCAGTTAAAGTCAATAAATGGACGAATGAATCACGCTTCCCATCGCGAGCCGCGTCAGGAGTGTAAATGTTTCTTCCACTTTCGACGTACGAAGTGGATGGCTTGCGAGGGAATCGGGGATCGTGGCGTTCTGTGACCTTTGCCCCTTGTCTCGAGTGAAAATCCTCGGATCTCGTTACTGCAATTTCCCAGGTTCTATTCTTTTCGCCGAAGTCGATGCAGTTAGCTGTTCGAGGAACAGCCTAAGCAACAGTAATTCTTTTCAAGTCTGAAATTATATGGTTGCACGATGCGTTTCATTGCAATAGCAGTAGTAAATTCATCGCTAACTGCACGTTGCAACTTTTCGTGTTGCTCTGCCAGCAAGTGTTTGATTTAATTTTGACGCTCGACTGGCGTCAGGGATCGCTCGAAGTAGAATAATAGCAGTTGAAAGAGACGCGTTGCCTGCACGCAACCGATCCAGTCTGGCTTGAACGACAGACGCATCGCGTTATTCGGACGTCCACGAGAACGCGAGGACTTCGTCGACCGGCTGTCTCTCGCGCATAAATAAACCAGCTGTGCAGGGACGAAGACACGCGCCTACGCGCCTGGGATTCGAGCGGGACAGACCAGCAGCTGACTTTTTTCGACAGACTCCGCGGTTCTTTTGGCCCTGTGCGGTCTTTGGGCCCTCCTTCGAACAGACCCTCGACTCAGGAACGAAATTGCATCGAGTTTATTTGTGCTTTCTTTTCTGGAGTATTATTATGGTATTGGACGTATCAAATTCAATTTGAGATTTCAAGTTTACAAATTTTTCAATATTTAAACTTTCAAATATTCAAATGTTTAAATATTCAAATATTCAAATTTTAATATGAAAAAGTTTGAATACTCTGCTCAAGAAATTATGACACAGAAAAATTTTTGGCAAACATCGGCCAACTTTGACTGACCATTTCTCCGCGAAAAATCATCGTAAGATTATGATCTTTTTTTTAAATTACAGCTTGAAGTCTTAACTCTAAGATACTATGTCTTAATTTTAAGTTTAATCGACCTCTACTACTGTAGCGCCTTAAATCTGAAGACATGTTTATCGTATTCAATACTGTTAACTTTGACGGGATGCACAGACTTGGAAAAATTTTTTCTTGAGATCTCGTTTACAGAAGCATAAAATATGATCCTTCCCCTTTAATTTAAAAAAAGAATCAAGTCGCTACGATTTTTTTTCGTTAAGTTACAGGATTTCAAAGTAAACCCTGTATTTTCGCCATGTGTTGGCACTAGCCGATGTGCTGTAAAAATGCAAGGGTTACTTTGAAGTGCTGTAACTTTGCGAAAAAAAATCGCAGCGACTTGATTCTTTTTTTAAATTAGCGGGGAAGGTCCTAGCTTTATGATACTATGAATGATATCCCTGAAAAAAATTGTAGTGAGTCTCTGCATTTTGTCAAACTTTGCATTTTGCCGTATTGAAAATTGTCAACTTTGACCGGATGCACAGACTTGCCAAAATTTTTTTCAAAGATACGGTTTGCAGTGGCATAAAGCTCAAACCTTCCCCTTTAATTTAAGAAAAGAATCAAGTCGCTGCGATTTTTTTTCGCAAAGTTACAGCACTTTAAAGTAGACCTTGCATTTTTACTGCAGAACAGATAGTACTGGTATATCACGAAAATGCAATGGTTACTTTAAAGTCCTGTAACTTTGTAAGAAAAAATCGTAGCGACTTGATCTTTTTTTTTAAATTAAAGAGGAAGGATCCAACTTTCTGCTCCTGTAAATGGCATCTGCGAAAAAAATTTTTCCACGTCTGCGCATCCCGTCAAATTTAGCAATTTTCAATACGGCAGATTGCAAAGTTTGACTAAATGCAGGGCTTCGCTAAAATTTTTTTCAAGAATATCGTTTATACTGGAATAAAGTTGAAACCTTCCTCTTTGATTTAAAAAAAAGACGAAGTCGCTGCGATTTTTTTTCGTAAAGTTACAGGACTTCAAAGTAACCCTTGCATTTTTACACCAGAACGGACAGTGCTGAGATATGGCAAAAATGCAATGGTTACTTCGAAGTGCTGTAACTTTGCGAAAAAAAATCGTATCGACTTGATCTTTTTTTTAAATTGAAGTGGAAGAATGGAACTTTATGCTACTGTAAACGATATTTACGAAAAAAATTTTAACATATCCCTACATTTGGTTAAACTTTGCACATTGCTGTATTGAAAATTGTCAACTTTGGCGTTATGCACGGACTTCCTAGAATTTTTTTCAGGATTGCCGCTTGCAGGAGTATAAAATACGAACCTTACCTTTTAATTTAAAAAAAGAATCAAGTCGCTGCGATTTTTTTTCGCAAAGTTACAGGACTTTGAAATAACCCTTGCATTTTTACAGCACATCGGCTAGTGCCGACACATGACGAAAATACAGGGTTTACTTTGAAATCCTGTAACTTTGTCAAAAAAAATCGTAGCGACTTGGTTCTTTTTTTAAATTAAAGGGGAAGGATCATATTTTATGCTTCTGTAAACGAGATCTCAGAAAAAAATTTTTCCAAGTCTGTGCATTTCGTCAAAGTTAACAATGTTCAATACGATAAACATACCTTCAGATTTATAGCGCTACAATAGTAGAGATGCACTAAACTTAAAATTAAGACGTAGTATCTTAGAGTCAAGACTTCAAGTTGTAATTTAAAAAAAAGATCATGATCCTACGATGATTTTTCGCGGAGATATGGTCAGTCAAAGTTGGCCGATTTTTGCCCAAAATTTTTCTATGCCATAATTTTTTTGAACAGAGTATATTCAATCTTCTGAATATTAAATTCTTGTAACACTCCTCAATACCAATACGATACAACACAAATACTCTCTCTTATTTTCTAAATTCCCATTTCCGAGAATAAGAAATCTGCTACCAGTTTCGTCATTCGACCCTCTCCACTGAGAGCAGTAATTTCACATGGCCCGCCGCAATATTCCCAAAACCGCACGGTCCAAGAAAGTCGGTAAAGGAACGATTCCAACTTCGGCGATTTCAAAGCAGCATATCCTCTCAGACTCACAATCGCGAGGTCGGTCGTCGAAACAGTCTGGCTGAATTTCGGGCAGAGTCGAAGCAGGCAAAAGCCGCAGGCCAAGAGCCAGCTGCCAGGCAGGTGATGGTGCAGCTGCCTGCGAGAGAGCACGTCCTCTCTCGGTAGCCATCTCTCATCGCCGGATCCCCTCTCGCTGCTGGACCAGTCGACCAGGGATCGATGATCGGTTCCTCCTCTCAAAAAGGCACGGACGAAAATCGACTCGAAGTCCCACGACCGAGTCCAGATAATTTTCGGTTCTCAGGGACTGTGCGATCGAGAACAGGCGCGATCGAAACCGAGCAGACTCGCGATCGAACGAACAGAAGCATAGTTTGCGGTTGGCGGTCGCTTTTCTGCCGCGAAAGGAAGCATTCTGAGGTGTTTGGCGAGGCTAAGAGGATGTTGGGATTGAGGTGATGTTAGAGAGGTTTGGAGGAGGGAGCCATGATGATAGACACGTTTTGGAGCTACAGTAAATAATGAAATTTGTATTGAATTTGGAGAACAGTGTACATCTGCACTATTGAGGCATTCTCAATGATTAATTCGTTGTCCTAGTCTCTGTATCTCCTCGGAAAAAGTGGCCCGCAGAAATAGCTTTTAATTTACGAGAAAATTGCCAGATAGACAGGTGATTTTGCAGCTGCTCGTGCCTGGGCACGCGACCGTACCTTATCTCGATGAGACATCGTCTGCTAAGAAATGTTGCCTCCTTTGGTCAGCATCAAACATTTCTTTCCCCTTTTTTATTTCCTTCGATTCGATTTTGAATGTACCTCTAAGTCGAGGAGGCTGCGAGAGGTGGAAGGAAATGCAACGGGGCGACTTTTGCATACAGAATCTGGAAACTTGTCACGCTCTAGATACGTGCGCGCCTTCATCCTACTAAACTGGATACTTCAACTGGACGAAAGCAATATTGTGGGTCGCTCTTTGGTTGAAACTGGAAAGTAGCTTGAATGACCATTTGCATTCGAGTCGATGGTCGCTATGGGTGTCAATTGTCCACCATTTTATTACATAAAATTGTGGAAAATTGCAAGATCCTAGTCCTAGTAAAACTAGAAACTGGCGGCACTAGATTTAATGTGTTCACAGTTCTTATGACCCACTTCTGGGTCAAGCCGTCTTGAGTAGTATTTCCTTACGCTGTTTCCATTAGATTTTACCGAGCTTTTGGTTAAAAAATATGTAGATGTTGTCGTTCAGAAAACACCTTCCAAACAGTCTCGTATTTTTGCCTCAACTAAGGGATATAATATTTCCCTAACGAAGTGCCTCAAAATTCTACTTTGCCATGAAATATGTATAGAATTTTAAACATCTCGATATTAAGCTGTGCGCCGAAGCCCCTTATTAGACGTAACAAAACAGACACCAAAGAGAAAATCGATATTATTACGGGGGAAAAGTGTGGAGCGCTAGAAACGTTGATCTCCCACGCAGTCCTTCCTTCAATGAACAAAAATTCCCTCAAGTTCCGCGATGAAAATCTTCCCGACTTGAAGAAGCGGGAAACACAATATTCTCTTGTTTCCAACTTCGCCGAGAAAAAGATTTCAGTAATGAAACAGCGGGGATCCTACGTAATACTCAGAATTTTAAACGCCCACGCGAGTAGAACTTCTTTTCTTCACCCTCGAACTACTCTAATTATCCTCGGTTTTAATTTCCAAATCTCATAAAATTTCGACGCAACTAGAGATCCCACTGAAATCTCCAAATGAAAAATGAGCGTCTCAGGGGATTTAGGAATTCAGTGACGCTAAAATTGATATGATCGAAAGTGGTAAAAATTTGATACTTTTTTCGCGGCGAGGCAGCCATTTCGGAACACTATGCGGCGCGGCACCGCCGCTGCCTGGAAATTATATTTTATCGTCACCCCGGGCTCAGAGTTAAACCACCTACATGACAGGAAGCTGGCGGAGCATGTGTTGCGGGTATTTCCGGTGCAACGACGTCGTCTCCCCTTGGTGCGCCCGCCGCCACCCCTCGTGACTTTTGACTCGGCCGTGCAGCCCGTCCGCAGCTGCAGCTGCTCTGAAGAAAAATGTTGCCAGGCTGCTGCCCCGCCGTTTTCTCTTCGCCTCCTATCACCGCTCGTCTGCTAAATAGTAATTGGTAAGCGGGGCGGCGGGACGCGTCTCGACGCTGACTGATTACCCTTTGCAGTCGCGCGATTGCGTTTAACAGAAATCGGAATGAGAGATAAGGATAGTGAGGAGTAGTATCGCCTCGTCTACTGCTGGCTGAAAAGGTTCCTGTTATTTTAGCTTGATGCCTGTCTAGGAGACTTCTTAAAAATGAAAATTTCATTTTCTGTAGAGATTTCTTTTGGATCCACCGTTGAAAAGCCACGGTTCGTTAATGTAATATCGGAGAGAGCTTGGCGAGTTCTCTCCGCCGCGATAGAAACTGTAAAGCTACCCTCATTTACTTTCATCCTTTAAAAAATGCAAATCGCGTGGCGAGCAGAGGTAATCGAGTATTCCTGCGGCCTTCGTGAATATATGAAGCAACTGTTTGGAATGTGGAAAAGGGGGAGCTTTGGGGAGTAGAGGAGCTCGGTTTCTTGATCTGTAGTTCCTCAGATTTGTCTCTTCTCTTTTCGATGATTACTGGGATAAACGAGAGAGCTGTAATGGAAAAAAAGGATTCTTTACGGTTGTCTTTTTTCTCCTCTGGTGGAACACAGTCAAATCGTTGGTTTAATAAAGGCGCTCATATGGACACGCGACAGTTTTTCAGTTTTCCAGCGGGCTGTGTACACAGGGGGTGGCGCGTGCGAGGGGAATTTGTCGAAATTGTATTTCCGTGTAAAACGGCATGGTTTCGTTGGACTGGACCTGTGTGCTGGTGTGCTGGGCGAAAAAGTGCACAGGGTAATATTTATCTTTTACATCGATAACCACGACACGCGATACCTAATTCAAATGATCCTCCAAATATTTGCCATTTATGTTATCACGATTTTTCTCTTCTTTTTTTATTTTTTAATACCTGTCGATTTTGTTTCTCTTGTGACGCAGATTAATTTCATTTACGACACGAAAAATTTAATTCGAAATATTTAAAGGGTCGACGTTCTGCTGTTTCTTTACGTACGTACTAACCAGGAGACTTTCAAGTGTTAAGTTTATTTTTTGAAAAGTCTGCCAATTTGTAGATTGTGCCAAGCTGAATACTGCAGCATCCCCTGTCCAGGGCATACGGCCAATTGTTCGTGGGATCTTAATTACAGTTGTTCTGGGTGACTCATATTTTTAAAAATTCAAATATTTGAATATTTGGAGCCTTGGTTTGAAATTTAGCATTTTAACTCGTATGATAATTGTCAACATTCTGAAACCTACGAGGTCTCGATAAAGAATTCCTCGAACCGCAGTCAGGACGAGGCCAGTTCGAGGAAAATTGAAATCGGGCAAAGCAGCGCGTTGCAGCTTCACGTTTCGAGGCTAAAGACATTGCAGGCTAGTCGAAGGTTAAACGCGGCGTGTAGGCGATTATCGAATGCTGCGTTCGGAAACGGCAGGCACAGACGGAAATATCGTGGCAGTGGAGGGCTCGCTTTTAGCTCGGGACAAAGAGGGACGATGAATTCGGAGGTTTGGCCGAAGGGGGCTGAAATCGGCTTTAGAGACGGCGTGTAGTGTTTGCACGGGGTTACCGACTGCATCCCTCCGCACACAGCTCCGCCACCCCCGCCACCCCCGCCTGGCTCGACGCACACCGAAAGGTGAGGGTCGTGAGAACGCCGCGACGTGGCTGTCGCAACGAATAAATTTCCTCGTCGCTCGATATCATCCCCCGATCGAAAGTCGCGCAACTGAAAAATGTCGCGTCCCCAGGCAACCAGTTTCTCCCTCGCCAGCAGAGGACACAGGCTTCCCGAGATCAGCTGTCTCGATTTCCTCAGAAAGCCAGCATTGTTTCACCTGGATCACGTCGTACATTGCCTGGTAATTGGACCATTACTTTCCACGTCCGAGGAACCCGCTATCACGATGCCCTTGACGCGATTTTTCGAAGGGACCGTCTATTTTAAGCCGCGACTGGCCGGGGCGTTCCCGTCGCCGAAATTTGCATCTTTTCTGCGGCCGCTTCTTAAATCACCTCTTATCCCGCGGATCTATCCGGCCGCAAGAGCCTTGGCCTGCTCGTTGTTCCGAGAAAATCGAGTCGCGCCGAGTGAAAATACGCTCGATTCACTTTTACCTCGCCCCTCCTCGCTGTTCTTCCATTATCGTTCTTTCCGCGATATCGAACCTGTCTCTCGCGATCCGAGCGCAGGAATGAAAATCTCATCGAGGAAAGTGGAGGAACCGCGTCCACCGTCTCTAGGAATCGAGCTTCTCTTTAAGGAAGAAACACGATAACCGAGCAGTCGGAATTAGATCGCTCTTAGCTATACGAGCTCATTCGAGCATCGTGGAAATTAAACGAAACGCATTCCCCGAGGAGTTTCCAGCATTTTAAATCTCTACCTACGCTCCGAAGAAATCCCCCTGTCGAAGGGTCAAAGTTCAGGCCCTGAGCAGTCTAGTTTCCACCGTCCTCTCCACGATCACGGTGCAGTAAACCCTCCTATAACGCGGTAGAAATTAATCGCGTTATAGGGAGGTTGACTCTACAGAGTTGCGTTTCCAGGTTGAAATGGCCGACAGAGGAAAGAAGGCGAAACCGTTGGCAGCCTTCTAACGCCTCTAAGTGCCGCGTGTCCGACGTTCAATTGACTCTTACCTGGCGACCTACCTGCCGCGACAACCTTGACGCATTTCAATGGGCACGCCGCGGCAACCAGTTTCTGCGATAATGCTCCTCGACGGACTCCATAATCTCGCCGTAAAAGGAACAAAGCAATGGTGTCAAGTCTGTCGGCGACACGTCGCGCTAGCGACTCGCTAGCGACTCGCTAGCGACTCGCGTCTGGCAGGTGCGCATCGCGACGCTGCTGCACGAGCCAGTCGCCTCTGGTCCTGCCGTGCGCTCGTCCTCGCGTTGCGTGCGAGTGCAGGTGCGACTGCAACGACCCTGCGCGCAGATGCACCGTCGATGCAATTCTCTTTCCCTCTCCTGCACGTCGACTGGAATCGAGGCCTCTTTCGACGAGCCGCGAAAAGAACTGAGCTTCCTCGCTTGGCCTCGCTTTTGTTCCTTTTGTTCATCTGCCGCGAATTACGAGCAAATAAATTTGCCTGACACAAAGGACAGAGGGGAGGGCTTTCTTCGTGTTCTGCTGCCTCCTTGTTCGATGCAATGGAAAATATAGGGGTACTGTTGAGGCACTGAGGTTACTGTTTTCAAATATGTTCGGATATCCGAGTTTGTGAATACGATGGAGATTCTTGAATAGTGGAAGCCTTGGATATTGGAGTTCACGAATATTTAGATTTTTTAGCTTTTCAGTATTTCGAGAGATGGAGCACAGCCTGACATGATCAGATCTGGCCTTTTCGTTTGCAGTAGAACTATCGGTTAGAAGTACTTGAAATTTTTGAATTTCGTAAGGCCCTCGAGAATGAGAGATCTCGCGAGCAACTGCGCTATCACCGAGTGGCTGCGTCGGTCTAATCTTGGTGGAAGTTGGAAACGAAGGAAATTTGTGAAGCTTCGCTCGGTTTGAATATTTATTCGGTGGGATTCGAGGGCAACTTTCGAGAGGGAGCTGGGATAGTTGCGGTGCACGCGAGTGTTCAGCAATCTCCGGAGTCCGGTGCAGCTGGTTCGCGAAAGTAATTAAAATCGCATAGGACACTGGGGCTTACTTCTCGCGGCAAACAACGTAAATGGGCAGAGTCTGCCGCGATAACTCGTCGCCTCGAGAGAAATCCCGCGATTCGAGGATGCCCTCCCGACGTGAATCAAGAACTTGAGCTCGCCTCGTGGCGACGAGGAAAGATAAAAAACGACTGTCCAGTTTTGAAATAAGGACGCGTGGCCGTCGTTTCGGTATAATAGAGGAGAGTCCTTGCTCCAACTTTTTCATATTCAGCTCATCTCCAGCGGAATATTCATCTCTGTAATGCGTCTTAAAAATGTATTACTCCTACATTGCATACTCTGTCTCTTTATGGATAGTTGAGCTTTTCAGAAGTCATCTAATCACCTCTTTTTTTGTCATATTCTGTTTTTATTCATATCGCTTCGTTTACTTACTTCAAGTTTAGTTGTAAAATATATATTCAGAGTTATTAAGAATTATTAATTGGAAAGGATGAAAGAGTTGATTGAAAAATTGAAGTCGTCAGGAACCTCGTTTCCCTTATCGTACCTCGACTCGTGTTCGTAGAAGCTTTCGTTAGCTCTGAGCTGCTCGGTTGGCTGCAGCACAGCGTAATAAAGCCCCGAAGAGCTTCTAGTCTAGCACTTGCGCGATTCCGCCGGTTATTTGCGGACAGTGGGAGCACAACAGAGGAGAGGAGCGAGTCGCTGCACTGAAGACGCTATATCCACTGTTCCTGCTAGCTGTGGGCATCGGTGCACACAGGGTGCGACGAAAATCGAGCTTCGACCAGCTGCAGACTGGTTCCTGCTGGAACAAATAAGTCAAAATTACATACTTAGCGAATCGATTGCAGACTGGTTCCACTTGGAGGAAATACGTCGAGATTCAACAGAGTTGCTGAGTCGTTCTTCCTGTGTGCTTCTTCTTTCTGCAGAAACCGTCTCAGACTCCAAATATTGTTGAATCATCGAGTTTCGAGCGAACTCGAAATTGCTGGGCTACAAAATCTCCTGTGAAACCCGGATCATATTAACAAGAATATCGCAAGCTTCATCCTGTACTGGGTATTTGTTATCAGGAGCAGAGAAGAACCCTCGAACTTCATAAAATTGATTAATAGACTAAAAAATGAAGGATAAAACAAAAACCACCCTCGTTAATTTTCATCTTATCCTAGGAGACCAGAAAAATATTGTACCACCTTTAATGATAAATGTACGTTCCACCATGATGTGGATCTCGTTTCTGACCACTAATCAGAACGTGTTCTCATTAAAAAAATCGTGAAATCCAACCGGGGTTGTTTCCGTCATAAACTCTTCACTTCCTCAGCAGAGAAACCCCCCTTCAGACTCGTGGATCATCTTCTGAAATCCAAAGAAAAGGAACGAAATTCCTTGCCCAGCAGTAGAGCCTCTTTCTCCACCGTATCACCCCAAGAACGACGCTCGCCGCACCCTGTATACACGGAGCATATACGCGAGGAGAGAAAAGCGAGCTGCGTTGGGAGAGCAATACCGTGACGGCCACTGGCCTTCTTCGCCGTTCTTTATTCTTCCTCAACGACTCGCGTCTTCCCGATCTCTTTTACCCGCTCCCGTCCCTCCCTCTTAACCGGCTCTCCCTCTCCCTCTCCTTTTCTCTCTCAGTGCTCTCGTTCGACTGGCTCTTTTTCCTCGTGCCTTTGCTCTGCCTTCTGCGTTATAAACATCCGAGGGTTCTATGGGTCAGTTACTCCTTCGTGGTTGTTCATCGCGAGCTATCGCCGCGATCTCACGTCCGCGGGCTTGTATTTTATTTCCTCGGAGGGCCCCAGGGTGGCCGAGCGCCGCAACGCGTTCCAAGGAGCTTTATTAAAGAAATCGAGCGCCACTTTGTCCACCTCTTCAGTGGAAGCTTCCGTCGAACGATGGACTATCCTGGGGAATCAATTATCCCGCGGTTTGTCGAGTAATATGGTAGCTCCTCGAATTTGTATAGAGTATAGAGCCTCGCTGACAGCAGCTCTGGTAGCAGGCCAGGTCTATTGGTCTTGGGGCTCTTCTTGTCAGCGGAACACAGTGGATATTGTACACGGTTAGTAAGTTGACAGTAGAATTATCGTGTCACTCTGCAGACATTGATTACTAGACGTGGTTAATAATGAAGCTCTTGGTTAATAATGAAAATTCCTGTGGCTCGTCTATATGATTGTGTCTGGCTAGGCTGGCTTATTTCACTGCGACCGATTAGACCCCTGTTCCCTCTATCTGTCAATTAACCAGCCATGTACAGTATGTATTAAAAGTGGAGTAGATCAGATTGACTTCCGAGAGGCTCAGTTTTCATTCGGTTACGTTTTCAGCAGCGACGTGGCCGCGTGCTACGTGGAAAAGAAGGTCGACGCGATTCCGAACCGCTTTCTCTTTCCTCGCCACGCGCCCATCCTTTTCCATCGCGTTTTCTCTCTGCGCGCGCTTTTCCCCCTCCCACCCCCACGACTCCTCTGTTTTGCGTCGGCTGTAACCTCCAAACCGTGAGAAACGACGGCGAGAGTATCGCGGTATCGAACGCCTCCCTCCGCCCTCCTCTACGCCGATTTTCATCTCGCGGCTTCCACGCGTCGCGGATCGAGCACGTTTTCGCGATACGCTGCCTTTGGGAGCGGTATCGCGCTCCTCGGCTCCTCGGCTCCTCGCCACCTATTTTGCATAGTGGCTACGTGTCCTCTGCGCTGCGGCATGCTGGATCTAGCTACTCGAATTCTTGGAGGATCTTGGTGCTACGACACAGCAGCATGTTCTTTATCTGCTGCGTGGGATAATGAGAATCGCGGTGATGAGGAGTTAGAGGGTTTTTCTTCACTGCTTCGTAGCCTTTTGACCCCTCTTTGGGAGCTGCAGTCTATGGGTCTACATCAGGAGGTCTCTCGATGGTATGGCATTCGAGTTCTCTCGGAAAAATTATTTCAGATACTGGAAAATTCCGTACCATTTTTTTTTAGAATAGTTGTGAACTTCTTTCTCCTCTTAAAGAGTTCAATTTCTTAATTATTTTCGAAAGCCCATGTTGTAGCCACACATTATTGAAGTACGAAAGTGTGCGACGCGATACGTGCTCTCGCGATTCAGAGATAAAGGGTTTACGAGTAGCAGTAGCTGGTTTCGTACCAGGGGGAAGACTATAGGAAGAAGTTAGAGAGGATGGAGAGGGAGCTCAGGAAGAGACTCGGGGCCCAGGAGTAGCTATCGTGGAGCTCGTGACGAGAGGAGCGTGCACGACGTACTTTTGAGAAGTCAATGGCCCTGATTACCGAGTGCCTGCGCAGGTACTTAGGTCGGTTACAGTTGCTGTTACCCGCAGCCGTGAGTTCTCGAGGCTGTTTCGTTCGGTTACAAGGGAATTTGTCGTTTTTCGACTTTTCAACACGTGGACCTTGCTTCGCTGCCCCAAAAGAATGAGGAACTTCGTTTAAGTTAGAAACCTAATTCTTCTTTTGCTTTAAGTGGATGAAACTCGACATTTTTGTATGATTAATAGAAATACTAGAAATCGAGGCACTGGAGAGTACTGATTTAGAAATCATCAAAAGGGTCATTAAATCTTGAGATATTTTCTTATTCCTGTTCCATCGAATTTTTATAAGTAAAAAATGTCCAGTTTCTCTTCCACTGCGTAGAGTATTTCCTAGTACATAAATTTATTATAATTACTGTCCCGTTGTAATCACACAATCCTAATCAATCATCGATACTAGAAGACCTCCTTTGCATACAAACGCGAGATAATCGGTTTACGCGAAAGGTATCCGCGGTTCGTTATCAGTCGCCATAATTCAGTTTATGTTAATGCGTGGTTAATTGCGCCCTATTTGTGGCAAAGCGCGTCCGTTTTGAATATCCGCTGTCGAAGGTGATACTAGAAGATTCACTCGAAATTACCAATCAGCAGATTCTATCGCTCACGACCCAGTTCATTACTCATAGACGGAAGATCTGTTCAGAATAATTAAAATTCCTCCCAAAAGCCGTGGCCTATACTCGAAATCCAGAACACTGAGAACGGAGACGTCAACGTTGACGACTTATCGGCGTCCCCAATAAGGCGTCTCCGCGGGCGCATTAATTAACCCGGGCAGCAGAGCTACCCAAACTTCCCCGCCGATATTAGGAATTTCTGGCTCGTTTGCCGCCTCTGTCTGGCTCGCGCAAAGTCGACGAGGGGGGTCTTGGATCGATAGGGGAGAGGTTGTACGAGCAGGAAGGAAAGCGTTCCGTGAGCTCCTCGAAGCGAGTTCACGCGTCCGTCGGTGGTCGTCGCGCGGACGTCTTGGCGATTTTCGACCAGTGATTAGCGAGGAGGAACGATCGTTCGCGAGCCGATGAAATATCGTGGGCACCGGTAAACGGCGACGTTTATCGCGGCGACGATTATCAGCGATAATTTATTACGGGTCGATACGGTGCAACCGTGCGCCTCGTCGATATTTTATTTTCCTAGCCAGAGATTGCGATCGACGGAGAGGAAAACGTGCGCGAGAGGAAGTAGGGGTCGAGAGGGCAGGCCTCGAGGGGCGAAAAAGAGAGGGAGGGGAGAAAGAGGGACGAGGTTTTGCACTCGGTCGGTGAATTCGAGTCGCGAGAGGGGTTGCTCCTCTCCTCCCTTCCCCGTGGAGGGGTAGGAAACGAGTTAAATCAACCGAAGCTCGAACCGGTAGAGGATGCACCGATTGTTACGGTAATCCAGCTTCTGGAATACGCATTATGCGGGTAACAGTGTAACGCAATACTGTTACAACGCCGCTCCAATTTGCAATTCATCGCGACGACCACTCTGCATACAACAATGCTAGCGCATAAGCGTCCAGCGACGCCTTTTTAGTCTCCTCTACGATCACCTATCGTTCCACTTCCCTCTCTGGGGATAGGATATCTTTTTCGCGTAGGTATTCACGAATCGTGGGAAACTAATCAAATTGCAATCAATCGACCCACGGTCTGATCCAGAATTTAGTAGCACCCTGTCTTAGAATAACGTCATAAATTCTCATTTCATGGTCGTCCCTGGGACTCTGAGAGTTGAAGGACAGTTCAGGTCTAAAATTAGCCATGTTCAAATAAGCTCAGAACTGTAGCTGGACCCCAGGGCTAAAGTCTATGTATTAAGTCACTCTGCATTAGATTCACCTTTTTTCTCTGACTCCAGCTGTTATATTTCTAAATACCTCGTCTCAAAACGTGGTTTTTGGACTTGCACTATTTTTCAACTCAACGATTGCTGCATCTAGATGACGAGACTCCCCACAGGAATCGCAACGGTTCGTGATCCCGTTTTTCGCGTAACGTACCGGAATAACGAAGCGTTTCACGATCGACGCTCGATCCCGCTGGAGAATCAGCCAATCATCGCCGAGATCGAACCCGCGCCGACACGAAGCTTAATCACGTTGCGCGGACGCTGCCAACTGTTGGATCAGACGCCAGCGTCGCTCCCGTAACGGTTACGCTCGCGTCGAGGTGCCTGCTCCAACGACGGACAGATTATTAACCATAAGCATTGTCCATTAGTCGACCCCGTGTCCTGGCCCCATCAACCATGCATCACGCACAGGTTGCATTATGCTCGGTCGCGACGCATTGTCGGGATGGTGCTTTCACGAGCGAAAAAGGACGGGATTACGGGCGGCTGGTTCAATTGGAGATACCTGCGCGTCCACTGGGTATACAGTCTGTTGGAATTTATGGCCTACGCCATTGTCGTCGCGGGATCTGTGTAGAGTTCAGCTTCGGAGCCGAGATGATTAAGCAACGCTTGGTTGAAGGATTTTCGAAATTGGGTATTGGGTTTTGAGCTTTCACAAGTTGAGAATAGTAGTTCTAGCTCGGTTTTAGTTCGTGTTGCAAAGTTAGTCACGGTATATGCTGATATTCAGAGCTTTGGGTATCTGTCTTGTTCCATGTCTTCTTATAGCATCTTTTCTTCAGAGGATAGTTCCTGTAAATTAATCTTCTTCTATTAAAAATACTTCTGACTTCAACTGTGGCACAAACTGCAATTCTCTTTCAGTCGTTTCACCTTAGAGCCACAGATATCTCTGAGGTCAACCTAAGCTCTCGCTAACCCACTTCAGAGCGGCAGTGCACGCAAATAACTCTTGCGCTCTAAACAATTTCAAGCTACAGCGACTGCAATGACAGGCTCATAAGCAGGGAATATGATAGTCTGGTCCTGTTTCATAATCCTTCTTTTGCAGCAGGTTTGGAAGGTCCCGAGATTTGCATATAGTTCAAGCTCCATACAGTTTCAGTGTTGCAGCTATAGTTTATAGTGACCATAGAGTACAGCAGCGTTCTCTACTCAGAACAGGCTAGTAGATCTAATATATTTTGTATACAGCAGAGTGCAGGCTTAGCATAGACCAGACTCGAGATGGAATCGTAATGCAGCCTTGGCTGTACATGTCCTACCATATTCTACTTCCGCTAGTCCTTAGACAGCATACGTTACAGTCGATACATTTCAAGAGCACAGCTCCAAGGAAGAGGAAACTCGATGCACATCAGGCTGCAAGTACTGAGCAGCACTGCAGTTATAATCTCCCAACAGTTGAAGCTACAAAATTCAAGAGATATCGTTGAGAGAGCTATTAATATCGGACAAGAGCTGTATGTTTTACGCTCAATGTTGCTCCGCGGGCCAGCGGTGAAAAACGATGCGAAATGACGAGCCGTGAAAAGGAGCGAAGCGAAATGCCAAAGAAAATCGTTTCCACTGGAATATCGACGGATCGTTCGACGAGAACTTATGACGGTAGGGTCTTGAAAGCTTCGAGACGAATTACTTTCCAAGAATTCATAACTTGTTCCATCTTCACTCATACCAACTGCAAAATTCGCTTACCTACCACTATCTAATTTATCAGACTGATCGAAGACCGTAACGCTTTCTAGCCTCCGCTTTTAAGCGATTAAACGAAGTCAATATTCTCTACAAGACGTCTTCCAGGTGCTTGAAATCTCTAACTATTTTTCTAAGTTAAAGAACTTATTTTAGAATCTGTCACTGATTATGGTAGCCACTTCGCTTGACTGGAGTCTGTCAAGGAACATCATGAATTCAAGGTCCCAATCTCTGAGTGCAAACTCTCGAATTCATTCTTAATCTGCAAATGAAAGTTTTAGAGGCTCGTTCAGATCTATTTTAATCAAGTCCAATCAAGCGTTGAAATACTTGTGAACATCAGTATCACGCGATATCAGCGGCTCGCGGTGGAAATAGTCTCGCACGAGGCGAGCGATTCGCGTCGGGGTGCCGTGGCTCCAGTGACGTCACTGGAACGTCCGCGGAAGGGGCGGGGCCCCTCGAATCGATGAGCGTCGCGACGCCGGGGGCGGCGACGTCGACGACGAGTGTAACGAGCCGCCGTTGCCGACGCCAACGTCGACGTCGAGGGACGCGGGGATCTCAGGCGCGGAGTTGCGCGTCGTCGCGACGGCAGCTCCGCGAGCCCCGCGGGGACTCCGCGGAATTCGATTCGCGCCTCGTCGACCACCCAAATATTTTCCCTCCCAACAATTTGGGAGTCGAAATGCTCGACTTTTGGATTCATCAGTAACATCGCCACGCGATCATTAGGCATGGAATCCTCTCTGAAATGTGTTTCTACGAGGAAATCACGTTAAAGCGCGACAAAGCGAAATTAAAGGTTTCGGAGAGAGCTGTTAATTGAACGATGGATATAATTGCTCGTAATTGCTCCAGAGGACAGAGGGGTGGTTGGAGCCTGAATAATTGCTGTCTCAACGACTGGTTTCGCGTTTGTCTACGATCCAACGCGGCGTCATTAGAACTCGCCTAATTTGTCGAGCGGTTTGTCAAGGTGGATCAATCGTTAGCGAATCTAGAGACAACCGTCAGCGCGACGTGTTTCGTGTTTGTTAGCCTATCGCAAGACAATTTCCTTCCGACAGGCGCACACGAACCTCGGATACAGTAGGCTGATAATCGCAGGTGCATAATGCGCCTAATTGGTAATTAAAGGTCTCGCCAGCAGCGTGTATGCTGCGCCACTGTGTTGCACGCTGGCTTCCCTGGGAAGATCATGGAGCGACGCGTAAACCTAATATCGATGGCATTACACGACGCTTCCGGTCTTCTGGCCTCGGTTTTAGACCTGTCTGGCTCCTCGATTGTTCGCAGACTGAATGTCGATTAGGTCTCTGATCGATAGCGGCTGGGAATCTTTCAGCGAGTTATCTTTTAGGTAAAATCGTTTTGCGTCTGATAATATTCTTTTGATTAAAAAGGACCGCCTGATACTATCGCGAATTTATCGTCCAGTTGAGTGTGAAACCACTTTTGTGTTCGTTCAAATTTTTAAATTTTGCAGCATTCAAATATACAAATTTTTAAATATTTAAGTATTCAAATTTACAAATTTTCAAATATTTAAAAATTCAAATATTCAAATATTCAAATATACAAATTTTCAAATATGTAAAAATTCAAATATTTAAAAATTCAAATATTCAAATATACAAATTTTTAAATATTTAAAAATTCAAATATTCAAATATTCAAATATACAAATATTTAAATATTCAAAATTTTCAAATTTTTAAATACGAGGCAAATTTGTCGAAATAAGTAGAAGTTACTGAATACATATATTTATCTATCTTAAACGTCCAAAAATGTTGTCGAGTCGCGAAGCTCTGTGTCAGTTTCCGCGAAGAGAGCATCGATATTTGTAACTTCAGCGCTCCACCCACCCCCAGCATGAGACGTAATTCGAAACGAAGAACGATGCGCGCAGCTGACGTCGAAGAAATTGATTTCGACTTCGACTGGCCTAGCAAAGGGTTTGGTGTCCCTTCCTCTCGAGCCCCTTTGATCCTGCACCGCTCGCGTCTCGAAACGCGCGCGGCGGGCTCGCATGTTTATTCACGCGCACGTACATGCAAATGAACGCTTATTCCCCGTGGCTTTTATTTCGCAGGGACCTCCGCCCACGCCTGTCCATCCTCTTTAATGCCTGAATTTTCGCTCCGTCGACCATCCTCCTTGCGCCTCTATTTTTACAACCTCGCGCGGATTACCTTCCGAAACATTATTAAACGCTACCACCATGCAGAATTGGCGGCGACGCGTGTAAATAGCGAATTAACAAGGAACAAAGTGCAGAGAACGCAAATTAAGGGAATAGAGACACGAGGGGAGGGGCACGGGGGGTGGACGGAGGCAGAGGGTGCAACAGTGAGCGTTTTGTTCCGACTGCCGTTCACCGAAGGCAAGTGGTAGCTCCTGGGGAAAAGGGGAAACGTCACTTTTCCCGGCTAATAAAAGATTAACCCCTCCACAGGGAGAAGGCGACCATTATGCCCGACAGCTTTCGCGAGAAACCGACTAAACGCCGCTAATTGAGTTTCGCTTTTTTCTTCTCCAGCGAAAGGAGCATATCCGCGATTCAGCCGAGGCGTCGAGAATCTGGAACACCTCGTCGCGCTTCGAGGCTCCCAGCGACTGCACCGCAAAGACAGCGGGGTAGAGTCGCGTCGAGAGGGTGCAGATAGAGCCTCCGCGGCTGGCCACGCTCGAAAGCGATAAACAACTCGAACAATTTTCGATGGAGTCGATGGGGGAGCGGGAATTAACCGGAGGCCGTGCAAACACCGCCGGATGGGAATTTATGCCTGTCGCGAACGAGCCAACGACACCCCTGTACCTCGACCCAGCACTTGCTTACCACGCGTGTATCGGCGATTTTTGGACCGACGCCAGTCACATCGCTTCTCCTGACAGAGCACGCCGTTATGCCACCGCTACTGGCTCGCGATACCGTTTCACGACTGACAGTGAGCGGGAAGAACAACGCTGACTATGATTCGAATACAATTTGCGCGGAGGCTCTGCGGCTGACGGGCTTATTTCCATAATTTTGGGATTACCTTGGTCCACTAGATTTGTTGAAGCTTAGCTGGGGACATTACGAAAGAATTATGGAATTTGAATATTTAAATATGGCTCTAGATTCGATCGACAAGAGTCATGTACTCTCTCGAGTCAGTGGATAGACAATCCACCCAGCGACTAATACACCAATTAGTAATTAAAAATCTAATATTTCTACAATTACAATTTCGACTTGAATTTCTAACGAAAGATCTCAGTAGTCAGCAGAGATTTTGCCAGCCACTTTCTTGGAGCGCTCGATAGTCGAGGTGGGCCAGACACGACCCACGCGAGGCAGTAATAACGACGCGGGTCACGATGCGGCAGTCCAGTCTGGATGGTAATGCGTGTATAAATCAGAGCGATATCAGAGCGGCCAGCTTGTTTCACGTGCGCCAGCCGAGATGCATTGCACCCACGGCGGGGTTGGCCAGAGGGTGGCGGGGGAGGTTGCAGCCGTGGCTGTTTATGGTCGCCGAAGGGAGGAGACCCGTGGCCTGGTCAAGCCTAGGGTCCTCGCGACGACCACCGAGCGACGTTCAGCCTTAATTGAAACCTACGTTCAATTAGAGCCGTCTTTAACGAGCGTGCACGCGCTGGGACGCCCCTGTCGACGTCGCCAGTGAGCTTTGCTCTTAACGCCTCGGCCCGAGTGACACTGATGACGCTGATGATTGGAAATACTGTAAGAAATCGAGGCTGTATCTGCGAAGGTCAGGGTGATACGCTCTGGAAGATAGCTAACGAGAGTAGGACTTATTTCACTTGCAAATGGCGACGCGTAAATCCCTTCTCCTGCGCCTCCTCGTTTCCGTTATCGAAACGAACGCTCGACCGATGAAATATTCAGCGGCCGATCTCGATGGTCCTCGCGCGTTGACCAAAGTCGGGAGCGCGCCCAACCGCCGACCAATGTCGAGCCCTAATTGAAGCGTATATTCAATTAGACGCGCCTTAACGATCACCGACACACCTGTGGAGCATGCGTGCCACGTCGCACGCTCGTTATCAATCACGACCGCAATCAGGGATCGTTTTTGCGTGCCCAGAACACGCGCTGCCCCGCCAATGACCGCATATTATCGTAAATCATACTCCTCCTCCGATTTTTAACGGCTGTTTCGCGGCTTAATGGAAATTGCGAGTCCACGCAGTGTTTCGCCGATCGAGTCGACGGCGAACGTTGTTTCTCTCGACTAGTCCCGCTGCTTTCACGCTGCTAATGTATTATGGAGTTTTTTGACGAATTACGCGCTGGAAGAGGCGCCATTAACACACTTTGAGGTGTACCTTCTACTTAGAAATCGCAAGTTGATACGTTAGGTACGCTCAATGGATTCGAACTAATCCTAGGAATATATTCAGCCCTGAATCAGTAGTTCTTATGTAGGTACATAGTGATCTTGAAGATCTTTCAAGGGTTATTTTTGAATATCAAAATTAAAATATAATGGAATTTTTTGCTAAAGGAAAGTAGCTTGAGAACACTCTAGTTTTCAATATTTTAGGATTAAAGTCGAATTTTACTAGCAGTGCCTACGGCGATCAAGCATTGCGTGCGTGAATTGAAAAGGGCGGTCGAGGAGGCACACTGTCGCGTTATTAGTGGATGTGTGCTTCCCCGCATTTGCATAAACGCATATCACGTTGGAAACAGGTTTTACACTAATTCGAGTTAAGGATACGTTATCAGGCCCGATACGAGTGACGGTCACTACGTGTAACTAACTGCTGGTCTGGCGTCGTGTCCGTGCACGTTGCACTTGATGCCGAATAATCCAGCCCTGTTGAATTAATTCGATCGGCGATCAGCTGTGCCATGGAGCCAAGAACTGGACTAATTGCCACTTTCTGTGGACCCAATTATAACTCTATAGATTGAAAATCTGACTCATCTTCCGTGTTTCCTCGTAAACTGAAATGCGTCTTCTGGGTAAAATGGCTCGTCGTGGATAGGCAAAGCTGTGGCGCGTGCATGGGGACAAAAGTAGAAGCGAGTGAACGTGGTGAACAGGAAGAGGAGCATGCTGGGTAGAGGCGAGAAGAGGGACGAAAGCGTTTCTCGGAGAGGACGCTCGTCGCGGTTGTACTTCCGGCTGTTGACCTGGTTCTCGAGGTTTCAGGATCGGCCAGTTCTTTCAGGGCCCCTTATCTCTCGCCTTATTATTATTCGCATCCTGTCGCGGGCCGCGATACGCGTGCATCCTCGTTCGCTCCTCCATTCACTCGTTTCCAACCTGGTGCCTGTTTCCTACGGAAGTGGTCGGTCTTTAGGATTCGAGAATCGACTTTCGAGGTCGCTTTCAGTCTTTTCGATTACGAGGGAATCTTGCGACTTCAGTCCCGAGGGAAAGTGGAGTGAAAACTGCGGAGTGTTTCAGGTGAAATTCACAGGAAACGTGCTTTCAATTTTTCAACAATTTTTTATTTCAAAAGTCTCTTGATTATGGCAGCCAACGTGGAACTAGGAAATACGTATGCACCTGATCCCCTGTCCTCGTCGTATAGGCACGGTTTCCATAATACGATGAAGTCCCCTGCCGTTTCTGAGAATTGCAGCTGCTCGTTTCCGATTTCGCTGACGTCGCGGAGGTAAAAAACCGAGTAGTCAGTGGAAACGATGGCCTACGTCCACGCGACGAGGCGTCGCTCACGGAACGCCAGTTTTTTCTACTAGACCGTCTTCCACGAAGTAAAAAAAAAGTGCATGCTCAGCAGCTTCGAACGGAGCCGTAGCAAAAAACGAGACGCACGCACACGAAGGGCAAAGTGGGACAGAGTATCAGGTTTCATCCGTGTTTCATGAATGAAGGTGCGTCGCGTGGAGGCCTGCGTATCTGTTTTTGTGAAGTTACGTTTGTCGATCGATGAATCGATCGTAGTATATAATCATTTTATACTTTGGTAAGTTGTAAGAAGGAAAGTCTATACCTATGTACTATGCAGAGCAGAAGTAGGATGCATTCTCGGTCGAATATAATACTCTGATGGTTCTGCACGATGTTAAATTATACTTACCAAGTACTTTCTCCCTGTGATATCCTCCAGGCGCTAGATTCAATCGCGTGTTCACCGATTATTCGACCTCTCTATCTCCGTCATCAAGGCCCATCGAAAAGCTGTCGTTCGAGGAGTGGAATCCTCCCCCTCTCGGGTCAGATAGTTCCGTTCACAACAGAATACACTATTCAAAACGTCGGCTTATCTCCAGGGTCCCCGTGACCCGAGATATTTTATTAAAATCGCCGAATAAATTTCCATGGAGGGCGACGTGCAATCCGACCGTATCTCGAATCGATTCTTGCCCCTCCCAAATAAATGTCCCGATGAAAAGCATCAATCTCCTTCTGTTCATCGAAAGGACTCGGATTGAACCTCACCGCGGCCAAATTACTTTCGACTATGGAGAAGGGACATTTACCTTTGTTCCTGAACCCCGATCAACTCTGGCTACGATTTTTCTCGGAGCTTCTGCTTTGTCGAGATCAAAATTAGGAGCCACGGGTGAGCTGGCGTCTTTGAAATCCTGTGCTGATAGTTTCGCAAAAGATATAGTCAGTAGAGGAAAGTGGAGGCTGAACAAAGTGGCTGGGAAAATATGCTTTTTGGGATCCAATGACGAATCGGTGGCTTTGCCGAAATTTTAGAAAAATTGAGTCCCTTGTGAATAGTTAAAAAAGTCGAAAATTGCTTCATCAAAAGAGTTAGAAAAAAAATCCTTTCGTTTGAAACTGTCATTGATACCTTGCCCAACAGTTAACTTCGATTTTGATTTGCCCTGTCGGGGGGCGAAAAAAGGGCGCGAGATACCGAAGCCTTATGTCGATCTCCCCAGAGCTCGTTTTTCGTCGTTGGCTGCCTCTCGAAATTACCCCCTCGAATCTGGCGAGCACAAAAGCTTCATGGACCAGACTGCACCGTCGAATATCCGATCCCTCGGCGTCGAGGAACTCTTTGTATACACAGACCACCGCTCTGTGTCTGCGCGTGCACAAGCTCCACACGGGCCAGCGTATTTACATGAGAGAATAAGAGAGAGAAACAGGCTCTCTCTTAGGTGAATTATGGCGGTGGGGACCAGGGGAGGACGATTCAGGGGTGTGGAAGCTTGTCGAGAGGGCAACTGTGCTTTCGGTTGCCTGTTTCGTCGAGCAGAGATTCGAACTTGTTAGCTCGAAAACGCTTAAAAGGGTGCACCATCCTGAGGTCTCAAGAACAAACTTCATTTTTTCCTTTGGCTAATTATTTAGTAAAGCATCGACAGTTTCGTCGATTCTTTCCAATATCGCTAAATTTTCTTCCCACTAAAGCTTTCATCGTGCTACCGATATTTGTCAAGAGAATCAAAGGATTTACACCATCGTTCCCCTCTAATTTTCATTCTGCATTCAGTAGGTTTCACTTTCACCACTGAATCTCTCGTACGAACGAAACAATTTTTCCACCTGGAGGGAGTCGCTCTTCTCTGGTAACTAATTAGACTGACTGTTCGTTGGGGCGACTTCTGATTCGTCGTCGAAGCGTCGGACCTTGATGATTCAGAAAACAGGAGAGATAGGAGATGTGGCAGGGTGGAGTTTTCCCTTTCATCCCTTTAGTGTCTCTCTTTTTCCTTTCTTTCCTGGCAAGCACTCGGACGGACTGGTAATAGGAGTTCCTCTTAATAAGCGAGGGCGCACGCTCGCGACTCGATGTAATTTCTAATGAAGTCTGCCAGTAGGAATGGGCAGGAAGGGCCGACAAACGGGAGAGAAGGCCAAAGAGGGTGCGAATGCTGGTAAATAATAATCCTGCCACTCTAATTGGCACTCGAATTCGCTCGAATCGGCACACCTGCGTCTGAATCTCCTTACGAGCTGGTCTCATTAGGCTCCCTTGCATAGCTGACGAAAAAGTCTCGAGGGTTCGACTTCTTTTCCGACCTTCTCATCGATATCTATTTCTGTTGCAATCTTTGCCTAGTTGGCCCGTGGAAAATCCTGGAGGAAGACTGGAGGATCTTGAGATTCCTGGAGAACCATTTCTTTGGTCGACCTCTTCAGCATTAATTTTTTGGAACTGACAGTATAGAAGATTTTATTTTTATTTGTATTTCTACTTTTTATTCATCGCGAGAGCTGCTGCATCAAGATTTAATGAAACGTGGATCCACAAGCTACCTTCACATCTCAAGGAATGAGACACTAAACAGTCTACCTTCGACTTCAGAGCATAGCTTTTCGTCACCTGCTCTCCAAGCTTCAATAGAAACAGCTCGACAAAGGATCTAGGTGGCCAATGAATCTACGAAGAGCGACGAAGAATCGTCGCGAGCCGTCGCTGCTCGGTCGTAACACAATTTTACGGCGTTTTATAACGCGCCAACAAAGAACAGGGTGGTGTAAAGAACACTGGCTCTCTTATTACGTGAGAACAATTGCTTCTTATGCGGCCATAATAAGTCGCTTGTTCCTGCGCAGAAAAACCCGCAGTGGCAAGAATGGTCAGAAAAGGCGAGTGAAGTTCCCTAGATCAATCGTGGGACTGAGCTCATCGAGCTATTACCAAACGCTCTCTCTTCGATCACGAACCATGATGCCATCTAACCTGACCTGACTATCCATGGACCCAAGGCAGCGTCTGCTAGATAGCCTTTGCATTGAAAAATCCACTGACAGATGCTCTCTTCTTTTTCTGAACTGCCACATGTCCTTCAAATTGTCCTGATCCACATATGGGTCATAGGACCATGAATGTTGTTAACGAGCCACAGGCAACAATTGCGTCTCACGTCCTCCTCGATGTTTCTGAGCCCGAACTGCACTTTCCAGCTGACTCCTACGTCCCATTGGGAAATCTGAGCTTCCTCGACTCAGCGTTTCACACTGGGGTGTCGTGGGTCTGGGTTTCAGGGTTCACGTATCGCGAGAGAAAGTGTAGCGTGACGAAAAACAGAACTCTTCATGGACTAGAGGCTCTCGAGTGGGAAGCCTATTAGCTGGATTAGAAATTGTGCAAGACTAAATTATGACCATTCCAAGGAATCCGCATTTCTAAAGCAACGCAGGAGATGGATTTAATCTCGAGGCATCTGCAGGTCCAGCAGATTGATCAGGCCTCTGCCAAAGCCGACCCACTTAAATGGAATCGATATCTGGTTACCAAACAGATATTTCGCGATGTGCCCCAGTAACAAATACAATGCGGAGCGTCACTCGTCAATAAATTGCCCCAGTATAGCAACTTTTTTCGTTCCTTTCTCAGTTGCTCCGAAGCTGCGCTCGACCGTTCTCTCCTCGAGTAGCGAGCGTAAAAATTCGCAGCAGGCTACGCAACCTTGGCACGTTTACGCAAGCCAACGTTAGCTTGCCGGCAAATCCGTTAATTGTCAATCGTGCCACCGAGCTGCCAACGCTGGCTGCGGAATTAGCGCGCCTTTCCACTCGCTGTCCTCTCCGAGATCCCTTTACTGTCTTCGCAGTCGCCTGGGTCGTAGCTATGCTCGGCGTTATTGCGGAACAGGTGGATCCAAGGCATCCTTTCTGCTTAATTAACAGCGGAATGTAAATGGCGTCTGCAGCGGCTGCGTGTTACGAACGATGCGTGAAAATTCTGTCTAGTTCCTTCCTAGAGAGTTTGCAGCTATCTGATTGAATTTAGGGACCCTTGTGTCTAGGAGGCGATCATTCACTGTGCCCTCTCGTGTTCTAGGGTCAAACGTGATTCTAGAGATACCCTCTTAAGGAGTTCTTCCGTTTTGGAATCGAGGAGCTACAGAGCAAAGGCTCGCTCGTCTCGCTAGGCGATGGCTGGGGAAAGGGAACCAGGTCGACTCAATTTCGATTACAGTTATCTTTATTCCACTGAACTCCGTTCAGCTTGGTCTCTGTGCTCGCTTTGGTGGCCTGCTCCTCGGCGATACGTGGACCCAATAAACTTGGAACTAGAATCGAAATTCTAGCGAGGCCTCGAATGGTCCTCCGATCGCAAAAAATCGAACACCAGACGGAAGTTGAAAGACGAAGAGACTCGAGTTACCCGAGTCCATCAGAAGAAGCTAGTCGGGGCCAGTTGGAGGCTGCGGGCTCGGCGCAGGTTACACGTGGGACGTGTGTCTGCGTTTTACCTGAGCGTTGCCACGAAACTGGTCCCGACGAGGAAAGAAGGCAGAGGGAGGGAGCAGCACCTGGCGTCCGTGTACAGGTAGCAACCTGGCCTTTTGTCGTCCTCGAAGCCCTCCCACGTTCGACCCGCCACGGGAACTTCTTCCTTTCGATCGTACCCTGGGCCCCTTTGTGCCGTCCAACCGAGAGGATGAACAGCTGGTGGAAACAGAACCTTCGACGGCCAGCTGGCGCGCGTCGCGAGGATTCGGCTCCCAAGGCCCTCTGTCGAACCTCCAGCTTTCCCCAAAGGAAATCCAGAGAGATTGAGTGCATCCCCGTTTCACTGGGAATAGTCGCGATACCCTTGGAAGCAAAAGAGAGTCGGATAAAGTTTCTCGAGTGCCCTTTGCTCTTGGTGGATAACCACTAACTGCTGTGGACTCGGTTCAGAAGTCTTTCCTAGCTTGAAGCAGTCTTCCTTCGATGTAAGTTCGCTGCAACATTCACTGTACCCTTGGAATCGAGGATCGTGTTTAGAGTAAAGGGCCTATGCTTTCAAATAACTCTAGGAAACGTACCTACGTCTCTGAGTAAGTTTCTTGAGCTATCGATGAGGTGATAGCGAGAGAAATATTGATGAGAGTCAAAGATTCTTTGAGGTAAAAATGCCTTTAGCAAATTCTACGACCACCTTACGACATTTCTTTCGCCTAATTGGCCGACGTTGCGCGAAATCTGCCATCTCAGCGACGTAATCAAATCGCGAGTAATTCGACTCGACATCGAATCGCGGAATGGAATCAGCCCCCCGCCATCAATCTTGTCGCGAGCAATTAAAAAGTCGCTCGAAACGTGCCACCCTTGCGAGTCGGGCCTGGCTTCTGCGCCAGGGAAATAATGAAATCACGTGGAAACGACGTTTGAATGGAAAGGGAAAACGCGATTTATCGAAGCGTGGTTTTTTTTTCGTCGGGGACAATAGCGGGGAGCGGTGATTCTACGATTAACGCGTCTCTCGTTATTTTTCTCTCGTTAAGCGGGACTTGGGCTGGACGCGTTCGAGCTCTTCTCTCGATGGAATTTATACGAATAAATAAAAACCGTAACGGGCTGGATCGAATCAGCGAGGAATCGAACACGTACCGGATTGTTTTAGCGAGGGAAAAACACGGATTCGTGGATTCTGAACACGCTGTTAACGCGTCGAAGGGAAACACGATTTCCGTGGGATTACGTGCATACGAGTTTCGAGGCTTTCAAAAAATGGAATTTTTTTTTCTCTCCCTCGTAGCGTGGCGATCGCTCTCACCGAAACGCAACGAAATAATTGTCGACAGTTTGAATTGAAAGAGCAGCCCTTCGGTGGATTATGCAGTTTGGTAAATGCGCGGAGACGAGGCTGGGGAAAATGAGGCGAGCTCGGGCGATATTTCGAGAGAGAATACGCGGCAGTCTCGATTTGACGATGATTAAGACCGCAGAACGCATTCACATAGGATTAATCTGACTCGTTAACGCGGCACTGGCTTTGTCGTGCCGCGAAGAGCCACAGAGCTTTCAGGATCTTGGGCCTCCCTCCGCGCCCTTCGTGTCAGTTAGGGCGCATAAACGTATATTCAAACCCTCGGCGGTCCACCCCTTTCTATGGTCCACGACGTGCTGTACATTACAGTATGGAAATGAACTCTGTCGCGCGCGCCACGGTAACCCCTGGAAAATGGCGATGCCCGACCCTCCTTTAGCGTCGCGACGCCTCCTGCACGCTCGACTCCGGCTAGACTTACCCTGGAAATTAGTTATCGACGCGGCGGGACCTTCTTCGCATTAACATTTTTATTCTGTCGTTGCGAATCGCGTCGCGTTTTCGACTCTATGCGAATCTAAGCTGGACGAATGAATTATTGAAGTTTCACTCCGATATTTCAGTCTCAGAACGGATTTTGGACCGACTATTACGTTTAAGTGTCCCTCTCATGGAAAGCCAGTTCATAGGTGCACAAATTATCGCTTAGATAAACATTCTAGCAAACTTTCCAGATATATTCGATTCCACGTTGCCTCTCTATGGGTTTCGAAAGAAATTCTAGCCTTATCTCTCGGGCTCAGGGTAACGTATCGAAATGTCGTTTATCTTCTGTGGCTGGCTGTGTGCTCGAGGCTTATCAGCGATACCGCGAGCCTCTGGCCACGCGTGTTCTCGCATCGATGAGTCAAGCCACTTCCACCCCTGGGATATAGGTTACTCTGGACAATAAGTTATTCTGGGCATAGGCGACTCTATGAACGAGTCATTCCTGAAATGGTTGTGTTAAACATGGGTAGCTGTAGACTGTAGACATGCATGAGCTGTTAAAGTCATAGATCGTTCTAGGCGCAGGTTGAAGTGCAGAAATAGGTAACTCTAGGCACGAGTTATTTCCTGCGAGCTCTACTTACAAATTACTGTAGACACTACTATCGTTTAAGCCAATTTTTATTCTCAACCTCTTTACATTACGCACAGTATAAATTCTGCATACGTTTATACGCAGAACGAGCTATGGATCGTTTATTTTGCCCACGAAGTTAAGTGCCCAATCGCGATAGGCTCCCCTGAGAGAAGCCATCGAGGAATCGATGGTACGATTCGACTCGCGGCACCAGCAACTAATCACGAGCGTAGCAGGTGTGTAGTTAGCAAGATTGTAACGGTACGAGGTTCAGGGTCAATTACTCGACAATGTTCGCGTGAGCTACACTTACCGAGACACGGAATCACGTCGAGGATATCGTCTCCAGGACGAACCTGTGTCGTAGCCATCGATATTAGTCCTCTCGAGCAACTCGAATACTCCTCCTTGATATTCCTGCGCTGCTTGGACAATCTCCCCCTTAATGACCGCGCTAATGACCGTTTCTAGCGATAATCACAGCTCGAATCTCGACCCCAATCACGTTCGTGGCGGTCTATTCGAATGCTTCCGATTCGATTCATCAGATTTTTAATTAAACCCTCTCACTCAATGGCAATTTTTTAGAAAGAAAAGGGCGATCTTTTTTATCACTTTTGCCAGCGATTTGCCCACGAATTCGCAGAGATTTCCGAATTCCTCCATATTTTTGCATATTTACGATTTCCCAGGTAGGAAGTTCGCTAATACTGCACCCTGATAAAGTGCACCGTCGCAGTAATTCTTCCAGCACTTTTCCCCTCCTCGAACCTACGAATATGAAAGTTTTCTACGGCAGCAGAGAATCGTCGGTGCAATATTTCTCGCTTTATTGCCTGCCCTGCACGCACCGGAAGTGCCGATAAGAGGACTCGATGGAAATCGCTGAACCCAACGAGGAACCTTCCTCTTTGCACTCAATGAAAAACGAATTTTTTTACGCTCTGTGTTCTACACGAACCAGCGAATAAAGGATTAATAAGGAAGATCAGATAAAAATGGGGTCCAGCAACTTAAGAAAATACTAAGTGGAAAACTGAATGAAAATGGCCGACCAGAATATTCCATTATTACTGTAAGTTACTGTACATCCTTTTCACCTTTTCCAAGCTGCACATGGGATAGAAGGTCGTAATTAAAAGTAGAGGAATGCTTTCATTATATCGTCCACCGTGTACTTCCGCCTTCCCCTCGCGCCGTTCCTCTCCGCTTGCCTTCGATATCGGACGAGCCACTAGGATCGTGTAATCGTGTCTCGCGTTCTCGAAAAAAAGTAAAACGACACGGTATCTAATTACAAGGTTAAGTCCTTATACATCGCTCGCGTTCTTACGCAACTCCGTCGCAAAAATCGCAGACGGCGAGCTGTGGAGGTCTACCCAAGGCGCGACGTCGTACCAGCTGGTTAGATGTTCGATAAATTGAAGTAGAATAGACCCTCAATGAACAGACAAGCCTCAGATTCAATACTGGGTCTCCCCCTTAATGACAAATTTTTTTATTTTCTATAGGACCTCAATTTAAGTTCTACTATACTTTCATCGCTACCACAGTGAATCATCAAAAACCTAGGTAGACCAAAAGTCAGGAAATTTACTCGATTAATGGAAGTTCTACTGTACCATAAAAAGCACAGTGCTCTAAAAGTTAAAAGGCAGGAAAACTCAAATTTATTTACTCTAACTTCAATTCACTATCGTATCTCCTCACTATTAACTTACCAGTTGTCCCGATTTCGTCACTTTTGCCTTTCTAATAAGAATTCGTAGACGAATCGCCCTCAGCAGCATGTGTTGAAGCTGGCCCCTAGTAACGAATCGCGAGATTATAGCGAGTGAAGGCTGACTTTTGAGGATAAGAATCAGACTTGTTAATTAATGCTAACAAGCATACGGGAGAGCCTATGAATCGTTTGAGATCAGCCTGCGAAGAGGCTCAAAGTTCCCCTGTCCTCTCGAGCGAGCACTGAGAGGAATACATAGTCGGTCGGAGCGTTGCGCCCGAGCAGAGGCTGAATGAGTCAAAGCTACCGTCTGTGGGCTGGGATTGGCGGCTATTTTGGAAGTTTCGGGCCTGGTCGAATGTGTCGTCCGTGTGTCACGCTCGCTCTTGCCTCGGCCGCATTCCCGCTCTCGTTCCAGCGCGGTCCTGAAGCAGTCGTGCGCGTAACAGCCGTGCAACGTCGTTCTCGCGTGAGAAACTTTACGTTGACGCGTTCAATTCCTCTGGACACGGAGCCCTGCAGATTTATTTCACCGTCACCTGCATGCGTTCGCCAGGCTACGAGCCATCAGCGTGTGGGTTACGCGACCAGCGAAGGTTACTCGCCGCGTAGGCTTCGACGAGCGTAGGTTACACGCTGGCCGTGTAGGCAGAGTCCAACATCGATAAATGGGTTTCCATTTGGTGTAGCCTTCGACGAGGGGCTGGATTTTGGGAAATTCGATTCTAGGGAAATGAAACTATTAACTTTGATTATCTCAGATTTTGAAATCTCTCACATTTTCGAATCTCTCAGATTTTCGAATCCTCTAGATTTTCAATTCCTTCAAGCCTCTGAACTCCCCAAATCTCCAGACTTCCCAGGCCTCGAAACACTCACTCGTTATCGGATTTATCTCAACCCACAAGCTGGCAGCGACTCATTAAAAACAGTGCGTCACACGCGAGGAGCACTCGGCTGATTTCTACGCGAGGAGAGCGTCGAACAGGGAAAGGAATTATTCATGGGCTCTATGGCAAAGGAGATAAGCAGTCACATGCTATCATAGACCGTGGGTGGTCGATCAAAGGAAGACTGTCCCGAAACGCACGACACCTCCGCAACAATGGCCCGTCCCCGAGCATTCTCTCTGGGCAGCTACAAACGTTCCTGAAACCCTGTCGCGTCCAGACGGGTCGATGTGGCCGGGCGTCGTCCTCTCGAAATGAAACTGAAACTCGGCAACTTCTCGATCGTTTTCCTGCCGGAAGGGGCCTGTCTTGTTTCTCTTTCTCCTGCCTTTCGACCCTCTCGACTCGACAAAGTCTTTCGTTTCGAAGGAGCGTCACTTCCTTCAACGTTGCCCCGATCCTTTGAAGGACGAGTAGCTCATGGCGAGCTCTGGATATTCCTCTGTTTTTTAGGAAGCCTGTCCGCGTGCAAACGCTCGCAGAGGAATTTTTACTGAGACAGTTGGTCGATAAAGAGGAAAGAACGATGGGCAAACGCTCGAATGGGGAATATATCGATGCATCGTAGATTGCTATTTCGAATTCTGAGAAACTTATGGGGTTCGTATTCGAGCGGAGTTCGTTTATCCTGTACGTGCGCGAGGTCGAAGTGCTATCTAACCACGGAGCAACACAGTCGAAACAATTGTGCAGCTGTATCGCGAGTCGCCACGCGCCCATTCAAATTTCGAATTTCGAAGTCTGTGTTCGCGGCAACTAGGGCGGAAATTCCGATAACTAGGGGTTCCTGGATTGATGCGTTTCGAATTCTTGCTGGAGCTGTCTTTTTCCCTTCGAGGGTTGCGTGCTTGAACTCCGTGCAGCGTTTGATCGATCGGCCGAGGCTCAATTGCGAGGACTCCTGAGCTTGGGCTCGAAAAAACGCGATTCTATTGTAGTATTAGGTATACCTAACACTGTGATTACATTCTATTTTCTTCATTGTTGGAAACATTCTTCTCGTGATTTTCGAGGTTCGTTTGGGAGACTAAGAACGTTCCACGAGATTAATCAGGGATCAATTTACAGAGGAGATGATCAGTTAATAGAGTGTCATTTTGAGATAGAAGCAAACGTCCCGTTTGAAGAGTAATAATGTCTCCTACTTGAAGCCATGGAAAATTCAGTGGCAAAGTAAAAGCGGAATCGGTGGCGGTCTTTGTCGGGATTCATCGGGATTTGGCGTTCCCTCGTTCGCAAGATTTATGCAAATTTCCCTTCCCTGGAGCTTTCTCCGAGGTATTTCTGATGACTTGGTTGATATCGTCGGGTCGTTGAAAATCTCAAGAATTAACGCCGCCTCCCTGCCTCTCTTGTTTATGTGCTCGCGCCGCTGTTGAAACGTATCGAGATCTGTTATGTAAGGGAAACAATGGGAAATCGTCGGGAGAGGAAAGGAACAATGCGACTCGGTTGAAAAAAGGTCTGCCTTCGACGACGATCGCGTTCGAAGTTTGACAGTGATCGATCGTGCGATACGGAGTCTTTCGAAGCGCCTTCCTTCGATACCTTTCATCCATAAATCATACTCGAGTATTATTATGCAATTTCTTGTACGGTTGTTTACACTATTTGACGAAGGAATCGTTTTGCAGGTACAAACAGTTTTGTGAGGAATAATTGGAGGAATAAAAGATTAGAAGAATGGCTAGTCAATAAAATTTCGTCTCGCCTCGCAACTTCCTCGAGTCTGTAGAAAGTGAAAGGACAATAGATCAATTTATCTGTGATCTCCTTTCAATCATCTCGCGATCTTCCCTTTTTCAGTAGAGACAAGATTTTCCAAACCTCCATCGTTATCCCCCTGTTATTACGTTTTATTAAACGACTTAACTGGGAGCAGGATGCCGTCGTCTAATTATTGCCAACGTCGATCAGGGGTCACTAATGGCTGCAATCGATCCCGCTAGGGAAATGCGGTTTGATTATGACGGACTAATTGCTCGATGCCAAAAGGGTCAGCAACAGTGAACATTTCGCTAACTTTCTACTTTTCTTTCTGTTTCAGGTAAGCATGGACCTTCCGATATCGCTAGCAAGCTTCTATCTCCAGATTCCAGGTAACTTCAACGTTAGCACTATGTCAGTCTCACGCCAGTCGCTGAAAGAAACGCGGCAGCACGTAATTTATGAGTGATCATTGAAATGGAACAGCTGCTGGCTGTGGTCGAGCTTCATTCAAGTGTGGTGTCGCGTTACGCTGAATTTTCTGTTAATTTTCCGAGCGTGGCATTACGTAGACTCATTGTGGTGAGCAATTGTTCCGACGTAGATACTACTCGCTTCGCAGCCCATTTTCGCGCAAAAATTTCCTCGCGAACTTCCGCCTCATAAATTACGGGGATCCGTTTGTAACTTGAATTTTTCGTGGACATTTTCTGCGCGTTTCCCTTCCATGCCGTCGCATTTTCCACCCCAAAATCGATCTCCACTCGTGAACTTCCTTCTTTTTTCGGGGGGCTGAGGGGTACCAGAGCGTAGCATGGAAAAAGGAACGAATGAACCGTGCCAATCGCGAATCTGCAGGAATCTCTGATTCGCGGAACTTCTTTTCCAATTTCCCTACGAGCACGTAAACATAATCTCCCAGAATTCTCGCGAAATTTCATTTTCCCATTTGCTGGCGAGGAGAGAGTACGTTAACATTCGATCGCGCGTAGTAAAGTTTGTGGAATCTCAGCCATTCTCGTGGCTGCCTTTTTACGTTCTCGTCGATTACGGATATTATGGAAACGCGTACTCAAGATCCAACTTACTCGTTGGCATAGCACAGACTAGAGATAACGAAGCAAAGCGAGTCTCTTTTAAATTAAATTAAAAATCATCATTCGCTAATATCTAATTTTATATAGACTCTATGATAGCGTTAAAAAAAGGCTGTCTTAGAATATGATTCAGAGTATTAACATTTCTGGAAATACTGATATTCTTAGGTTCTAAGGTATTTTGGAAAATTCTCCATTTTCAAGAAAATTTTGACCCAGCTCGACTCGACATTTTCAGGTTTTCATAAATTTCCACTAATTTTCAATGGCGCAATTTCCTCGAGTGGATCGCGGGTCGCGGTCGAACAAGGCGGGAAAAGAATCGAGATATCGAGGGGTGACGCGATCGAACGGAGGGTTCTTTCAGGCGCGCATGTCGTTTCTGCCTAAATGGGGTGTCCTTGTCGTCATGGTAACCTTTATGGGGAGGGAGAGGGTGCGATGGCTGGAAACAGGAGGGCGAGAGACAGAGAGGAAGAGCGCGTATGGATGGACCATCCTGGTTGTCGTCATCATCATTTGTCATCGCTTGGGAAGGACGAAATTCGGCTCGAGGCCGTGTCTGGCATTTTGCGCGAGACGTTTTTCATTGTCCCCCATCCACTATATCTTCCCATCTTTCGCGTCCTTTTTCTCATCGCGTCTCGTTTCGGCTGCGTTTATCTTGCGTTTGGCCGAGTGAGTTGCTTCGTTTAAGATGGTCTTCGAAACGTGGGGAAAGGAAACGAGGATAGCTTCATTCTTTCATCGATGCCCATTTATGGACCTTATGATTTAGGGTAGATGAAGGGGGGATCACTTGGCGAGAGAGAATGAAGCATTCGATGGAGAACCGTGGAATATTTATCGGTGATCTGTGTTTATGGGTCAAACAAAATCCCCGAATTTTGTGTGGCGTCTCGTCAAGGGAAACGCGCTTGGAATTCGGGCCAAATAACGCGGTGACATTTTCCACGTGCCTGTTTTTTCGCGACCCTCTTCCGGCCTGCTCCTTTGTCTCCTTACCGAGCTTTTATCTCGATCGAGAACGGGCGCTTGCTCGCCTCCATTCGCTAGGAAAAATATCGCTTTCCTCGTTTCCTTTCGCACACGCCGCCGCTGATGAATCGCAACAGGTGCAAAAATTGGAAGAGTCGATTGGAAACGTTTCATTCACTTTAGAGAATTAGTGGAGAGTCAATTATCTTTCTTTCTATTAAATATTCAAATTTCTAGAATTTTCTCCATGCCTAAGTGAACCGCCAGCACAAATTTCAATGACCCTTAGCCTAGTAAAATGAATTCTAATGATATTCAAGCCATAACAATTCAGATTCCCATGAATCCTACGCTTCCCATGCATTCAATCGCCATCAAATTTAATAACACAATTAGCTATCCCCATTTCTTTATTTAGATCCAGTCGTGAAAAGAATCTCAAGGCAGGTCTGTTTCATAAATATTCGATTAACTCCACGCTTTAGCGAAAAATCAATCCCAACAAGAATTCAGTTTCCCACAAATATTAAGAAACTCCACATATTAAATTACTCTCGGAGATTATTGCTTCAATTATCTTCAATTATGTTTCCATTGAGATTTCAATAACGAGAATTCTCCGAGATAATGTTCACAATCAACAGAGAGTCGACTTGTCGTTGAAAATTATCAATCCCAGATTTCCATTCGCGAGCCAGAATCAATAAATTGTATTTCGATTCTATCTTCGCTGTCTGGCAGAATGTTCGTCAGCCAAACTGCAAATCCACAGCCGATATCTCCGAGATATCGACCCGCAGACAGCGTCAAGATATCTCGAATTCGTCTGACCGCCAGTTGGACCGTGGACAATCGATAACCGAAGCCGACGTTAATCTTCCCCGATAATTAGGTGGCGCAGTGTTTCTCCGATATTGACTCGCAGACGCCTCAATAGTTTACCATGCATTCACAGATCGTTGTATTCATTGCCCTCTCGAGGATCTCATCGCTCACCCCCCACTAAAATAACAACATTTGATCCTCCTGTAAGGGAACGAAACTACAAAGAATCTCCAATTGTTTTTCCCAATGTTCCAAATCGTTCCACAGAGTGTCGCAATTAATTCCCGTGTTAATCACTTTCAAAGACCTTCCTCCCTTATCGCAAAAGGATTTACCTTCAGGAGCAACGGGAGGGGGCAAGTTGGAGTGTAATTCCATTAGCCACTACGAGGGGAGAACGAGGCTAGGCGAGTAAAAGGGCGCGAAGTCGACGGTTCCAGTCGATGGATCGAAGTGGAGCGAGATGAGGCGCGAGGGGGAGGCAGCTGGAAAAAGGAGCAAACGTCGAAAGAGCGTGGGTGGTGGGGACAGAAGAAGGGAGGCAAAAGTGGCGGCGATTCCGCGTTGTAAAGTGGGTCGACTAATTACGAGGTGAGGATCGAAGCGCGCGCCTTTGTCGGCAAGGGCAGAGAGCGAGAAGAAAAGGGGCGAAGGGGACGAACGAGGATCGTAAGCGAGAGCAGAGCTCGTCCGGCGCGAAGCTGCCGACGTCGATCTCCTTTTTTCTCGCCTTTTACTGTTTTCTTCCTGGAAACGTTTCCGTGGCTGCTCCCTCGACCCTCGCTTGCGACAGACCTCTCATAGCCGCGCCTCCGAGCTGCGAGCTCCAAACACCCGCAATCGATAGCCGCGCCGAGACTGTTCGAGGCGAACGCTCTAAGTCTAGATCCCTTGGAAAATCTCGAGGTGTTCTTAGGGGCCTCAAAATGGCAGGGATTTCGCGAATTTTGAGCCAAGGGAGTTTGGAGGTCTAGGTAGTTGCCTAAAATTCTCGAATTGTTAAAAAGTTAGAAATCTACTATATACAGTAGTATAGAATACCTAACCCAGATCTATAAGTAAGCAGTGTAGACTTGAAATCGATTAATTGCAAGTTCCCCTATAGGAGCCATAGTTCACTTACGGGGGGAAAGTGGAGATGGTTTTCTACTCTAAAAAATGTTTCTAGCACACAACTCTATCGCTCCAAATAATTCAGAGTCATATCAAATTAGCGACGATCTAACAACAAGTCCGTGAGTCATTCTAGCTCGTTTTTCCCCTTTCTCTATGTCCCCAAGTTTCCCCTCGCTTTTCGTCAGGCATCGTTCTTGCTCCCCACTTTTTCCTCGCAGCGCGGCATGTGGTGCAACGACACTGCACCGTTCCCCATGGGACTTGCCCGTCCCCTGGCCCTTTCGCCCCTCTGTCGACCGATGCATTATGTAGCACAGGCGGCGTGCACGCGTGTGTGCATCGCTCGCCGAGCCGCGACGCAGGACATGCTAATTGCACGGTGGTCAATACACGCGTGGATGCGTTGGTGCGGGCGATGACGCGTTTCCACGGTGTATGGAACCGATATCGCATCCCGACTCGTCCATGGATCGATGCGTATCGATAGGCGGCGGCAATCGACACGCCGCTGGAGGGTTGTTTTCGCTTTTCCCGAGCCCAGGGCGCAGCGATGGTCCTTTGTCGCGTCGCTGGAATTTTTCACGGTTTTATTAGCATCTCCTCGTTTCGCGATTCGATCAATTCCTCTGCCAGCGATTCGTCGATCGTGTTGCGTTTCGATGACATTTGCCTGCAGAGAGATTGTTAGCGGGAAATGGGGCAAAGGTCGACGCAATTTTGAGAGTAACAGAGGGGCGAATATATCGGCTAGATGATCGGGCACAAAAAACGTGGCACGCGTTCGAAATTCGTAATCCGGAAGCGTTTTATCCGTCGCGTACACCGACTCGCAAAAAAAGTCCGCGTTTTCGCGACTTCTGCCGCGGTCGGCGTACCGTAACTGATTTATACGCTGTAACGCACCACCCTCTCTCTCTCTCTGTCTCTCTCTCGGTGCCCGACTGCTGTAGCGTGCTTTTTATTCACTTTTAGCGGCGCTGAAATGGAACACCGAACGATCTTGTTGGTTTAGCCGTCATTGCACCGTCGCGTAACTGACGCTGCGCTTCGTTAACAATATCGTTCCCCCTACCACCTACGGTTCGGTGGGCTTTTGGACCGATCCGATCGACTAGCGTTTTGCCACCTTTCTTTCGGAGCGAATATGCCAGCTGTGGATGCATAGGAATATATACCCTTGATAGCAGAGAAGTGGTTCCAGAGAAAGAGAGGGGTAATTGAGACGGAAACAAGAGAAGAGCAGTGGCTTCTAAAATTAACAAATTTTCAAATATTCAAATTTTCAAATATTCAAATATTCAAATATTCAAATTTTCAAATATTCAAATTTTCGAATCTTGAAATCTTCAAATATTCAGTCATTTAAATTCTCAAAAACCTCGGCAGCTCGAAAGTTACAGATTCGGGAAAGGTGCAGGCACAGCAGTCCTCGCGCGGGAATTAGAACGCGGGAGTAGAAGAATGCCGCGAGGAAACCGAGAAAAAGACGTGGCCGTGCCGCATGCCGACGGAATCGCATAACTGCATTAATCTGCTGGTTCCCAGCGGGCTTCGGATTTACGTTTACGTCACCGCTGATGCTCTGGTTACGTCCAGCCGACGTGACAACGTGATCTCAAAGTCGGTTACTCGTGCCAGACCGAGGAAAGTGGGTCCTCCCATTACAGTTGACCCCATAGTAGCCACATCGGTCCCAAACATTCTGAACAGCCGCTAAAGGAAACTTGGAAGTTAGTTACTCAATTTTTTTTAAGCTCGTTTTCTTTTCGAGCGTTTCATATTTAGCGAGAAGCGTTTGATGGAACGAGAACGTCGCAGGAACGAAAAAAGTAATCAGTCAGCCGGCAGATTATGGCTCGTTAAAATGGAACAGACTAATTAAGAGAGATAGAGAGAGATGCGGGCGCGCACAATGTTGTTGTAATTATTTATAACGGCCTAGATATCGTTAATTGTTTCTGGGACGAGAACGGGCTATTTTTCGCTTTCCTCGTATTCGTTCGCTCCGCTCGCCCCTAATTACTCGCGCATTCGACCACGCAACTCACGTGCCTTTTACTCGCGAATATTCGGCCAGAGGAGTCGCCTAACGTAATCGCTCTCTCCAAAGTAGGAAATTAGCAAATTCACAGCAAACTAACCCCTAGGTCATCAGTTTCAAAGGCGAATAAAATTTCATTAGAGGAAGCTCGCGAGCCATTTTTCCAAAGAGGGTCGACTAAATTTCTCTGCGATTTCGCAAACAGTCCCGCGGTTGCCAAGAGGCCCACAAAAGTGGAGCACACGAAATCGTCGAGTTTCCAGCGCGACAGACCGCACCTGCTATCCTTTGCTCGTGGTTGCGCGATTTGAGAAAGTAAATGGGTAGAGAGGGAATTGAAGGGCCATTTGTCATCGAGTCCTTCCTCTTGGAAGGCAAAACACTTCCGTGAGAGACCTTTTCCCTTGGAGATGAGGAGAGGAGAGTTTCAGGATCCATAGAAATTTTCTAGTATGTGGGTTAATTGGTTTTTGCGTCGCAGCAATTTACGTCAGTACCCGATCGATCGAAATTCTATTGGAGTCTGTCGGCCGTCGTTCAATCAGGTCTCCTCGAGGTCTGAGGCTACATTCTCGACGGAGTCGTTCGTCACGACGCTCCAGAATGTCTAATCGGAAGTCCCGTTCGGGAGAGCTCGCTCTTCCTTCGCTGTTTCCTTTCTCCCTTTTCGACAGTCCTGTGGCCACAAATCAGGATCAAGGTGTCTTCTTAAGCAGCGAACTCTTCGCTTTCTATGCGAGCTGGAACGCCTACGAAATAGAATATTTATTTGGCGATTCGTCGAACCTTGCCTTAGTAGAACAGAGTATTTCCGCTGCGGTAACGACTTGCAAACGAGGGAATAAAAATTCAATGGAAACCGTGGAACTAGGAAGCCAGGGGGCTCTTGGTTTCCTCGAATACTTCCTTTGCTTTAATATTGCAGCATTCCTTGAAAACGTAGGATACATCTGAAACTGGCTGCCAGGAGAATAGGTTACTTCTCTCCTGATTTATTAAGCCTGATGACTAGGAAATCAGGGAACAGTGTCTTAACTACCCTAAGATTTGAGTATTAAGAGTACCCATGATTAATCAATTACTTCAATAAAACGACCCTAGTATTTTATATAGATATCCCCTGTTCAAGAAGGCATTTGAAATTTCACCCCCTGCAGCAACAAAATTCCTAGTATGTCGACTTCATATAGTTTCCTCGGTGAATAGCGAAGTCGAGGAAAGTTGAGCCGAGACGGAGCTCATGGTTGATCGAATCCCCTTCGCTGAGTAAATCAGTGCCGTATTTGGCGCAGAGAGATTATTGCGTCGATACGATTTACAAGGATGCAAAGTCGTTTATTGGCGAACAATCTCCTCGCTGTCGGTAATGGGCCCCGCTCGGAGCTAATGTTGCCGCTAGCAACATTATCATAGCATTACCGGTGGGTTTCTTATTGCCGTCGCCGTAACTGCCATCGTGGACGTCGTTAGAGCTGTCCTCGTCAGCGGCACCGTAAATCCCAGTCTCGCGAAGGATCCTCTCGCCCACGTGGATCCACGTGCATCGACCAGCTATTTCGTCCCACTTGAAACGCTTCGTTCGACGAACCGAGGCGCTACCGAGGCCGTCAATATAGTGGCTGATGAGCAATCGATGCATTTTCGTCTGTCCTTAGTCCCCCGTCGGTCCACCATCGATTTTCCAGCGTTTAACTCCTCCAGTCGAATTATCGGGTGAAATTAAACAGAAGCGAGCGTCGATTGTCAACTGTCTCCCTCGTCGGCCAATATTTTCGCTCTTTTTCAATTTCCCCGGGCTGCTGGCCTCGTCATATGCACGAGCCTGAGGAAGGGCGACGGGGGTGGGCTGATAACGGAATTAAAAAATTTTCGAACGAGCCGCGCCGATTTATTTCCGATTCAGCGAATCGTTTTCCGCGGTTTTCGAAAAATCGACGCGACCCTGCTCGTCCCCGACGATAGTCGAGTTATTAATAGGAACATCGTTCCTGAATGGCTATCCATCGACGTGTTACGAGCATACGCGGCCGTACGTCAAACGATAACGGGCGAAAAATACGCGCGACGCGGCCCCCCTCGCGAGCGAGTCGCGCGACCATCGAAACTCCCATCGGCCGTTTGGCAAATTGTTATTCCAACACGGTGAACCGAACTGTGGATTTTTCTCGGTCGCTCCTATACACCGATGGGCTTCGAAATTTCTGTTTTGTGGCGGGACAGAACAATCGCTGGGGGGATCATGAGCGCGGGGACGTTCAGCTGAAATCGAACGAGACTTCACAGAAAACCAATTTCAAATTCTTCTGGGCTCTGGAGCCCTCCAGGGGATCTCGCATTTATGCTGGGAGGTTTGGTAAATCCATCTGGAACCCTGAAGATACTTTACTCTTCACGTAAATAGAGAATTCTGTGCCATAGAAGCACTTTATAAATGGAAATGAAAATCGTATTACAGTAGTGATTATGCAGTAATTGAACTTCGTGTCCCAAAGATCGGAGCTCTTGGTTGTTAGGAATAAAGAGATTATCGGAGTTAATAGAAACATTTGATCCTCCCAGATTCAAAGCGACTAGCCAGGGATGAAAAGAATCGATTGCTGCTCTTTTTGCTCCTCGGCGCTAAACCAAGGGGTAAACGGAACGCAGGAATTAACCTGGCCGAGCCACCCCCGATCGATCGACCCTTTTACCGGCGCCGCTCGCAGAAACTTATTACGTCGCGAGGAGAATTGGCAAAGTTTCTCCCCCGCGATCCTGCTTGTCCAGGTCGCCGAGGGCTCGTCCTTTGTCCGGCCTCCCTCGCCCTTAGCCCAATATCGAGCGACAGCCCCTTTCTCCCAGGATCCGCTTGACCACATAAACACCCTTGGCGTAATCGCCTCTCTCTATCTTTCCCTCTCTTGGGCAACACTTACGAGCCCTTCTCAGGGCCACCCTTAGCAAGGTGGTTCTCCCGAACCTCTTAAGGATTCCACGAAAACGGGGGTGTCCTAGGGCTATCCCCTTGATTAAACGCGTTTAACGCGAAGCTGCCTGAGCTAGGTACGGTTTTAGGTCGCCAGACTTCACCTGCCTCGCAATTACTAGCTGACCATTTGCTACAGATATTTCTATCGTCCATTCTGACCGAGTGGTAGCCTCCAGGATGGCTGCAGAGTCTAAGAAACCCCTCTGGACTCTTCTTCTCGCCCCGACGATTCGCGAAAGCGATTTCTCTGTTCCCCTTTTTTGCGAACTAACGACAAATTGCCAGCAAAGACAAAATATATTGGGCACGTCGAGAGGCCGCTGCAGACACGGGAGAAGGGTCGCTCGATCACTCTACTCGTGCCCAACAAAGCGAGAGCCCGTGTGTGTTCGCCAGACGCTGGACTTCGCTTCGACGCTCCACCCCCGAAATGTCTGACTGACCGTAGGACGAATGGTTTCATTACTTCTTTGGTCAGACCGTCTGCTCGGCTTCTGTAGAACTCTCTTCAGACGCTATAAATCGCTCAGCTTTGGGGATGGTCTACTGCCACTCTGACTTTTATTCTGAGGAAGCCCTGGGTTCAGTGAAACGTGAAAATCGAGCGTGGCATTAGTTGTGCCGCTAATTATGAAAGTTGTCCAAGTAAAGAATCTGAAGAAGTTAAATTTATTACTCATCTTGTAATGTAAAGTGAAGCAAGACTAGATGAACGATCAATTTTATTCTTTCAGATTTTTTATTTAGACCAGTTTCAATATTATCGACATAATTATTAGGTATCATTAGAAAATGACTCATTCCACGGATAATTGTAAGTCTTCTCATAAAGGCTAACTGGGTCCAGGTATACATCTGTGCTAAGAGGATTCCAGTGATCAAACACATCGGGACACGTTCAATCTAGCTCGAGCATCTTGTCTCAACTGTCCTCCAGAGCGTTCCACAGTCGAATGTTATCGACAGCTCGAAAGGACAACGCACTTGACTGTTAGACGACCCGTAGTCTCTAACCTGTCGGATTCCTCCTAGAGGACGACTGAACGAGAGCGCCCATTGATCTTGGGAAGGTAGTCTTGGGTTATTGCGATCAGAACGAATCGAATTTTCAATCACATTTTCTGGACTTCTCTGCCTCAGAGTTGTTCTCGAAACGAAAGGATTTCTATCATCGCTAACAGTCCAGAAACCGAAGCGTGTGTCTACTTGTTAGGGGTCAGGATTGATCGACGACAGTCGCTGGCGGCGCAACATCGTCCAGGCTGTGTTTCACAGCCGTTCGACCATCGATCCGCACGATGTACCGATTGACGTGCGCAAACACTCCGTGCACGCATATTTTATGCCTGTAACACGTGCATCGTGTCAGGTCACGTTTTTGTCCCGAAGCATCGTGTGCTGGGATCGATCTAGAGGCAAGAGAAATGGAATCGTACAGGTACTATAATAGCTCCTCAAAAGCAAAACACGAAGGATCATTTCGCCTCATTTTTCACTGGCCAAGTTCCATTGGAACACGCATTCGACGAAGTCCGCAGTAACAAAGTTCAGATGGGAATTTCGCCAATCCCCGATCGGTCGAGATTGAAAGGCGTCTCTAATTAGGGACAGATCGATGTTTGAACAATAGGGGAAAGTGGAGTGAGCGAAGGCCATCGAAGTTTGGGGAACTCTTTGCGTTTCTTCAGCGAAATTTAATTGCCGAAAACAGCTGGAAATCGTCGGGATATTTTCTCCTAAATATAATAAAGTTCGAGAAGAGAGTTTGCTCGAGCGAACAATTGACGTTCAAGTTTCCAGGTTCGATTGCTTCCCGATACCCTCGAGAAAGCATCGAAATGATCGTCGAGCTGAAAGAGAGTTCTGGAATCGCGCAGTGGACCAAACCGAAGACTCCCGACAACAGGATATGGTTTTCTTCCTTCCAGAGTTCACTCATAAATCATCGTCGGGTTTGTCGAGCTGACAAGTTTGTACAAGCCTTATATGCGCCGCGGCCTTGTTTATCGTCTGTATATGCCCAGTGCAAACTCGCCCCCTTTGGATGTGCGAGCAACCCCCGGGCGACCCGACGTATTCACTGCAAACCGACAACCCCCTGGCTTCGTCGTGGCCGTTACGCTGCCTAATGGCAGCGACGCTGATGTCCTCTCGTTGTGTTGCAGTTTCCACGACCGTATCGCATGTGTAACCATTAATTGGAACCTTTATACGAACGATTGATATGTGATCTGCGAGCTGCCCCCTCCAGCCTCTATGATCCGCCGATTATCGACGCGTTTGGGGCGGAATAATTGGGCAGGGAAAGGGATCGCTGCATTCGATGACCGATTCGAAATCGTGTTACAGAGGAAATTGGATGTTTTTCCATTGGGATTAGTGGGCTTGATTAGGAGCACCAGCTCTTGTGAAAGGAGGAATGACAGAAGATAAACGGTGACGTAATAATATCTAATGGTGTTCTGTATCAGAAACGTTCAATCATCCTAAGTCCTAAAGAATACTTTGGGTTTAGCACTGATGGATTCTTAGTACCATATCTTGTAGTCTATAGATCAGTTTTATTAATTTTCTCTATGACTACACTTGCGTCAAGATCGCTCTTAACTGTTCAAAGAAGCGTAAAGAAGATGGAGCTTGAAATCTCGTCTGGCGCAGAATTGAAAGAGATTCATAATAGCGTATATACATATCAGAGTCCTCTTCTATCCATTAGGGGTCTCAAAACCCACTTACATTAACCTCACACGAATTGCCCCCCACCACGCAGGTTTACTTTCCGTTCCTCGACAGCTGAAGTCGTCAGGCTGGCCACGTCTGTTCTATACAATTCCGTTTCCACTTCCAAGGAGAACGTGCTCCACTTTTCCACGGCCCTCCCTAGTAGAAGGAGACGAGCGTCGCTGGAGCACGTTAGAATAATGTTTCCCTGTGAGACGCCTTCACGATTCGTCCTCTCCGAATCATTGTGGCGCGAAGACAAAGATCTGGTCTCTGGAACCGGAGACCTGTTCCACCACGGGCAACTGGGAGACCTTCGTTCCTCCAGGCTGGCGGTGCCAGGTCCGGTCGAAACGAGGCAGTCCGCTGCCACGAGACGAAGGAGAAATTCTTGTCGAAGGAGAGGGGGCCTGACGGGATATTCTCGTATTTTTTAACGTCCCAGCTGCTCTCGCAGCCTCCTTCCTCTCTCTTTCTCTTTTTCTGCATCTCTCGGCTACAGAGAGGAACCTTCGAGCAGCATTGTTCTGAAGTTATCCTACCGGTGATTTCACAATTCTGGAGGCGATTGTTGGCTAGCGTGTCGTTCAAACGAAAATCGCCTAGCTCCGAAGTGCACGAGGACACTCGCGCGTGCAGGCTCGCGGAGCGGGGAAGCACGTGCGTGGTGAAGAGACACGCACACGGCTCGTCGCGAGTCTCCGAGGCTAAACGGAACGACCTGTTGCGTGGATTTTTAGTGCTTTCCAGCGAGCCTTGCTTCGTGGCTGCGAGCCACGGTTTTTCTGATCGTCGACTCGTTTTGGATGGGGAACACTGCTCGATGCTATCAGAGATCTGCCGAGGAAAAAATATTCTAAGGAGATTGCGTGAGAATTGAATTCCTTGGATCGAAGGAAATCGAAAGCTCCTTGGGGGAAGGACTGAAACAAGTCTCGTCGTTTAGAAATCATTTCTAAAATTGCCTGCATCCTCTATAGGTTATAGAAGAGTGAACGTGCTAATCTTCCAAGTACACGTGATCAGATCAGCCATTTACTATGCCTCGCGTGTCATCGCCAAGTAAAGCGCTGGAACTACAACAGAGAACTTGCAAGAGTATTTTCCAAAATACACGTTGAACGAAGAACGATAAAAGAATTCGCAGATATTCTTGGAATATCAAGTACAGCGTCGTTGCTCCAGTTTCCAGGATTCTGTGCTTGCCGAAGTGCGAGGAACTTCCCTCGTACGCGAAAAAGGAAGAACGAATCAATGAAGGAGTCTGTGGCAGAACTCAACGACGATTCATGTAGGAACTGGTGGAAATTCTTCGTCGACGATTGAACGAAGTTTCCTCGTGGAAAAGGGGCGGGCACGAGGCTCATTAGTCGCACGAAACTATCCCTCCCTTACTTTCCGAAGTTACGATCGGCGGGGAGGCAAACGGGAGTATCGAAGACGGGCCTTAAACTCACTTTATGGAAGTAAGCGAGATTCCTACGGTGTACTCGAACTTTTTAGTGCCTCGCTTTTACGGTTCTCCCCTCCCCCCTCACCCCCATCCAATTTTCTTTCTTCTCTCTGTTCGTTTTCTTTATTCACTCCACCTCTGCCTCTAGGAAAACGATTTTATAGAAAGAAAACAAATTTGGGAAAAGAATTTCTAGTTCCCTTTGCAAGAACGAGTTAGGGGTATATTTTTATTCAAGAACAAGTGAAAATTAAAATTATGAACTTCCATTTCATATCGTGGACTTGAGCTATGTTATATTTTACTTTTTGAGGAAAGAGATCTTACAGTATAACTTTTAGCCACAAGTAATTATAGCGCACTTAGCTAGCCCCTCTTTGCTTTGCAAATTTGTCGCTCACTGAAGAGGACTCTTATCAAACCAGAAGAAAACAGCCAAGGAAGAGGCACGAACCTGAAGAATTCGTTAGAATTCCATTTGCTCGATTGCGTGTTCCAAGACCACCTGATTGTCCCTGCGAAAATATTCAAATGTGATCTTACTACCCTTCGCAGTGACGTTGGTTGAGCAGACTATGTACGAAGTCCCTAGGGTTGGGGTTTAATTACTGGAAAAAAAATGAATTTCGACGATTACCCCTTTGATCGTTGATACATTCGACGAGGAGCCACTCCGAGTTCCTTGTTCTTAGGGCAAGTTTCGAATGTACTTTGATCGGTGGAGAGCCGCGATGTACTCGAGGGTCCTCTCTCTCTCTCTCTCTATCTCGTTATTTCAACATCGTTTCAATGACTTGCCGCCGAGATGAAAAAGAACGAGAAGCAAAGACGAAGTCGCGATCTAATTAAGACGACCCTCGCGATTTTCGAGATCGCTCGTTAATTCTCGCTTTCGAGAACCTGGCTACTTTCGGGTCGGATTAAAGCGAGTCTCCACCCTGTCCCTTTGATCAGTCTTCAAACGTGACTGGACGAAACAAGTGGGCGCGTTTATCGAGGCGTCTCGACGTTTTGGGGATCGTTCGATGGAAAATGCAATCGCAAACGTTGCAGAAAAAAGAGGATTTATTGAGGAACACGCCGAGGGACACTTTGTTCTCTATCAACCCTCGCGAATAAAAAACCTCCCATTGAACAACAGCGAGCATACGGACACTCGTCGCAATCCCTAACACGTTTGTTAAAATAAAGAAAAAAACGGAGAGGGTGTGCTATGGTCGAAACGCTGATAAAGAGGATTCGGCGCGCGAACGGATAATTGCGAAAATATAATGAAAGTGGATTAACGACGGCCTGGCTCGATGCACCCCGCTGCATCCACGATTGCAGCTGTTCCAGCGCAGATGGCCAGGATCCTCCGTGTCCCCCACGACACGTTCACATGTGCACGCTGCAACTGCGTATCCAACCTTATTATAAGTGGCCTTTCACATAGGGACGCGTCGACTTTGAAAGGAATCAGCACGCACTATCATCGCAGCGTACACGTGCACCCTGCTCGGTATTGTTATTTTGCTTCCTGTGCTCCCTTCGACTAGCAATTATACCTATCCCTGTGATAGTACATCGCTTGCATACTATATTCCATTGGCCTGAAGTTTGGGAGTCTAAGTTGGTTTAAGTTTCACGTGGCCTAGGGTTAGAGTGTTCAGAGGTGTGAAGGAATTAGGTTTACGCTGCTCTAAGGCTAGGAACGTCTTAAGCTGCCTCTGTGTAGCTGAACATTCGTATTACACCGAATAAGTTTCTTTAACTTGTTTAATGCATCTACCCAAGTTGTCAGATAAATACAACTTCGGTATATAATCCATCATGTCACACACCGTAGACGCGGCTTCAGTCTCGCATAGTTCAGAGTTAGCGTTCAGGGCAGAACCCAGCATAACCTGGAACTCCGTTTAATTCGAGTGTAGATCGAGCTAGACCCACTATAGACCAGCTTAGCATAGTTCAGCTCAGCCTAATCTAGGCTTATTGTTAACCCAATGCACGTTCACCATAGCTCCAGCGCAATCTACACCTCCAGTATCGTAGATCTGCGTTAACCCAGGCTTTAGAGCGAACTGGACCCAGCCCAATCCTGATCGACCACACCGTGGGAGTAGAATCTCCCAGAAAACGAATCTCTATAAAGCGCGCAAGTTTCGAGCAACCTTCGCCCCAATCAACCTCCCCACCGTTTATTATCCCACTCGCTTTTCCAAGTCCCACCCTTCTTTTCCCACTGGCTGTCGCGATTTATCGTACCCCCAGCTCGCGTGTCGCGTCGTGTATAAGACACACGAGCCTGGACACGCCGAGCAGCGGGGCCAGGGCAGCCAGGAGGAACTTAGCACGCAATATGGCACACGTACGCACAATACCGCAGCGTATCACGCACACCACGTACCGTTCAGCCGATATTACGGGTCGAGCGCGATGAAACGCTCCGAGGCGAGCTGGATAGTCGACTGAACGTGTAACAACAGCTCCCAGAGTTTAATCTGCCTGCGGTTTCTACCAGGATTTCAACTTTTCGCGCGCTCGACCTGACAGCTTTAAAATCGTTTCAACCTTTTAGCTGCTTATCGTGTCGGGGATTATGCTCGCTCAAATCGTTTCAATTCAGAGATTTCATTATTTTGAAAGTCGTGGGGAGGCTCTTGGCTGTATATTGTGACCTTTTGGAAGAGATTTCCAAGTGGTATTTATCGGTGTGCCATTTGACTCCTCGAGGCAAAGGGTAAGGAAATTTTTGGTGAAGGAACGCTTGCCAGATCAGTACAAGTCCAAAAGTGGCTATTTTGAAATAGTCTCGAAATTGGAAACACAGAGAACAAGTGACTTGCAATAAAAAGGATGCAATAAACAGCTGACTACAATTTCACAACAAGCTGTTCGCAGTTTGCTAAGCAGCGTGGAGAAAAACGCGAGATGCAAAGCAGGGATAAGTATATCGTAACGGGAGCATGGTCGCGAGCTTCATGTAGGAGCTTATACATATCGCGTATGCGAATCGACAAAGGGGAAGACGCGGTTCTTGGCCAGACAAAAGCGTCTAGACGACCGACGGAATTAAAGCTGTGGCCGAGCCTCTGGCTCTGAACTCTCCTCGTCCTCTCTCTCCCTCGCTCCGCGTGGAAGAAAAGGTACAGCGAACTCAAACAATTCGTCGAGCACGAGAAACTTGCCCCCACTGAAGGCCGATCACGTGCTGCGCAATATGAATGCGCGGGAACGTTTGATGCGGTGGATCGAACCGTATGCAGTCGCTTTCGTTTCGAATTTTTTCAATTCTCTATGATTTTTTTATTCCATTTTTCTGACTCTCAGTCTTGCTATTCTGTGACTGAAGATACTTCGAAATACATAGGAATGTTTACGAATATTCGCCTCGAGGTCCCCTAATTTAGGCGAGAGTAAACTGTGCCTCATTGAACCAGTGTGCTCGTCGAAGCAATTACACAGGAAAATAGTAGAAGGTCGTAAAAAGCAGGAATCCCAAGCGTATTACACACGTTCGATTTAATAACCTCGTCGCGAACTCGTGGATAAATTTACCAGAGGAATTCTCGCGTGCCTTCCGAGCACCGTTGCACTTTCGTGCGGACCGTTTATCGATCTTATCTCATAAATAGAAATATCGCGCTGGAATTAATAGGTTTCAGAAGCTTGGACGCTGCACGGTCGACCGAAAACTCTTCTCCTTTCTACTATCTCCAGCAGTCTTCCAAACGAACTCAGTCGAAGCGATTCATCCTCTTGGAGGAAAGCTAGAGAGAGAGAGAGAGAAAGGTCGCGAAGAGGGGCTGGCTCAATCGCTCGTCGAGAAGCATCTAAATTTCATTGGAAAAAAGAGCGCGTGTTCGCACGAGTCGTTGACCCCCGACACACGGTAGCCTGATCGCGACTCACGTCCCTCCACCTCGACGACGCTCGAGAGTCTCCATTAGCAAAGGTTATCAGGTCGACCTCGAATCGTATCGATTGGCTGGCTCGCTTTAAAACGTCCTCTCTCTGGCCCTAGCGCCAGCAACAGGCGTCCTTCTTTTTCGGCGCCGCTCCGCGTCACGCACCGTCGGCCCTTCAACCCCTAAGGGCTGAAATATCGCGGCTGATGGTCGTTCGAGGGTGAAGGGACGATGACCCAGACGAGCGAGCGTCGAGGCGTCGACAACGAGACCTGAGACGATGGTTTTACCGCTGCTCGAGGGTGGAGTGATATGGATCGTCGTTTTTCTAGCTATAAGGGAGGCGTTTTCGAGAAAACACACTTTTCATTAATTATAAGTTTCTGCTAGGGTGTTTATCCATATTTCTGTGCCTTATTTTTTTTATTGAAGTTGACTCATTGACATATAAAATTGAAAAAAGAAATTCTGCAATCTTGATAGAAGTCTTTGTATAAATGATTTTAATCTTAAGGCACGGGAACATGGACAAGTATTAAATATTTGTCTAATTGGAAATTATTCATAGAAAGTCGGAGTTCATTGTACAGATCTGATCGATCGATATATTTCAATGAGAGAACCAAGTCTGAGAGGCGCACTTTTCGGGCACACTTGGAAGGCTGGAGGGACTTGGGACACTCGAGGGGAGTATTTGAGACTACAAGCTCGAGTTTCCGCCCTCCCATTTCCTGAATTCCGCTTCCGTCCGCGTCTGAACTCGTTAGGTCGACGACAGAGTTTATTTAAGACCCCGCGTTTCAGCGCGTGCGGTCTAACGGTTCGCGGGTCGCGAAAGCGGATTTCAGCAGGCGAGTTGCCGAGCCAGCGAGACGGGGCTCGGTTAAAAGTCGCGATGCCTTATTAAAAAGTTCACTTCGAATCGGAGCCGCTGGAACTTTAATGAAGATCCAAACGGATGCACCTGAACTGCCGTGAGAAACGTCCTCGAATTATCTCGATCTTCGTTGATTCCGACATTACTCGAGACTAGCAGCTGTCAATGACTTCACAAGTGCACAATTGTGCGGATAACTCCGAAAGTGGTCTAAGTCAAAAGTCTGGAAAAATTGAATTTATCACTTATTTTGTAATCTAGGTAAATCGAGGTAATATTAAATAAATGATGAGCGAAATTTTTTAGAGCTCTGGCTTAGACCACTTTAATAATTATCAGCTCTGTAATGATATTGAAATTGGTCAGAATCCTCCCATTTCTTCTCCCTTTTATTTTTCAGCTGAGGCAATCGACAGAAAAGGTAGGAAACTCGCTTAAGATGATTCTAAAGAAGGATTCTTCCAAGGCGTGGTTCAGGGAACGAAAGTAGATCTACATGAACACCTCCTTCCGGTTTCGAGAGGCGCCCCAAATCATCTGGACGTCGAGGCCCATCCGGTTTTCCTCCTGCAGCCATCCACCCTCTCCCCTCGCGTCCTTTATTCGCAGCCGAAGGGCGACCTCGAGGAATATCGGGTCACGTTTCGCGCGTTTCCTCGCCTTTCGTCGACCCAAACTCGCCCTGTCCGCGGTTTATTCTTGGGCAAAGCCCTATTGTGGGTTTGCGCGGTGGAAAACGGGTTAGACTGATGTCTCGTTACGTGTAGTGGTGCAGGCTCGACTTTCTCTCTCTTGCTCGCTCCGCTGTCGAGGATTTTCGCGTGATGCATTCAGGGATGACCCAAATGCAGCGGAGTCTGGAAAAATGCGAACCGCTGCGGCGTTTTCAGGGGCCAGCCTTAACCTTTAACCACTGGCAAACTCTGACAAGCTGATACGTTTACTACCCTTGCTCTGGTTACATAATTTTGGAATATCTTTTTCTGAGAATTTGTAGCTTTGTCAATAATTGGGGGTTAAACAGTCGTAGTCAGACCCAGGCTGGTTCAGGGTTCCATAGTTTAGATTTACGATCTGCTGTACCCCTTCTGGCCGGGTGCAGCGTGGATTAAAGCCAGCAGAGGGTAGAGTTAACAGGAATTGAGGGACTTGAATGTCGGGCTGGCAGAACGTCCGCGGCGTTGCGACGATTTTCGAGGGGTTGCGAGTTGTTTGCGCGATCGATCGAACGCCGGAGTCTGGGTCTGGGTCGTGTGGCTGCTTCTTCTGCGTTGTTGCTCCCTGTTTGGTCATTATTTCCTGACGTTTTTACGACGGAGCCTTTGCACTCGAGAAAATTGCAGCGTTCCTCTATTTGGGAAAAATTCGAATGCCTCTCCCAGTGGAAAATAGTCTCGTTGTTTTTAGATGCCGTCGACAGTCGATTGTAATCAACTCGAAATTTTACTATTGGTGAAAAGAAATCAGTGAAACATGCACAGCTTTGAAACAAGGTGACATCGTAATAATTCGTAGCAATTGTTGTTTTCTCCTAGAGTTCCCCCAGAGCGCGTCGTGAAAAATGCAAAACACACTACCCTCGTGTTGGAAGCGCAGAATTCACCAGCGACGAGGCAATTTCAGGCAAAAGAGGGGACGCGTTGACGTAATTCGAGTAGACGGCTAGCTCGAAATTTCTTGCTCTACCTTGACTTTTTTCCTCTGTCAACTTGTCCGCATTCATAGACAGTTATACGTTAACACCGACTTCGGTAGAACCCGCCCCCGCGAGTATGTAGATATTCTTTTCGCTGACACCCGTGAAAAATACATTTGGAATAGTGCTTGGGACAGCCCGCGAGTTATGGAAGACAGAAAGACCTATACATTTTGTAGCCACGTTTGGGATAGTCCTACTATACTAAAGTGTAATCAGAACGAAGAATATGCCCTTACAATTCTATCTGGAGGTGATCGATTTTCTGTCGGTGAAGTCCTTGATTTTGCTCTGGAGAATTTATCTTTGAGAATAATTTCCTAAATTTTTGTACTTAGGTCTTCTCACAGTTTCCCTAGACCACTCTAAATCTAGCTCAGTATAACTCCACCTCAGCAGAGGGCCACCATGGGTCAGGATTATGGTAATCAGACCGAATTACACTGTAAATTAATGGAATAGAGTATTAGGGTTGAGACGAGTGGTTTTTCCCCGCGAGAAGATATTCGTGTAATCTTACTTTCCCTTCACCGACTCGCTTACCGCTCTATTATCGCGTAACTGTTCGAGAAGTCCCCTCCCCTGTCCGCAGAAGCAGCAGGGCAAGCGTGTGTGCCTGGTAGTTCTGCTCAAACCGCAGTTTCTCTGGCGTTAAGTTTAAACTAGTTAGACCCGAAAGTTAAACCGGCGCTTATTCGTGTAAATACGCCACGGCACTTACACCGATGCTAATTTCCGCCCGATCGATGCGCGACGTCGCATCGCGAGGAAATTGCGCGCGTTCTGTCGCCTCCGACGTGTCCCGTTTCCCCTGTGAATCAGAACGTAGGCGCAGCTTGGACAAGGGATCGAACGAACGAGTAGGGAAACGCTGCTCGAAAAATGGCGCGGCAAATATTAACCACAACCTGTGTTTTCTCGCGACATTTTTTTACCACGGAATTATCTCGATGGGTGGCTCATGAATATCGCGCTCGACGAACGATACGTCGCTTCGGTCTCGCAAATACGAATATTTAAAACCGCGCTGGTATCGATTCTGTGCGCTCGTGCGCGGACGAGAACGAGACTCGCTGAGGTTCAACTGTCTGCTGGATTTGTACATTTGCGTAGGCCAGTGTTTGCGGACAACATTGAAGCTTCACACTCTGGTCAGATGGATTTTTTAACAGCTGTGTAGTTCCTGTAAAAATTACTTCCTTCAATGAAGTATGAGCGACATACATATTTTTTTTCCTAAAAAAGCTTCTGAGTGGTCCAAGGTATCAGTGATTCCTAAAGCAGAAGTCTGACGATTTCTCGTAACTCCGTTAGTTTCGCCATAGGAGCCGTAAGAGTTTTCTTGCAGACTCGCGAACACGGGAGTCGTTAAGAGGAGAGCAGCTGACAGGAAAGCCTCCCGATGTCGGTAAATCAACCTAACGAGCCGTAATCGATCGCTCGCGCTCGTTCGTGCGGGTTCGAGCGCGCGTCTGTCGAGTCAATTATAAATTATCGCCTACTACGCATAATCGAGCGGTATTAATTACAGGGCTCGCACGGTTTGTCTTTAGTCCCTCCCTTGCCTCGGATTTAGCCGAGACAGACGTTTCTCAAAGCAGCGCCGACCAATTATTTCATGGGATTCGGAGCTATCTATACTCGTGATCAAGTTAGCTACATTCGGAATTGTCGTTCCTGTGTTTGCAATTAGAGCGAAGCCTTTCAATCTGTTACTTGGGGGTAATCACTTTCAGGGGTGTGTAAAAATCCTACATGAGTGAAAAATATGGGACAACTTTTATTGATTAAAAAAAGGATTTCACGCATTCAGATACTTAATTTTCAAATGGGTACCTGTTTATAATGAATCCTATAGAAGCCTATAATTCGCATGAAATGCGTCTGATTTAGAATTTATTCTACTACCGTAGAAATCAATAGAATAAGATTTGATCAGACACGGAGCAATCAGTAGAACAGGTCCCGATCCAGATACAGTAAAACCAGTAGAATAAGTCTCATGTCAGACATAGAGAAATCAGTAGAATAAGACTTAAACGAGACGCAAAGAAATCAGTAGAATATGTCCCAAATCAGACACGTAGAAGTCTTGTCCTATTTCAGCGTGTTGAATCATCCAGTAGAATTTCTACAACTCGTAACAAAAAAATAAATTACCTCGACTCAGATGCGAATACTCTCCTAATACAAGCTGCAACAGCGACCGCCTGTAAATCCATGGATCTGTTTAATATTGAAATAATTCACAGTCGGGGACGACTCGTGAGCGGTGTCGAGGCGACGAAGAACCCTCGAACGCGTTCGTTTCGCCGTGATTTATGGCAGCCCGTAGCGTTTCGCGTGCGCCACCGTGTAAATATTTAGCCAGGTCGCGAGAACCGTCCGTCCGCGTGGTACATTTATTTTCATACTTTAAACACGCGAGATACGCGGACAAGCTGGCTTTTTGCGTTCCACGAGACTGATTAATTCACGTCGAATTTCGACCCTCTCTCCCCGTCGTATAAATTTCAACGCCGTTCGTTCGTTCGATTATAAATTATACCCGCGGCACGCATAATCGCGACTGTTATTAATCGGGGGTGGCCAAGCCCCTTTCTAGTCGTGGGAACTGCATCGATCGACGCGTGCTCCTGGGCCTGTCGACGTCAAATAATCGGCTTTGACACAGAAACGATAGGAAAACTGTTTGATAAGATTTAGCGAGCGAGGGAAAGGAATGGTTCGATTCTAACAAGTGGAAATATTGGATGTCGTGTAAGTATAGTTATCCTTTTACGTACGCAGATTGCTTTCGTGACCTTTGGCTCCTCGCTGAGAACTGGAATACAGAGGCTCAGATAAATACCTACCGGCAAGCATTAATCCAACTCCAAGATTTTAAAAAATTCAGATAGCGTAGTAAATCACTTTAGCCTATGAACGACTCACTTATCTCCCCCACTTTTCTATTCTCATTTTTTGAATCTTTCTAGTCTGAAAAGAGGCACAGACGCCTTCTCTCAGATTCATTTCTCCTACCACTCGGTTCACCTTTGACCTCCCACCACTCCACGGCTCTCGTCCCACTCAGGGAAAAGGTAGCTCCGCTGGCAAACAGCTCCCAGCACGTTCCCACGCGAGTCATGTCGCCAATTAATATTCATCGACGCGGCTCGGCCGCGAGGTAGCCGATCAGTCTCTTGGCATCGGCCGATTATAAATTACAGGAACGTGTAATCGACGGGGCGCGAACAGCAGCTACCCCCCACCCTCTTCCCTCATGTCGGTCACGAAAATACAAGATTTCGTTTCTATCGATTACCACTAATGGGACAGCTTAATCTGATGGCGAATAAATTACGGGAGCCCTCTTATGGGACACACGCACTGTCGCGGTGTTGGTGGAAAGGCGCGGCGTGCGCGCGGAAAACCGGATCGATTTCAGGACTTTATTACGCGGTCGTTATTGCCGCCTCTAATTGCGCTCATAATTAATCCGCGCATTTTTTCGCGGTGCCAGGCCGCCGGAGGATCGGGTAATTAAATTGAGAGCGCGTCGTTGATCCTATCGCGGTAATAATGTCGCAGAATACGTCCAGCGACGGGGTGGAATCGTTTGTTTAACGGCGAAGAAAGGCGTGGAGGAAGAGCCAACTGGGATCTTATGGACCCTCCCTTCTCTCGATTAATTATGGATCTCGTTAATCGGTTCAACAGATTCGCTCGTTCAGGGATAAGCAGTCCGCATTGGTACTAGTTTTTCCATTGGCTAGGGACTATCGACTGGAAATGACACTGTAGAGGGAACACAGCCTTCGTCGATCTGTTACCCACAAGTGTCCATTTACGATGATCGAGAAACGCTCAGGGCACGCGTGAATCAGGATATTCTAATCATCCTAATTACGCGAGTAGCTTCGAGCCCTCAGGGACACGAGAGTGATCAAAAAAGCCGCAACATCCGTGAGATAACTGCGAGCCAGAGATTACATCGGCAAGACTTACGGGACCATTTCACTGGGATCGATAAAAAACTATCACGAGTATCGATCTACGTGGCTGTTGCTATCAAGGTGCAACTTTTTGCGGTCGCCAGCGGGGCATCAGGAATTTCAATTTTTCTATCAAAAATCTCGTAAATTATTGACGCTGGAGGGGCTCTCTGCGTCTTCCCTGCAAGTACGCAGCGGAATTCCGCTCTCCTGGCTGGGCTCAACTATCCAACTATTCGTGGCCATTAAAATTTCGGAGCGTCGCATCGATCTCGCCGAAGCAGGGTGTCTGAGAGTATCTGATCTCGGAGCTGTGTTCGCGAGGCAGGCCTGGCGGGATTGGCCAGACCGGTCGAAAGCCCTGCGACGAACTGCCTCCCACCATTCCGCGGCAATGCGGAAGCCGTACCCTCGCCCTCAAGGTCACTGGTGCACCTCAAGGTCAGGAGCTTTTTGCTGGTGCGCCAATCCATCTCGATCCCTGCCAATTCCCGCACTCCCTGCGACACGACTCCCTTCGAATTGCGTCATCGTTGCGTTCTCTTTTTTCATTTATCAGTTTGCTTTCTGCTGCTTTGTGATCTTGAATCGATCAGTATTGCTGAGAAATGTACTTGTTCTGTAGGATTGAAGAGATTCGTTAGAGATCTACGCATCGAAAGGTTCTTAATTTTTAAATAATTGAAGAGCCTAGAGAAAAAGCTACCCTTGTCAAGTTTTCCCTTTTTCTAGCAGAGCAAAAGATACTGTGCAGCATCTTTAATTCATGTTCAGCTGCTTCAGGTTCTCTTTAACATTTGTTGGCTGTTCTTGTTACGAGCTATCAATTCTATTAGAAAATTGAAAATTGAGAGCCTTATTTAGCTTGTGTCTGACTAATCAGGCACTACCACCGGAGTCTTAGTCAGTCCTCTTATCTTAAAAACCTTGCAGCTGTAACGACTCAGGCTAAGCAAAATGTGCAGCCTAGAAAATAAGATCTGACCAAGTATGGAAAAAACTCGATCGTGACATTAAAGACAGTGAATGCCTTGGTTCTCGACGATGTAGAACGATTTGCAGGATTATAGTCTCGCTTAGTGCAGTACTATTCAAACGCTGACGTCACTCGTTTCCGCGTAATTAGCTGTTGCCCGGCTTCTTGTAATTGCATTCGCCGTTATCGCGCGACGCAGCTGAACGATAGTCACGGTCGCAGCTGCAGCTGCAGGTGATCCTGTCGCAGCTGTCACGGGGCCAGGGTAGATCGTAGAAACGCTGGCGCGACAGCAGCGACGGATGGAATCGTTCTGGAACGGTCGACAGGGAATTCGGGATACCTGCAATCCTGAAATTGCTCTCTCATATTTCGCCCTCTTTCATCTCACCTTTGCCCCCGACATTGGGAGCTGGGATTTCTTTACGAGAATTCCCCCTGGCGCGGATTTTCCCGACTTTGTAGCTTCTTTCGGCTCTAACACCCTCTTTCTTCGCAGCGTCTGGTCAGGGACCCGCTCGCGTGTAGACAGTGACTGGCATGCGTGCGAGAGATCGATAACTTTTTCCCCTCCTTCGGCCATCCTGGCTGGCTAAACACGCGCCTGTTTCCCAAGTTTCCACCCTCTTCGAATAATAACTTGTTAGAAACCCTCGACAGTAGAGTCTCTAACGCGGTCCATTAAGGAATATTGCTAGTCTCCAGGTGCAGACGGTTTGAATTTATTTAGTGGCGAGTTGTAGATAAGCTAGGACTCAACCTTCTATACTCTGGCCCTGAAGGATTGGCCCCTGGAGGTCAGCAAGAATCTCTCCCCCCACTACGAGACTCAGCGTTCCCCTCTTTTCAGTCTTCGACACACCCACGTGTTCTAGCGAATGAAAAATCAGAGCAAACTATTTCGACGCTAAACGATCGTGATAGTTGGGTAGCCAGTGGCGAGCGTTAACAATTCATCGGGTCGTTCGAAATTTATGCGCATCTAGACGGGAGAGGAGACAATGCTCGTCCACGTGGCAGAGACGATAATGCCCCCTCCCTTCATCACCGCGATATCACGTTGGACAATCGTCCCCCTTTATTGGCAACATAAAGCAAGATCAAGTCCTCTCTTGGGATTCCGTTTGCTCTCGCAGACACTTCGAGTCTCGTGATTCTCCCGCTTCGGCTCTCTATTTAATCCACTCGATGTTACAAAACGACCGACCATCGAACGAAACGGATAAACGAATAAACGTGGGTTCGATCGCAGATTCGATTAACTACGGAATATTAATTGCGTTTTTATTGTGCGAGGGAAAAACAATGGGATTTAAAAACAAAAGGGAGGCAGAACAAGCTCCATTAGCAGCGATGGCTAGGGAGAGGGCTGCGTTATCGCGGTCCGTTCAGCTTAATCAGCGCTTAATTAAACGGCCCGTGCGATATTAATTCGAGCGCGATGACTTACGCGCGTCAGAGGCGGTGGGCGACGCGGCGTCGGGACGCCTTATCTATTTATCGCGGGGCCGGCGACATTCCCATGGAACAGGCGCGAGATGCGTCCGAGAGAAGTGGGGGACAGCTCGAATGATGCGCGTGGCCCGCGTGAATAAATGACAGCGCATTGTTTTCGGAGCGGCTGTCATGAATAAATGATATCGTTGAAATCGAAAAGTGACGGCTTCACCCCGTGCATTTTTAAACGCGTGACGTCGACCGCTGGTTTAAATAAATTCAGTCAATAATGGAGACCTGTCCCTGCGACACGCATCGAGTGCCTCTCGGTTTGTGTTTCATCGTGTTTATTCGATATTGTCGAGCGTTTCACGTTCTTCGACTACTAGCTAAACGAGCCATTTAATTACGCGCTCATCCTCCGCAACAGGCTGCGCTTCCTCGTTGAATCATCAATCTCTTCGCGACCTCTTTCCGAACCAACTGGGTCAGGTCTTGTCCCTTCTTGCCCCGCTGTTTCTCTGCGTTCGGTTCTTTAGGTAGAGACACTCGGTTTTATTTACGCTTCTCGGTTCTGGATGTGGGAGGTGGATGGTTTTGTTCCGAGAAACGTAAGATGGAAATTGGAGTGAGTAAAAAGGGTTTGGAAAGTGGGAGACATTTGAATATTTGAAAATTTGAAAATTTAAATATTTGAATATTTAAGAATCTGAAAATTTTGATAATCAGAAATCCTTTTCAAAGAAGAACTGATGGTCTCGCGACCCGTGATCTCGCTCAGAGCAGGAAATTGTGTTCGCTTCCGCGGAGCGGAAAGAGCAGCATAAAAGCGTAAAAAGCGGAACGTGACGTGGCGCAAACATTAGGAAGATTCCTTGGCCTCAGAAGAGTCCACATCGCCACTGCCTTGAATCTATATTCTAGATTCTCGATTTCCAGCGGGAAATTTGGCTCGAATTCTCGCCACAGCTTCGTTCGTCATTAACGTGTTATTCCCCAGTATCGTCGAGGCTAACCGCGTTCGATTTAATTTTACATCTGAGTGGACCGGAATTAAAGTGAACGGGGGCCGCGCAAAACGGGATTTGATGGGATTCTGCTTTGAATGAGCGAGCTGGTAAACAAGCAGCGCGCAAAAAGCGACTATTGTCCGCGGCTGAAACGGTAATGGCTATTGTTCGGTATTAAAGCACTGCTGGGGAGGACTAAGCGATCCCTATAAATACCAGGGATATTCAATTTTCTACTTTATATTAATATTGAATCGCGGCTTCCGTAAACAATCCCCTACCTCGATCGATCGCGATCATTATTTTTGCAGCCAGAGATTTCCGCGAATCGAGACCACTCTGTGCACCTCTATCTACGAAAATACCCAGTGAATCGAGATCGATCACAGAGGTAAGAAAACCTAGTCAAGTTTCCTAAAAAAGAGAAGTAAATTCTAACTCTCCATGGAATCGAAACCTCTCGAAAACGTACGATGTTTTTCTCCCTTTGTTCTGCCCAAAAATGGCATCGAGCTCTCAGAGAGCCGCAGTGCTCGCTTTATCAGCAGCGAAAGGTGGACGAAGAACGGAGGAAAATCGGGGGCGGGGGTGGGCAGAGGTCGTAACTTTGCAGAAAATTGCGGTGGGTGCTGGTAAATCGCGCGTCCTCTATTTGCTTTGTTTCCCGCGAGCGTTTTTTCCTGGCGCTCTCACCTCGCGGGCCAGGATTTATTCGCGTCGCCCGTTGTTGATAACAATGTTGCGGTATAATATGCAAAACGGGTGGAGAGGCTTGGTCACATGGCCCCAGCGTGGCTGGAGAACCAGTTCGAGTCGATTCTGCACATGACGAGCACACACGACACCAGCATCGATCCGAGACGAATTTAGCTCGATTAAATTACCCCCGACCGGGCAGCTAATTACCGTCTGATCGAATTACCCAGCTGGGAAAGAAAGGGAAGAGGGAAAAGGAGAAGACTTGTTGCTCTCGAGAGGAGTTTCCCATTTCTTGGACGATTCGAAGTCTCCTCGGAAGCTTCACTATCAAACAGTCCAGAAATCTCGCGAGCTTTTGGGATCTTTGTTACACGAGAGTCAACTGAGAGATTTTTCAACAAAGGCCATTTTTTTCCACGTGAATCAGCCCCTTTGTTTGCTCCCGATCCGCGCCGCGAGTAAGGCGCGTCGACTTTGCTACGTGTGACGCACAAAAATGACGATCCTCCGACTAATCGGGTCGAAGTCGTTAGCTTCGTTATCAGACACTAAACCGATTCATTTGCGCTCGTCTCAGCGATACGAGGGGATCCTGTTGGCGCAGCTGCCTGTGTTTGCGTTCGTCCCTTGTGAAACTGAACGCCGATCCAACAATAACGGGTTGCGAGTACGCTCGGAATGTCGTCGCTTTAGAAAATAGTTGTGAGTCACGCGGAATACCAAACGCGACCACTTCTTTCTGTTTGCTTCGAGACTCGGGCGCAGACAGCCTGAATATTCAATATACTACATTATACAGGATGCTCGACAAGAGCCAGAGATTTTAAAGGGTGATTTTATATGCTATAAGATGAAAATTAAGACAGAAGTTGTTGAGAAAACCCATACAATTCACATGAAATGTGTCTGACTAGGGACATATTCTACTCAATTTTCTGTGTGTCTGATTAGAGACTGATTCTATTGAATTTTCTGTGTGTTTTGCTCAAAGCTTATTCCACTGATTTCTGTGTCTGACTCAGGGCTTATTCTACTGAATTTTCTGTGTGTCCGGCTCAAGGCTTATTCCACTGATTTCTGTGTCTGACTCAGGGCTTATTCTACTGAATTTTCTGTGTGTCTGGCTCAAGGCTTATTCCACTGATTTCTGTAGCTGACTCAGGTCTTGTTCTACTGACTTCTGTCTCTGACTCAGGGCTCGTTCTACTGACTTTTAATCCTATGAGTTCTTCAATCGAACGGTCCACTTGTTTCGCCGTTTATCGCGGCCAAATTCGGAGGCGTTAATTATCTTATCGTCGGACTCGGCGGTAGGTCCATCACAGTGGACTGAGATTAAGCTCGATTCACAGAAGCGAGTCACGAACGGAGAAAGGTACGACGACCTTCGAAAAGGGTCAACGCACTCGGCCTGCCGAGCATAACGGAAGTGAAGCCACGGATTTCGAGTAGAACGACCCTGAAGGCGCGCTTGCGACGCGCGTCGACGACCCGACTCGCTCCGATTAATTTCTCCGTCGATCATCCTTCTTCCACCCGTAACCTCGCTGTTGCCGCTGTTTCTCCTTTATCTCCTGCGCCTCGTTATCGACGATAATCGGGCCAGCGCTCTCGTGAGCGAAGTTAATTCGAGAATATTGGGAAAGATTTAACGATACAGAGTTCGGTGTTTCTTTCTCGTATACTTGAATTTATCAGTGTTTATATTACTTCCTTGGGCCTTGAAAAATTGCCTACATTTTTCAAGCAACTTTTTCTCCGTGTCTCTTGCCCCTCCAGAGTGGAATCTAAAAGATTCTAATATCTGAAAGTATAGATCCTTCAAGAAACGAAATAATTCAGCAAGATTATTTCTAGAGCTCCCACGTTCTTCAATCGAACGCAAAGCATCGCGCAAGCTTGGTTCTCGATCACGCCAGGAGGCACTGAAAGCATCGAAAAGCTCGTCGCGCGTCGAAGAGCAATCTGACTCGTGAAAAAGTCGAAATCACTTTAGTGGGGTGTAGAAGAGCCGCGCGAAAGGGATTGTCGGGCGGGGGCGTAGGACGAGATTGACTGTCGAATGGAAACGGGGGATTGGTATCGTCGGTTTCGCGGTATAACCGATTGACAATGAAATCGAACCACCGTAAACGGACTAATTGCAGGCACAATAATTATTCCGCGGAGGACGCTGGCCCGTGTCGTCTGCTCGCGTTTCGCGGATTACGGATCGATCGCGCCTATTATTAACCCCTGTTCGGGCCTGTGTTCACGGATCGACAGACAACGTCGAAATTTATCGTCGACCGTGTCCCTGGCCGCAGACTCTTCGGGGACTCCCGTGCCCGCTGGTTATATTAATCCTTGATGAACTTCTGCCTCGGAAGATCGAAATTTTGGAACGTTCTGTTCATCCATTAAATTCTCGGCGAAGTTATATCGGCCAAGCGTATAAAACTGCAATGCAATGAAGATGTATCGGGGTTTAAAGGGTCCATAGGGAGGGCTTGGAAGGTATCGAGCGGCAGTCGAATCGTTTTAATCGCGATTTAATATCCCCGATAACCAGTTGCCTCGATAATTACCGAATAACAACTTGCTCGTGATTTACAGGGCGGTCACGGATCCGAGGGACGGTAGGAGAGTGGCCTTGAAGAAACTGCCAAACGTCTTTCAGAGCTTGGTGAGCAGCAAACGGGTCTTCAGGGAGCTGAAAATGCTCTGCTTCTTCAAACACGAAAATGTAAGCATATATCTGTGGATTTATTTCTTTCTCACTTTTTATTTGAAGGTACAGGGTTGATTCGGATCAGATACTGAACTCATTAGCTTCGTAAAACAGAGCACAGATAACTAAAGTTAGCATAGTTTGAAGTTCAATTGAAAGCAACTTGAATATGCTGTTAAATAGATGATCAACTTCGTTCTTAAGATATAGTTCTTTATGATACTAGATATGCAAGTGAATTCTCTAGTTTTTGAAGTCTGAAAATGAACAGCTTTTTCGAGAACAGAGAAGATGAAGATAAGAACGCTCTTCATCCTTGTTGAAAGAGCGACAGAGCTTCCGAGATACGCTTCCCCGAAAATCGGTCGCCTACTTCCTGTTGTGCTGGGGTTTCCGATTTTCCATAACTTGCTTATCTGGCTGCGCGAGGGGCCGTACACTTATCTCGGCCCGAAGGAAAATACAGCCGGCATTTTGTTTTACGAGCGGCCACAAGATAAGCGCATTATCGTCGGGTTTCCTCGAAAGCGTCGATCTTCGCTACCCTGGACGCGTTCGCAAGTTCACCGCTTAATAGGAATCCTGTTTGTAAAATCGTAAACTCGTGGCTCTGCGAAGCTCGGAGCAAATCCTTGAATATTCTTATAGTATCTTTATGAATGCAGCGTAGCGAAACTGTACTTTAAAACCACAGCATTCGAAGTTGTATAGTAATTGCATAGAATTGCATTCCTGGCGATTCTCTGTTGCAGGTACTTTCTGCCCTGGACATCCTGCAGCCCCCGCACCTGGACTTCTTCCAAGAAATGTATCCTTTTCTATATCGTCCAGCGACAGGACAGCGAAAGGTTTGTCTTCGCGCAGAGGATCCAGAAAGGCTGATTCTTTTACGACAGCTGAACCTTCTTATCGCGTTCTCTATGGAAAATAATTCCATGGGGAGTAAAGACTTTTTCGACGAGATTCGCGATTTTAGGCTCCTCCCTAGGAGGAGAGATGATAGTTAAAATTACAACCCCTTATCTGTCCCTCTCGCGAGCTGTTAACCCCAGAGTCGTTTCGCGCGGGTAATCTTCTACATTTCATCAGGGAAGTTTTAGCTGAAGCGAAAATACAAGCAGAAGAGGCACGATCTCTGCAAATAATCGAATCACGCGAGGTCGAGTATCTCCTGTATTCCTCGATTGACGCAGCAGTGGGCGCACGCAATGCTCGGCCGCCTCAAACGACGCGGAAACTTTTAATCGGGCCAGCTTCGTTGCAGCGACCAATTAAAGCGTGGGAGGGAGGACCCGATCGAGAACCGATCCCCATTGAATCCACCCCGTCTCTCTTCTCGCGTAAAAACTTCCCCGTGAACGATTGCCATTCGGTAAACCGACGTTTTCCGCTTCCTTCCCCCACCACGTCACTCGCTCTTTTCCTTCTGCCTCTCGCGAAGGGAGACTCACTCTCTCGCGTTTCCCACGGTCAGATAACAGCGACGATAATAACCGCGGTCTCTATCCTTGCCGAGGACAAAAAGAGGGAGAGAAGTGGCGGCAGTGGTTCGACAGGAGGGGTGCCATAGGGTGCGTCTGATGGGGGTGTAATGGACCACTGCCTTTCAGGGATTCCATCCACGCTTTTTTCTGTTGCTCCGCGGGGTTTCTTCCGTTGCGAGGGTGGATTTCTTGTGCTCGCTGTTTTATTGCTACTAGCGATTCGAATTCTGAATACTCAATGAATAAATAGTAGGAAAAGTAGTGTAGGGTTTGTGAAGTTTAAGTAAATGGGAAGATCTTGGGGAGGGATTGGACTTTGGGGCATTGCACAGGGTCTCTTCATTAAAAGTTTGCTACTGTTTCTATATAGTAGTTTTAAGAGTAAGTACCTCTACTTATTTTCCACGTGAAATTTAACTGAATGCAGAGAGCTTTGATGAGGGTTGGCCTTCGGGGCCATGCACAGTGTTTCTTTGTCAGAAACTCGTCGCTGTCTCTCCAGTGAGTAATATTTTTTGGGAATATCATTTTTTATTCTTCCTTTGACGAAACAGACACGAGTCACCGACGCATAAATTAACTTCGTATTCCTCGCCTGTTTGGAACCCGACTCGTTTCCTCGTCAAAGTCCCGCGACAGCTGCACTCGTCAGTCGGACGTATCGCAGCGAATAATGCAACGTCGCGTCGCGATAAGAAGCGAAGCAGCCTTTGGATAACGAACAATCGCCGCGATAAGAGTCTGCGACGACACGCGACGCAACCTTGGGGAGCGGGTCGCGAGCGTGTTGAAGTTTCCCGCTCGTGGCCAGACCCTCAGCTCGCAGATGGGAGACAGCTCTCGCCCAAGATAAATCTCTCACGGGACGCGAGAAATGGCTGACAGGCGGTCGAAGCTCGAAGGTCCCCTCTGCAAAATGAAATTAGGCCCTGAGCTTCTGGCCTCCTCGCCGAAGGGAGGACACGTGTAGGAGTAGCTAACCTAATAAATCTCGAGGCTCTCGCGTTACCAACTCTCTGGAAGGTCGATAACGGAACTGCGTGGGAGGAAAAATCTATGTTGAAGGGCCTTGGTTTTCAAGGTAAATTTTGTGGCAGCATCTTCTCTTTAGAAGCTTGGGGAGGGAATTTCGGGACGCTCCATGCTCGTGGGAAGCTTGCGGAATTTGACCCAAGTATGAGGAAATCCTCTCTTTATTGCGAGGGAATTGGGAGGAGGCACGCGAGTTGCCGCGAGGATTCTGAAAGTATTGAAACATTAATTATGAAGGGACTTGGTAGACGGAATTCGTCAGAGGCTCTAGCCCGTTCCCAGTCGAATTCCCATGGATTCTATAGCCGGTCTGGCCACGTTCGTGACCTCCACGGTTTCGTAACGATCGCGTAACAAAAGCTCCTCGAGTGACGCTCATCATCGAGCACAAACGGTGTTCCAGGTAACTGGCGAGCAATCTGTACATAACCGGCTCCGTTCTTAGCTTACGTAAGTCCTATAGCTCGACAGAGGAAATCTTTCATTTTTCAGACACTTCTTGGAAGACCAGAGATGCGACAGATTTTGGGGAGAATTCTTCTGGTGTTAGATAACGAAAGATTATTGTTGCATGAAGTTTCAATCAAATTTGGATTAGGTATTTTATTAATAACGTCTATGAAACTGGATACTGAGGTTTATTTAGAAATTCATTAATTCTGCTTTTTTACAGTGCAATGCTAATTTTTGCCGTCACGATTTGAAACTATCTAAATTGCACAAAAAGTTAATAGCAGCTTTTCTACTATCTGTCTTCAACGTATCGTAAAATTTATTTATAATGATGCACATCATAACTATTTCGCAAATAGCGTGCAGTGTCCTTGGTTTCTGATCAGACAGGTGTTGACGTACACGCCGTCTACATCCGAGATTTAATTTCTCGTAGCAAAGTGCAAATTACGTAACGCCTAATTCTTCGGTAAGCATGATTGCAGCTGTATCGCAGAAATCTCGCAGTCTCGAAATCTAAAGTATCTTTTATCGTCGGCAAAATATCTTCAATGCTTGTCATTTTAAATCCCACGCAACTTTGCTGACCCCTCGACATCCATCTCGCCCACTTGTTTAGAAACGTCCGCGTATATTCTAGATTGTTCGCCGATACTTCCCTCGATGCGACGGATCTCAGTTCGAGCAGAGAACGCGGTAGTCATTCGTCGAATCGTCTCGACGAATCGTAGCCAGGCGCCACCCAAAGTGGCCGAATGATCGATCGATCGATCAACGGGGAACCGATAGCCGATCCTCCTTAAGTGAACGGGATCGCGCGGAGCGGCCGCGAGAGTTAATCTCGATGAAGGCAGCTCGATAAATCAGCTCCCTCTCCATTCGCTGCTTATCGATCTCTGTCTCTTCTTTCTTTCATCCACTTCATTCTTTTAGGCTTTCCTTTAGCGAACAAGGATTATGGGTCCTCTGTTGCTTGAAACTTTCTCAGTTTCCCTGGAAAAATTTGTTCACTTGCATTTTACTTCGCGATGCCTCAGGCCTCTTCCACGTCTATCGATTTTCCCTTGCTTTTCCATCCCCTCGGGCCCCCCGTAACCGCGTAAATCATCGTTAGCAATGGCGACTATCAGAGGTTCCCAGGTTCGCTTGTTCTCTTCTTCGTCCTCGTCCCTCCAATAGTGTTCTTCCTTCTCGTCCTCCCTTTCCCTCGCTCGTTCACCGTCCCCGGGATTATGTCGAGTACACGAGCTGTCCAGTGGTGCATGCACCGCTGCGATCCTGATGAGACACGACGCGATAGCTCGATTTACGGCTACCAGTTTCTTCTCGGTCCAGACCACCTGTTTCACGGTGCGCGCACCTGATCGATTCGCGACTGAATCACGGTTTTCTGAGGCCTGACGCTGTCCTTCCGCCGTCGTTTCATTATTTCAGATCTCTTTAGTAGCAATGAATCACGAACCAATCTTTCTTTACTTAACTGTTTCGTCACTATTGGCAGGTGTAGGTGTTTCAATGAATATGAGTAATCTTCGGTTTATCAAATTGGAGTCATTCAGGAATTCTAATATTAGGTTTCTTTAAAGAAATTATCAAATTCTCGAGTATTCGAGATCTCCAAATTTGGATTAGGTCTATTAATCAAAGGAAGTCTAATAGAAGAAGGAGCTACAGCAATCTCCAAAGAAGATCACGTTCCATCTCCAAGCCCATCTTCTCTGAACATAAAACTGCGGAGTACAGGGTCTCAAGACTCCCTCTCACAATCAGCTGCGCCTGACCACCTCGAATTCGCGATTCCTCTCAGCAGTCTTCTCTCAGCGCTTGGTCTTCCTGGGGCTGAGCTTCTCTAGCAAATCGCCGGGAAACAAAGAATCCCAACGTCACGGTCGGAAGCTTCGTCGTCGTTAATTCTATTACTCGTTCGAGCAGCCACTCTGTTTGCGCCTGGATCGATTCTAATTCCATCTCCATGGAAAATTCACTGGCCGACGTCATTCAAGGGAAACTTAGGCTTTCGAGTTGAAGTTCGCTGAAAGCGACTACCTAATTTCTAATTAAAGAGCTCCGACTAACCACCGTCTCGCTGACGATACGCTAACGAGATTACTGGTTGATGTAGCAGCTACGCCGACTACGTGCCATTAAATCCTCAGTCGCCTCGGGAACGAAGAATAGATGGAGGCTACGCGGGGTTCAGAGGTCACGGTTGGGCCAGCTGAGCCGCGAAATCTTCTCGGAGTCACGTTTCGAGGACGACTGGGCAAACTTTTTAAGAGGAATTGGAGGCGAAGGGGATCGATGGCGACCCTGGGTCGGCGGCGTTTGCTGATTTTTGAGAAGGAATCTTTTGGCAAAAAATAGATCTCTACTATATATATAAAAAATTAACATATTGAATAATTGAAGACACTTGCGAAAATGGAACCTTCACATTTAGGTGTTCAGTTCTAAGCAGTATTAAGAGGGTGCATTATATAAATCTTGAAAAATCGAGCGGTTTTTTTAATTAGGTATCTATCTAATAATAGCAAATTTGTTAACTAGTGAGTACTCATAGAACTGAATTAGCAAAGGTCTGTATACCTTGCTCGATGAACTCTGGGATCGTTCGCGTTCTCTAGGATCCATCCCATCTCCATAAATCGAAAGTGCGATAGCGCGTCTCCCTCTCTCGCAGTTAGTTTCCCCAGGCCGTGCTTTCGCGAAGACGGCTCCTAATTTCTGATTAAGGACTGGCTTGATTGGATGAATACATATCGGGGGAAACCGTCGTTTGTGGAAGACAAATATGAATTAGTGATTTCACGGCCGCGCTGCTGTAGCTGATTTAACCTGATGGTAATGATGTTTGTCCTGAGCTACCCTGTGCTCTCATGATGGATCCTCTCGTAAATTCGATATTAATCCTGGCATTTAATGGAAGAAACTATATTCCAGTGGTTTCTGGCGAGCGATCTCAAACAATCCTGAAACTTTCGAAGCTCTTTATTTCCAAAGTTGCCCTTCTAGGCCAATTTACACCCTTCTAGACTATTCTTAGAATTTCTTTTTCTCGACCCTCGATTCTCATATCCACCCTCCACCAGCTTTCGTCCACCCTAACAGCGTCTCAGTGCCCAACCAAACCCCAGCAATAGCCATCGCAAGGCCATCGGGAGTGTTGCGATTCCACTGGCAACCGCCGCCTAATTTCTAATTAAGGATCCTCCTCGATTAGCTCGCTTTCACTGCGCGGGGGTGGCTCTCAGGGCAGACGTAGTCCCTGGTCTGCGCCACCATGAATATACCATGGCGGTCGGGCCACACGGAGTTGCTCGATGGCAATCATGGATTATTAATGCGCACGCCACAACGCTATTGATAGGTCGATAGCGTGCCATTACCACCCCTGTCAGCCCCTTGCGTCCACCGCCATAGACAGCATTCGCTTTGCCCGAGTCCGTTTACACTGTTGCGCGACTGATAGCACAACTTCCTCTCGAGCATCGATCGATTCGCGATCGATATGGCCCGGGTGGAGCCTGGACACTTGGTGGAATCGAGACGAGTGTTCGGATGTTCGGGGATGCCTCTGAAGTCCTAATTTGACTGATGCCTGAGGCTCGGTGTTCTTCAAGGCCCAGACAATATTTGCAGTCGCGCTTGCATCACTCGCGATTGCATCACGTCGACGCGGCTGGGCGAGGTGTACCCTACAGGAGGCTTGCCTCGAGGCATTCTTGCGACTGTATGATAGGATCAGATCACTTGGAACCATTTTGACTCTTATTCGATCTTCGAAGTGGCACAGAGCTTCGAAATAATTCCAAGTGATCTCAGAGTTATTATTTACCTCGAGAGATGTTGCATGGTAAGACTCATCGTGTGGAGGTTACTTAAATCCTCACCCGCGATACGTAATCGCTCCTTGAGACATTGGAAACCGATGGCCCATCCACTGGGTCAGGGAGTAGCTTTCTTCGTATGCCCAGCTTCGATCGACTGGCCGTATCCTCAGGAAATTTGATATCGATTACGAGCTTCCTCTCGCCCCCTCGTTCATGTCTGATATCATAAATAGCGTTTGCGTTCAGACAGCACTAACTGAACTTCAGCCGCTGAAGTGGCATAACAGTGGGTACAGCAGCGCACAAAGAGGCTGCTTTGACGCGTCGCGAAAATAGTTCTCATAGTGGATTCGAGTAGAATTCAGCGCACGCGGAAACTTGGAGATCGCGTGTCGGCGCACGCAAAGCAGCCTCTATAAATAAGTTCGGGATCGATGTTGACAGCGAGGAGAGAGGCTGGGGAGAGGGATGAGGAGGGTGAAATCGACAGATTAAGAGCATTCAATTTTTCAGATGGAAATGGTTACATTAATAAACCCGCAAATGTCTCAGGGGACTTTCGTCGATCCATGTTCCCAAATATCTCAAGACGACTGTTACCTCACTTCTCACTTGAACTAGGCTCACCAAGCGTCTGACGAGCCTCGAACGGATGTATCGAAAGCCCGCCTCGAAGGTTCCCTTTCGCCAGCCTTTGTTCCCCGCTTCTTTTCCATATTCTTCCGTTTCTCCGTCTTCTCGGAGGCATTGCGTTGCGTCGCGTTGCATCACGTCGCGTCATCGGCCCTCCCACACAGCTCTATCGTGGATCAGGGGATATAGGTGTCCAGGGAGAAAAATCGGACGACCCGTAGTGGGCAGACGGTGAGAGAAAAACCGTGTTCCGACCCAGAAACGTTCCCAGCGTGGAAAGAGGGAGTTTCCCTGTACACGCCTACTCGACGCTGCCGTTTCCGTTTCCGCTCGCGGAGAAGTCACGACGGGGGACGATCGCTCGCGTTTTCTTCTCGAATGAAACTCGAGCTTAACCGGGTCTCGACACTCTCGCGAGCGTCTCGTTCGTCTCTTTCTGGTGTCAGGGCTCGACGCAAATCGATGGGAACAACAGCACGCACGCGTTTCGCTCGTTAATTAATACCGATAATTAATACCCACTATTAATTACAGATATTGTGTCTGAGGTGTTGCGTTAAATGCAGCGAACCCTCCTGACCGCATTAAATTTTAATTGATATCGGTTTTAACGGGCTTCGAAACGCGATGGTCCTTCTCTGATTCCACCAAGTATCACCAGTATTATTTCCATCGGCAGATGATCCGTCTGATTAAACAGTGCTATGAATAACGTCGATAATCCGTTGCGCGGTGCCGAAATTCGGGACGTGTCGTGTTCCTGTACGAAATGTAAAGAGAAAGTATCAATCGGTTGTATTCTAGAGCACAGTAAAGGCTGAACCTCGAACACAGTATCTAGGAACGTACTGTGTTCTCATTAGCAGAACTGCATGATATGTTTGAACGAAACAATGTTCATTAGGTTGTAGGTATCAGGAGTGTAATTCGTGAATTAATTGAAACCGAATGAGAATCTAAAAACTGTGGTGTTACATATCTCGATACAAGTTCGATGGTGTTTTCTTGTGAGTTTTTAAGTGGTTCCACCTAGGGAACTTCTATTAAGAGAACACTCTGTTCGGATAGAGTTAAGAATCCTCTTCAGAAGAATTTTTAATCGTGACTTCGAACCATTCTCAAAGCTGTTTCGATGGACTTAAGTCCTAAGTCCATTTCCTCCCAAAGGGATCAAGATCGCAGCGTAACGCAACGTGACAGAGGAAACCATGAGGATTGCAATTCGCTCATTACCATCTCGTTCTGTCCTTGCTACTATTCGTATCTCTGCGTGCACGCCTATCGATAACCGCGTAATAAGCTGCGAGAACGGGTCAGAGAACGCGGACGCAACGTTCCTCTGCTTAATGAGAGCCCCTAATGAACACGTACTATGTATTACCGATGTCGGCGATCAATTAATAGACTGGTTACGGTTATCGCGAATTTACCGACGGATCCGGATATTAGCGTCCCCTGAATCGTTGACGCACCATGCTGGCCTCTTCCGTGTAATCGCGCTCGCACACGCGAGCCTTTGCACGCGTTTCCCTCGAGCGATGGAAGATAGAAAATCCATCTGTACCGTTGCCCTCGCCTCGTTTTCCATTTCCAAGCTCACTTCAGGTGTAGACGCAGCAGAGGGATCAATTCCCTGGGCTTAACGAGAGGTCAGTGCTAAGTCTATCCACAGACAGTGAAGGATGCCTCGCGATGGTGATTGAGCGCGATGGTTTGGCGCTCGATCCAGCGTGCAGTGGGGCGAATCTGCTAGAACTCGACAGAGGTGATCGGTGGCTCTAGCCTTCCAGGAGGAGTAGATAACTAGATGTTGATTAGAGAAGAGCCCTGGGGCTGTCCAGGATCATTCTTACCGCGGACAGTTTCGAATAATTTGTACGAAGTCGCGTGATAAAACTCACGCCACTCGGCCGAATTCAAATCAATATTGCGTCAGCCTGTGCAAGCTACGCTGTTTGCTTTCGCCAGATACGTAATGCAATATTTGGACAATCAATTTCAATTAGCGCCAATTTATTACAAAGTGTATCCATGCCTCGTCGATGACAGGGGACTCGAAATGAAATCGAAGTCCAGGCAGACGTGGAGACTCTGGGTACTGGAGGACGACGCGTTTAGCGTGCCCACCTGCGCATGCATTTACGCGAGACTCGCTAATCCGCGGTCCGAGAATACGCCAAGGCGTCTCGTCTTTCGTAAGTACCGGTTTTACTCGCGTGGGAACCCGCGCGCGCCCACCTACGCGTAACGAGGGATCGCCTTTTTCCTTTCCTCCCTTCTGCTTTCCCTTTTCCTTTCGATTTCGATCCCGAAGCCAGCGTCCCATTAGTTCGCCAAAGTGGGAGCTCTTCAGCGTGGAACCGCGTTGCTAGATAACTATGCAACAGTTGACTGAACTTCGAGTCGGTCTAAGTTCGAGTCAAGTGCCGAGAGGGTCTCTCTATCAACTCTCGAATTCCTCGAGGTCGAATAAACGTGCTCATGTTCGACTATTTTCGATTCCCTTCGGGAAGCTCCCGCGAATTGCGTCTCGAGATTGGCACGAAGCGAGAATAGCTCTGAAAAGGAGTGGGATCCGCAATCCCACGGTAACAAAGACGAATTTTCGTCCAAAAATACGTCCACAGTGGCCCGTTCAACCCCAGAGCGGAAGGCTGAACAAGTTCGAACACTTCGGCGGAAGTTGGGCGTTTGGAATGCAGGTAGCTTCCTGTTACGCACAGTGGCGCTGATCCAATTACACGATTGCAGGGGACGTGTAATCTGTTCTTGCGAGAAATCCCCGACGCTATTGCCTCCCGTAAACCGCGTTATACCTTTCCCAGAAGATTAATTCGACACCACCGACGAGTTCCCTCTCCCGGGGAAATCGAAACAATCGAATGATCGGGAGCGACAGAGCGTCGCTGGCGGCCTGGGTTGCGCTCAGAAAATTCATTTATAGTCGCTGATGAATTTCTATTAGACCATTAGTGCCCTGATTTCGCGGCAGAAATTCGATTTGCGATGCGAGTTTCACGCACCCTGAATCACTTTGCTGGGGAGCCATTCGGGGAAGTTCTTTGTAAATCTTTTTGACAGAGGCATTCTTAGAAGTTAGTACATGGCGGTGTTCAGTGTCAGGAAAAAAGATTCTGAGAGACCTGTATTCCCTAAATAATTTCTATTTTATGAGTCATTAGTGATCTGTCTGCTTGCACGAGACATCGAGTCTGGTTCCTCATCAATATTAATCTTCATTTCAGCTTTGAATATGCATGAAATGATCTTCATTCATTCTAGAATTCGTTTAAATCTTAAATGACTACATGGCTGATAGGTAAAATTTGCGCTCGCTGAAATTGGAGGTTCGATCGTCGAACAGTTCTATCACGCGTGCATTGGCGATCAGAAACCGCGGGCTTTTATTCGACGAGATTTCAATTCGCCCGATGGAGGTCATTTTTCGCGGGACGTTGATTTTTCGCCGCAGGACAGGTCCTATCAAATTGCCGAAACGACCTCTCTCTCGCGGCGCTCGCCAGCGAAACGGCTGCAAATGCGTGTAAATAAACGACCGCGTGCTTCTGCTTCCTCGTTTTTTATTTTCCAGCTCGATGCCAGAGTGTACGATAAATCATCGAAGATCCAAACGTTCTTGCGGGTGACTCGCGACCTCGAGGGAAACTCGCGAGTATGAAGTCGCTGTCTTCGTGAATTGACGATTAGTCGAGGTAAAGAGTTATTCGAGCTACTCGTTAACGATGCATTGTTGCAGGCAGTGTTCTTGGAAGAGCTCCAAAGCTTAACTTCGCAACTTGGTCGCAAAAAAGGAATCTTGCTCGATACGGGGCATCGACCTAACTTTGCTGACGAAGGTTCGATAAGGTCTCAGAAATGTTTGATGTCCTCTATAGAAGCTTATAATATACGAGAGAATAAATTGGGACCTGATAATCAGTGTTTGTACCTTGGTCGCGTATATTTTATTTATCTTCATTTCTGCGTTTTGAAATTGTTCCATCGGTAAACACTGCTTTAAGACATGCTTTAATCGCGACTCTTCTGCGCACTGTTTACGGATTCTACGCGCTTCAGAACGAGTAATTAATTACTTTCTTCGTTGATCGTGTTTTTTCTCTCTCGAATCAAAGTGCAATCGTGGTTACAGTGTCTCGACCAGATTGTCGTTGTAATTGACCAAAAAATAAAAACGCGAGAATGAACGTCAAAACGTTAATTCTGCAGTGAAATTTTAAACGCAGGCACATTATCGCTCGTGTCGTTCACTGATTAAAATCCTCGTTAAACTTACGCCCGATGAAATACTCGACAGCCGCGAGGAGTTCTGCAACAACTGTTACTACAAAGTTGACCGAGCAACGCGACGAGGAAAAAAGGAGATTCTGAATAAATTTTGTAGCCTGCTAACGACGCTGCGAATAGAAAGGAACGCTCGTTCTGAGAGGCTAAATTGGGGGAAAAGGACGAATGAAACGTGTGTCTTTCCAATTATCGGCTCACCGACCGCCTCTTTCAATTCCTGGCTGCTCTCGTCATTCTTGCTGAGGGTTCGCGGGAGAAATTATTTTAATCACTCGCGATACCCTTATGTCTCCCCTCTTTATATAATATTCATCTCCTCATGAAAATAGACTCACATTGAAAATTCATTCCACCTAGATATTTAGAAATTTTCGAGTTCTCTAAGTGCCTCTCTAAGAAAAATTCCACGTTACAGTAACGATGCATAGAATCAGCTTAGAATTTAATCTTCTCAGAAGAACTAGAAATCGAACAACGTTATTCGAAGTTAGAAGTGAGAAGCACGAGAGATATTCGAGCAAAAATTGGCAGGGGAAGGCGGGCGGCGTAAATGTTCCTCTCGATGTGTACGTGCCTCGGACCGGAAGCATTGATTGCAACTTCCTCTCTGCCAGCTTCTCCGCAATGTATCGAGTATCGTGCCCGCGTATCGATCGCTCCAGCAGTTTTTGGGCCGAGGAGAGCCCTTTGTTTCTCTACCCTCTCCTCTTCCGCCACTTAATTCGTCTCACGATTTCTCTGCCGTTATTTGGAACCCATTTGCCCGCGTATCGATCCCAGACGCCGTCTCCATCCTCTGGAACTTTTCAATTTTTATTGCGCATGGAGTCTAGGAAACTCGAAGACAGAAGTCTTTACTTATACACATCTTATGCATAATCCATGATGATATACAAATAGCGATCCAGTGAAACAGCAGGCTATCTGTCTTTTACACTTCTAAGAATTGACGTTAGCCGTTTTGCCTCTCCTGGGAGTCCAAATTGAAGAATCTGGGAAGAATATGTTGTCTCGTTCCTGGGTCTTAATTATACTTGAAAACAGAAATGTTCAACATTGTTCCATCTGGAGGGTCCAAAGGATCTCTGATACAGGAAGATCGCGCGAGTCTTGAAAGTGGGTCCCAAGGTGCGCCAAGGATTGCAGAAGAAGTAGAACTCGCGCGTGGCCCTGTAGATAGCAATTTTGAATGCAGGACAACAGGACTCGGCCGAAGAATCCCGAGAGTTGTCGGGTTCTCGAAGCTGTTCGCCAGCCGACTTCGAACTCGGTTGACCGGTCGGACGAGCCGGATTGGCCTTGCTCGAACACCTCGGACTCCTAAGCCTTCATCATCGTCCTTAACTTCTTCTTCTTATTCGTCTTTGTTATCCTGCCCCGCGCAACAAAGGAGCGACGTCCCTGTGACAGGGTCACATTCACAAAAAACAGCATGAACAAAAGTATCGAGTAGCTCAAGACCAAGAAACTGCAATACGCTGATGTCTGAGTTAATTATTTTCCTCAGCACTGTATAACTGAGCACTCTCCAGTACTCCAGAAAATAGTGTTCAACAGAGTTTGAGGGAGACTAAGCTAAAGAGGTCGAGAAAATTCTGCATTCCCCATAGAAGAGTGCGAGAGCTTTGAGGCGCTTTGTCGAATCCCATCTCGCGGATTCAAAAGATCCCAGGGGTCGAGAGTTTCTCGAAAATCTGAGAGGTGAGAGTCCCGCGGAAGAGCGAGAATCCATGCTCTTCCAGGTTTCTTCTTCCTCCTCGGACCGGTATCAGGTACGAGTCGGAGAGGGGAGTGGAGGGAGCAGAGAGAGAAGACAGAAGAGACGGCAGGATACTCGATTCCCTTTGCGCTGGGAGAGAAGATGCTAGGGGCAAGTCGCTTTGTCCAGGAACCGGTCGACGTGCCTACCAGGAGGCAGACGTGCATCGATCCACCAATCGGAGCGCCTCCAGTGCTTGCACAAAGACGACCGCCAAAACGTTCGAGCGCAATTTTCTTTGGAAAAGATAACAGAGAGCGATGAAATGGCATTTGGAAGCTCATCGAACTTCGGGATGAATCGCCCTCTGCGAATATGAAGTCCTCGAGGAGCTGGGATTGCTCGCTCTGAGGCTTGAAAAGAAGGATTTCCAGCTTGAGGAGTTCCTTCAGGTGGTCTGTTCCAATTGGTTGATATCTGTGCCACCTACGTTGGTCGTGGCTATCCTTGAGACAGTGAGGAGTGATTTCCTTCTGGATTCAGCTGGCAGAGGTTTGATTCCCGAAACGAAACTCGTTGCCGCGTTTAGGAGGCGGTCGTTTCGTCGGAATGAAAGGAAATCGTGCGAAACGTTGCGATTCAAGTGCAGCGGCGAGTTAAGGAGGATTTTCACCTCGTCCATCGGGGGTGGCAGGCTTTGAAAAGGTCAGCTCGTCAAAGGGATTTTGGGTTGGAACTTTAACCCCCTCGCTCAAAGCTCAGCCTTCGCGTTCTTTCTCCTCGTTAAGCGCATGGACTTGTAAAAACTTTCGACCAGACCTGTGTTCTCGATTAATACTTGAAGCTTCTCTTTACGCGAATCGATTATGCTCGAAACGAGCGAGAAAGGGCTCGTATTTTAATCACTACGAATCGCTTTTTGCTTGAGTTTTCGCGCCAAGAAATTTACACTCGCGTTAAAGTTAAACCGAGTGCCTTGGATGATAGTTGCGGATGAAATTGAGACAAAGTCTCTCATGTTTCTGCTGATGCATTCGCTTGGAATTGCCTCGCTCTGAACCTTTGATTTTCGCGGGCTTTCTTTGGATGAGCTTTTTATTTAAGGCTGCGTTTACTAACTCGGAAAGGGATTCTCCTTTTTAGTACTGGGAATTGAAACGACTTTATATTTGAAGTTTTAAGTGTTCAAATATTCAGATATACGAATATGTTAAGGTTCAAATATCCAAACATTCAAATATTTAAAGATTTAAATATTAATATTTTTAAATTTTCAAATTTTCTCCACTCGCAAAATTCAGCACTCGACCACTAAAAAATTCAGGAAGCAGTTATCCCGTAATTTCGTTTTAGACTCACGGTGCAAAAGACACTTCTCTCAAACAGTCTACAAGCTGTCGAAAACAGAAAAGCATAACCACAATCGTCTCCCAGAAAATCGTTCCCAAAGTAGAACCCCTTTCCAATGAAACACAGGGGTTAACTCCAAGGACGAAGCGTGGAAAATAATATTGCGCCTTCGATAAGGGCAGCTCTGTTTGCCATAGCTCTGAAAGAGCGAGGGATTTTAAAAATACTGCAACTCGGTTCGATCGGGAAGCGGGTAAAAAGGGAGTCACATAGGAATAGAAAAAAAAGCGCAAGTCGATCGAAGGTTGCGAAATCAAAGGTCTGAGAAGAATCGGGGCAAACCGCGAGTGTGCCCATTCAGGCAAAATCATTGAGAGATGCGTTCATTGAGAAAAAGCTCGCCAACAGGGTGGGGGGCTAAAAAGCCAGAGAGAGATTGCTTTGACTCGCGAGGCTCAGAGAATCACATTCGCGGAGCTACATTTTTAATGCGATTACGGTCGAAATATCGTCACCCAGATTCCCTCGATTCATCGAGACAATGGTTGATGCATTTACGCAGGTCCAGCGGCAAATTAGCGATCGCAAGACGGCCCAGGCTCATTACCAGACCTGAATCAAGACCAGAGGCTGCCTCCTGGTGTTATCGTGTTAGATAATTGCGCTATCTCGCGGCGGGATCTCCGGATAATGCAAATATTTGTCCTGCCGGGTAATATTGATAATCTATGCTAATTGGACAGCGCTGGTGGCTGGCATTTAGGTTCGCGGTGCTCGACGCGGACGTCTAAGTTAATCGATTAACTGGGCGGCCCGTGTTATTAGAATAACACGGATGTCCATCGGCTTGGACATCCTTTAAGCGACTACGTATTGATATTCAGCGACGGCTACGCCTCCTCGTTTGCCATGTTAACGCGGACCTTGTATTGAAACGTAATCACGTGGATCGAATGAGCAGGATGACGGTCATCTAACGCTCTGGAACCTAAACTGCTTCGCGAGTCGCTCTTGGTCGAGGGAGCACGATGTTAGAGTCGTTTAACTGCTCGATCACGAGTTGGGCAGCTTGTCAGGCGGTGGGGCGAAATCAATTTCACTTATTTCGAGAAGAAGATTGATGAGTGGATGGAATACAGTTGTTGGAAGCTAGAGTTGAACCATGCCCTTCTTGAGGAAGATATTCCAATATTTCAGTGCCTTTGCTCATTACTAGTTGAGTTTATTCATACATATACTCGTTCCTAGATATGAGTCATTAGCCAGGTAGCTAACGTAGCCTCTCAGATTTAATTAATAGAGTCTTCTGCTCCAAATCGTACAGTCAGCTATTATTCCCAGCTCGGCTTTTTCGAGGAAATTCAGTGGCACTGGAGATCAGGATGAAAAATTCGCGGGAAACCAAATCCTGGAACCGCAGCGCTGATCGATCTTCCGAAAAACCGTCGCAACTTCCACCGCATTATTTAGAATCCGTGAACGGTGGAGTTTTAATCGTGTTTGCGGCGTCCCTCGATTTCCACGTTCGCTTTTCATCGAGCCACGTCGATCGAGCGCCGTTGAGACACTTTTAAACGCCCTCCTCCCATCAATCTTCCGCGAGCCATCCCGCAAAACAAGCATCGTTTTTCTTCCTGTCGACTCGTTAAATCGTGATGCTCAACGATCCGATATTTTCGTGGCATCAAATCGATTGTTTTTCATTTCGGTCAATCTTTGTCGAAAAATCCTCAAGTGAAACTACGGTAGCGACTTCCTTACTAGATATTTTATCCTTCTAATGAAGTTGTCTACGAAAGGAAGATCAATTCTACGACTGATTATTAGTCAAGGTACATCTCAGTCCAATTGATATCTGACTCGTGAAACTCATGGTCCTCCTTTGAAATATCCTAGCGATATCCTATCGATCGAGCTGAGAACAGGTCGCCTGTAGCTCGTTGCCACCGTGGCTTCGAACGACCTCTCTGATCCCGCGACTCGCTCGAAAATATTCGTCTGCCCTGAGGGACTCCCTCACTCCTTTCGCGGAGTTCCAAATATCTTTTGGTTCCTCTCGATCGCTTGGCCAAAGAGATAGCTGGAAAGCAGCGCGGTCGCAGACGCTGCGCTTAGGTGTTTCAGCCTGGAGCCAGCCGGACCAGTCGGCTTGCATACCACGCCAGGTTCGCAGGCAGCCTCTACCTGCATTCCAACCTACCAGTCGACCTCATTCCGCCATTATACTATTTCATTCTCCTGTCGAGCCTTTTCTCTCTGCTCGATCCTCTCGGCTGTGTCCGTCGTTTCTGGGGGAGAAAAATGGAATTCGGGGGTCGCTCTAGAGCGCGTCATTCGCCTCGAGGAGGTTCATCGTTCGATCTTAGTCAAAGATTCACCTTCTGCCTTTAGAACGAAGCTCGAGGATTTTAGGATTCGAGCTGAAAGAGGACTTGAGTCTTTGAGATCAATGTGCAACTTTTAGAGAGCGATGAAAAGATGATGGAAAGAGATAACTGCTTGATTCTTGGGTGCTTTGAGTAGCTCACGTGTGAGGAACGCCCATAAACGAAACGTGCAATAGATCTTATCATTAAAGGAATTAACGCATGGACCTATGAGAATTATTGTAAAACTATCGGGCGGTTCCAGGAGAAGTTTCAACCGATGGAATAAAAAGCGACAAGTCCGTCGGAAATTTCTGCAACCAACAGCTCGGGAGCACGCGTTTGGATTTATAACGGAAGTGGAGGAAGCGCAGGGTGCTACGGTCCGCTAGACTCAACCCCCAGCCCAGCCCCTTTTATTTTCGTCTCGAATGATCGCCAAGCAAAAACTTACTCGAAGGCTTTTTATCGCGAAACTTCCACCCCCGCAGCCTCAACCCCCATTTCTTCGGATACCTCTCGTCGATCGAGTAGCTCCCTCGAAATTACCGTGAGCTGAGGGTCGACAAGTTTTTGCGATACGACCTGGTGATTATCCATGACTCCAGCAATTGCCCAACCTGGCATTTGTTTCCTACAACCCTTTTGTTTATGGGAATTGTTCTACAGAACGGTGGAGGGATTTAATGACATAGTAATAATTACAGCATAAGTGGTTTTGAAGTTCTGTATTTTTTAAATAGTGAGTCTTTTAGTAAATCAATATTTAAAGGAAGGTGTCGATTTGGAAAATTTTTCTGAGAAACCTACGCGACAACAGAAAATTGTCGTAGACTGGGGGAAGTATAATTGATCGAACTAAGCGTTCAACAATCCTCGGTAACGGACACTTTTGTTCGTCGTTCCATTAACGAAAGTGGATGCCTCTCGTGGAAAACGCTTCTCCCACCCACGCTGGCGGAAGCGAACGAAACGCCATTGTCTGGCCTGGTCGTGACTTAACTCCCGAAGAAGTTTCACCCCGCCGCGAGGCGGGCCAAGCGCTGCAAATTACCCTCCCTGGTTTATTAAGGCCAGCTACTTTCGTCACGGCAGCGACATCATTCGGCTCGCTTCTCCTTCCGTTGTGCTCCATTCCCTATTTTTTTCTCTCTCCACCTCGTCTTCTCCTGCATCCTTCATTTCGACGGATTAACTCGTTCGAAAGCCGACGAAAGATCCATTAAGCCAGCGAATCGAAACGAAAGAAACCTAAACCAAGATTTTTCTTTGAGAATCTTTCGATTGATGTCTGTAGTTCACATACTTCTATTTGCAAGATAATTTTCTATCTTGTAATCCCATCGAGTTAAGAATTCATATTTCTTGAGTGTAAGACACGCGTTATTTTGCCTTATTGTTATAGATACACTTACTGTTAACAACAAAAACAAGTGGCAATAACTGCTTTCCCAGAAAGCTGGAATAGGAGGCACGATTGGCCAATCCGATTAATAAGGGAAAAAGCAATTAGTTCTCATTGCCATCTCCCCACCTCCGAAGTTACAGTTTTAAGCATTTCTTTATCCATCACTGTAGCTCCCTTTTAGCCTGATTCCCCTGCGCTATCGTTCGTGAACGAATCGACTTATCGAGCGAATAAACAACCTCCTTGCGACTAACAGCGCGGTCGTCTTAATTGCGTCTGAAGGAAGAAGGAAAACGGGAAAAGGAAACCAGTCGCTGTTGGTGCTCCTTCGAGACGATACGTGGCGTCGGGGCGTCCGTTTCGCGCGTGTACTCGGACAATTAACTCGTAGGAGACCCTTCTCGGGCTCGCTTTATTGGCCCGTCAATGGGAGTTAATATTCGTCGGTTCCGTTTTTATCGGGGCGTGTAGACACGCGTGTAATCGCAGCCGTAAGAGAATCAGCTGGTAATTGCGCGAGTGGTTGCTGGGGAAACGGTTTAATCTAAACCAGTTAATAACAATCCATAAATTCCTTAACGAGCTGTTACGACAGATACGTGATCACCGAGCTGCTCCAGAGCGATCTACACAAGATCATCGTCAGCCCGCAGCACCTCAGCCCCGACCACATCAAGGTCTTCCTCTACCAGATCCTTCGAGGTGAGTGAAAGCTATCTCTTTGTATTTTCTTCGAGGTGGAACGAAAGCGTGGAGAACGATTTTGATGGTTTCACCGACTGCGTTTCGTTTGTCGAAAACGAAAAGATCGGGAGAACGAGAGAGCTGGCGCAGAAATGGTCGAGCTTTATTTTTCGTTCGGAATCGAAATACGAGAAAATTCGGGGATCCAATTTGGGGGTCCCTGCAAGTTATACGACATATAAATTTATAATTTTAAGCGTATTTCTGGTTACCATTTCTAGGCCAACGAAATTACATGAGTTCTATATCGATTACCCCAATTTTCAGAGTTCATCCGCGATCCCGCTGACATTTTATTAATATTATTACAATGCCACACATAAGCGTGGCGCAGAATTACAATTTCAGTCGAAAGCTCGATTCGAGCTTTTAATTCTGTGTCTCGAATGCTTCCACACAATAATACACGTCTGTAACTTTCCTCTAAGCCTGACCAGAAGCACCCACAAACCCACCAATCCATTATTGTTAAATAACTTTTCAATAAGATAAGACAATAGCGCGATGGTGTGCTCGAAGTTCTCTAGTGAGCTCCATTTAGTCGCAATTTCATTTTCAGTTCCATTCTTGAAAAGTTCGCCGTGAACATCGAAGTTAACAATGACTCTTTGGCGAATATATGACTATTTAGATTAAATTAATCAACGCAGCAATATGGGGTAGACTATTAAACAGAAATTGAACGAAGCAGAAGTAAAACATCTCGAAACGCCTCTCCACGCTTTCGCTCACAATTTAATCTAACGAAAACAAACTTCCCGATTGCGTTTTAGCAGCGATTAAACTGGCGCCAGCTTTCAACTCGTCCCTGAATCGCGAGGATAGCTGTAAATCAATCGGCGTTTCGCGTAATGGAAAACGAAATCACCCGTATCAAACGTATTAATTCATTCTGCTTCTTATTTTCCCGCAAGTCGTTCAACCTGACAGGAACAGCATAGCTTAAGACTAATCCATTAAGAATAGTAAAAATTGAAAAAAAAAAAAATCGCGAAGTAGATTGCTTGCTGAACCCAAGGAAAATCTTAGTTCCTGAACTCTTTCAGAATACTGTCCGCAGGTTCTCTCGAAAGGTGTCCATCAGAATATAAACTTTGAGTTTTCCTTGGACAGGGGTGGAAGAGTAGACGTATGAAAGAGAAATAAGAAAGAATGGAAGGGATTGGAGGAATGGCGAATGGGGAGCACGAAAGACGAAAGAAAATAAAAGTTTTGCGCTTATAAAAATCTACGGGTGGCATATTGGCTGCAGGGGAGGAATAGGGTAAACAGGATCGTTTCTATTCACCCCTCGGGATCGTCCCCTGGGACACCAACCGTGCTGTACATAGTTCTTCTACTGTCTGGCTTGTCGAATTACCTGCCGCCTCTTTCACTGCGCTCCACTGGGAGGAGGGGGTTCTCCCTCCCTTATGGCCCACCCTTTACGCTGGAACTCGCTGGTCGTCACTAATAAAACGCTAATTTTTCGATCGTCGTTCCTTGAGGAAACACGTCCTCTCACGCGCTGCGCTATCGAGATATTTCGAGTAAGTCGGTAACGAGATCGATACTCTTCTGTTCAGGACTCTCATTGATTCAATACAATATCAGGTTTTCTTCAGTTTAATTTTTAATGGGACCGTACATTTTTTACGAATCGATTCACCTTTGTATTCTCGTTGAAGATTGTTAGAGGATGTATCGAAAACGAATTAGTTCAGAATTTACTTTTTTTATCTCGCACATTGCAAGACCTTTAGCCTAAGTCTACCCAATCCTTCTCTCGATGCAGCGCCACAGCTCTGAGCTGCTCCCCAGCGACGGTTCGATCATTTAGTGGGGAATTTTTCTAGCTGCTTTGATCTCTGATGGATAGTCGACGCTATCGACGTAGGGAATGAGGAGTGACAAGACGGCGCGAGTTTACTCGGGAAATCGAGATTTCCCGCTGGACTGTAGCAGAAGTCGACGAATGTGGGACACCTATTCGTATCGCGCTATCGTGTCAATCATTCGAGAAGGACTCGAGCTGCCTCCGCGCGGCACAGTTCCCTATCGAAGCGGAAAGTCGCCCAAGCGATCTGCAAGTCGAGTGTAAACTTCGTTTCTGTCGACGATCGATTACGTAACGTGAATGGCGAGCTCCTGCAAAGTGGCGTTTATCGAAATTTCATGGGAAATCTCGTGGAGAAGTTAGGTGGATCAATATCAGTGTCTCCTTTGGCTTTTTCAAACATTTTAGTTTGGTCATGGGAGGGAAAATATTTTTGTGAAATAGAACCTACCCCTTCTATTTAGATTCTGTGCTTCTAGGTTCGAATTCACTTCAAACTATTTGTACTTATTTAGTATTCATAGCTACTTAGAATATTCTCCGTCTCATCTCTGAAAATATTCAGAAGTCTTTTCTGACTCTAAGGACTCCCATCTTCCATTCTAAAGGAGTCACCGTCTCAGTGTTACCTCGTTTGTCTTTAATCATCGCAAGGACTCGGTAAATATCCCGAAACAAGTACGACTGATAAAGGAGTAATTAAACGCGGGTTCGCGAATACATTTCCGTGGAGAACTCTCACAGCAAGTCGTCGCCCCTGATCGCTATCCCTTTGAAATTAAACTCCGTGGGGGTTGGAGCTTGCCGCGGAAAGCGAGTAACGACACCACTCGTGTCACTTCTCCACCCCTTTTTTAACCATCGAAAAAATCAAAGTCTCGGCGAGATCAAACCCAGTCAATTTTCTTCCCTCGATTTCGTATCATGTCTCGCATCTTTCTCGTCTCTCAGCCACCCTTTGTTTCTTCCTAACATTCGTGCCTACTTGGAATGCTTTTCATCGTTGAATTTCTTCCGGGGAGACATTAAGAAATTTAAATAAATAATTACGAATTCAGTGAAGCAACGAAAGAAGGTGAAGGGGCTATTCTTTCGCGTTCAATTGAGATGAGTCGTGTCTGGCCAAGAGGCTGCTAGACCTGTCTCTCATAATTTGTAAATTTTCTCCTCGAATCATTCGCCCATAGAAAGCGACACGATCTCCTTCCTTCGGTCCTCGAAATCGATGCACAAAGGGACAGAAAGCATTCTCTCCTGGAGCTTGTCGTGTAATTATTTCAAAAAAACTCCCTCACAGTGTCTGCCTCCCCTCCAAGTTCCTTCATCTCCGTCGTTCAAGAATCGGAGTTAATTAAACCACCGTCCGCTTTTTCCAAAGCGCTCACTCGAAAGCATTACTCGAAAAAAAATCTTACTTTAAAGCGCTCGCGATTCTTTGTTCCTCCCGGCGCTCTTCTTCGACCCCCAAAGCGCTCTCTTCCCCCAGTCCTGGCTCACCCTCCCGTTCTCTGCCCCTTTTCTGTCCATTTGCACCCCCTGCACGGTTGAAACGCAAATAACAGAAGGAGCACGCGTCGCGAGCGGAATTTTCGTTCACGTCGACGCTCGTCGAAGGAACGCAGAGCAATAATTATCGACCCTGCCCCTCAGGGGAGCCACCGGTGGCTGCAGTCGCGACAAATATTTATGTTGCTGCAAAGGAGACGAGGAATTCGCGGCTGGCTCGCTGTTATTTCGCGCGGACGCGGTAATTCCTGCGATTGTTCGCGCCTCGACGACCGTCGAGCACTCCCTGATGCGGAGCAAGCAGTATCTTTGGGAATAATTTAGAGACTGGTCTATGGGGGATGTAATGTTCCAGGAGACGCGCGTGTTTAGTCAGTTGACACGGTATTAGAAGGGAAATAGTTGGAGAAAGGTAAAGAAGAGTTTAAAAATTAAATTACTTTAAGCAGTAAAAAATTTGAGTATTTAAATATTCTAATTTTTGAAGTCTTGAAAATTTGAATATTTGAATATTTGAACATTTAAACATTTGAATATTTAAATATTTTAATTTTTTAATTTTTGAAAATTGAAATACCTAGACATTTTTTTCACTGATGAATTACATCCTCCTATTACTATATCTCGCCATAAATTTTCCAGCGAGCCAGAAAAACAAAGTTCAATCTCCTCAACTAAAAAGCTCATGCAAAGCACCGTGGAAACCTGCCCCCAGAAGCGCAAGTTAACACTACCAGAGTGAATATGCTACGTGCAGCGTTTCCGTTCGTTTCGAAACGCAGGGATCGTTATCGCTCGCGTGCCTCGGGCGACGTTCCCGTCGTCGGGGCTGTCGTGGAAATTAATTCGTCAAAGACAGCGGGGCATGGAGGGGTAGGTCGGGCGCCGCGACGGCGCAACCGGTGTCCCTGCTGGAAAGTATGGAAGTCGACGCGTTAATACATCATCCTTGTGCGTCTATAGTTTTGTTTCTCTTTCGGTGGCGGTTTTCGAGGGTAATTTGTCACGGCGGCTTCCGTTGTTTCCGCGCGAGGATGTAGCAGGATGCGTCGTGGAATCAGGATACAAAAGGGAGCGCGCGTTAACCGCTCCCCTCCTGTGCCGGAAGAAGGCACCGCGGCCGCGGCCACCGCGCGGAATCATTATGCACACTCCGATGAAGATGCTCCTCTGAATAATCATTTTTTCTGCTCCTCCTCGCCCCGCCACGCCTGCCCCCTCGTCCCTTTCTCCGCCTCGTAGCCAGGCATGTCGTCATTAAAGCCCCGTTCTCGCTCCCCCACCCTCGGCGGAGGGGAATGAAAGGAGCACAGGCCGCGATTTTCGTTCGTTTTCCCGCGTTTCAATGCGAATGAGAATTACCGCGCTGCTCGGTTTGTTGGCCACGAAATGACGTTGCAGCCACTATTTTCCCGCCTGTTGACCCTCCCCCTGTCCGATTGTGGGACGTTCAGGTGGCATTTTATGACGCTCGTGCGTGCAGGATTTTCCTCTGGGGTGCGTTTTTTTTTTCCAGCGACCGACGAGCTTGGACCTCTGGCCACTCGCTGTCTGCGCTGGTGCTTCTCTGAGGGGAAGCTTCCTTCGAGACCATAGTGTCACGACTTTGTTACGAGCCTTTTGACTCTCAGCTTCTTTGAGCAGCTTCTCGAGACAGGAATTAAGCCTTTATTTTTTACTTTCGCTCGTTTTAACCGAGACTTTAGCGCTCTATCCTCGAAGCTTCAGAACTTTTCCGCAGGATTTCTGTTTTTGTTTATTTTCTACCGAGAGACGAGGCAAGGAGAAAGAGACGACAGGTCAGACAGGCTTCATACGGCGCAGTGTTCGTCGCATACGAATTGGCTCGCGGAGTTGGCGAGTCTTCTCGCGTGGAAAACGAAGAAGACGTTTTTGAGGGAGTCCTCGATGAAAGGTGGGAGAGATGGAACGTCGGCGAAGTAGATCGCAGAGATAATAAAGCTGAAATACGGGGAGGGCTGCGAATAAGACACCTCTCGACGTACTAACTACCCTCTTATAAGATTTGCATTAATTTTCACTTATAATGCGATCCCTTGTCGCTGTTCTAAGCCAGCGGCGGCGTTCTCGTTCCTCGGAAGCTGTTTACTCGCGGAAAAGAGTTGGTTCGAGTTACTAATTCTCGGGTAAAGAGAAAGACGAGAAAGGGCATCAATGGGGAAAGGATGGATCGAGGATGCCCAGTAATTTATCGCGTTTTTAGCTCCTCGACTCCCCATCTCTCGATCCCTGACTCCTTAAATAGAGTAATTCAGGGTTGTATAGTCATCTTTATAAACCATTTTAAAATGATCGAATCGCTAAAACGTGATATTAAATCGGTAGACAGTCGAGGCAATTAAAAAAAGGTTGAAAACTGCTTGCTCATGACAGTTTTCCTGCAAGTCTACGATAGGTGGAATGAAAGACAAGGTCAGCTGTTCCCGATGCTTAATTTAAAGTCGAGCGTTCGTGGCGAGCAAGGGACTCCGTCTTCCGTGATTCCTGTTTTCTCCAGGGAAAAAGAGAAATGAGAGGCTGGACGCCAGGACAAGCGACGTCCTCGCGTGAATTATGAGATCCCCCAGATTCGTGGAAGGCGTCTAATTTAGAGCAGAGGCAACCTTCCCCGAGCCACTTCGGCGAAAAGATTAAAGAAGGGATGGTGAGATGAAAAATCCCTGGCGAGAGGTGGAAGCTGTCGCGGGAGGATTCCCTCGAATCAAGAATCTAATGTTTCCCAAAGATATCTTTCTCCGAGGTTAAAGTTCCTTGCCACAAAAAAGAACATCTTACGCCCTAAAAAAAATTCTGATTTCCTCTTCCAAATTCGTAATTAGCCAAATTTTCAATTAGATAGACTTCTATAAAGACTTGCATTTTATTAAACGCAAGAGAGGACCTCACCACTAAAACTGAATACCAAGAAAAGTTTTATCATTCCACGTTTCTGTCATTTCCTGGCCAACTATGCTTATTCTGGCGACCATCTCGAGGGAAACTCGTAAATCGGCCGACGACAGGGGCCACAAACGACAACGAGAGCAGGAGAGGAGAGGACGATGATCCCTCTGAGTAAAATTCCTCCACGCGATATCCGATCTTCTCACGACCGCGATGCAGCGTTTCGGCCGCGTTCGAACTTTCCCACCCGGTATAACGTGGCACATAAAGCCCGGACAGATAGAGCAGAGCTCCTCTTCTTCTCTTGACTGGTCCGAAACCAGTCCTGCCACCGCCCATCCGTGACCCCAGACCCCGTCATCCGGTCGGTTGCTCGCCGCCGCGGCTTCTCCTCTCCACCGACTCGCTTAACCTCGCTCTTCCTCCTCCTGCCCGCTTCCACGCTTCCTTACTATCCTCCTCCATGATGTTTTAATTAAGCTAATCCCTGCTCGATAGAATGCCTATCGCTGCTTCTCGACCTTTTCTTTCTACGGTGATCTGGAGGATCGAGACTTTGCTCTGCTTTCGGGGACTCTTAACACTTTGGACCTGGGGACATTTAAATGCTGTGGAAAGTGGAGATATGTGTGCTTGTGCCAGTGGAAATGGATAGTTTAAATTAGCGAGGCTGATACCTTTGGTAGATCCTGTTTCACTTTTTTGACTTGCTTCTCGATTTCGAGCATAGGACCTCTGTAATTTTCTTTATGCGCCTGATTCGATGGTGAAGGGCACGAGGAAGTTTTCGTCGCCTCTGGAGTCTGAGACTTCTTTGCTTCTTGGCCCTGAAGTTTTCAAAGCATGTCCAGTTTGAAGCTCATCAAACAGAGAACTTGACCAGTGTTGAGTCGAGTTCGACCAAACACGATAGCTCGCATGAATAACTCAATTCCCAGACTAAAAGCTTCCTTAAATCTGTTCCATTCTCTCGAACGTCTGACTTCAGAATAGCGCTAGGCACGTTTCCCTTTTTATTTCACATTCTCACCCCCGCCTTCGCGTGCTCCTTGGTCCTTTCTTCATGTTTTAATTAAGCCCTGCTTAATCTTCGTTCCTTTTTCTCTTAAACCAGTTCGCGATGTTTTCCCCTTTCTCCCTCGAGCAAGAAACGAGAATTAACGCTTCGCGTGTGAACCTTTGCGAGTCTTTAGTTTTCCAGTCGAAAGCGTAAGACCCAAGGGGTCCCTAGCTGCGCTGACAAAACATCGCAATGGCAACTCGGCCTTTTAGAATTCACCGGGCAAGTAACGCGAGATAACAGGTCGGTTTTATTTCTTTTTCGTGGATTCTCGATGTTTTAATTAGAGAAGGACGTCACAGCATTGTTCGCACGCCCACCCTTTTCGCGCCGTCGGAAATCGACGTGGTCGTACTACTTGCGAGTGGTTCGGATCGATGGGAGGACCGACGAGTCGTAACAAATGTGAATTGCATACGAATTGGTTATTATGAAAGTGGGGCAAGACCATTTTTTCTAAATTAACACTAAAGGTTCTTTTTACTACATTATATGCAGGTCTATTCCTTCTTCCAATTTTTTTCAAAAACGTACTTACACCATTTTCACGATAGATGATCCATATTCTACAGTACCTTTGCTAGATTCGTAAGACTATGAAAATCTAGGAGCTACTGTCTTCCAAATAATCGCCAAAAATAGTATAACTTTGTAGCAGACTAAATTCAAAGTTTATTAATCAGGAAGATGAAAATTCCGATGCCCTGTTTAATTAAACGCTCGTTGTTGAATCTCCCCGAACGAAAATCACGATACTGTGACATGTAATTATATTTGTTCAGCAATGAATCGGGCTAAACGTGGCAAAACACGATTTCGAAAGTTGCTTCGTTGTTTCACCCTCCGCAGAACGCGTTCTCGACGAGGAGCTGCGTTTCGCAATAAAATGCCGGATACGCTGGCCGACAGAGCCAGGCCGAACGAAAATAGGTACAATGACAAAGGATTAATTAAAAGCGCGAGTACCCTTTCGCCGCGGTATCGTTTGTAGCTAGATCGATCAGCGTTTTCGGTTTTAAACGCGCGATCTTCCGCGCGATACGTTGCTCGACCACTTTTACAGCGCTGTTTTATGCTCACCCTTCGACGACACAGAGAGGGGAGAATTTCGTGGTATTTCCGCAGTAGTTCGGTAAACTAATCGATGACTGGCTTGGATTTCATTAACGAGTGGTTAATTAAAACGAGTCCTGCCAGTGGAGAGTGTTCGAGGTAACAGTTTACATATTCTGATCGATTTTTATAGGTTGACTCGATGTTCCTCCTTTTTATTTCGTCCTTCGTATACCCTCGCTTTTTAGAAGCAAAATCCACCCCGAAACAACATTCCCAATTAGTGAATCTAAAATAGGAACAAGTCCCCTGGAAGTTACCAACAACAGGTGCCACACTGAGGACATCTCGGAGGAGCAAGTACCGAGTAAGAGGAACGATCGAAGGTACCGATGACCTTGGAGTTAATACCCGAGGCGGACGGTCCTTCGTCCTTGACTTTCGTACAATCCTCCATTCCCGAGTAGCGGTCGGCGCTTGGCAATGGCTCCTCGACGCTCGTCGACCTCATCCAGTCCCTCTGGAGAAGAAATGAGGAATCGACTGGCGGGAATGGCACGCATACAGGTTCGAGTGCGATGAACCCGATAACAGTAGCTCGACCGACGTAAAATCGCCCTGGCGTGACGTATTCCGCGATCCCTCGTTCTAAAAGCAATACCTCTAGCTTTCCTCGAGCTCCTCTAGCTTCCCTCGAGTTCCTCTAGCTTTCCTACAAACTTTATTGTTGCCTGAAATTAGGAAATTAGGAGATGGGGAAAGAAATACCAGGTGTCCTATTGTATCGTGTTGCTAAAGTCTCGCTTGAGCCTAGAGCTTAGACCTATACCAATAGAACACACGGTATTTCTTCTCCCACCTCTCAGTTTCCCCTATTATACTTAAGGAGGAATTTGTGTGGCAACCCTGGTTTCTAGTGTCTCAGGCCAGAAGCACTGTAGTGTCGAAAAGCGCAGAGAACGCGGCCTCGACCGTGTCAACAGATCGGGCTCCACGAATGGTCGGTTTCGTTGACCTTGCGGTTAATTTTGAAACTCGCGCGCAATCTCGCCAGAATTACGTCGTAAACAAAGAGCAGCTCCTTCTCTCTTTGTGGACGTCGCGTGAGCTTATTTTCGGCGCGGCCGATAACCGCGAGCTGCGGCCTTTTCCCTCCATGAACCACCTGAGGTGCTTGCCAAGTCAGATTTCCGCGTAGCCCGAGCGTACCCGAGCTTTGGACCATCTCTTTGCGTCTGCGTTTCATCGCTAAATTTTCGAAAAACAGCTGCCATTCTTGGGCACGCTGTATCTTCATTGAAATTCTCGCGTCGCCAGCCAGGGAATAGTCGATTTTCATTTGCACAGTGGAACTGGTTCGCATCGTCCAGGTTCTCAGCTTAAAACGCTTTAATCCAGCGTCGAGCACGTGCTCGCGTCCGATCGTCACTCGCGCGATTAATCACTCTATTACATTAATCCACCGGTGTAATTTATCTCGCGGGACGCGGCGACCACACGCGTAATGGCTGAAATCCTGTGGCTCCGAGCGTCGTTCCTGGACGCTCGTCCCAGGGATGCTGCAGCGAATATTCACGCGGCGATAATTAAAGGTAACAGATTCAGGGCGACACGTTACCACATACTGATAAGAATCCTCCTTCATTTATCGTATTACCTAAATATCTAATTGTAAAGAATTCCCCTCGGTTTTCCAGTGAGCCAAATCCCTATCATCGCAAAAAAAGTCCCCAAAATCTCTCAGCTCGCGAAATCGATGAACAAGAAACGAGTGAAACGGTGATATAACAGCGCCGAAAGCCCCAGCGAAAATAAAAGCGAGCACCGTAGAAATCGGGACGAGGCGCAAGGTACAAATTCGTTCGGTTTTCGCTCGCCCCTATCGCGGAAAAAATTCATTTCGGAGGGCGACGATGTAGCCAACGGGGGTGAAATCGAACGACGACCCGCGTCTCGAGTTATCGGTAAAAGGGCGGCGAGGGGCTCCAGCGTGGGAGGGAGGAGAGAGAGTTTAATTACCGACGAGTGAATTCGCAACCGGACGCACCCACGGGGCAGATTACCCCGGTAATATTACCGAGTTTTATTGCGGGGAGAGAAAAGTCGAGGTCTGAATGCGGCATGACTCACGGCACACTCATCTGGCACCGATGTTTCTGCTCTTATTGCAGCCCAGCTCTCTCGTGTCTCCCTCTCCCCTGTCATTCCTGTTTCTCTGCTCGCGCACCCCCTCCTCCCCTAGCCTCCCCTGCCCTATCGTTCCTCTTTTTCCGCTGCGCCACAGTCCTTCCCTCCTCCAGTTCCCTGCCACCCTCGCTCCTTCGCGTTTCGCTCCTTTCTCTCCCTCTGTTGCATCCCGCCACCCTCCGTATCTCCCCTTTCTCTCGAGCTATCTGTTTCGAGGTCTCCTTCGTTCCATCGTTCCTTCACCCTTTCCCTGACGGCGCTGTCTTCCCCGTCGGTTCGCGCTTTTCCCAGCCCTCGCTCATCAGCGAATCTCGTCCGCGAAAATGAAAAGCCGCGCGAACACGCGTCGCTCGATCGGCCCCAGACCCAGACCCTCCTCGGGGGGTGCCTTCTCGCGACGGGATAATTGCTGGCAAGGGTGCTCCAAAGGCGGCTGCGTTTTGCGCGAAGTCGATCGTCATGAAAGGAATGAGCTGAGAGGTGTGTGAAAGGTTTCAGGTTTTTCTGTTTTTATGCGTAGAAAATGTGGGATCGTGGATCAAAAGGGGAACAAACTTGGTCACTTCAGTGATCGTATTTACCCCATAGGGGATCCTAGACCTCACGAGAATTTTTATGTACTGGTCGAAAAAATTATGATGTAAAAAAATTGTAGGCAAAAATTGGTTAACTTTGACTGGGGATAACTCCGCCAAAAATCATCGTAGGATCATGATCTTTTTTTTAAATTACAGCTTGAAGTTTTGACTCTAAGATACTGTGTCTTAATTTTAAGTTTAGTGCACCTCTACTACTGTAGCGCCTCAAATCTGAAGGCATGTTTATCGTATTGAATATTGCTAACTTTGATGGGATGTACAGACGTGGAAAAATTTTTTTCTGAGATCTCGTTTAACTAGGCATAAAATATGATCCTTTCCCTTTAATTTAAAAAAAAGATCAAGTCGATACGATTTTTTTTCGCAAAGTTACAGGATTTCAAAGTAAACCCTGCATTTTCACCATGTGTTGGCACTACCCGATGTGTTGTAAAAATGCAAGGGTTACTTAGAAGTGCTGTAACTTTGTGAAAAAAAATCGCAGCGACTTGATATTTTTTTTGAATTGGAGGGGAAGGATCGAGCTTTGTGCTCCTACAAACGGAATTCCCGAAAAAAATTCTAGGAAGTCCATGCATAACGCCAAAGTTCACAATTTTCAATACAGCAATTTGCAAAGTTTGACCAAATGTAGGGACATGCTAAAATTTTTTTTGTAGATATCGTTTACAGTATGATAAAGCTCAATCCTTCCCCTTTAATTTAAAAAAAAGATCAAGTCGATACGATTTTTTTTCGCAAAGTTACAGCACTTCAAAGTAAGCCTTGCAGTTTGATACCGCATGGGGTAGTGCTAGTGCATGACAAAAATGCAAGGGTTACTTTGAAGTGCTGTAACTTTGCGAAAAAAAATCGCAGCGGGGTGATCTTTTTTTTAAATTAAAGAGGAAGGATTGTACTTTATGCCACTGCAAACGGCGTCCTCGAAAAAAATTTTGCCGAGCCTCTGTATCCTGTCAAATTTTGCAGTTTTTAAATCACTCAAAGTTGGCCAATTTTCGCCCAAAATTTTTTTACGACATAATATTCCAAACAGTGTGCTCATGAGGATTCACAAACGTGTAAATAGTGTAATTAATGAAATTAATCTGGAAGTGATCGCAAACACACATGTTCATTCAGCAGAGATTACACGGGCGTTTAGCGACAGCATCGCAACGCTCGTCCGTTAGTCAAGCAACCCCTTTCGCGAAACCGAATTGCACTTGGACGCGAGGGGCGGCCCAGTAATCTGTCCCCTATTCAACTTGCACCCCAAACCAACCACCCTCTTCATATCCCCCTTCCCAGCTGCCTTGCACACGTATCAGCCTCGCGGTTTTGCGACGAGTAGGGGGTTGCAAAGAGTTGGATCTTCCTATGTGAGCGACGATAAAGGGAGCAACTCCTAGAAACAGATCGCCAAAATATTTTCTTCCCCCTCGTTCCCAGCTTCCACTGAAATCGATCGAAAAGTCCACTGGTTGACCCCGAAATCTTCTCTCTTTCCTGTTTAAATAGGGACAGGTTTATCGAGCCAGGTTTCATTTAAAACAGGTTTCACGCGGCCTGAAATTACCATCGGCGAACTAACACTCGCGACTCAGCGTAATTTGTCGCCGATGATGGACACTTAGAGGCGAGGTTTAATGCCCCGCTGCTCGATTTAATAAAATGTTAGTAGTAACAGAATCGCCGTCCCTTCTGAGTCGTTCAATGTGTTACAGAGATGCGTTATCATCTTTTAATCGATAAATTAAACTTAATGGGCAGCTATCGCGTTGGGAGGCCCCAGGATCGAGAGACGGTCGAGATCGTCGCTGAAGGATGTCCTCGCGCGAGCTAAACGTGGGATAATCCCTCGTGAATGCTCGCGCCATCCGAGTGAAGAGGCTCTAACGACTCGACGCGCGAGTTTCATCGAAATCGAGGTCGTGTATTTCGCCTGGCCGACGAAAACGCCTCTGTCCTCTTTACCGAGCTGATTACCTCTTCCCGAAACTTTCGTTCAGAGACAAGAACCTGTCTGATACTCGCGACAAGAGGCGTGAAAACGGAAATTCAAATGTTCCCGCGAATTTCAGCGATTCATGAGTCTCCCTTCTTGTTCCAGGTCTCAAGTACCTTCACTCGGCCAGGATACTGCACAGGGACATCAAGCCAGGGAATCTGCTGGTGAATAGCAACTGCGTGCTGAAGGTGAGAGAACAGAGTAATCCTTCGATTGAAACTCTTTTCTAGACCCGCTGTGGGATTTTTATCGTTGCCAAAGTGGGCCACGTGGAGAGAGAAACGTGTTTCTCGCTATAGACTCGACTGCCGTGAGTTTATATAGAGAGCACAGTGTACTCTTTTTCACGTCCAGAGATTCGTGGAGGGCATAGGCTTGGAATTACCGAAATTATATATTTTCCTCGCGAACAGATCTGCGACTTCGGCCTAGCCCGAGTGGAGGAGCCTGACCAGAACAAGCACATGACCCAGGAAGTGGTGACGCAGTATTACCGTGCACCGGAAATCCTGATGGGAGCGCGACACTACACAGCCGCGGTGGACGTCTGGAGCGTCGGGTGCATTTTCGGCGAGCTCCTTCGCAGGCGCATCCTCTTCCAGGCGCAGAGTCCTGTGCAACAGGTTAGCCCTTGGTCCTGTTAAATCATTAACATCTCGCCGACACTCGCGCTTCGTTGCCTCTGACAACGTCCTAGGAAGATTGAGGACACCTTTCTCGAAGACATGTTACAAGACTCGAAGGCTTTCGGGGAAAATTTTAACGCTGTAGTTCCTCATAATCATCTGATTATTAAATTTATTTCTATTCGCGGATTGCTCTCATATTGCGTCTTATTTTTCGCGAGTTACAGATATCTAAAAAATCATCTACCTACGTAAATAGTACCGTTTATGTAACTTTCTCTTATAGAATGTTCTGAAACCCTTGAAATTTGTCAAGAGATTGCTTTGAAATTCCTCCAGAGATTTCAGGAAAAGTGAAAAGCCACTAAGATGGTGGTGAATATGAAAGCTCGCTTTTCAGTGGCTTCCATCGTCCTGAAAATTCTTGAAGCTTCGGTTTTTGCTCGACTGGGCACGAGTTATAAAATCGATCGCGTTGGGTTGCAGCTGGAGCTGATCACAGAGTTGCTGGGCACACCGAGCCTCCAGGACATGAGGTACGCGTGCGAGGGTGCGAGAACCCACATGCTGAGGCGCGTACCGAAGCCATCCTCGCTGACGGCCCTCTACACCCTCAGCAGCCAGGCGACGCACGAGGCCGTCCATTTGCTCTGCCAGATGCTAGTCTTCAACCCCGTAAGTTTTACCCCTCTGTGAACGGGGGAGATAGCCCTCTGTCTCTTTCAGATCGCGGCACACTGAAAGGGGCAGCGACAGGCGGGAGACTTTTGCTCGTGACTGAAGGAAACCGCTGGAATAGCTTTCTGAGAATTATGTAGGCTTAGGTGGTAGTCAACCTAGAGAATATTGTGAATTGTACGATAAGGGAAGCGTGGGAATCGAAAATAGAATTTTTTCGAGAACACTAGCTTGTTTGCTTCATTTTTTCATAGAAGGGAGAGAAAAAGTTAGATGGCTCGTGTAGTTATTCACGAAAAAGTTAATATTTGCATTAGCTAAGGTAGGATTTTCCTTGAAGGAGAACTCTATCCTCTTGAAGATAGAATATTTAGGGACAGAATATTTCTCTGTCTGAATGATAGCTTGCTGTCATCGAAAATGTAACTACTGTCCAACAAGTGGAAAGAATCTCCAGGAAAGTAGATCAGTTGCTCTTTCCCGATCACAGTCGAGTTCGAAAGCTGTTCCCCTATTTGCACACACAAGTTTAACTCGGCGAAGAGGAAGTGCAACGTTATCGGTCTTTAAACGCTGTTATCGACGCGACAAGTCTCGAAATCATTGTCCCGCGAAACGTTTATCGAGAAAGTTTCGAACTCGCTCCGTGTTAGGCTGCCTACAAGAATCGAATGACGTGAGGCGCGGAGGAACGGTTCATAAGCATACCGCTAGGTCCTCGGGACTCTGTAAAAAATTCTCGAAACGAGGGTCGCGACATCGTAAAGTCCTCGCGGAAACGTTGCACGTAACAAAAGTTGCAGTAAAATGTTTACTGCCGAGGCGGAGCTGTCGATGGTAAGAACGAAGAGAAAAACGCGCCGGAGAAGGTGAAGGCGTCGTTGATGACGCGAGGATGACACTTTTAGTGCGATTATATGCTACATTTATCAGGATCCCCGCGAAATGAATGCAAAGTGAAAGAGTTACCGTTATTAGGCGCAGGCTGAACGATACCGCGCGCTATCTTTGTAGGTTACTAAGTACTTATTAAAGTGCAGGAACACGCCAACGCTTTACAACCTACTTTCCTAAATCCCGCGCTTAAATACGTCGTTTCAATATTTCAGCGACAGAGCTGGACAGTGTAAAGCTGCGCTTTAACGCGAGATGTTAAACCGAAGGCGGCGAGATTTCGAGGCTTCGGCCTGTACGTGGCCCCAGCAGAATTCTGAATTATGCTCAGGGAACTTGCAATCCTGATGATACTCTTACTTAAACTATATCCCACTCTTTCGATAACCTTTCGTGCAATTTTTGGGAAATGCATGAAAGGTTGAATTCGTAGGTTTAACAGGGAAAGAGGAATTGAAACTGTAGAAAGTTATACGTCGAAATTACTCGAAGAGGGCACAGTCGTCTTCGAGTATTGTCTATCGAGCGTTCGTTGACCTCGAACTTCCCGCAGGACAAGAGGATCACGGTGGTGGATGCCCTGGCGCATCCTTATCTCGACGAAGGAAGGCTCCGGTACCATTCGTGCATGTGCACGTGCTGCTACACGACCAGCGCTGGCATGAGACAGTACACAGGGGACTTCGAGCCCGCCACATCTCATCCTTTCGACGATCTCTGGGAGCGGAAACTCACCACCGTGCAGCAGGTGAAAGGTAAGGGACCCAGATCGACGTGCCCTGAAAGGAGAACCGCGTTTTCGTGCGGATAATTGTGCCTTTCGGTTTGTACGCAACGCTCCAACGATCTGGCCACGGCTGCGGCACTTCCTCCCTTCGAGGACTTTTGTTGATTTAATGATTCCCAGAAGGTAGGAGGTAGCCTCGCCAGAGGTGTTTTATTCGATAGAAGCTTATCCTGGGAATTAACCGCGGTGCCCAGGGCGTCCAGAAAATTCGAACCAAGTTAGTCAAATTATACCAAAGTTCAATGGGTTATACACTCGCAGATTTCCTCTAATTTCCCCCGCAAACGTCTAACTGCCATCCGTGAAAATACCGACCGTGAAAATCAAGGTGGTCGTAAATCGAGGAACGAGAATCGATCGATTTGAAGGAGGACGTCAATAAACCGTTACGGGGACTCGCGCAAACTCGTGAATTTTACACGCTATACTGATTTTAGAGCAGTACATATCTTGAGGCCGAGCAAGTTAGGCTTTATCGCTCATAACTCGCCTCCTATCCGTGGTCCAATAAAATCGATCGTTTCAGCTAAGGCTGCCTTCGCTCTTCTCGCGAAAGGACCCGTGCATTAAAGGGGACTCCAGCAGAGAGAATTATTTAAGATCTTTGATGCAGCGGATTAGCCAGGTTTCCTTTGGCGTGAAAAATGCGTCGGGGGTGTGACTCACGCGAATTATTAATAGTTAACGTCTGGGGCACGTGGCCAGCCGCGCCGTGAACAATGATGCGAGAGACTCTCGCGTGCGCTTAGGAGCAGTCTATGCGTGTAGCCGCGATAAATCATGGTTTATCACCATTGTGGCTAGGGGACCGTGAAGTTATCGTACGACTTTCTTCCTTGTAATCACCTCGGAACTGGGTCTAATATCGCGGTTAAATGCTACACGCCATATATCCCACTGTGAAGGGTTCCAAAGTGCTCTGTTTCAAAACAATCGATTTCGAAGACGTGTTTTCACGCTGGGTATAAATAGCTAGTAGAATTTCCAAAGGGAACTAGGCTCGAATGCAGGAAACTAGTCGCGTTCTTTTAAGCATCGCGGGTTAAGGCAGATTTCCGCGGGATATTTGAACGAGCAATTAGACCTTGCGATTCTTTCTTCTTGCCCAGCTATCTGCCCGTTTGATACGCACGCAATTTGATTATACCCGCGTGGAACATTCACAGGAGGAAAAACGTGAACAGCAAACATACGTTTCCGTAGTTCGTTATAGCTTTTTTATTCGTGCTTTTTATTAAACTGTGGTGTAATTCTAGTATCCGCGCTGAGAGGGGAAATTAAAGTGAGGACTTTTGCGAGTGGTATGAGTAATCTGAAGGCACTGGTAATAGTTAACCCTCCGTCTGTAACATCAGTCGTATATTGATATTCTTCTGCCTTGTTTAGAGAATTACAGAAACATATAGTAATAAAAACTATTGGATGATATTCTGGAAACTTGGAAGAGTATTTAAGAACATTTTGGGGTTTTTTAAAATGCAAAATTATTGAGAAAACTACATAGACCCATGTTCCTGAGGGAAGAATAACCCGTTCAATTTTCGTTGAACTGATCCTAGACAAATATAGCTCCTCAACATAGAATAAATTGAATGAAATGAAATTAAAGTACATAAAAAATAATATACTATGTCTAAGGACATCCCTTTTCCGTCAGGAGCAGTTGAAGCATCCCTGACCCATAAACAGGTCATCAGACCGAGCGTATAAATATTGGAATTTTCCTGGTCCCACGTGTGCCTCGCGCAAGACCCTCGATTTAACAATATCTCTAAAAAGAACGTATTTAAAGACAGCACATATATTCCTCGTCACGCGTCGCACACGTGAGAGCCGCAGAACATCGCCGACACGTGATCTTCGCCTAGGCGAATCGATTCGACGCGGCCAGAGGAGCTAGGATCAGGTACAGCCCGTAAACCGAATCCTAGTAGCCCGACTTTCACTTGCCAGTATTCGGCTATCCATGAAACCTCGCGCGGAATGCCTGCACCTCGAGCCCGCTCGAAAGTGTTCGGCGGTCTGCTCGAGGCCCTCTGGCTTCTAATCCATTCGCAGGCTTGATCCACGCTCGCGGTGGTCAAAGGAACAGAGGAGCAAGGTCTAATCCAGCGATCCTGGGGTTTGTCTGTTCCAGAGGAAATGCACAAATTTATAGCGGAACAGCTGAACACGTCGCGCGTGCCGCTCTGCATAAATCCGCAGTCCGCGGCGTTCAAGAGCTTCGCAAGGTAAGCCGTAGGTGGCGGATCATCCAGGCTATAAACGATCGATTGCCAGTAGAGAATAACCGTCGGAGGCTAGGATAGAGAAGCGGCGAGAGGCCGCTAGGAGAGAATCTGTCACGAGAACGGTCCAAGTCCTCCCGCTGTCCCCATCCCCTCGACCTCGTCCTGTCCCTCCCACAGCGATATCAACAATCCCCTCGGACTTCACGCAGATAGCGGGCCAGAGAGAAAGAGAGTAGAGTCAGAGGACCGCGAGAGAAAGGGTGAGAGAGCGCGTGTACGAGAGAGGGAGAAAGAGAGAGAGAGAGTTCGCAGAGGGGCACACAGTGTACTTTTTGTTTTTTCTTGTTCTTGCTTATCGAAGCCAGATCAGACGCAGTGTATCGGGACAGGAAGAAGATAACGAAAGGGAGACGAACTGGGTGGGGATAGAATGACTGGCGAGCGTGTCGTAGACGGGGAATTAAAGTCGTGGAAGGGGAATGGAGGGAGAGGGATGGACAGGGTCGCGAACGATCGAAACGACAGGATCTTTTGTCCTGGCCAGCTCTCTCTCGCGACGTGTCCTTGTCGGTTCCCCTCGGAATCGGACGAAACTCCAGCTCCTTTAGGAGTCTATTGGAGACCGTTCGGAATTAATCGCGGTTCGAGTTGATGTATCTGTGTCTGTGAAGCATCGATAGAAGGATCGAGTATGTGATTCACATCCTGTCTCTGATATTCAGAGAGGAAGGTCGTGGCAGACGGGTCGCGAATTTCGATTCATAGTTTCTGTCTTCTTGCGAATTTCGAACGGGAAGAAAATGTGGAGATCAGAAATGTGTGTTAGTTCAGTGTAGAATATGTCTAATAGCGTAACCATTTGCCTACTAATTAATTCATTTACGTACTTCTGCGGTGTTTATACTATAAGAAATATAAAAGAGAGGGTTCAAGTAAGAGAAGCAGCTTTAAGCAATTGCTGAATTTCGATCCATCTATATTTGCAGAACCTTTGACATCTTCGTTCCGAATTCATGAAGAAAAGAATTCGCCTGAAATCAACGACACACCCCTGCTGCGACCTTTCCTCGGCAGAGACCTGTGTCCCGACACCGCGACAATAGCTGTGTGCGATCTCTCGACGTGGAAAAATCGAGAAGCAGAAAGTGTTTTTTTTTATTGGTGGATAGAATTAGCGAGAGGGATCGAGTGAGAAAGGAGTGAGGGGGAAGTGCGATTCCCCTAGAACGTAGAGAAAAGAAAAGCAATTGTTTCAGAATAATTTGATCAAATATGTAACATATTCTCGTGTTGCTTATTGCCGTCAAGTTAGAGCAAGCCGATCGCCGACCCAGCGCCCTGCGCCGCGTATACGTACACGTTACTACTACTACCACTACCGAATCAGCTATCTACCACTGTCAGCTACTATCGACTACTACCGCTATCGTCTACCACTACTACTACTACCGCTACTACCGCTACTACTACTACTACCAATCGTGTTACGTCTCCTCCTGAACGAACCGAACGAACAGAGAGTCAGCTCTAGTCGGCGCGACCTCGCTCGCAGAGGTACTTGAACAAACCATTTTACCACCTTACGTTTTGTGTTTCTCTTACTTTCTCTTCACTTGTTTTTATCTCTCCTTTACTTCTCCGTACCATTATATCTGGCCTATCTCCAACCACCCTCACCCTGTTTTTTTTTTTATCGTAATTAAAATATTGTCTCGTCGTATGTTTACCACCTTACGCTTCTTGCCGTTCTTTTTAGACAACTCTGTATGACTGTGTATATATACATACGACATATACCGTATCAGCTACGAGAGCCAGTATATATCTATGTGTATATATACGTGTGTTGGGTTTTAGTCGTGATACGTTGCCGGATATGCACGTCAGCGACGAGCCTGCGAAACCTCTCCAAAATTTCTTTCAAATCAAGTGTCTTCGCTTCTCGAAGATCAAGTTCCTGGGCTTACGTCTCTGTGAAGGAATTCCCTGGGAATTTCTATCGGCTTAAATGCGTTTATTTATGTATCGAATAAGTTAGAAGGTACCTGGAACTACACGAGGTACGAATGTGATAAGGGAGACGATGTCTTCAACAGGGAACCAAGTTTCGTCGAGTTTCACCGGTGTGCACGCCGCGAAAGACGACCGACGCCGCCAATTAGCGTCAGTTTCGCGAACGCGTAATTAGCGGAATCTTCGACCGAGCTGGAACAACGCCTGCCAGCTCGGTTAAACGCGAACTCGAAGATATTTGATTCAGTAGTTGAGGAATACACCTGCAAAATTTGATTTCTTCTTTCTTGGATTCCAAGGACCTTCTGCGAGAAATGTACAGTACCGTCTCAGCGAGTTTTCAATTGCGGAGGATCACTAGAACTCGACGAAACTGTGTCATCCCTATTTATAGTTAGGCTGCTGGTCGCTGGCGTGCGTACGTGTTTGATTATGAGTCCCTGTGAAAGTGGTACCTTGTAAATAACGCTGAAAGAACGCCTGAAAGGAGCGCTTTGGTCGACACGACTCTGAGAAGGCCTGATCAACCATGCAGCCTTCAGTTGAGAGAAAAAAGACGAACGATCGCGCCGCGATTAATCGATAGAGGAAAAGAAAACGGGAGATACTCTTCGCGTGTATCGGGGCAGATCGAAATTTCCGCGTTCCCTTAGCTTCAGCTGCTTGATCGTAACCTTGACGATCCAATCGATAGAGCGAAGGATTCCCTATCCCAAGCATCCCCTCGCCGACTATTCCTTCCCCCAATCAATAATTTTCGACTGGAAGTCCTGACGTGATCTGGCTGTTGGCACAATGACCGTAATCTTCGAGCAGTTTCAAAAGACCGTGGATGCCCCTTCGATTTTCAGAGCAACCCTCCGAGAGGGGTAGTTTTTTCGTTTGAAGCAATCGGACGCCAAGGAGATTATAACCGTGGAGCAATTTTTATCTTTTTAGTTTGTCTGCTTTTAGTTTTATCTTTTTAAGAACCAGATTTTTGATCAGACTCCTTCGTGAAGCTTCCAACATTCTTTTTCATTTTTGCGCGGCGTTTTGCTTCGGTTCCTGTCGCGGAGGTTGTACGGTACAATGGTAGACGATATTACTAGACTAGATAAAAGAGATCTTTTTGTCATTACTGTCATTTCGCCAAGTCCGGGACGCGACATGAGTTTCGGCGGAAATTTCGCGATCAGTGGATCTGCTTTGCCAAGCATCGACCGTTCCACTTTGAGGGAAGCTGCGTTGGCTCGAAAATTCTAATTTCCCTTGGAACTTTACCCCAAGGCGACCAAGTTTCCGAAGTACTGTGTTCCTCTGTAGACTCACAGGTCACGGTGATCTACTCATAACGAGGAACAGGTTGCCAGAGTTCATTTGTGTGCTGATAGCTCGCTTTTGTATTCTCGAAAACACGAAGACTCGAATATTAAGGAACTGCCAATACAATAAAAAGTACTTAGGTAAAATACTTACTAAATAATTCAGAAATATACAGTATAGAGTAAGAGTGTCACACCCTTTATTTTCACATATAAAAAAATAGAACACTATTAAACTAAAAACATTTGTGTTCCTTTAATCCCCCTAGAAAATAATTTTAATTTAGTACCTAATGTTACTAGAAAATAAAAAAGGGGCACAGTGAATTGTACCCTTACTCTTCATCTATTATAATACGTGTTTTTAACAAGGGAATACAGTACCTGTCAGAATTCTCGAGTCACCGAGCCTCTGTTTGCATTCCTCCCACCTTTTCCGCTGTCAGTCGGCGCCGTTTTCCGCGAAAAGCCGCGCGTCTCACGATGGAATCCGCGCGAAAAACATTGAAGTTCGAATTAACCGAGGGTAACGACTCGTCGCGGCGGCGCTTTTGTCCGCGAGCAAGCGAAAAGAGCGGCTTGCGCCGCGGCTTCTCGCGACGGGGGCCACTTTTTCAAAGTCCAGAAATAATTTCGTTGAGTTCGTGGGATAGAGGGGGGTCGTCGACGCCAGAAAAAGGAGGAGAATGAGATACTCCTTTTTCGACCGCTTCGTTTCTGCGCTATTTTCACGGCCGACTTTCCTCGCGAGCTTGGCAAAGCAGAGTCGCAGGCCTCAGAGACGGGGCAGAGGCCGTCACGCGCGGGAAATATACGTCGAGAGGGAGGAACGTGGTTATAGACCGGCTCGAGGGAGGATAAAAAGAGTGGGATCGAGAAAGGGAGACTTCGCGAACGGAACGGTTCTGGCGGGGAAAAAGAGAGATATCGGGAGGACGATCCTCGAATGCTTGATTAAGGGCATTTATGTGCGAGTGTTATAGTAAAAGTGTTAAATTTCTGTTTTTTTTTTAGTTAGTTCTGATACGTTCCTGGAGGCTTATCGAGGTTTTAGAATTTCATTTTTCTTAGAATCCAGCAAGTAGAATTTTAATTCGTGCAGTAATTGTCAAGATAGAAATTTTTGAGCTTCTATGATTTAGCACAGAAAAGAGGATCGACGACCGAGAATCGAGAACGGCTGTCACATGCGCTGACAGCTGCATGGAAATCAGAAGCATTTTTGTTGTATCAATCTCCAGGCCCTTCCACGGGTCCACCTTCTTCCGTTGTCTTCCCGGCAACGTAGAATTTGAAGAGTCGAGTCCCAATCGAGCCCTGCTCCGCAAAATTTCCCAATCAAGATCATTGGAAATGTCCGCGCGACTCTTCGAATACGATCGTCACGAGAACGCAGAGCGTTTCCTGGGTCGAGAATCTCCAGACGTTGAGACCCTTAAACGCTGGTAGCTTGAACAGCTAGCTTTGAATTAGCGATCCGTTCGCACCTGTTCGCACCATGTTTGTTGGTTCACCGATAGCAAAACGATAGCGAAGCGCGTTAGTAGAGTACAGAGTGTAGAGGGACGATGCTTTCTATGCATCTATGCACCTGGATCGATGGGAAAAATTGGATATCAGATTTGCAAGCTTCCCTTTTTAACTTCCATCGAACCACGTATAGAAACGTATGTCGTTAATTACGTAAATGGTTCAAGTAAAAGATCAAAGTAAATTGAATTTATCACTTATTTTATGGTGTCAATCTAAAGATAGCTAAATAAGTGATAAATCCAATTTTTCTAGAGTCTAGACTTCGACTAGTTTCAGAATTATTGGCATAGAAGTGTCCTTAAAAATGGTGGACCATCATCTCCTCTTCTACTCTGTACACGTAACGATCGACACTCGACACAGCGATCGATCTTTACCATAGCTCGTCAAGCCCCAGTAGAATCTGTCCAAAGTACCTAGCGCGATCCCACGAGTCGAGACCAGCCTTTTGTTGCCACTGAAAGTCGAGTTTGCCTGGCCCTCGACTGCGTTCGCTGCTCGATTGTATTTTTTGCGTTTGACTGACACGCTCTACCGATCATTCCAGTTGTTTCATTGCCACCCAATCACCGATTGTATTTCGACACTTTCGAGACGCACTGCTGCCGCTCGTTGACGATGCTACCGCCCACCCATCCCTGTTGCCCGATCGTAAACCTAGCCGACGAAACTCGAAGTGCGAAGCAAAACGCTTTCTCCGAGGACGATTGCCCGCGAGAACCTTCCCGATTAGCGAGGAGCACTTTGCACTTTCGTCGTGTGTTAGAGTTCGGATTTCTGCGCCGTGTCGTCGAGTCAGGGATCCACGTGGATACCGCGGGGAGACTATAGCTGATGGGAGATAACATGGAAGTTCGAGACAAGAAGCTTGAGAAAAGTGTTCGCGAGTCCACGTCGATCTTGGCTCGAAGACGCGCGACTGGGGGCTTGGTAAAGTTACGAGAGAGCTACTTTTCTATCATAAATTTCGATATTTTTCTACCACGTTTACCGATCCCCCGGTCCCACTCACTGAAGACCAGAGATTCGAACGGTAGCTACACCTCTGTTTCCCCCGCAAGTCACTGAACTCTACACCCCCGAGTAAAGAGAGAGAAACCGAGAACAGACAGAAAAAAAGACCTTTTTTTTCTGTAAACGACAGCCTCTAATGATCTGTTCGTACGACTTGCAGCTCCACGGTGGCTCATCCCTCGGAATTGCCACCCTCTCCTCACCAGTGGGAATAAAAATCTCCGAAATCGCGAGCCAATGGATGCACGCCCGAGTACTCGCCTCGCGCGAAGAGCGAACGGCGAGCCTCGCAGGATTTTCGACAGCCTGAAGAGAAAGGGAAGTAAGAAGATCGAGAAGGTACGGGAGAGAAAGAGAAAAAGAATAAACAAAAAAAAGAAAGAAAGAGTGGGAAGAAAGGGAGACGAGTTTGACGGAAGTCGGACGAAGAGGGGAAGAAAAGGCCCCAAGGGGCACCGGAAGTCGGATGGAAACAGGACGAGGAGCCGCGAAGAAGAGCCAAGAGAGACAATAGACTGCCGAGCACTGTAGCCTCAATTTTCGACTAGCTGATATATACATACATAGACGTATATGTATATAGATACCGATACATATACATATACATATATATTATACATACCACTGTATACATATGAGAAGAGAAGGAGCCTAGGAAGAAGGGTACGCAGCGGGAAGAAAGTCGTCGAGAGACGCGAAGAGGGAAGCAACCAGTTTCGAGGGGTTCGAGTATATTTTCAAGGTGAAAATCGAGGAGACGCCGGAGGAGACAGTAACTGAAGGAGCTGTAGTTTGTAAGGGAGCGTCGAAAAGACGGGCCAGTCTTTTATTCTTCATCTTTTTTTTAATTAGATTTTACACACGACTCTATATGTACATGTATATTGTAAATCGGTCGCGAGGGAGAACGGCAACAGAATCGTTCCTCCTGCCTAATCGCCTGGGTCCTCGAGACTCCAGCCTCTTCCCGAGATCGGCTACCGATCACCTCCCCTCGTCGAACCTCGCCAGAGGCAGAGCGGACCGAGCGTCCAGAGTACTTCCCGCGAGCGCTACGGTTTATTTTGTACCTGCTGAGACGGAGCAACGAGACAGAAGCGTGTTCCTCTTGAGTTAGAGGACCACCCTGGATCTCGAGTTGCTGTTCTAGAGGAACTCGGAGACATTGATATACCCTCTGGCGAAGAGACGGTCGATGGGGAGTCGAAAGAGGACTAAATCGACGCGATTGGAACAGAGGAGTCGTTCCCTCCCTTCGCGACCCTAGGATTTATTATTGGTTCGCGAGCGTAATCAGCGTGTCCCTTCGACAAAGCGCGACACGAGGACACTTCGTCGAAGACAGGAGTGCGTTCGAAGCATAGGAGCTTGGGAGGGGAGGCACGGAGTCGAACGCGCAAGATCGTCGATTCGAGAGGGGGAAGCCTAAAAATCGGGCGACCTGGACACTGACAGCACTCGTCTTCGGAGCGCTCAGCTATGGAGATCGCGAGTTCCTGTGCCTGAGGATCGCTAGCTAAGGATCAGCTGGAAGATCAGAGACTGGAAGCGTCGAAGGGCTTCGATCTCGCCACGATCGTATCCAGGACGATTCGAGTACTGGAGGATTCTCCGCGCGACGAGTCGCCTAGACAAAAGTCCGTGTCTTTCCCCATCGAGCCTATAACTGTTGCGCGAGTACTTAGCTGGCGAACGGCTTCAACCTGAACCCCCGACGAGGAGATCGCGGGATAGATTTGTCGATGAGAATCCATCGATTCTCATCTTCGAAACGTCGCCCCGAGCTGTCTGGAACTGACGCCGAGGATCGCGAGCTTTGGGGCGACGTTTTTCCTCCGCTGCCCCTGAAGAAGAAACCTTCTTTCGGAGAGCGCCTAGGAATCGCGCGGATTCCCAAGCCTCTCATGGTGGATCGCACGATTTTAATTCCGAATATATATGCACTGCCGACGAATCGTGGCGAGCGCGACTGGTATCGTTAACCAGAGGAGAACGGTGAACGAAGAAGGAAACCGGCGCAAAGAGAGCACGCGAAGAGCCAGAGGGATTGTTCGAATCGTCCGAGTCTTCGTGTAGATAGGTATCCTAGTTTAATTTGTCTCTGAGAAGCTTTCGTGCGGATCTCGCTTCTGTTCTACACTTCGAACGATCGCTCGAAGCCTCCGCGCGATCTTCCCGCTTTTTCCGTCACGTTTGCGTTTCGAGTGCGTTCCTCTCGCGCGCACCAACGTCGCTGGCGAGTCTCAAGGATCCTGGATCTTCATGGATTCCTTAGATTTTGATGGATTCGTAGATGCTTGAGGCTTGAAGATTTCCTCGCCAACGATGTTGGTCGTCGTTTTTTATCAGTAATTGCGACGATTTTTTTAAAACGCATCCTGAGGCCAGACGTAGGACTCACGGTATCCAATAATTACGTTCTGAGTGTGATTTTAGTTTAAGGAACTTAGGTAGCCAGTAGCTGACGAGAGGGAGGGAGTACCCGTAGAAGCCTAGGTATCGATTAGCTCAGTAGCAACTCGACCTATCGTTTTGCGAATAATGCAAGAGAAGCAACACACGCGCATGTGTTCCCTTTTTTACGCGGACTCGACTCATTTCTACTACGATCATAGCGAAGATATCGTTTTAAGTACTTTTTAGCGATTGTACCATACGGAAGGGTTAGCGCCAGGGATCGGAAGAGGAAGGATACCTTCTTCGAAAAGACACGCGACTCTTTCGGATCGAGCCAGAAGTGCGTGCTTGTCACGGGGACTTCGAAGGGAGAAGAAACGTCGCGACAGATCTGCGTGCAGCGCGATTCTACTTTGACTTTCGAAGCGGCGAACAGGGGGGTTGAAACTGGAGCGCTGCGACGCGCCGCCTTTCTTCGCCGAAGTCTTCTTTTTGTAATTAATCGAATAACACTGTCGGTTTCATCGTTTTCGGGTAGCTCGCCGCTTCTCCCGTCATTTGTAAATAGGTCATCGCGTTCACCGTGTACATACGTTCAGTAGTTCACCGATTGAATTCGTTGCAACTGCAAGCAAGCGCGAGCGGCAGACCCAACGTGCGAAATTTTCGTCGTGTCTGGAGAATCGTCCTACCAGGAGGATTACCGTCGTAGAGTAACAATGGGGATTCAAAGAAGAGTTCTTCGTGCCGCTGAAACTTCGACGGAGACAAGCGTTCCTTTTGGACATCCTCGAAATTTCCAATCCGCGGTCCTTTGATTATACTTTTGGGCTCCAATTTTAATCTTCAGTCGCTCAGATTTAGCACTTCGCTTTTACAGATCGATTTTTATGTTATTTTAACTTACTACCATAGCCTTGTGGACTTTTACTAATCGACTATAGACTTTTTAATGCTTTCACATTAGTTTTACAAGTTTCCACGAGAGTCAAATTTATCGCTGACCACTTTGGGAATAGGACAAATTGAATTGTCACTCTTTTAACGAGGGAATTCCTGAAAAAGGAACGCGACGTTCCGTCCAAGCTTCGCGACGGTCCGATTCCGAAGTTTGATTAATCCTGGAGAAAGCATGGAAGAGCACGAGAGAGAAGAGTGAATGCGTGTGCGTGAGATTAATGTTTCCTATTAAACGAAAAAAAAAAAACGGTAAAACGTAGATGATTACTTAAAACGGCGAGACTTGTAAATAGGTAGCTCACTGTAGCTGGTCAGCTGGGCATTTATCAATGTATACACGCCTCGAGAAGGAGGCAAAAAGGGAAAAAGGAAGTGGGAAAATTGAAAACGAGAGGGACGAGACAGCAGCCCTGTTCGTTGCACTTGCCATGCGGGTGCAGCGCGCATTTTTCAAGGCGCCGCGTGCTCGCGAGTGCGTGTGGGTCGGTTCTTTCGCATCGAGAAGCCGAGACTAAAAACTAATTGATAATACTGGAGGCTAGGTGATAATTCATTAAGTCGTTAAGGTACCTACGTAATAGATAATGAGTAATTAAGCGACAAAAAGAAAAGAAACTCCACGTATACTCCACACTAGCGAATATGCCTTCATTATGGAAAAGTGGCTGGCACGAGATGCACGAAACAATAAAGTTGCTACGGATTAAAAAGATATAAAGATAAAAAAAAACGATTGCAAACCGGTGGTTCTCTTGTCTCCGATTTGGCATCATCATTTACCGTCACCTCATTCTTCCTCAACCTTGTTTCTCGCTTTTCTTCGCTTTTGTTCGTTTCTTTCAGGTTTCACATGCACGACGGTCCCTCTGAGTCATCACACGCACCACACGTATACTGTATCGCTTTCAGTTTCGCATGGAATTGGTTTTATTTCATTTGGAGAGGCAGTCCGCGATTATTAGCTCGGACGCTCGCAAGGAAACATAAGAAATCCTTGCGAGCATTGCGAAAGTGGCCGATACGAAAGGAACAGGATTCTTCGTAAGAAGAATAATTAATTCTTGCGTAACGTGTCTCTCCAAAGACCTCACTGTATAATTTCTCGCCTTAATTTACCAATCACACGCACACACACACACCCAGCCAAGCGATGAGGCAAGAGGGATGCGAGTTTCTCGTCCTTTGTCGACTTTTATCCGGCTGGCCTGACAACCAAGCACTTTTCAACCTTTCGCGTGTACAGTGGAACCTAATCGATCGCTAGGTAGTTGTAAGAGACGACAGAGACGCATTGCCCAGGATTCTGTCGTTCTCGTAGCAGCGATCGAAATTTGAACCGAGAGAAGAGGGAAGAAACAGATAACGTGACGACCTGTCGTTAGTAACTAAGAGGCCTTAATATATTGCGTTTACGGATACACACGTCGATTGAACTTAAGCATCACACTTTAGCATAGACGAAAGATGTACACAGGATGTAATCGGTTAAGTAATCGATAGTGTCGGGCACGATTTACGAGATGGATCTATTTATCGAGTTGAACTGGGTCTCTACGACTGCTCTTCGATAGAGTCCACATAGGAACTTCTTTCCCTAATAAAAAAATATTAAAAATTCGCTCTTAACCCTTCCCAAACTTGCATCTCTATTCTGAAAATCTCACAAAGAAACCTAGCTTAGAACTGAATAATTGACAAGAAACCCAAGCACCAAAAAGAGTTGAAATTTGGTCCTAGAACCTCGTAGCTTCCTGGAGAGCAGAAAGAGCAGTCGTGGGATCCAGAGAAAAATCGAAACGCCTCTCTTGGTTCCCTGTCGCTCCCCAGCTAGACATAGACGAGCTACCGCATAAGAGAAGTCATTACGCGACATAAATGTCGCGGAGCCGTAGCGTTTACGACTCTCCGTAAACTCTGAAGAACAGAATGCAAATGAAAATGGAATGCGCGTGGGTGTCGCGACTGTTTCGTCGTAGAGAAAAACGAAACGAAGCTGGCAATAAAACTGGCGCCTCTGGAGAGGACCTGAAACAGCGAGGGATAATTGATCGCCTCGAGCAATAACGTCAACGCTGCTTAAGCTTAGATCGCCTTGATGAAAATTCTAAATTTCCGGTTAAAAGCAATGGAAGCTGAGCACCTGATGGGATTCAGACTCGTTGGTGGATCGACAGGAGACGAAGGGGGGCGCGTTGTGTACAGAGGCATCACTTTTTCAGGCATCTAGGGTTACGTTTTTGATTATAGATAAGAGAGAAGGTTAATGTCACTCGCACGTGCCACGTTTACAGCGTATCTCATTCTAAAAGAAGACTCCACCGATCGTAGTTCTTCCCCGGAGTTAGAGAAAAGAGTTTCGCCATCAGCACTGCCAATTTGTCACTGTTAACAGAGTAACCGCCATCGACCCCATCGCTTTCAGCCGCGGTTCCGTTTAGGTCTTCACGGGGCGGGCGTTATTCGATGAGCAACACTTTACCCTCGCTTGCAACATTTTTCAAGTATAATACGGACCTAAAGCTTTCGTTCCTGTAGCATGGAAAACAGTTTTTTCAGTCGATTCTCAAACGAGGCTTTTCAAAGGATTCGTTTCACGGTCCAGTTTCGAGTCTGGATAAAATCGTCTGGCTGAGGCCACTTCCCTCCCTTCTGTATCACCTGACAGAGGTAGTGGGCTCTTATCAGTGGTCTCAGCCACTTGGTTTTGCCCCCGCAAAGAGTGGCAAGGAAGGAGACTTGCGAAGAACGATAATTCCGAGGAAAGGAAACGAGTAACTCGTCACGTGCGTGGATTATATCTGTATAAAAAATGAAATATCGGGAAGGGGAGTGCTTCTCCGCAGCCCGCAGAACGTGCACAGTGTATAGCACTCGTAAGCGTGTACATATTAGCGTGTAACCTTGGGAATTCGCGTACCTTGAAAGTAGCCCGAAGCCTTTTCACAATTAGCGGTAAAGAGAATGAAGAGTGAGGATCTTGGATCGGACGACCAGGCACAAAAAGGGAGAAAGACCTCAACAAAACCGTTGTTGTACATAGTAGACTAGCTGTATTACCTCGATATATGTTAAGGTGATTGTAAGGTTCTAAGGTTTTAATCGTACATATAGGTATGTACTTAAAAGAGGTTCGCGTTCGGATGGTTTTGGCCAAGTGTATTTTGTAGGGTGTAAGACGAGCCTCGAGCTGGAAGTTTTGCATTTTCTGTGACTGTTTCGAATCTAGTTTTCCCCTACCCCCTTGCTAATCTTCCATTTCCAAATTAGGTGTAAGAAAAATTACACAGATCCACACACACACACACACACACACACACACAGAGGTACACATTTTTGGACACCCTCGCGCGAGGAGTTCGCCCATCAATTTTCCTTTCGAGAATTCTTTTCGCGCCGAAGCTCGTTTTTACTATTAAAAGAATCTTTAAAAAAAAAAAAGAAAGGATATTTAGCTAGTAGTTAGAAAGTAGGCTCGACGATCCGGCACTTCTTGATTTAGAAGACGAATTAGCCTCCCTTCGGATGCATCGCGAGGATATATTTTTTTTAACGTATCGAATGGCAGTGGTTTTACTCGCAGAACTCGCTGTTGGAATCGCGTTCGATAGATCGAAGAGTTCCCCCTTTGCCGAGGATAGAATCTTACTCCTTTCGGAAAGAAACTTCTAAAATTCTCTCTAAACAGATTTCCCAAAAGCGACCGACGATCCGTTCAAGCGGAAAGGTGCGAGTGCTCGATCGTTGAACAATTTTTCGATCGTCTAATTAATGTTCTGCGTGTCCATCGTTTCTTGGTGTCTCTGCAAATACGTCCGTAGGAATCCACCAGTGGAGTCCTCGCGTTCGATCCAACGAAAACGATATTTCTCTGTGATAATGTACCGAAATTGTGAATTCCTCCGCGTTCCAAATTCCACGCCGATCGGTGAAGATTTTTCCGCGATTCAGTGGCTGATTAATCTCTGAGAATTAATATCGGAGAAAGCGACGTAGGGACTCCTCCAGCGCGGTTCGCAGACAGGATTTTTGAAAACCGCGCTCGAAAAAGGTGGATCTTGACCTCTCCGTGGACTCGTGCGTTTAATTAATCCCCAATTAATGCTGGCAATTAGCGTCAGTCATTGTACATAGAGCGAACCTTGGTCGGCGATACGTGTACGTAACAAAAAAAAAAGCGATAAACGTGTGAACTCTCTTAGAACTTTACAGGTACATATTATACATACGAATACTCTACGGATATGTGTACGTGGACGAGTGTTGCGTGTAGACGCCTATTACACGCGCACGTGGGACTCTCTGTCATAGCGAGTATATGTGTGTACTTTTTCAGAGGGGAGCGCCGTGATATATCGCTCGTTCCCGCTCAAACCACTCTGAATTCACGGCCAAAATGATCCATGGGGTTGCTCGTATGCCTTCTGCGAACACACGGACGCGACTGTGCGTTTCGCACGCGAGCTGGGACGCACGGGGTGGCGGTGAAGGGTTGCGAACTCCCCTTGGCGTTGAAAAATTAATAGAAACGGAACAGCTAGCTTTAACGATTTTTCAATTTTTCACTGTGTCTTTCGTTTCTTAGATTTTTCATTACAGAATCTAGGAACATTCTTATTCAACCCTTCACAGAGATCCCGTGTGCTAGGCATGTTTCTCTTCTCTTCCTTAACTTCCTCGAACTTTCTCCTGAAACGCGCGCGAAAATCGTTCGAGACTCAGAAAGAATCCATCAGGAAACCTCCGTCTCTGCCACGAGGCTGTATTTATTGAAAAATTGGAAGCCTGTAATATATACCACTACGCAGCTATAGGATGCAAGAGTTAATATTTGTAGGTAAAATAAGGAAACGAAGTAGAGAGGCTGATCTCCGCCGTGTAATTTTTATAAATAATTGAGACGATTCATTGTAAACAGTACAAGTTGGTCGCAGCGTTATGAATAAATTAACATAGTAGACAGCGGTACGAGTACACGTTTGTAATATAAGAGAGGGTGGCGAAGGAGAAGCTGTCAGGTGGCGACGGTTTCTTGATGGATTCGAGGGAAAGAGACGAAGTGCGATATTTTTCAAGATTGTCCCCCGAGATTATTTTACATGTCCAGGGAAGATCGAACCTTAGATGCTCCGCGATCAAAGGAATCGACAATGGCCTCGATCGACACTTTTCCCGCGCGTTTCGCCGATAAAGCTCGAGGTTGCTCTCTTCGATACGTTCTAGGAAACTCGTGATAAGACTCAAGGCCGTCGGAGGCAGTGTAACTGAAGTGTAAATAGGAGGGGGACGTTGTAAAGAAGAAGACAGAAGAAAATGAAATAGAATATTACGTGTCTCGATGCCTATATCCGTTTAATCTACGTAATTACGTGAAGAAGGCAGTTATTGCTGATCACTATTAACTAATAACTTTAAACGCAGTTTATTCTCTATCTGTGTGTGTCGATTTCGATTGGACATAGATTTTGTATCACCCTTTTCTCCGTGTATGGTGTGTAGCCAGGTGGTCGGTCTCGAGGGAGGTTGGGAGGAAACATGTAAATTATTCACCTCGAGAGAAACTTTGGACATAGATGCACTGTACAAAAACGTAAAAAAAAATTCTATATCGCAGACTGGAGATTTCTATTCATATGAAACGTTGGTGGACACCACTGGCTTTTGGTGGCGTTTCGAGTATGTAAAAATCGATTCCCACCTCCATCGAGACCGACCATTTGAAACGTAGATTCAATCGTGTCTTTCACAACTAAGTAGTCCTTGTAAATCGACCTGCGATAGACGGAGTCGCGTCTTTTTCGAAACTAGCTCGTAATCTACCGTACACTGTAAAGAGTTCGATTCTTTGCGAGGGAAGGAGGAAACCTTGGACTATTCGATGTACGCTTTCGATCAACGCGCGATCTTGGTCGCAGTCGATTCTTTCAAGATTTATCGTGCACATGTCGTAGATGTGTCTACGCACCGGGTGCTGGAGACCAGTTTTGAGACCAATCGGAGAAATTCAAAACAGATCACCCTTACAAAAACGAATCCCCGTTTCAGGCCTACATTATTCTCACGTTTCGCCATCAACCACCAGCAAAATTCAAATTCGCTGCCAAAGAAGTTGTAACTAGTTGGGAAAGTGCTACACGAGAGTTTCAGAAAAGAATACTCTCTGTGAGGAGACATTGCAGAGGGACGAAATTGGTCTTGAGCCCTTATTTTCTCTGGTACTAGCTGTAAAACCTTTGTGAATTATAATTAAGGCCACGTGGACGATCTTCAAGGAAGGATTCACTGGGGAAAAAATTCTCTAGCTGGAATCCTCGAAGGGGACGTCCACCTGGGCGGAGCGCGATTGATCGATACTTCTCGATATATGCACATGTTATCGTCGTAGAGTCGAACTTCACGGAAGATCGTAGTCGATTCCAGCCTTTTTAATCTCAAGCGAGACCGTGCTCTCGCGGCAACTTTCGACAAACAATCAAATCGCGGGAACTCCGAATCAAAAGACAGCACGAACACGCGCGAATGAAATATAACACATACACACGAACACGTACATACGTAAATATAAATACGAAGAACAAAAAACAAGGCGAGACGATTAAACTTTCCCGATGATTTGCGTTCACGCATGTAACCTATCATTTCCCGCGTCACGATAAATTAAGATCGGTTATATAAATTAAGTTCGTAAGATTCTCCGACTAGTAACGTAAGCAAGGATCGCGTGCAACGAAAAACCTCGAGTCCCTGTGCAGAAACATTTCCCTTTTCGATCTCGACTTCTGCCGAATTCGTAATTCGAAACACTGTGCATCAGCGATGGTTCGTAATTGATTTCGATTTCTTGTTGCACGCGACTCGAACGATCCCGATGTTTGTAATATAATACATAGACAGAGAAGCAGACTTTTGTAACGTTCTTTCGGGTCCGAAAGTTTAATCGACCATTTCGAAAATTGCGTACGAGAACAGGCGAACGACGAAAGCAAAAAGGATTCAAACGGAGCACTGAAGACTGGCAATCAAAACTAACGTAGGCAGATTTAAAGCGCAGATCTGATCTCGTGTCTAGCATCATCGCTGCTACAAAGCTCTGAATAAAGAAACTTCTTTAAAAAGAGGAACTTTCCTTCTTTCTTATAGAAAATTATTCTCAGATAAGAATCACTAGAAATCAACTTAAAAATTGGAGGATCTGAAGTGGCGCGGACTTTGAATAAAATTTCATGGCTAGAAATGCAAATTACGTTCTTAGAAATAAAAGAAAACTAATCCAGTTTAATCCAGCAGTGATGATACTGTGCAAGACCAGACCAGCGAACGAAACTAATGCAATTCTATGCAACTCTCCTTCAAAACAACTAGATCGTACAGTTTTGCGAGTAAAATGCGCGTCTAATGTAACGCTAGTGAGTAGATAGGTAGGTACCTGCATTTCATGAAATTTAACATGCTTGAATAGCTCCTCAATAAATCGTTATACATGTTTTGATAAATCTGCTGTGTCTTTCTTTCTCGCAACCAATTGTCCAACGGGGGGTCAACCGAGGATTCCTCGTTCCGCGTGATGCACCAGATGCAAGGTAATTGCCCGCGATAGTAGAGCGCAGCGCGAGACCGCTGCAAGTTGCGAGCTGCTCGTAGGGGGGAATCCGCGAGTAATCGGCAAGCACGACACCGATTGGCAGTCGGGACATTGACGATAAATGGCAGCCGCTCTGGCGAGAAATTGCCAGCCAGGGAGATCCTAATCAGCCTGTCGGACGCCATAAGTTACGCTGTTAAGGAGTCACAGATAACGCCCGAGAAAATAATAAGGTCTAATGAAACTGTTTGCAATGCTGATTAATGATAAAGGGGAAGTGGGTCTTTGATTACACGTGGACTGGCCAACCTTTTCCTTTCTCCTGTTCTTACGACTAATATTATCGATACAGGCAGGCGTTTCCTCTTGGTACCCCTTTCCAAGGGGAAGCTGGCTCGCAAAGATACTCGATTCGTCGATGGAACGCGAGATACAAGCACCCTTTGCATTCTGACGAGTCGTATTAATACCCGATCGTTCATTATCGTCGCCGAGAATCGCGATATCGATCTCCCCACGAGTTTTAATCCAGAAACGGGATAACGAGGACCAGTGAAGGATTTGGAGCTTGGAATTCCTGCAGGCATCTTTAATACTCGATTCTGGGCTAATGACGACGGGGGAATGTGAACTGGAAGGCCTCTGTGACGTCCTGTATTGGGGACGCGAGTGCAGGAATTTCAGAAATATGCGAACCAATTACAGTAGGTATCTTTAAGCCTGTAATTTCTTTTTATCATTCCTAGAGACCTCATGCTATCCTTCTATGGACACCTATCTAAGAGAAAATTAGGTAATACGCTCCACTTTTAAGAAAAGCTTAATCAGACGAATATTTTCCAATAATCCTCTATTATACGTATTACCTAATTGTCTCCAATACTTTTAAGACACCCAACACCTTCCCCCAAATCATTCTTCCAACAGAGTACCACCACACCTATCCAACAATACCTCCCCACCACAAGGAAGTCCCACCATAAACAACTCGAACAAATCAGAGGTCAACGAGGCTCTCCAGTGACCCCAGGTGATTGGCCCGCGGCTCGAGGCAAAAAAGCCAGGAAGCAGGCTGAATTTCGAGCGACCTCGTTTCGCTCTGGCCAGGCGTCAGTTCTTTTTCCGCCGCGGCGCGAGGAGTACCGTTTCGAAATTGTCATGCGGCCGAAGTTCACTCAGGAAGTGGGCCCTGGGGTCAGCGGCGGGCCCAGTCGGTACCTGGACGATTTCGCGACGGATGGACGCGGCTTAATCGAGTCGAGGACACGGGCAACGAGTGACGCGAGCAATATTCACAGGCAACAGTGACGATAAGGAACGACGCGTCGCGCTCGCGGCCCGCGCGAAAAAGGAGACCCCGAAGCGGGCTTTCTTCAGTCTCCTCCCGACTCTCTTTCGATCACGCGCGTCTGCTTCGAGGCAGAGTCGGTGGATCCGCGTGGACACACGTGCTCCCGCCGCTGTGAAATCTCGTGGTCGTCGTTTTTCCTGCGGCGATTTCGAAATCGCGAGTACTTGGTCATTCCCTGCGGCACCTGTGACACTTGCTTTTATGGTAATTGGGGAATCATAGAAAATTGTGGAAAATCGTGGGACTGGATATCGGAGGCTACTGGCGATGGGTGGCGACAGGTGTTTGCGGAGACAACATTCTCTTGAGGTAAGATTTATAGATTATTTTATTTTTATTTGGGATTTTGAGGATATCAGGCTATGTAGTTTTAATGAAATTTTTAAGTGTCTGTGTAGTATTCTATAACTACTGCTTTATTTACTTCTTGTGACATCAGTCTGTGGGTAAAATGTTAATAGAATAACTTATGAGATACTGTCGCGAAAAAACCATGTAAACATAGGCTAGGTGACTTCAACCTTCTCGAGTTGTAAGCAAAAGATGAGTTTGTAAAAGGCACTTGGAATGCCTTGTGTAATTAAGAGTCGAAAGAATTCGAGTCACGCAGAAAAGTCGATCCAGCAATTATGATAAACACTATTCAACATGTCTTATGCAATAGCAAACATGCATCCATACTCAGCTTGAATTATTCTCCTCAAAATCCTAACTATAGTCGCGGTAACTAGTAGAGTAGAAGCTCAAGTGGGGCACCATAGAGATAAAAAATGTAGAACGAGTAGACCTTATCAGCGCCGCCGAGGTATCTGAAAAGAACATTGCATCTCAGCTGTGCAATCTTCGCCTGCCTTTAAATACTATTAGCGAGTCATAAAAATGCCTCTGATTGCATCAGGCTAGAGTAAGCGATAATTCTGGACTATTCGACTCGTGGCGCGTTATTCGGTCATCTAGAAGAGACGTCGATCGACGCTGAGACCTCGTTGAAAGACGATGAAAAAATAGTCAGGGGATCGGTGTCGTTATCCCATCTATTTCGAGCTACCTTCACGACCTCAAATGAGGATTCTCGCGGCGTGTCGCGCGTTTTCACGCTTCTCTATCGCTTCATTGACAAAACGAGTTTCCGCGCGACGCGCGCTGACGCAAGCGAGTGTTTACGATCAACACGTGCTGCGCAAGAATGAAGTGCACAGGCCTCAGTAACAGTCGCGACAGCTTCGCTATTTGTTCGTCCTCGCGTTCTCTGCGATTCCTCGGGCTACTCAAAATTGAAAAAAGAATCAGACGTCTATCAGTGCCTGTGTGAAAAGTGACCGATTAATTCAGTGCCTTCTCGAGTGAAAAATTAAAATTAATTTAGAGAACTGTATCAACTATCATTCGATTCATCCTCTGGAATTTGCTTCTCAGAATATTTTGAGTGTCATTTGCCTCAAGTTAAATTTTTTTAAATTTAGGGAGTTTGAAAGATCGAAAGGCCTGCTTGCGTGCCAATGATAGGCAAGATTCGCACCTGACAGGAAAGCTAATCACGGCTATCGCTGTTTGCATGCTGCTCGATAAACGACGCGCACTATCGTGGCGGAAGGCAGCGAACGCTGACGACAGTGATGTAACGGTGGAAAATAAAGCGGTGACTCGTATGGATATTGGTACCGTGTGCTGGCGCACGCGTAAACACGTGCTAACTACCGCGGCTAGACATCTTCCCTCGAATTTTGAACACAGTTTTTGGAAACCTTCACCGCGGTCTACATCCCTCCGACAAGAACCTCCCACCCTCGTATCAGTGATTCAAATACCGCGCCAATTTGAAAATCAGACCTGTTCGACATCATCTTCGACAGCTCCTAGCTACGTCCGTGAAAACTGAGCCGAGATGCTCCACTTGGTGCGTCGACATTGAAAGAAAAGCATTCCTCAGGCGTACGTCAGCCACTATTTTCGCCACGACAACCTCTTGACACTCATTAACGTTTTCAAGTTCTCGAGAAGGTCAAAATCGCTGCTCCGCGCGCGCCATTAATTCATAAGACGTACGAGGAACGAGCATACGAAATGCAGGCCACGATCAACAATTCCGAGCGAATTTCGAGAGGAGCAGACCGATCGAGAGACTGCTCCAAAAGGAGAAATCCCGTGGGTGAACGAACTCACGCAGAGGATTTTCGTATTGAAGGAACGTCTGACTTACCATGCTGGCCGATGATCGATCCCCTCTGAGTGATGTTGCGCGACGAAACTTTATATTTCCACGGGCCGAGGGAGGCTGACACGGTAATCCATATTATCGAGGCATTACTGTCAACTCGTCCGTCTGTCCTCGCCAGCTAAGGCTTCTTCAGTTTCCTGCGGTCGCTTTACCGTAGCTTCCCGTCCCAGTTATCCGCCTCGTGTCCCTCCACCTACGCGAACAGGAAAATCATTGTTGCGTGAAAATCGAGTCGAACAGGCGAGCGAAGTCGGGGCTGAAAGGCGGAGGAAAAACTGTCTTGCGGAATGGAGGAGCAGAGATGCTCACGACCCTCCGCGGATTAATGGGAGGTGATTGAACTGTCGATGGGAGCCAGCTGAAATACCAACGCGATAATAAACGGCAACTTTCTCGGAGCAGGTTTCGGCGCAACGATGACGAGCAGAAAAGCCTGTGCGGCGAAAATTAAGAAGGGAAGAGTCCAGGCGACGTCGATCGATCGATTTGGTGAACGTGCTTGAGGATCGAGGACATCCGATAACCATGGGCAATGGATCCTCCTGCTGTCCGCATCGGAAGAAGGTGAGTACTGATTTTTTATTATTCTATGGACTTGTTTTATTCAATTAATGGGTATAGAAATTAGAGGAAGATGGTGAAGATGGTGGGTGTGAGAAATTGTTGACATGTTTGAAGTCTGAGGACATGTTGCGCGTTGATAAGGATAGGGGTATTCCTTGGTACGAGATTATCCTGCGAGATGGCAGCACGCTTCGATTATGATAATCCTGCGTATCATACGGAACAGAATTAGATTTTCAACTTCCGATATCTAAAAATTTCGTTCAAACATGTAAACTTTCGAAATCCCACTTCCCACTTCTCAGAATTTCACATTGGAATTTATCTCCAAATTTCTGAATAAGCAAGCGCAGAAGTTTCCCCATCGATCCGACTCTTATCTCCCTTAATCACCTTTCGCAACTCCATTCGAACGATTAAGAGATACTAATTTTTCCTGAAACCGCGTAAACACGCTTGCATAAGATGAAACGACCAAAGAAAGCCAACAGATGGTTTATCTGACGTGCGCGCCGATCGAGCGATTCTCGCGCATCGACGTCGGCTTATTTACGGCTGCGTGTGCCGCCCGTTTTTGCCCGCGCCTTCTACGGCTGATTTGTATTTGTCCTTTCCTCAATTTTTAATAACGAGGAGGAATCTGTCGTCGAAGAACCTGTTACCGATCGGTTGCACAACCGCGGCGTCGTTAGATCTAACGACGTTGCGAAAAAACGACGGCTGGACGATGGGAAAAAGGACACTGGGGGTGGATGGTACGAAGGAAAGAGAGGCTCCCTGGGACGATGGATATCGGACAGATTCGCGATTGTGCAACTGTGCTGGCCGGAACGGGCACGCGGCCTTCGAGTCGAGAATAACTCGGCTACGAGTTATTTTCTGAAAGCAATCCTGTGGCTGATATACGGCTGACAAAAAAAAGAGGTAGGTGATGTCCGCGTTGTCAGCTGGGGTTACTGGCTACCTGGAGTCAGTGGTCGTAAATTCAGGGTGGGTATCGTTTCAGAGGTCTATAGCCAAGTGTCAGGAGGGATTGGGGTGTTCGTAAACCCAGCGATAAGAGAAGGGGTGAAAAACGATTTAGTGCCAGTTGACCTGTGATTGTCAGTCTGAGCTGTTCTGCTTTGAGGAGTGAGTGAATTCTGAGAGGTGCAGAAAACAAATTTGATTATATTTTTACTAGTGAAAGAAAATACGAGGTAGGAAATCATTTTTTGGACAATATAAGTATGATGAAAAATAATTATCATAATTCTATAAGTGATAGAATTTTTTTAAGTTATCTGAGATCATTTTGTAGGATATAGAAGTTCGAATACAGTTGTCTGTTCTGTAATGTGAAGAGAATATTCCACTTACTTTCTTGAGGTGAAACTCCTCTGAGCCCAGTAGAATGAGACTGCTTTGCCGTTATGAGGCGCCGAATTGATCCTATTCAGACTATCAATGGTTTAAAAGTAGCCCTCAATCAAAGTAGAAACTATTTCTGTTTCATTCTAGTAGAACACAATTGATTTTCCTCGGTAAAATAACTTTTTAGAGGAAAGAAAAACTCTGTATCGATTATCGTATCCCATAACGAGAGGCCCCCTACGGGACAATTAGTGGAAAATTACATTTTTTACTGGGAACCAGTAATTTAATATCAGCTGTCAAGGTGATGTACGTCGTCTTCTGGACGGCGATTGCGTCAAACGGACAAAAATTGGCCAGGGAATCGTCTGGAGCCATTTAAACCCGTTTCCCCTTCAAATTAATATTTATTACTCGCGTGCACCACTTTGCGGATTCATTAATAACGTTTAACGTTTAACAGCCTTGACATTATCCAAGTGACGCAGATTCCTTCCATTAACACCGGAATCGGAGAAAATGTCAGTGGAGAATTTCATCTGTCAAGACATGTATCTACCAAAAAAGGAGGATCAAGCAGAGTCATCTTAGCACCTGAATCTTCCATCTCATCTTCTATCGATAAAGATATCGATCGAAATGAAAATATTTGCTCGTCTCGTGGTGTACTCGCACACCATTACATAACCCTTGTACACAGCTATGTGCGTAATTAATTAGTACAATTAGCTCCGAATTTCGTTTCAGGGCCGTGCCAGCTTAGTGGCATTCTCTCCGCGGACGTTGCAAAAAGTTGCAACCCAGACTAACAGGGTTTGAACAGGCACCTTTGCTGAAGAATAATTCCTTAAGAAGAGAGTCTCCAAAGCAATTACCTCGCGCAAGTCGATGATCGCATTAGCAAACCTAATAGTCGGCCAGTTAATAATCTTTTATTACCAGCCCCTAGTTCTCGCGAGGACTCGTGTCCTAATCGAGAAAAGGTACTCGATAATTTATCACCTACAGTATATCAATTTGATGTCACGTGGAAGGAAAGTCGCGCGTACTTTGGCCCACGATTAGCCGTTGCCCAGTTAATTCCGCCCCTTCGCCTGAAATCTTAACGCGCCATAAATTCCGTTCGCAATCTGCGCGCGAGCGAATTCGTCCCCGCGGCTCGGTGCGTTTACGACCCGAAGGCGATCGTAAATAGCGAAGTTCCACGTCCTTGGCGAGGAAACTTTCTAGCTAACACGTGAACGCGTCCTCGATTTGATTATCACAGGCGCCTCGTCGATTCCGCCGAATTCGAGTACAGAAACGCGCCTGAACACTGTTGCAAGCGTGAAAGTGAGCCCAGCAGCTGTGCAGCCCCAGCGAGGGGGCAGCTTGCAAATTGCGACGATTACTTTTGAGAGAGCCGCGGCTTCGTTAGCTGGGTAATGCGAGACCAGATGAAAAAAGCCGCCAGATGTGAAAAACTGTGGCACAGTGGCGATTGCTGCAACGTCTGCGTAACCCAATTAAGGATGACAACGGTAATTACGGCGTATCAGGTGTTACAGGAAAGTCAGCTTGCAACGGGCCACTTTGTCGTGCCTTATCTGCCGTCGCAGCCGGACTTTCTCGCTTGGAGAAACAATCCTTTGTTGGCTCGAAGATTCAGCGAGCCTCCGAGACACCAAGCTCGTGTCGCAACAGCGAGGACTTTGTACGATTCGCGACCTCGATCGGGGAATTCCCAGTGCGAAAGGGGACGTGCCGTTTCTGGTCAACTTTGCCCTGTGGCTTCGGGGTTCGTTTGGATACGGAAAGTTGAGTGGGATAAAGGGGACATTTGAGACCATACTAGAGAGAAAAGTTTTCCAAAAGCTTTAAGCAGATTGTGGGTATATGGGGGTAAATTTGAATATTTGGATATTTGAATATTTGGATATTTGAATATTTGAATATTTGAATATTTGAATATTTGAATATTTGAATTTTTGAATTTTTGAACTTTTGAATTTTTGAATTTTTGAATTTTTGAATTTTCCAGAATTAGTAAACAAGAAAATGTCTTCCTAAAGGAGCTCTATTCATAAAAGGCTACCAATGACAATATCATAAACTCCCACGCAAGCATAGAGGCCTGTCTCACGCATACGAAGCGATCATTAGCGGCACCTAAACGAGCAAATCACACGCGCTAGGATCAAGGTCGATCTTTCGAAGGGGAAGGAAAAATCCAGCCGAGCCGATTCTTCTCTCACGGCGCCGTCGTAAAAACGAATAATCCATTTCATTTGCCCTCGCCTTCTGACACCCAATATTCGCGTTCTTCTCGCTTAATGTCCTCGCATTAGCGGTCGAAACGAGGGAATCCTAGACGAAGTTGTTATTACGTTACGCGAGGAATTACGATCTCATAAAAAGGGGAATCTTTCGTGGCTGTTTTTGCGTGTTTCGCGTTAAACGTCCGATTCGAGCTAACACGAACACCTTCCAGCTGTATTTATCAGTGTCGGCTTCAGAAATTATAATTCCCTCGGATAGAAAACGAGGAACGACAATATTTGCGCGGCTGGTAGCGCATAGGTGGATTTATAGTCCAAGGAGATTTTTGTCAGGCAGGAAGATGGTATTTCCAAGCGGAGAGGACGAGGTAGCTGCGACAGGTGCGAAGGACGAGTTAATCGAGTTAATCATGATAATTAAGTGGTTTCGCCAGAGGCAACGAGTACGTGGAACCGAGCTTTGGACCGAGGAGAAAAATCTGAAAGGTTATTGCAACTATGAAAGATCAGTGACCATGTTGCGATGAGGATTTAGACTCAATCAGAGGGGGACTAAAGTGGGACACCTTAGACTAACCCGCGCAGAGTCGAGGAGCTCGAGGTGTCATTCCAAGAACTAAGAAAAATGATTATTGAGATAGTGCTTACTAATTCGACGAACGTGTTGTGAATACTGACGTCTCTATTAATCAACCGCGTCGTTGCAGGATAATTGCTTTCTGATAACGTGTCTGGTTCATTCATTACTCCCTAATTGGTAGTCGACTTTTGGAGAAACTTGACACTGTTATCTGTATGTAATATTTCAGGCTCTCCAAATGAAGGCAGTGAAAAATTGTTAATTAAACTGCGCGGTAAATGTTACTCTAACTTCGTGACTCGCATTGGCTACTAATAATTGCAAAGAACTCTGTGTCCATACAAACGAAGACACCTGCTCATTTATAAACAGCGATTTCCCTTCTACCCAATACATCAAGTACCATACAAGAAACCTTTAGTTCAGTAAAAATATTTCCAAAACTTTTTCTCGATCGAATCTCATAAATATTATTTCTACCAAATCACTCAAAGATGAATTACGAGTCTTATCGGTAACCAGTTTTCGGTGCGTAGAATATAGAATTCAGAGAAACGCTAAGCCACCCGTAGCCACTCTTCTCGAGATGAATCGCTCGATCGAGATAATCGCGTGATTTACAAATCGTGTTTGGGCGGGTTACACACACAGTTGCAAGGTAGAGTGTCGCTGTCGCGATCACAGGTCTCGATTGTGATCCATACGGCTGGATCGTGATTAACGAGACCACGTGCTGCCGTATCACGATCGTGCGGCAGTTGATACAATGTTTGACGAGGGTCTACACGTCCCCAAACCGACGCCAATCAAACGAATCGCGACACAAGGTATTAATTAGCAACAACCAGCTCTCGTTCTGCTGGATAATCGATCTTGCATCATCGTGGAAGCGACCTGCACGCGAGTGTCTCGTGGAAACTGTTCGATCGCGTAGATAAGTTTAGCGCTGTTCGTGTTGCAGCGATTGCTCGATGCTTTTCTTGGCCTCGGTATTCGTCACCATAAGGTGATTGATTAATATGGAAACAGACGCGCTAGAAGTCGTTAAGTAGACGTACGCAGGCACGTTAATGACTAATTAACGTAGAATCGCTATAAACACGGGCCTGACGTTTAGGCGTGAACGTACTTCTCCTTGTAATGCCCATTTACATTTATATTGCCAAGACGTTTACGCTATTTTATTGCCCCCGAGAATTACCCTGCGGTGACGAGACATCGCTGGATCACGGATGCGAATGTACATATAAGGTGCTAAACAAAATTGGAGCTCTAATCGTGGTATTCGTTTGCTCAAAGAACTTATAATTAGATGAGGAAAGTGCTCCTTTCAGTTCACTAAATTAAACTTTTTTATCAAAGGTATTCTAAACTAGTAGGCATAGTATTTCAAACGTTGCTTATCAAAGCAGAACTGTTGCCAAAAAATCTCCCAAATTGAGATCTCATTCTGAACACCTTCTAGCTCAAGAATGACTCTATCTCCCCCCGATTTGTCACACGGTACTCCAGAAGAAATATCGACGCCGGACACAATCGATTCACGATCCTTGGAATGCAATGTTCGATCGACATTTTCTCAGTACGGCAGCCACATCAACGTGAAACAGGCGGTTTAGGTCAAGGCGTTCTCCGAGCCACATTGTTCTTCACCGCGGCGAAAGTGCGCATACGATTATCGTTTATTTATCCCGGTTCTCTCTGAGGGAGTGATGCATACGCGAGTGTGCTCGTTACAAGAGATCTGACAATCGATTCTCGGTAATGGAATCGTCAGAAGCCACGGGAGCCTGCGATCCTCGCCTCTGGAACGCCAGGAGGCTCTCCTGCAGCCTCGAGTCATTAAAACCGAGGGTCAGTTTTGAGGTTGAAGCAGGCTTCCGTGACCCATAAAACGTGTGTCGATCCTCCTGGGAATGTTTCCTGAAAGCAACCCCGAGAAATTCCTGTTCGAATGACTTCCTTACTGTCGAGGAATCTGTATGTCCGTGTAACGAACGTTCTCCAGGGATGAGGTGCAGCGATAGCGGACGTCTAAAAGTCGAGATCGAAGGTTCTTGGAGAAGGAAAGCTGCAGTCGAATGGGGAAGGCCGCTGCTATCGATCAGAACTGAGCTTTACGAGCGCGAAAAGTTGAAACCGGTTCTAAAAGATGACACTGTGGAGACCGAAGGAAATGACATCGAAGATCACTTGGGTCTCGCGCAACAAATCACGATGGATGATTGAATCGATTACGCGGTTCTATGGGTATAGGAGATAGCTGCGTAACAAGGCAACGAGACACGAGATATAAATCGCTGGTTGTCGGACATGCCGCGCCGACGGGGTTCACAAATCAAACTGAGAGATCTAATTTGTTAGGAAATAGGAGCACTTATACGGTGGATAGAGTTCTTACGCCTCTATTATGGTAGAAAATGAGGCTGGGAAGCAAGGCTCTGGCAGTGGTAGGAGTTCAGAGATAAATGTCGTTTGAAAAGAGAGAACCGATTTTTCTTTGAATATCGTAGAATTAATTACGCTGAAGGGATACCAAGGAGTAAAAGAATGTGAAGAAAATGATACTCGAGGAATGGGAAAGAGCCTGAAGGGTAACTTTGTAGTAAGCCCAGCAATATTACAGTGTTTATAGACCATACCCATGGCTTATCTTGGAAAATGTTTAACGAGAGAATAATTTAACCCAGAGGCGCTTTTAAGTTCGCCAAGCGGTCATTTGCCAGCGCAAATGACGGATCATTATACTGTGAGAGTGCGGTTGTAATTGCAGAAGCGTTTCCGTGTAAAAGTAGCGTCGAACGTGGAATTACAAGACCAGCCTGTTCGCGCCCAGTGATTCAAAGAAATACGTATAATAGTCCTCTTAAATTATGCATTTATAATCCTCAAACAATTGCATACGATCATGTGTAACGTTTGCACAGGCATAATTCATCAACCATTGCAATTTTCTTGCTTACATTTGAAAACATTGTATTCGATTGCATCACTTCAATTAAAATTTACATAGCTTCCTTATTCAATCTATTAGTATTGTAAAAACCCGACGAGAGGACGTCTTATATTTCATCTCGATGAATAATGAAGTTTTGCAACCGACACGATTATGTTCCTTGATCTATTGACGCGTCAGAGCTTTAGTAAACCTCGTTAATTGTATGCAATAGTGACTGGGTGTTATATTCTTAGTAAAAATTATTCTACAGGGTATTCAAAGATCTTGAAAACTACAGGGTGTTTCAAAACCAATGGTATAAGAATCAAGATAGTAATTCTACGTGAAAAAAATAACTACTTATACCACTGATTCCGAAACACCTAATCATATTTCTTAAATAGGTACCTAAAATCACATCTACGTACCTCTGACCAAAATTTGCAACCAGTCCCTCTTTACCAGTCCAGAACCAGTCCCTGTTCCAAGATATTCACATTCACTTTCCTAACGACGCAGGCCAGAGGCTTCCACGAGACCTATAGAGAAAAAGTCTGCATGAAGCGTCGGCATTTCCTGTACACTCCTTAGCGTATGCTAATGCGCGGGGGCCAAAGGCTCTCCCTACGTGCTCGCATCTCTTGTTTCCTAGGCGCACTATACACGTTTACGTAGGCGTGCAGTAGAATACATCACGTCGATCAGACAGTCTAACCAAAATAGAGCTATTCGCGTGGCTATCGTCTGACAATTAAGTCTACTCGGTCTCTACTCGGTGCTAACGCTATCCCTATTACTAATTAATAACAATAATAGTAGTAATAATAATAATAATGCTCACACGCAAAAAGGACGCCCGATCATTTCGTAACAGCATCGCTAGCGACACACCGCTATTTAAAATTGGCGCCACAAGATGGCGCCAGTGGCGCTTATTGCGGCAGTCGCGCGACCGAATTCTCACCTTGTCGTCACACCACATCGAAGGTCGTACGTGATCACAGTGTGCTGCAATTCGAGTCTCGGAACAGAAATCTAATACAGAATGACTTCTTCCCGTGACGGAGTGCTCGAGTTTCTTTTTCCTCCACGAGAATCGTCTCGCGAGTGGCACAGAGTTCGAAGTGCGCTGTTGGACGCCACGCAAGGTTCGCGCTCACTTGCGCGCCGATTTTCCACAAGCAGCCCTGCTTGAAATCGAGAAGGCAACGACGTGAACGTGGGCGCGGGGATTTGAAAAGGTTCGAGACGCTTCGAGAGATCGAGAAGGCCGAGCGTGGACAGCAACCTGTAGCGCAGCCGCGCCAGTTCCCTCGTCCCGTGCCTCATTCGTGGCCAGTTATCGCTGAACATTTACGAGAATCGTTCGAGGTAATTTCAGTGTTTCTCTTCTGTGTTTATTGCGGCAGTTTAAAGGTGAGGTTACCTATACGCGACTGAAGCTGCAGTTGATAGCATTCAATACGTATTCAGAAAAAGAACACGAACAGATGGTGGAGCATGCGCGTATTGAAAAATAGGGTTACATTAGAATCTGTAACATAGGCTTCACCGATAGCAATATTAACCAATAATATAATAGTAATCATAGAGACATTCTCTGAATCATAAACAATAATAAGTAGTATAGTAATCTTTAAATTTGTCGAAAAATAGTGTTCCTAAATCCTGTCAGTTTATCAGTGACTCGATGCAATTGTTTAACCTTGAAACATACGTATGTGTAATTGGACCCTGCCTTCAGTCGCAGATAGGGGACCTTTCAGTCGCCTCAGCCTGTCGAAAACGTAAACACGTTTTCTACTGACAGGTACGGCGAACAAGACAGCTCTGAATAGGGACAGTAGTGCTGCAGCACACTTGCAAAGCGTGCACCTTAACCAAAACAAAACACTCTTTACCGTCGCGAAGAAGGCACGTGGGTGAATCGTGGTGGTGAACGTCGTGATCCGACCAGTGACCTTTCGAGCGTGATGTAACTTCCTCGCGGTGAGAGACTCGTTCGTTCACGATTTGTAACACGCACGTGGATTGGGTGGGACGAGTTTTCAACGCGCGTCGGGACAAAATTCGATCGTTTTATTGACGACCGTGGGAACTAGATCTTCGCGGGCATGGCGCATGCGCAAGACTATTTCGATTACTTTTGCGAACGTCCGCGGGGAGCAACAGTTACGTCGCAGGATTGTCACTGTTTGGTTGTGTGTCGCGTGGTTTTTGAGATGATTTGACAGTGGAAAAGGTGATAACAGTGAAGATTGGTGGGAAATGCAGACGACTGCGGTGACGAAAAACGTGAAGCTTTGACGAGGCGCGAAACACGATGCTTCCTTGGACTGCAGGAGTCGATTGGTATGTGTTTAACTTTGTTGAGTTACTCGAACATGGCGGACGAAAGCGCGCGCTGTTTCATTGTTGCTTTATATTGAAATTTAAGCTCGAAATAGGGAGTTCATTTGAGGAGTGTATTGAAATTCGTGGTACAAATGATAGAGGGATAGCTTTGCGTTGGAATTAGTAGATTCAGTAGAGTATAGAGCAAATTTTTTAAAGAAAAATTGAACTTAATAGTCAATAGGATATGCACTAGTTAACAAAGATGGCGTCTAACTTTTGATTTAGTCTGGAACGTTATTAGTTCTCGAAATCAGAGCATTCCCAGGATCACAATATTTATACTATATATTTCACTTTTAATATCTCTTGTGCAAGACATCATAGAATTACTGAAAAACTGAGAATTAGAATTATGTTCTAATACTGGCATCATACCAACTAAATGTAAAAGGTGCTGAAACCTTAGTACCTACATAATCTACTTAATCTACTACTATCCCGCTGAAAACATAATTCGCCATTAAAAAACATTCTTTCCACGTTTCGATTTCCCCATTCTGCCAAGAATTCCGGCAATCCTCGTTACACATTTTTTCTCCTTGTAATTACATTATCGCTCTCCTTGCGAATGCAGCTCGTTGCATCGCGCGGATGCCTCGTTCATCGTCGAAGCGTATGTAGCAGGAAAACGCGCTTCCATCGCGGTTCAAAATGAATTCAAACCGGTTCCATTCCTTATAAGCTTAAGTCTAGTTTCCTTTCACCTTTGCACGAGGAACTATATTTTGCTTAACATTAGCTGGGTGTCGTTCTCTTCGGGGCTTATCAGGGCGTTTCGCGTTTGTGGCCAGGAATAAACGCCTTAACGCCGCGGCACTCTTATCCCCTCCAAACAGGCGATCGAGCTTTCGTGTGGTTCTTATCGAGATCGAGATTCCATTAACGGGGGACGATAGGAGTATCGAGCGTCACGCCTGTATCTTACCCTCGTCGACGGTTCCAGACGGCAATCTAACCGATTTGTTTGCGTATTCGCTGGCACAATGCTTTGAGATCGTCTCGCAGATAACGAGCGCGAAGCTGGAGCGTATCGAGTTACACGTTCACGCTTCGGCTCGCGATTTCAACGTCAGACGATTGACTCGTCGCGAACTGACGCGGTGCAGACGGTCGTGTCTTTGAGGCGTGACTGTAGATCGGTGCAGACTTTTTACGATCACATGAGGTTACAGTATCGCGTCATTATAAGCTTGATGTTATGTCTACTGTGTCACTGTGAAAAAGAAATTATCATGTCCTGGAGAGCCATTTGGCTTTGGGACATATTCGGAGGAAAACTATCCTTTCTCTCTTTGCGTGTCGAAGGCCGGAGAAATTTTTTCGAACAAGTTCAATTCAGGGGTGTTAAAGTAGAGGCTTTGCCCTTTAGAATGAGACCAGGCTGACCTCCCTGCGATTTTTTTTGACGGAGTTACAACACCTCAAAGATTGACTACTTTTTCGGGCCCTGAAACACTAGTCGATTCCGAGGCTGGAGGCTCATTTTTCATTCTGAGCGTCATATCTCGGTGAAAAAAAATCGCAGAGCGTTCGCCAAGGTCTCATTCGAAAGAGGAGGGTTCAAGCTTCAATCTCAATTCAGAAAAAGTCGCGAAAAAAATTTATCAAGTTCCTGATAGTTGACTGTAGTTGGAAAACTTTCGGGGAAGAACCACTGTCTCTTTCTCGGCGGGACGTGAAGTCAAAGATTTTTTTCGAACAAGATCAACTAAGAGGCGTTACAGTAGAAGCTTTGCCCTTTAGAATGAGACCAGGCTGACCTCCCTGCGATTTTTTTTGACGGAGTTACAGCAGCTCAAAGATTGCCTATTTTTTCGGGCCCTGGACCACTGTGTGATTTTGAGGTCAGCTGCTCATTTTTCAGTCAGACCGCCATAACTCGGCGAAAAAAAATCGCAGAGAGCTCGCTAAGGTCTCATTCGACAGGGGAGGGTTCTGTCTTCAACTTCCCTCCAATAGAAGTCGCGAAAAAAATTTATCAAGTTCCTGAGAGTCATCTAAAGTTGGAAAACATTTTAGGAAAAACTACTCTCTCTCTTTCGGCGTGTCGTGATGCGGAGAAATTTTTTCGAACAAGTTCAATTCAGGGGTGTTAAAGCAGAGGCTTTGTCCTTTCGTATGAGACCAGGCTCACTTCCCTGCGATTTTTTTTAACGGAGTTACTGCAGCTCAAAGATTGCCTATTTTTTCGGGCCCTGGACCACTGTGTGATTTTGAGGTCAGCTGCTCATTTTTCAGTCAGACGGCCATAACTCGGCGAAAAAAAATCGCAGAGCGCTCGCGAAGGTCTCATTCGACAGGGGAGGGTTCCGTCTTCAACTTCCCTCCAATAGAAGTCGCGGAAAAAATTTATCAAGTTCCTGAGAGTCATCTGAAGTTGGCAAACATTTTGGGAAAAACTACTCTCTCTCTTTCGGCGTGTCGAGAAGTGGAGAAATTTTTTCGAACAAGTTCAATTCAGGGGTGTAAAAGTAGAGGCTTTACCCTTTAGAATGAGACCAGGCTCACTTCCCTGCGATTTTTTTTGACGGAGTTACAGCAGCTCAAATATTGACTACTTTTTGGAGCTCTGGAACACTGGGTGATTCCGGGGTTGGCAGCTCACTTTTCGTTCAGAGCGTGATAAATCAGCGAAAAAAAATCGCAGAGCGCTCGCCAAGGTCTCGTTCGACAGGGAAGGGTTCCATCTTCAATGTACCACCAAAAGAAATCACGAAAAAAATTTATTAAACTCTTGACAGTCGTCTGAAGTTGGAGAATATTCGAGGAAACACCACCCTCTCTTTCTCAGCGGGTCAGGGAGTCAAGAAATTTTTTCGGGCAAATTCACTTTAGTGGCGTTAAAACAGAGGCTTTGCCCTTTAGAATAAGACCAGGCTCACCTCTCTGCGATTTTTTTGGATTGAGTTACAGTATCTCAAAGATTGAGTACTTTTTCGTGTTCTCGGTCACTGCGTGATTCTGATGCCAGCGACTCACTTTTCATTCAGATCGCGATATCTCAGTGAAAAAAAATCGTAAGTCAATTTTTAAGGTCTCATTAGAAAGAGGAGTCTTCAGGCTTGAAATGTAGCTCATATTGGGTCCCGAAAAAAATTTATTCAGACACAGAGAGTAGTTTGAATTCCGAAAACACTTTGGCACACTTTCCCGAGGCTACCTTGATTTTCTTTTTAAAATCATGGGCAATTAAAAATCATGCTGGATCGATTCCTAATGAAGTACTAAAGATTCCACCGTCGTTCACAGCACTGGAGAGGCCGATTTAAGTGATAGATCAAGTATTCAGAGTTACCTGTACACAGCGAACACAGCAAGTAGAGAACGCACGTCTATAATCGGACAAAACGACGATCGACGCAGGGGATACGCTGCGTGTCTTGCTGTAATTACGTCTCGATGAAACAGCGACTCTGACTCGTCGATATTATGCAAATCGAATCGGCCGACGGCTATGTACCATTAAAACGATCGACTTGCCGCGTTTTCCCTCATCAAGCTTCGCCTACACCGCAAAGAAACACAGCCATGACCTACAGTCGAATCAGCTCAGCTCCAATACAACAAAGAATCCCAGTTCCTCGTTCACTTCGATCAAGAATTTTCCTCGCGACGAGACAGAAGAATGAAAGACCGAGGAACGTCGCTATCAGCCGCGAGATACAAAGCGATCGTGGGAGACACGTGCGCAGGATCGCGATGCCGCCGAAACGAAGCAACAAAGAGACGAAGGGAGAAGATAAAAGAAACGGACGGTTCTCGCACGACAATGGCGTCCATTAATTACGACCAGGCCATTCGAGGAGGACGTGGCGCCGCAATTTTCCGCGCTGCATCGTTGAGTAACAGTCTCCATTGCCGTCGCAGTCGATGATGCACGGTAAATCGAAGTACGCACGTGCACGCGTACGCGGCAGTCGGCTGGAATGATTAACGTCCTATCGGTCCGATCGGGTGTCGATCGGTGACGCTCGAAAATCACGTCGTCCGGACGTGGATCGTTGCAAAACGATCCAGTATCCCTCGTTCCTCGCGTCCGCCCACGCGTGCAGGCGGCCTTGGCCGACTCACGGCTGCACTGTTTTTATTTTCCACGGTGCCACGTCTTCTTTTTCACCTTAAACTATAAAAGATGTCGCCTCGCGACACCGCGTTGAATTATTTATAAGGATCGAGGCTGGGCAGGACGCCTCCAGCGGGGTTACCGCATAATGCCCAGTCGCATTAAACGCTAATAATAGTCTCCTATTTTCCCCGACGACGTGCATCCCGCTCGAAGTCCCTTCACGACCGCTCGATGCACCCACATTCCATCGGCGACCATTAAGTTGATTTCATGCCGATGGGATCATCCCCGAGATAGCATCTTTCGGTAATAATTCACGATCGATTTCGGCGCGGTGGAATCCCGTTGTTGCGTCGCCAGCGAGGTCAGACAGGCCTGTTGCATCGGCTGCCTCTAGTGCACCAGCGAGTGCAGGAGCGTGAGCAGCCAGATGCATGTGGCTACGCTTGATTAGGTAGGTTCTGAGAGGTTCGGAGTCTTTTCCAGGAGGGAATTGGAACTTCCGTATGAGATGCATTGGAGGGATTTACGCCTCTGTTATATGCACCTTTGAATGGGGAATTAGCGATTTTAAGCGGGCTGCGATTGTCGAAGCGTGATCAGGAGTCTTTAATTTTCTCTGCACCGCTGCTGGGTTCTGGGAAATGTAGAAAGGAAAACTGCACAGGTTTTATTGATACAATCTGGCGGATTCTTCAACTTGCAATTTTCAAATTTTTAAATATTCAAATATTTAAATCTTCGATTATTCAAATTTTGTAAATTTCAGTTATTCAAATATTCGAATCATTCAATTAGTCAACTCTTCAAAAATTCAACTCGTCAGCCTTTTAAATACTTAACTATAAATTATATAATTTTCGATATGTAAATTCTCAAGTGTTGGATCAACCTCAAGTGAGACGTCAGCAGAAACGAACTAGAGAAACTTGCGGGACAATGATTGCTGTATAGAGAGAAACGGGATCTCGCATTCCACGGTGACCTATGCGCGTATCAGTGCCGAATGAACAGCCGCCACTCAATCGCCGCACTTTGTACCGATCGTATCGAAATTTATTGCGAACGCGAATCGAGGCGGCATTAATCGTAAGCGGCTTAGGCGTTTCATTGATGTCCATAGTCGATCGAAAAAAAGCCGATTACCGATTGCGCGCAACCTACGACCCTTCCCTATGGATTACACGCAATCTAGACGAGGCGCATTGCTAAATCGGAGATCGTACCCTTGTTGCACGGCTGAAACGTCACGGCGGATTCGAGACTGTGATAAATCGATTGCGTGAGCGTAGATAAATCAGGGGGAACGAACATTGACACTTTGGTAACGCGAATTCCAACCCCTGAATATTGCAGTGTCTCTGGGAACAGTATTTCATGGGGAATCTTTGAATCGACTCGCGGCGGGATAAATTCCCTGGAAATACTTGGAACTTATTATACATCCACTGTGAATTGCAAATAGTTTCTTTGTGCCTTGCTTCGTGTGAAATTAATAATTGCAAGTGGGGCAGTTCTTCGTTTCCCTTGCAAAAACTGGGACTTTCTTATTTCAAAGGAATCAGATATCACTGGGCTTGGGGGAACCAAAAGGGAAGGGGACAATAAGGCTCTGCAATCAGTTGTGCAACGAGCCACTCCGTGGTCGAACAAGCGCGAGGAAAGTCGTCAAAGACGAGCCGCCGTGATACCATCTATCGTCCTGATAAGCTACAACATGGAGCATCGCAAACAGACCGCCGAAAGCTTTATCGGTGACCTTTCTTCTGTGTCAACGCTGCTCGCCGCTCCAATTGGCGGCTTACGTAGGAATTATCTCGCAGTTAACGGCGCACCCCTTTAATCGAATCGCTGGACAGTGCAATGAGAATGCAATTAGGTGTTACACTTGGTCGAAATCGAGCAGCGTGCTCCACTTTACGTACAACTTTTGGCCTTAGCTTCAGAGAGAAATATCGAATTTAAATACCTAAGATCTTTGAGAGTAATAAACGAATTGAATTAGACATGGCATGCTGGTTAATAATGCAAAGTGGTACTGAAATCGATGAAGCATGGCTGGTTTTAATTGCCCAGTCTAATTACGACAGAGCGAGTCGACCTCCTCGAGAGCTACTTTTCCTTTTGCTTTCCCAAAAAAATTCTAAGTCAATCTTCTAAAAATCTCACGTGTTCTTGTCGCTATATAACAATCCTTTTCGCTTTCTCTTTACCAGTGATGATAATTGCCGCGTAGGAATCACTCATGCGCTGACAGACAATGAGGGTCTGTTTTTTCCATCACTAATGATCGTCAGATGATCGATGCCGATTACCTTTGGATAGATAACGTTCTTTTTAACCTTTAACTCTCGTACGCGACTCGAGTGCATCTGTTTGATTGGAGGGAGTCCCTGTCGCAAGAGAACGTTTTCATCGGTGGTTCTATCGAGCCGCGTCTTCGGCTAGAGAACCATTAGTCGCATTAGCAATGCAAATTGCGGTACGTCTGGAAAATTAATCTGAGAGAAATTGGACGTCCGTTTGGTACGTGCGCACGCGATTGACGATAATACGAGTGGCTTAATAAATGTCTCTTGTATAAAGGACGACGGAGGCGATCCAAGCCGATTGCGAAACTCCAGGAGACCATCGCGTCTGCAGATTTTCGATAGCGAGTGTTTCATTCTGCTACTTGTCGCTGGCGAGTGAGTCACTCTAAGTGGAACTCTTCCATGGAATTTCTACATTAGATTTAGTGGAATAGTTTTATGGGAAAAAGGTTTCATAGAGATCTCTTAAAAAGGACAGGGAACTACGCAGAACTGTAGAGGTATTCAAAACAAGCCACGATTACGAAAGTGTAAACGCCATTTCTGCGATTCTGGTTGTCGTAACCACGATCGAAGGAAAAATACTTCCACGGAGTGTTCCCTCGTGTTACGACTTTATTTTCCTCTCTGGTGGCAAGGGAACGCGTAACATCGGCTACCGATCTCGACGAAGCCACTCGTCGCTGTTACATCATCGTAATCAGCTCGTACTGTCGATATAGCTTGATCTATCGGTCGCTGAATAACTCCTCTTTTAACGAACCCCGTGGAACGCGTTCGCGGATCTTCCACTGTCGGTTTCACAATCAGGAAATACCTGGCATTCCTCGATTCGATCGTATCGTGTCGGATGCAGTGGCGTGGAAACCGTGGAATCGCGTTCCAGGAGACAGGGTGTTTCGTTCATTATTGGTAGGATTTAATCATATTTATTAATGCTGAATATAGAATTAATTAAATGTTTCAAAGGTAAAGTTCCTTTAATTTAATCTCCATTAAAAATGAATATTTTATCACACAGACTTTTACTGAGGCATAAACTCAAGTTTTCTAAAAATGTACCTTAGGAGCAAGAACAGGGAAAGTAGTAAATTATTTCTCTAATTAAACGTGGCTTTCCCGAGAGTTAACGTAACTCTAAGCAAACGAAACGTTTCCCTTTCATAAATTTGTCGAGCTCCTTTCTCAGAACGCTCGATTCGCGAGTTATTCAGACGGTCGGCAGCACCGATAAACAACACCGACTATCTACTATCCCCGTTCTAGAATATTGTTGCACTATCAGCAACCGGTTGTTTGGTAACAGGACGCAGTCCCCGTACCACGATATTAAGCCATTTCTGCCAGCTTATCGCGACGCTCGCCGCGAAAGCCGACTCGGTCTTTAGCTCGGGAGACGAGAGATCGGATTGTAGATACGATTTATAGCCGCGACAATCCGAATCTCGCGTGTCGAACTTGGTAAATGGGAATGGCACCCACGTCGAAGGGTATTTCTGATATTAAAGTAAATGTCCGAATACCTAGACGCTCAAGATACATGTAAGCTTCATATAAAAGTTGACGATTTGAAGTCCTCGAAATTAGTAGACACCATTTTGTCTCATTTCTTATTTTCAATTGCGCTGGTTGGAGGTATGGATAAGGGCTGAGAGCATAAAACTCTCAGCCCTTGGGTAGCCCAAAGGATCGGAGAAGGGATTTGCGCGATCGTTTAAATCACGTCCGGTCGCCCACGCGAGCCGAGTGCAAGCAAAGCGATTGCACGAGGCGCAGCGAGAGACAGAGAGCGACGCACGATTTCATTCATGCGCGACCCACTTAAATTTCATTCAACGATCGGCTGTGCCGCGAACCTTCAATAATACCGGTCCGCCTTTCTCTCCAGTTGCCCTCGGAACCTGTTGCGAACGGGTCACAGAAAAATTTTCCCTGGTAAACACCGTCGACGCCTGGTTCACAATCACGATCCATTGCTTCGCCGTCAGCGACACTCGAAACCCTTGTTGATTAACTCCTGCGCAGTTGACGTCCCATTACCGATCAATGAAACGACTCTTTGTATAACAGAGTCGCCGTGGAGATCGTCGTATCCTCGCAATTAATCCTTGTTAAAGAGAAATCTGGAGCCTCGTGTAAGTTAATGTTATTGCTGTTTTCATGAAAATCGTGCGTATGGAGGTACACAAGCGTTTCAGAAAGTAGGCTGCAACGCGTATAAATGCAGATTAGAGGCGAGACCGATCCCCCTGTCGTGTCCCGATACAATCTGCATTGTAATTAAATGCCAACCGTGTCGTTCGTCTATCATTTTTCGAACATTCTAACCGGTTTTCGCGGGTTTTCCTTGTTTCGCCGGCGACGGAGGGTCACTGCGCCTTCGCTCGATATTTCCATATGCATCGCGCGGGCAAGAGCCTGGCGAACGTGTTCGACAACCCGATTAGAGTGTAATAACTTATCGAACGAATGTTCCTGCGGTAATCTCGCGGTACCAAGTTGTGAACAGCATCTAGGGAAAAAGCCTTGATGTTTAAATTTCACTTTATTCTCAAGATAGAAATAATCGAGGTGATTATAAAAATTGTAAAACCACATACAAGTAATTAATTTTCTCATTCTCTTCTAAAATTTAATTTTCGTTAAAGATCCAGCATCAAAATAAAGATACCCATGTAATGCATTTTGTAAAATATGCATCCAAGACAGCGTTTGATATTTTAATTACCCCTTGTAGTTGTTCGCTTCTCGTCGAGAGCACGATGCGTGTTAAACCGCTGCAAATCTTCGACGCAGCTTTCCTGTTACGAGCTCTCGCCGCGTTTTATGATCTCGAATCTCGTACAACGTCGAACGCGTTCAAGGGTCTTCCATGCTCGCGAGATTTCATCCGTCGATGAAAGATAGGCTCGCGAGGAGAAGCTGACGATGTAGCCCGTCCGTGCTTCGATCGCGAGACGCGCTAATTAACACCAGATCCATGGCAGAGGGAGATAGCCGAAGGAGGCTGGGAAGAAGAGGCAGAGCTGCCTTTGAAACTCGACTTGCGCGATCGAGTTTATTAAGTCGAGATTGGCTGGAGGAAGGACACGAGTGGACGAAGCACGTTGTCACGCACACGCGAAGTTTAACGGGCTTCTGTGAACCGGACATGAAGCCAATTTGAATAATTGTTATCACTCGCAACGTGGCGCTACGTAGGCGTGGGGATCAAGGATTTATTCATCGATAATGCAAAACCAATCGATTTGTGATTGAGAAGTCTGTTTTTCGACCTGTCGCAGAGCTGAGATCGAACTTCAATTTATTTAGAATTTCTATGCTCTTCAAATCATAGGAACTTTTGAAAATTTAAATTTGAAAATTTAAAACCTTGAATGTTTAAAAATCAAAGCTCCAAAAATTCGAATATTCAAAGGGTTCAGAGATTTAAAAATTTGAAGAACTGTTAAGCAAGCGTTATCCTCAAACGCAGAAGCCCAAATGAACAGCAGCCAGCTTGCTTCCACTTGGCAGTAGAATAAGGCTCCCGCAGGGGTCCCTGGTCAGACTCGCAGCGTCTTTGTCAGGGGCTCCTCATCGTCTGGCGTTGGTTATGGACAGTGCAACACGTAACCGCAGCAGCGACACAGGGGATTGTGTTGGTTACACGGCCACCCACACCAAACAAAGGGGCTGAGTCACAGATTTTATTTCGAGGCTGGAAGTAGTCCTGAAATAGACGGCGTCCCACGACGAGAAAAGGCGGCCCCGTCTATTTAAAGGGCGGCTTAACGACTGGCTTCTCTTCAGACTCGCGATTGCAACACGACGCGGGAACTTTTCGCACGTGGGCCGCTGGGCCGCATGGCAGAACTTCCGGTACGGCTGTTCCTTCGCGTGGTCCACTGTGGCAGAATTGATGGGAGCAATAAACGGGCTGGTGTCTAGATTAGATGACAATGTATCGCTTCGCGTAGGAAGTCCTACAAATGAGACCAATGGGGATGGATAATTGCAAAATTTGTGGACCCTGCTAATTGAGCAGACATTGAGAGGTCAATCAACGAATTAATATAGGTATCACTTGTGCTCTCATTGTTAGAAATTTGATACTTTCAGGGTCTTGGTACTATTAATAGAATTTTGATAAATTTGCTTTGATAAATTTTGCCTGCTCTCGCTCTTTTCATGAGGGAACCCCTCGCCCCATCACGCAAGAGTTAATCGTGAGATAAATAAAAAATTCATCGTCCATTTTTTACCCCAGCACAGTAGAATTTTTCTACTTTCCCCAGCGAATCTAGGGTCTGACATCTCGGGGGAAAATTGAAAAGAATAAAATTTCACAGAGATCCCTCTGAACTCCTACAATCACGTGAAAGTCCCTGAGTCTCTGAATCTCTGAATTTTCCGCGTGAACTTGTACTTCCGGCATACTCTCGCCATCGACTGAACCAATCACAAGTGTTTACCGACAGTGGAGGAAACACCGTTCAAACCGCGGCCAGAGTCCAAATAATCAAGGAAGCGATGCGCTTCTGGCGCGGCTACAAGACTGTTTTGGCATTCCACGCTCATCGAGGAAATCGAGGCCACGCGGCACTCTCCACGGGGAATCCTGTCCTTTGTTGCTTTCGATGGAAGGAAATGGCGGGTGACTCGACTCTGTCAACTTTGTAGCAAGCCTCGCAAAGGAGGGCTCCATATCTCGGGGAAGTAGTCTCGAAGGAATACTCGCGAAACTCGTCGAAGGCCAGAGGGAAAGATAATGGAAAGATCTGCGCTCGCGATCGACCTTGCGTCTACAAATGCGACTGAAGCCATTCGTGGATATTCCCACGACTCCTGTGCGTCAAACAGGGACGTCCCTTTGAAATTTCATTAGCCTTACTTGGCTAACAACTGTAGAATTAAATAGAAACGAGATAAGATCGCGATACATTGCGCAGACGTCTTCGAGTCGTGAATCGGTACTCGACCTTTTGGGGAATCAGTCGAAGACGATGGTGCTCTCAAGGAAGACAAATTGCATATTGAGATACCTGCTTTGGGGCGTGAAAAGCTCTTGCGTGAGAAAACCGAGCAGCGAGAACCAGTCGGTGGCATTTTAACGCTCGCACGTGCAAGAATGCGCAGCCGAGAAGCTGAGCGAGCAATCGATTCCTCAATACTTTCTACGACTGCCAGAACAATCGTTCAGCTTGGTCTAAGTCTCTTTCTCGCGCAACCGGTTTCGTTCTTTCCTCCATGCTTTTGCCTGAGGGAACTTTCGAGCTCTAAGTGAAGAAGAGGCGCAAAGTTTAATTTTAAATAAGAGTACCTATGTACCGCTAGAATTGTCAGTCGAAAGATGACGTTCTATGGAAAAACAGCTCTCAGTAGATTTAGGATAAATGCACTGAAATAAAATCTGAAGTGGATGATATCTGCAACAGAGAAGGTATTACCCTTCAATCTTCCACGATGAGAGAATTACAGTCGTACAGGGAATATCCGAACACTCCGAAATTACCACCATAAAGTGCACTATCTGAAACGCACGATCTGGAGGAGGGTCCTTGAAGCGAGCTCTAGAGATTGCAACATTTACTTGCCGCGAATATCCAAGACGTCAGGCGGTCGCACAAAGGGATACGGCTTGATTATTTGTCGATCGCCGGAACAGAGACTAGATTCCAAGAATAATAAGTCTGGATTATTTTCCTAGGCTTTCTGTAAAGAAGAAATACCCGCAGAAACTCCACGCCGCAGCGAGACTGGAATTACTTCCGAACTGAATTGAATTGTCTGAGGAAAAAGAGTAGGCATCATCAGTCACCGAAGTGGGAGACTGACAAAGGAGACAGATCGAAGGAATCAGTGGTCAAAGGAGCAGCGACCATCTCCAGTGACCAGAGACGCGAGAGTAACGAGAGGATCGCAATTAATAGCTGGAAAGGAAGGTGGTGCTCGCTTCAGAATTAGACTTGCAAAGCACCAGCACGGCCATCGAGCAGGACGGTCGGTGGAAGTAGTGCGTGCGCAGCGGGCCCGCGAATTAGCAAGTCAGATTTCAGAATCGAGTCGACATCGCGAAAAATCGTTCGCTTTATTTGCATCGAGCGAGTTTTAACGATTCCATGGAAGATAAAGCCTGGGGGCGACGGAAAACAGTGGAAATTGAAAGCAATGTAGGGAAAATACAACAATAATTGCAAGTGCATCTGGCGCTGGTGGAGGCTACAGAATCGTCGTATGAAGGCTAGTAGACATCGATGGTTACCCTTGGCTCTTCCTTCAACCCTCTCGCGATGCACTCTGTCCAATCTCGGCTTTTCCTCTTCCTTTTTGCGCATACTGCAAATACTGTAACGCGTACTTCGTCCTCGCGGCGTCGACAGGCTCGCGATCGTAAAAATGGTTTATTTTGCTCGCCGCGCGACGCCGAGCCGCGGTCACGTTGCTTTTATCCTGGCTCTTTATAGTCGTGAAATTCGAGCCGCGACTACCGTTCTCCTACCGGTTGCCCAACCGGACCGATCCAATCGTGAATTCCACGTTTCGATACGCTGCTGCATCGAGCACTGTTTATTTGTCGTGCCATCGCCCAGGAAAACGCCGTCTCCATTACCTAGAATTTTTTTACACGTTTTTATCGGCCACAGATCTGTTTTATTATACGCTGGAGAAAGAAATTGTTCAAGTATTGTAGCTTTGAAATTTTCTGCAACTAAAATTCTCGAGTATTTCAGTATTAAATCCGTGCATACCGAGTTATCCTTCGGCGCTATGCATGGATTCGTTCGGGTCGATTTGAAGTTAATAAGCGGCGCGGAACGAGCAGCTCCATATCGAGGGCACGAAAGCAGACTGCGAAGAGACGTCGCGACGGTTCAATTACGGGCGCGCGTACGCGACAAAATTTTCAATTCGGTGCGTCGAAAATTGCTCAAAGGCCTGTCGAGCGCGGATCACACGGGCCGCTGGAAAAAATGTTAATTCGCGGCGATGAAGATGGACACTCGTCGCAGATTGCCCTGAAATACGCCCGCGATTATTTCGGCCTCTTTCCTCGACCGGTTACGCAACACTCTGCAACACTCGCGACGATTCGCAATTAAATTTAACGATCAAATTAGGCGCCGAACGACGATCAATTTGCGGTGAAATTAATTGCGGCGAAATAAAATGTCTTCTCGGTGGAAAAAAGAAACTTTACGATCGCGGGCCACTTGTTCTGGGACATTTCGCGCGTTTCACTGCGAGAGAGACTTCGTTGGAGGTGCAAGAAATCGACGTGGTCGATGGAGGTCGAATGGAATATCGTAAACTCGTCGCTCATTGAAGATATATCAAAGCAGACGTAGTACCTGCAAAATAACTTCTCTGTAGCTATTATTATCGAAGATAATTATCGCGATAATTGCGTGCTACCGTGGAGGAATGCGCTTTGCTTATGCCTGGAGACATATTCTTCGCGATCCGTGCATCGTTTTTTTGCATAAATTCTCTGCAAATAACGCAGAGAAGCAACGAGAAAGTGCATTGGAAATGAAGTACTTTTGTCTTTACGAAATACCTCAAAATCGAGCTCAATTTATTGCTTATATCGAGTGTGTATCATCGATCGAGGTGTTTTGAGCAACCTCGATTACTGGATGCTTTTATGTAACGAAGAGATTAGAAAGGGGAAATTGAAGATTCCATAAGTGGAATCTGCCGCGACGTCATTCACACCTGTGGAGCGTCGATCTCTCCAAATGATCGAGATCCCAATGGACCATAAATAGTCGATACCCGCGGACCGACAACGAAACGATGGCACGTCTTATAGACAATGCAGAGGCACGTCGCGCATTCTCTGCCCACGTCCTCGGATACCGTATTACGTGCGTAATATCTAATGGACGTTTACGACGTTTAAAGGTGGCGCAAAGTGGGCTAATACGAGGTGCCATTTAGTCAGTTAAAGGTCTTTGAAGCCACGTCCTATCGGTGCTCACCCGCTTGTGCAATAAATACATAATTTTATAGTTATTAAGTGATTGTCACTCGACCGTCGGTGTTTCTGCCCAACGAGCACTCTTTCCTCCCACCTGCTTATTCTCGACTGTCGTTTCCATCACTCATCTCTTGGTAGAGGATTCACATCAAGGAAGAAGAGAACAAGAGAAGAGAAACTTACGAAAATAGTATCAAGAAGCTTTCTAGATTTTTTGGAATAAGGCTGATGCACCTTTTTCAAGAACCCTCAATAATGGATCCTGAATCACAGTTGCTATATTTCTGATTTCAATCGAAGATGGGACAGCCATCGAGGTCGACTAACACAGCAAAGAATCCATCCTCGCAGCATTCTGTCACGCCACTCGTCGATCAATCAAATCACATGCAAGGACTTGCGTCGAAGCTCAAAATTATGTGCATACGATCGAAATTGTGACTGGGGAAACCTCGATACACGTGTAACTGTGCTAGGATATACAGTAACTAGGTAATTGTCTACCGCGAGGCTGGCTGACAGAGGCAAGAGGACGTGACGAGATTTCTCGCGTCGGTACATAAAAGCGACGATTTTTCTCGTTTCTGACCCCATTCCGCGGCCGCTTCTGCCGCGGTGCGAGAGTCGCACGTGCAGATCCGACGATGGAATGCGCTGAAGAACAAAGGGTGCAGCTGCCGCGAACTGGTGTTAACTCGATTGCCGGCGAATCAAATAGATTAATAGAATCACCGAAGGGCACTGCAGCACGCGCTTGGCGGCTCCAGATCCTCTCGATAAAACCAGTCCTGTTAGGATTTCAGCTCTGCCATTCGAATTCAATTATTCATGACCGAAGTGGATGAATAGAAGCATTGTTCTTGGTACGATTTCGGAGTAAGTGGATGGCGTATAGGAAAGTTTGAATTTAAATGATTAAAAAAGGAACTTCGGAGCGCGCAAATGTTCACTCTTCAGCGTGGAGTCTATCCAGACCTGTTTAGCCATCAGCAATGCCCCATGATTCGGTAATAAATTGCTGGTAGTAAAGCAGACAAAAGGCTGGCGCTGAACCATGGGACAGACCGGAAACGATTGTCTGAACTTTGCTGTCCGCCTTTGTTCTCCGGGCGCTAATGAGCGTCGACGCGAAGCGTAACATCGGCGCGAGGAATCGACCTTGAAACCGATGTTATGTAACCGCTGTGTTCGTTCGTGAAACGCAGAAGAGTTTAGCCAATGATGAGATATAAAGTAGACCTATCGTCTAATATATATTATTTATTATTACAGTATATTTTGATTAATACTTCCCAGAACTGTGTGATTAATTACTGAGTTAAGAATTTAGGATATTCAAGGATAACGCAGATGATGTCTGATCGTAATAACGAAGACATACATCGTCGTATCATTCGTCGATTGATGTAATTAGGTCACCGTAGTGGGTGTAGAAAAGCTCGTGATTGAGGTTAATACTCTTAAATCCCGCATGTTTGCTTTTCCTCTTCGTCGCATCTTCGCTGATTCACACTTGCGACGAGTCAACAAAACGACCACCACGACTCGACGAAAGTTCACGGCTCCAGCTCTGAAGGCACCTTTATTAGCCTCTCAAAGAGCCTCGATGATCATCAATTCCCTTCTACCGATGATTTCTGTCGAAATTAATAAACGAACCATCATCTGAGGAAATTCCTTCGTCACCGATGAAAAAGAGAGATCCAGTGTCGGTCACTCGTCCTCGTAATTAGGCCAGCTTGGTGGGTGGCTGAAAGCTCGTGATTAAGGTTAACACTTCCCGTGCCGAATCTCTGCACTTTCTTCTCCGTGTCGGGTCGCGTGGTGCAAGGACACGTGGCTGCCTTCCAGCGACAAAAGTGTTGTTGCTGCAACAATGAACGCCGCTTCGCCGTTGCTATCATTATACCTTTATGCCTCTGCGCCTCGAGCAGCATCCTCTGGCAAGGTTATAAATAATGTTTCACAATCCCTGAGAGAGGGAGAGTCAGGGAACATTGTCATTCGGAGTGACACACTTTTTTGGGGAATCAAACTGCTTTTGAGAAGCCTTCTCTTTCTTGAAACGTTCCTCTGTTTCTGGAATCCCATCTCAAGTAATAACCATTGGGACTTGGATAGAGAAACTTAAGGAAATTTTCAAGAATCCTGAATTAAAGTTTCTTAGCTCACGAGCCAAGGGCTCTGCTTTCGATCAAATTTCGTATCGACCATCAAAACTTTATAAGCTTCAGTTGCTCGTTCTGAGTCACAGGAATCAATGAACACAGTGCAGCATTATTTGTCTCGAACGCGGCATGTTTGTCTTGCAATTAGAACGCGTTCCGCGAACACGAAATTGATGGCTGGCCTCGATCTGGGCGAACCGTAAACTTGCTGAAATTGCTCGTAACGTTGTCATAATTTATGATCTCGTTCAATTGTTGCGTGTTACGCAACAGTGGTATGAAAAAGCGCAATTAGCCTCGTGATACTCAGGACGCGAAAAAGGTCGCGTTTTCCACGCCGAAAATTGTGAATCGGTTGATCGTGGATCTGTAGCCAGAGAGGCGAACGAGAAATCCCTTTAGCTGGACGTTCGTACGGTGGTTTTACGGCGTTAGTGCCATAAATAACGCGCGTCGTACAGTCGTCGAAGTAACAAGACGTGTTGCTATTAATAATAGTCCGATACCCGGCCACAGGGAGAGATTTACGAAGGTGGTGTGATTTATTCTGCTGAATATCTCGCTGCCACTTAGCCAAGCTTCCCAACTAAGTTTCCTGCGTTCCTAGCCTTCTGAGCCTGGCACCTCGAGCAACCGTTCGCAACTTTGTGGATGCTGAGCGTGTTCCCAGTTTGTGGGAAGACGGAAATACCCTTCTGAGAAAGGTACTTCATTAGATGTTCGCCTGAATCGTGAACCTGTCGTTCATTACTTTCAGTTTAGCTGGAATCCTTCCAAGGGATGCGTAGAGTCTTCCTATGTAAGTATTTTCATTACAAATGTAATTAATAATTAAATATTGGAGAAAGAATACAATCTTTCTGGACGGAGATATTAGTAGATATTCTTGTCGAGACGATTATTTTATGGGAAATAGCCATTTTCCGTAGATTAATCTTGGTTAGAATTAAGAATGAGTGAATGACAGAGTGGAAAGACTTGTCTCATTGGTCCCCCCTCTTCTGATCGGAAAGTATATATACTCTTGAAAGTCATCGAATTTCTCACTCGCTCCGGAGCCTCTGGAGGGTGTGGATCGTCCTGGCGATCCTCTGGAGGGACTTCAGGGACCCTGGACTACCCCTTGGACAGTGGACTACCTCTTGGACACTGGACTATCCCTTGGACACTGCCCAGCTTGACCATTGGCTATCCTTGACCATTGGCCATCCTTGACCATTGGTCATCCTTGACCAATGGTCATCCTTGACCAATGGTCATCCTTGACCAATGGTCATCCTTGACCAATGGTCATCTTTGACTAGACAAACACAAAGGGTATAAAAATACAATTGTCTTTTATAAATTCGATATTACAGACCATGGTGATGCTACCCATCCCCTCTGGAGGCTCAGCGGAATAATCTGTAAGCACCAGGAGTCCAAAAAAAAAGAAGAAATTCACGATGCAACTTTCAGACCCTCATTAAGAGTCTACGTGTCGCCCTGCCACGCTTGTTTGTAACAATTAAGTCGCGTTCGCGCATAAATATCAGCTGCTTCCGTCAGCCGAAACAGCCGACGTTTACGACAGGAATGTTTATGCGGGATATAAAGCTTGTACCGTTGCACGCCTCTCCAGAGCCACTCTTTCTTCCTTCTTTCGTCTTTTTCTCCTTCGTCTGCCTCGTAACGATCCTGGCAACCCCCTTCGGAAGAGGATTACGTCTCGGTTTGACTCTGGCGAAAAAGGGGACCACCGTACAGAGATCCTCGTCTCTCGGTGAGTTACGATATCCCATAAAAGCTCGATTCTTTCCGCACCTCATTCGCGGTTCAATTCGAAACTTTGATCCTCTGCCAAAATCCAGGAAAAGGAGCTCCCTTATCGAGGTTAATCGTACCATATCTTTGTATTAACTTTGTATCCTCAGAAAAAGTATAGTCGTTACTTTTTTACGAGGAAATGGAGACCGTTTAGCGATTGGAAATCGGATAATATCGATGATGATAGCTTATCTCGGTGAGATTGTAGACGTACTGATCAAAGGAGATAATAGATTGAAACATAAGTGTGATTATCATCGGTTAATCCGATGAAACGATTGCGTGAAGTCGCTAATCAACTAGGAGTAGCCTTTTCTTACCAATTATTCATATTTCTTAGTCTCACTACCGTGAGCCTCTGGCATGCGTGCTTCATTGTATGCTGATAGATAAATTATTTATATATTTATCAAAGTTGATTCATGGTGATGGGCTAAACTGGTACCAGTGGCTCCATTTCCATTGAAATGCTAATAAATTTACCATGGTGTTCAGGCGCCACACCTCGCCGTATCATCCTGTGAAAATGTTCACTCTGGTTCCTACATGGCAACCTGGTGCCTTCTGACCTAAAAGCGAGCCACATTCTCGAAGTTTCAGAAGCTCAACCACCGTGCGCTTCAATGCAAATTTGTACTCGTTAATCTATTTTAGAACAGCTCACTGAGTCTATAGAATTTCCGAAGACCATCAATTCTCACTACACCCACCACTAATCTCGTGCATCTAACATAGCAGGAACTACTTCGACAAGCTTCCAGCTTATCTGATCTAATCGTGAGGTTACTGGGGAACTATCTACTCGGTGACTATCCCACTTTCTTGAAACAACGTTTTCCTATCCTCATCAACATCGTTTCGACCCGAGAACGAACTTCTTCTGGACTCTGTTAAGTTCCTTTCAGTGTAGAACGTCCTCCTCGAAGGACACACTTCAGGATGAATAAAAAAGTACAATATCGAAATAATGGGAGGAAGTGGCGTCTGTCTAGTGGAGTGACTGTGTCAGGGGCGTACCGTGATCCTCGCTGCGCCCTGACCTTACACACACCTATATAGCTATTCATTTGCAAGCGTTCGAACGATTGAGCCGAGTGGGTGGGTGTTGGTATGCGTCTCCTACGCCTCAACGAGAATTGATGTTTCCGACGATTACACCTAAACACCCTTCTTCCTTACTGAATGGCGGAAATCGCCTTGTTGGGTCCCAATTTTGCTCGACTTTGGGCCTCAGGGAGCATCTAATTATACTGGAAGTCTTCTTTATTAAGAGCTATTCTAGACTACATTTGAATCTTTGGTGATTAGAACATTGATAACATTGAGGTTTTCAGTAGTATACATGTAGATAATGTAGACAAATCTGACGACGAAAAATCCTCACGAAGAGAAGAGCCACATCGACCACAGTATCCCCAGACTCAAACCAGACATGACTTAGGAAGCCAAATGAGCCGTGAGCTCGAAAGTAACGCGACCCACGCGACAGGATATTTATAAAGGCTGGAAGCGTTCGATTAGCCAGGAGGCTGAAGGTATATCATTGCTGGATCTCGGTTCGTAGCTCGTCGCTGGTCCGTCTCGATCGAATATTCATGAGCACGAAATATAGCGCGAGGATGACAAATAGCCGACTAATTTCACGGCGCATACCGAAACCCACACGCGCACTTGTGTACTCTTTCCACGGTTTATCAGTGACGACTTTGATCGAGGCGAAAGAGGGATCGATAGCCTTAAGTGTCCTCGCCTGGTAGGTGCAGCGATTCCTCAGACTCCGTTTATACTTTTCATTTTTCTCGTTTAAATACGAACGCATCCATCGCTGCAATTATTCACCGTCGACATTTTCAAGATCGAAGAATCAAAGGAGCGGTAGTGACTGCAATTGTCAGCGGATTCAAGCCGATTAGGATCGATTAAAAGAACCCCCCACGGATCGATTTCGTCAGCGATTTACATGATTCGAGCATTAACAGAGACAATGTCGCGAATTGCAGGCGGCACGCGATTCGATGAAGACGCGCCGCTGAAGATAATTAATTTCTACCGCGAGGGAACGTCTACCTGCAAGATTAATTACTTCCGGACTCTATTACTACGTCGTGCGACGCGGACGCGCGAGTAGCGCGCAAGAATAAGCCGCACGATCTACGGGAAGATTAATTACAAGGGGGTCTGTGGAACAGCGTTAATAAGGAACTAGGGAATATTGATTAAGCTTTATAAGTAGCGTGAAATTTTGGCCAGAAATATTTGGAAATTCCTGTGCTACTAAATTTCAAAAACTTCCATGGTTCAGAGCTTCACTCACCCCTAGTCTCTCAAAGGGCTCGAAACAGTAGTTCATCAGGGTAGTTTATCATTTACCTCTTGCCAGGTGATTCGTATTCATCATCCTTTTGTCTCGAGACGACCGAACCCCCATGAGGATATTTAACTTACGAATTAATCAGCTGAAGGAGCGACGTTTCGTTCCACGGCGTCGCTCATTATTCTTACACGACCAGATGAATTACGGCAGTTAATTACAAAGGCGGGGGATCTCGTGGCATAGCGATCCATGGACAGACTTTCAGTTTCGGATGTTCAAGCTTCTAGCCTTCCCTTAACACGCAATAATTCAAGGAGGTGAGGTTTCTTTCGTTGCTCGTAAAAATGGAAAGATACTAAGAGCCTGGAGGAGTTTGTTAATCATCGAGACGAGCTTGAAATGGTAGCCTTGAATCTCGTTAAGGTTTCTAGGATCTTAATGTATCATTTTCTCTTATCGCGACCAAGTAATGGCCAACTGAAAATTAGAGTCGAAGAAAACTGGGTCGTCGATAAACCGCGTCGCTGAATTCCTCGAAATCTGACAATATCTTCGACTTTTGCCCCAGAAAACAGCGAAGTAGCTAAGCCTCTCGCGGTAATTGTCATAGCCTCTGGCGATCTCGCGAGGACTGCGATAAAAAACGTAATCTGCATGTTTCGCTTATCTTCCCTTTTGTAATGATCCAGCGGCGTCGCTCAGTCGGCGAGCGTGGGCATCTTGATCTCGAGATGATTCAGGTTAATTATGATTACACGAAGAAAATGAGCATAGAGAAAGAGAACGCGAAGGACGACAATTTTCCACGAACTTTTCTCGTTCTTCTCATAAACAGAAACACAGATACTTTATTGAATTTGCATCTCCATCTGGGAAGGACATTAGACACCTCTGGATTGAAATTTCTGTGGTCTTATGCTTCACATAATTTTCCTCGAGAGACGAGGATTTCATTCTCGTCGCAAAGAACTGGCGTAAGGCTTGCCCAGTGGTTGTTTGTGTCCGCTCCCGAGAAACATTAATAATCATGGTGCGAGGCTTGTCTGGGCGGAGGGCCTAATCGAAAGCGTGGATGACTCACGCTTCGCGATTGTCGTGCGATGCACGCTTGACACGATTCTCTGTACTTACTCGGAGAAACGAGGAAAGTCCCAGCTTCGTTACTTGGAATTCCCCCGCCTGGGCGCAAGAAAAAGAAACTGGGCTCCGTTTCTGCGCTGTTACGTGCTTCCCTTGAAACCCGTTAAAAAGAAACAAATATCAAACCAAAATTAGGAGACTATTCTAGGGAACTCTCAAACTGAGTCAACTTCTTCTAGCTTGCTCTTAAAGAACACTAATCATCAATAACCGTCGTCATCCTTGAGCTCAGACGACTCAAAGGGAATCAGCACTATCATAAAGCACACCAGAATGTCAGGAAGAGTGAAATGGAAACAGACGCTTCTGCCATAGTATTTTACATGCAAAATGGCCTGGCAGCTCCTAGGTTCGTGCATAAAATTTTTCCATTTCCTTGGTGGAAGAACGGGGCGACATTCTCACAGGTGTTTGAACAGGTCCGCTTTCGTAGTTCTCAGAATCGAGCTTGTTCCACTTACGATCCCGTTCCGCTGCCAGGAAACGTCGGTATGTCGTCGATGTTTTAGCGTTTAAATATTTTATAACTGCGTTAAAAGCACGCGAGGGCCGTCCACGCAGAAGATGGACAGAATTGGGTGGTCCTGTCGCGAAATTCGTGCCTCTGTGGAAAATACTTTGCTGATTGACGAGAAACACATTTCGAATTATCTTCAGTCGAAGAATATGAATTATACAGATTCAAAAAGAAGTTCAGAGTCAGAATATTTCATTTTGGACTTCAGTTTCTAATAATAGTAGTTGCAAATGGTTACGATATCGATTTCAGTTCTCGAAGCAGTTATGAGGAAAGGAAATGATACTTTAAGCGTTGTGAAAAAGGAAAGGATCGATGTCCAGGTGCACGAGGTGTCTCACAAACTTCCAGATAGTCGTCATCGGTCGAGATAAATGTGCAGTCGGCTGCACCTTCCTCCGCTGTAAAATAACGATGCTTGATAATGAATCATGGCGAGCAGTGATTTTGCGAAGTTTCACGATCGCGATCGTCGAGTAGTGGGCGGACGTCGAAGGTCTGCGAGCCGGCACAGTGTCACGAAATCGATTCGCGACGATTTTTCTGTCGCGAGCGGAATTAATGTCTATCTCGGTTCCGAGAACGTGACGTTAATTGCGGGAGCCTCTTTCTCAGTTTAGAACGCACTATCGCTTCCCTGTAATTATTTTTACTTAATCAAATCTCCTCATAACAAGATCCTAATACATTTAATAAAATATCTAAACATCATCGAAGAGAAAAATTACACAGTTCACAGTTACGCAGTTTACAAAAATCTGAAAGCAGTTTGAGTCAGAAGTTCAACACCCACAGGGCAAGATTGACGCAGTTGTAAAATTAATTGCGGAGGGTGAAGGTGTGCAGCAACTCGTCGCAGCGATTATTGAAACAAAACGCGCTGCAACGGTGGCTGATGCTTTAGTTCAGGGGTTAACGATACTTCAACGCGCGATGATTAGGATGTCGCCTAGACCGTTTATTTTCGTCGAGGGCTAGGACGAAAGGCAGAGTAGTTTCAGAGATGGGCTTCGTTTGAATGGTATCACGACGTCATCGTGGAAAACGATGACTGCGAGCTTAATCTGGCCCGTTGATTGGTGTTTATGGACGAACTTAGTGCGCGGTGCACCAAAAGAAAATTATACGCTTTAATTAAGGCCGACTCGCGCGTCACCATCGCGTCCTTTCGCGATGAGATAATTACCTTGTCGCGAGTGCACGATTTCGCTTTATCAGAGCGATAGGGGAGAAAGGAATTCCTCTGTGCAGCGCCGTGTCGGATGCTGCTGGAGATTGCAATTGTTGGACATCGCAAAAACTCTGCCAGACACTTGCCAGATCTAACAACGTGGGATTTCTAATTCAGAAAACCGCAGTAATTTTATTTGCCCCGAGACTCATCACTTAAACGCGGAAAAGCGAGACAGCGCGTGAAAGAAGTCGTTCCCAGACGCGTCTCCGTCGGCTTTATGCAAAGAGGGCACACGACAGCCGCGCCGATGCCGCAGCTATAGAGACAAATAGTGGCAAAACGAGCCCAACGAGGCCTAATGACGTGTATTTGCATCGGTCATTAAGACGGCCGAGAAACAGTGTGGCCAGCGTGGCAGAAACGCGACAGGACGGCTCGCAATTCCGTCGGCTGTGCAAAAGGACACCACCGCCGCTAAAGTGACGCTTATCGCTGCTCGTGAAAGCCCGTTTTCTTGCGTAACGCGCCAGCACTCCTCTCCTCTGGTTTCCGCTTTTTTCTGCTGGATTCTGGCCTTGTTCGTGCCGACTGGCTGATGGACTCCAACGACTTCCTGGTGCTTTTATCGTGAGGGGGAATTTGTATGAAAATTAGTATTAAAAATAGGGTAATTTAGACTTGCTTTCTTCGAGAAAAGGCGACAAATATTCAGAGGAACATTGAGTAAAAATTGTTCAGTATCTGACTGTTTGAATTCTTCAATTTTTGAAGTTTTAAAGTAGGTAGTTCACAGTGATTTCAGTAATTTCACAGTATGTGCAATCAGAGGATCATGATTTCAATCGATCTGCTGACAGCAGAACCCCATGGAATTTGCAGTACGATTGCATATATTTCGGGGTTCAAAAGAGTTCGTTTCCCATCGCTGACAGTATGGAAATTCGAGACGTCACGACCTCGATATTGGAAGTCGTGGGAAGACTTCCTATTTTCGTAATCGCGAAGAGGCGATTAATCGTAAACAAATGGTTCAAGACTGTTTACGAAAGCGGAGCAAAAGTTGGACACTTATCGCTGGAGTGAAGATAGAGAGATCTGGCAGCGGGCGTCCAACTATCTCGAGCAGACTAATTATCGTGGCTAGACGCGAATTAGGAACGTAAAACCGAGAGAAGATTGTCGTTGCGACGAGACGAATGGGAATCGTCGCCGACGTTATCATCGACCTCCATCTCGCAGCTTCTCTCCTTACGTCCGCAGGATGCGAGAAATACCGCGGCCCTTTTACGCGATCCACAGATGCATCTGCACTTAAATGTAGCCTGCAGCGTCTGCGTCCGTCGCTGTCTCTGGAAATAGGCCTTGAAGAGTCGCCTGTTCTCATACAAATTAAATAAACCTGAATTATAAAAATTGCATCTCAAATAGAACATCTCCAACCTTTAATTCTCTAACCACGAATCGAGTTACAAATCCCTTGTCAACTGAGGCATCTGAAGTCAGCCCCAAGGAAACCAATGGCATATAATTCCCCGCCTGAAAAGGTTAAAGTCTCCTCGTCGAAGTAACCAGAGGCCTCAAAAGTGGCTAGACCAGGTAGAAGAGAGGCAGCGGCCCTCCAGGCCGAGGTGGAAACAGAGGAAGAATGGCAGCAGCTGTTAACTCGCAAAGGATTGATTCTCGCCGACGTATACTCCGAATGGTGTGGCCCTTGCATCGCCATGGTGAGCACCCTGAGGAAGATCAAGATGGAGATCGGAGGTGACATTATCAGCTACGCGATCGTAAAGAACGACCACATCGCTGACCTCGAGAGGTTCCGTGGCAAAAGTGAACCCGTGTGGATGTTCATCCAAGACGGCAAAATGGTCAAGCTGATGTTCGGAGCGCACTGTCCAAACCTGAGGAAGGCGCTGATCGAAGAAATTAAGAGGGTCCAGAACGACGAAGAACCGGAAATGAAGCTGGACGTCAGCACGCGTACCCCTGAAGAGGAGATCCGCTGGCAGCAGGAGGAGGCTATCAGGTACTCAACATATACATTGATCTCTCCTCTGCAGAGGCTCGCAGAGACTTTGTTGCATAAACTGCTATTTCGAGCGAGCCTGAACAAAGCTTGCAAAATTCTTAAACAAGAAAAGCAATCGAGGAGAGGGAGCGTGCCAAAGAGGAGGCAGAGAGGCGAGAGAAGTACGAGGCGTTCCTGGCACAAATGATGTTCGAGCTGAGCGAGGAGACTGCCCTCATCTTTTATCCGTGGGTCTTCAAGGACGAAGAAGGCAGATACAGGGACAAGTATCAGAGTCCTCCGTACATCGAGCTTACCACAGGACTCTTTAAGCAGAATTTCGACGTTCTGGAGGAGCAGCGGGTGCAGTTCACCGAGGAGTTGATCGAGAAGATGTTCGTGGAGAGCAACGTTCCTATTACGAAAGAGCTGATCGCAGGTGCGTCCTGGAATCCACGTCTTTGTCATTCGAACCCTTTTCACGCGTTACGACCGACTTCTCTTCCTCCTTGTCGCAACCCAGCTCCATTATCTTGCATCAGGATTAAGCGACGGCAGGACCATAGCGATGAGATTAAAAGGCAGACGACCTCACCCTGATTGGCCTGTGCCTTATCCCCACGAGTGTCCTAAGGGGGAAAAGAGATGTCCCAGCAGAGCGATCAACGATGTCGAGGATTATCTCGTGCATCTGATCACCAGCAAGGAGCCGCTGGTTCACGAGAACGTCGTTACGTTTAGCACGGACCAGTCTTACATGGAGAGACACGTGTACCGTCATGAGCCTGACCCTGAGAACGAGGAAGACTTTCCTCGAGTCGATCCTGCGATCTGGGTTCCTCCTCAGGTACTACAGAGAATTATTAATAATCTCTCTAGAAGAAATACAGAGTTCTGTGTGAATCTTGACACAGGCGAGAAGTAAGGTGCACGTTTACATGACCCTCTTCTCAAACTACATGGAACTGGTCCACCCTTACGAGGAGCCAGTCCCACCCCCGCCTCTCTGCGCCTTTAAATTCGGTTACTTAAGGTTCGAGGCAGTTCACGAAGCCTGCACCCTTTTCCCAGACGCCATCGAATATTTTGGCGCCTTCGAGTTCGACAAGCCACACATCGCTGGGCGAGTTGCTTCCAGTCCTGAGGACTTTGAGAAAAAGGTTTCCTAAGCAGTCGATCATACTTAATCGCTCTGAGAATATTATCGCCGTTTTATTAAGAAAGGGCTGACTTCAAGTCACGTCCTTCATAGGTCAGATACAAGACAGGCAACGAGGTGTTCGTGATCATCTTGAGGAGGGTCAGCGAGGATGCTTTTCTCTCGTTCGCCAGCATCGAGCCATACTTTGTCACCGAGGACAATGACGAGGCTGAGGCGATGATAGATGAGTACTTCCCTGAGGGAGCCGAGGATGTGGTTATGGAGGACTTCGACGACGAGGAGGAAGAGTACGAGGAAGAGGAAGAAGAGTACGTGGACGACAAAGACGACGAGGAACCAGTGGATGCCCTCACTGATATGTACGCTTTCATGTGAAGCCTGTGTTTTGGATACTGTTCTTTGGAAGATGGTGTTGAAAACCCTGTGATTGACGAGCATGGCAAAGCGATACGAAGAAAAAGGAATATAGGAAGATTACGTGAGAGAGAAATCATTCTTCCAGAGAGAATGTCTCTGGTCGAATGTTCCTACGCAGAATTTTCGCTATTCTCACTAAGACTGTTGACTTGAACTCACGCTCTGAATAATCAGAACGCGCGAGTCGCTCTGTTCGTCGAAATTCCATTCTTCGCGCGTTTTGGCAGAGCCGGATCATACTTGAATATTCGCTGTCGTCGGCAACGCGTTTGCGTAACTTTGGCAGAATTCCAACCGGCACCGGAGCTCCTAGAGGTTGCGTTACGCACCTGCCCAGCTGCCAATTCTTTTATTCCTACCAACCAGCGCGAAACCTTGCCAAGCTTTCTTCTGAACAAAGTGCCCCTCTGAGATATCTTCTTCGAAATTAAGTCTCCAAATTTTTCGAGAATTGACAAGCCTCGAGTGTTACTTTTGAGAAGCTGCCTTTATCGAAAATACTCGAGATTATCAGCGAATCGAGCGTGTCAGAGGCAAACCAATTGTATCATTCGCCGAATTAACGAGACAATTTGTCACGCGAACGACGCGAGTTCTCCTCGAGAAAGTCCCCACGAGCTTGCTATGACTAAATTTCGCCAAGCGATCCGAACAATTGAACCATTAGCCACTGGGACATTAGTCACCCAGCCACTAAATCTTCCTGCTAAATCGGCCGTTTTAAACGATATTTTTGGCACACTCGACGACTCCGTGGAACTTCAAAGTGCACCGAAGTGTAATATCAATTTTATCAGGATTTTGATCGATTCAAGATCTACATAGATTCGTTGTTGATCTTCGAGATCAACTAAACTTGTTCAGAGTTATGTATTAGTGTGTTACCTCTGTTTTTTCTCATTTGCTTCCCGCGCAAGCGCCGCAGGCGACCAATTGCTTAAACATTGGTAATTATTGCACAAGCATTACATAAGCGACTGGGGGGAGGGGAGGGTAGAGAGAAAAAAAGGCGCAAATTACAGTTACGCCAGGGAATTCACGTCCATCGCGCACCATTACGAGCCATTAACGATCGTTTCGTCTCCTTCCCTCTTTGTTCGGGCCATTTCCGTCGGCGGGACGATCAAGATCATTTTTTCTGTGCGAAAACCTCCATAAAACGTATAGGTGAGATAATGGCGGCTGTAATTGTCTGCTTCGAGCGATCGATCACTGATTGATCGATACATCGTTTTGTCATTCGATCGACCGATAGACATCGCCCGAAGAGGAAACGCGATTCGATCTGTCTTATTTTCTGTCTCTGAAAGATTACAGTTTCAAGGATCAAACGATTATTGAGAATTACGAGACTCCCCATCAAAATCGCGTTTCAGCGGACGAGCCCTTGGAAGATGATGCTCGAGGGGTCGATCGTATGCGAGGAATGGCTTAGACGGCAAAGAAAGGCGCGTGCAGTTCGAGCGAGAAGATAAATTTACACGCGACTCCGCGTCGCCGATGCCTGTTCACCGTGTACCCTCGTTTCTTTTCCTTTCTACGATTCTGCTTCTCCTAAGCGGTCGTTTTCTTTCCCCGTGGTCACAAATAGGAACCCCCGAGCCCCATCGTCCTGCTCGAGCGAAATTAATAGCGTCGGGATGCGGTGGAGCCGCGATTCGTCGACGCCTGTTCCTGATTTACAGTGTCAAAGTTCACAATGGGTTGGCGAAAGGGCGCCCCCGAGACTATGCTTGCTTTCAGTCTGTCGGTGGAACTTTGCAAGCAAAATTTATTACTCATTCATTTGGTACAGTATTTATTAACTTGTTGAACTGCGTGAATTCTTTATGATAGAGGAGGAGGAGGAGGGGGAGGAGGAAGGTTGAAAAAGAATTTAAAAATAATACACGATTTTTTCGAAAAATTTTCTTTATATTTATAGCGTGGACATTTAGCTTCTCCGATTCGAGGAAGTCTAATTTTTGGGGAAAACGAAGCTGAGCTTAATCTGGTACTCCGAAGACAATCAGCTTCGGTTTCGAGCTACTTTGTTACGGAGAACGAGCTTGAGTTTAATTTCGTGCGCAGCCTCTGTTTCCACCTAATGGACCAATCGCTTCCGGTTCACTTGACCGTCGATCGTGAGTCAGCTAGCTTTACTCTGAAAAGAAACATTACGTTCTATAGGATCTCAAGGAAATAAATACTCCAAATTTGTTACTAAAGTTTCGTAGCCCTCAGCATTCTTCCAGCATGATACTTGGAAACGCAGACCTAACTGGGTTAGGAATCACAGTTTTCGTCACCAGCAGTCCTTGATCCCTTTAACGTGGGTACTCATGGAGCAGCTGCTCCTTTGCATCATTATTTTACTCAGAATTCGGGATTTTCCAACCCCATGACGCTCTAGTATAACAATCTGTTATAATAGACCAGATAGGATTCGTCGAAAATGATCAAAAATCAGTTCCTCCTACGCAAGCAGCTCCCAGGAATCGTCTCCAGTTATGATCCACAATCTAAATACTCTCCATAGGGAATTTCTGAATCCTCAGTAGCTCGACTTCTAAACCAGAGAAGGCTCACGAAATCAAACACCGAGATCATTGAGTTGAACGCGATTGCAAATAGAAAGCGCGTACTTCAGACCGTTTTAGGGCCTCGAAGGTCCTCTCGTTCTCATAGGTAAGCTCGTTTGCATACCTTGACGCAGTCGCCACTGGGAAATTACAGGTGTGCTCGCGGAAGTCGTGGTTAATCGTTGTGGGGAATCAACAGAGTTGGAATCGCTGTTGGCAAGGTGACTATGCCATTCCATAACCATGTGGGAAAATATTCACAGGCAAAACACTTTTTTTTACTATCCATCCACCTACTCTAAACTTTTACGCGATTAAAAAGTGGCCCAGGGCTCACTAAAATGTAACAGAAGCTGTGCAGCACGTTTATGTGTGAATGGATCCATCGACGCAAGCTTCTCCGCGAAACGTGCCAAAACCTACGCCGCCACGGTGTTAAACAGCAAATATTGAAACGTTTTAGAATTAATTTTTATCTTTCCCTGAGAGACGACACAGGATATGCGATTTTAGGGGAATTAGCACGTCTTGTGGTCTCAGAGGCGAGATTTTAAAAAGAAGGCTTGCCTCAAACTTCTCTGGAAACTGCAAACACAGACAATTCTACAGACATAATACAGAGACTCCAGAATCTCAGCCTCAGATATCACGAAGGCCCCTATTTTCTCAAATCGTCGCGCCAGATGGAAAACAATAGACACCTCCCCAAAGAACCACGTAATTCAAAATGCCCGCGGGGGAGGAAGGAGGGGTTGCATCCATGGCACGAGTAACTGGTCGATCGAACTCGAGCAATTCGCGTATATCCAGCCTCTCTGCCCTACCACGGCCTTTTCGCATATCGTTTCGAGCGAACAGTCTCCAATGATCGCCTCTCTATCCCTTCTCGTGGCTGGTTTGCATCGCGCTAGACACAGCCCTCCGAGTTCGAAGGTCATGGCGACCCGACAGTAGAACCGTTCGCGCCTCCACTTTTCGTATCTGCGCGCCGAGCAGTCGCGCCGTAGCGCTGGCCTCTGATTGGCCAAGGCAGTCAGTAGTGGGGAAGCTATATAATCAGCCGCGCGCCTCGGCGCCGTCAGTGTTCGCGCGTACCTCTACTTGTTCGTGTCTTCGAATCGCGGTTTTTGCTTCCCTTGCCTCGAGGCCTGTGTCAAGGAGTCTTGAGTCGATTACTTGTGCTTCTAGTGCGAGCAGATCTCGAGGGGATTCCCAGAGACTAGAATCTGGTGCGCGAGTTTTCGGTAGTAGTAGCATGATAGAAAGTCACGGTGAACCTTTGCATATGTAAAGTCCTTTTCCCTCGGATATGTGAAAAAAGGAGCGAGGGAGAAGCTGAGTCGCTTGGACTGTTCGAATGAGTGAAAAGACGGGGCTGGCACGCAGCGAGGGGTTACGTGCCGATTGAAGAAAGAGATAACGAGACACACCGATCTAAGGAAGGGTGCTGCCATGACAATGGTCGTCAACAAGATCAACATGTCGTCGTACTCCGCGCCGCGACGCACTTTCTTTTCGGGCCTGCATACCAAGGTAAATGTGCAGTCTTGTTCTTTTTCTGTTTAGGATTAATGTGATGCAAATGCATCGAAGTTCTCCATTCCCGATCGCGTGGATTACTTCGTGGAAGGGTGTGTGCCTTTCAGCGACAAATGGGGCGTTTGGAATGCGCGCCAAATTTACTTCCGGACGACAGAAATATTGTAGAACGCTATTGTGAGCGCGGAGGCTTTGAATATTCGTCTCTTGATTAATTCTAGTGGCCAGGCGCGACAGAAATGTTGGGAAGAGTAACGAGTGTTTTAATGCTACATGAATATTCTTGTTTCTTTTTTATTCTTCATGTTTTATTCAGCCTGCTCAATTTGAATCGATGAATTCTGTAACTACTTTGAGTAATACACGGGGCATCTCATTTTCATATACATTCTCAGGCAATTATCTCTCAAATAGTAGTTAAAAAAATTGTATATGTATCACAGAGTTGCTCTTGTCTCAGGATATGTCCCCTTCTAAACAAAGTCACTGTTCAGAGCAGACCTAACTTCTAAACACAGTTGAATTTCCCCATCGATACTTGGAACTGGGTCCTCCAAGTAAAAAGTAGTCTAAATATTTTACTCTATCTCTTCACACCCAATACTTCTCGCCCTACATCCCGACGCAATCGGTAATTCCTAGAACTCCATCCTCTTTCGATACTAAAACTTCTGATAAGGTCCCTAAGTACCTCTTCTCCAACAATTAAAAATTTCTACAATCATTAACAGGTACAAAATTCAAAATCTGTGTAATTATGCTTTCCTCATTATTTCTAGTATCTCATCTACTCCAAATAAAACTTGATCTAGCTGCAAAAATTGTTCATCTCTTCCAGAAACATTAGCTATAGCTAAACCTAGGAGGAATTCTTAAACTACTGCTAGAAAAAAAGTCCCCACGGAGCACCCTATAAAGGAACAAGTAGCTTCTCGCTCATTCTAGAAAGCTTCTCGCTTTGGTCTCGACAGCAGACTCATAGAGCCCAGTCCTAATCGCAGCCTACTCTAGAAATGGTAATGGAACGTGGTCGACCGTTTCTACGGTATGTTTTCCCGATTCCCCGATAAGCCTCGTCCCTGATCCTCGTCCCGTCGTCGGGGTCTAGCGTGCGCTCGTCAGATTAACGGTTCTCTGTCGCTCGCCTCGCAGGAATTTCTCGCCGCGTATCTCCACGAAAATTTATTCACCCTCGCAGCGAATCGACGCTTTCGATGGCTGGTCAGCCAGTCAGGGCACGTCGCCCGTGAATCCGCGAGCGAGGTGCATCGGGTGTTGTTCTGTTATGCAACTCGCGGACACATTTTCGAAACGATAGCCGCGCGCGATACACACGATTTTATTCGCGGCGAATGCAAATGGAGGGTAGAGAATCCTGCGCGTTCCTCGGGGGAAATGTGGGAATACGGTTCAGTATTGTTATACAAATTGTCGCTAGTTTGAAATTCCTCAGAGCAAAAGAGCTTTGCATGCTTGTATTATCAATTCACAGCTGTGGTGGGACGAAAGTGTGTCTGAAACGCGCATAAATTGAGCTCTGAACCACATCTTCGCTAAGAATCATTGATCTGTGAGTCTATATCAATATAAAACTGTTGTTGTAAAAGTATAGTCAAGGAATGTAGTGCAGTAAATCGATGCTTGAATGGTGACACCGTCGAATGTAAACAGGTGACAGCAGAGAGGCTGAAGTCCTCTCTGTCTCAATATTTCCTCTCTAATCCCAGTAACCGAAACATGTTTGCTCGTCCCAAATTCGAAGCGTGCTTCCTCCGCAGGTGCACGAGACTCTAAATTCCCGATGCACGTGCATTTTCCGTGTCCACGACCGTGAACGTGACCGTATTCTGTCGACGAGGCACAGGTCGAATGACAGTCGTAGGAGCGACGGTGGAAACAATCGGTACGTTGGCTTCTCCGATATTTTTCGGAGCGATTTTCTGGCGCGACGCCAAGTTATTTCGACGCGTCGCGTCTGGTAATCCGCGGCAATGCGCGCGAATCCCTCGATGGCTTACGTAACTTGAAACCAGGCTCAAGTTTGTTAAACTTGTTCCCCATCTTTTTACTTAAAGAAGATTTCACCGCGATGCCTTCACTGGCGCAAGTGACAGCGCCTGTGTTGGACACCGATAGCTCCTAACTCCCTTGAATTGTGAAGTAAAGATGGTAAAGTAAATGTAATATTTTTAGTTTGCTGTAAATTCCGCGAAATTCGTGTAATTTTTGCAACGCCGCTGAAAGCCCAGTCGCCTTGCACTCGCCAGCGTCTTCGAACGCGTCGAATTTAGGTCCCGTTAAATTTAGAACGGTTTCCCCACTTGTCAGCCGATATTTCTCAGCTCTCATTAGTCTCTCGTTCGCGATTCATTATTTTTCCATTCGCTTTTACCGCGATTGTTGGACAGATCGTTCAGAGTTCGCAGCCAATAATTTGTCTCTCTAGAGTCGCACGAGAACTGTCCCTCCACTGTGTAAAATGAGAAAACAGAATCTCTGAACCGATCTATAGACTCACGACTCACTGATAAGCTCTTAGCATCAGAGACACGGTTTTTGAGACCAAAGCCACACTAGTAGCCCCTATAGATATGACTGATACCCAGAGGTTCCTAAATCGACCACCTCCTCTAAACAAAAACTTTTAAGTACCCTTACTTCAAACACAAAGATTCGAACGTCAAGCAAGTACTTCGACGCTAGCATTTTTAAAAATTCAGAAATTGGAGCTAGTCTTGGCAAGTGAATCTCCTTTTCTCCGAATAGTGTGAAGTGCCAGTATACGTACATAGCAGCAAGCTTATAGCGAGGGAATGTATCAGGTGACCCCTCGTTGAGTTAGCGAGGGGTCAACCGTAGCCGAGGACAAAGCGTGGAGGCATGCATCTGAAAGCGGGCGTCGCAGGCACGCGTTCGACTGGCTTCAGCTCGCGGAGGATCGGCGAGGCGCGCGGCGGGTTAATCGTTTACCGTCTGGTTCGGTCTGAAAAAGAAGCGGAGAGCCGTGTTCCCGAGGACGCTGTAAAAGCGAGCGCGCGAGGCATAAAAGATTCATTTTGCCAGAGAGGTGACCCTGTCGACCCAGCATCCGCTCTCTGTGGGCGGCTCGCTCTCGTCGCACTCTCTCTCTTTCTCTCGGCCCCTTCCCAATCTTTGCTTCTCGGCTCCTCTGCTCCTCCAGCGCGTCGCGCTCGTTTTCTTTCACTACCGTCGTGCCCGCTCCTTTCGAGGTGAGCCTGGAAAAAGGGCGAGGGACGAGGCGCTTCGTTGAGACAATCAAGCGACAGCGATGCTCGTTAAATGTAACTGCTACTAAATTGCCGAGAGTTGGGAGAACGGGCGCTTAAGTACCGAGAGGATCCATTTTTCTTCTTGGAATTGAGGGGCTTAGAGGAAAACAGGCGCTTGATACAATTTTAGAAATTTAGGAGACAGGAAGTTGAGGAATGTTTTAGCTTCATGGGAAAAATTAAGTAGAGAGTGGTTTAATAAGAAGACACTTTATTCTTTGTCGATTCAGAAGGTACTACAATTTGAAATTAGCATTAAACTATCTTAAATCGAATAGGTAAAAGATCCTTCACTTCCAGAATATTAAGCGGTTGAGCATGTCGCTTCCGGTTTGAGGACGAAACAAGAATAAACGGTCGAGTTCGTAGAAGGGTTTTACCGTGTTTCACAAGAGCGCGACGAAATGCGCGACACTTTCACAAAAGCAGCGCGTGAACGTCGAACCGGATGCGTTTAATCTGCCGCCATGTAGCGTGCGCCACGCTGAGACACTCATCCGAGAGAGAGACGTAACGCAATAGTAATTACCGAGGAGATGAGGAACGTACAGCTTGCGGATGAATGAACCAGCGAGAACGAGGGAATTATTTACGCGGCTGGTGATCCCCGTTAATCGAGAGCCCTCTCGAATACTCCGAGACGAGCACCATGCAACCGAGGTGTTCCCTCTCGATTGATCGCACCAGGTCTCGTGGAATGATTACGTAAAAACTGGTAAAGAACCTCGCTGTTTTCTATGAGCGACAAAAAAAAACATGGGAGCACAGAGTCGCACAAAGCTTTTGACTTACTCTGGCTCTTTTGTCGGCGATAATTACTATGCAGAACAGAGTTTGGTGCGCGTGCTGCTCGTGGAATACTTAGCGCCGCGTTTTCCTTTGGCAGCTGTTGCTACTGCGTTATTGCGCTTTTATCGCTAACGGAATCACGTAATTTTTTGCCGTGGTCTTTGGATCAGGTTCTGTTGATGCGTTTTAATAGAGATCTGAAATGAAGTTTCAACGTTTGGAATATGTAGGTGTTCAAAATTTCAAATATTTACGTATTCGATTTCTCAAATATTCAAATATTCAATTTTTCAAACATTCAAACATTCAAATATTCAAATATTCAATTTCTCAAACATTCAAATATTCCAATTTTCAGCCCCAGTAATCTCGAAACTCCCCAGCACATTCTCCTCCGACTACAAAAATATTTGCACACTGCGTCGTTCCCAGGTGCGATTCCAGATCCATTTCTCCTCCCCCACGTGGTCGGTTGTTTAGCCAGTGGATGCAAACGCAGCGAAAGACCCCACCTCTGGAGGCTAGGTTGGTGGTATCAGCGACGGGCAGTTCGCGCGACCGGTTTCCTCTTCGGCATCGGGTGTCGCGTTCTACGCCGTCGAATCGTGTTTCTGTTGTCACAGAAATGTCACGCAGACCGTGCCCTGGCTGGTGTCTCCAGTCGCGGAGAAACCACCCGCGTAAGCGAGAAGCGAAAATGTCACAGCGTTGACGCATCAGCGATCCTCCTCGCGGCGCAGACCAACAGAAGATAGGGATCGAGCGGCCCGCTAAGATTACACGCTCGCGAAACAATGGGCTGTGTGAAATTACGGTGTTCAAGACTGCACGTGTGCCAGGCGATGCCACGACAGATGATACGCTTAAGACCACTGTCACGAAGGAACTATGTGATACGTTTACAAGGGAGGTAAAAAGGTCAGACCTGAGATTTGGAATTTTGAGAATTCGAGGGTCAATCGTGATGTGCACAGAAATTTAATTATAAATTTAGAAAGTATATGACTGTAGTCCATGCTGAGGAGTCAATGGAGTTCATAGCAATTAAGTACCTGTAATTACTAGTTTAGTTTGCATAGTACTCCATTTAACTAGTATTATACGGTTAGATACTATTATCTAGTTAAAAGTAGAGTCAGAAGAGGATTATAATTTTTTTAAAGTTCCTCTAGAGCTCGCTTGGCAAGTACTCGTTAAATATTCATGGAACCAATAATTTGCAGTAACCTGTTCCACGGAATACTGTCCCAGTTAGCTGCAATTAATACGAAAAGGCAGTTAATAGCCCTGTCCTTGCAAACGGAGGAATCATTTATCATTTACATCTGACTTTGTAGCGGCTGAAATGGTCTCGTATCCGCTCGTTAGCCGATCAATTAGCATCTCACTGGACGCATCGCCTAATTACGTTTCGCCTTTTTTCCTCGGCCACCTGAACCTCGACCTACCCCCGCCTCTGTTGTTTTATATTATTCCACTGTTTATGACATTTCTTTCCACTTCTGTTTCTTGCAGTTTCGAATAGTTTTCTGTTTCTTTACTCGAAGCAAGCAGGAAGTCGCTATCAATCGATATGGATTTTATATAATACACTCTGCATTATGCCTGCACTCTTCAGCTGCGTTATTGTATAACTATTCAAACAACTCGTCAAGGAATTTGCCCACGGATGTTCTTAATCGTTTCTTTAAAAAACCATCTTACGTAGCTATTCCAGTTTCGCGACAACCCTTTTTTCCCTCTGCCATTACCAGCAAAACAAATGGATGAATTATCTTTGCGTGTATAAACTCAGATGCAAATGGGTCTAAGAACAGGCGAGAATAGCGAGTTAATTAAATAGACGAGGGCGATATGTAATAACGCATCTTTATTTATAAATGTAAAACGAAGGTGTTTTTTTTTTCTTTTTGCCGCTCACGAGCTGCGAAACAATTGGACACGGGAATATGCTGCGTTTCGTAACGGTTTACGAGCCGTTCAATTAGAGATTTCCTCAATAAATTCCCGCTGTCAGCAGAAACGCTCGCTCGAAAAGGCGCCGACTGAAAAGCCACCGCTGGGAAAAAACCGAATGTCCTTTTCCACTGATCGATTCCAGCTTCATTTCCCCGCAGTTGCATCGCGATAATTGAGTTCTCAGCATGTTTCCTTGCTTTTTATGACCCTCTTTTTCTGTCCTATCTTGAATGCGAGACACGGCGACCTAAATTGGAGCAGGTCAAATAGGCGAGGATTGAAAAAAAAATAAATTATGTTCTGTAAAAAAAAAATAAGATGCATTACGAAGTACTTTTCTTAATTGAAGTATTATGAAGGTATTAGTAAACATGGATCTCTGACATTTTGTATAGTCTATTTACTCCACAATTTTCCCACTCCATTCACAGAAAGCTCCCCGAAGTAATTAAGCCTTAATTACTTAATGGCTCCTCTTAGCTACCGTTTCGATCGCCCTCGTCGATCAGCTGAGCCCTACTTCATTTGAAGAATGAAGGGGCAAGGGGCATTTCACAGCAGAATGTATGGTTTTCTCTCGCAGCGTGCCGGCAAACAGCCAGAGCAATTTTCCAGCCGTATCGCGTTACGCCTCTCTTCCGCGAGCCTAAAGGTGCACTCACATCGGCGTCTGACGTAATCGAGCGTGACCGCGGTCATTTACATTGAGCAGTTTACAGATCTCGTTTCTCCGTCGCGTCTTCTTCGCCCCAGCCTTTCTTCCGCGAACTCACGTCGGCCGCCATCCAGACTCGCAGGTTGATAATCCGCTCGAGTGGCGCCGTCGCTGATTAGCAACACCCACGCGCCACCCTCTCGCTCCCTTTACTCGCTGCATGTGCTCTTTTCTATCCCTCGATTTACCACGAGGAAAGAGAATCCTTTCAGAAATCGTGCAGAAAAGTCGGTTTAGGTTTCAGGTAATTTTTAGAGGAATTCGACGATCCTCAGTTTCTGGACCTCAATGGAGCACCGATAAAAGCCTTTGCAATTAGCCTGAGGCAGTCATATAAATACCTCATTCAAATGAGTATCATCGTCTTACTAATTGAAAGTGCTTTCAGAAGCCACTACCTTCCACATTCCATTTTCTCGAATCACACCCTAACGACTCCCTTTTCTTTCTGTTTCAGGTGAGTCCTCTCACTGGCAAGAGATTACCATATGAATCGCCTGGTCCGAGAAACGCGCAGGTAGGCACGTTCCACTGTTTCCCCAGGGATCCCTCTGACAGAGAGATCGTTGGACCATGGAGCAAGTGCAAATTGAATGCTTGACTCACCGTGACGGTCAGAGCCCCTTCTTTTTCGGTTTTGTGGGTTTGATTAACCAGCCGGATGCACTGGCCTATCTCACGCCTCGATCCAAGGGACTTCTCAGGCTCTCGTGTGCATCGGGCAGGTCCAAGGAATTCAATGGCTACTTCCTGCAGTCGATGTGCCGTTTCTTGCGCCTGTAAGAAACAAAATGGGCGATTCTGGATATCGCGATAGCCTGAGAAGCCAGTGGCTAGCAGTGTCTGGTCATTGTAACGGTGCACCGATCGTTAGTCCTGTCATGTTGCGGCTACGATCGCTGCGAGATGAGCATTCTACTTTCACGGGGCTCGCGAACTGAACGGTGACTCATGTGTCGCGCTCGCCGCGTATCTAGCTCGTATCGCTCGCACTGAGAAACCCGATCGAGGGCTGTTTTCCTTTTCGTCGTTACTGGGGACTAGAATAACGTTGGAGATCCTTGACCGAGGCTTACAGGAGCTGGAGAGGAAATAGTGAGGTAAATGTCCCAATACCTGGTCACTCAATTTCAATTTCAGATATCCCAAAAAATGTATATCCCGACACTTGAGTTGTGTCCCAGTATCTGAATATACTATTTGATATCACTTTTTATTATCTTGAAAATTAGCATCAGTGCTCAGGTATAGAGACACTTACCTTACTCCTTTAGAGTTGGAGACCAACTTTGTATTACACAAATTACTATCACGATTGATCTCCAATAGGACCTTGCTCTCGTTAGATAAAAGTCGAGTGGTTTGATACATCTCGAAATCGATATCCTAAATACCAAGTGGCTCTCGAGTAACCGTCTGACCCAGAGGTGAGAAAAAGGAGAAGGAGCAGGGGACCGATGATCGTGTGCACGTCTGGAATTCCTTCATGACTCATCGGCATTCGCCAAGGGCCCAGACCCCGGTATGGGAACTCGTGCCCCGTCCCCGTCGCGTCTTCGCGTTTCCATGCACGAACCGACCGATCCAGAGCGGCGTGACTCAACCGAATTTCTTGTTGCTCGCCCCCCTGATGGCTCCGCGAATTCTCGAGTCTGATCGGTCGCACGCGAGTCATCGTGAAACGGAGTAAACCTTTGTAACCCTGGAGCACCTGGAGTTAACTTGATTCTTCTTCGTGGAATTCAGGTATTTCTTGCATAATATGGGATTTTATTGGAGGGTAGTAACAGAGATGCAAGTCTCCATAAATCTTATAATAGTTAGGATATAATAGTCATTTGCATCTGTTTTACAACACTATATTTATGTGTACTCAAATTCCACGAGCATAGTACATAAATGAACGAAATCAATTTTTACAGTGATAGCTCTGCTCCAGGGGTTCATCGATCCCTACCGATAAAAGGGAGCCTAGTAACCGCGGGTATTACGAGTCCTTGATAACACACAATGCGATACATAAGCACGTGGCGGTATATCGTAACGTACGGCCTTGAACTTCCTCCTCGAATGATTCACGGTCTTGTCCATTCATTCAGCAGCCCGTTCATGCGTCCGCTCGAGTACGCGTAACCAGGAAAAATACTAGCTTCAAATAGAGCCATGGAACCTGTGGAAACGCGTTTCCGGTAGGGAAACTACTGTCAATCGAAACTGATCGTGACACTTAAATTGCTCGCCCAGTCGTTGAGTATAATAATTAATGCAACTGGTAGTGCGCATGCTTAAGCAATTAGCGCGCTATTCTGTCGGTGACTAATACCCTCGATTTTTCTCTTCTGTCGAGATAACGATAGAATGTATCTGCGCGCCGAGTTTTCCGCGGACGCGATCGCCCTTTCTACTTGCAATACATTTTCAGAGTGGGAGATAAACGACTGGGCGCTACGAAGGTGATTCACCGATCTTCCGCGGAGCTGTCTTCTCCTCTTTCTTTGCCCTTCCCGCCACTCGCGAGTGAGCGTGTCTCTCGCAGAGGCACGCGTACCTTGTGAGTCATCGATGTGGCTCTTGGACTTGATGATCACCTGCGTGCTTCATTCGAGGAAACGATTTAGATTGGTCGGTCTTCTTCGGAGAATTCTTACCTTGAATGTGAACTGAAGAAACAAAGGTATTTTCCTTTTTTGGTTGGGATCTTTGAACACTAGGAAATTTAAAAATTTGAACATTTAAAAATTTGAACATTTAAAAATTTGAACATTTAAAAATTTGAACATTTAAAAATTTGAATATTTAAAAATTTGAACATTTAAATATTTAAATATTTGATGACGTAAACACTTGAACACCCGGGAATTTGAAAATCGTATGCAGGTCGAAACATTCACTGATAAGATATCACTAAATATGTCTATATACATATCACCTATATCTTCGTATACATATATCTATGTACATATCATATCTCTAGCTCTACGTTACGTTAATTCACAGTACATTCGACAGTCATTGAGGAAGTCTGAAGGAAGACGGTAACAATCTCCTTCCGCGTAATCCACCATAAATAGCAGTTATGAGAAAAATTCTCGGCTCTTATCGCGGTCGGGGAGAAAAGCAGAGACGTTAAATAGCTCGATAAAAGGTATGAATCATAGTCGAGACTACGTTCGAGAAAGAATCCGAATGAGCACGTGCGTACACACGTATCCGGGAACTCGTTCCACCTCGTGTCACCAGTAGAAACACGTTTCATCGTACCTATGCACCCTTTTACTCCTAGTGATTCAACAAACTCGTCGCTAGTCTCCTAAACTTGATTATCGCTTTTCCTGCTTCGCAAAACAGCAGTGCGTCACGACTTTCTAATCCTGTTTGCGGAATTTCGCCGAATCCTTGTCATCGAGCCTCATTCGTGGCTTTCTAAAGCTATTTCAAGCAAGGTCTGTTGACCACTTCGGTCTGTCAATTCCTCTGGAAAATCTGCCGAGGAAAATCCCAACGACCAAAATGGAGGAAATGGTTATCTTCGAAGAAAATAGCTAGCTCGAAAGCTTCCCTATTTAAAGTACAGTTTAATTAACTCAACGCGATTCCAGTTACGTTTTAGTGCCTCTGTTATGTTCGTTAAACCGAGTTCAAACGCTCTGGGACTGCATCGAGTGCTCACGATTGAAGTGCATCTCGATTTAGACGCAGAGAGCAACGTGCACCTAGGAAGTAGATCCGTTTTCGAGCCCGCGATGACGCGGGATGGTTAATTTGATCTTTTGAGGGGCCTTCAATTGCACACGGCTGCGTCTAAGATGCGCCTTGCGCTATTTGAGCTCGAATCATTTTGCGAGGGGAATGTATCGATAGATTTTAATCTCCTTCTCAGGGCAATTCAACCTATTACTGCGGTTCTAGTGTTAACTTATAATTTTGATTTTCCTCTGGAAGTATAATTCGGTAATTAAGGTCCAGATAATCGAAGTCTAGGTTAATAGAAATTTTTCGATAAAGGAGCCGAACAGAATCGCAGCCTCTTCCAGATCAGTCCAAGGTATGCCTGGCATCCTAATAGAGGAAGCTCGCGATCTTTGAATCGGCTGGCAAAGTTCGACGTACCACTAGCTATGCGAAACATTCGACCCAATCGAACCCAGCATATTCTAATCTTAAGTCTTTTAATCTTCACTCACTCTCAGCTGTAATTTACGGCGCCATTAAACCCCATTGAGATTGATCGTCGAATATGCTCCCTGCAGAGAATTTCACTGCTGCAATATTTCGGGAGAGAGGTCTTCATGCAGGCTTCTTGGCAAGCGAATCGGCGACAGGAGCAACATTGTGTGTACTATCGCAACCACTCTATTTGTGGACGCCTTTGAAGTTATCGTAATCGCTGTTGTCAGCTGCTGAGCGTCATTCCCAATATAATTAAGATTAATTCTGTTGTATATTTTCGTCGAATAACAGTGTTATTCTACAAGTAGATCGAATTGCTTGTAGATTCATTTGGTAGATCCATTGTTAGTGCTCGATGGTCGATGACGAAATCAGCTGGGAGTTCGCTTAACTGTACGTGATGCTTGAAACAGGGGTCAAACGACATTACGAGTTCCGAGCAGCGCCGCGATTCGTGACATCCTTGACTCGAAAGTGAGTCAGCCGAGCGAGTTACGCCACTGGCGACACCTAATCGTCCTTCTCGAGTCCAAGTTCATGGCTTCTCTCGCGGTTTCCTTGAAAGGCTGATCCGCTGCACCAAGTAGGTCGAGCTTTATTTGACCCAGCGTCGTACGTTTATGCAAATCTACGTAATTACCCTACAGCCTCGATATCTCATCTTTTATACAGAAATAAGCAGTGCAGTAATTTGGAAGCATAGATTAGAAAAAAAATTCCTCAATTTTTTCTATTTCTCAGAATTCTATTTCTCGCGAGACTCATTCATCCAGTGCGAGAATGGAGTCTGATCGTGTCAAAGTGTCTTCACAAGTATATTTGACCCCCGAGTTTCGCGGTAAGAATGTCAAATGTCAATTAGATTCCTCGTCGTCGTACGCAGCACATGGTGCATCCCTTGCACTCGGCTCGCGCTCAATTCACACTCATAGTACGCTCCGCGATTACGTCAGCGCCCAATGAATGGATCAGTGACTATTCGTTCCCCTGAATCGAACGAGTTCGCTTGTGAATGGCCAACCAACAGAGGAAACTTGGAAGGGGAATCGATTAACCGATGGTCATTCACCATCCCTTAACTCGAGCGTTGAAAAAGCAGGTCATTAATTACGCGTAACTCGAGATAGACAGTGATCGATTAACTCCTACTCGTTAGAGACTTGCGATAACCATATCTGGCTTGGAGGATTCCTGGAAACGCTAATTGAATCACCTTTACGAGCTCCAATCCGAGATGTTAATTATTCATCGAGCCTGCTCCGTGGGCGGAGATCGAATTTGCTAGCGGAAGAGATCTACGGAGTGCTGTAATAGGATTCGCTAATGACTTTGCGAAATTGTGAAGCTTCTCTTATAAGAGTATAGTGTGAACTTTATAGGAATATAAAAAAATAGACTTAGACTCGCATTTACTTTTCAAAAAGATCACTTTATTAGAAATTAATTTCAAAAATTACAGAAAGAATTCACAAAAGCTATAGTTTAGTCAAAATTGCTATACAATTCTCATCTCTAGAAGAAAGAAAAATACAGATCCAGCGTTTCCTTCTTTCAAGCCCTTCCTTATTTTTAAGCATCATTTTCGTACGTAAAATTCTGTCTTTTAACTCTTCACTCGTTCGCTCACACTCCCTTCCACTATCAAGTATTCAGGGCGCGGCGTTCGTGAAGTTTCTCAGAAGAAGTATCCTCGGTCAACGCCGAGTACACCTTTCCGGAGAACAGTTTACTCCCTCCCCTGAATGAAGGTGCCCCCCATCGCGATGAATCATCGAGTTCCTCGGAAGCGGCTGCCTGTTACCTAGTCGCGCGATTAGACGCCCCACCACCGAGCTCCTCCCGCCTAGCAGCGTCGATCAGCTTGGCCTGTCGTGGAAACCAGCTGATTTCGCCGCCACCTCGACCACCTCTGACGGCGCTCGGTGCACGCGACGGCCCCCCTGATAGCGAGCACGTTCTGATAACAGCTATTTCTACCAGAGAGCGATCGAGCGTGCCCGTAGTCTTGCGTCGCGACTCGCGGCGAGTGATCGAAGCCTATCGCGACGAATCGCCGCCTAATCGGCTGTGATCTGTCCTTCGACCAGTGACCTGAGTTGATTCGATGTCTCTTGCTAAATGAGGCTGTGGCTAGCAGTGACTGTGGTGCATAATTTGATTGTAATTTCTGAGGATACGATTCGATCGTGAAGCTGAATTCTTTATGAAGCTACGGTGAGGACGAGGGAAGGTCTCGTGGCTCCTTGCAATCGCTCTCTCGCTGCTTTAGATAATGGAAGATTCTTTATTCCGTGATATCTGGTGAACCCTAATGTCTTGGAGTTTTATAGAATCTTAGATCGTTGGGTGTGTGGAAGTATTGTGGTGTTTCGAGGCACAGGTGAATCGTAAACACGCGTTGCATCAGGCATTAACAGGCGTCTGGCACTTCCGCGTGGCCATGCGCATAGAAATGTGGCAAGGGAGACGTGTCTGGAAGGCAGGCAAAGGACAAAGCTGGCCGCGTGCATTCCTGGCGCCCCGCGAGCTCGCACTTTATGGCGTTTCATACGTGACTTCCCGCCGGAAACGGACGTTTCGATTTCCTTCGCGAGCACCCGCCGCCAAAATAGGACGCACGTATCGAGAATAACCTACTGCTTATCGTCCTCTCTTTCGACGAATTTTATCGACTGATAACGCTCCGTCAGAGATAGCGCGAGACGACTGTCTATTCCTTATATAGCGAACGTTACTTGAGAATCGATTTTCTTCGAATTTCAGAACTCTTTGCACCTGGTTTTTATTCCTTTTTTTAATTTCGTGCATTTGGTTGTGCGAGACTTCTTAGGAAATTCTGTTCTAAAGAATATTATCAGTCTTCTTTTTTCTATAGAAGATCAGGTTTATTCTTATCACCTGCGCCTACAAACACAGCGTTTTATCAACGTTTTCGTGTTTCGAGAAATTCCCAAGCTCTTCTGCATGCATCGTCGGAATTTCTTAGCGAGGAAAACACCTCGTGTTTGAACAGCTGGTCACCTCGAGGGTGGCTGTGTCGCCGTGAAGCGCAGACACGATCGATCCATATCGACCTGTTCGTCTTGGTCCCAGTCGAATCCCTATGCATCGTTTTCCGAGGCGATCTATTTCTGATCGAGGAGAAGGCTAGCCCTGCGATTCTATATTTATTCCATTCCCATGAGCTGGCCCCTCATGATTCACTGATAATGGTGTATTCTAAATGAGAGAGCGTTTAGTTCTGTGCAGCGAGAGATCGATTTTTGGAAGCAGCGAGACGTTTCTGTGAGGAACGTAAATGATAATTATTATCAGGTTCTCGCATCTTCAGATAGGGACAGCTTGAAGGTTCCAGAAAGTGATAACGAAGTTTGGAGCCTAGGGAAACGTATCCGAATTTTTCTCGCGGTGTCCAGTGCCTAAAGACTTTCTGAATGAGCGTTGACAGAGGCCTGAACATGCTGCACAAACGCAGACATAGGCCGCAGGACAATCTGCTGGTCCACAACAGAGGAGCTTTCCTGAAATCTGTAAGTACCGATTTGCATAAAATACGAACTTGCAAGTCGCGACGACGGTGTGTAAATATAGGAAGATTTAAGCCTTAGTGAACTCTGTTCCTCTAACAAAAGTTAATCCCCGGGGATCCAACCACAAGCGGAGCGTCTCGTTATCGAGATCATAAAACTCGATACGTTTGCTCATTCGCGTAATTACGCATATTTTCGCGGTGACTGTTCGAACGGAGTAGTTAAGTGACATCATACAGTATTTGAGTAGGCGTCGTGGAAATTTGAAGTCTGCGAAGTCTTTTGTAATCAGCGGTGCAAAATTCAATAGCAAATAGAAGAGATCTAGGAAAAGGTGCCAGGGCAAACACTCTCATATCTTCTCTCTGCAGTCTCTGTCACGTAACAATTAAACTAGTTAGTTGAAGAACAATAGAGCTTCAAAAGTGATATGAGTAAAATGCATAGAAACTATACTTTGGTCATATACTTGTAGGTACTATTCTTGAACTCAGTTCAACTCTTCCATTCAATTCTACTGTACCCATACAAACTAGAAGGTGGAGAAAGGAAAAGGAAGGTGAAGAAGGGAAGAAAATAAAGTTCTACTGTACACTTAACTCCACAAAAAACGATATTTATTTATATTCATTTTCAGTTGTTGCTACAATTTTGACGAGTTCAAAAGTGGAGTTATCTAATCACCTCGCTCCACGAACAGCTCACACGACGAACTCAAGCTTCCTCTCGTCGATTCGGAGAACCGCTGTCTGAAAAGCGGCACGGTCTAATCACAACGTCACTCTCGCGCGTGCGTCATCGTTTGGGTCCACAAACGAGATTCACGCTCCTCCGTGGCATACACGCGCGTCTATCGGACAATCAAAGCAACCGGCGTCACGATCCGTTACAACGGCGTGACATCATCGCGCTAAAACTACACGCGATGTCACACGCGCCGCGTATCAGCCTCCCCCCAGCTGTCTGGCAATCGGCAATAGGGACGCACACGCGTGCTAGCACGCACGTGCACGTACACACGTGTTGCACCAGTGGAGAGGGTCAGGATTTCTAACTTCGCGAGTATGACTAATCCGTTGTTTACTGTTGTGATGACTTCTGCCTTCGCGAGCGCGCGCGCGCCCGAACGATTGTGATCGGCATAGCGAAGCCGAGGGATCGTATTCGGATTACGTACGAGGACGAGCGCGATTCTCGGCCGAGAGGTGAATGAAACCGTGGCCAGCGTCATCTTGAATTAAATACGCGAACGGAGGATCCATTGTAAACAGGATTACGTAAACCAGAGATGCGAGGGGACGACTGACAATGACTCATTTGATATCAACGCTCGGCTTGCATAGGAATTGCTTGATACGGTGCGCCTTTGTGCGAGGTGTTCGACAACAGGCGGCAGACATTTTAGGCAGTGGTTCTACTCGTCACAGTAGGACACACATCATGAATGAGACTGTGTTTAAGGCTTCCAGAGTTCGTGTGAAGTTTGTCTGACTGGGGGCTTATTCTACTGCCGATGTGCGTTGACCAGGTCAGGCACAGCGAGGTCAGTAGAATATGTCCCGATTCAGACACTTTTCTAGATAACTAGGTATCGCAGAACATCGATCTTCGCTGTCGATCACTCTGAAGTTTAAATAATTGGAGGTCAAAGATCTTCTTAAGGCAGCTGATGGTGGAAAGAATACGTACAAAAGGTGGAGGTGTTATTTCAGCTCTGTTTGGCGGCTCGAGCGTGTCAGAGCGCTCAGTAGTTTCTCTCTTGTGTTGCACCTCGGTAGCGCTCCAACGTGCGCATTCCACGACTCTATTCCGACATGGTGACGCAAATCGTCTTTGAGCAGTCGCGAACGGGTTAACAAACCGCTTCTCGGTAGCGATTCGTCTCGTACCGCTGCTTTGGCTACCGCATCGCCCCTTCTCGGAACTGTCGCGTCGAATCGCTCCTGTTCATGCTCGTCGTGCTTTCGAATTCACGATCCACAGGGGACTCGTATCATCTGTGGTCTTACGCAATCGATTAGTGTGGCGATAATTAAATGAGGAAGTGTGCTCTAATTAAGGTCAGTCATCCTCTACAATGAACGATATTAATAATATTAGTTTATGCTTATTTATTTTCGGAGGGAGATTTGACAACTTTGGATTAAAAGTTCCAGAGGAAGATTGTAAGTAAAAAAATTAACACAGTTTTTTCCTAATTTTTTTTTCTTGCTCTTTCTGGGAACCTAAGAAGTGAACAGGTATCAGAAGGAAGGGAGATCAATTAAGATTCATTAGCCGCGGACGACCTTGTAGCGGCAATTGATTGGGCTAATTAATTTGAGTAGCCTTCCCGAGGTATCGATGGCGTGCGTTGCCAAACAACCAGCATCGATTTGCAACGCGTCGCCTAATGAGACTTAATCGCCGCATTCCTCCTACCCGTTCTCTTACATAAGCAGCGAACACATACGAATATGCCACATTGATCGAACGCCACAAGTCCACAGATGTGTAACCATTTTTTTTCCATTTATCTCCTAATCATTTTGATTGATCCCCTTCATTCACATAGGATCTTTCGAAAAGGTCTTCGTGGCTTTCTTGGAAGGTTTTGAGAGTGTCGAAACAAACTCGCACCTCAGTTTCCCATATGTTTTTCATGGTAGAAACCGAGAATAAATCTTCCTTAACTCGTTTGGAAACGTTCCCTCAGAATTGTGCTCGCCTTTCAAAGCGTGCAGCAAGATAATTGATCGCCTTCTGCGAGTCGTTCCAATTAATTTCTCACATGGGATCAGTCATCCTTTATCTTCACCTGGAGAGCCACTTGTGCCTTTTTCTTTCATCCGTTCTAGTTTCTCCGTGAAGCGATTCCGCGCTCACAAAGAGTCCACCTCGAAGTTCACGCGCGTGAAAGTGCTTGAAACCGGTCCAGAGATTTCGGTAAGCTCCGAATCAAAGTAACTTCTTGGAATCCTTCTTTTATTCGATTGATTTACTGCCTATTGAATCAATCATTTTCTCAGGTATTACTAAATTACTAGATAAATAACTAAATTCTCTAGGTACGTTGTAACAGGAACAGGTGTTAATAATTGCCAGATAATTCACTCAGCGGTAGCAATATTTCTGTTTACTAATAAACGTCCAGCAAACATTCCAATTACATCACAGCCAGTATTTTTATTTCCTCGTATCTTTCCAGCGATATTGCCATCGATAACGATTATCGTTCTGTGAGACGGGATTAGGCCCGATAACGATTACACAGTACACCACGACAAGGTGCGACTCGATCGAATCATTATCCACTTCTCAAATGATTTTCTGTGCCAATAAAACACTATTCATAGATTATTTATCCAATTTTCGCTTCCAGCTTCCCTGAAGCGTTTTATCGTAGAGTCCGCTTGGAAGATTGTGCAAATGGTTGCGTGGAATTCCTCCGTTCCGAGAGCTTATCTGGCGTTTCAATGCCACGACGAGTCGTCAAGGAATTCTCCTCGCGGTCTCTGGCTAGAGAGCTCCTTTATGCACGCGTAGAACCGGAGGAACGTGTTTCGTTCGGGACTCGCGCGAGGACTCCTTTGTTCGAGCGGTCGCGAGTCCCCGCGCGGATCCTAATTGCAAACAATGACCATCTCTCGGATCCGCGAATTCGCGGGACATTGACGTCATTTTGTTACACTGCTCGTAAGGTGAATGGGAAAACCCGAACGTCAGTGACAGAAAATTTAGAGTCAGCACAGGTGTTTGGAAGCTATCAGTCGTGGCGAAAAGAAGGATTTTCTTAATCTTTGAATCTATATCTTCAAAGTTAAAAATAATTTTAACTTTTTTAACGAGAGTATGGTTATTTGGAATATTTTCTATCGATACAATCTATTTCAAATTTGGAATACATAAAAATTAGACATCAAGAGGGCACTTCAGATTTGCCACTCGCGTTAAGCCAGCTAATCAAGGTTCTATTTTAATATCACTCGAGGATGATACCTCTCACAGGAATCAGTTTACTATAGAATTATTTGAACACTGCTCCAGGGTCAAGGACCTAGTATTTCCAATTTCCATACTTGATCCGTGAGAAACGTGTGGTAGAAGAATTGCGTATTTTCATGAGAAATCAAAGGGATAACGAAATTCGATGAGCAGTTCTTTGTGCCATCCCGAAATCCGGCTCCACGCGAGAGCTCATGAACACGACTTTATACGCGCCATGCACGCACACACGAGCAGTTTTATATACAACGACAGTGTCACGAGGCGACGTCTCCGAATCGCCTCTTTGTGTCTGGCGAGAGGCAACACGCCTACAGCTGTCTGCCAATGCTTCGGGGCCAGATAGAGTCCCCTGGCTGGCCGAAGACAAACGGGGAGGATAAGGAAATTATTTCCATTATTTCCAGCCAGTGCTGGACCTTGAGTCGGTCCTTTGACCGAGAACAAGGACCCTTTGTGTGCGTTTAATTACGCCTTGCCGCGGTAAATCTGTCCACAAACTCTTCTAATATTAATCAAATCCACTGATGACCATTGGGAATAGTCTGGGAACAAAATTAGGGTCCTTTGTATGTTTATACCACAGGATGCTGGTGAGGGGGAGGTCCTTTGTCAGGGTTCAATACTGTAACTTATGATTCTCTGGTGGCTCTGTTGAAGAAATTCAATAGAACCAAGAACAATTGAAGCAATCTTCATTTTGTTGATTCTGGAAGTCGAAGACCCCTCTCTGGAAGTCGAAAATTTCTCAGAATACAGGATGATCAGTTTAACTGGAAACCCTCTAATGATTGTTTGCAGCATTTACAACGCTAACAGTATTTACGATAAATGTTGCTAACGCTTGGAGGGTTTTCAGTTAAACTAATCACCCTATAGACTCCCCCAAGATCACTGATAGCCCAGCTTTTGGGTTGTACCAAGTCGTGCATTTTCACGGAAATCTAATTGTGAGAATCAATCCTTCTGATCGGCAGCATCGAGGAAACCGTAACAACACATTTACGGCGCCGTTTACGGCTCTATAAATCAAGTGGCGCCAAAGTGTGCTGCTCGCTCCTCGTCCCACCAGCTGGCAGCATCGAAAGAAGCTACGATGGGATATTATTTGGTCGCTGACCTATCAAGACGGCCCCTGCCGCACCTACCTTATCTATTGCTCTTTTTCGAATGCCCCTCTTTATCGAGCCGTTCTCCCTCCTCACCGTCTACCTTGCTTCCTCTCCGTCCTTCGCCCTCCGCCTCGCTGCGTTCTGTCAGTTCTCTCGCTTTTCCACTGGCCAGCTATCACGTGCACACGTCGTGGAGGACACCCGGTATACACTTTCGCCAAAATTCCACGCGACATTCGGTCGGTTGGCGGAGTTTCCTCGTGGCAGCTCGTTAGACCGCATTCCAGCCTTTGTGTCCCTCTTTCCCATCCGCCAGCTGCTCGCTTTTTTCCCTTACGATCGATTAACGGGCCTCCCCCGCGCCGATCTTCGACTCTAACAAAGAGGTGAATGTTACCAAACGTTGCTGTGTGGAGAGAACGTGGTTGCATAACGAGGGACAAAGTTCATCTTCGTAACCTGGAATGCTGATCTCTTGTTTTTTTTTTGTAGAAGCATTCACTAAAAAGTGAATAGTTTTTTAGGAGGTCGTAAGTTATTCATCGAGGACTGTTTTTAAGACATGGCTCCCCACTATGTTACGGTTATTCTTCACAATGACTGGCATACTTTTCAGTCTGTTCGACGCAGCTACAGCATCACCACAGCCGAAAATCCTGGCCTGAATTCTTTGGGATACGCCCTGAAGAGTAGATAAGAACCGACATTCCTTTTGAGAATAAATCAGTCGAGAGCTGTCATATAGGCGTTTCTATGGGCACACTGAAAATAGCCCCGTTTCAGAGGGAAACCCTAATGCCTTGGTAAATATATGAGCTCGGAGGATTTCTCTGTTCGATAGCCAAAGACATTTTTTCTGATTTTATTTACACATTCCACCGACGATTTTATTTTACCAGAGTGTCTGCTTCCCTGCTTATGTCATTCGATTTTTCGATCTAGTTGGAGTGTGCCACCCCCACTGAGACAGAGAGAAGCGAGCGTAAATGGGGGCAACGATAACACGATTCTAGGAACGCAGTAAGAAGTGCGTCGTTTTTCGTCTTCTGTCAAATGGGACATAAATAAAAACACTTTGAGTGTGCTAAGATCAGAGACAGTCCTGTTTTTTTATAGAGTGAAGGAGGATGAATGGGAGAGCGCTTCTTCACTGCTTGATTTTTCTAGAGGAACTCCATTCATCAAGTAAGGTCACCCTTGACCCAACCTTCCGCATTATTTAGGTCAACCTATATTTCTTTAGATAACAATTCAGTATACATAATATTCACTGATCCCTAATAACACGTAATCAAGGTTCTCTTATTAATTTTTTTGGAGTTCCTCCACCAGTTGAATAAAATTTGAACAAATTTCAGCAAGACAAACATATGAAAAAAAGAAAGAAAAGAGAATCCAAGTCCACCAGAGGCACAACAAAATTCCCGTCTGCATTCCAAGCCCCTTTCTCTCGCCCAGGAATCCCAAAAAATCAATCAGCGTCTGCAAACAATAATCAAAGGTCAGCGCGTGAATTCGATGCCTCCGTCGCGTCGCAATTAAGCATGTTCGTTAATTGGCCAGTTTCACGTCAACCCGTTCCTAGAATCGCCCGTCGACCTGGTTTTCGTTCTTAATTCGCCGCGTCTCTCACGTGCGCGCTCGCTATGCGGAATCGGCGAGTTGGCGGGGTCGCCGCGACGGGGTGAGCGGCGCTGGCGTCGCGTCTCCCGCGCCGCCGCTGTCCCACTGCTCTCAGTTCCCCTCCGACCGTCAGGCGATGCACGTCGCTCGGCCAGCTGTTTACACGCGTGATCGCCGTCCTTTGTGCCAACCGGTGGAGGTTATCTGTACTAACCATTCGACGAACGTCGACCTGATCGACGCAACTTCGGCTGTTCTTTTCACTTGCCTCTGGTTATCAAAGGACTCGTGTCAGGCTGGGAATGGAGTCGAGTTAGATACTAGCTGCTAGGCCTGAAGCGACGACTGAGGATGACACGTGAGATATTCCGCTTTTTGCGCGAGCAGACGAGACTCACGGCGCGATGGGAAGTGGTGGCGGACAGAGAATCTTGTGATAAGGATTATAGGATGGAGGAAGACAGATAAAGAGTGGCAAGAGGAAGTGTGGCCCCTCGTGAACTGTCAAATGGTCAGTGTTCTCTGTGAGCTGTGTTTAATGATCCCTGCACGGTGTCTTAACTCCTTGAGGGAGAATGGGAGCAAAATAGGTGAACCCTTTTTCATTCTTCCATTTTGAAATATTTATAAAAGTTTTCTGTTCATGATCGATTATATTAGAAGGGCGAAAAAGTAAAGAAACTGCAGAAAATGATCCTTGCAAAAGGTAAAACATATTTTTAGTCTTGTCATCTACACAGTGAACTGACCATCTATTTGTAAAAATTTACTGTAGCATATATTACTTTGTTCCTTTACTTCAAGTTCAATTTTCTGAAGTTTCTCAGGTTGACATCTGAGGCTCGAATATCCTCTGTCTCTATTGCTCCATTATGAAACCTTTCTCCAATTTGATATTTCTCAAATACTTTCTGCAACACGTAAACAAAAATTCCTCATTATTGCTTGTGTTAAAAGTCAAGAAGTCAAAGCACGTATCGAAGTGCAAAGGTCGAGATCGCGATTTCGGCTCCATGCACCTTCCCTGACCGTATTTACATTTCTGAGAGTCTCTCGCGTGTCGATGCACGAACGCCCGCCTTACCATCGAGTTTCTTTGACCACAAGGTTCCATTTACGTAACGCACGCGTTGCGAGACTCGCGTATCTCGCGTATCTGTTTCCAAGAACCTACATAGTGCTCACGCCGTACGTAGAGACCAAACGATGTAATTTCAATTATTATTAGGTCATCTGTTTTACATCTTAATTAAAAAATATTAAGAGTCCTCCTACGAGGAACCTCAAAAATCATCTAATCCAAAACCTAGTACAAAACAGTATAACAAGATAAGTATAATATTCAACAAAGCTGTGACTGAAAATAACAGCACACATTAATTTCCTCACGAATAAAATTATTTTCAGAAGCATTAATTATGAAATGATTCAATATTTTCTTCAATCTATAGCTTAATTCTCGAATTGTCCCGTTTTCCGCGAAAGTAGTTTCGCCGCGGCCCTAACGCGAGCTAATTAACCGTGAAGCGGCTAAGGTCGACCGCTTTCGAACGAATTTTCGAGATCCGGGATCAGCTGGTAGACTACGAGCAATTATTAACGAAACACGTGGGTGGCTCGGTCGCGCGTGGCTGCTTTGATTTCAGGCCGCGACTTGTTTCGCAGTTCGATCGGTCGGTTTACCGTACAGTGAACGGTAGTAACCGTATGCGACAACAAATTACTATTACGTACTGGGGCGATCAAGAATGGCGTTGCGAAACGCGTACGCTTTTTACAGGTCAAATATCGCCTCGCGAAGATATGGATGCTCGCGACCTTCAGAGCCTGTGTTTATTCGATACTGCATAATTGCACAGTATTTACTCGCTATGAGTTCGTCACACGAACTTGCGAAAAATAGCAGGCTTTTTCTGGTGACAGAATTTTGACTTTATGCGAGGCAGAAGTGTAATAAGGAAGCGTGAAGGTAGCGATGGGATAGGAATATTAATTTGAATTTTAAGGAGACCTGGATCTGGCGACCCTTATAAAAGTTAGTGGAGTGAAAATTTGATTGACAATTCATTGCTTTGTGTTACAGATGTCGGAGTTCCCAGTGGAGGGAGGGGAAAACGGTGACATGCATACTGTCATGGAGAATTTCCAAAAGAAAAACAACATGGTGACCGGCAGGAGCCATGTCACTCACCATCCACAGGTCACCACGTCGTCACAGGTAAATTGCTTGATATTCTACTGTGGTTGCTTCACCTCAGACTATATTTACATTAAAATTGCATATTAATCTATTATGAAACGATCGTTTGTAAACATTTGTCCGACAAACAGCGTACGAAACAATATAATATGTTTGCCTTCATTTAAATAGCTAATTAAGTCCAAATAAATTGAACCAGTGCTGTTCTTCCTTATCATTTTTGTCTGAGAAACTCGCGCCAAGTATTGGCAAAGTTCCCCTACATAACTCAGAATTGCCAGACTTCTTATCTTTCGAGGAATTTCCACTGAACGCAAATAGAATTTCAAAGCCTGAACGATTGTTTAGTTTCGAACTTTCTCTTTAACTACCTCAGCGAACGATCTTTGTTTCACTGTAACTTTTGTGCGTCACGTAACTAGAAACGGAGCGTCGCGACGTCTCGCCCACACTTTTCAATTTCCCGAACACGTGAACCGACTTGAGAAAATTTCCAAAATTAAGTCGGTATCGTCATCCACGTGGCGAGCGCGATTAGGTAATTTACGATCTTTCAGTGGGAAAATCGTCGACTGTGAGAACTGTTCGATTCTACGAAATTCGTGTCACGGTTTGATGATGAAAACACTTCGGACGAATCGAGTGTGAGGAAAAAGTTCTTCGGTGAATCGTTCTTGTCCTTAGGATCTTTGAAAGCGATCTGCGTCTGAGTGAGTTGATTGTGCAATGATACAGAGTTCACGTGTTTCTGTGCCGCCTACTGATACCCTTATCATCGTAACGTTCTTTTCATTGCGCTTCGGGCTGTCTTCAGTAGCCTCTGAATCCCTCGACTTTTTTGTCATCTAAATGTGTATTCAATCATCCACTTTTTCCAGATAAATACTTTTCATTTATACTGAGAATTATAGTCACTGTCGATTACCTACCAAGAACTTAGCCTTACTGTTACTTAAACTGGAAGCTTCACAAGCAAACTATTTAGTTAGCCGCGGGTAGCCGTCCCAGCAGAAATAATTGAATAATCAGGGGCCGGTAGGCATAGCAGCAGCTTTACGTAATTGTCGCCCACGTGAATTTTTTCCTGCTCGAAGAAGTCGAACTTCCAGGTCCGGGAACCTTGAGGCCAGCCTTTCTCAAGGCTTATTTTCTTCCTCGAGAACGTTGCCTCTTCGATAGTCAACGTTGGACATTTACCAGAGCAACGACGTATCGCGTTGCGCTGTCGAAACCAATTGGACGGGGGCAGACGATGACTAAACACTTTTCACGGCACGTATTTTCAGAAAAGCTTGCCGCCACCTTTTTAACCTTTTCTCTTCCCTAAAAACATTGTTACTCTCTCGTTGTTCCTCGGTATCAAATTCATTCTTGGCGAAAACGGTCTACTTGTCGTTGGCTCCCCGTCAAACAATCTATTTCGACGTGGATAGAACTGTTGCAAGTTGTCGCGGTTGAATTGTTCCTCTGCTTTTTATATCGCCTCGTATTGTGTAAGAAGGTTTTTTGTTCGGTATTTCAAAACGTGGAAAAAGCGGGAGAAATGTGGAAAGTCAATTATGAGCTTAGGGTTCATCGATACTCAGGGTGGTAGCAACTTAAGAATTCCCATTAAAAAATATTCTTCGTATTCTATCAGTAAGAATCCAAAAAAAAAGATTCTGATAATAGTTGCACATACCTGAAAACAGAAAAAAATAACGGGGGTGATTCGCGAGAAAAAGACGTGTCTAGAAAGGGGGGGAGAACAGAGACTAGGCGAGAGAGAGTGAGTCATCCCACGTGGATTTTAAATAGAACGTAAACGGCTTTTGACTCGGCAGATGCTGACGACGAACCAGAGCCAGAGCAGCAGCAGCAGTTCGAGCAGGGTGGCCAAGTCCTCGCAGAGGATTCTTACCTCGTCCTCGTCGAGTGAGATGAAAGCGAGCTCCATGAAGAGCGACTTGAGGGAACTTCAGCGTGGCATTTCGGAGATGAAGAACAACATATCCACTAACTTCTCCCAGCGATTGCGCAGCAGCATGGAGAACCTCGTGGACAGGTGAGTGCTGTCAATCTTCTACTGTCAAGAGTCCCAAAAACCCTCCAAGCTCTATGTACCCAGTTTCAAGTTCAGAACCTAAAAAACAATATTCATTCTATTATTCATGTCTCCTTTTATTTTCCAAAATTTCTCAGCGATTTTATTTAGGAAAAACGACGGTTCAAAATTTTCTCTTCCGCGCGTAATCGTTCGCCTTGCGTCCAAGGCTTATTTATAACCGAGGATTCCCATTTTAGCCGCATCCACTACGATTACTCTCTAAGCTGTTCGCGCTCTGTTCGTAAACACTGTATCCTAAGCCTTCCAGGTGGTACTCCTACTCAAGTAAGCTTCTATTTTTTCTCAGAGACGGAAACGGAACAGAGGAAGGTGACTTGACAGAGCCACTGGTGACGTTTCCTGACCCTGACACGCCGCCACCCGCTACAGGCACGGTGACATTAACAGGGGGGTCTCCGTCACAGCTGAGTTCCCTGAACTCTTTGAACAATCTTCACAACATGAGTCCACCGATCAGCATATCGAATATTTCGAACATAACCAGTTTGCCTGCTGGACAGGAGACGATGAAGTTCGAGCAGAAGAAGATGACCAGCGCCTCGAAGACGAAGGTAACGTTTCTTCAGCAGCTCGATTAGTTTCTCAGACGAGGAAGAGTATTAGACTGTTTTTAAATGCGTTCAAAATTGGAGGAATCTTGGACCAGAAGCTCGAGGCTCATTAAATCGTCTGACGACCAGTGAAATATTGAAGCCTCTTGATTCATGGTCTAAGCGATAATTTCTCGAGGAAGATGGACAATTTTAGAGTCGCTACGCTTCCTCTCCGATATTTGCGCGCGAAATAATCGATGTAGACTTGATGCTGCGCAATGTTTGGCCGAAGGTGCGGTTTCCTCTAAGTAGTCTAGGTCAAGGACTCGTCTATCTCTAGGTGACTCCTCTGACCAAACTGCGCCAGTGGCGCCTTCAGGAAAGATGGTACCCTGAGGCTGAGGGAGATAAGCAGTCGTAATTCAATCGATACAGTTTATTTTATCTCCATGTATTATTGAGACGTTAATTGTCCGTTTCTCACCGAACGTGTTACACCGACGGTATTTTTACGCCGAATGTCACGCCCTGCTGTCGACAGCTGATCCCTTTCCGCTCAGTTTCTATCTTTAACTTCACTTCCGTCACGGCAGCTCTGAAAGTTTTCTCCGCCGTCACGTTTCGTCGACAGCCAAGGTCAGCGTTTCCGTGCCTCTCGAATTTTAGTTGGCAATCGAGCGTTGTTTCTGTTACACAATCCTAACTTAGTGTTTCCTTAAAAAACAAAAGAAAACGACAAAGCTTGGCTAAAAGCGACGAAAGGTGACGCCAGGATTTTCGTTCTCTACGTCGTTTCGTTAACCGATTCTCCATGGTTTCAGGTTGTCACGGATGGCTTCAGCGCCGAGAAGGCGACAGCCAACAGCGCCGAGATGAGAGCTTTGCAGGCTGGCGACGTCTCCTACAAGGAACAGAGCGCCGCGACGGCGGCGAGGGCGCGCGTCGAGCTCGACGGTGTCTCCGCGGAGAAAAGCGTCGCTGCGGCTAGGGTGAGTGGCTCCAGCATTCCTCGACACCTTTGCGAATAATCCCCGAGACCCAGGAAACGAGAGCTTTGAACCTTGATGAATACCGCCGTTCGAGACTCGGATCGCGAAGGAACGTTGAAACGCAATTAGAGAAGCTGCTGGCTCGTTCAGGGCCGACCCTCCGCTCGTTTAGGCGACAAAAGGATCTAAAGGAAGGCGTTGCTTTGGGTGCGGTCTAAACTCGAATAGTTTGGCACGAAACGCGGCTTGCTAGCGGGGAAGCTGCCTCTCGCGGTCGTTGACACGGTGCTTTCACGCTGATGATGATCTTTTCGCGGGAATATAGGGGCTGCCGTCCTCACGTGATCAAGGATAAACATTTTGCTTTGAGTAGGATTGGAGTTCGGGGAAATAGTATTTGCAGGGCGGTCGGGAGAAGTTCAAGTAGAGTGGAACCTCGATTGACAGACTTAACGAGAAACTTACCTAATTCTACTATTTTCATGTCTCATCAGACATTTCTGTACTCTTATTTTCATTACAGCGAATGACTATAAAGCAATCTACAAATAAAAGAGGCCTGTTTAATCGAGATTCTACTGTACTAATTATTTTGACTCTTTTACATTTACTTTGAGTAGAGATAGGAAGCGCTGACGAAGCTCATGATTTGGAGCATGTTACAAAATCAGTGCATGAAACCAATATAGCAGCAAGATGACTAAAAGAGTACAGTAATGGCTATCAATAGCACGCCGCAAATATGAACAGTTTACCAGCAATAACCGATTCAGTATTTGAAATTTAAATTTAAATTGCAACCGCGTGTAGAAAGCTAGGAAAGTTAGAGAAGCTTTGCGGAGGATTTAGGCTCACGAAACTGTGTTATTCGCCCGTTAGGAATCATCGAACCCGCGAAAACACGGATTACAGGGATCCGTTGATTACGCAGACAACAGGGCTCCTTTTCAACCGCTACGTGTACCTATTTACGCGAAGTCGAATGGCTAAATTTAGACGTTTTTAAGTCGCGCTACGTAGCTTTTGAGTCACCGACGGAATTTTTGAATCGGAGCCAATGACTCCGCGTCGCACAATGTTGCTCTCTGTTCCTCGACCTGCTGATCATCGTCAGCCTCTTTCTTTCTCCCTGATGGACAAATATTTTAGGTATTGATCCTTTACCGACAGTCGTTGCAGAAAATTAGCTCGTTTAGAAACGAATTCCCCGCGTGTAGGAAAGCTTTCTAGTTTTAATGGAACATTCGCGTGCTCGCCCTTCGTTACCAACGTCGAGCGAAAGGGCAACGGATTCCCCTGGTTTCCGCGAACCGTTCTTGCGCCAACAGCTCCACAATCGCGTGCCATAAATCGTGGAAACCTTGACCTCTGCACGGAGGCTCAGCTGGTATTTCTTTATCGCGGATCTATTCTTTGCAATCGTAGAGCTACCTGAAGATCTCTTGATTCTTAAATACTAGATTTCTTAAGTACTAGGCTTCTAGATACTCCTGGGTACTAGGCTACTAGGCTACTAGGCTATCAGGTATCTACCTAGTATGCAACCAGGTATCTTCTAGGCAACCGTGTACATATTAGGCTACTAGGTACTAGGTACTAAACCTAGATCATAGTTACTAATCCTGATGCACATTCTCGAGCCTTCTGCATTTAATTCAACCTTGAAAAATCGATTCCTCTTCAAAGTCCCTTATATTTATCTAGACTCTTCTAAGAACTCCATTTTCTGATTAAAATCCAAATCAGTTACGCAACTTCTCGTAACACGATTATTCAGTGCCGTCAATGTGGGAGGACTTAATCTCCGATTGAGCAGGGAGCGCTGCCAAAACTCGTATCCGTGGTAATCGCGGACATTGGCAAACTTGTTGGAATAATCGCGTTCGATGAATCACGACGGCGCACGTGTTCACGTTCAGCGTGCGTTTTCGATGGAAACGTGATCGACCACGTTCCCACTGTTCTCTCGATACGAAATGCTGCACAAATTCTCACGTAAACTTCCTCTATTGTGAACTGATGATCGTGTGGGAACCGTGTTCCGAGGAGTTCCTATTATCTGGAGCATTTGACGCGAAGGGAAAATCTGATCGAGCGACCTTGAATGCTAGACGACGGTCCCACCCACGCGAGCCAAAGCAAAGACGCTAGGGGGTGGTCTGACTCATGGGGGTTGAACCACCACTCGGGAACCACTGGCAACCGATCGATATCAGCAGGAGGGCAAAGCAGTTTGTTCTCGGCGCTGATAGTCGACGGGTCGCGTGCGTCCATGGGCCAACAATTGACCAACCTCGCTCGGGGACTTTTTCCCATTCTGAGACCTCGAAGGAAATTCGAGAGACGAAGAATCATGGCGAACGAGGACCTTGGGATTCGGCCTAGGAGGGTACTACGACAATTTACAGTCTTCTGATATTTTTCCATATGCTAGTTTTCTAATTAAATGAACAGTGCTTTGGTTTAGTGGCTCTCGTAGCTACAGTGTCCTCAGTGAAATTCTTTTTCAAGAATGAGAGTGACAATTGTTCATGAATCGTGTAGATTATTTAGGGGAATTTTGTCTAAGTGATAAGTACCTTTGCGACATTTCTTATATTGACTCTATGCATTCTAATAGTGCACTCTACGCATGTGTAGAATTCTACTCGAAGTACAGGCTACTTGGGAACCATTTTATGTAAACTATGGCACTGCCTCGTTAATTGAAATCACTTTAACGAGGCAATTCTGTATCCACTAAACGTGTGAAGCCATGGTGATTCGTTCTCGATAGGATCCTATCCCCTGAAAAAGAGGTCTTGAGGGTCCCGAAGGGAGGGTCGACTCTCAAGCCAATGGACACTGACGATAATTGTCTCTTTAACCTCGAAGAGGCCGATAAGCCTCGTGAACGGGTCCGTTGAAGTCGCTCGCGTGTTTTCCGCATCGGAAAAGCGCGCCTCTAATTAGAGGGCGTGCGTGATATGGCGATCGACAAATTACAGGAGAGTCGAAAGGCGCTCCAATGATGATTACAGCATCATTTGTGCCAGCACGCGTTAATTGAAAAATTACCCTTTACTCGGTGGTCTTTTAATTTCACTGTGTTCTGTGGAATGCCGCATTCCTTATGTAACTTCGCCGCGTGACCTTTCGCATTTTCCTAATCATCGATCGTTGCTGATTAATCTATCTTCGACTGTCGATCGATACACTGCGTTCAGTTCGTGGAATATAATAATATTATCGCGATGGAAAAAAATTCGTGGAATTTCTGCTGTGTACTATCGATTGGGACACTTTTTGGAAGGTCACTGCGTGGGTGGGCATTCTTGTGGAGTGAGTTAAAGTCGATTCTTTGATTAACAAGGTACAGTTAGTTTCCAAAATGCAGAATTTGGTTTCTTAGAGGAAGTGCTTTAGAATATTGTTAAGTAAGATTGATTTGTGGTCCTCTCATAATGTTTCATCTCGTTTCGCAATTTTCTGCTTCTTTGTACACACAGTTTACACAGCGTGTTGCTGTGAAGTGTTCATTCAGAGTGACGAACAGTGAGATCATCCTCCTAATTTCCGTCAGATTTTCGAGAATGGTTGCCAACGCGGCAAAGTGGATGTCACCGATATCTCCCTTCCCGGAACCGAAATAGAGCTCGACCGCGAAAGATGCTCGGGTGGATTGCCAGCTTCTGCTTCTCCGCTGCCGAGATTTTCAAGGACTTGTTCAAGGTCCTCGAGGTCCCCGTGCAGCTTTCGCGGAACTGAAGAACTCTCGAGGAAGTTGAAAGACTTCTCCGCGGTGTGAGTCGAGGAGGGAAATACAAAATATACTGGAGCATCAACAAGTAACAGGAATAAGATTAAGCTTTATGATCGATGATTCTTCTCAATTTATTCGATCATATCTGTGAATCACTGATGCCTATGACGATGCAAGGTTATTCGCAGAACGCGATTTCCTCGATGCTTCTGTAATTTACTCGTTTTTCCAATTCAAAACAGTTCTATTTTTAGAGGTGTTAAAAAGAACCGATAGCGCTATCGCTTTACGAGGAAGATAATAAATCGAATATTATTCATTCAATGCAATCTTCCTGTTCACTTTGTGTTCCACGGTTAAGAGCGATCTCGTTGCCATTGTCACGAGAAGACTCGATAGTCGCTATCGAGTAGATAGTCCTAGTGCGAGGAAATGGTCTCGGGTTTCCCCTGTTTCACGCGACAAATATGTCGTCTAGATTATTTATGAATACTTTATTAAGGGTAGTAACGCTAATGAGGTTGTTAACAAACGCCGCTGTTATTGGCACGCGGAATCTGCCACGACAAAGAGAACAACTGTTTTAATGAGGATATTTAATGTCAGGGCAAATTGCGTCGGGAGAAGATAAATGCTTTCACCCACTCCTCAATTAAAATCGCGTCTCATTAATTGAATCTCTAATTAAAAACATCTTTTCAAGAAAACTGCAATAGTCGATTATTTTTCCCTAGAGGGACGGACACTACTTTTAGAATATTTTGCAACCGCTAGACTCATTTGGATAGACGCTTATCGCTTCAAGGAATACTCGACAAGAGAGACATTTCAGAAATTCGGAAAAGAAACCGAGGAACTCAAAATCTTTCCCCGATTGTGGTCCCCTGACAAAGACAGATTGCATAACGCGTTCGTGCAACTATTTGAAACTTCGCAACAATTCGCAAAACGCGTGACGACTACAGGCGTGAATGATGCGATCGCTATTTCTGGTCGCGGAAAAATAGGTACAGCGTCGCGGAATCTCGCCTAAAAATCTACTTGGAGGGCATCACGTGGCTCTTGTTGCACCTCGGCGTTTGCCTCTTGGCCGGAACGAAATTAACCTGTCCGCGTCGCTTTTGAATCACATTCGAAGGTGGCCCCCGGGCTGCTTAGTTCGCGTCGCGACGCCTCGCATTGATCCATCGATCTCCCTGCCCCGTGCGATCTTCCGTTTCCTCGTTACACCGTGTCCGTGCTTGTCGCTCTTATCGAGGATCCCTTATCTTATCCGCAATCGTGAAACACCTGTGTCAATTAAGTATTTCTCCATCGACACTCGTCGCAGTTTGAAGCACTTAATCTAACTGACGGCTGAACGACGCACGGCTTGTCTCAGATAACTGTATGCACCTTTGAGCGAGATGAGTGCACCGTGGCCTGTGCATCGCGGTATGGTGCAGCGGAGGGTGTTCGATCGCTCTCACGTGGTGAGTTCTATTCTTTAGGATTCTTTGAAGGGTACATGACGAACCGTGATCTAAGGTAGTAATTTAATAACAAAAATCGCGAAACATATAAAATTAGAAGTGCATGCTGCGCTGCTGCATCATTGACAAGAGTAGGAATATATTATCTACTGTATTTATAGAGTTCACGTTGCTCGACAACTTAGAAAGACAGATAAGGAAGGAAGATAAATAAATATCTTCCTTTCTCAAAGCAATGCATTCGAAGAACTGCATCGCTCCCCTCAAGAACTAAAGCCTCTCGAAGCCAACCACTGACGGAGCTTCTCACGTACCGATAACACCTCGGCTTCCAGAAGCTGCGTCGCGATTTTTGTCTTATTCTTGGAGCAGCCCGCGAACGCCAGTATTTTAGAGACACAGCCGTCGTGGCGTGTAAATAAATTCGACGTATTTAAATGTACTCGCGCTGGCTTCCAGTTATTTCTACGATCGTTTACGTCAGCGACGCCCCTTTCAAACAACTCGGAATGAAAATAAATCGCTCGTATCTTTCTATCGATTTCCGCCAGAATTATTGCGCGGAGCAGCAATAATTAAACCACGGAACGCAAATAATATTATATCATCGATTATTCTTCATTACTCAAACAAAGTGAATTCTATAAAGTGCGTATACGAAATGAAATGAGAGAATTGTGTACAAGGAATGAAATAAGAGAAGTGTTTGTCGAATTATTCGCGCTTTCTCGCTTGATACGAGGAAATCGCGGTCTTCTGCCCGCCCACTGATAACGAGTGGACGCCACGTGGAGGGCAGGAAGCGGGAGGAATCGCGCGTGTCGTCTGTGCAAGGTGGCTGGGACGAAGAGGAGCCGCCGCTCTCTTGTGACGACACGCTCCGATTATATTTAGAGAAATACGTCAGAAGCCGAGCGCAGAGGTCGAGCCGCGGCCGATGAGCTTTCGACAGGCCAGACTGTTATGGAACTCTGTCGCGGCAGCTCGTTCCCGAGACTTTTCGCGCCGATACACGCTGGAGACTGGGCCTCCTGCACATGGAATCTTTCAACGTCGATTCAGTGCTCCTCGATTTCATTTTCCTCGCCAAATCGAGAGTTTTTATCATCTCTGATCAGCGTTTTGAGTAGTGTTTTTTTTAATGGAAATGTGTTTGGATTCGCTCGTGGGAGGATGCATAGTGCTGTGAAGGCTTTAGAAAGGTAATTGTATTGCTGGATGCAAGAACAGTCTGAGGACACTCAGGCCTTCTTGATTCTTTTTTAAATACATCTTCCAAATTTTAGTAATTTTTTTTTGAAAATTGTTAGAACTAGGCAGATAACAGATTTCTTAAGATTATACGAATATTAATAAGCCTGGACCCGAGATGCTGGGGACGCGTGGAGTCTCATGCCCGACGAGATCGTGGTGTCTTGATTAATGAGGATTCGCACTTAATAACCCCGCCACAGGAGGCGAGGCACAGTGTAACGATTGTGGTTCGCATCGCGATTCTATCTCTTCTGGTACCGCGAATTAGCGTCGTTAGGCTAACGCAGCCTAAGTGGACCTTCGATTGCGCGTTAATTCCTTGCAACACGTGCTGGATATTAAGCGCTTATTCGTGCGGAATATTTTGTAATCCAAGCTTCACCGAAAGTCCCCTGGAGCTTCTCGTTTTGATTACTTTTGGATTTGTCTGAGAAGCATCGTTCTCGTTTCCTGGAAATATTTTCCAACCGCGGATTCCTCGAAGCGATTCTGAAATATCTTCGGACTTTGTTTGGCTCTTCTCTTAATATCATTTTTGAAATTCAAATTCAGTGTGGCTTTAATGACTCGTCTCCGACTAATCTGCCAGAGATGCGCGTTTCTTTGAAGACGCTGCATCGACTTGTAAGAGTCGTTTAGTATTCATAAAGATTGTTTGACGTAAGCAACGTAGCGTGCTAATAAATTTCTGTATTTTTATTGCAGGAGCAGAGAAGCTTGAAAGCTGGCGATCTGTCCCATCAAGAGAGTAATAACATGGCAGCGTCCACTATGAAGCTGCAGAGTGATTCCTTCAGTTCAGAAAAGGTGAGTGATTTATTTTTCATTTTAGAGATTTATGGGTTTGTTGTTTTGCTCCACTTTTGAATCTCGTCGATTTAATTTGTATCAAACACTTACCTCTCTAATTAGGGCAATAAGGAAAGGTGAGAGGATAATGAGAGGGAGTTAAATTAAAAAACAGTATTATTTTTCCTTTATTTTATTCCTTTTCGATTTTCAATAAATTCGTACAAAAATAAAATCTTAAAAGAGAAAGCGAGAAACAAGTAAAATAGCTTTCCTCGAAGGGAAATATTTAGTGGGAACATCGAGCAAAATCTGTGCCTGTTGGCCCACCCCCAAGGAATCTGTTCAACCAAGTGGCGAACCACAAATCTCCGTCTTCAGCATTAGTGTATGTGGCTGTTTGGCGCGTAGGCCATGGTCGCATTCGCGAACGATCGAGCACGCTGAAAAGTGGGATCCACAGATTTAAACTGCGACCAGCCTGAGCGGCTGCGTTCAGTTTTCCTTGATTCCTCAAGCAACTAACATCGTCTCGGAAATCAAATAAACACGGAGCGGTGACGATGAGGAAGTGGAGCCTCGATTCCAGAATGGTAGCGTTTTCCAACACATAATCAGAAGGAAGACACGATTGGTGGTTCGCCCTCGAATTGAACAGACTTGTGGATTCATTCGATTATCTCTTACGTGGCAATACAAAAATAATTATTAACATATTAGAACGGACGTGACACAGACGTGATAATTGCCTCCATAGCGATCTCCCTGGATGCTTCATTTCTCTGGAGCTGTGTCGTGTCATTCTGACTACCAGCTTCCAAGCAGCAACCTCTGATCTCCTAAATTCTCAAGCTTCCTCTGACACAGTTCTTCTCTTTTTCTTTCAGAAAGCCATGGCGTCGCAAAAGGAACGACAAACTGTCACCTCGACTGGAATTTTCAACCACGAGAAGCACATGGCGTCCAGTTCACAGTCCAGCATCACGATAGCCTCGAAAGGGGTGACCTCAAAATCATCCATGATCAACGCAGCCAACGCAGTGAATCAGCTGATGAACGGCATGAGGCCAGCCGAAGACGAGCTGCTCTCGTTGCCCCTAGACGACCTGGACCTTCTGTGCTCGAAGTCAAACCCTCAAGACGTGGATCGAGCCATCGCCAAATACTGCAGCTTCCTGGACAGCTTCGTTGAACGTTTAAAAGCAAACGATGGGAAGAATGGCAAAGCCCCGTTGCTATTGAACAGAGTGAACGAGATCATCAGGAAAGCCTGGGCAGTGCCCACGCATGGACACGAACTGGGCTACACTTTGTGTAATACTCTGAGAATGAGGGGTGGTCTTGACCTGCTGATGTCGAATTGTGTAGCCAGCGACCAGGAGCTACAGTTCTCCTCGGCTAGGTTATTGGAACAGTGTCTGACGACAGAGAACAGGGCACACGTGGTGGAGCATGGGCTAGAGAAGGTGGTGAACGTTGCCTGTGTCTGCACGAAGAACGCCAACTCGGTGGACCACTCGAGAGTGGGCACAGGTATCTTGGAGCATCTGTTCAAGCACAGCGAAGGCACCTGCAGCGATGTGATCAGGCTAGGTGGTTTGGACGCTGTCCTATTCGAGTGCAGAAAGAACGATGTAGAAACACTGAGGCACTGCGCTGGTGCTTTAGCGAATTTGTCATTGTACGGTGGCGCGGAGAACCAGGAGGCGATGATCAAAAGAAAAGTACCCATGTGGCTGTTCCCTTTGGCCTTCCACAACGACGACAACATCAAGTACTACGCTTGTCTAGCGATCGCTGTACTAGTAGCCAACAAAGAGATCGAAGCTGCAGTGCTCAAGTCGGGCACCCTGGACCTGGTCGAGCCATTCGTCACTTCACACAATCCTTACGAGTTCGCCAAGTCCAATCTAGCACATGCACATGGCCAGAGCAAGAACTGGCTGGAGAGGCTGGTTCCAGTGTTGAGCTCGAAGAGGGAAGAAGCCAGGAACCTAGCAGCCTTCCACTTCTGCATGGAGGCTGGCATCAAGAAGCAGCAAGGCAACACGGAGATCTTCCGCGCAATAGGTGCCATCGAGCCTTTGAAGAAGGTTGCCAGTTGTCCTAATGCTATTGCCTCAAAATACGCGGCGCAGGCGCTGCGTCTGATTGGCGAAGAGATTCCACACAAGCTCAGCCAACAGGTTCCCCTGTGGTCCACTGAAGACGTCAGAGAGTGGGTGAAACAGATTGGATTCGCTGAGTGTGCGCAGAACTTCGTAGAGAGTAGAGTAGATGGTGATCTTTTGCTCCAGTTGACGGAGGAGAATCTCAAAGAGGATATTGGTCTCACGAATGGTATCAGAAGGAGGAGATTCACGAGGGAACTGCAGAATTTGAAGAAAATGGCAGATTATAGTAGCAGGGACACGGGGAACTTGAATAGTTTTCTACAGTCTATTGGACAAGAGTTTTCTATCTACACTTACAGTATGCTCAACGCTGGCGTTGACAAAGACTCGATTAGGAACTTATCCGAGGACCAGCTTTTAACTGAGTGCGGGATTGCGAATAGTATTCATAGACTGAGGATACTAGACGCTATTAAGAACATGCAGCACAATCAGTTGGGCTCATCCGAGGATGAATCCCCTGACAAATCGCTGGACGTGTTCGTTAGTTATAGAAGATCAAACGGGTCGCAGTTGGCCAGCTTACTGAAAGTCCATTTACAGTTGCGCGGCTTCTCCGTGTTCATCGACGTCGAGAGGCTAGAAGCCGGCAAGTTTGATAACAACCTGTTGCAAAGCATCAGGCAGGCTAAACACTTCCTCCTTGTGCTGACGCCCAAGGCTTTGGAAAGGTGTATACAGGACAGTGAATGCAAAGACTGGGTTCATAGGGTGAGTTGATTTCAGTGATTAAACGAATTCTGATACTTAGCTATTTTTATTGAGCCAGTTTATATAATGATAATTATGTTTGCAGGAGATTGTAGCAGCTCTACAGTCACAGTGTAATATAATTCCTATTATCGACAACTTCCAATGGCCAGAACCTGAGGAACTTCCTGAAGACATGCGAGCAGTTTGTCACTTCAATGGTGTCCGTTGGATCCACGACTACCAAGACGCCTGCGTAGACAAGCTCGAAAGGTAATAATTTCACTAAATACTTCTAGGTATCTTTTGTATATCTGTTGGTTCTCTTTTGAAAATATTAATCATGTATCATTAAATTTACAGGTTTATGCGAGGCGAGATACCAGTCAGAGCAGATATGTCTGGAGGTATTCCAAGGACCATTGCACCCAAAGACGTGACACAACCAAATACACCAGGCAACACGAATATTCGACAGCCACCGAGTTATCAACGTATGCACAGTAATGAAAGCAGGGGCAGTGACAAAGATTCGACAGGGGGGCGAGATTGACTAGAGGGCCCGCCCACAGCCATACCGAGCAGGTAACTATTGTTTTCAATTCACATTTATTATTGCATCACTAACTTTTAGGATGTAAGATTTAATATAATATTTTTGTTTTCATACAGCCAGGATTAACAATTGCGATAAGACAATCACGACTAGGTTAGTTCGCGAAATCAATTACATATCGATGTTTATAGATGTCAACTCCAGTCAATGTCTTCTCGAATCCATGTTCTGCTTATTTGTTGTTGTTGTTATTGTATGGTGTGACCTCAACGAGTCATTTTTTTTATAGAACTATTACAAGAATGTTTGTTTTTGAGTACTATTCACAGACAGCTAAAGAGGTCTTACCATACATTAATCCAATCAGAATTTTTTTTCTGTTTACATAGCTTAGAATATAAGCATGATATATGTTAGTCTTATGACGTTTCCTAAGTTTCCTAAGTGTGCTCCTTCTGTTTTGGACCTTTATAATTGGGAAGAAGGGTTGCATGCTTGCTCAATGTGCATAAATATAGTTCCAGCGGTTCATCGATGCTATCTCCACTTAAATCAGTGTTTGTTTCGTTTCTATTGTAGGCTTAGAAAGTCGTCAAGTCCGTCCCGTTGGTTAATGGGTCTCCCACCCACGTCTCCGCGATTGAAGTTCACTCATATACAACCTGGAGGAAGTCCAGTACCACGAAGACCTCCACGTCACCCTCCTTCACCATCCACGAGGTCTCGCTCGTTGGAACTGTTGGATCAAGAGGAGAAGAAATCTGTCTCGCCGATTAGGAAACCAGAACCACAACCGAGGCCGAGGTCCAGAAGCTTGGATGGTTTGCTGGACGAAGATGGAATAGTGTCAGAAATGAAGACTGAAGAGTCGCCTAAACCAGGCGAAAATAAAGATAAGCCTGCGGATTCCTTAGAAGTTCTATATAGGCTTTCTGAGGAGAAAACGCGAAATATAGAGCTGGAAGATACAGGGAGCAAAGCAGAAGACGCGATCGGTGAAATTTGTTCTGAAATTCCTAGCCAAGTAAGCAGTCCAGAGTCAAACTCGAAGGAAAATCAAAGTCCAACGCCAGTTCCTAGACAACGAATGAAGATATCCGCGGTAGAAGCTAAATTGGAGTCGGTTCCACAGCGAGAAGAAATGCGAAGGTCTTCTGTTTCTGAGACGTCCAGCGATAGGGAAGAAGGTCTACACGCGCAGCCGTCGAAACCAAGTCGATTCGTGAGCGTGGATGAACAATTGTTGAGTGTGAACGTGAATGCAAAGAATGAAAAGGAGAATTCTCAGACAAGCTCGGAGGACGTCGATCCTTGTGATAGTAACGTAAAATTAAAGGAACGATTAGTAGCGACGGGAAACGACAAGTTGACACTGCTCAAAGCCAAGAGCTGTGGAGCGGGGTTAGATTCCGATGAGAGTCTCTCGTCGAACGAGTACAAGCCCAAGATGAAAGAACAGGGGTCGCTGCTCTCGCTGCCCACGGGAGCCGAGCCGAAAAGAAAGAAAAACTTTATGGACAAATGCGTGAACAAGGTGCGGTCTTTCATGAGGAAGTGATCGGTGACTTCCTGGTTACGGTGATATAAAGACTTGTTATTTAATTGTACAATGTTAATTGTAGCGACGTCGATATTATGTAATCGAGACTATGTGATTCCAGGTGCGTTACAGCCAAGCGTCGTACATTCTTTTTTGCACCTTGAGGTTTAACATTTTTATTTCGTTTTCGGGGTGACCAAGCTTGCCTCGATGAAACAGTATTTGTTTCTTTAGTATGATCGATTCCTTTTTATTTTTTATGTAAATATTTGAGGTGTTCAAATGGGTAACATGAACTTTCGGAACGTCATTTTATGCGCGAGTATTCGCGACGTTTGGAGAATGTACAGCAACTAAAAAAACGAAGAATCGCCACGGTAGACTTTTTGTACAATGACAGGCAGCATGAAAGTGTAATGCTAATGTTGTGCCTATTATAAAGTGTCTTCTAAAAGTTTTTGACGATCAGGAAATACGAAAATCTCTTGTACGATTATAGACAGGTATTTGAGAGAGTAGCCTGCTTTTTTTCAGGCGGCTTTTATATTTCCTTATCGAATTGTATCATAGATATGTAAACGCATCGGTAGGTAGTATTGTTATTTGTAATACTATTTTTTAGTCGGTTTTTTTAGAGTATGCCGAATGTAAAGCGTGTTCCACTTGCAATGGTACGTCGTAAGTGAAGGCAGCTAACCCATTTATGAAAAATAACAGAAATTTTTAACGTAACGTTTAGTTACGCTACTCTGTATCGTTTAATAATCGTTTATACTAGTACCACTTTTAACTGACGCTATTCTCGTTACGTACATAGCAAGTTCGAACAAATCGATACAAAGTGAATCCTACGAAGCTTCGATATGTACTATTTTAAGGATCCTGCCTTATGAATCGCGGAAATGTATATTTTACCAAAGTTTCGTAAAGTAAAAGTAAGAATTTTATCGGAAGTTTGAATGTTTTCCACAAAATAAATTTTATTTAATAAAACATTACTAGCCTAGTTAGTCACTAATGAAAGACTCACCAGGAATTTTCATCTTAACATTTCATATTTAATATTGCATGATCAAATGTACAACATTTTATAAACATAAATACAATTACAAAGTAAGACATAGTCTATGAAATATACAAATAATACTGTAATACTAAGAAAAAACAAGCTACAATTATTTCTCTAAACATTATTTGTTTATGATGTCATCTCTGCCTCTAATTCGTCGTAATAAATATATATCATGTACTTTCAGAGTTACACGGTTTGCGTGCTCTGCCAATAATATACAATCTTCAAAGAACTGAACTAAATATGCTTCAGTTGCCTCTTGAAGAGCTTCAAGTGCAAGTGCCTGAATTCTAGATCAAAGTTAAAGAAACATAGTTCAGAAATCGCATAAAATATTCAATTAATTTTCAAAATTCTGATAAAATTAGACTTTTACCTCGTAATATGCAGTGCTGGAAAGTGGTCTAGAATAATGTCTCTCACTAAGCGGGCAAAGGGAAGTTTTGGTATAAGTAACTTTACAGATTTTCTAAGATATCGAATTTCTTGAAAAACACGTTTCTTCCTAAGCTTGTTTTTGTTTCTATCCACTAGTGTATGAGTCTACAACAAATTTTAATAACCAGCATTAATAATAATAGCAAAAGCAAAAATGTAGAAAAGGAATATAACAGAATATTTTGAAATTGTACTCACGGTTGATGCTTCACTACGAGTTGGACTAATACGCGATCTAAAATGAGAACACTACATTTTCACATCACTGGAAACTATTTCAATTAGTTTCAGAATGTCATTTTTCGTAGACAGTACATACTGTACAGAGCTGGAAAGTGTCACACGAGACAGCAATCAGACCTGCATTTCTTCAGTGAGACCTCTTTCCAGTTCTGCACAGTGTTATTAACTTAAACACATTAACATATTCAGTGCCACTTAAGTATCAACTTCAGTATCACGAAAATGACTGTTTACTAACCTTCTAGCATCCTTTGGACGAACCATTTTTAATGCGTTTAAGTTACATTACACACATTAATATTTTAAACACTGTTCGATATATTTGTCCTTTCTGACGTTATTTCAATAAAAATATAAGTTATAAAACGAAAATAAAGCACACTTAAACATAAATTCAGTTTATGGCGCCTCAATATGAAAAACGTGGCGCGAATTGTTGTAGCCTGTTGATTTGGTACTTCCGCGCCATCTGTAATGCTTTTCTCATTTATATATTCGTGCACGAAGCCTATTCCGATCAGAATTCTATGAGTATTGGAATAGGTAGCCAATAGAATTTCAAATCAAGCTTGCAACACAGAAAGAAGGGAATCTACACGTGTGAACATGCAACAAGTGGTATGTACTCAACAGTTAACAATAATATTTCAATACATTATTTCGAAAAAGAATAACAATTTATTGTCATCAAAATATAATACAGGCACTTTAGTTTTTATACATTGTATTGCATATAATTACATAGACTAGGGTGACAGTCTATCATGACTTCACAAGTACTTTTTTCAATTGCACTTTCTTCATGTATTTATTTATAAATTTTGCTTTTGGTTTTTTCTCCACAGAATTCGTTGATGTGTTCAATGCATCCAAGCCCACAAGTGATGGCAAACTCACTGTTTCTGTGATTGGTACATATTCCTTCTTATCGCTTTCGGGTTTTCGGGCCCACTTCTTTTTCGTCCAGTGCAGGAAATTGTGTCTTTTATTACTTTGTACGGTTTCGTCTGTTTTTAATTTCTCTTCGTCATCTTTTATTTCGATCCTCTGGAGTTGTGAAGGTTCTAAGTATTTGTCTTCTTTTTCGGGATCTTTTGTTGCATTGGTGCAGCAATTTTCTTTCTTGGAAAGTAACGTATGTTGCTTTTCCGACGTCATACTACAAGGTTAAAATTTTCATCAGGTTTGTTGATTACAGAAACATATTTTATAATATATTTACCTGTTTTTATTACTGATTGCTTTACTTGGAGTTTGCACAGAGTCGCGCAATTTTCCCCAGAAATCATACAAGCCCACTCTATTATAATCTAATATGAACATGTAATTCAACTGTGGTGGTAATTGACATTTTTCATACAAGCATGGTATAACTTTCCTTTGACGTTTATCTGTAATTAAAATAGCTATTACAATGTGATACTGTGAGTATAGAAATTCCATTATGAAACATACCAATGCCTAGTGCTTGTGCATAGTTTAAAAAGAATTTATTTGCTGGACTTTTAAGAAAATTGGATGACACTATCACAATTAATCTGTTACACCTTTCTGAGATCAGCGTCATTACAGCTTCATGTTCAAATGTAACTCCACCAATCAAGTCTCTATCTTTTAAGCAAAGCTAAAAAAATAAAATTTAATATTTTGTTTGCTTTGATAATGTACCAATCCTATCCTTTTACCTTTAAGTTGTACTGATTTTCTAATCTATCCACCATTTCTGTTGCAAAGTTAATATCTTCATCAGCATACAACAAAAAAGCATCATAATATTGATTTTCTAGTCCTTGCCTTAGTCTATGGAGATCATCTAATAAAAAATACAAATATAATAATAATTGTCAAATAATATAACATAGTATTTCATGTATCTCTTACCAACAGTGAGAACTTTCTCATCAACTTCATTAGCTATGACTTCAGCTGATGTCTGAGATTTTTGCAGCTGCTCTAAATATTTTTCAGCATCCTTTTCTGCATAAAATACAAAAATGATTAAATGCAAGTTATTTTGAATGAAAAACACAGACTTCAATTACACACCAAAAAGTTCCAAAGTATCATCTAAAATATCCCATCTGTCAAGTTCTTCTAGTGCTGCTTGAAAGTCTTTAATTGTAATATTTCTTTCCTTTTGCTCCCAGGCTGTTAAAATATATGTGGATGGATCTGAATGTGATGTCAACAGTGGCATCATTTCTCCTCCTAAGTTTGATATGTGTGCAAGTCCCCGCCAATCCCTAAACATTGGTGCAAGCATTAATATATTTGCAAAACATGAAAGAGTACACAAATATACTATGCCAATTACCTTGGCAAGCCATTTTCGGACGGAATAACTTTCGGTGGATTTAGCAACGTCGAAATAGTCTGTTTAGATTCGACGGACAAAGCAACAAGTGGCACTGCTGACAGATCAACTATCATGTTTCTAACTTAACCTAACATCAGAAAATTTAAATCAGTGTAATTGCTTTAATAATTAATTTGTAGAGTTGTATTAAATTCAGTTCATGAGATAAGTGTAAATACACGTTTAACAATTACTTGCTCTTTTAACATGAGATCATCATTGATTATTGTATCACTATTTGCGTTTTTATTCGATGATCTTTCATATGTAAACTATACATATGTAAAATGTTCCCAGCGATTATTCCTCACGTTGTTCAACATCATTTTTCAGTTTCTGTTTCAACTAACTTGCCCTTAAATAAGAATATTGCTCACACGAGTCCTTCGAAACAATTTCTCAGAATCAACGAAACGCGACGATCCAATGACCAATCAAAGCGTGACGTTTAACGAAATAGAGAGTTCTACAAACACTTCAGATTTCTCTACATACATTGTGTAAGTATATCAAAGCAAAACAATTACATAAATATTGAGGGTAAGGTGAACTTTAGTAGACAGTATTTAAGAAGCAGGCCCCATTCATGGTTCATACAAAGGAAATAATTGTTATGAAAACATTTTTTTCTATGGGAATAAGTTCGTACAGACATATAAGGATAATTGTAAATCACAGTCAAAGATTATAGGTTATGCTAAATTAAATATTAAAAATATTCAGGAGATATTTAAAAAAAAACGTAGGAAATAAGCGCCTCGATCGAATAATCGTTCCTCGGAATGGGGAAACGAGGGTAAAGTCAACGGAAAATTATGAATTGATTCGCAAGTAGACCGTGACGGCGCCACTGGCGCCAGGAATTGTCACTTTTCCGTTAACCGCCGTGCAAATTTGTCGAAATAGTTGGCGGAGATCATTTGTAGAAACAACGATGTTCTAATTGTTGCCTGTGAATTATGTTCATTGATTACACTCGAAAACATCGCATCACGTTTAATTAAGGTAAGAATGCGCATAGACTCTTTTTCGAATGGCATGCTTTAGTTGCGAAGAGGTTAACCTCTCTTCCGTGTGACATTTTTTTTAACGTCAGAATATCTGCCTTCAACTGAAATTCATTGACCGAGGAGTCTTACCTGTGCAAACAGAAAAAAGTGGAATTTATTTCCGTGGCTGTTAACGAATGTCAATAGAGAGTCCTTTTTTTATTGTACGTAGTAACGAAATGCGTAGTGCGACAATTCGAGTTTCAGTTTCGATTCAATCGTGTAACGATTTTTCGATAGCGTGTTTGAAGCGTGAATTCGAACTCGGTATTGACAGTACTCTGAATTTTGAGATGCCGCATACTGGCGCAAAATTATGTAATTATGACGTAAAACGAGGGTTCAATTTTTGGTGGAATTAAATTCTCATATTGTTTCGTTGATATTAATCGTGACTATTAACATTGTAAGTAACAGTGAACTCTCTCCTTTGTAAAGCAGTTTTTGCAGTGCATATTTTTGTGCAACATGATAACTCTTCATCTTATTTCATTATTCAAACATTTTAACCAATATTTTGTATTATTTTCTTCATTTTTATCCTGATCTTACTAAAATCAGTTATTTTTGTGTTTCAGGGTTACATAACATTAAGTGAGTGTATAGAAGATGGCAGAGCCAAAGCCATCAGGATTGAGACCTCCTTCAAAAATTGGTCGACCATGCAGCAATCTACCTCCAAGACCAGCAGTTCCTCCCTCACCACCAAGGCCACAGATGAGTGAGTTTTCAACAATTCACAAATTACATTTAATCTTCTGTGCATGCTGTGCAAGGAATATAATTTGTCATTGCCATTTTCAATTCAATTGTTCAATGTATCTTTTATTCTACTGGTGCAACAGAATGCATTTTGATAATTTTTTAAGGAATATTGTATTGAAAACACACTAGGTAAATCTTATCATATTGATAAGCTGATGTCGTGGTATCAAGATACTAATATTTAATCACTTAAAATGTATTTCAAATTATCAGGACTATAAAGAATAGTTCAGTATACATTTAGGAGTATGCAAAATGTTAGGACAGTGTCTTACTCTATGTGCAATATTTAAAAAGTATTTTAATGAATATTCGCGTGAATAAGCGCTTAATACAATTCGACACTGCCGGCAACCGTCTTATGATCAGAGGCATGATCTAGACGAAAGGGTTGCATTCGATCGAAGCTTAATGCTACTCGTTAATTCCCCACGCCGTGTGAACGAGTACGCCCACCAAAGCCTGGGACGAGCGTGAACGAATGTTCTTAGAAGCACGAGCACGCGAACTTCTCGCGAGTCGTTCTTCCACCTCTCACCGCAACACATCTCGTCCGAGCGATCTGGTAAATACAACGGCTTCTCACTAACAAATATCGAAACGATTTTATCGGATCATCGTGAACGCTTTACTTCTTTCAATAGATTCCGTGGCAGTGAGTTCCGCTGATACTGGTGCTCGTGGTAACTTGTTACTAACATTATGGAGAATTTTAATCGCTTTGTCAAGCATTGTTATGTTTGTTCTTTGGTAAGAGCTTGTCTCAACATTTGGAGAAATTAAGTTTCTTGATTGGAAGGATTCTTTCAACACTTGGATTCAGACTTTCCTTCCCTCATTTTAATGGATGTATTGTTCATTGCAGGAGGCTTGTCATTCTCTTCTCTTGGCAACAAAGTTGCAGAGAGTCTTCTAACGCTTTTAAAGATCATTCCTCTTCAAAAACTCATCTGCAGAAGTGGTTCTGCTACTGCAAGTCATCAAGCATTCACTATAATCCTCTCTAAGAACCAGATTCGTCTATTCCAACTGTACCTAAGGTCTCTGATTCTTCCAAACCATCTTCACCAAGCATTTGCCTACTCCATCTTCAAGCACCTCGATGAAACACCTCTATTCGCAGAGTCGTCTCATTATACCGAGTGGAGCTAATTAACTCTGAAATCATCGACGTCTCCTCGAACGGTCGCCTAATCTAGAAGATCATCCTCCGCTTAATCCCTCCAGATCCGTCTCAATTATTCATCGCAGCGCTCGCGTGGAGACAAACGCGTCCCGCCGCGTCGCGGGCATACAAAGCTTGCTCCTCGTATCGAGGGCACCTATCTTGCCTTATTGGTTCATCCTATGTGCGCCTTCCCCGCCGACCAGAGGAAGGGACCCCGGTGCAGTGGTCTTCGCTTCGTCGGTGCAGTCATCGCATGACGCACGCGGTGTTATGCAATCCGCGTGTGTTTATTGTACGTTCGATTTCCAGCCGCGTTTCGTCTTTCCTCCCACGTGCCAGCGCTTCCCTTTTCGGGGCAGGGCTTTCCACGGCCCTCGGCCAGCCGCTGCGCTAGCGCCGATACTTGCGTATCGGCCAGCGCTGGTCTCGGGTTTCGCAATGCGATAGGAAAGCTCAAGGCGACAATGTCAATTTTCGACTTGACAGGGAAATGGATACGTTCCCTGATACTCGATATTCGCAGTCGCTGTCTGACAGAGACCCTTCTACTCTGGGAAAAAAAGAAAAGGTTGCTATGCCCGCTCGCTGTCCCTTGGGTTCGCTGGTGTTAGTACAGAGGTGTATGCCGTGGCCTTCGGGTGTTTGTTGATGCCCTGTGGTGTTGCTCTGGTACCCTGAATCTCTATTTCAAGCGGGGATGTTCGATCAAACATGGAGTCGGCTCCTGAACAGGTGGCTAACGAGTATGTACTCTGGAAATAAACTGATCTTTGGAATGTGTAAAGTAGAATGTTAGTAAGTGACTTCATCTCGATCTTATTTGTAATTCACAATTGTAAATATCTGCAGGAATTAATAAACAGCTGAGGTCTTTAAAAGAGTTGCTACAAATGATTGAGATTCTTGAGATCACTCTTCACGTTTAGAGTATCCTCTCAGAAACTCTTACAATACCTTGTACAGTTCCTAACCCTGGGTTCATTTTATTTACAGTGAATTCTGATTTTTTTCTCAGTTTCTTCCGAATTTTTATTTTTAATCCACGGAGGGTTAAGTCCAAGATTGACCCACTTTTATTTTGTTTGAACACAGTCAGAAAATCTGGCTCAGCATTCATAGGATTTCTTTCCGAAGTTGTTGTTGCTCATAGCTCCAAGTATGCGAGATCATTCAAGTGTTTACGAGCTCTTTATCACGGCCCTCATTAGCATTCCATCGTGGATCACGTTTGTTTAAGGTGACGGCCTTTTCTTCTGACGTAATCGGCTTCATGGTGTCCAGTAACACCGTGACGTAGCTAAATATGGAGAGATAAACGGCTTATGAGAAATGGGGAAGGGAGGTATTGCTCTTTTTTGGCTCCTCGGATATTTAGCAGCCAGTTTCACTGGCCGATGAATTTCATTTAACGGTGACTGGCGCCAGCTGATGTAACGCGCTGGATCAAGGGTCATTCCATAATCGAATCAAGAATTAAGTGTTCTTCATTCTCATTCACTCTGAAGGATCACTTAAATAACTTCTTTTGACACACCGCCATTGAGATGCCATTGAGCTCGATTGAAAATCGATTCTCTGTCTGAGATCTAGGAGATGGAATTACCTAGCGTTCATTAGATTGGATTCCAGGAACAAATTGCTACCTGACAAGCATAGTAGTAATCGAATAGGCTACTATCATTAACCTTGTTTACATATGAAACATCCACATTCGTCAGGCTGAAGTAGCAGACTGGATTGTATGACTTTTACGAGAGATCGCGTTACGGCTGGTCAAGGTGTTTAACACTATGCAAACATTGACACGATTCTTCCTAGATTTCAGATCTCTTCGATCTGGAATCCTGTGGTTCTTAAGCTTCGAAGACGAGTTTACCTTTGCCCCACGATTGTCAGCGTTTAAGCGAGCCTAGTTCTGTTCACCTGAATCGAAAGTTGCGCTCTTGAACTTCTTTCCCATGACTCATGATCGAGAATTAGATCTGCTGCGAGGCTAATGACTCGTTCTAAATTCGGTTTGGCGAATCAGAAGTACAGTTGCATCCTTTGCGAGTGGTCCAGTTATTGTCTTGGAGGATATGACTCGAAGTAAGGCTTTCTTTAATCCGTTTATCGTGGAAATCGCGTGTACGTGATTGTCGCGTTCTAATCAAAGATCGATCTGATCGAACAGAGCCTGCCGCCCACAGGAACGACCTACTACCATCGGCGCGCCCACAGTTTCTCATGCATAATTAATTACAACGCGATTCGCGATATTTTTCCGTCGTTTTTTTATCGGAGCAGGCTACAGGCGACGAGATAATACGCTCGGTTTGCGTTCTAATTGAATTAATGTCGAGACAACCGCGATATCTTTCGCGTTTGCTTGGAGATTGGGTTTTCGTGTTCTTTTGGGTGTCAGTCTTATCGCATGTGGTCAGTCGATTAGAAGAGAATGATAAATGGAATTGGATCTATACTTGATGAACTTCTAGAATTTTTTAGACTATTATAATCAATATCAGTAGATAATTAGTTGACTAGGGTTACTTCCACCATCTACTATCTTCATTCTCTTATACTACTTTTGAGATTTATTCTATATCTATTGGTCCACAGTGGAGGAAGTGACCTTGGTCATTCAGTTGATCTCGTATCAACTATAGTCAATGAAACTAATCAATACTCGCGCGAACACACCCTCTTAATTGCTCTTTTACATAACTAACCGTCTAAGAATCTCAGCCGAATGAAATTAACTTCCTGTGTCACCGATATGCCTTTTAACAATTAAGAAACCAAGCCCCGCTCGAAAAATGTACTATTATTTTTTATGGTGCGTGACTTCGTTCCATAACGTAAATCTTCAGTTACCATTCAGTTGTGCAACATTTATTGTTGATGTTTATCGTGATTTGTAACCCGTTCAACTCGCGAGAGCTTGTCTCCAGGAAGCATGTTTGTGTTTGGAATGTTATGCATTGTTTTGCATGATCGCAGACCAGATGGATCATCTCTGGGAAACGCACGGCCGTCGATTAAGCGAGGCTGGCCTGCGCAGAGGATCAGGTAGGTGCTTCATTGTCTACTTGTCCCCCTTTTTGTAGTCACCAAAATTGCATCGTCCTCCCTGTGAATTGTCTTGTGAAAGCTGTCCCTGTGTAATTTCTAGCTTTAAGGAGATGTCTGTAAGCTTATCCCCAGCATGGTCTTGAGAATGTACTTGCTTAGAGAAGAATCTAATAATGACATCGAGATAATTAATTTCTAGTCAACGAAATCCTATTAAGTTCTGTACTAGGAGGGCTGAATAGAAGGTAATGCCTCCAATTTTATAAACCCTACAAAAATGAAGGTACCTATTCTAATGACTGAAACACAAAAATATTGTCCCAAACTTATAGAACAATAATCTTGTATTTCACTCATTAAAGTACCTTGGTTTTTTTCACAAATTCTAAAATTGGAGTCTCTACTTTTCGTTCCAATTTTCCATCAGTGATACCAGAGAGTCATAAGACACATAAAATCAGAATATTTTGTAAAGTTCTCCTCCTTTTCTGAACGAAAAAGAGAACACCCTCGTGTACCCTCACGATTGCCCCAATTGAGAAACCAGAATGCAGGCCTATTAAACGTGTTTGTGGTTCGCTGCTGGACAGATACTAGCGTGGTCCTGACAGAGGACACCGACAGCTTTATAATAGGAGACCGAGTATGGGTCGGCGGTACGAAACCTGGCGCGATTGCCTACATCGGGGAGACTCAGTTCGCCCCAGGAGACTGGGCTGGGGTGGTGCTGGATGAACCGATCGGTAAGACGCTAAGCATTCGACGTCCTCGTGGAGCAAAACCATTGAACGATTACGATGAACTTCAGGGAAGAATGACGGATCGGTGGCCGGGTGTCGCTACTTTCAGTGCGAGCCGAAACGAGGGATCTTCTCTCGTTTGACCAGGCTCACCAGGGAACCGCTGACCGACGTCTCAGTGACGTCGCCGACGCAGAGGACGCCGACGACGCCGCCTGACACCGTCAGAGGAAGCCTCGGGAAATCCATGTCGCCTTCATTGAGTAAGGATCGCTGCAAGAGATACAGTCCTCGTCCGTAGTCTGCTTTAATAAGCCCTCTCTGTGTGCAATAAAAAGAAGTCCGTCCTCCCTCTGTGTTCATCTGGCTCCGAGAATTCTGTGGCTCCCCTAGAGCAGCGCCCTAGAAAAGTCCTCTCACTCTCCTTTCCAACGTTAGGGAAAATTCACACAGTGCTATAAAAGCCTTCGTGGATTGTGGATAGCGCTGCTCTAGAGCCTAGGCGCACTTCGAAGACCCTCTTGGCGCGAGCTACGAAATTCTACGGATCCAGACCTCCAATGTCGATCACCATTAATCGCACGCCACGTAGAATACCTTAGATCACATGTGAAATCAATATTGTAATGATATTCATATTTGTCTAACACGTAGCACGCTGTGTTTTATTTATTAGCAGTCACGCTAGGATAGTTTGCAATCCGTAGATTCGAAGAGACCATTCCTCGCATGCCACTGTATCTGAGACCCATGTCCCATTATTTATGCAGTCGTATTCCTTTCTGAAATTATGTCCCCCTTGGCGAATAAACTATAATGTGCAATAATAAAGTGAAAACCTCAGCCGTAGAACATACGTAGGATTAGATCATACTGTTCACCTCTGCGTTCCTTGCATGCGCTAAGCTCAGTGCAGAAGATATTGGCCGTTCAAGGTCACTGAGCCTACCCCCCACCACTCCATTTACCTTTGTTCTACCTGTTGCGCCTGGGAGATGAAGCGAGTACAGATCTACTTGCATGTATCCTTCGTCTCCCAAAGTGGGAGCCTGAACAAGGACGAAAGGTTCGAAGGAAGGGAGGTGACCTAGAACAGCGGATATTTTCTGTTCTAAAATCTGTAGACACCAGATATCGGTGGTAAAACGTGTAACTCGTAACGCAGACGCATCCACGACGAGTCTGTCGTCCACGGTGTCACAGAGGGGCCTCACGATAGGCGACAGGGTAATAGTGTCCTCGAGCCAGGGCAGCAAAACGGGTGTTCTCAGGTACCTGGGCACCACGGAGTTCGCACCTGGCGAATGGTGCGGCGTGGAGCTCGACGAACCCCTTGGGAAGAACGATGGCTCTGTTGCTGATAAGAGGTCTGCATCCATCTTTAAGAAATCTAGGGAAACTGTAGAAAGTGTGGGTGTAGAACTCTGCAGAACTTGGAAAGATAATGCATTTGGCATAGGGAAGGTGATCTAGTGGAACTGTCTAGAGAGTATCTAGAAATCTTAATTAAAACAGCTTAAGGGGGTGCACTACCTTGGAGGTCCAGAAAAATAGGTAAACTTAAGCTTTTGTCCTATGATAATTACCGAGTAAAGTATCCTGACTTTTTGGAGTCTCATTAAGTAACATTTTAATTCTATTTTTGTGCAGGTACTGTTACTCAAACTTGCTAATTGGAGTGACACAATACTATTAACATATTCTACACGTATAAAGCCTAACAAAGTGGCAAGAGAAAGTTTCCTATTTTCTGAAACTGGCCAGGTGGTACACCCTCTTAAAGACAGTCCACCTTCCATATTCGAGTCTAGAACACCGAATTCCTTGTATCAGATTTCCCAGTCACTCGTAGGTAAGCTCTCGTTCACGTCGCCCGCTAATTGCTTTAGCATTGATTCAGGTACTTCGAGTGTCGGCCTAAATACGGCCTGTTCGCACCTGCACACAAGGTCAGCCGATCGCCATCCAGCAAAAGGACAATCTGCATGGTGCACAAACCAACTGGCGCTGCGTTGAACTCGTCCCTGAAGAAGGCTAGCTCCAGAGAATCGCTCGTTTCGCTGTCGAGCATCGCCAGCACAGCGAGCACAACTGCCAGGGCTGGTATTAGTACAGCGAGGGTAAGATTCATGGTGCCAGAGTAGAGAGGATGGCCTGCAGCTTGCATCTTTCAGCCTCTGAGATCCGTGACTGCCTCAGTTGGTTTTCTGCACTGCTTAGAGTAAAATTAGAAAATCACTGTGTTTTTAATACATTTTCACTGAAACATGCTATGATATTGTTAATTAGATGATCAGGTCTCAAGATTACTGGAACAGGTAGTTTCCTAATTGTTCTGAGCAGTGTGGTTTGTTGCATGCAAACGCGTTTCTTGTAAGTTATGCAAAGAGACTTGTTTTTTTCAACAGCCTGCGTCGAAACGCGTTTGTGAGTAAGATTGTTAACTTAATTACAGCTAGTGATATTAGTTTGATATACATACATGTGTTTAATTTGTCGTTATACTTGTTGTAGTTGATCTTGCCTAGTAGTGGAGTCGAATCGATAATCAGGGCTTAGGAAATTCGATTTGAAACTCAAGGAATAGTTCAGTATTCGTGATTGTTGAAAATGTTGGCTTTGTTATTCACTGTGACGTTAATATATCCTGTTAAATGCTTCGAGAATTGTGAACAGTATTCTTTTGTTAATACTCGGAATTTATAGAATCATTATATTTTTTTAATGCTCTGAAATATTTATTTGTTAGAAGTAAGTAAGAGTACAAAAGAAAGTTGCGGCTTAAGTGTGTGATTGTTCAGTTTGCATGATATATTTTTTTTGTTGCATCCAAAATTCCAGAGGACGGGTATGCGCACACCGATACCTGCACGAATTACCTTGCAGGTGAGACCATGATCTAACATTTATTTATAGCATTATTGGCAAAGCATTCTTTATTTAGAGTATGATGTAGAAATAGATTAACAACTGTGTTGTGATCATTTATTGCCTAATCTCTATAATTTAGTAGATAAGATTTATTAAATGCATCTGCAATTGTAATTCTCATTCTTCTACTATTTAGTCATAGTAGATATTGCTACTTTGTCTGTTAGTATGTAATTCTTAGCTGTACCATAGCTAATAAGTAGTTTAGGAAAATATTCAGATACTTGTACATGATGTTAATAAAATCCTCCCACTATCCTTCACAATCTCCTTAAGGTCCAGTTCCCATCTAGATGGATATTTGAACTTAATGCCTTCACTTTAAAAAAATGAAAAGTCACTTTATTTAATTGCCATATTGTAGTACAATGAATTCTCAACTTAATTCACTTGCTTTGTATGCTTGTAGATATTATTAGTTATCTTTGTTAAAAATAAAATATTGAATTTGTTGCTGACTTAAGAGCTATGATGTAGTTGCAATGTATATTAGAACTTAATATATTTTCCTTATATATATTTAGACTACTTTCCCGCACAATATAAATATCTAAACGTAGAAGGAATCAGTTAAAATCAGACAGACGAAACACATTTTGATAAACGTGTTCTACTCGCCTAATTTTCATATGTAAAAATTCCTTGTGTACATTATTCCTTTAGTAAGATCTAGTACAGAAATTTATCATCAGTCTTCTTACACACGTCTCCATCATTTTAGGAAAGTCTAAAGGAGAAACAGCAAGAAATAGAGATTCTTAGAAGAGAAAGAGATTTAGAACGTGAACGTGTTACAAAAGCAGCAAATCAAGCAGATCAGGCAGAACAGTCTATTTTGTCAATTAAACAAGAATATGAAGAGGTATTAATAACGAAATAGATTTCTTGGCAATAGTGTTAAACAGTGTACTTGATAAATACGCCACATTCTCGATAAAATAATCTTTTTCAGTACCGCGAAAAAATGCAAAAAACAGTCACAGAGGCAGAGATTGCACTCACGAAATTACAGGAAGAAAAGAATGCATTGGCTGTGCAATTGGAGGAGGAGAAAAGGAAATGTGAAGATCTACTATTTCGCTTTGAAGAAGAGTCTGTCAATAAGGATGATATTCAGGTATACATCTTAACTATATAATTTATATTTCAGGTATAAAGAATATACATTAAAAAGTTCACAGGAAAAATTCTAAAGTGATATTTAATAATTCTTAAAATCATATCAAGTATCTGGAAAAACATAAGGTGAAATAAACAAGATTTATATCTGTGTTTAATACTTTTTTGTTGTCGTTTCACTTTTTTTAAGCAAATTTTGTGTTTCGTCATTTTTATTTTAATGTCAGTTAAAATTAGCGAATTGTAGAAGCTGTTTTAGAAGCTTGCTCACAATAAATGGTGGTGGGTAAAAGGGCTACATGCAATTAGAAATTTTCTAAAAGAGTCATAGATAAGCTTCACTTGTGTCTTATGCAATAGACAATAATTCAGCATTTCTTAAGGTACACAAAGTATTAGTGTTCAGGCTGTGGGCTAACACGAAAAACTTGTCGTTTATTTTCAGAAAGAGAGAACTGAGCAATGCGTGAGTATCCAATGCCAGCCATTTGGGACAGAAGAGGGGTTGATGATGCTGTTTTTCTGCACCGCTTCTCTTATCGTCACTATAGTCATGTCGTTTATCATTTCATCACAATTATGCCGAAAAGCTATGTGACGTCGCAATGCCCTCTTCAACGCTTTCGCGACTAATTATTCTTTTTACCTTCGCATTAACATTAAGCGTTGTAGTCCAAATTAGGGTAGTATTCAACTTATATCTATATTACAAAAACATTTTGCAAGAAGACCCACAGCATTAAGAAAAATAAAAGTTAAAAGCGTATCATACGATGAATAGATTTAGCTTGTTGCGCTATGAAGTACATTGAGAAGATGCGGGATTAATATGCTTTGCGATGCACTGCAAAATAATTGCAATTAGATTCGCAGTACTGCTTTCCTTTCACGCTCAATCTATGCTTTACGTACGAATCAATTGTTAATACGTAATAATTATTATGCCTAAGAAGGTTTGATCAATTAAGTAATGCAATTTATTTGTACACATATATAATTTATTTATTTATTTATTTATTGTAAATTTGGTTTAGCATATGTTGAATTTGTTTTCTTGTTTAATATTGTTATACTGCAGAAAAAAATAATATGTTTTGCATTTGTTGAAATAATCTCTTTATTTTATTGCATATATGCTTTCTCCATAAAATATCGTGTATATTAATTAACAAAATCAGTAACACAGTACACATATACCTTAACACGCTTTATGTTAGTCGATGTACGCGTAGATTGAAGTGGCTCTGTATTAAATAAGTGTGTTTGTCGTTAGGTGATAAATACTGTAAATGAAAACAGGATAAAGGATCTTGAGAAACAATTATTGGAGGAGAGAGAACGCGTCGCTCAACTTGAACACGATAGCATAAAGTTATTTGAAACAGAAGAAGAATTAACACGCGTTCGTAATGAGGCTTCTAGTGCTAGCGCTCAAGAAAAATATCAATTAGAAGGTACTGTGCATAAAAATAATTCAATGAACATTATTTCTTCTACGTTTTATATTAATGTTCAATAAATGTAGACTTACAGAATCAAAATAGAAGTTTAGAGGAGACGAAAACTAGTCTTGAGAAGGAGGTACAAGAGAAATCGGCACTCGTAGAACAATGTGTCGCACAAATAAAAGAATTGGAAGCAAAACTAAATGAAAATCAAAAAGAAAAAATAACGCAAAAAGAATCGGAAGTTCATCTGCGAGCAGAATTGGAACGAATTACAGCGGATTTGAATGAGAAAAACGGGTTGATAGAAAATATGAAAAAGGAATTTGAAGGTAGTACAAATACTTTGAAAGAGGAATTGCAGCGTACTAGACAGACGATAGAGAATATTAAAGAAGAAAGTAGGAATGAAAAGGAATTGCTAACGGCTAAGGTAGAAAAGATAGTCGAGGAGAAAGATAATCTTCTCAAAATAAAGACACAAGAGTTAGAAAATGAATCGAGGAAGCAGTTAGAACAACAAAATTCTGTTCTGGAGGATCTCAAAACAGAAAATATAAAACAAATCAATAAACTTTCTGAATCATTTAATGAACAATTAAACATGAAAGATTCAAAGATCAAAGAGGTTTCTACACAACTCGAGCAAAAAATATCTGAAACTGAAAAATTAATAGCCGAATTAGCTACTCAAGCTGAACTGAGTAAGAAAAAAGACGAAGAATTGAGCGCTGCTTTACAGAAACTTGAAGGTATATTTATAGTCGGAAGAGTTTTAGCAGAAAATTATTTTATTGCTAACGTTTTGTGAAATTTTATTTTACAGAACTGAATGCAAAGTTAAAATCAGTGGAAGAAAATAATATTGCTCTTTCTAAGCAACTACAAGAATATCAATCGAAGGCGGAAGATAGTTTTAAGATAATTCAAGAAAAGCAAAAATTAGTAAGTATCACCTTCTAAAAAGTCGCGGTTTCATTGATATTAAGTGCTTTATTTATTTAGGAGCAAGATATCGCTTCTTTAATAGCTACCGAGGCAAATTCTTCGGTCCAGCTACAAAAATTGAATGAAGAATTAAAGGTAAAAGAGAAGGAACTATCGGAACTTCGTTCCAGTACTGCGGCTGAGATAGAAGAATTGTCTAAACGTTATCAGAATCAAATTGAAGAAAAGGCGAAGTATATCGAGCAAGTAAATGCAGACGTATCTCAAAAATCTTTACAGCTTGGTCAACTAGAAAAAGACATAATCGAATTGAAGTCGATCCTTGCGAATAAAGACGAGGAGATTAAAACTCTTATAGAGAAAACATCAGGTGTGAATAATAAATTCTTCAGTTATGTTACTTGTATCATTTAACTAACAATATTAATTATTGTTTCAGAGCTGCAAGATGCTCTTACACTGTCGGAACAAACAAAAACAAATCTGGAAAGTGAACTTCGTACATTCGAGTGCAATATAGAAAAGTTAAATCAGCAAGTTGCCACCGCCGAGAATAAAATATCACAAATAACAGCTCAGAAAGAAAAATTGGTTAGTGATGACTTTCCTAGACACGGTGTTACTGTGATCTTTAGAACGTAACATATAATTCTTTATTTTATGTTTTAGGAATCTGATATTGCGAATCTGATAAGTACTTCTGCCGACTCTTCAGAGCAACTAGTGAAATATAATGAAGATTTGCGAATGAAAGAAAAAGAGCTTGATGAAATAAAAGATAAGGCATTCAAAAGTGAAAGTATGCTAAAATCCTTGGAAGGAAAATTAAATAATACCGAGTTAGAATTGAATAAAGCTAATGAACTCATTCAGAAACAAAAATCAGAGCTGGAAGACAACAAGTCTCAGTTAGGGAAGGAAAAAACAGTGAATATAGAATTATGTGATAAAATAAAACAGATGGAAACAGAAAATAGTGAACTTAAAAAAGTAATAGGTGAAAGTGACCGCGTTAAAACTGACCTCAATGAAAAATCCGAGGAAGTGTTGAAACTTCAAAATGAATTAAAAACTAGTAAAGACGAAACTCTTAGTTTTCAGAAGCAGTGTGATACCTTACAAAAATCACATCAAGAAGAAATTCTCTCTCTTCAGAAACAGATTAGTGACTTGCAAACGGAATTAACAACTTCTCAAGAAGAAATGAAAACTTTGCACAAAGCGAAGTCTAAGTTAGAAGCAGACCAAAGCGCTAATCGTTGGTCCATTGAAGAATTAACAGAGAAATTAGTAGCTGAAACGGAAAATTGTTCGAAGTTAAAATCACTGTTATCAGAAAAAGATTCCGCTCTCCAAGAAATTCAGAATAAATATTCAGAATTACAAAAAACAAACGAAGCTTTAATAACTAGTAAGGAAACTACAGATAAAAATCTTACATTTTCATTGGATACTATGTCCAGTGAACTAACAGAGTTAAAAGGTAAGTTAGTTAGTGCGACGGAAATCATTAAAGTCAAAGAAGATACTCTTACGCAAATGGAAAAGCAGTCTGAAGAAACTAAAGCACAAATTTTGAAGCTTGATAATATTATTGCGTCCCTGAAGGAGGAGCAAACGTGTAATTTGGATGAAATGAAAAAAATGCAAGAGGCACTTTCAAAGAAAGATAAAGAAGTCCGTGATATCACAGATGCAAAGACTTCCGTAGAGAAAAATATCAAAAGTTTAGAATCAAAATTGGAAACTGTTAATCAAGAATTAATTGTCAAGACAAATTCACTTCAAGATATGGAACGTATGATGAAAGAACTGCAAAACTCCAAAGATGAATCGGTGACGAAGTTACAAAATGCTTTGGAATCTGAAGTGAAATCTAAACAAATTGAACTCGAAACTGTAGTTCAGAAAAATTCTGAATTAGAACAAAAACAGTTATCCCTTCAGAGTGTGATAGATAAACAGCTTAACGACTTGAACGGTAAAGAAGCAATAATTATTAAGTTGTCGGAACAAATTAAAGCCTTGGAGAGCACCCAGATAAATAAGTTGAAGGTACACGAAGAAAATAAAAACGAGGAAGTGAAGTTAATTCAAAGTAAACTAGATGAAATGGGTAAGGAGAATAAAACCCTACTGGAAAATAAAGAATCTCTTGAAGTGCTGCTTAGAGAACAGGAAAAGAAAATCGAAATTTTGACGAATACTATAAAAAATAAAGAAAAAGAAACCGAAAAGAACATACAGAACTTGACGGAGAAACTGAATCGTATATCTTCTGAATCCGCACAACTCAAAGAAGCTCAAAGTAATCTGTAAGTATATAAAAACTTCGAAGAATATTTTGCATCTTTGAGAGACTAATACTCTGTATACATTTTTGTCTCTTTTAGAGAAAGAGAGAATAAACAAATAACTGCTAAATGGACAGAAGCTTCAAATCAATTAAAACTAACTCGTGAAAATATAAAAAATAATTACGATGTAAGTTCTTGATTTGAATTTTGAATTTTCGAAATTTTAATCGAGCGACTAATCATTTATTCGTATTTCAGGCAGCTGGAGGTGACATGAAACAACATATAGGTGAATTTTCTTATATTACATCAAGTTTTTATCATTTTTTATTTAATAATTTTACAAGATAACTATATTAATTTCAGTCGACAAGGATATTGATATCCTGAAATTGAAGGAAGAGCATGAAACGGCGAAAAGTCAAATAGATTTTCTGAATTCAGTAATAGTAGACATGCAACGTAAAAATGAAGCTTTACTTTGCAAAGTTGAAGTTCTAGAGATGGGGGTGCCAGCTAACGAAGCTGATGATTATACTCAGTGAGTAATATGTTTTAGACAACTCTAAATGGTATTTATAATACGGTAACGTGATAATAATTGTTTAATTTTAGAAGTACATTAGAAAAACGTATGGCTGCGCCGCGTATGTTCTGTGATATCTGTGATCGATTCGACTTACACGAAACAGAAGATTGTCCTCGTCAAGCTCAAGACTTCCTAGAGACAGAAAAAGTTGCAAAATCTCCCAAAAAAGTGCCAGTGGAGAGACCTTACTGTGACAACTGTGAAAGTAAGAATTCGTTTTCCAAAATTATACGGACTGTATGCCTCATTATATCAATTTATAGTATTCTCTCTTCTGGAAGAAAACATAAACGTATGAACTTTTCCTCTAGAAAATTGCTAAAGCTATTAAAACTTATTTATACGTACTAACATCTATTTCATGTTATGCTATTTTTTGAACTAATTAAACGACACACGGTTTTTCTAAAATTCTTTTTTATTATACTAATTAACTAATTTGACTGCCTCTTCTTTGCTTCCGTCCAATTTCATGTATAATGCATTTTGATTGTTTACAGTGTTTGGGCACGATACACGAGATTGCGATGATGCCGAGACATTTTAACAGTGTATTACGAGACGTAGTCCCGTTTCACTGATTGTCAAAGATCCTAGACACAAAAAGACCTGTTACAATTTTGCGGAGTATATTTTTATATAAAAGAATTTAATGCCTATCATTGTATGTGTCTTCCCGCATAGGATATGCGAATCCGTCTAAAAAGAGCTCCAATAATTTTATCTATACCCTGTGCTCCTCTTGTTACATCCGTAGCTGAAAGGTCTGCTTATGTTTATACATATTTTGTGTTATGTTAATTTTATCTTCATACAAGTGACACAGTACAAAATAATCGGGCTGAGTTATAAGTCTGCATCTTACATTTTAGTTATAAAGAGCTTATTTTTACGTGATTAGATCTAGACACATATCATGCGAGACATACACAAATATAATGTAATTATGTACATAGTAATCGTTTATACTAAATTGTACATGTATTTAATATTTATTTTAGTGTTCAGAAACATTACACAAATCAATGATAGTTCCTTTACTCGAAGAGGTACTTAGTACTCGAGTCATTAGCGTTATTGAAACGTTTACTACACTCATTTTTAAGAATTCATACACATTCGATTAGTAGTACACTTTTTCTGAAAAAAGTAACTTTCTACCTTATTCGTCTCGTGCGCGTTATTATGCTTCTGTCATTTAAAATCTGTATAAAGATCGATTCAGTAGAATTGTACTACTGTAAGTTACTACCATCTTGCCTCTCAATTTTGAGTCTTACTTAGGGTTGTTAACATTCATTAACTGTATGTACATCTTTGAATGTACATTTGGTAAAATATTATCATACTCTGTAGTTAAAAGCAATAAATTCACAATGTACTGATTTTGTATTTCTCTTTAAATTCGTTTAAATAATTTTCTGCTTTTAATAATATTACAACACAGGTTTTAAAAAAACACAATCTTTGTCAATCATCCCCATTTATTCACTTATATGTACATTTATCATCATTCATTAACATACATCAGGTCACTGTGTAAGAAAAAAGTACAGACATCAATAATTTATTTACATAATTATTTAATACGCACATGGAAATACTACAACCTAATCCAAGCCTTCTTTTTTCTCCTTAATAGCTTCCTAAAAGAATTTTGAAAGCAGTAGTATTTAGTAATAATAAGACATAAAGTATATAAGTACATAAATATATTTGTCTTCTACCTTAAAACGTTCCTCAAATAAAGAAAGTTCTGCTATAAGATCTGTAATTGCATGCATGAAAGCTTCATGTGGTGTATAGTCTGATGTTGTTTGAATTCTAATGACAAATTTATGTTCCAATGGATGTGGGACTTTATATCCAGCGAATAGAACTTGAGGATCCTTTAGTAGCTGGCTATTTAATAATAACAACAATATTATTAATTTACATGTTATCATTACGTTCTATATTCTACATTCTGCACACAGTAAGTACAAATTATATACACTTCATGCTCTGTACCAAATGTAATTAAAAGTGCACATACTTGCGGATCATGTTACCAAGTGTATGGTCTTCCTTGTTCACCGTAAAAATTGCAGCATTGGGAACCTTGGTATCCTGCTCCTTGATTATCCTGCAACGTATCAGTAACTACATGTATTTCTGTTTAACTTTATAGGTTAATTTTCAGTACATACTTCTTCTCTCCCTCGTAAAGAAGAAATGATTCAAAGGTTGGAGGTGCGTTCATTCTCTATTAAGTTCACCTTAGAACTGATCGGTAAAAGATTTTTTACGTATTTTTCTTCAGCAACTTGTCTGTTCATCCAACGAGTTTCTCTTCTCAGTACTGTTGTTGATTACTGATTACTAGTGGTGAGCAGTACATTAATAAACTAATCGATCGACCTAAACTCGTGGCACTATCTAGCGGTGTCACTGGTCCACTACTTTGCACTACACCAAGAGTAGTAACTCTACATATCTCCACACTCCTACATACTATTCCACCCAACTCCACACTAGTCCAGCCTATTTCACACCATACCAAACAACTACACACCAATCCACACCAATCCACACCAATCCGCACTACTCTACACAACTCCACACAACTCCACACCACTCCACAAAACTCCACAGCACTCCACACAACTACACACAACTCCACACAACTCTACACTACTCCACACCATTCCACAAAATTCCACACAATTCCATAGAACTCCAGACTATTTTACATTACTCCCCAATACTCCACAATACGCAATATCATCCCAAAATTTTTAAAATGTTCTTCGAGAAAAAGGGAATTGACAAGTGGTGACATCTAGCGGCAAAACTTGGAACTAAAATAAGGAATTTTATTTTTAGTTTGGCCCTGAGCCGCTAGATGGCGCCACTTGACAATTCCGAAAATGGGAACTGACAAGTGGCGCCGTCTAGCGGACAAAGTTGGAACGAAAATAAGAAATGATACTTTTAGTTCGGCCCTGAGCCGCTAGATGGCGCCACTTGTCAATTCCGAAAATGCTCCCCACGAAAATGGGAACTGACAGGTGGCGCCATCTAGCGGACAAAGTTAGAACTAAAATAAGAAATGATATTTTTAGTTCGGCCCTGAGCCGCTAGATGGCGCCACTTGACAATTCCGAAAATGGGAACTGACAAGTGGCGCCATCTAGTGGACAAAGTTAGAACTAAAATAAGAAATGATATTTTTAGTTCGGCCCTGAGCCGCTAGATGGCGCCACTTGTCAATTCCGAAAAATTTCCAGAAATGCTCCTCTCCAAAATGGGAATTGACAAGTGGCGCCATCTAGCGCCGAACTAAAAATATAATTTCTTATTTTAGTTCAAACTTCCACCGCTAGATGGCGCTACTTGTCAATTCCGAAAATGCTCCCCACGAAAATGGGAACTGACAGGTGGCGCCATCTAGCGGACAAAGTTGGAACTAAAATAAGAAATTTTATTTTTATTTCGGGTTGTTCACCGCTAGATGGCGCCACTTGTCAGTTCCCATTTTCGTGGGGAGCATTTTCGGAATTGACAAGGGGCGCCATCTAGCGGCTCGGGGCCGAACTAAAAATAATATTTCTTATTTTAGTTCCAAGTTTTGCCGCTAGATGGCGCCACCTGTGAATTCCCAAGTTCGTGGGGAGCATTTTCGGAATTGACAGGTGGTGCCATCTAGCGGCAAAACTTGGAACTAAAATAAGAAATTTTATTTTTAGTTCGGCCCTGACTCGCTAGATGGCGCCACCTGTCAATTCCCATTTTTGTGGGGAGCATTTTCGGAATTTACAAGTGGCACCATCTAGCGGCTCAGGGCCGAACTAAAAATAAAATTTCTTATTTTAGTTCCAAATTTTGCCGCTAGATGGCGCCACTTGTCAATTCCCATGTTCGCGAGGAGCATTTTTCAATTTTTTGAATCGTATGGAGTAGTACGCTGTCAATGTGGATTAGTGTGGAGGTAGTGTTAGAGATACTGGTTAAGATAGCGTTGGGAGTAGATTTGGATATAGTGTTAGAAGTACTGTAGGGAATAATGTTTGTTATAGTGTAGGGAGTAGTGTTCAAGATAGTGTTGGGAGTAGTGTTGAAGATAATTAGGGAATAGTGTTGAACATAGTGTTGGAATTGTGTTGGGAGTAGTGTTCGAGATAGTGTTGGGAGTAGTGTTGGAGATAGTGTAGGGTGTAGGGTGTAGTGCAAGGAATACTGTTGGAGGTTGTGTTGGAATAGTGTTGGGAATAGAGTTGGATGTAGTACGTAGTAGTGTTGGGATGTATTTAGAGTAATGCTAAATAGTCTTTAACGGTGTTGATAGATGTTGAATAGGGGGTTGTGTTCATGTTCAAACGACTAGGACTCTCAAAAAAAATAAATTGTAAATATAGGGGGCACAATAAAATCAGTGTGAAATTATGTTGAGTGTTACCTCTACAGTATGCCTTCTCTGTGGTCGTACCATCGGGTAGGAAAACGTAGAATGCAATTGAATATTGAAAAAGCGTTTTGAAACTATAAAAGTAATATTATTTCGTGTTTCGTAGTGAATTAAGAAAAATAAAGTATGGGTGAACGTTATAATATTCACAGTCAGTTAGAACACTTACAGTCTAAGTATATTGGTACAGGTCACGCTGATACAACAAAGTTTGAATGGCTTGTGAATCAGCATCGTGATTCTTGTAGTTCCTACATGGGTCATTACGATTTATTAAATTTCTTTGCGATTGCCGAAAACGAAGCAAAGGCGCGTGTTCGATTTAATCTTATGGAGAAGATGTTACAGCCCTGTGGTCCGCCTCCAGAGAAGCCAGAGGATTAAAATATTTTTCCGTACATAACATACACATACTTTCAATAAAAGTGATTAAAAATATTATAACTTTACTTGATGTGTATGGTTCTAAATACTGTGTAGATAAACCTGTTTTGATACTGATTTAATACCCTGTGTAACTGAGTGTGAAAGTAAACTTGTAGTGAAATCCTATCATAACCTTTATGCGAATTTAATCACGTGTTTATCGTACATTCAGTTGTGCAATCTTGTAAGTGCTTTGTAAACTGTAGAAATATATTTCAAAATGCCAATTCCATGTTCAACGAAGTGCGGAAAAGATGCTACTCTCAAAGTAAGTTATTAATTGCTGCTATAACTTTACAAGCTACTATGATTAAGTTATAATACTAATAGAAAAATGTTGTATTTAATTACAGAGACCTAAAACTGGACATGCATTGTGCAAAGAATGCTTTTTTACAGCCTTTGAATCTGAAATTCATAATACTATTGTAAAGGGCAATTTATTTAAACCTGGTGAGAAAGTTGCTATTGGAGCATCAGGTGGAAAAGATTCCACAGTTCTTGCATATGTTTTGAAAACATTAAATGAGAGATATAATTATGGGATCGATTTATTTCTTTTGTCCATTGATGAAGGGATTACTGGTATTATGGCAATTATATTACAATGTTCTATATCTTGAAAAGGAAGTTCACCAACAGTATATATTATTACAGGATATAGAGATGATAGTTTGAAAACAGTTCAACAGAACAAGAATGATTATGGGCTGCCCTTGAAAATATTATCCTATAAAGAATTATATGGGTGGACTATGGATGAAATTGTAGCAGAAGTATGAAAATTTGTGATAACTTTGTACTCAAATTATTTATGTTATATGCTTAATTTTATTTTATTTTTAGATAGGCAAAAAGAATAATTGCACATTCTGTGGTGTTTTTCGAAGACAAGCACTGGACAGAGGTGCTGCTCTCTTGGGTGTAGATTGTATTGCAACAGGCCACAATGCTGATGATATAGCAGAAACAGTTCTTATGAATATTTTAAGAGGGGATATTGCAAGATTACAAAGGTGTACTGCAGTCGTTACTGTAAGATTCAGTTTTATAAGAAGGAAAGAGAGAAAAGTTGTATATGTTTATTACAAACAAATTTTTTGTTTCTATTGTAGGCAGGAACAGATTGCATAAGACGTTGTAAACCTCTTAAGTATGCATACGAAAAAGAGATAGTCATGTATGCATATTTCAAACGTCTAGTATATTTTTCAACAGAATGTATATTTGCACCAAATGCGTATAGAGGACACGCAAGGACGTTTCTTAAAGATTTAGAAAAGGTTAGACCTTCATCTATATTAGACATAATTCATTCTGGAGAAACATTACAAGTGAAAGACACTGTGAAAATGCCCGAGAGGAGAACCTGCTCTCGTTGTGGGTTCGTTTCAAGTCAAGAAATATGCAAAGCGTGTATCATGTTAGAAGGTTTGAATAGGGGACTACCGAAACTTGGCATCGGAAAAAGCAACAAAGTTAGACAGATACTAAATTCAATGACAACTAATTCAGAAGAAGACGATAAGAAGAAAATTCAAAATAAAGAATTCTGATATTTCCATGTAATTTGTAAGGTGTTGACTTGTAATTAAAATATATCTTATATTCTGCAATTGTCAATTTGATATTATTTATAAGAAATAGATTAAACTGTTTCCGATGTTTTATTTCTCAAAAATATACGTATATGAGATATCCGATTTCAGTTTTTTTTGTTAACTTTTTATCATCCCGTAGTTATTTACAATTTAATTTATAAAAACATTCCGCTTCGTAGGCTAACAAAAAAACTATTTTGAAATGTATTTTAGGTGCAAACTTAAATAATATATGCAGCAGCTTTTTGTGTAATTGGTGCTCTACAAACGGGGCAGTAATCGGTAATATCGTCAGCACAATCTTCGCATAAGCAGACGTGCCCACACGGAAGTAAAATGAGCTCTCGAGGATTTGTGCGACAAACAACGCAGAGTTGATCTTCCCTAAGATCCGTATCCCTTACTCTTTGCCGTCTTTCCTTCCGAGAGGCAGCAAGAGACTGTCTCAATTCCTCTGCTAGTCTTTGTTCCGTTCTATCCTTCCAAAAACGTCGAAAAACTATTCCACCAATTAACAATCCAATTGCACCGAACATAAAGCACAGTAATCTAAAAAGTACAATAATAGTATGTTAATAAAAATTGTTACATTTTTATATCGATGGTAGTTCTGTTTTTGACGCACCTGTACGTTTTCTTACGTTCGTCTAATTTTCGGAGTAAAGAACTAATCGACATACTTGTTAAATAAAATGGAGTACCATTTAGTGGAGGTTGCAATGTAAGCATGTTTGATTTTGATTTTGCTAATTCACCTATACCTGTCATGACTGCATCTTCACGAAGTAGTTCTTCTGTGGATTGTAAACCACGTTGGCGTACACCTAAAATTTAACAATGAATTTGCAATTTACTCAAACACAAATATATTGCCTGTGTTTAATACCTGTAAAGAAACCCCATAAATGATCTACAAATGTTGGCACACTTGGCTCAAAGGTGTTAGATACTACATCCAGGTCCAAAATATCTGCTGATAATGGTTCTAATACTTCTACAACATGAGAGTTATGTTGTAAAACAAATGGTACAGTATTATATACTTTATGAACAGTACGCTCTTGGTCTGACCTATACTCAAAGAATAAAATAATAAGTTGAAATGTTCAAAATATGTACTTTCTCAAATGCAATAAAAGGTTTAACCATACCAGAAGCCAGCAGTAGTTCTAGCTACAACATGTTCCTTAATTTTAAGTTTTTGTATAACACCAGTAATTTTTTTATTATTGATACTATTCAATGGTTTCCCTAGAGGCTTTACTATACCCCTAATGGCTATGTAGCCTATCCTATTGTCAGGAGTCTTATCAAGTAGGTCTCCCAATTGAGGACCAACTTCGTGAAACTCTGCACCCTACAGAGAAACTGAACGTTTTCAGGTATTTTTAAACATCACACAGATTATTACAAATAATTATATATTGTATATATAATATTGTTTGTAATTATTACAAAGAATTACATAACTGTATAATACAAGTAAATTATGATCAAGGCAACAAACACAACACTCATTCATGCTTCATTAAGTATATTCAATAACAAATATTTTCTTTACCTTAACTGCTGTGATTGCATTTTTGCAATGAAAGTATTGTTTCAAACAGATACCAAAAATGACACTGTCAATTCCAAGGGCTATAATCTCGCCTAAATAATCCATGACAAGGTTATACTTTTATCAAACGGAGTTAAATTATCATCCATTTTTAATATTTCTATTGACGCGCATACAGTCAGTTCGATCCCATTTTATTAAAATAGTTTGGTCCTTAAAACATGTGATTTTTAGTGGAAGTTAAAACAAAAAAACTACACTTGCAACCGGCTGCAACGTAATAAGAGATAGAGATAACAGATCTCACGTTGCCAGAACTGTTTCAAAACTTAAATTTGTTCTGCTAAGTTGGTAACACTGCTTGCGCGGCTAAACAATCTTCCGGTATTTGAAATTTAAATCTTTTATGACAAAGTGTTTAAGAAATAATGTTCCTCCAAAAATAACTCATAGTTTACTGTGAAAAGAAATTTTATTGTTAACTTAGGGACATTCGAACACGTATAAATGGTACGTATAAAAGTATAAAAAATAAATAGCGACAGCGTTGCGATTTTGCAAGTCTTAGTGAGAGCGAATGTATCGTAGCGTCTTCCCATCGTCTTCGGGAATGCAATTACGAATACAATGATAATATAATAACTAGCGGTGATAGTGATAAGAATAATAATAATAAAAATCATAATAATAATTAGAATAATAACAATAATAATAATTGACGTTGTACTTAATCTTAAAATTAATTTTTCTAACACTCGCCATACTGAATTTTATTTCTCACACACGCATGCGCGTTCATTCGAATGTTAATGACTTGTTAAAATTAAATATGATGGAGATCAATACGATAACGCCATAAAATAAACTAGATTTTGTGAGCGTTTCACTTTTACAATTTATAATACTCTAATTCGTGTTCCCGAGTATTTTCTACGGATATGTTCTGTTTCTGAGGTGACCTAATATTTAACTAAAAATATTAGACGCTCCAATTTTACATTCCTTCTCTGCCTCACCACTCTATTTTAGTTGGTAGAGGGAGTAACGACCTACAATTTTTTTTATTACACATACACTAATTTCTCTACCGATTCTAGAGCGTATAAAAATATTTCGAAGAGCCACGAAATAATATCTGATTCTCAGTTGAAGTCTCTTGTGCGTTCGTTAAAGTTTCTTAAGAGAGTAATCTGGCGCAGCTTGAAAGATAACGACAAGAGAATATATGGCAGTTTCTGTTTGCGTTTCGATTCCATGACTGAACTAAGAGCAAGCTGAAAGTATGTAGCGATCGAACTCCAAAATGATTCGGTGACAAGGCAGTGATTAGATAGTTTGTTCGAAACGAAATCCACGTTTCCTATACTACGATTCTAATCCTCGACGACAACGTAGAAAATCAAGTGCTCTCGCTTCATGTCTGTACAACAGATTCGCATTACAGGCTCACAGTCGTTTAATTGGTCGACTATTTCAGCTCGTTCCACGAGCAACATCACAGGGAACACCACTCAACATCAATCGTTCAAAGTACAATGAGATTTGATTGTCGTTCCCATTACCCTTTTCTTTATTTCAATACGTACAAACTTCCCCACTTTCTTCATCCTCAAACTCCCTTTACGTTTAACTCCTCCATCCACAAGTATCCCATTACAGCAGGTACCTAGCTTCGTCTCACCATCAAGAATCTTCATCATTCTCTCGTCAATCCATTCTCCAGGTATCGAACCCGAAGTATATCTTCAATGTCTCATGTGCTCGTCTTCCTAGATCCACGTCTCTACCAACATGAACCAACAGACGGTTGTCAAAAAATTAGCCTTGCTCAAACCAGCTGAATCCCCAGTCGAGGGGAGTGCAAGGGTTGCTCAGAAAGGACGCGATTCTATCGGCCTCTTCCGATTCGACACGGTCGGTGTCGCTCGATATCGATTCACTCTAGTCCCCGTCTCGAGGACTTCTTGGAGGAGTCCCTAGGCTGGCACCTGCACCATGGGTCTGTGAATTGGCACCGAGATCACGTAGATGTCCAGCTTCTCCCCAGACGTCTTATCAACGATTTCCCCATAGTTGACAGAGTCGTATGGCGGAGGGGCGAACAGGTGATAAGGCGGGGGTGGCGTCTCCGTGACTACTTGTCCGCCGTTCATCACCTCTGCTCTCTGGGCGTAGGGAACTGTTAATGGTCTTCCTCCTCGACGGCAACACCACTCAGAGCAGCTGACTATCAAGAAGAAGGCCACCAGACCTCCAAACGAGCCTATGTACCAGACTATCGACCATGGGTCCAAGGGATTTTGCCCGTTCCCATCCACTGAAACAAAAAGAAACCCGCCTATGAAGGAAAGAACAGAGGTTAATAGAAGCTCATGGGATATCTGAAAATAAATTCCACACTCGAATTATACTGGAATTAGCGAGGGGCAGGAGGAGCACTTGGGACCAGACATTGATCCTCAGAGATTCCATAGAATAAAGAGAAGGCTTCCAAGCTTTGACTGTGGAAGCTTCTACGCAACAATCTACGACTAAAAACTCGTCAACTCCAGTACAATTCATACAGAACTGATTTAGCTCAATTACAAGCTATTCCTACGCGAAGCCTCATGCAAATTGTGCTCTCCGATACGTGTGATCGAAGAATGAGTGTCGGTTAATGAGCTCAACGAGAGTTAACTGCTGCCAGTAAGAGAATAAGTAATGATCACTGAAGAAATCAGTGTGATGTAGAAGAGATACCAAGAAACCAAGGAATAAGTCTCTTCTTTAGCATGACGATGTCGTAGGCAATTTAAAAAACACATTAAGTCGCTCATGAAGTGATGATTTCCAACACGTTATTTACAGCACGTTTACAGATATCTCGTGCACGATCCCTCCGACGAGGAAGACATGAATATCGCTTGGAAAGTTTCCTTGAGCATCGTCGTCGAGTCGGGACGGTTCGCTGGTTGCGTGACATTAACGATTCTGATAGAGGAATGATCGCGATTGCAGCTAATACGTGACATAATATTTCGCTCCTCAAGGCACAGATGCGAAGGATTACGACGCCCGCTGATTATATTTATTTATTAATGCTCCAATGGGCTCGACAGGACGACGAATAATGTAGGAAGCTCGGGCTGGATTATGCATACAAGTGAAGTGGCCAGAGGTTACCATCGCTATTGCATAACGCTTGAAATAATCGAGGAATCGAGTTACCGTTTCATTCGAATGCTCTTAGGTGGGTTAAGAGTTCAGTCAGGGTTACTGCGTGCAGGAAACTATCTAGCGTGACAATTTATAGTGCAAATAGAGATGGAACTGAAGATTGAACGAGGCAACTTGTTTGCGAACTTCCATTTTATTTCGCGAAGCCTAAACATTCTGAAACTTAATCTATTTTCAGAATGCTTACCAGTTGTGACATCTTTCCCTTTGCTATGCAGACTTTCTTCTTTCTCGTTCGACTCTGATTCAAGCTCGAACACGTAGACTGTCTGCTCCTCGTTAGCACGATCATCGATGATGGCATCGGCTGGGTGTTGGTGGTTGTTATTAGCTTTATGAATCACCTCGTTGCTCTCCAATGGTCGCTGAGCACTGGTGACATCGTAACTCGATGCTCCGTGAACTGCAATAAGACAGACACATACGTATGACTAACACATATGCGTGTAAGATGATAGAGATCAATAATTAGAAAATTAGAAGCTAACGTTTGATGTCTTAATTGCTTGACTGGTTCTTTGAAGCTACTGTTGACGAAGGAAATAAAAACGATGTTAAATGCTGGATACTACTTTATATTATCAATTAATCGTTTATACGTATTATTGAGGAGCTACTGTTGGAGGTTCCCACTCACGAGTTACTGTGATAAGGTCAATCAAGTAGGTGGATCTCCAGTTATTTCGAGCGATCCTTGAACTTCGATTTTTAGAACAACACAAAAAGAAATCGACATCCTTGACGTTTTGTCAAATATTTATCGAGGAGAGTATGCGATACTTTTAATCTCTTCTTCATGAAATTTTATAAGAAAAAAATCTTTACTGTTTCGTGAGCCTCGTTCCTTGTTCGCCTATCATTTCACAACTACTTCATAAAACAATTACATCTAGATGTGAAAGAAGAAAATTACACAATATCACGAGGTCATTTTGGAGCGTTATACTCCAGATAAAACTTCTCGAACTTGAACGATAGAAGCGACGAATTACTGATTAGTCACTATCGGAACTCTAAAAGATTCACGTGCTGTTTATCGTCACCAAGGAGTAATATATCTATCGCCGAAATATATGTTTCGTTGACAACTATTTTGTCCTAATTTGCCGACAAGTGCGTCTCTTTTATCTTGTCATCTGCAAATACTTGAGCACGACTTGAGACACTTATCGAAATGCGATGGATGTTCCGCGTTGACTAACACACAACTTCTTATAGACACTACCATCCTTCTTAAAAGGTGACTCTTCCTTCTTTGGTCCCCTGAACGACTGCAACCATTTGCCTTCTTCTCACTCAATCTTTGATTTATGCAAGTATTCTAAAAATGAATAATACGACTACTTACTTAGGATATACTATGACATTTAAAAAGTGAATGCTTCTGCGATAAATTTTACGATTCATTACATACTGTTAGATTAATATGAGAAAACTGAGTATAATTGAATAATCTTTAATAAGAGATAGTTCTCAACTTCTCTAGGAGGAAAAACGAAGCAATTCCGTCTTCATCTCAATTGCACGTTTTTGTTGCGTCCCGCATAATTACCGTCAGGCCAGTAACACCGATAACGCTTATCACGAGACATTTCCAGTGTGCGCGTGAATACGTGCCCCACATGAATTTGAAATATTGTAGACGCGATCAATGTCTTTGGATGCGTATACGGAATTCCCGATACATTTTCTGCCGATATTGAAACTCAGCTTCATTTGTCTGAAGTATTTTTCTCTCTGATAAGCTAAATAAACGATAAAGAAAAATTGCACAACAAAGAAGACATTGGGAGCAAAAGAAGATAATAAACCTTAGTCTACAATAAGAGTTAAATAGTCTCCTAACGAGGGGAAAATATGAAATTTCGAAGAAATAAATACAGGAAAGGCGGGCTGTATCGACCCATAATTAATTCACATATCCAAAGAAGCGCAAATTACTAAGCGCGAAGTAGAGCCTCATTTCAATCTCATTAAATCTATTTATTCTAATTTTTTATTGACCTGATTTTCCCCATCGCACAATCCAATTTAGCAAAAATTAGTCACGCTCATCTGACCACTACCACGTGCAATTGAAACGGAAAAACAATTTCCTAAACAGGAATCGCAGCAGAGAGCGGGTTAATTCAGGAACGAAAAAAGCGACTAAGAGAACGGAAGTTGGTCTTTAATTCTCCTTGGAGAAATCAGGCAGGACACTAGAAGTCCTCTGTAATTTCTTGTCCAACTTGTCTCTGGTAATAGCGCGTTTCACGAAGGTCACTCCCGATTAAGACACCATCTCCTCGTCCTCGAGCATGCGTGAAATCATCATTAATCGTTTCGCGTTAAATAAGTTTCTCGATAGCGATTCCTCGTAAATGTGGACGTTTGTTCGGTCACGTACGCCTTCTCCTCTCTCTCCGCAGAGAATTCAGGGCAAGAATAACCCGAATATGGAAAATTCTCCGACCTTTCCCCAGCAAACTGTGTATCGACATTGGCACAATGAAAGTTATATAAGCCCCGCGTTTGTTCGTCACGAAAAATCGAATGGACATCTATTTTTATTGACCCCAGCAAGCTGGTCTGCTGTCATGCACAGGTCGCTAAGATGTGGCACATTCTCTCACTTCTACGTGAAGAAACAATGACAACTAATGCTGTATAATTTATAAGTATATTTGATCCTTGAGCGAGTGTCTTCTGCGAATAATTATGGTAAAGTGATTAGTACGATAATGGAATAGAATTAATAAACACAGTTTAACTATTCGAGACTTTTGTCGATTCTCACCCCCTGCTCGACCTCCCCACCTTCATGTCCCCATCTTCTTCCCCTCCGAATATATTTCTGAATCACTCGATATATACACATAATCGTCTCCCCAAGCATCCCTTCGAACGTTTAACAATTCCATTTTAGAGCATCGCTGACAATACGCCCTCAAGGATGTGAATGAAAAGAACGTAAGAAGTGTTCCGCGTGGAGGCTCGCGTTTAATGGTGCCTCAATTTGCGTCTCTCGACGTTCGCAAGGATCGTTCTCCTCGGTCGCATCGAGGAGAGAATAACGAGCAATTTGCGTCGCGGGGGAGAGGAGGCTAATGCTCGAGAGCCTCGATGTGTATGGCCTGACGACGAAATTTCGTCTAGAGCGGCGGTCGAGAAATTTTCCATGCAAACTTCATTATTCTTGCGCGGCACAATGCGAGGAACCGCGGAGGAGGAGAAAACCAAGATGTCTCCTCTGCATTATTCACGTTACCGCCATAACAATGCCACTTTCCTATCGCTCTCCTCTCCGCCAAAGAGAGACAGAGGAAGACGACCCACTTCGTGATCTGTTTGTTTCGCAGCGGTTAAGAAATAAGCGTGGCCATGTTCTATCTCGTTGATAAACTTTTACCAAGTTCGCAACTTCCCTGAAACGCGCTTCAAGTCTTCTAGGTATGGCGGGAAATGGATAGCCTCGGCTAGAACCTCTTGTTCCATTAAAGTTAGCTGGCTAATGTTAATGTTCCATATCGTTTCTAAGATAATCGAGATATTCTTGAGAATTCTATCTGGTGCTCTTAGTAACTTAATTTATAATCAGTCGAAAGTTTAGTATCACTTGCTAATTTTCAGTATTCTAATTCGATGCAAATCATATTCGTCGTAACGGTTGTTCGAAAAATCACGTGTCTCTCATGAGCCTGAATACCAACCTCTCCCCAATTAGGCATTACGCAAAATGTTTCAGCAAGATTCATTATGTAAACGTCCGTGATGGAAGCAAACACAGAGAGGCAGCATCTTCTTCAGCTGCTTCACCCTAATCGCTACAGAAGCTTGAGTGATGACAAGCCCACAGTTTATAGAATAGAACCCTTTTCTTTCGAGAGTGTCAAACGCTTTCGACTCGATTTTCCAGAGTTATCCATGACGCAGATAACACTGACAATGAGTGATCTACGTTCGACGAAAGTTGCGCAATCGGCGATTACGTTGACTGATCCCATCTAGTTGACTCCGTCGCGAAACTGTTTTCCATTGTACCTAATTACTCCCTGTGTACTGTTACTCTTTACTACGCTTGATAAGATTTAATTCATCGGGCGAGGGAAGATGTGGCGAACAATCGCCACGTGCAGACCCCGCGCCGCCAATTGCTTGTTATTCGAGTCCTAGCTCCTTCTGACACTCCTTTTGCGTTTTTCAACCCATTCTTCACGACTGGAGGAAATGCACAACACACGGGACAATAAAAACATGAGGCAATTTTGCGAAAAGAACAGACCACTATGTTTGACAGCCTCTCTTGTCGAAGGTACTCTTTCGACGCGAACAGAAACTCGTTTTTCTGAACCCAGGACGGATTTTAAAAGCTAATATTTGAGGCTGGCAACTCTCGAGATTGGAAAATAAACTTCTACTCTCCCACTTTAAGTGTGATTCTTGTGCTATCTCGAGAATCTCAATATTTTGCAAAAAATCTTACATTTTGGAATATTCTTTGTACTCTGACTTCTTGTATTCCCCAGGAGATCGATAAAGAATCTCCAAAGCAAAAAATTGAGATCCCCTCGCGGTCGAATAGTCGCATCCAACCACTAATTAATGAGCAATGAAATCACTTAACGATGCAGCCTCGAGGCATCCTCGAATCGATACGATTCTGGTGTCCCGCTTCCAAGAAATCTCGTAATTTTCAAGGGAATTCGGCCGATTCAGCCTACATCAAATTGAGCTCGATAAAGTGTTTAAATCGTTACGAGGCAAAATGTCGAGACGAAATCGTGAAACGATAGTGGTGTGCCGCGGTTTGAGATATTATCAAGCACTTGGTTTATCGGTCTCAATTGAAAATAATATGTTTTCGACGTGATAAATGCATGAACGGCGGGTATCGAAATCTTCGATCGAACTCCTCTTTCTTTTTCTCGCTGAAATTATTATTCTCGAAAATTTGCTATCTCGATTTCGGCGTTTCTTGCGTAAACAGAGGCGATTCTGCAACAAAACATTCGGCAGGCAGCCAATGCCGCTGGGTACAGCTGCTGTTCAGCGTTAGAATCGATTAAATGTTTCGGCTGAACCGCAGATGATAGTGGCCAGTAAGTAAACAAGCGTATAATTAAGACAATCACGTACGATGATGCCCACACGTTGCATCGGATAAAAAAAGCACAGTCACGTATTGAACGTTACGTAATTACGTTCGCGAGCGATGATGCGCTCTGTAGAGGCAACTTCTGAGGAATAGAATGGCACCCTTGTACCCTTCCAAGAAACAGAAATAAATCAGTTGGGGTATTTATAAACTATGTGGAAAAATAGTCGATTATTCAGCACTCTCAGGGATACATTTCTCAAACAACTGCTTGACTTTCGAATTGAAAGTAAAGAAGCATCTATCGACTTTAGACTCTATTATAAGGTGGACGATATTTCTGAATTTGGTTTGCAATCTACTTTAATATTCACTTCACTAATGCCAAGTACAAACAATTTCCCTGAGAAACGAGCAAGAGCTCACGTCTATATCCCACGAAGTCCTGATCACGACTATAAATGAGGAGAATTTCAGCGTGTACCTGAACCAAAGAACGCAAGGTCAATGCAACATTATAAATATCGTGGGTCGTTAACAGATACGATGAAATCGCGTGATATTCGAGAGGCGTCCTCCGAGCCGTGGAAAAGGATGCACAATTATCTCGAATCTTTGTTCGAGACGAAGACCTTCGAACAGGCTCTTTTGTTTTGAGGCCGAGTTCAGGCCTGAGAAGAACTTGGCCGACGTCCAACTTTCACGATCGCCGTGTATTATTATCGGAAGTATTGTTACCTGGCTTTAAGTGCACGGCCATTGTTCGTGGGTGGACGTGGCGGGCGGAGACAAGGAGGCTACGAAAGCTAGACTTTCGTCCCGGATGCTGGGTCGAAGGGACTTTCAGCTTCCGTTTCAAAGTCGATCGTGTCACAAGATTTCGATGGGATCGGACACACACCTGTACAGTCGGCTCATTTCACTCTGGTGCAATTGCAATTGCACGTGAAAATGCCTCTGTATGCATTCCCTCGTATCTCAAGACTTCAAAATGAAATTCTCCTCTTTCCTTCATTCTCCTGATTCCTTTACCAACTTAACAGTGCCTAGAATCATATTGCTCGGACAGCACATTAAGACCGCTAGTCTGGAGTTAAACGACCCCATTCTCCAACGCTTTTTTTAACGGGTCAACGTTCCACGAGTCATTTAGATGTTCAAGTACAAGAAGAAACGGTTGTTCGCACAGTCAACTTTGTATTCACGCGGCAATTTTTGTGCAAAGGGGATCGAGACAGCCACGAGCGTATAACGGTTTCCTAGACTTCTCGCGTCTCTCTATATAGTAATACACCGCGAATGTATACGTTAATATGTTTCTGCATCTACCAAGGAAAGTCTATGAGCTCGGTCGGCGAACCGGTTGAGTAGAAATTTAGCAAACGAATTAGGATAATGTAGCTCTGTCTGCGAACTGGGGCACCGATTAATTCTCGTGATTTAAAAGTAATTAACGGGAGAGGTAATTCGTATGGATCACTTTTATGTTACTGCCTCTAGCGATACACTAATAGCTAAACTGATTTTTCAATCAATTGCAAATTGAATTTAAAAGGAAGCTTATGTATATTAAACATGCCAGACTAGCTCGTAGAAATTTTCAGACTGCTTTCACTTCGTTTCAGATCGGCAAGTCCGAAAGAACCCACTGTTGTTCCCTCCTGTGTAGGTGGCAGAAAAATGAGAACAGAGGGGTCGAGATGTAAACCTAGAAACGCAAACAGAACCGAACAACAGCGAATCGAACGATGATTTGTGCGATTGAGGGCGTTCATTAACGTCGTTGTTAGCCGAAAATAGAGGCTCCCCAGCATTCGAGAAATCGTTGCTCATTATCGCGATCAAATGTCTCCAAAGTGGCTCATTAAATCTGCATTCCTGCTTACAGTGTACTCTATAGCAGTTCAAATTCAAATCTCTAGGAACGCGGCTTAAGTCCAAAGCAGTTCACAATTATTCCAGCAACTCGGTTACACAGATTTCACAGTAATGACGCGAATACTGCGTCAATGGAGAATGCATCTTTCGTTTACGCAGCTGTTACTGATTCACCAGTGACCAGTGAGACCAGTATCCGTTTCTGGTTTACGTTTCATTTTATCACCTGACTCCGAATGGTGATTTCAGCGAGGAACAATGGAGAACGTAAGCATGTTGTAGAAAACCTTACGAGGACTATACACAGTCGAATGACCAGTGTCGAGTTATCGAAAACAGACCAAGAGCGATTAGAAGCTGATTACAGACTACGATTAAAAGGAACTGAAGAGACCAGTGAATAACAAAACATTAATATAGAAGTTATTCGAGCTTAACTCGTACAGATTACTTTGGATAGGCTTCTACAGGGGTCCATGGCACGAAAAAGGCTAAGAAGCTGTGCAAAGGCCTCTCAATATTCCCTGGGTGCCGGCAGCTCGATATTTATTGTTTCTGTTCCCGATAACTATATGCATATCGAACTGGGGGCAGAGTCGGTCGCGCCTTAGGCATGCACATGCAAGCAGCAGTTTTCTGCAGCAACAGCAGTTCGCCACAATATCCAATCGAGGCCTACTGGCTTGAAAAGGGCCACTGGCAGCCTGCCAATAGGGCTGACAGAAAGCGACAGGCTCGTTAACGGATAACCAGCGACAATTAAGGTAAACGAATCGATCGGGGAAGAGGCCAGGCCAGGGTATTTAACTTCGCCACGAGCTGAGCCGCTGCGCGCGTGTAATTAACGCGCGAAATCAAATTCATCCGCGCTCCTCCTGCGATCCCTCTCTCTCCATTTTTTTTCAGGAGCAGCCGAGTGTGTACCGTGATCCGGAAAATAAAAAAACGTTAAATGTCTGATAACGCGACAGTCACAAATTTCGCGGCGAATCGACGACAGGGAGACGAATTTTCGAGTAACGAAATTCGATGCAGTTTCTGTGAAATCGTTCGCTAGGTCACGCAAGCGTGGCTGATTCGAATCGATGCACGATACTGCGTCGTGGAGGATGCAAAATGTCAGTCTTGAAAAAAGTGGACCTAATACACGGTCGCCAGGGTCCAGATATTCAAGACTCCGTGTGCTAATGAGTCTAGAGGAGACACTAAATTAGAAATTCAGATTCGATGAGCTTCGACCTCTGTCTGCTTTGATACCTAGTCCACGTTTACTACCTGATTTTCGTTGGTCGTAGAAAAACAAATTATGATCGATGATCGGTAGATATAGTCCCGATCGAAAGGAGGCTCCAAAGGTTTTTGAAAACTCGAGCCGCACGTGAGAGTTCATCGATCAAAGGTGCAACGAAAGTTTGCTCGAGAACGCTTGAGTAATAATAATCTATCGACCATCGACGATGAGCAAGCACTTGTACAACCGTGTAACGGCACTTATAGCGATCGCAATCGATCGATGTAACTGAATTATTTCGACTAGCCCATGAGTGTCCATTGGATGAATCACCTAAGTATTTTCCTCGGTCGTATTTTAGCAACGATGGCCCCCATCGACGAGTGCTGATAACGATCGGGGATTTTGTTTGATCGAGAAACCGCGATCTATTGAAATCATTACGCAATCACGTTGGGATGTGGTCGAAAGTTTCTGATAGATCGACAAGATCGAGGCTCGTTTTAACGGGACGCTCCCCTTACCTGACAGGTAGTACCGTTCCTTTGTGAATCTTAAACGAATGACAGGATCCTGGGCTGACGTCAGATCGCACAAAATTCGAGACCACGATGATTTTTATTTTCGGAGATGAAGAAATTAATAATCTCTAGAAAATGAATTGGATTATACACTAAGCTCCCAATTTTGTTTCTTATATTGTTACCTCGTCTTTGATCAAGCCGAAACGAGTGATAAACACAGTAATATTTTACCACTTTTTATCTTACACACAATCTCTCAACTCCAGTACAGTTGGATCACCGGGTAGACTAATTAACTTTCAATCAATAAAGAACTAAGTACAAAGAGAAGGAAGCTCTCGAAACACGCTGCCCGATAAAATCGATCGCGCTTGGGATTTATTATTGGCGCGGGGAAGAAAAAAAATCTAATCGCTCGTTACAAAGATTTTTTAATCCTTCTACGAGATAAAACGCAGCGATATCCGTGCGACCGATAGGGAATTTTTATCGTTCGGCTAATTAAATCCTAGCAGAAAATTTAACGATCTGCTTGTACCCCGCGAGCGGAACTTCGTGAGAATTTGATCGAGAATCTCTCGTAATTCCCCCCGTGGCAACAGTCCGAGCCAAATTCCCACCGAGAACAGTTCACGCTGGCAAGAAGTGCAATTTCAGAATGAACATGTTGTCGTATGGCCGCCTCGCGCTGCTATTTTTATCGAGACTTTCATGAAAGAGAACTCGAAGAGTCGAAGGCGATGAAACTGAACGTGTCCTCTTTTTTGGGCCACTCGAAGCCATTTGGTTGATGGTTTCGAGTCGCTGGAGTCTCGGGGTGCCGCTTTTTCGGAGGGAAAGAGGCTCCAGGAAAGTGGGCCATACGTGGAGACGGAAAGGGTATTGGGGACTCGGTAGGCAGTGTTTTCACTTCATCGTGAGCTGAATCGAGGAGTGGTGTTAATATCAATCTAGAAGGAACATACAAGATATCATGTAATAAGAATACAGTGATATATCCTACATAATTTTTTATAGAAGAGAGCACCGTGTACATTCGCGAAAGCAAGTCAACAGAAAGTATAAACCCGACTGAACAGAAACTATGTTTTCCATTCACTGTCAGACAGTAACTCCCTAAAATGATACAGTAATGCCAACACAAAATCTAGAATTAAAGTTGCTGGTATAAGCCTTACATAACTGATACCTAAAAACAAGGAATGATTTAGCGAATAATCCAGAAGCTTCAATCGGCTTTTCGATACAAATGCTAGCCTCTCGATAAAGATAATGCAGAACCGATACTTTCTCTGCTTGCCTCTCCAGTTTTCGTAACTAGAACGACCCAATTGGGATATTCGAACAGCGAACTCCCAACCGTTCACTGTTTACGCTCGCCCATGTTACGGGGCCCGCGAGAAAGTCGAAGGAATCATGCCAGAAGCTTCGATTGCGACGAGTTTCGCGCGAGGAGTGGAAACACGCGTGAACGCTGACAATTACGAGCCGAAGGATTCGGAAGACTAGCCGCGGCGCCACGCGAAAACCCGCACTGGCGCCGTTGATCTATGGATCTTGATTCACCGTCGCGATAGACGCTGGTCGTAAGCCTCGAGAAAGTCGAACACTAGAACAATGATTACTCCAATTATGTGCACGCGTCGAACCTTGACATCACTTTGTAAATTAAGAAAAATAAAGGACACAGAATAAAAAATTGAAACCCAAGTTCTTCTAATCTCTAGATAGAACCCACTAACAAAACACTAGGCCTAGATCAAAGACTCACGTTTCAAACTTTCGAATTCCCTCATGCGTCAGTTAAAGTATTACCAAGTAAATAATTCGTTAAATCCAGTCATTAAAAAAACTAGACTATCTGACACGAAAGTCAAAGAAGAAACTTAAGGTAAACAGAAATGTCACACAGTAGCTATCACCTGCCTTCCCAATTTCAACGTTCAAGCTTCTAATTAATCATATTAACAACATGTTCCATGCCGCAATGAAATCTCAAACTTCTCACAACCGATCTGAAAACTCTGCTAGACTTTTTCGACCTAGAATAATACTCTGAATAAAATTTCACTTTGAAACCGAACCACGGCGGCACAGATCACGTGAAATCATAAAATCTGTCGCACAGTACCTGGCAGAGGGAGGCTGACGAACGCCTCGTTCGTGGCGACGAGCAGCGAGACCAGGACGAACAGGGACCACGCGAGGACGATCATCCTGGATCGAAGTGATCACTGAGAAGCACCGATACCGACTCGATCAGCTTGCCAAACTCCGTGCCGCCCACTACGGCCACGGTTTCGCGCACCTGACACGGTATACACGCGCGTACAGTATATCCGTGATAGTTCCCTCGTAGGTGGCTAGGTAGGCCAGCAGGGTCGCGATGCTGCACGCTGTCTACGTGTGCCTTCGCCTATATGTGTGGAGCACGTGTGCCGTCCGAGCTCTTAATTCGGCGTCGCTCCCTCTCGAACACGTTTCCTCTGGGTGAGCCAGACCGACGGCGGCGTTAGACTCGGCTTCGCCGACTTCTCCGACCAGTTAGCCAGCAGTGAACTACTCGTGTTCCTGCCTTGGCCATCGTAATATACATAAAGTCGCCAGATAAGCCGCGGCTCGGCAACCCCACCATCGAGCTTCCTCCCGTCGCGGGACGTACTCGCGCGCCCGCTCGCTCGCTCGCCAACCGAGCAGAGGTTGAAATCCTCTTCGACGAGGGACAGCTGTGCGCCAGATCGCCGCGTGCACGTGCTTTCTCCCTTCGGGAAATACCACTAGGCATATTGACGACCGCCCCTGGGTTGTATACCTCGGCGACATGTCACCAGGGACAATCGTCTTTGTCCGAGACGACGTTTGCTCGATCCTCGAAGGTCTCGGTTCAGTGGCCCGAGGTTTATGGGGGTAATTTTGTATTGTGGCTTTTTCTGAGGAGCCTGAGGGTGCGTGGGTTGTTCGAGTTGGTTTTAACGATTGGGGATTTCAGGTTTCCGTGGGAATTTAAATTGGAGTATAAATTGGAGCATCCATGAGAGCTGCTTCTCTTGGGAAGATTGTTTATGGATGCTGGTTTGAGTTTGGAAGCGATCAATTTTTTATCGTCTGAGAATTGTCTGGATGTGAAGGCGTCGTTAGTGAGCTGTGAGGTCTAGGAACAAGAACAATGTATATTTTATGTATAGAGTAATAAAGACGTATTTTTTTGGTATTCTTTTTGTGAAAAATTTAGTGCAAAAGTCTGAGATTGATTTCGTCAGTTTATAATAAGTTACTTCCGCGTGTATTTATGAATTCATAGATACCGATAGGACATTTTTTTACATTTTATCAGTACCTCTGTTTGCTATCTCGTTTAATACTAACATTTAATTAGTTTGTATCCAATCTGTGTGATAGCTTCAGAATTGATACGTGTAAGGGGGGAGTATTTAGATTGATTCAGAGGTCTATAAATAAAATAAGATATCTCTTGATTGGAAAAAGTTTTTTATAGAATTTCAGAGGCTTAATATTGTCTTCTTCAAATTGCTTAGGAATAATCTTACTCTTGATCATATTATTTTTTACTAATTATGATAATCTTAATGATATTTCCCTCAAAACACTCATTGTAATGATAAAACAAATGGGAAAATATGTTTACACTTCATGCAACCGATGAGATATTTTTAAAACTTCTACGATAGTGACGACCATCCTGCATAATTCAAAAACTCAATCAATCAGGAACAGAAACATCCTGTTTTCCATTTTCTATTCTCGACCAATGGTCACCACTCGACAAAAGTTCATAGTCGAGGAACGAGTTTAACGCTACCTTTTGCATAAATCTTAGCAGTGGAGTTAGCAAGAGCAAACATCTTCGCTGACGATATTTTGCATTGTGTTCTGCAACACCTTTTACAGAAAAGTCATTCGACGCAAAATGTAATTGACTAACAATAAGTCACCTGACGCGGCAAGTAATTGAGTACTATGAAGCACTGATTACACACCTCTCGACGAGCCTCTGCGAAGAAACAGGCTTCTCGGAAACATCAAATTATTCGCGCAAATAACGCTGATTGGTCGAGGAAAATCGTTGACTCAGCATATGAGCAGAAAGCAAAAAGGAAAAACAAACGAAAACGTTTCCGAAACGTCACATACACGAGTTCGATGACGAAACAAAATTTCGTCGATGGAAACAGCACGTATTGTTAACCAGGGAGGGGGCCGATCGTTAAGCTTCTATCGCAAACAGTTCCATTATCTGGCAATTATAGACCAACAGAATTGCAGGGCAATAAATCTAATTCCGAACGGATCTGGAATGTACGCATCGCTCGATCCTTCCCTGTGATATGTTAATGGGAAACGCAAGTTAACACGTCTTTGAAAACGCTACACATAAATTACTTCTTAAATTCCTGAGGACCCACCTTCCAAATATGATTCAATCTCTCGTGATATTTTTATCTGCACTTGTCGGGCTCTTAAACCGCTTCGATCCGCGATTTAAAGGGGTTACTGGGACATTAAGGGAAGCTGGGGCTTATTAAACACCCGCGGCACCACCTAAAGAGACATATCTGAGGCATTCAGAGATGTTAAATCACCCCTGCGCGCGAACCTGCAGCGAAAACGACCAGGGTGTTTAATGTTTCTCAGATAAGACTGGAGCAGACGAGGAAAATAGTGTCTCCAGAGTACGTATAACACTGGACGTGTGCACGAAATACAGAGCAGCGTGCGATACACCAAGGATTACACAACCGAATAATCCAATGGAACCTCGTGGAGTCCATGTGACCTTTAACAGAAATATCTACATCAGAAAAAAGCTTCCCTATCTTGTAATCACCTATGATCGTTCATTTTGCCTATCGAAGCGCTTCCAGCGGAAACATCACACGGTTCAACATATTCCAGAGCAACATCGATAAATTGCATTTGGATAGCTCATCAGTTAGTTAACGATCTACCCAATAATTCTAGATGGACTGGGCTGGGTCAGTCGATTTGGTCCGCTCCAAAATCGATCTTCAAACTTGGAAATTTAATGACGTCCCCTTACGACTGACACCAGCCTGTTGAACAACTGTTACGAGATCGAAAAGCAAATGGAGGAGTTATTGGAGGAATTCGCGATCGTTAATTCACTGCCAAAGATCATTGCCAAACTGGCCATCGTGCCAAGTCCACCGACTCTTCATCAGTGACTGGGAACAGGTTTACCTTTCTTCCGACCTGCGAACATTTCCGAAACAACTGAAATCTGAATGTCACCGCGCGTCGACTGCTACGAACGAGTCGTATTACCATAATCTCAGAGCCTTGTCTGAGTCATACCCCACTAATTACACTTGAAATATTTTCGCCAGGTCAGTCGTCATCCTAGAGCCTGATCCTTAATTACAGAATTAACTTTATTAAGAAATTACGCGGTCTCGTAGCTAGCCCTCTATCGATCGGCTGAACAATTAACTCAGAGTCGAAATATGGAATATTCTGGGTGTTTATCGTGTCACGCGATCGAAGGAATTATTTATATCAGCTGCTCTTAATCCCACTCAGAGATTCAGATAGGGAAAGTCTCTCGTGGTATAGGTTTCGAGAACTTTACGGTAATCTAAGTCATTGGCGAATAGAAGATCGAAGGAATATGATAATTTTGAATGTACTGGCTGATTCGATTCGCCAGCCACGCGACCCCACACACCGCCTGATCTGGATGGGCTCTTCAGCCCGAATGACGAGCCCTTTTCATAATTCTTCCTCCCTCCAGACGTTACTCGGCTGTCACACGTTGAGGCTAACTTATGTGATACTTGACACACTGCTACTGGCGATAACGAGCCACCTGGAACGAGACTAACGAGCATCTCACATTTCGTATGATGTATCCCGCCGTTACCAACGCGTTGCGCGGCGATACGTTCGCAGAATGAATCACCGAGGCTTTGTTGGTATTGTCCGTACCATCGCGCGTCAGGGAACCTTTTTTCCGCTAATCGGGAGTCATCGTCGTCTCCCTAATTATGACGCCCCCGTTCGGCTGGCAATTAGTTGACCGATACCGACGCAATATTTCGCTGTTACGTTTCAAGAATGTTGCGTCACGAATCTTGGACAAGTGTGTCGCGACAGGGACGCAAGTCATGCAAGCTGACGTTAAAGCATACAGCAGTTACTTTCGAATCTTCGCGAATTTGAGAGCCTGGCAATAGCTAGAAGCTATTGACTTCTGCTGGAGATTAAGTACCTACTGGAACTTGTTATTTGAATTTCCATTTCAAAGCTATGACACCAGGTGCATGGGAAGAGGAGGGTTCTAGGAAAGTCTGAGAATCAGTATGGGATTTATTAAAATAATTATATATACATCTGTACTCAGAATGAATAAATGTTGGAGTATTGAAACCATCAATAGACTGTCAATTTATTTTCCCACAGCCTCCTTCTTCCTAAATGTTGTTCATATTAGGTATGGACCACGACACGAGGTTGCAATAAATTCGAGACTGCCTACCATGTCACGTCAACATAAAAACACTTACGAGGCGTTGTTACATCAGCGCTTAAAAGTACCAGTTGCTCAATTGTTTTCCACGTTCCTGCGTCGAGGAAGACGACCAGACTGTATCCGTTGCATTAATTTGCAAACGGGTTCCAGGCGCGTTGCATGAAATTTAACGTCGTTACACGCATTCACTATCATCTATCAGCGGCACTTTATATTTTTCAAAACAACGCCGCGGTTAAATATAGCTCTCTCTTAAAATGCAGACTTTTGCCGTGCGAAGTTTCTCAATGCTGCTTCATTAATTCGCCAGTACACGTCTATCAACGCGACTGCATCTCGAAGATGTTTTCGAAATGCATTAAAGGACTCTTTGTTCCTCTTGTTTTCGCGGAGACCTCGAACATCCTACTTCATAACCGATCCAGTAATTGACTACTTTTTGCTTGGCCTCTTAGACGTCGTTCTCCCGAGGAGTAACTTTTCTTCGAGCACGATGCGCTTATCGTGACGCGACGCAGGGAAATAATTGGAAATAAAGAGAGAAGGCCTATAGGGAGGCAGGGATCTGATGATTCGCGGGGAGATATGCAATCAGCTCGCGGGATAGCCCGCTAAATGTTTACAGTGCTTTTAAAGACGCGCCTTGTAAGCAAATATGCAGCGAAGGTCGGCTTGTAACTGCCGCGCGAGTCTATTTTCAACGCAGCGACGCATCGGCGCGTGCCACGAAAGCAAATAATAAAATTAAGGGAACACAATGGTCCGCCTGGAGCCGTTTACCTGAAAGTCTCGCGCGGAAATCGAAATACGAGCTGTGAAAAGTCCCTCTGGGTCTGCGGCCACTCGCCTTCCCTCGGTATTTGAAATTCTATTATCTTGGACGAATTAAAATTACGATCTCGTCGTTAAACTCATGGAACTGGAAAGTCGACGGCTTAAATTACTGCAAAATCGATACGTGGAGAAAGGACTGAAGAGGAAGGTAGACGATCTTCCGTAACCTGTTTCCAGAGAGCAGACTGTTAACGTGGCTGCTAGCTTATCCGACGGCTGCATAATTTATTGTTAATGATCGGACATGGGGATGCTTTGCACGCCGTATGGCAAACAACTGATTTAGACGACGTACGTGAGCATTATGCGGGATGAACATAGCGTCGAAATTAGCATGATAAAACGTAGCGAAATGCTAGATTGAAATGCTCGGAACAAATATGAGCTGATGTGGGAGATAGATCACCGTTAGATAGTTCCCTGGATCTCATTAGTATTCGATGAGAATTGTATTACGATCCAAGACACTTATTTTAGATAAAAAAAAAAATAAAACGTCTAGTAAAGTATTTCTATTTGAAAAGAATGATTGTTCCCTCCAAGCTGCGCAGTAGTGACTACGCAGATGCACAGTAATTGCGTAGTTACTGATTTTTTATGGGGTTAAATACACGTCCGTTCTTGGATATCATGAAGTTTAACAACGTTTTTATCATTTTCCATAATTACTATGAATGACCAGAACGTGAACACATTCAAAATACACTATCAGATTAATCATAAAAGGGTATTATGTATCCTAAAAATAACAGAGCACCGAAAATATATCGTGCAATCCATCAAACTGACATCTGTACCCACACGTTCGTTCAATTTATCGTTTTAATGGTATAAAAATCTCGATATTATTACCCACTTAACGTCTTCAGATATAGATTTTATGTACCTAAAATCGTGTACGTAAAAGATCGCGAAATTGACATCACTTTCTTATTTACGATAATTTTTGTCGAACATTTGTACAGAACACGACTTGCGATGATAATATCGCCTTTATTTTATCAAAACACATTCAATGATAGTCCATAATCCGAGGTGGTTAAAAAAAGAAAGAAACAAATACTGTCTACTTGGTTTGTCCCAGCTCATTATGTATTTTTGGAATAATTATCCCCGAACGAATTAGCGAAGATTAAATTATGATCGATGGAATAATCAACATAGATATTTGCAAGTGCGGTAATATTTAATCGTGTAATGCCATATGCCCCTTATTTCATGTCACATGTTGCAACACGTGTAATTAACCTACAATTGCACAATATTTTGAATATTGCATCGTCAGTTTTGATTCATCAGTCCCTAGAATCGGAAAGATAAAGTTGCAATTGTCTACCACTATCGAGGGACTCAATGAATTCATATGTTATCAGGAATTCCCAGCACTTCACGGTGATCGACAGTTCTTTGCAACGAAAAAGTGCGTCTCTCTTGTATATATGTACCAGTACGAGCCGTCTCTTGTTTGCCTATTATTAAACACATCAGATAACAAGTGTACTTTAATAAACAGGAACCGATTAATCGGAAAAGTCAGAGGTATGATTGCAATCGCTAATATCAATAACTGACGTTGGGCTTAAAACGTGATACAACGATCACGTAGCTGGTGCACAAGATTGTCATCTATATTTTCTTTTCTTTTCGTTACTATAAAATCGCAGAGTACGTGTAAACTTGAATGCCTTTACAATTAAAGAGACATGATCGAAGACACTGAATTATGTTTGAAAATGATTCGAGTACTCAATTACATTTAAATCACTTCAAAATCGAAATTTGAACCCACTTGAAAAAAACCAGAGACAAGGGCAATGATTCTTCGAAGTCTATTTTAATCGACAGAGGTTATATCGCATTATGCAACATTAATCGATGTTGTTGACATAACCTCGAAAGATGTTTTATCTGAATCTATTATTATTCCGTTGTTGTGGCTAAAAAGATTAAATATTTTTATCCCTCTCATTCACCTTTTATACTTTTCAATTAATTCAGCTCCTATTAAACATGCTTTCATGAGCTCACACCTCATAATTGCTTCATTACACGCGAGGGGGCACGGCACAATGAACGATTGCGCTGTGTACACGACCTCTATATTTGCCTGCTAATATCTGCCGATGATCTCGGGCTCCGAGAGATAAATATGTGTCGCGGGACGTATACATATATATACTGAGGTCATCTGTCGTATATATATTACTACAAACGTTTCTTCTATTTTTAACCCCCATCCAATGAGTCTACTGATAAGCCGCTCCCACGGCAGTGGACAGTCGATAACGACTCACGGTTAATGCTTTTCTCTATACAGCGAACATGAAATGTTCGCGAATACTGCTTTCGTTTTAATGATCAGTGGTGACGTACGAATAGAACTCTCATAGATATTAAAAGTGTACGCGTGAGTATCAATATGATTCGTAACAGATACGTTTCTCGTATCGTACGACAAGGGGTCTTCACGCCAAGAGTTTTATAAATTTTTCGAGAGTTTCGAAGAATCCTAACGAGGAAAGTGAAGTGATGCTAGAATCCTCAATTCCTCACACGATTCGTAGAATTTTAAACCACATTCCAATTCTAAAATTTAATAATTAACAAAATCTGAGTAATGTCGACGTAAGAAATTATGTAGATCCCGGACTTTCCTTTAAATTTTTCTTTCTATTAAAAAAGGTTTGAATATTCAGAGTGTGACAAAATATATTAGGTTATTCCCGAAGAAAAAAAGAAGGAAACTTGCTAACCCTGTCCTCTGGTATTACCATGTATTCTAAATGAAAAAAACGATTGAAATAAAAAGAATAATTTGATTACCATCCCCAACATTCTGAGAAGCTAATAATAATAAATCAACAATGTAGCAATACCATTGTTCAATTAATTCTATCATCAGCTGAATATCAATAGGCCTATACAATGCTTCGATCCGCTATTTGTAACCATAAGCATAGCCAAACACGCAGGACATAATTTTTAATAAATAATTCACCCTTAGTCGTAGATGACGAAACGGCAACTCGTTATAAGCTAATTATGCAACTTGGCAATCATCGTATGCATAATTGGGATCAGGTACGGTAAAATATTTCAATTGTGATGCGATAAAAAAATCGAGCTTCGATCATGAATGCAAAGTTGACTTAGAATTATTGTCGTACTAACCCCATCCACTGTTATCTCCTCATCAATGTTATATATCACTCAAACGTCTTCCTTCAACTGTAATTAAATAAAGTAACTCGTTAACAATAAAAGAAACGCATGAAATATAGATCGATAAGGAAAATTTATCAGTGTTTTGAAATTTATTTGCGGTATGTACTTGTCTTTCGATAAACTGTCTGCCACACCTGCGGAAAAGGATCAGAGTTCTTTTTCTTAACGTGGCCTGATTCGAGAAAATCATTCGTTGCCATTGAATCGTCGATTAGATAAAGCATTGTAGTCCTAACGATGTCGCGTGTCACGTAAAACAGCACGAAGCCGATAACTGATTTTCTTCACACTCGAAAATACTGCGAGGAAGGTCACGTTTTTTTACCTCAGAACACACACGATGCACTTATACTTTAATTGCACACATTCTGCAAAATCGAATGATTTAAATATATGATCGAAAGAATTCCAAGGTAAATGTAGAGAGCCGAGGAACTTGTAGAAACAAATAAATGATAATCCTGAGCGTGAATGTCGATAGCAATAATCACTGTGATTAACAAGTTTCTCGGTGATATAACTGGAACTATTCTGGGTCAAAACTTTCTCATGGACAGTCCATGACAGACTGACGTTCTTGTGATCTTATGTATATACCTGAAAACTCATAAACTGTAGCAGGTATTGAAAATGAAAACAAGTTAGGGACCGTGTATATAAAAAAGAAAGGAAACCCTTGCTATTCAATTAAGGCCCGCGGTTCGAAAATACAATTCGATTTTTGAAGATAATTTTGCTAAAATAACAATTTCGATGAATACTGCAAATAACTTGAGATATTTGACTTCGATAAATTATCAGATTTTTCCGGATGTATCCGAATTATACATGATGGTATCGAATGTGATTTGTAATTTTATTAAAAGTAAATGTACCGCTTTCAACGTAGTTATTTAACAGTTCACAGCGTGCAATAATAAATTTTTCGTTATCATTAAATATTTGTTCATAGAAGCGTCTGACAGTTGTTTGCTTTTTATTATCTTATTATGTTATAAATCTAACTTGGTTCAAATATTTGGATCATTCAAGGTCTGTTTTTGTAAGGACCGATTGTAGAAGCGACTGAATCTTACATATTACATTATGTTTAAACTTTTTATCTTAAAATTATCATATAATTAATACCGTATTCAGTATTATAGTTAAAATTAATACAGGACTATTGTTATAACGTGGATATTTGAAATCGGTGTCCATCATGCATAGGGAATATATACGCATAGATATGCAGCGATAGTAGAGCCATCTAGGTAATTGCTGTAATAAAATGTCCCTAGATTTCGATCGCGTTTTCATGAGAGACAAATGTAACTAAGCGATTGGTAGTATTTGTTAATATTAATCTACCTTTATGATTTAGAAACAATGCGTAGTATGCCATCTTGTAACTAATGCCAATGTAAGAATTGGTAGGAAAAGGAACTTGGTCCTCTGCTATTATTTTACGTTTGCTTGGATGTTATCGTTAATGCGGCTGATCAACACTTATGTGATAATATAAGGATAATAATCGTACTCATTTACTTGATATATTCAAGTAAAATATCCTAAGGGAATTATCGAGGGCAACCTGCTGTCAGGTTTCGACGCTACACGATGGATTCCATTCCCAGAACGCACGAAGGTCTATTGTGAACTAAACTTTTCAGTAGTCTAGAATTGAAATTTATTGTTTCATGAATCCTATTACTTTTTCGTGAATTGTAGTTTTCTTTTGTACCGTATTATTGAAGAACAAGTAATAAATGCTTTGCTAACTGCTTTTAGATATTGAAGCACAAATACGAGAAATACAGTCAAAGAAAAAAGAAATTCAGAATGCAGCCGCAGAGAAGGATCAAGTGGGTTTGGGGAAAACTGGATTTTATGACCAAGATATCTATGATGGAAGCAACAATAAATATGAAGGATATGTTACATCTATTGCAGCTAATGATGAAATTGAAGTAATTACTGTTTCTCCTAATTCTTATGTATTCCTTAATGATGATATTTAATGCATTCCTTGCAATGTTTTAAGGATGAAGATTATGAGCCAACTACATTCAGCACTAATAAAAGGCCTGGATATAATGCACCAGCAGCATTGCTCAATGATGTTGCACAGGTAATAAATATTAAGAAAGATATATTGTAGCTAATAATATCGATGTAAATAATACTTAACTATTTTTTATTCAGAGTGAAAAAGATTATGATCCCTTTGCGGACAGAAGAAGACCCACCATAGCAGATAGGGAAGATGAATATAGACAAAAAAGGCGTAGAATGATTATATCTCCTGAACGTGTTGATCCATTTGCAGAAGGTTGGTATTTTTTTCCTTTTAAGTTAAAATATTATAAGACCAACACAGGTAATTAGATATTAAGTGTGTTTGCAATATTACTATTTTCACTTATATTTTGAAGCAATGTAATGAAGTTACAAATCCTATAAATGCTTTTTTTTTTTTTAAAGAGGAAGTAACATTATAACTAGTGTTCAATATTTAGAATGGAATATATTTACATATTGATTACATTGCAACAAAATATATGCACAATAATGCTTTTATCACTGCAGTCTATAAGGAAATGAACTCATTCTGAATATCACAAAAAAGAGTGAACTTGATTTTTAGTGTATTAAAAATTTGGCTTAAAAAATGAAATCAAGTTGACTTTTTTACATTATATTGTATGTGTAATTAAAAAATGTAATATCACATGAAATTTTTCATAGCTAAATAGCAATGTCATATAACTATTCTTTTTGTTTTACAATTGGCTATATTTTTTACTTCATTTTACATTGCCAATTAAAATTTCCACAAAAAGAAATGATCATAATACAAGTTTTTACAGAGTTCCATAGAATAAGCCACACCCTTTCATTATTCAATTTCATTTATGCAAAAAGATTACTTTGTTTATTTTCTGACTAAAGATAAATTTTATTTTTAATTATTTGCAATAGAAATTCATACATCATGCATTGTATCTTTCGCATCTACAAATGTTCTCATTCAATCAAAACCTCTATACATTCACTTGTATAGATTATGTGTTACTTAGATAAGTTTATGTATATATTGAGTAAAAATATTAAGTATGTCAATACTACAGCCCATACATGTTGCTGTAGTGTTATTAACTATAACAACTGAGGGAAAAACTAAATACATTTTGTAATTTTCATAGAGTTAATATGATTTATGTGCAACGTGAATCTCATCAGGATTACTGAAAAGTATAGATTGATTTGAATATCTCCTCAGTTGTTAGAAGTATAGATATAAGAATTACCTTGTATTCATATTGCTGTACCAATATGAAATAGAGAAAAAACTGGCTTGAATGAAGAGAGTGAATGTGATTCTTTCAAATACATACTAATGTATACATTTTTTTCCAATCTTAGTGACGGTCTGCACATTTGGAATCATCTGCTTACCGAGGATACTATACTCGAAGGTTAAGCGAGATTGAATTGTCACAGCATTACAGTCACGTCGCACAAATGATACAATGAGACTCATCGTGTCTTAATTTCATATATTTTCACGTATTCCTTTCTTCATTGACTTTCTTTTTGGTATTTTCATTCAAGCTTTAACATACATATTATTGAGTTCTCATTGTGTCATATGTTTCTCGTGAGAACGTAAATATTGAAAAATAGTATGAGTGATTGGTGTGCAAATATTATTAATAACAAGAATGAGTTGATTTTTAGATGGCTAAAGTATTTTTCGATGTGGAAGACATGAGCAGGACAGTGCTCCCTATGGCACCAAAGTTTCACGTACGTATGCTATATGCCACCTGCTGTTGCAGCTCTCTTAAACCCGTTGTGCGATTAATGCAATATCTTACTTACGACTTAGTTTTACATCTACCTCTGTAAAAACTGTTTTACTATTGTTTAATTCGATGATATATGCAACGTGGACATGAGAGTGCACTCAGTAGTTTACTTAGAATATCCTCAAATATTCTAAGGGCATTTTAACAATAAATATCATAATAAAATGACTAGGTATGTCAGAAGTTTTTGAAAGTTTGAGCATTTTTTGAGCGATTGTCTAATGGTTGCGCTTTGCGTGACTTTTGATTCTTGATTACAGGTGGCAAGACTCCAGACATCGGTTCTAGGACGTATACTGAGATTATGCGGGAACAGTTACTGAAAGGAGAAGAAACTGAGGTTTGTTCTAATTGTACACTTATTGTTACATTACTATCAATAATAATATTGTTACGTTACTTTTGTGTATACTTCTAGTTAAGGAAAAAATTAGCAGAAAAAGCTAAAGAAGGTACTTTAAAAGCGAATGGTGAACCTAAGCCTGCACCAAAGAAAAGAGGCCGTTGGGATCAAACAGACGACGCTCCAACACCTAAAAAGCCAAGTGGTACCACTGCGACTCCAACGTCTTGGGATAATGCAGACGTAAGAAAAGAAACATCTTTTATATTATTTTCGAAACATGCAAGGCATAAAATATAATTATTTTTCAAATGTTAACAGGTAACACCAGCTGCGATTAGGTGGGATGAAACACCTGGTCATGGCAAAGGTGGAGAAACTCCTGGCGCTACGCCGGGCGTAAGTACGCGAATGTGGGATGCTACCCCAGGACATGCAACCCCTGGTGCCGCTACTCCAGGAAGAGAAACTCCATCTCACGAAAAAACTGTTTCCAGCCGCAGAAATCGCTGGGACGAAACGCCAAAAACTGAACGTGGTAAGTCTACATCATAATTTAATTATTTATAACAAATAACAAGCAGAGCAATGAAACTAAAATTATAAAAATTAGAAACGCCTGGACATAGTAGTGGCTGGGCAGAGACACCAAGAACCGACCGCGTTGCTGGAGATTTAATTCAAGAGACACCAACACCGTCTGCTAGCAAACGCCGAAGTCGATGGGATGAAACGCCTTCGAATCAGACACCAGGGTCTATGACACCGCAAACCCCAGCAACGCCTCTTGCGACCCCACATCAGACTTCTATTCTAACACCTAGTGGAGTGACACCAACTGGACCTAAAGCTATGGGGCTAGCTACTCCAACCCCAGGACATCTGATGTCGATGACGCCTGAACAGCTTCAAGCATATCGCTGGGAACGAGAAATTGACGAACGAAATAGACCACTGTCAGACGACGAATTAGATGCTCTGTTTCCGCCTGGATATAAAGTTTTGCAGCCCCCTGCAGGGTATATTCCAATTCGTACCCCTGCGAGGAAACTCACTGCTACGCCAACGCCAATCGCTGGTACACCTCAAGGATTCTTCATTCAGACTGAAGACAAAACTGCAAAATTTGTGGACAATCAACCGAAGGGAAATCTGCCTTTCATGAAGCCAGAAGACGCACAGTATTTTGATAAATTATTGGTGGATGTTGACGAGGAGACGCTTAGCCCCGAAGAGCAGAAGGAGAGAAAGATCATGAAGTTACTTTTGAAAATTAAAAATGGCACACCGCCGATGAGAAAAGCCGCTTTGAGACAAATTACTGACAAGGCGAGAGAATTTGGTGCAGGTCCGTTGTTTAATCAGATACTTCCGCTTTTAATGTCTCCTACGTTGGAAGATCAAGAACGTCATCTTCTAGTAAAAGTTATCGATCGTATTCTTTACAAACTGGACGATTTAGTTAGACCATATGTACATAAGGTGGGTTTGAACATTCTAGCATTTCGACTATTCTCTCCTAGGATCGAAAACTATAAAAATATAACTTACCTTTTAGATTTTGGTCGTCATTGAACCTTTACTTATCGATGAAGACTACTATGCTCGTGTAGAAGGCAGAGAAATTATTTCTAACTTGGCGAAAGCAGCAGGTTTAGCGACAATGATCTCCACAATGAGACCAGATATCGATAACATCGATGAGTATGTTCGTAACACGACTGCGAGAGCCTTTGCTGTGGTCGCGTCAGCTTTAGGAATTCCCTCTCTACTTCCGTTTCTTAAGGCTGTGTGTCGTAGTAAAAAATCTTGGCAAGCTCGACACACTGGTATCAAAATTGTACAGCAAATCGCTATTCTCATGGGGTGTGCTATATTACCACATCTGAAGAGTTTAGTCGAAATTATAGAACACGGTAATTATATCATTATAAATTAATAAATTAATCTGTTTTAACTAACCGATAAAGAATATTGATTAATTTACAGGTCTGGTCGATGAACAACAGAAAGTTCGTACTATCACTGCTTTGGCGATTGCTGCCTTGGCCGAAGCAGCGACGCCTTATGGTATCGAAAGCTTTGATTCTGTACTCAAGCCTCTTTGGAAAGGTATCCGTACGCACAGAGGAAAAGGTCTTGCTGCGTTCTTAAAAGCTATCGGTTATTTGATTCCTCTCATGGACGCCGAATACGCGAACTATTATACTCGTGAAGTAATGTTGATCCTTATTCGTGAATTTCAATCTCCCGACGAAGAAATGAAGAAGATTGTACTAAAGGTAAAAACAATGATAATGTTAATATTAAAGATCTTATTGAGCTGAAGGTAATAAATATGCTTTTCTTTAATAGGTAGTGAAGCAGTGTTGTGGAACAGATGGTGTGGAAGCACAGTACATCAAAGATGAAATTCTTCCTCATTTCTTTAAACACTTTTGGAATCATCGAATGGCCCTTGATCGTAGAAATTATAGACAGCTTGTTGATACCACGGTGGAAATTGCGAACAAAGTTGGCGCTTCCGAAATTATTAATCGCGTGGTAGATGATCTTAAGGATGAGAATGAACAATATAGAAAAATGGTTATGGAAACAATTGAAAAAATAATGGGTAATTTGGGAGCTGCGGATGTAGACTCCCGTTTGGAAGAACAACTTATTGATGGCATCTTGTATGCTTTTCAAGAACAAACAACAGAGGTTTGTATAGACTGAAGTTTTATAAAAATTATAGCTGTTGCAAATGCCTAATGCCTTCTTTTCACAGGATGTTGTAATGCTAAATGGATTTGGTACTATTGTAAACACTTTAGGAAAAAGAGTAAAGGCGTATTTGCCACAGATATGTGGTACAATATTGTGGAGATTAAATAACAAGTCTGCAAAAGTGAGACAGCAAGCAGCTGACTTGATTTCGCGAATCGCTGTTGTTATGAAGACATGCCAAGAGGTAAATCCTTTTAAATCCATTAGAAAAATTAGTAATTAATAGACAATGCTAAAACTGTATTTATATTTAACAGGAGAAACTAATGGGCCATTTAGGCGTCGTTCTATACGAATATTTAGGTGAAGAGTATCCCGAAGTATTAGGTAGTATTTTAGGTGCATTAAAAGCTATTGTTAACGTCATAGGAATGACAAAAATGACACCGCCTATTAAAGACTTACTGCCACGTCTTACTCCTATATTGAAAAATAGGCACGAAAAGGTTGGTGTTAATAGCATAAAGATCCCGGCTTTACATTCACATAATATATAATTCATTAAAACACAATTTTAATGTCTAGGTACAAGAAAATTGTATCGACCTGGTAGGTAGAATCGCAGATAGAGGACCTGAATATGTGTCTGCTAGAGAATGGATGAGAATATGTTTTGAGCTTTTGGAATTACTCAAAGCTCACAAGAAAGCAATTAGAAGAGCTACAGTAAATACTTTCGGTTACATCGCAAAGGCGATAGGGTAATTACACATTACGAAAATATAATGGTTTGTATAATTTTATATTTTATAAATAAATTAATATTTTTGCAGACCCCACGATGTATTAGCAACTCTCTTAAACAATTTAAAAGTACAAGAACGTCAGAATCGTGTATGCACTACAGTAGCTATAGCTATCGTTGCCGAGACATGCAGTCCATTCACGGTACTTCCTGCATTAATGAATGAATACAGAGTACCAGAATTAAACGTACAAAACGGTGTATTGAAATCTCTGTCTTTCTTATTCGAATATATCGGAGAAATGGGGAAGGATTACATTTATGCTGTTAGTCCCTTATTAGAGGATGCACTCATGGACAGGTAAAAAAGTATTCACGTGTAACTATTATTTACTAAAAAAAATTGTTAGTCGCAATCAATTTATCCTTGTTAATATTTCAGAGATTTAGTACACAGACAGACTGCATGTGCTGCGATTAAACACATGGCATTGGGAGTGTACGGATTTGGATGTGAAGATGCATTGATACATTTACTGAATCACGTATGGCCCAACGTTTTTGAAACTTCACCGCACTTAGTACAAGCATTTATGGACGCTGTGGATGGTTTACGTGTCGCTCTTGGACCAATTAAAATACTGCAGTATACTTTACAGGTATATAAAACAGTTTTCATTAAAAAATTGTTACCTTAAGATTCATTAACTTTGATGTAACATTTCTTTAATTACAGGGATTATTCCATCCGGCAAGAAAAGTACGCGATGTATATTGGAAAATTTATAATTCTCTTTATATAGGCGGACAAGATGCTCTAGTAGCTGGCTATCCTCGAATTATGAATGATCCAAAGAATCAATATATTAGATACGAATTGGACTATGTTTTGTAATAAATAAGTGTACGTACAAGCTATGTAACATACGTTTATATAATCTTCATGAGAGTATCATTCGCTTACTGTTTACAAAATTTACTGAGTAGTTATAAGTCATATGACATACATAAAGTAGATACTATGTACAATGAATTTTAGTATATATTTATTTCCTAAATTTCTTTCCACGAGTTCTACACAAATCTTTTTGAATTGAGAATTGATTCTGATCACAGACTCGCTTCAAAATAAATATATGTCAGTCCTATGAATAAACTGTTTCATATCGTAAAAGGTATTGAATTTATTTCAATTTAAGTTTTTGCATGTTCCCTTAAATTTGTAATGTACCAAACGATGAACAAGCTAAATGAGACTAGTGTTAATATATTTAAAAAAATTTATTTCTGATTTTTCTTTTGAAACAGAGTTAAATATTTAATAACGCACACCGTGTAAAACGCTCACGCATTGAACCCGCGTGTGTTGGAAAGTCACGTCCATTTTACATATCTCTCTACGAAACATTTATGTACTTGTTAATTATTTTGAATTTTATATAAAAATCGTGTGTGAAACATTTGTATCTCTTAATAGATTTTACTTCGAAAACTGATATAAAGCATATATGCGTAAACATATAAACGCGTAGTTGTAGATAATTCTTTATAATAAATTCTATATTCATTTTGCTCTCTGGCTTACTTCTTTTCTGTAGATATAACTTTTTTCCAGTTATGATATCAGTGCAATTCCTTTAGTTTTAGCTTGAACAAATGTACAACACGAATTCCTATATGCGTTTAAATAAAAAGCTCATATAAAATTTGAAGATTATGCTTTTGATATAATTGAAATAGCTCAATTAATTATGTGTAAAGGCCACATTACAGCATTTTTGTTAACGTTGAAATATATGCTTTAAAAATTCCAGATAGATAATTGAAATAATTTTTTAATTAATCCTTACTGTGAAGTAATACATTTGTATTGTATTTGTTGCAGCTCGTGTAAATAATATGCCACGTTTGCATAAACGACAATAAGATAGTAATTAAGGCATTAAAAGTCTACATAAAAAGAAAGCAGATAAATTAAGGCATTATACAAACTACTGTCGTAGTATATCATTTTATCATATAAATCATCCATAAAAAAATGAAACTTTGGTATAAGAAGTACATAGGTTGATTAATTGATATAATGAAGTTTGTTATTTTAATGAGAACGTAAAAAACAATTGATTATAGAATCACATTGATATAATATATACGTTTTGTAAAAATGATTTGCAAGCTAAGTACCTATTTACTGTTTATGAATTTGCAAGAGCAATTTACGTGTTATGAGAAGCAACTCTTGTTAGCTTCTTAAAAACATACTTTTGACTTATTTATATATTTTTTTATTGTTTTAAAATTCTTAATCATAAGATTTTAAAAATGAGTTTTGCTTACGAACTTTACAGTATATAAAAAGGATATCTCGATTTTAATTTTAACATAGCACCAGACACACTTTTAAATGCTGAAATTTAACTGTAGTAATGCTTTCTCTATAAAATCTAGTAAAGAGTATAATCAAAGTCATTCGCAAATACTGCATGTAATTCCGTAGAACGATTTCATGATTCAGAAAATGCTACTCAGTTTAAAAATAAAAAAGCAGCTAAAGAGATAATATCATGGTAGTATTAAGTATTCATTAAACCTTACACTGATCAAAATTAATAATATTGTAACATATGCAATTATTGCAGAAGATATTGATTATTAAAAAAATAAAAAAAAAATGAAAAACAAAACTGATAAATATCACAAGCACGCATAACTGTAATGTACATTTCTCAATGAAAACTATATATATCTCACTTCCATTCTTTCCGCTAAGAAATTTTTTTTCGTACAAGCTACATGGAAATATGCTCTCCGTTTATCTCTCGTTGTGTAGAGCAATCGAATTTACAATAGAACATTGTATCCCGATAACTTTGGTAAATGACTATAGAATGTAAAGGCTGTCAGTCATTTCTACAACTAATAAAATGTTTTATACTAGTACGTTTCTTTCAAAGTATTTCAAAGTCATAATTTACTATGTTCATTATAGCAAATGCACTGTAATAAGTTCCTCTTTCAAAATCAGTATGTTATCTGTCCAGAAAAATAGTACTGCACTACTCTTAAATGGAATATTTTTTCTTTCTTCTTCAAATCCTGTTGCATTTTATGTTCAGTAAAAAAAAAAAAAAAAAGAAAAAGAAAAAAAATGCTATAGATATTCGAATAGTTTAAAACTGTGATTCTATAAAAAAAATACATTCTAACTTATATATAGCATCCTAAACATACGAAACAAGTCGAAACAGACAAATTTCTCTTGTAAAAAGAAATCGATATGTTCCTACGGTTCCTGCAGCGTGAAACTTTGTTTCCAAGCTTCATATTACAAATCAAGCTTTCTGAATTCTTTTTATATGAAAAAATTCGCATGTTCCGTTCTGTTCCATATATTTGGAACACCTTGTATACGTGAATTATGTCTGTATATACGACATAAAAGAAGATAGTTAAAAAATGTATGTTTCTCATTCGACATTATATGGTTACGACTAAGCAATTTTACACAGACGTTCAAATATCATTCTGGAATTCGAAAGGAAATGCACATGGATAATGTGATATAAAATATGCTGAACATATCATATTGTAAACTTTTCATTGCCAAAAGAAATCTTAATCAAAATGGTGCAACGATTGCCGCTGCTTCGCCTCTGCTCGTGGGCAACGAAGCGCATTCGTACCATTTATTCGAATGCGGATCGTAACATTCAACAGTAGAAATTGTAATTCGGGTTCGATAAAAATGGATTTCCTGAGATTGATTACCTCCTATTACGTAAAGTCGGCTGTCAACCGCTGCGACCGCTGGATATGATCTGCCTCTATTCATAGGTGCCACAGTGGTCCATTTATTCTGAAACAGAACAAACGATGAATTAGTATGAGTTCTAAGAACAGTACGTTGAAAACTGAATTACCTTATCAAAGGAATATCGTTCAACAGACGTTAAAACTTCCTGATGTTTATTAGTACCACCGACTACGTATAGGTATCCATCGAGGATAGTAATACCCATTTGCGAACGTGGAGTAAGCATTGGAGCCAAGTATGTCCACTTTCTGGTTACTGGATTGTAACTCATGACATCCTGACGATGTCGACTGGTACGTGTACAACCCCCCACTACGTATATCAACCCTAAAACAATTGTTAAATATTGTCAGTAATGTATATGATATTCCGCGCAATTTAATTGGATTTCAATGGTTTACCCTCGTAAGCAACCACTCCCATACTAAATCGAGGTTCTGGGAGCTCATCATTCATGGTCCAAGAATTAGTTATTGGATCATATACTTCTATTGATCCGCAAATATCTTCGCCTACCCAACCGCCGAAAGCATATAAGCTATTATCCAAGGCACAAAGTCCAAATTCACACCTGGGCTTTTCCATACAAGCGAGTGAAGTCCACACATTATCACGCGGATCATAGCATTCGCAAGTGGCACTAATGCATAATTCTAGTTCTCCACCAACAACATACACTTTACCATTCAACGATGCTACACCCGGTAATATTCGGCCTATACTTATCGGGGCTACTTCACTCCATTGACTAAAAACAATCATAGTTTTAAAATGCAATATAAAATCTAATAGCAATGAAAGTAGAATATAATTATACCCTGTAAATATATCATATTTCTCAACAGTTTCGTAAGTGATTTCAGAATCTCGACCCCAACTATCTGCAGAATATTCACGCCTTGATCCACCAATTAATAAAATATTCTTTTTGACACAAAGTCTGGGTTGTGCATGAAGAGGCACAAGACATCCTTTGTTTGAAACCAAATCCTTCTGTATCGATTTTAGCGCAACAATGAGACTCGCGTCTTTGCATTCTACAATAACTCTTTCCAATTTCGCTAATGAACACAATCGTAAACGTATATGACTTAATATTTCAAACACATGACATCTTCTTGATGGTATGTCATGCATGATCCAATTGTATGCAGCTTGGAAGACCTATTGACAAATAAATATTTTATCTATCTCTGATCTCAAGCCTAATATTTGCAGATGGAAAAATTGCAAGACTTGCAAACCTGAAATTCAGTATCAATATGAATATAATCACTACTGAGAAAATGAACAAGGTGTTCTTTCGGCAGATCTAAGAATTCTTCCTCCTGAGATACTTCAGGGAAATTGACTTGTATAAAGTGTAGGGCAGTCTCCAGAAGATCTAATCTGTTGTGTGCCTCAGCAAGTCTATGAAACACAACTACCTGTAATATCTGTAAGTTTTTATCAGTGTTATTGGTCTCACCTATAAATTCCAAGAGCATTTGAGAAATGTAATTGCTGTTTCAAGTAGGTGACGCAACCAGACACCACCTCATCTAACTCTAGCATATCAGCAGCTGCAAATAATTCTTGAATATTATCCTGAGTAATATCAATGCTCCCAGTATAAATAAAATCCACCAATAGAGAAAGTATATCAGCAGGTACAGAATGAATTTTTATGAGTTCTTGCTGCTCTTCAACAAGACCACCAGTGAACATGGCATTGAAATATGCACTCCCTGCTGCTAAAACTGATCTGTGTGCCCTAATGACACATCCACCAGCAATCAGCCCTACATCGCTAAACTGATTTTTTAATCTCTGTGCATTCAAATTCCTTAGTACTTTTGGAGCAATGATATTAGAAACATCAGAAGTTTGTTTCACAGGTTGTGTTGTGAAACCCATGTTGTTACAATTATGGCCATTCTTTATGGATGGCATTGCAGCATTCGCCATGAAACCATCAAGTTGTCCTTTATCCACAGTTCCTAATGAAAAAATGATGCTTGTCAAAATCAAAATAATAAACATAAATATGAGCAGTGCACTCTATAACAAATTCGCAGTTTCTGCATTTTAAACTCAATAACTGAATAATAAAATATATTGGAAAAATAATCCTTCAGATTTTCACTAGAATTATTTCAATTACTTTACTTTTGTGTGTGTTGATTATAGCCATGTTGAAGAAAGGGTAAATGGACGATTTCGTTAAAAAAGTAAATACAGAATACTCACGACATATACGCGAAAGCACCTTATAGACACTGTGAAAGGATTTGGTATTATTTTTCCCTTTTAAACGCATCACTACTATCACATTTTCACGTGTTTTGTTATTGCTTGACACCGCTTCCCGGTCGGTTCATTCCTTCCTTGACTCCATCAATTAGTCACTAATTCGGTAATAAGAAATCTGACATATGTCAAATAACCTGTTTAGTGTATGAAAGTAGCCACAAGAGAATCCCCACGAAGAAATGCTGTATACTCGCACCACACCTAAAAAACAATACACAAATTTCGACTTGTAAATCAATGTATCGACTCGTACTATTTTCGCTAAGTGTCAAGTCACAGTTTTACTTGCAAATGGAAAAGGAAGATTGATCTATTTTTTGCTTTCGTGTATGTAAATTAAAGCTTTTTGTTCACTCGCTTTGGTCGTTCGATTTCGGTAATTCAATTACGAGTTCATTGCCTCACAGTTATGCCAACACTAAAGAATACACACAATCGAAAAATGGACGTAGCCGACAGAAAATACGAGTACCAGAGAACACGAACTGCCTCCTTTGACCTTCCAGTTTCGAATGAATATAATCCCATCGATCCCCTGTTTCATAAATAAATACCGTATTTTTCTACGAATCAGCTGATCTCTGTTTGTAGTGGTACGAATGACCCTCTACGTTTAGCTCTATTCCACTCTTCACTATGCACAGCAAACAATCATCACGTTTTTCTTGAAGTTGGACCTTGTATATTTCTTCGAAAATATTGTGTTTACAGTGGGGAACGAATTATTCGTTGTTTTTATTTTGGCGTACAAATTTGAAATTGCATAAAAAAAATCGTACCACTGTCATCACCGTTTTACAATGACGAATATTTCGAAAAGGAAGAAAGCCTCGCCAAAATTGAAGGTAAGGCAGCTGTTAGCTGTTATTGAAAAGAATATGAAGATTTCTCATTTTATACGTTTGATTATAGACTATGGGCAACCGCGACGAATTTTTAAATCGTATAACGAAATCACTTTATTACTCTATTTTACCGATGACCGATTGCCTTAGTTTACCAGTTACTGGTTAGTATAACAGATTTTATCATAATCTTTTGTATAACTTATTGTTTTATATGCTCATGTACTTAATTTTATATATTTTTTTTCGTTGTAGATTTAATTGATTATGTAATTGAAATGTATTTTTAGAGTTGGCAGCAGAACTTTTCACTGAGGTGAAAAGTGGTCGTACTCTTGAACGATTAGATGTGGAGGAAGCAAGTAGAATCTCTAGAAATGCATGTGTTTCACCCTGTTCTCTTGTTCTGGCTCTATTGTACTTGGAAAGGCTAAAAGATTGTAATCCTGAATACCTTCAACGAGTGGCACCCTCTGAACTCTTTCTTGTAACTCTAGTATGTTCATTTTATTCTTTACTTTTATGATTATTTTAAGAAATAAATAATTACTTCTAATTTGTCTCATAGATGGTGGCAAGTAAATTCTTAAATGATGAAGGAGAAGAGGATGAGGTTTTTAATACAGAATGGGCACAATCAGGGGATTTAAGCATATCACATATGAATCAGTTGGAAAAAGATTTTCTTAAGGCTATTGTAAGTTTTCTTTGCAATTATTGCATATTACTTTATAATAAATTATTAATAATTATGAATTAAATTTAATAAACTAGGATTGGACTGTATTTGTTTGCAATCGAGACTTTTGGGAAAGACTACAAAGACTAGAGAAGGATATAGCTTATAAAGAGGCACAAAAAAGGGGTTGGTTTTCATATACTGAGTTAAGTTGTCTAATGAATTCAGTACAATTAATAACATTGGCACATGCTGTGGTAAACATATCATCCATATGTTTGGCAACATATACTGCTGGAATAGTTACTCTTTTGGGCTCTGCTTTAGTTGGAAGTTATCTACCAGGCACAGTACTTAGTCCAAGGCAAACAGCAACAGATTCTACAAATGTTTCCCGAGTAGATATAAATCCATTAGTGGATATAACACAAGAAAATATTTTAACGACCGGTTTTATCCCTACTTCATTGAGCTGTAATCAATCTCAGGAGTATCGCGAAAGTACGGAATTGAACAAGACTGAAGATGAACATTGGAAATGGTGGTTGAATTCAGTTATGACTTGGTTACCAGAATATTCTGGTCTGGAATCAAAAGAAACATTGCACACAATGAATGAGGAGAATGATCACACATTAATGACAACCAAGTTTGTACTTGATACCAGCAAATTGATGCAAGATACAGATGAATTCATGATAATGCTGAATTGGAAGCAACTCTTAAGTATAGATTTAAAATTTCTTTTATATGATTGGAGGTACTATATAAATTATGTTACAAAAATAACTCTTGGTCATCAGTACTAAAAATGAAGTGGATAAATTCTAAGAAGTTTCAACAAAATGTAACAACTTTGCTAAAAAAGAAAAAGTATATATTTTTTGTACTAACTTGTAACTTGTTTTTCAATAAATAATATGAGGCACATATAAACGTGTTTCTTTTTCGATATTATAAGGAGAAGTAATAAAGAATATGAAACATTGATAGTGCATCTATTATGAGTACTATTAGTACCATTTGGATATTACATTACAGTTATGTATATATGTACATTAAATACATTCATTATTACAGAGATTACATTATATTACATAGACACTATGATTGTCATAAATTAATATTGCAAGGAATTAGAAAAGCTTCATTACATTGTACAATGTAAGTTGAGGATCTTTGTTCCATTATTACACATTCACTAAATGCATAAAGACAATTTTCAAGTGTCTAATATATTTGTATATTCAATCGCTATTATGAAAATATGAAAAAATAGGAATAGGTGTCATTCCAATAAGACAACCAATTGTAACTCCAATAACTCGTCCCTAAATTATAATTTTGTTTCTCAGTTAGAATAAATTCATTCAGTATTGCAAATAAAAAAAAATGAAACTAAGCATATCATACCAGGTTTGCAGCTATTTTTGTTTTAGGTAGATTTAATTCTAGAGAAGTAAGTTTTGGTGCTTGGAATCCAATTTTGTGAACAAAAAGTTCTACATAATGTACAGATCCAATTCCTATTATATCAGACACTGTATTTCCTAATGCTGCAGCTGTCATGGTCGATATTGGAAATCTTTTATTTAATATTATTTCAATTTGATCCCCCTGAAATGAACAAATTACACTCTGGAGAATAAACTATATAAAACCTATGATACGTACTGCAACAATCATGATGAAGTTGTCAAGAAAACCAAAGCCGATGAACGGAATTGCGTTCGCAAGCGCAACTGTAAGAATATTATCCAGCAAATTTGAAATGATGTATTTTTTTCTACATATCCAAAAAAAGATCAAATTTCGTACCTAATATTAGATTTTTCGTGGACGGTCCTGGAACAGTTTCAACTGTAATGGGAAAGAGCAGAATATATAAATATGTGTTTTACAAAAAAAAAAGGGAAAAAAAATATTACTAACAAACAAATAGTTGATTACAGAGTGGTAATTTTCAATTGCTTACAAAACATAAAATAGTTAACACACATGCATTTCTGTTCTTTTTTTTTGTAAAAATAAGATAAATTGACATATTTTTTTTATATAACAATTAGTGTCAAAATTTTACATTAAATGTGTTTACTATAACTGTGCAAAATTGATAACAGAATTAAAAAATTCTTAGGACAATTAACTAATTAATCAAATACACAAGATTTTGCAACATAAAACTTTATTAAAATAAAAGTACATTCTTTTTATCTAAATATTTACATGAAAATTTGTTGAATGTAACATATGTCAAGAGAACAAGAAATATTTTAAGAAATATTCTCAGAACTGTACTTTATGATATGGAAAGAGCATTCTTGGAATCATGCAAAATTGTAATTATATAGCATGTAGTAAAATTAATTCAAATAATAGAAATGAAGTTTTTAACAATATTGTACATATCTGATTAAGAAAAATTATGTTCATTATTTATACTGTTAATTTAGAAGCATAAATAATGAAGTAATAGAAGTCATGAATATTTATCATCATATATTGTGTTTATATAGGAATAGTAACTATAACTTAATAAGAGGTACCTTATTCATGATTACTTTCGAGTCAATATGTGATTTTACTGTATACATTGTATCACAAGCAGCCCTAGGAATATATATGTAATGTTGTATATTACCTAAATGTGGCTCTGTAGTTATGTTTTTTAAAATATCCATAAAGATCAGTCAGAATAGAAGAGAAGCAAGTGAGAGAATTAAGACACATACTTTGGTAAAATATATAGTTTAACATGCATTAGACTTACAGCATGATGTCCATGTAGAATGCGATGAAAGGAAAAATTTTATACTGTTAAAGAATAATGATAATTACACCAAATCACAACATGATAATATTAAATATTCTCATTTTCCAAGTTGATATTATTAGTAAATTTATACTCTATCTTATATTATTATTAGTTGATCAAAACAGCTAACTGCCAAAAAAAAAAACAATGCAAAATCAATGAGGATATTTTAGATCAAACACTATACAACGATTGTATACAGAAACCAAAACTTTACTCCAAAATGTCCTCGTTAACTTAATCATGTCCTTCATGTCCATTAATATTATGAGATATTATTAAATTTCACCTTGATATTATAAGTTAAGGTTCATGAATCACAATAAAAAGTAGGTAATGTTTTGACCTTCCTACCGTACTTTCGCATGAGCCAATCATCAGGTATACGACAGTATTTGCCTGTAGCATCCACATCCCCTAATGAAGGAATTTTGCTAGGCCTTCCAAGTTCGTTACACCATCGAAAAGCTGCCAATTGGCCTTTGAAAAGAAATATATTTTTCTATCATAAACTTCATTGATCAAAGTCAACAATATAATACTTTATCTTGATAGAAAGTAATTACGCTGATACTTGGCCTTATCTTCGTCCGATTTACATTCCTCCAGAGCACTCAAGAACAGATTGCGTTCTTCCGTAGTAAGCTTTAACACTAACTCTTTTGCCTGCGGTTTTGTTAAAATACCGGGAAAATTTTCTACCGTATTGCTGTGACATGTCTTCTGCATGTACCACGTATCGACAACAAACGCGGGTGATAAACATTTTCCTAACAGAAAATTATTCACGCGACATAGTTTACGATGACGGTGATAAAGACGCGATATATTTTTACTGAAACACATTATTTCCCGCGGTATTAAGATCGCCTGACTGGCTATCGCCGCAACTGTCATCTTTATACGACCCTTTAATCGTCGATATTTTATTGGAAAGAACTAAAATCATACGACTGTGAGAACAAGCACACCGATAATCTCTGGAAATCAAGAACTCAGATCGCTTAAAACTGATAATGGTTTAAGTGTAGATTGCAAGGTAAATGACTGAAGAATGACGAACGCACATATCTCGATTCGAATCAATTAGCCATAACTGGCGGTGACTTAATTCTGCGCTACCACTGGACTAAATAGTAGTCACGTCCTGCAATGTGTCAGACAGTGAAACAGTGGAGGAACTTGAAAATAGTACCGATGGTAATGGAATACTTAGATTGGACGCTTAAAAATGAAGGGAAGAATTCCAAAAAGATCGTGAAATTGCGAGTTAAAGTAAAAAGAAATTTGGAGTGGAATCATTTTTTTCAGGGTTTCTTTTATTTACAGATTATCCTATACAATTTCGAGTAATTTTTAATTAATAAATAACATTTGTCATCTTTCTAGTCGTACTGTCTTTATACAAGGTCTACCGTATCTGCGTTTGGCCTCTTCGAGAAAGGCATTTTCCATCTGTCTTACAATCTCGTTGAAAAATAAATTTGATAAGTGTGAATGGATAATCGATTTGAATTCGAAAGACAATGAAAAATCAATAACGCACGTTTGCGGGTTATTGTTTAATCCTGGACTGAATAGCCACAAGGTGTTCAAATGATTAAACAATCTACCGTCAGTGCATTCAGCTTTTACCAAATGCGGTTTCATCATCGTCACTTTGGATGTGTAACTTTCGTTTACAGGTGGAAATCCTATAACTAGATTGGCTTTTAAAACGTCGTTGGTTTTTGAAAATACATGGGACTTTTTGCAAAATGGCACGAATTCTTTGTAATTTTTTACATCAGATACGACATCGAATATTTGTTCCATTGAAAATCTGCATATAAAAAACATTTCGTATCTTATTGTATTTTGATTAGATAATATGTTTGAAATTCGTTTGAAACTCACCCCACTAACTTACGACCCTCGTATTCTTTTGTTTTCAAAACTTCAGCCATATACATTCTTTCTGTGCCCTGTTTACGATTATTTTTGTTTTGAAGTATAACATTTTCGAGCAACGAAACCCGCCTGAAAATAGCATTCTTTCTTTCGATTTTAAAAGTAATAAAAATTGATGAATTTAAAAAAATGACGTTAATTAGAACTCGTGCATATTATTTACGAAAACGCGCCTTTATGTTTTAGCGGGTTCATAAACTCATATTCAAACAATCAATGACATCAAGGTTTCTCATTCGATGATAAAATTTAAATTTATATTAAAAAATAACGAAAAGACAACAAAAAATATATGATCTACTTATTAAGCGAAACATAACATTAGAAGTTTACATTATTAGAAAAATAAAGAGAAGTTCATGCGAACTAAGGTTATATATATTATTTATCATATTTTATTTCATTAATTTTTTTTATCACGATTACATATGTTTAATGTCTAATTGTATTTTTCAAATTTAAAATGAAATTGACTAATTTCAAATTGTAAAATATAAAATCTACCAAAGTAGGAAACATAACCTACATATGAAGGCAACATAAAAATGACAACTGAAATATACTAATAATATGAAATATACTTTACCTATACATGATCGTACAGAACTGGGACATTCACTATTGCACAATACTAGTAAAATTCACATAAACATGAACTATAAACCTTCATTTACAAATTCATAAACTTTGAACGTTATTAATTTCTACTAATACTCTTCATTGTTTTCTAGTTATTTGTAAGTGTTCCTCTCGTTTAAAATGTACCTCGCAATATTCATGTTAAAATACACGGAAATAGATCTCATAAAACACGTACAAGGCACGCGCCTACAAACTATAACACTTGCATGCTGCAAGCAGCTGCAAGTACGTTTAAAAATAATGCAATATTTCTATAGATAATCTTTAACCGATAACTTATGTATCTTCACACAACTTCTCAATACATATTATACATTTCGCAAGATAACGAATGTTTATTTCTTATATATGAAAATAATTAATAATGCGTGACTTCTACGTTTCATTAATTCATTTAATATCACGTGTCATTTTGAAAACGAATAAATTTTAGGAAATTGATGCGCAATCGTGTGCTACAAAAAATTATTGACGTTAAAGCGAAATTTGACAGTAGCTTTGTACTTATTCGTTTTCTACGTTAGCGAATCCGCTGTTAAGGTTGGTACACCCTCACGTGCAATCTTATATAACACAGGTACCTCAAACGTCTCGCGAAGTCGATTAATTTTTCAAAAATGGCTGGCATTACACCGCAGGCTTGTAGGAATGTGTTTCGGCAAGTGAGTAATCGTAACGCAATATCGTTTGATAATAAAGAAACATCTTCACCTTGATATGCTTTTTTTTTTTATTATTGCAACATATTGTGCAGTCGATAAGTCAACCTAACTTCATGCATATCCTTACTACTGTCAGATCAATTGTGTTTCTTCGTATTTGTATATTTTGATATTCATTCCCAAGAGTATAGAAACATTTTAATGAACCCTGAGTAGTATTATTGCTTATTGTTTTTATGTAGAATGTTTATTAGTTTTATTCGGCTAATCACGTACGTTCGCCAAAAGTAACCAATTTTAATTATTATATAATTACAGTTTTTCCTTTCTCTAGTTAATAATTTTATGATACAGTGCTTTCCATTGAATGCAACATTTTATTCAATCATGCTAATTTCTATTTGTATTATTATGAATTTAGGTTAGAGGTTTGCACACCTCTGCAAGTCAAAAAGCCAGACTAAAAACTTTCTCTGTCTATCGCTGGAATCCAGATAAACCTGATGAAAAGCCTTACATGCAAGATTACAATGTTGATTTGAACGCGTAGGTTTAACGAAACTTTTTCGTAATATTTTCATTATTTTACTTTGTAGTTGTTAACTTAAAAAATTGATTCTAGTTGTGGCCCTATGGTTTTGGATGCATTGATTAAAATCAAAAATGAAATTGATCCAACATTAACTTTCCGTCGCTCTTGCCGCGAAGGCATTTGTGGTTCTTGTGCTATGAATATTGGTGGCACAAACACATTAGCATGTATTAGGTATTTGATAAACATCTTTGTAATAAATTTTTTTAATGAAAGGACATAGATTTAAGATAAATAATATTTGTGATTGTTTCAGTAAAATTGATACTAATTTAAGTTCAAAGAGCAAAATCTATCCTTTACCACATATGTATATAGTGAAAGATTTAGTCCCAGATTTGAGCCACTTCTACAATCAGTATAAGAGCATACAGCCATGGTTGCAAAGAGGTGATGGTAAAGAGGCTGGGTCTAAGCAATATTTGCAAAGTGTTGAAGACCGTGAAAAATTGGTAAGTTTTACTGTATGCTCAGCAACTTGCATAAAAATAAATTGTGATTACTACTGAGTCTATATACAAGAATAATTATTAAGTATAAATTTTATCTGTATGTAGGATGGTCTCTATGAATGCATCTTATGTGCTTGCTGCAGTACCTCTTGTCCATCATATTGGTGGAATGGTGATAAATACTTAGGACCTGCAGTACTTATGCAGGCTTATAGGTGGATCATTGATTCACGTGATACTAAGGCTAAGGATCGTCTCGAAAAATTGAGAGATCCATATTCTGTATATCGCTGTCATACTATTATGAACTGTACTCGCACTTGTCCAAAGGTAAGGGCGAATTATTAGATACGACCATAATAATAATCATCACAACTTTCAATTAATAATTTCATTTAAACAGGGCTTAAATCCTGGAAGAGCAATAGCAAAAATTAAGACACTATTAGCAAACTTTGCTAAGAAGCCAAAACCAGGGCTTGATGCTGCAGTATAATCATGTAGAAGAGAAAAAAAAGTACTTAGTCAACCATGAGTATTTTTTTGTTAACATGGTTACGTATAAAGTTACGTTTTATCCAATAAAAATAATTAACAAATCGACTTGAAGTACTTGGTAAAACAGCATATGCTGAAACCAAAGAAATTTTTTATGTAATAAATTATATGTATTTCTATTATTTATAATGTCTCGTATTGTAAATAAACTTCAATACCCTGATAATAGAGATAAATACATTTATATGGGAACTGTTTATTTCATGTATATACATTCACACATAAAAGTGTAACGTGATATATTAATTTAATGAATGCAACGTAATATATTCAATATCTTATATTACAACATTCGCATTTTTATATAGACTTGCTGAAATATTTAATAATTTTCCAATGAGCAAAATGTTCTTTAGATATGTATTTTAATTTTTCATTGTACTAATGACGAAGATATGCTAACTCTTAATGTTTACCGAAAGGAATTAGTTTTTAGGATCATCAAAAATATATGATCACATTACTTTATGTTATTAGAAATTCCTGCATTAAAATTAATAATAAAATTATAGTAGATTATGCGATTATAAGATATGTTAGAGAAGAACAAGTAATGGTAATTTGATATTTTCAAAATTCAATTATTGCGCTTAGAATGCACGAAATGCATGATATGCATAATTGAAAACTATCTACAAATGTTTAAAATGTTTAAAGATTACATATGCCACAGCGAGATCTAAGGCTCAGCAGCCATCCTACTCCTTGCTGTTTCCCTTGATCGATTGTGTACCTCCGCTGTCCTTAATGTTATACCAAATATATCCTCGTGATAACGATTTTCATCCTACAAAAAATTAGTTAAATAAATAATTTAAATTGATTTTAGTGTGGACTTTACACAACTTACGCGTAGTGACAACATGTACGCTTCAACTTGTTTATCTGTCATATCCCCGTGAGTTTGTATAATTTGTTTCAAAGTTTGATAGACATCTTCTGCCATCGTGCAATCACCACAAACGTAAAAATGACCTCGTTCGTACATCAACATGTCGTAAATTTGTGGAGCTTCAGCTTGAATTAAATCTTGTACATATGTCTACGAAACAGAGTTAATTCAATGGAAGAATAAAATGAATGAAATAAATAATCTCCATTTAATTACAAAACCTTTTTTAATCCAGGCTCTCGAGAAAGAGCCAAGAACACTTTATCCAAAACTTCAGCCCTGATCATTTCTTCTTTCTCTTGTCTATAGAGATCTAAGTTTCTTTGACGACAACCGAAGAAAAGCCAGACTTTTCCATATTCGAGATCTAGAAATTTCTAATTAAACGTGTACTTCAATAAAAAATGCTGTGTTAAATTAAAATTTATACCTGGACGACGTTTCATTTCTGCGAGTCGATGATGCCAGAAACCACGAAAAGGAGCGATTCCAGTACCTGGTCCGACTAGGATCATGGGTGCTTTTGTCTCAATTGGCATGTAAAAGTTAGGCGCACTAAATATAAAAAATGATAGTATATAATAATACGAAATAATGTAAGTACATAGCATGAATGAACTTACCTACGGACAAATACATAGAGAGGTTCTCCATCTGATATATCTCGTAGATAATTGGAACAAACTCCATAGTGAACTGGTCCAGAACCACCTGACATATTTGTTCAGAAGTAATTTTTAATCGATGTTTCACAAATATATTAAAATTGAATACCTTGTGTTTTGTATTGCACCACCGCGACAGTAAGGTGTATCTGTCCTTGATGCACATCGGGCGAAGAAGAGATACTATAAAATCTTGGTTGCAAAGGGGTTAAATGAAGTAGTAATAGTGGCGCAAGAGGTTTTACAGACGGGAATTCCTCTAGTACTTCCATTAAGTTAGGAAACTTCCAATGTCTCCAATCCTCATAAGCAGCTGGATCCTGTTTAGAAACGACATATTTTTAAGGTTTTTTATAATTTAGTTTCCAATATAACTTTGCAATGAATAGTCGTCAAAAATTTACAGAAGCTAAAAGATTCAGTTGAGATTGTTCCTTTGGATTAGTAGCTATCGATCCGAAATATCTGAGAAGATTCGGTGACGGCGGTGTAGTTATATCCAAAAATCTTGTTAGTAACATTTTTAAGGAATTAGGTAAGTATCTATCATGTGCCACCCATGTTTTTACAATTCCTAAATAAAATCATAGATAGTATCAAGAAATAATGAATTAGTAGTTTTAATATCTCTAGTGCAAACCATTAGGCGTGTGAGATTGTTTCTGCACTTGTAGTTCAATCGGTACGTCTGGGTCAAAAGGAGTTTGTATTCGCTTTAGGATTCCTTCTACAAGTTCTGGTCTGTTGCATGCAAAAACTCCCAAATGATCACCAGGTTTGTATGGTATTTCCATGCTTGCTATATCATCAAGCTCCAAAAGTAACGTTGTTCCACTAAAAAAAGATTGAGGTAGTCACAAAGTGAATATACAATAGAATACGCATAATTACCTTAACATATCTCCGCTTAAATTTGTCTTTCGAAACATATTGCAAGTAGTTACGTTTCTATTGTGGCATTTACTTAATGCTGGAACAATACAATTACACCAATTAATGTAAAATTTGCTATTATGTTAAAATAATAAGCATACCCTTTCCAATTGGCTGAGGATCAGCTTCTACGAAACGCACAGTTGCCGCTGACAGTGTTTCTGATCCCAAAGATAAAGCAACTTCAAGTAAAGTGTCATCATCATCTAGACAAAAGGTTTCACATGCAACCTGGAACAATATTCCCAAGAATATTTAAAAAATGAATTTCTTTTAATGAAGAGATCAATTACAATAACAAAATACGAACAGCAAAGGTATCAGCTGCCCATTTTCGAAAAGCTTGTTCTTGTCCGCACATTTCATCTCCTTGTGCAAGTCGAAGTAATCGCTCTCCTCCTAATTCACCTAATAAATTATCCACGTAACGACCGAATGCACAGAAATTTGGATAAGCCGATGATCCCAAGGCGAAGACAGCAAATCTAAGAAAGATATCATAGATTTTGTTTTATGCTTGTTAATCGATTTCATGCGGCACATACCTAACGTTACTCAAGGGGCCAAAAGTATCTTCCGTTTGAGAATCTGTGGTGGATCCACGAAGTGAATCCAATCTATCCAGCTTTTTAAAATTACTTACTTCCGTCTGACTATTTGCTTTGATGAAGGATTTTGAAGATGCTAAGCTGCAGTTGCGGAAGAAATTAAACAATAAAAATCAGTAAATCTAAAATATAGATGATTATATGCAGTCACCTGATCTTGTTGCCACTATTAATGTATGTTTCATTCATTTTCATCGCGTATAAGTTTTGAGCGAAAGCCTAAAAATCAGAAACTCCACGTACAAATACAATTACAGTTTTAAAATACTTTATAAAAGACAAATTTACTTCGCCATTCTCTGGAGGATCACCGTTCCCAAAAGTTGATGTTATGACTAAGAGTAAAGCTTCATGTTCAATATTGCTAATGTCATAGTCTGCCATAGAGAGCACCTAAAATCGGTAGCTTCAAGTATTTTCCAGAGATTATTTCTCTACGAAGAATTGATAGAGAATATTGACTTTTGTAACATTTAATGAAATATTAATTACCTGGGAGTGGAAAGCGTGTCCCAATAACTCGCCCAGTTTTTCGGCATACATCTGCGATGTCCCAGTTTCTGTAGCGAATAAGACTGTAGCTTTTATTCTCCTGGATAGAGCTCTTCCAAATAATTTAGACGTGAATTTTACGGCCCTAAAAGTATGCAATATTTATTTATTGAACTTGTCATGCTGAAGAGCGATATGACACCTTCACCTTGCAATTTGCTTAAAATGGAACTTTCTTCTTGGTTTTTTAGATGTTGCTTTCTTGTCTCGACCCTTTTTCCATATGTGCGTTTTCCAAGCAGGATCCTATGGATAGTCCATAAATATATAGCACAATATGTAGCTCATACATATCTGACCTATTTAGTAAGAAGTATTATAAAACCTGAGAATCATAAGATGGTTTCAAGTGATAAAGAGCCATTTCTTGATGAAATACAGGAGTAGCTGATCCTGATATAGGTGGAACAATCCATAGCCAATCAGCGGGACAACCATTTCTCAGCCTCATTTCGTTTTCATAATGTTTCATAAAAGATTCCGAAGCAGTGTGATGATCTACGATCGTCACATTTTTCATCTAAAAAAGGACTCGATTTACTATTATATTTCGTGGCGATTAGAGGATAAAAAATAATTTATTTACTTGAAAACTATGCAGCACAGCAACGTTAGCTTCTATCATAGCCTTATCCTTCCATAAAGAAGTAGACGTTCTAGTATCTAGCCCCATGTGCGTTGCTATCGTCTGCAAAGAATATACTACTATCACTATGTACTTTTTTAAGATAATAAAATCATACTGCAATTTTTTATCGATAAACCTCCAGTAAATTATATCGTTGGACGTCACAAAGATCTCTTGCTCCGATCTCAGTACTCATATACCATCCATTGAATGGAGCAGCTGTGAATTCTAATCCTCCACAGTCGAATACCATTCCTGACACAGCAGGGACAGCGAACCATTTCAATTCCAGCTTTTCAAACCAATCGTATCTAAAAGTTCACTAGGCGATAGAATACTACAATGCTAATAGCAATTGACAAAACTTACGTAGGGTGACTGAGGGGTACTTCAAGAACAAGTTCACTTGGAATGTCAAAGTAATCGGGATCGTGACCATTTGCTGATAGCACCAATGGTAATATGTCGAAACGAGTACGTGCCCCTTTCCAGCCTAGTTTTATGCAAAGCTAGAAAAGCAATGTCGTCACGTATGTAGTAAAAGAAATCTACATACAGAATAGTTTGTAGTCAAGAACAGCGTCTAGGAAACACTAGACAAAATTTGGAGTCGTAAATTCTGTGACGTGATAAGCAGAAGTAACCCTTGAGGGTTCGACCCAGCAGGGATCTAGGGTCTCAGTGTCGTATATACAGAACATACAATAAAAACTAATTTCATAGATTGAAAGCACTAGACTCAACAATGGCACCACATTTCTCTTTATTGCTTTGCCAGATTTATGACACCAAATATTCTTCACCATGGACTACACCTCCCCTTTTTTTACCTCAGTGAACTCAACATTCGCTGGATCACCAATTATGGTACCATCTGGATTCTTATAACCAGCATAACTTATTAATTGCTGATTCCATACTCTATAGTCATGTTTTCCATCTGTGCGTTGTGGAAATATTGTTATAGCGGATCTACAAATGTAAACAAATTTGTGGTAGTTTTGTACCATTATACATTTTTTAAATTTCCGAATTTTTTATTACCTAATATTTCCCTTATTTGTACTGTATTTAATATGATTGCACAGGGCCTCAAACATACCACTAGTTGTGGTAACATAACGACAATCAAACACCTAAAAGATTATTTAAAAATCTAGGCTTGTATTTGGGAATACAGGATAGAAAAATAGAAAATCTTTATCACTAATTATTTTGTATAATTTCAGATAAAAACGTACTTGCAGTTTAGACCACTGAATGCGACCGATGCACCTCGCGGCATTGCGCCACGCTAATTTCGCTCCAAAAACCAACTCTGTTTCAGTTAATTGATAGGTACCTGTCGCTATAACTTCTTTTTGCACGCATTCCCAACGAGAACGGTGAGCCTCGCTATTCAATCTGCATTTAAGCGAGAATAAGACAATGAATAAGACTACCAGTATTTCTGGTACCTTTCAGAGAAAAGCTTTTAATAAATAATTAGTACCTTCTAATAGAGGAGAAATATTGCTCAAGAAAATCTTTTGCATAAACAAGGATTTCTTCTTTAGAACGAGGCTCTGTTCCATGTGTCGGTAGCTGCATAACGCTACCGAGGCATACTTGATTAGAACACAGTGTTCTCTGAAAAGAGAACTGACCATTATTTATGTATCTCCACTAATAATATGATCGTTGAGAACGCATTGTTCTATTACTCTATCACAACTAGAAGTAAATTAGAAAAAAGTTCATTTCTTCATTAATAAGAAGAACATTGCCCTATTCAGAAATGACTACACTAATTAAAATATAATTAAAGGATCTAGCTCCTACTTAAATAACTTCATTGCAAAAACGTCTGCAACATAATTAGATTGTTCCACAAAAACATTTCTAACTCAATACAAAATTGTAATATTCCTACAGTCCTGAATATTCAGTTTAAAATTCCCCAATTGTTCTCGCAGCGTATAACACACCCCCATCCGCGCAACTAGTGGGCGAAATGCACACTCGTACTTCAATAGTATTGACTTGTTCTCTTACAAATTCGCTCACACTCAAAATTCTTTTAAACTCTCACACTGTCCTCTCCTGCACAAATTCTTCAGAAAGCTCCTCAAAACAAAACACAAAAATTTCACTTTTCAAAAAATATTGAAGGATACAAAAGCGAGAAAAAATGAGAACACTTTTAAAAAATATTTGGTACTCGCCTCGGCATGACTTGCATGTAGAGAATCGAAGGCTTCTGTCTTGTAAATGAGGTTCCTCAGCTTCGTCGGTTTCCTCTGACAAGCTCCTGTTGTCTCGTGTTCCTTCATCTCGTTCTGTCTTCTCCTGTCAGCTCGAATATGTGCCCCTAACTCACCTCTTCGCCGTCTGCTTCTGCACTGACTTGGTTCTAGCTCGCTCGCCTCCCCACTAGAGAATGGAGGGGATGATCCTCGCGATAAGTGGACGAACCCCTAGCGAATGAACTGGCGCATGCGCTATCGATACATCGCACCCGCGGATGGTTTCCGGTGATCGCTGTCGCGCATCGTAAATCTCTTCGATATCATTTTATGACGGTTTGAGAATCGATTGATTACAGCTTTTTTATTCGTTTGCAATTCAGATTTCAATCGATTCGCTTCGGGAAATTTATAGAGTACCGAGATAAAAGATGTTTCATAAATTATGATGATGGCATCATTGGTATTCTTTGGTGAACGCTATCGCACATTTTAGGTTTTATTGGTTTATGATCCCTAAAAATTGATTTTGAAGGATCATTTGCCAATTTTTTTAATAATTACATTTTAGGGTAGGTGTTTCGTAAGATTTAAGATTTAGTGGACGTTTATGATTTATAGAGTGTCTGTAAAGATTAGCGCGTTTGAATGATGTGGAAATTGTGTTTGATCACGTAGTAATGTTTAAAATGGGTCAGCCCTCCATTAAATTCGCTTGAACAGCTAATCAAGTTGCTTTAAATGCGTTTTAATTGAAGGTTTAAAGGCAGATTAAGAGATTTTATTTGAATCACGTTTACGTAAGTTTGGAAAATACAGTTCCAGTTGTCATACGTTGAATAATGAAGACTTATTTGCGCATGAGGCTTATTAGAAATTTTGTTTATGCTCCATTTCAGAGATATTTAGAATAAGCGCAAATATGCATCACGAAGAAGATGATAATCAATCTGATATAGTATCCTGCAACCTAACTCCGGAAAAATTACATAGAACCCCACGCGATAGCGGTAAGCTTTGCTCCGATTTTGCACACAGGATGAAAAGACGTAAGTAACCTCGCTATTTTTGTATAGGATCCTGCAGAAAGGAAACTAAAACGCATTCACAAGAGCTTAAACGTAAAATTCATTATACTTCTCAAAACAGTCCACATAAATTTCAGAAAACTCCTCAATGTACTGGTACGCAAAAAGAAGAATAAAGTTTTTAATTTCTTCGACGTATTTACTCACATATCGTCACTGATTATTACAGGATCTTTTAGAAAAGATACTAAGTCGCTTTCAGATAGCAGCAAACGAAAAGGCCAATCGTCTCAATACGAGAGCCTAGAGAAAATCCAGAAAATCAGTCCTGGCGGTAAATTTGTTAATACTTTGATTGGACAATGGTCGAAGCATACAGGAATTCAAACGCCCTTATCGCATATAGGAGCAGTAGGATCATTTTTTACTTCCATATCTCTAATAAAAGTGTTTCATTAAATATTATATGAATTAATTAGGTTCAAGAGAGTCCAATGACCGAAGAAATGAAACGGATGTATGTTATAGAAGAACGAAAGATTCAGCTGCTTCAGAAGAAGCTGCAAGCTGCGGAAGAAACGATATCTTCGCTCTCCACCTCTCGTGAAGCCGAATCACGCGCTAAAGAAGAGATACTGAGACAGTCATATATCACTTTTCTATGTCTAATTTAAATGAAGTAAAGAGGTTGAATCTTAATAAATTATGGTACTACTGATATGTTTTTTAGGCTGAACGCAGACTGGGAATCGATTACTAAGTATTACTGCGAGATATCTGAAAGTTTGAAGGAATTTCAGCAACAAAAAGATAATCTATCTGCGTTGTATAACGATATTATTCTAAAACAACAAACAGCGATGAAGAAACTACAACAAGATTTGAGTAACATGAGACTGAAAGGTGCAGAAATTGTATAATATTATTTAAAACCGAATGAAACAATTTTTAACATTTTTGTTATACTTTTTACGTAGATGAGGAACAAAAGAACATTGTCGCTACAGTTGAAAGTAAAGTAATAAGCCAAGAAAAAAAGTATGTACCTATAAAAATGATTTATCATATTGTTTCGCTTATTTAATATTATTTTTGCTATTAAAAGAATACAGGACATGACGGTAGTAGAAAGTGAACTAAAGAAACAATTGGAAGACGCCAAAACCAAAGCAATTTTAGAGAAGAATCGTTTAGATGAGGTACACGCGGAAGAAAGATCAGAATTAATGAAGGTTTGAAATCTATGTCACCTAGTAGATAAATAATCTTTCTGAGTGGCAAAACGTGTACTATCTCCTTCGTGGATAAACATAACATTTCAGAAACAAGAAAAGCTCACGTCAGTGAATGAGGAATTGCAACAACAATTAAAGAAAATTGTAGAGGAGAAGCAGAACTTAACGAATCTTTTTGAAGAAAAAAATAAAGAGATATCGAAATTACAAGAAGAAATTTCTATGTATAAGTAAGTATCTATATGAAAAAATGTATAATTTAAATACATAGTGATTACTATACCGAATTTATGTTATCCTAGAAATAAAATAGAGTATCTATTAGATCAGAATGCGGAGTTAGGTATAAAATATGAAAAGTCAATTGGAAAAGAAGGAGAGCTGACAAAACAATTGGAATCCAAAGATCAAGAAGTAATATTAATTTCATATATTAACTTTCTGGACCTTTTGAGAAACATAAAATAACATCACTTTTTTAATAGATCACCAGGCTAAGAGAAAATTTAAGCGCGAGGCAAGAAATAGAATCTAGCTTAGCTAATGATCTCGAATTGATCGAGAACAAGTATAAAGCTATAGAAAATGATTTTAAGAGCGTAGAAAATAAACTACAGGAGACACAAGCTCGTAATTCGAATCTTGAGAGAACTTTACAGAATATGTCAAGCAGCAATGATCACGCAATAACAGATTTACACAAGAAAATACAAATATTAGAGAAAGAAAAGGAAAAAATACTTTCAGAGAAACATGCAAAAATCAAGGTATAGTATTAGGAAATAAAATCAATCATATAATAAAAAAATACAAATTTGGTTTTTTTCGAATAGGAATTAGAGAATTCATGTAACTCTTTAGAAAAAAAATATAAATTAGAAACAACAGCTTTAAAAAAAGATTTTGATAAGCAATTATCGGAAATGAAGAAGACAATGGATACACAGAATTCTGCTTTTATAAAATTAAACGAAAATTTCAATAAAATGAACGAAGAACATCGGAAAAGACGATTAAACTACGAGAATGAAAAAGAAAATCAAAACCTTTTGAAAGAAAAAATGCAGTTAGTCGCAGAACCTAATTTAATAGAAACGAATAGAACATATCTAGATATAGGAAGTCAAGAAAAGGGAAGTCAAACTTATGAAACAAAACAGAAAGAATATCGTGATGATAAAAAGATTGACACTCCAAAAGTTACATCTAAAAATACGAAAGATAAATCCGATGTGGAGGATCAAGATATATATAATTTTAATCCTACAGAAGTTGATGAATTTACACAGGTAAATTGTCATTTGTGTGTGTATGAAATATTATTTCACATAATTATACATTTTGTTTAATTTGCAGCTATTATCACAGTCAAGACAAAAAAGAGTTAGATATGATTTACATTCTCCAACAAGAAAAGATAAGGATAAAGACGTAATAAAGTCAAATATAGAATTACAGGCAAAAGAAGGGCTGAAAGCAGAGGTATTATTTTCAATTTTGATATCTTTTATATTATTTTTTAAATTATTTATCTAATTCTGTATGTAGGATTCTAACAAGATGCCACAGAAGAAGAAAATCTTTAAAACACGTGAAACTGGATTAAGACAATATGGATCTCAACGGAAAATAAATAAAAAATGAAATTATTTAAATAACTAAATCTATACTTTTCTATCTTTTTTATATTGGAACAATTGTTACAGTCTTACAAGCTTCTTGTTGCAGTAATAACGATAACGGCATACTGTCACTAGACCTTATTAATAATTAAGCTCAAATTTTTAATTCTAATTTTTAAGAAAATATGTTTAAAAAATTCTTATATGTAAAACACAACAAATATTCATTAAATAATTAACTTAATACGAAATAACAAGCATTTATAACAGTACATGTTTCCCAATAAAATGTATAACAATTTATAAAATGATGTATATTACTTTCATTTTATGTACATCCTTGAACTATTTTTTTTTATGCACTCACATATTTAATTTTAATTGATGACTGCATTTAAGTATTATATTTAAAAACTTCACGGTAGCGCTTAATATTCGAGCGATTCTATGTACACATGTTTCGCTCCATAGAAGCCTAATAAATTAATTCAAGAAAAACTTGTATGTATTGTTTTACTTACATTTTGTCTTCGCATCAATTATCTAATAAACTAGAAACACAATCCCATTTCATTGATTTTTCTACAGCCATTTTCCATTTAGAGTGCCTTAAGTCTCGTTCTAAAATAAATACATACATAGTTATACTGTATTTATTTATACTGTCTTTCATATACTACATTATCGTTAAACAAAATTTACCATCTTCTCCAATCGAAGGTGAAAATTTTGTAACTTGTGATGCGTCTACATCACTGATATCAATAACACCTACTCCAACACCAGCTAATATAGCTGCACCTAAAGCTGTTGTTTCTACCATATTTGGCCTTACTATTAAATAATGATTAAAATGATATTAGTGAAATGCAAGCTAGCCTCTGCATATTAACTGTAAGTACAAATGTCCACATACCAACATCTATTCCTGTGAGATCAGCTTGCAGTTGCATGAGCAAAGCATTTACAGTCATACCACCATCGACTTGTAACGTGGTCAGTTTTGTCCCAGAATCTTTCATCATAGCTTCTAAAATGTCTTTTGTCTGGAAACAAATAGCTTCTAATGTTGCTCGTACAAAATGGGACACTTGTGTATCTTCAGTAATGCCGCAAATTACCCTGAAAAAATATTTGAAGTTGTTAGTCAAAATGCTAAAGAAACAAATGTATAAATCCTCTTAATTTCCATTTACCCTCGTGCATCCTGTTGCCAATATGGTGCATATAAACCAGAAAATGCAGGTACAAAATATACGTCCCCACAACTCTTCGTTTGTTCTGCTATCTCTTGTAAATGTGCCATGTTACCGAAAAGTTGCATATTATCGCGTAACCATGATATAGCTCCTCCTGCTACGGCGACGGAACCTTCTAACGCGTAAATTGCAGGCGATTTTCCCATTTTGTACGCAATAGTTGTTATAAGACCGTGGGTTGAATCTACTTTCTGAAATTAATGAATGTAAGATTGAGAGTTTCATGAATTCAGTAATATGATAGCAAGAAACAGATACATGCAACATTTCCTGTGTTGTAAAGCAAGAAACATCCAGTTCCATAAGTAGCCTTTGCTTGCCCAGGCTTTAAACACAATTGACCTAGTAGAGCTCCTTGTTGATCACCTACACACTATAAATACAGGAGAAAAAAAAGTAATTTATGAATGCACTTAACAGTCAATATTTAAATGTTGTAATTAATTACCCCTGCTATAGGTACACCAGCAAGAACATCAGGATTTGAAACAGTTGCATATACTTCAGCACTGGATCGTATTTCCGGCAGAATATGTTGCGGAATTCCAAAAAATCGACATAACAAGGGATCCCACTTTAGTGATTCTATATTCATTAACATAGTCCGGGAGGCATTTGAGACATCAGTTACATGTAATTGACCTTTTGTAAGATTCTACTCACAAAAAAAAAAAAAAAGAATAATCATTAGTATACTACAGACACAATATTTGTATACTAAATACGTTGATAAAAATAAATTAGTTGGCACACCCAAATGAGCCATGTATCAACTGTTCCAAAAGCACATCTCTCTGCATCTACTGCTTGTTTGACACGTGGTATATTGTCTATAAGCCAACGTATTTTAAGAGCACTGAAATATGGTGACATAGGAAGTCCACAAAGTGGTTTCAAATAATTTTTATTCCTTGTCTTGTTAGGTACATTGTCTAATATGTCTTCCAAGGTTGTAGTAGTTCTCATATCAAGCCATACTAAAAAATGAATATAAAAAATGAATAAAAAAAATATGCATTAACACTATTGGCAATGTAATTGTATGTGAACAATATATCTTACCAATTGCATTGTGTAATGGTTCTCCTGTATTTTTATCCCACATTATGGTAGTCTCCCGTTGATTTGTAATACCAATAGCTTTGATATCTGACACGCTTAAACCAATGTCTTTCATTTTTTCTACTGTTTTTTTTATACAATTCAGGACAGCTTGAAGGATCTCTTTGGGATCTTGTTCCACCCATCCTTCTTGTGGATATTTCTGTTTTATTTCAATCTGATGTGATGCAACTACTTTCCTACGTAACACATCAAATACCTAAATCAAATAATGGAGCATTAAATAATGTGACACTTCCATGTTTTGCTTTATCAGTTAAATATTCTATTAAAAAATCTATTCAAATATTTAAATTATATTCGTTCATAATATTGTTAAGTTCTATACTTGAAAGTACAACAGAGAAGTCAGAATCAGTTAAGATGGACAAAGTGCTTCTAAAATAAAAGAAAAACTACTCGTGCAACTACTTACATGATGTTTGCAACGCGATACAATATATCATAAAATAAACACGATCGTGTACTTAACAGTGTGACCATCAATGAAGTTCAAGTTCCATTTTGATATCTTTTTTGGCTATCCATCACTTCCATTAAGTTGCAATTTAAATATAAGCGACAGAAATATTAACTTACTAAGAATCTAGCGCTGCTCGTTCCTTCGTCGATCGCGCCAATAAATGGCCCTGCACGATTAATATTTTCTGACATATTTTTTTATTATATGGAGACTACCAATTTCCAAGGTGAGTTCCCTAACGTTCCCCACTGCTGCCATGCCAGAGAAGTGAGGAGGATGAGCTTCTAGAGACACGGGGATATGAGGTGCGGGGGGTCCAAATCGTACTTTCTATAGCAACCCTGCCTACGTTTAACCTTCGCCCTAGCTCATTATGTAATAATGCACATTAAATATAAAATCTGATCGGTGAGAAAAGTATATAAAGATATCGGACAAAAAAATTAAATTATGTATATAATTTACATATTACATGTTCCTTAAATGCTCTTTTCCATTGATTACAAATCGATTGTATTTCTCATTAAATAGTATTCTAGGATAGTGTATGTAGAGTAATAGTAACAAAGGGAACAATTGTCAAACTTTTATCGTAATCTGAAACTTTATTCTACATGTCAAGTTTAGAAACAAGTTCTCATGTTTGATAGGAAAGAAATGCGTAAAACATTGATTCCACGTGGCGTTTTTGTTTTGCTTTTTTTTCTGAATGAATGAACTTTATTAACGACTTTGACTGATCTCAACATATTCTAATGAAAATAGTGCATTGTTCTTAGTCATTGTTTTTAAGGATGCGTCATTAAACACGTATTAATTAAGGTGATACTTTTATTTTTGAAAACCTTGTTTAAAGTGCATGGATAAATTCTTTTCAGTTGAATATTCATTTAGCATGGAAATATTACAGGAGTAATGATTGTATGAAGATATTTCATCAAAATGTTCTTCATTCTATCTTGAGAAAAGTGAGGACTTTTTAGACACCCTATATAACATGTGATTTAGTGATTTTTACGTTTACAAGAATAGATTGGCACTCCTGGAATTTCCAATAGCGGCAATTTTAAATAAAGTTCTGCAGAAGGTGTCGAAACAAAACTATATTAAGTATTCTAAAATATCTCATATCAAGAATTACCCAAATTAAATATGCAGATATTGATATAAGTGAAATAAAGATTTCAGATAGTATCATACCCCTCAAAAGAAGCAAAGATTTGAGTCTTTCATACAGCTCATTTGCTGTACTCCAAAATTATGATTTCCAAGAAAATAAGACAATATCGTCATTTAATGTAAGAACTATTTTTTCTAAAGTAACAATTAAAAGACAGCAAATTTGTTAGTTATTTCATTGCCGTAGCAAATGAGTGATGTATCCTCCCAAAAGAGAAACAAAAGCAGTGAACAATTGATTTTCCTCCGATGCACTGCTAGAGTTTTCTCGTTAAAAGGTTGACAAGGATATGCACTTTGATATCCCTATAAAATAGTAACTTTCAACGAGCGAGCAGTATTTATCTCATTTCTCTTTGCGTTACCGGTAAGGAAAGACGTACGTTTGTGGGTGTATCGAACAATCATTTGCCCATTGATAATTGAATTAGATTAAGTGGTCGGCAGTGTATCTAATACGCGTGGATTTTCTAATGTTTCAGGCAAATCACTGTTAAACTGGCTTCGTAATACGCGTTTATTACTTGGCCGGATTTCTTTATTACGGTAGAGTGAGTATCTCCTCTTAGAATATATGTCGTGACTGTCCCATGCACTGATCTCTCCCTCTATCCTCTTGATTATTCCTCTCCGAATGTAACGGCGCCTAGGTCCACCTATCCTGGAGCGTTTCATAATTCGATCACGGAAAATTCATAGTGGACGATTTTTTATTCATGCAACGTGCACGGCGTTCATTTTCGAAAGGGGTTAGCGATCTTGTGACGTGTCAAGTGAATACTTCATTCCATATGGTGGTCACTGGCTCGACCACTCGCGCCTGGTCATTGACATGTTGGCATTTAACTCGAATCTGTTTCACTGTTTCCCGTTTAGAATAATTACCCGTGGATCGTTATCACTCGAAGACATTTTCGGCTGTACGTATCGAGCACGAAACCGTTGACCGAGCGTTTACGTAAAAATGAGCACCATCGGGAGCAGTTTTGCACCGCAGATATAGCACGACTATCGATTCCCATTACATTTTTCGTCTCTCCCATTTCCTCGCGTTTCCGTTTTTCGCTCACGATTGTTCTGCATCTTTTTCTTTTTTAATATTATCGTTAAATTCGACTCAATCGATAGAATTCTATTAAAATGACACATATTTCATATGCATACATTTCATATGTCCCCTCAAATATTATGCAATTGGATCAATTTTTTTTATATCTTTTCTCTAATATTATATTACTGTCTTGGAACTTGTATTTTGCATATACTGAAGTTTATGTCATTATTAATGATTAATGCTAGATGATTGAGGGGACCTGATTGAGTTGATTGAAAGATCCTTGTGATTTTTATGTCTATAGTGCTACTGTAAGGACTTGGCACGAATCAGGACAACCCCATCATGCAGCAGCAGTCAGTAATGGAAGAGGGAACGGCCTATGAGCCACCTACCTATGATGAGACATTCCCAGTTCTTCCTGAGGCCAATTCAGGCTCAGGAAAATTTAATATTTTCTCGAATAATAATTTACAGCTTGGACGCATATCTATTACACAGGTACTAATTATTTTGTCGTGATTATGTGTATAATTTTTATTTTGCAGTTTTTTTTCATTTCTCTTTCAATTTTGTCTAGATGTTTCGTGTACCTGGAGAAGAACGCAAGTTTGATCATAGTGACAAATTTGGAGAACGTGAATCTATACGTACATGTAAAACCATAATGAAAGAGACAAATACGATCATTGAAATTGCATCTTCAAAGGATCAATCTCTTACATTCCTAATAACTGGCAAGCAAAACCAAGTTTTGGAAGCCAAACGACGAATTCTGACAACATTTCAGACTCAGGTCAAGTATTGTAGTTTGCTTTAAGATTAAGGTTTATCTGCAGTAACTTCAACTTCGGAAAATTTTATTCATCATTGTAGGCAAGTAAACAAATTAGCATTCCTAAGGACCATCATCGTTGGATCCTTGGAAAGCAAGGACAACGTCTTAAAGATCTAGAAAAGACGACTGCAACAAAGATAAATGTTCCACCTGTGCAAGATCAATCAGATCTAATAACGATCACAGGGACGAAAGAGGGTATAGAAAAAGCTGAACACGAAATTAGAGTAATTTCGGATGAGCAGGTGAATGGATATACCATTTTTTAATTGAATTATTTTATGTAAAAAAAAAAATCACACCTGGATCAATTTATATTACAGTCGCGAAAAGCTTTTGAAAGAGTATCTGTGCCAAAAATATATCATCCCTTTATACATGGTGCTCATAATGAGAATCTCAATGCCATGATGGCAGAAACTGGGGCTCGAATTAATATTCCTCCTGCTTCTGTGCAAGAAGATGAAATAACAATTGCTGGTGAAAAAGAAGGTGTACTGGCTGCAAAGCAGAAAATTGAAGCTATTTATAGAGATATGGTATGAAAATTCTGCAGTGAAATTTACGTTATTTTTTATGTATCAAAGAAATAAGAATAAAATTGTATTTTTTATGTAGGAAAAAAGGTGTACCACAGTGTCTGTGGAAGTTCCCAAATCTCAGCACAAATATGTAATTGGCCCCCGTGGTAGTACAATAGCAGAAATATTACAAGTAACTGGTGTAAGTGTAGAAATGCCTGCATCAGATTCTCCTACAGGAACCATTACTTTAAGAGGACCTCAAGAAAAACTTGGTCAAGGTAACTACTAATCCGCAAATCATTAAATATTCTGATGGAATTAATTAATGTGCTAAAATATTCATTAATTACGTAGCGCTAAATAAAGTATACGAAAAGGCGAATAGTGTTCGCACGGCGGTAGTAAAAGCACCTGTCTGGATTCATAAGTACATTATAGGACGAAAGGGTGTTAATATAAAACGCATTACGCAAGAAATGCCAAAAGTGAATGTAGAATTTACTGGAAAAGAAGACAAGATAAAAATTGAGGGTCCTCCTGAAGAAGTAGAAAAAGCACAAAATGAACTTGAGCTAATGGCTAATGATCTTATTTCTAAGCTTACTTTTACAGAGTTAAATGTTGATCCTCGATTTTATAAACATATTATCGGGAAAAATGGATGCAATGGTGAGTTGATTTCTGTTTTCAGATTGTTAAAAATTTATATAAGACACTGCATATATGTTCTATGTATTTTTCAGTAAACCGCGTAAAGGAAGGAACAGGTGTTGTTATTAATATTTCCGAGAATGATGGTAGTAATGTCATTCGTATAGAGGGAAATCCTGCTGGAGTAATGAAAGCTCAAACGGTTTGTAATATTTATATACTAGAACATTTACTTTATATGGGTATTATAAATTAATTTTTCCATTTTTTATATTGCATGATACTGTAGGAGCTAGTTGAAATGGTGAAAAAATTAGAGAATGAAAAGGAGAAAGATGTAATAATAGATCACCGTTATTATCCTAGTATTATCGGAAATAAAGGAGATAATATTAAAGAAATCAGAGATAAGTTTAATCAAGTACAGATTACTATTCCTGGTCCAGGTATGTAGTGTGATATATGCAATAACTAGAACTCGGATTTATGCCAGGTACAAACATTCGAAAGACCTCGGCCCTTGTTGGCGTTTAGCCAGTAAGAGCTCAGTGTGCATTTTTAGAGTGCAGGTCGTGTCTCCTATTTTGCATTGTTATATACATATACTCTCTCAAATTATATGAAATATTTTAGAGCAGAAAGAAAAAGTACTATACATAAAATAATAAATAATTTCTTTCTAGGCGAGAAAGGGGATATAGTAAAAATTAGAGGGCCTAAGGAGGATGTAGATAAGTGCCATAAATATTTAATGAAGTTGGTAAAAGAATTAAATGAGAATAGTTATGTGCTAGAAGTACCTATTTTTAAGCAGTTCCATAAATTTGTTATTGGAAAAGGTGGAGTAAATATCCGTAAGGTTGGTATATGATTTGATAACAAAAAATGAGATCCAATTATGTTGGAGTAAGTTAATTAGTTCGTTACAACTTTTTTTATTATTCAGATTAGAGAAGAAACGCAAACTAAAATCGATTTGCCCGCTGAAGGCGAGAAAAGTGATGTTATAACTATCACAGGAAAGAAAGAGAATGTGGAAAAAGCTAAAGAAATGATCCAAAAAATACAAAATGAACTGGTAGCGTTTTTTATATTCATAGAAAAAAACCTTTGTTATTTTTTATGCTAAAATCCCTTTTTTATTAGGCCAACATTGTTACGGATGAAATAGTAATTCCACCTAAGTTTTATAACTCTCTTATTGGTACTGGTGGAAAATTGATTCATTCGATAATGGAAGATTGTGGTGGTGTTGCAATTAAATTTCCCACCGCAGAAAGTCGAAGTGATAAAGTAAATAACCATTTAATACCAACAAATGATCTTATCAAAATTTTACCGCAAAATTAAAACTATAAAAATTGTCTAGGTGTCTATTAGGGGGCCAAAAGAGGATGTTGAGAAGGCAAAGCAGCAGTTGCTTGAACTCACTAACGAAAAGCAATTGTCCAGTTATTCGGTTGAAGTTCGTGCCAAAGTACAACATCATAAATTCCTTATTGGAAAAAATGGTGCCAATATTAAGAAGGTCCGTATATGGAATCACTTAATCGAATGTGTTATACTATAAAATTACACTTAACATTTTTTCTACATCTCGTCTGTTAGATAAGAGAATCGACTGGAGCACGTATCATATTCCCAACAGAAGATGATCCAGATAAAGAAGTGATTACTATTATGGGAAAGAAAGATGCAGTTGAAAAAGCTAAAGCTGAGTTAGAAGCTACGATTAAAGAGATTGTAAGTCTCCACTACATATAATTATTTAAATATATTTTAATAATTGATCTTTTTAACTTGTATATAATTTTTAGGATAATATTACCGAAGGTGAGATTCGTATCGATCCAAAACATCACAGACACTTCGTAGCACGGCGAGGAGGAGTATTGCATCGTATCGCGGATGAATGTGGGGGTGTGCAAATTTCGTTTCCAAGAGCTGGCGTTGATAGCGATCGTGTAATTTTGAAAGGATCGCATGAATGCATAGAAGCGGCAAAGCAACGAATGCGAGAGATTGTACAGGAACTGGTAAATTTCTCAATCTATATACTTTTTATCTATAATCGATATTCGATTCTATCCAAATATTTTTTTCTAGGAATCAATGGTAACAGAAGAATGCATAATACCTCAGAAACATCATCGCACAGTAATGGGTGCAAAGGGCCGCAAGGTTCAAATGATTACGTCTGAGTACGATGTACAAATTAAATTCCCAGATCGTGACACATATGGTTAGTATATATAGTATTCTCCTGTTAACACAATAGAATAATTTATTAATTGATTCACTTGTATCTTAGATGAACACCGCGGAACAGAACAAATGAACGGTGAAAATGGAGAAGTTGCAGAAACTGTTCCAGCCTGTGACATCATTCGCATTACGGGACAACCGGAGAACGTTGCTGGTGCTAAGCAAGCATTGCTAGATCTCGTACCTATTACGATAGAAGTATGTTTCTTACTATATTTGAATGAATAAACACGACAGTCAAATATTAAATGAAAATATCGATTTTTAGGTAGAGGTACCGTTCGATCTTCATCGTTCTATAATAGGACAGAAGGGTCGCGACGTACGAGAATTAATGAATACATATGACGTTCATATCACCTTATCTCCAGCAGAAGAAAAACTTGATTACATCAAGGTAAAAAAGCTACATTATTTAAAAAACAAATCATTTAATATGAACCCGTAATACTATGTTTTATTTATCAGATTTGTGGAACACCTTCATGCGTTGAAAATGCGAAACAAGCTATACTCGATAAATGTAAAGCTTTGGAAGCAGAACGACAAGATAGAGCTCTAAAATCATTTGAATTAAAGGTAATGTCACTAATCTTCATTTATATGAGAATAATCACGTGATGAGAATATTAAAATTTTCAGATTGAAGTTGATCCGGAATATCATCCGAAAATAATTGGACGAAAGGGTGCTGTGATCAATAAGATTCGTAGTGATCACGATGTTCAAATCAATTTTCCACGTAAAGGTGATCCCGAAGAACATATCATTACAATCACTGGTTACGAGAAGAATGCTTATAGTGCGCGTGATGATATTATGAAAATTGTTAATGAATTAGTATGTATTCTTCATGCAAACTAAGATATTATGTTTTAAAGAATAATTAACACTTACATAACTTCTTTCACAATTTAGAACGGCTTAACAAAAGAAGAAGTCAACATAAACGCTGCTGTGCATTCGCGTTTGATTGGTTCAAAAGGTAGAAACATTCGTAAAATAATGGAGGAGTTCAGTGTCGACATTAAATTCCCGAGAAAAACTGATCCCGATCCCAACATTGTAACAATTGTGGGTACAGAGGAGAATGTAGCAGATGCAAAGGATCGTTTACTGAATTTAGCGGAAGAATATGTAAGTATTTTGAGATATTTAATTTTTGCACTAATAGTTGCACACTTGATTACACGATACATATTAAATTATAGATCCAAGATGTTTTGGAAAATGAATATCGCGAAAGTTTACGTTCGCCTCAACGCGACGAAAAAACTACTGGCAATTCTGGCTTCGTTGTGAAAGGGGGGCCTTGGGAACAGCAACAGCAAAGCGCCCCCAATACCGCCAGCGTTGAAGAATTTCCACAATTCGCTGGTTATTCTCACGTACCTGTGACCAATCCCGATGGTCCCTGGGGTGTTAAACGTTAAAGGGAGAAAAAAAAGTAAACAATTTTAATCCAGTTAAAAAAAATTGATGAAACGTGTAAGGTAACAAAGTATGATAACTTTCCTCTGACAAAATAGTTGCAAAAGGGTACACATACACATAAATTAGTGCTAGGTGGTTCCCTGTTCCATTACTGATGTTGCTGCATACGACCTGGCCACTCTATTGGACTCTGACACTGGTTTACTACATAACGTTTGACGATGGTGTTTATATTTGCAGTTCGTATACCGATATCCTATGTACCTGTAACTGTAACGCATAATATTTTAAGTTTTTGTCGCCATGTTAGGAACGTATACACATGCATACACCCACACACATACAGTTAGACGCAGAATGCATGCGCAGAGCGTCTAATTTCCGTGTAATCTTTTTAATTCTGCTGAGATATGCCTTTCAGGTACAGATATGTTGTACTTAAGACTGTGGCTTCGTAGGGATTAATTTTTTTCGTCGTGTATTATATATATTTTCTCAGATTGTCTCTATATCCGTATAGATTGCCCGGTTAAATGTTCCGGTGTTCTTCTTGTTAATTTATTTATATTTTTTGTACATAAATTGCATTTTTTTCTTGCATTGGACTTAAGTGGAATCGATGTCGAACCACAATCATGATACTAGAGTCTTGTGCGAAACCTTTCGTGAAACGTGAAGCTTTAAGGTCTTTCTAAGGAAAACGTTCCTAGGTATAATTTTCCTGCTTTTTTAAATATCTAGTTTAAATAAGAGGGTGTCGCTTTACGTTGTTAAAGCGACCAAAATATCTGCCAACAAACTAAGCGGTCATTGTATATTATTCGAATGGCGGGGTTTTAGGAAAAGCAGAAGGAAACGTTAGGGTGAACAATGAATACGCGTCGGGGAACATAATCTTTAGGAAAGGCCTTGGTATTTTTTTTCTACTGCGTTTATGCAGTTGATCATCAAAGACGAGACACGGGATAATTGGCGTCAGTGCTGGAGGAAACTAATCATGAGAATTTTGTAATTTAACAGCGATACGTAATATACTTTTAATAGCCGTTTTTTATTTATTCTACTTCTATTTTACTGTTTGCTGCATGATGTGCAAATCTTTGCATTCTACTATTTATGAGGCCAACTAGCTAAGAAAAAGATATTCGGTTCAAGTGCCTTGTCTATTTTCTTCGAGACAGCTCATTTCAATTGTTGGAGGAATGTGAATATTAGATTATATATAAATACAATTACATATATATGTATATATATATACACACAAATATATATATATAAATATATGTATGTATACACGTATATATAAATATTGATAATAATTATATTATTATACATATATATAATGAATAATATAATAGGTATAGTACCGCGGGTACGAAAACATACTATTATCACAAAAAAAAAATAGATCATGTATACAGAAATTCACTTATATTTTTTAGATTTACAGCAATTTTTATATAAAACTACTTGGTACGACGACCTACATGTCATCTCCAATGCATGGTTTATACAAAACGAAAAAAAAAGAAAACGCCAGATTTAGCAATCTTAATAAGTTTAGTTTTGGCTAAGAATTTGATATAGACGCTGTGCATGAATGTACCTTTTTCTAATGAATTATAAATACGAATTATTGTAATTATAAAATAATATTCTCTGTACACATAATGGCATAATACATGAATTCTATTGTAACAATACATATACATATAATGAATCTATCGTTAAAACAGTGTCATTCTATCTCCTCTAATGCTATATATCTGAAATTTGTAATGTTTTTAATTGTTTTACAAATCCCTCATTTGGTTTAATGCAATTTCTCACTTTTTTAATTTTATTGTAAGCATCATCGTACGATAGCTTTTCCGTCGCCATCAAGTAAGAAATAACGACTGCTGGTGAACGAGATACACCAGCATTACAGTGTACAAGAATATTTTCGTGGCGCCCTTCGTCTATAATTTTAATACATTTTTTTATAACTATAGATATATCAGATTCAGGTAGATCTAGTAAATCATAGTAATAGTATTTGATGCCATCAAATTTTACTGCAGCATCGACACCGATACTCAAGATATTATGAATTTTATACTCTCGTAAAATTTCTATGCTTACAACAGGATCTTGTGAACTCAAAAATAATCCCGGAGCGGGACACGCGATTTGCAAGTCGGGCTTATTGTCTATTACAAACGGCGTTGTAGATGTTAATTGTGTCTTTTCTCCATTAACTTCTTGGTATCTTTGGCCAAGTGTATTTGTTACGATAGTCTTACACGGTTTCAAATGTAATCTTCTGTTTTTTATTAGATTTTCGAGATCCATTCTTAGTAGATAAATAGTGCTATTCACAGAATAAAAGTGTACATTAAAGATTAATTTTAGAATTTTTTATTTATATTTTCATGTTTAGCTGGACTTCGTCCTCATTTACTGAGACAACCGTTTTACTGTATGAAGATTCTTTAACATTTATGATATACTTCTCCAATTCAGTTTGGCAGTATTCTATGTCTGCAAGGTATAAACCATATGCTGGGGCTATTTGTAATGTAGTAAGCCAATTGTGTCGTCCAGGAACTTGTAACATAATAGTTACATCTCTTTCTGTTACTTGATCAGTAGCTACACCTAGTAAAGCAGCTACTATGCGTCTGACCTAGAGAAAATTAATTTAAAAAGACTCTATATACTGCTAATAAACTTCATTTTATGCATATCATCAATTTAATTATTTATTTCATGTTATATACCTGTTTATATAGAAAAGACTGAGCACTGATAATGATATTCCAAAAATCGAAACGCTCCGAAAGAGGATCAAACGGCATTAACGATTGATTTTTTTCTACCGTTAAACGGTTTAACTTTCGTACGTATTTGACTGGTATATCTGTATGAACCTTCCCACTAAATGTTTGAAAATCCTTTTTTCCCATGAAAAGCTGTGTGGCACGTTTTAATTTTTCTATGTCAAAAGTTTTTGATCTATAACATGTGTGCAAAATGCAATGATAAAATAATGACTGATACATTTTTTGGGGGAAATAATAAATCTATCCTTTTATACAAATGTAAGTTATACCTTACAAGATAACATTTTGATTTTTCAACTATAGGTATTCTTAGATCATTGTAATCTTTGGGTACCATAAATCTGTAGATATAAGTTCTTGATTTTGCAAGAAACCTTGCATGAAAATCATTTGTCACAGGAGTAACTTCTAAGAGTCTTAAAAAATCAACTAATTAGATTATTAGAAATTTCCATAGTTATAATATCAAAGTAATGATTACCTGATATCATGATCACATTTAGCAAAGTACCTATTTACAGTTTTAATCACTTCGGTAGGATTATAAATAGCATCATACCGATTGAACAAATCGACATGAGCAGAAGAATGCAATGCATGAACACCAATGTCTGTTCTATAAATAATACAAATACATTCACAAATTAAGGGAAAATATTGAATCATATATGACATCTAAATCATTTAGTTTATGCAAAGTAATTCACCTGCTTGAAGTGATTAGTTTCGGATAATTTATACATTTTGGTACCAATGTTGAAAGAGCACACTCTAAAGCTCCTTGAACTGTATCAAGATCATTTATATCACATAGTGATGAAACTGTATTTTTTTGCAATCCCCTGAAGATAAAGGTAATCATTAAATTAATATTAAGAAATTATTGGATATACTATAAAACATAAACACCACAATCATTTTCAACTTTTATAGTTTAGAATTTGAAGGTTATTTAGAGGAACTCTCAAAGAGATATTTCAAATACATCAATGTTACTAACACTGTATTAGCAAAACTGATGTACTATGTTAATAAAATAAAATTATTTAGAATGTCTACGCTCACGTGTGTATAATTGATTGTACCTGTAGTGCGTACCAATATAGGAAAATCTTAAAAAATATCTCCCCATGGCTTTTTACGCTTATACAGAACACAAAGCATAAACAATTTTTAGGCTTGTTAATTTTTATATCGAGTACTCTGTCACAAATTAACCCCAATTTAATATCTAAAAAAATAACCTTAAATCTGTTCACTTGTCGGCAAAAAGTAAATTTCACTGCACATGTATTTTTATTAAAACTGTAGGAATTTAATTATACGTTTAATTTCTTCTATTTTATTAATCTTATGTTTCATTTGTGTTTATTGCAATTTATTGTACAGTAATATTACTAATATGTTGTGTTTTAATATATTTCAAATATTTGGGTGCTTTTAGCGACATCTATGAACGTTAAGTACAGGCAAAATTTACAATTTCAAAAAAAATTTTGCGTAACCCCCACCTTTACTCGAAAAGACCCGAAAGTCTACTGAGCGTTGGAGCTCCTACGCTACTTATATAAGCCTGGGGTCCAGGGGCGTAGAGTGGGGGCTCAGGAGCGTATGAGCATGCGTCGGCGCCCCCCGCAACAAAATTTTGTAAAATTCTTTAAAAAGCGATAAATTCATGATATTTATAAGCAGTAGTGTCTTAAATAGTATAATTTAATCAAAAATAATGCGCATGATAAATAAAAGCAGTAAATAAATGTCTAAATAATAAAAAAGGACAGAATATCATGTATTTATAATTATTACTGCTCTATGTACAGATCTATAATAAATTATAGAGATAATATAATATTTCTAGATCATAAAACTATAAACAATGTAATAAATAAATATATATTTTTACCATTATTTAATATTTATAATGGTTGTGTACCACATACGGCACACGCGGCAGTGAAGTCAAGTGGGATTTTAGTTCATCGTTTCACCGCTATGTGGTGATAGTATTTTATGGTCCACAAATCGAATAAAAAGCGTTTTGTTTATTATTGATATTTCTACACTTTTAATGTTGTAATACGATATTCTTAAACTAATTATTTACATAAAAATGTAAATAAACGCAGTGAAATCGAATATATGCTTATTTTGTAAATAAATTGTAATCTAACCTGTACAGGTAAAGCCTCTGTTTACGCAATTTGATTAAAAACATTAATTAAGTACTAATTCTGAATTAAAGGGAATTATTATCCTTCTAACTTCTATTGTAGGTATTAATTTAAATGCAAGCATCAAGAAAATAATTCTACTTGGCCAGTTTTTCTTTCATTATGCCATTCAACAACAGAAACTCTTATTTTTCTTAAATACAGTACCATTTATTGCAAAGTTTTGTATAGAATAAGATTATTATTATTGTTGATACTGTATGCAATTATATTATGACTTGTGATCCAAGAATAATATGTTTTAGTCATTGTAATTCAAAAAATGTATTTTGTAAAAGTGTCCCCGAGAGATGTCCACTTTGTAGATCGTACATTATTGATTATAAGGTAGAACCGTTTGCCATTCCATATCCTTATAAAAATGCAGTGTATCATCCATCTTCCTTGGTCATTAGACCATCTCAAGGCAATTTTTTAAATGATTATAATATCTTGGACGACTTACACATAGGTATAACAAATTCAGAAGGAATTGTGTTTGAATATGATATTGGAGGTATTATAGTAAATAATCATTCAAAGTGGACAAACTCTATTATTTTAAAGATAATTCCATTATCCTGGGAGAGTCATTGGGACAAAACATTAGAAAAAATGTTAAAAGATGTTAAATGGACATTTGAAAATTATGACGAAATCTCCATGAATTGCTTTAGCTTCGTTATTGAATTTCTGAATAATTTGCAATATATAAATATGAGATTTGTAAATAAAGAAGATATATGCAACAAGCTGATACTATCAAAAATTCAAGATGCAGTTAAATATAACTCTATATTTAAAAAGTTAAAAAACAATGACTATCTTATATCATAAGTAGAGCTTTAATTTCTCCACTTACCTTGATTTATATTTTTGTAATATTTCTTGTGTACTATTTTTTTAAGAATATGAAAAGTATACTTTGTAAACATAGAATGTATTATTTATATTTTGTAATAAACTCAGGCATTATATATATATATATATATTTTTTGCTGTTGTTATTGTATATTTATATTATTCTCTTTTATCCCAGGATCTAATAATAAAATGAGCTCCAGAATAATCGGGCTGCCTTATTTGGGTAGAAACTATAAACAAGGGTTTCTTCAATTAGTAAGACATGCATCCTCTGCTAATGATCCATACAAATTCGATGTAATTGTTGTGGGTGGTGGACATGCTGGCACAGAAGCTTGTGCAGCTGCTGCTAGAATGGGGGCTAAAACATTGCTGGTTACCCATAAAAAAAGCACAGTAGGTATGCATTTTGATCATACTTTAATTAAAGGTGTCAGTAAATAAGAGCTCACAGTGATCATTCAATTGAAGGAGAAATGTCCTGCAATCCATCCTTTGGTGGGATTGGCAAAGGCAATCTTATGAGGGAAGTAGATGCCTTGGATGGTATCTGTTGCCGTATATGTGACCTTTCTGGCATACATTACACAGTATTGAATAAGTGCAAAGGGCCAGCAGTGTGGGGATACAGGGCACAGATTGATCGTGGTTTATACAAGAAACATCTCCAGGAGGAACTTTTCAATATGCCTAGTTTACAAATATGTGAATCTTCCGTGGAAGATTTGATTATACAAGGGGACTCCCAGAGATGCCATGGAATAATCCTCAGTATATCACTATTTCTATTTTTAAATTAGTATGCTGTAATTTTTCTTAGAATATGCAGATTATGTATTAAATTGCAGAGGATGGAACAAAGATATACAGTGAAGCAGTTGTCATAACAACTGGCACTTTCCTAAAGGGGCAAATTAATATTGGCTTGGAGAAGAGACCTGCTGGTAGACTTGGGGATGAGCCTAGCATTGGTTTAGCTGATACACTAGAAAGAGTTGGATTTAAAATAGGAAGACTGAAAACTGGTAACTCCCTTACACTTTAAATCCTTCATCTAATCGATCCAATAATTAAAATACTATATTATGTTTCTTCAGGGACTCCACCACGAATAGAACAATCTACCATAGACTTTTCTAAGTGTATAGTACAAAAACCGGATGAAGTGTCGACTCCTTTTTCATTCATGAACGAAACTGTGTGGCTTCCAGTGGAGAAGCAACTGAATTGTTACTTAACATACACCACAGAAGGTGTCGTGAAGATTATAAAGAACAACTTACACTGCAATCGACACGTTACAGAAGAATTAACAGGACCTCGATACTGTCCAAGCATAGAGAGCAAAATTCTCAAGTTCTCAAACTTCAAACACCAAATTTGGCTAGAACCAGAAGGACTGGATTCGCCTATCACGTATCCATCTGGATTGTCTTGTACGCTTCCAGCAGAGAAGCAAGAAGAGCTTATCAAATGTATCTCAGGATTAGAAAATGCTAAAATGCGTGAGTATCTTTTCAGCTCTATCTAAAGCCCTCAATTCTTATCAATTTCTGCTAATTTTTTTATAGTAAAACCTGGTTACGGGGTTGAGTATGATTACATCGATCCTAGAGAACTAACTGTTAAGCTAGAGACAAAGAGAATCCCAGGACTTTTTCTCGCTGGACAAATAAATGGCACTACTGGTTATGAAGAGGCAGCTGCACAGGGGATCATAGCAGGCGCTAATGCTGCAGCGAAGGTGACTAAGTAGCTAAATTAATACTTCCACAAATTAGTTGCATGTTATTTATTCCACTACATGCCTTCTGTATCAGGTTTTGAATAAGGAGCCTCTGATAATCAGTCGAACAGAGGGCTACATCGGTGTCCTCATCGACGATCTCACTACCCAGGGTACCAACGAGCCTTACAGGATGTTCACCAGTCGCGCAGAATTCCGGTTGAGTCTGCGACCAGATAATGCTGACCAGAGACTAACCAGAAAAGGCTACGCGACTGGTTGCGTATCTGAAGAACGAATGGCAAGGACGGAGAAGATTCTCTCGAAACTCGAAGAAAGCATACAATTGCTGAAGAATGAGAAGCGATCGAGTATGCAATGGAGAAAGTTGTTGAAACTTCACCCGACTAAAAATGTTCAAGTTAAGACTGCCTTTGAAGTATTGGCCAGGATAGACGACGGTGTGACTACTGAATCATTAATTTCAGCGCTTCCTGAACATTTTGCACAATTGGCAGGGGATCCAATTCTTTCAAGGAGATTGCAGGTTCGTAATTGTTATCGTATACTGTTTGCTGGTCTTGTTTAGTACGCAGAAGAAGTAGGGACGTTACGTCTTATTACGAGTAATATCGGTAAATCAGTACAGATTCATCGTTGATTATTATGACCACTCAATTGATCTTCTAGATAGAGGCGATATATGCGAAAGGCATCAAGGAACAACAGCAAGAGGTCAATGAAATCCGCAAGAACGAGCAGTTGATCATACCGCCAGACATCGACTACAGCTTGTAAGTTTAATTATTCTGCATCGACGTTGCTGATGTTCATTAATTCTCCTTAATAAACGACTTTCTTCCATTAATACAGACCTCGTTTAAATTTGTCTATGGAGGAGAAAGAGAAGCTCTCACAATTGCAGCCGTACACGGTAAGTGTATTCACAAATGATTGAAACGACTCATTCATTTTTATCAATTACAATTATTTCAATTCTAGATCGCTGCAGCTAGTCGAATCTCAGGCGTGACGCCAACAGCTATTCTCCGACTGATAAATTACATAAGAACAAATCCTTGCAAACTGGGTACTCTGTAACTAGAAACTACTATCAATAAATAAACTGTTAGTAGTACGTGTACAATTTTCTATGCCTCTGCCTAAGAATAACCGAAACTATCGAATAGTATGGTTCACGAAACGTCGACCTGAATTCTCAAGTTGTCGCTCAACTAAGTAAACGTACGACTTGCAAGCAGAGCAAACACAGAGGTTGTTGCTCCCTGGTTTAGTCACTGAATGTGCCAGTCCATCGATCTTCCTCAAATAGAAACTTGTCTACTGTTTGACAAGAATTATCGAACATCGATGTTTGTCTCCGTTTCGTAACGCGTTACTACCAGAAATTGACTATTTGTCAGCGCAGGAGCGCCAACGTTCTGTGTCTAACAGTAGAGACAGATTGTGGGCGACTGTTAAAATTCCTTGGTTTAATAAGAGGACAGGGGATAATTGTTCCTAACTTATAATGCTGTCCGAAGTTTCCGTTTCGGACGACGCGACCACTGTCTGGAGTTCATGACAGGGAAGTTGCCTGATTGAATTAGAAAGGGTCCGTCCAGCTTCAAACTTCTCGCTACCGAATTGATAAAGCATACCCTAGGCAAACGTCGTTACGAGATTACTGGGGTAATCAATTTACTCGCTGATGGCGCGTGCACCGTCCCGTATTGCCTCAAATCTTAAATGGCCCTTTGTCACAGAGATGTGAACCACTTTGACGCTTCTATTCAGATCTTCAGCGACGGAGGTCCAAGCAAACGCAGACGTACTAACAGTTATCGTTTATTACCATTAGTGCGATAGTAAATACTGTTACGATACATTGTACAGGAATGGTGTACGATCGGCCGTAGTATAGGGTCGTTGTAATAATAAATTCTCTACAGTATAATCGGCTGTCCTCTACGCGACTAATCGAGCCAAGCTCGCTCTTAATCTACCAACCAGTTAATACTATTGTCTCTCTTTCCATACAGGCTGAGACACTTGAAACTATTACTTTCATTTACATCACTGATGCGTTTTCTCCGTCAGATAACTAAAATGATAATCTCAAGCGCCCCATCTCCCATAGCCACCGTGTTCCCGAAGAATCGAGACGTTCTCTTGTATAAAATATGCAAAAACGAGCTCATTGGTGCATCGTGTTCTCGATTTAAATGCTATCGGAATTTCAGTATCTTCTCCCTGTACTTAATACAGTCTCAATTCGACGATTCTTCGGTGTCTTCGCCACAGGTTGGATATACCAATCGCGTTCCATCACGACGTTCAACTCGATATTGGATTTTCCGCGCGTAAATTACGCGAAGGCACGCGATCCTCGATAATTGTCACCGATCACGGGATTTTCTTTTCTTCTGCGTTTTCCACCGTGCCTTCCGTGATTCTACGCGCCTCTTCTACCACTATACTGGCAAGCTACCGTGTTTTTACGTCTTATACGTGTGTATACTCGTGCGTTCGTTTACGTATACCATACCACTATAGTCTTAACGCCAACCAACGACTACCTTCGAATAAATTAGTTTAAGGCTACGGGTGTCCTTAGCTGATACGTTATCCTACTTCAACTATCCTCGAATACGTTCAATGGTAAGTTAAATGTACAGTGGGCTCCGTCCAGCGACTGGCTATCGATGGATCTCTCGATGTCTGTCGCCTGCGATGGATACCAATAACTTATGTGACGTTAGAGCAACGTTACCTTTTGATCGTCACGATCTAACTGTTTCGATTATAATTACATGTAATACAATGACGAGAGAATGTTATCTACAAGGACGCGATGGGAGGCGACGATCCATGCGCGTCCGCGATGACAGTCCGTCTACTCGATCACTGGGGATCGATTAATCACATGTTGAATCTTATCTGACGATGAGTCCTGATTCTAGTATAGAGATTTTTCAATATTATTTTCTACCTTTTTTGTGACTTTAATTAAACTTGATACGCCTGTTGATAGGCTCTAGCGATTCAGTAGGTGCAGAAGCTATAATCGGAAACGACAATGCAAAGTTTCGTCAATACCTGAGTCACCTCGTTAGTTTGAATTAGGCTTGGCGATCCCCAGAGAGTGACGAGCCGAGACGAAAGGGAAAAGAGGTGGCCCGTGACTGTCAGCGCGGCACGTCGCGCATTGTTCGGCCGCGGTTACACACAGCGAGGGATTTGTAACGAAGTTACCGCTCGTTAATACACTAATTACACGGTGCCGTTCGCACGGTCTTGCATTGTCACGCAATCGTTCGTGGCTCGCGACGAGCCAGCACGCATACCATACACGCGACGTGGACGCGAGCGTCGTTCAAATATCGATTACATTCCGCGATCCATCGGCGTTTGTTGATCGCTCAGAGAGGAAATATTTGTGATGAGCTGTCGATACTTTTTCTCGACATTCGGCGAGTCATTTTAACAGTGCGGGATTTCAAAGCATTTCGATCATTAAATGGAGCTGGAAATTCTTGAAGATCTAGTGGTTTCAAAATTTTCAGGGTTTCTCTAGACTTTCAAGATTTTCCAGATTTCATAAATTTTCCATTTCCCCAGATTTCCCATTTCCACCGAATTTTCATTTTCCTCAGATTTCTCCCTTTTGTCAGATTTCCCACTTCTCTTAGATTTCCCATTTCCCTAAGATTTCCCATTTCTGCTAGATTTCCCATTTCTGTCAGATTTCCCATTCCCCTCAGATTTCTCAATTTCAACTGATATTTAAAACGACAATTATCCCATCACAAAGCAAAACCCCAATAACTTACACCTCATCGATACTTCCAACAACGTCGTGGTTCCACTCCCATTTGCACTATAGAAGAGAAAAGGAACTAATGAGATGAAACGATCCGCTTCCTCGCAAAGATGCAAAGCGCTGTCGTTTCCCTGCCTCCGCGATTGCGCAACTGGATGATCGTAACTCTGACGGTGTTTGTCGAGAAAACAGAAGCGTATTTTCGAAACAGCTTGGAGCATCTTCGCGATGGGGTTGGACCGTTTTGGCTACCATGAGCGATGGTTAGGCGGCTCAGTCTCTTAGATGCACCTGAAGAAACAATGACGATTACTCTATTGTCGTTCACGCATCGACAACTACTGTACGTGAGGTCTAACGAATAGCAAACCCGAGTGCGAGGTACTAACTCTACGTAGACGTGAGACGGTTTTTACGAGGTGCGTGCGATCCGCGACTCCCGATCACTTCGATGCCTGATTCTTTGCTTTTTCAATAGACATAGTTGCTTCTACTCACGATTCAAATTCATTCGTATTCACACAGAGTCAATGAATAGAAATCTTTGGCGAAGTCATTGGGGAAAGGATTTCCTTTGTGAAATCGCAACTCCTTCGAGCTGAGTTCATTAAACTTGAGAACAATAAGCTAATTCTTTCTTTTTTTTTACTGCGAGATCTCCCGACTTTTTGTGATGAGAATGTTAGTTAAACGTTTGTAGTCACTTGTCAATTTTTAGATAATTACACGGTACAAAAAGGCTTCTAATTCCTAATTAAGAAAATGAACACAGCTGTTCCACATACTTATTTCCTTAATTCAGTGACTCCAAAATTGTGTGTATATTCCCGAAGAGGTACAGTAGTGGCAGTGGAAGAGACATTTTATCTAATGTCAGTAATGAACGATGTTTACCAAAGAATCAGCCATTGTAATCCTGATTAATTCATAAACGCGAATCCGTCAGCGAATGTCATCGGAAGTTACAGCGGAAGTTGCGCCGAGAAATGGCAATCTCGCGCCAGCACAGCACACGCGTCGGGAACTGAAGACAGAAGGAGAAGACAGATTTCAGCTGGTCTTCTCCGCCTGGTTCCCCATTGTATACAATTCGGCACGTTGAACACCACATTTGGAAGGCATATCAAAAGGCATTGAATTCCTAGTGTGTATTGTCACGAGTTGTCGTCGATTATGCCCTGACCTACCTACGTGGGGCTTCGCGGGGGCGTGAGTCACGTAAAAAAAAGAACGCGGGAAAACCGACGGCCTTTGAATCGTTTCGATAAGAATCGAACTCGAAGTGGCCGACCACTAACATACTTCCGTGGCTGCAAGGCAAAATGACCTATATCACGATCTTGAAAGGCTCAAGAATGGGCTTTAATTGAGATCTGGAATATAGAATTTATATTTTGAAAAAGAAGAAGGGGCATTAAAGGAATTTTTTTATTTAGAAATAAGGGTTTAAGAAGAATATTGAAATTGAAAACTTACATGCAACTTAGATCGTTTTGCCTTGCATTCACAGACTTCATCGATTACCATATAAAATCTAATGGGTCCTCCGCGAGGGCTGTTCCAAGTTATTAAAAGTACAAAATTGGGGCTTTAATCCTAAAAGAGACATATGAAACGTTACTTCGTTGTGCTTGGAGGCGAATCTACGATACGATCGCACATGTGTCTACGACGGTGTGAAAGGAAACGCCGTCGCATCGAGTCTTGTAGAAATCGGTTTTGGCAGTGCGTGTACTTTTCCCTGGGATCTCCGTTTTCCATATTAGGGAAAACTACTCGTCGACACGGCTCTTTCATCGTGGAAATTGTATAGTTTCGTAAGCGTAAGTCGTCTTCAATCGCACGCCAAGCGAAAAGGACGGTCGTCTGAACCCTGGTAGAAATCGCTTCTTGGCACAGCGGAGGATCGCATGGTCGATCGATAGTCAAGGTGTGAAATTCCCAGCTGGATGCCAATGGGATTCGATGCAAATTTATGCTAAGGAAAATTGAAGAGCGATCGCTGGTATCGAGCACGCCCGATGAATGGCGAATAGGGGCGAAGAAAGCTTGGAATTAATTGTTCCCTTCTTCATGGCAGGTCAAGGTCGTCGAGGCTTCCAGTGCCAGTTGAAGCATGAACTGGATAGCATCGAACTTTCCTTCAATTAAAATTGATTTTTTCTCGAATCAAAAGTTAAAGGAATCACGGCGAAGAGCCGAGTCCTTGTATATAAAATCTTAAAAAATATTTTGTCTGTGATTATTCCAAAAATTCGCTTTCTACGACCTCGTTATCGTTTCATTACGTTCCACTCATGAATATCGATCGACCAGCTCGTATGCAATTTCCACTGAACCTTCCATGATTCTACGGTTCCATCGTCGCGATAAGCACGCGTATCACCTCAACAAGCGCGTTACTAGACGGTCCTAGGCTATGAAGACGGACAACTCGACGGCGCGAAGTACAAATTACGATCAGAACTCGAACCCTGAGCCGCGTAGCGCGACTGTCCCTCGAGGGGACTTCGAACTGGGACGGGTCTCTATGAATATTTGTCGCTTTGCGTTGTTTTCTCCGCTCTCCATTGTGTCCTACCGAGACAATGAACTATTCAGAGTGACAGGTTCGCTGCCGCGCAGAGTCCTCGGGGAGGAGCACTCGTCTGCGGCGAGCAGCTCGCGTTCTTCGCGAGAACTTGCAGAGGCTTCAAAGTCGACGACCTCGAGAAGAAAATCGTCCTGAAGCCTCCTCGTTTGGAAGGACTCTCTGTTCGAATCACGTGAAGCTTGTAGGTCAAAGTATGGTACGAAGATCGAGAAAGGTCAAACCAATAAGCTATCAAACCTGTAAACCACTGAAAGAGTCTCAGAGACTGGAACCACATCGAGGTGTTTCCTAGATCCGAAAGCTTTATGTTCCTTGACCTATCCTCGACTCTTCCGCCCACGCTTCACGCTCCGCGAACGTTCATCGACGTTCACCTAACCCAGACGGTTCTCTGAACCGAGACTTCCGCATCTGACGAACTCCACGGAGATCTAATCGACCATCTCCCTCGAGAGCCTTCTGCGAACAGAACCCTGCGTCCCGTTCACTGGATCTTTATCTTCGTTTATGGGCAGGCTCGATAGGCAGCAGAGTCGGTCTGGGATAGAAACAGAGGTTCCTGGGCGATCAGGAAGCTCTGTGCTCTTGGTGTCACGACTTGTGAGGACTCTTTTAACAGATGGTCTCCAGGGGTGCAGTCTTCGTGCTTGGATTCTGGGTGACGCTGTCGCCCATGCTGGGCATCCCGTGGCTGGTGGTGCTGAGCCCGTTCCCCTGTCTTCCAGCGTTGGTCCTCGGGTTTCTGTTGCAGAGCCTCTTCACAGCGGCGCGTACTTGCGGTTGGCAGCCCACCACCGCGAAGATCAGCACACCCTGGAAGGCGTTTATCATGTCTGTGAAGTACCAGATGCACTGTGGACCACCGACTGCCCAGGAAACCACGTCGGCTACCCAAGTGACGCCCATCACGATCACTAGCTTCATGCAGACTCGGCCCAGAGCGGCTCTGAAATAGGAATCAATTAGAGAGATCAGCTTTGTGAAGTTTTAAAGAGTTTTCAGGGGTTTGGGGTATATTGAGGAATGCATAGAAGGAAATTACTTTTTTTAATGTTACGCTGTTGCCCGATACCGCAGACATTGCGACGAATTTCCGGCGACAAAAACGGTCCCGATTCAATTAGCACCGTGTTCAATTACGACGCGTATAAATCAGCCTGCGAACGTATCCGTTTGTTCACCCTGACACGTTGCTGCGCGCGGTAATGTATGCAACGCATTGTGGTCGAAGTCAAAGCATTATTAATACGTCCACGCAGAACATTCGCAGCCCGTTCCGCCGTCTGCCGCAAAATTATGGCATTATGAAGCCTGGGGAGGCTCCTTTCCTGTTTGATTTCCTAGGAACTTTCGTTGCTATAACTTTTTATCTCTCAATAACTCTGATATGTCTTTTTAACGTCGGTGAATTTTTATACAGAGGAGCCGCCATATACAGTAGTAACTCAGACTTAAATTCCAATAGAGTTGTTCCTCCTCAATTTTACTCGCCCAGCTACTGAGTTTGTTGGAACTGAAACGTACACTAGTGTACTAAAAAAGAAAGAAAAATTGTAAAACAACGGAGCGTCTCTTTGACTAAAGATCACCAGTGACTCTCACTCTTCTGATCTTCGATTTCACATTAACGAATCTTTTCTTGCCACGTACACCCATACCCCATTCACCGATCGAAGAACTTTCACGCGGAGGCAGCGATTCGATGGGATCGCGGTTTCGCTTTGGACACGTCGGTTCTCGAAATATCGTATCGAGGGAGAGGGTTAGATTATGAAAGTCAAATCAGCGGGTGCTCGCGTAAAGTTTGACTGGACTATTATGCGTCTGGTCGGAAGCAGACGATCGACCCCTGCTGGAACAACGAAACACAGCGCGATGGATTTTCCAGCGGACGCTGGGATTGCTGGTCGGTGAACCGTGACTGTTTAATACTTGTTGCTTCCTAAGTTCGAGCGTAATTAACGACGCGCATTATGCTGCCGCAAAGGAGGCAGGAATGCGCGAGAATTTATATTCGGAATAATAAATCTCGTTCGAAATTTGAATATTCTGTTATTTCAAACCACAGGTGAATTCTTCCTCTTCCCCTTCCACCCTTGAATTTACTATTTTAAATTAAACGTAGTTTGTACACGAAAAACAAACACAGAGGGGGATACTGCGAAAGTAAAAATATGAGTTCGCGTGAAAACAGTGCGATCGCGTTACTCACAGTTCACTGGTCCTGCATTAAATACCGAATAGCGAGCGATAACGACTCTGCATCCAGGCGAAACCAAAATCAAACAGAGACCAGAGGCAATACAAATGAAAACTAATGGAAATATTGCTATTTCGGCATAAATGATGCAAGCGTTTTATTATTGATCCACTTTCTGCGGTGGTACGGGTATTGCTCCAATGAAAATTTTATTCGTCCTGATGGGCGGAAAAATTTAATGGAACTATAAAAACGATGGGACTTGAAACATTTCTACTGATGATATTTAAGGAATATGAATAAAATAATTTCGGTCGGGCGGTGGATGGAGCTACATTTTAGGGAAATTCGAATTTGATTTTTAAATTTCAAAAATTCAAGTTTAAAATTTCAAAAATTCAAGTTTAAAAATTCAAAAACTTTACTGAATTTGTTTGGAGTAAGTTTTGGATCATCCTTCGCTTGTTTTCCTCAGCGAGATTCCAGATACAAGACTGCCGTGAGCGGAAGTCGAAGAAGAAAAAAGAAAGATCGACCGCAGTTACCCAGCTAGACATATTATTTCAGCAAAACACGTATTATTTTCAGACTATCCTGACCACCAGTCTGTTACAAATGTGTTTATGTCACAGTGGTTCCTTACGTCACCGTCGTTCATCCGTTTTCCTCCTTCGATCACGACGATTTTCGAGCTCTCTTCTTTCCTGTGCCTCCGTTGGCAAGAATTCGGCGAATTCGCGAGCACAGAAGGGGGAAACTGGGAAAGGGAAGTCGATACGTATTCCTGAACGAAGGCTGCGTTTGATCTCCGAGGAAACGGCTTCCTGTTAATCCATTAAGGCTGATTTACGAAAAACGTCAGAGGTTCAAACAGCGCTGCATCATGCTCCGCGAAATTAACGATCCTTCTGTCAACGATTTTTCTCCGATTCGTCGAGCAGAGCAGGACAAAGCCTCTCCATTAAACGTCTGTCGTATTACAATGGCAACGAAACGTTCGAGGCGATCGGTTTCCAGATTTCCTTCGTTTTCCTCCTTTTACGTTATTATCGCCGTCGATATTTCCTAGGTGGACGCTAACAATCTATATCCACCCTCTGTCTCGTTACGTCAATTAACTTGTCTGTGGGTCCTGCCTCCTTTCCAAATCAGAAGAGTGGCATTAATTTGAAGCATCGAATAAAATACGTGTCTGGCTGCTTCGATATGATTTGCCTTCGCTCCTTCGTGTTCCATCGTTCGTCTCGATTGTAGCTTGCATGGAAGATACTTCGAATATAGGAAATTTCCTGACACTTGTCAAGACAATCGTACCTTACACAGTCCTTCGAAGCCCTCTGAATTCTCAGAGATCGAGGCACTAAGGGCCAGAGGATGCAACTGCAGAGGATGCACCTCGGGACCCGCATCACCCACAGCTGACAGTTATAGCCCGTTTTGTCACTCTCGCGTTTAACCAGCAACCTTGTCGCCTCTGGTCCAAACATAACTCAGAAGCTTTTTTTGAATGAACCAATCATTCGTTCTTTATCGCGCGTTTATTTGGGGAACTGGACTTTTCAATCGTGGCGCTGGACCATCTGGAGGAAGCCTCCTGAATGAACCAGCTGGAGCTTCCTCGATCTACGTTCAAAGATTCTGTTACTCTAACAGTTTGTCGTTGACAGTGTGATCTCTAGTTTGACGAGTGCCGCTGGTCAGGGAAGTGCACTGTCAAGGCTCGCTCGGTTATTTCGGCGAAGCTATATAAGAGGCATTCAGGAATGTAGGAGAAGATAGATTCGTGGATCAGCCTTGACAGAGATCAGAGATTCTATTTTCGACCTGGTTATTCCTGCCTCCACGCTTCTTTTCTATCGCGGTACATGCTGAATCCTCGCGCGATCACACTTTCAGGATCCCTTTTATTTCTCGACAGAGTCACCTTCAAGCGCTTAAATAGAACCGCGCAGTGTCGATTCGCGTTCTTCGTAGTTTTATTCGCGAGTGGCTAAAGTTCGATCGATTTGTCAAAATAAAGTACTCGTCGAAAGCTGGGACGGAGCTGTCCTCAGTGTCAATAAACCTGAGAAATCTTGCCAAGATCGAGCAATTTTATCCAGCATTTTTGCAGAATTTTTTCCATAATCACTGAACTCTCCTGGCCTACCTCCTTTTCTCAGTAACAATTCAGATTTTTCTACTAAATCAAGACCACCAAAAATCCTCGAATCCTCGTTGCTCGGAGGATCGCCCCGCCACTTTTTCACAAACTCTGCAGGGGGGAAAGAGACCAACATCCGAATATTCGCATTATCGTAACGCGTGGCGCGCGGAAAGAGCTCCGAAATTACGTGGTGGGGAAAAGCGGGTGGATAGAAGCGAAACGAAACGCGAGAGAATCTGTATCCGCCATTATGGCCCGTGTCCCGTGCAGACGGACAGAGAGGCTGCAGGGAGAAAGGGAGAAAAGGCAGTCGGGGCAGCCGAAAGAGAATCGCAAATTGAGATCGTCAATATCAATTTCGCGCGGGACGAGGGAGCAAAGGTGGTTCGAAGGGACCATCCGGCGTACGAATGGAAAATAACGATTCGATGCCTGATATCCGTCGGCGCGGTCCGTGATAAAATAAATTCTCCTTTGAGCTCTCCCCCGTCGCTCTATAAAAAGGTTCGCGCGCGCGGGCATAAATATTCGAAAAAATGTGATTCGTCAAACGGTACTCGTCGCGACGTGCCATGGGATGGGGAAGGGAGGGCGGAGAGAAATAATGCTGCTGCTATCGATCGCGATATGTTCGAAATGTTACAATGTTTCGCGTGATAGACGAGGAAATTGGGGGACAGGGGAGCCTAGCGCTGAGGAAATCGAGATAAAGCGAGAAATCTGCAGTATCACAGACTCAAGAAATCGGCAATGAGAATGTAGGCCCTTGCCCCTGAGGTGAAGAATTTCTTAGCAAATTTCCTCTGTCACGGTTTCCGAACCTCTAGCACTGTGTTTGTCACAGGTGACATACGCGACTGACATTTTCCTCGAAAAAAGATCGGCAGAGGTTTCTAAAGACCGGCTCCAAGCCAGACAAAAGGATAATTGAAAGGCAAATACCAATGACAGTCAAAGGTGCCAATGCAAATGAAAGCATCGAGGCGTAGAGAGTTTGGTGATCCCGATCGTCTCTGCGTCCTCAGTGGAGAACCAGTTATCCTTGATACTTATCAGCCCCGAGCGTTGTCCTTCGCGCCGAAATAAAGCACGGTTTGTCAGGTCGCAGTAAAACCGAGTCGAAGCGGTGTATCGCGCGCAGCACGGAAACCGCTGTTCCTCGTTTCTCCTGGTTGCTCCTGCTAATCGTTGTGTATCGTGCCAACCTCGCTTTCCCCGCGAAGGGGGAACCAAACAAACGAGCTTCTTCAGCCTCGCCACAACGCGGTTTAAGGTTTCCAGGTTCACCGACTCGTCTCGCTAATCGTTCCTCCACGAGGTTCCGCGATTTAGGGGAAACCAGCTTGGCTGATTATCTCGTGAGAAGGTAATGGGACAGTAGGAACACCTTACAGAGAGGTTGGTTTACCTGAGGAGACATGATATGGCTGGCCCGAGGCAGAGTGGGTCCTTTGTTGAGAAGGTGTACAGAGGAATAGATTGAGCGTTGCACTAATTGCACTTTGATAATTTGGGCTTCAGTTTAACTTCTATTTTTTTTGCTAATTAGGCTTTTAGGTCATTCTAGAGTCCCTAATAGGAAAAAAATAAGAGAGAAATATGAGTTCCATTAGTTGTGAAGGGGTTAAAGACTAGAATCTATGTTTAAAGGGCACTTTGGTCTATGGTAGAAAGTTGTAGCTTGGATTAAGACTTAAATTGCGAGGCAGATGCTCCTAGATTCAACATAGTTCATAAGTGGCACTCGCAAACTTAAAATAACCTAGTGTAATCAATGGTTTTCGCGTTCGAGTCGCGGCTACTGGAAAGCGAAATCTTGCACGCGGTTCCCTCGAAAGTTATAAAGGAGGACTGCTAAATGTTCGCGGAAAAATGCGCGTAAATATTTACTCGAGACAAAGGCGAAAACGCGGAGATGTAGAACATGTTCGTGATTGCGAACGGAAAGCTCCCAGGTAAATATTTCTTTTTCTGAAGCGAATGAAACGCTCGTATCCGCTGGCAATGTCTGCGAGATGGGGAAATGGTAGAGGGACAGTGTTTAGATGAGTGTGGGTTGTTGTTCTTTGATTCTCCCGCTGTCTGAACTGCACCTACTCACCTTTCCGTGGTGCTCTTCACGAACTCGCCCTTCCACAGGCCGCAAGTCAGCTCGCGGGCTGTCGCCGCGAAGAAGAGCAGATTCACTGCGAGCAAGACTCCGATTGGACCGAAAAAGTATGCCAGGATCTCCATATCACCTGAAACAAAAGAGATAATATTGTCAGTACAGAAGACAATCGATTACAAAAATTAAGAGTTCACGATAAAAACAGCTCCTGCGAATTATATGACTTTTTTAAATCAGAGTATATTCTAGTAGTCATAAACGAGATTCAGAATATAATGGAACCTATCTCATCAAAAATGCAACATGTGTACTATGATGAATATTTTATTTAACAGGACCAAACTGAACAAGAATGAAAGTGTCCTTTTTGTTACAGTCTCTTCCAATAGAAAAACGACAAATATAAGCTCCAAAAATTTATCCCATTCAATTCAGTTAGCCAATCAATTGTCCAAACCCCGAGAGGCAATAATTCACGTCGAACGAGTAAACCGCGCAAAACTGCAGCCTCTGCCGTCGCAGAGGAACAGAAAAGAAGTTGGACCTGGAAACGCTCTAAATATCTGTATCCTCGCTGCTCAGTCCGACAGCGTTCAATAATAAACTATTCGATCGGCTGAATGGTTTATCTTTACGACGTTTAATTCAAGCGGCCGCGATTCATCTGGGGCCTGGAGCTCCCGGGAGCCCAGTAGGTGTTTTGCTGGCACTAGTTAGCCGGAAGTGAGGCCAGGGCTGTATACCAGTAACAGTTAACGATTAAACTATTACGTGAAACGATGGCTGTTGGGTGAACGACTCGCCTTAGCGTGGCTGCTTGTCGTGCTCTGCTTATTATATCTCGTGACCGCTTGCTTGTTATCGCTGCACCAGGAACACGCTTTGAACTTGGACATCCAACAGGCCAGAGACTTCAAAGTGCACTTTCCTGTGGTCAGTTTGAAAAATTCGGGAAACGCCAATCTCTGTCAGTCTTTCAGGTCCCACTTTGTTCTTTAGGCGTTTGACGTTTCGTGGACCAACTGAGCAGGTTCGAGGGATAACAAACGCGATCGTTTCTCTCGAGCCAAACTAAATTTGAATACATAGTACAAAGCAGCCACGATATGATTAAATACGAAAGAATTCAGTGGAGGTATTCAAGGATAAATTCTTTCAAAAATAAAATAAAACACAAAAAGATGAAGCAATTGTTCTCTTGCGGTATGTAGGCTGAAACTTCGCCGCTATTCGTTCACAAAGGAAATGGATCCAAGGAAACGCACTTCGTAATAAAATTAAAGGATACCTAATTTTGGGCAGAAAAATTGTAGATATTTGAGTTGTTGTAACTCAGCCAAAAAAAATCGCAGGGAGGTGAGCCTCGTCTCATTCTAAAGGGTAAAGCCTCTATTTTAACGTCACTAAAGTGAATTTGTCCGAAAAAATTTTTTGACTCCCTGACCCGCTGAGAAAGAGAGGGTGGTGTTTTCTCGAATATTCTCCAACTTCAGACGACTGTCAGGAGCTTGATAAATTTTTTTCGTGATTTCTTTTGGTGGTACATTGAAGATGGAACCCTTCCCTGTCGAACGAGACCTTGGCGAGCGGTCTGCGATTTTTTTTCGCTGACTTATCGCAGTCTGAATGAAAAGTGAGCCGCTGGCTCCAAAATCGCACAGTGATCTAGCGCTCGAAAAAGTACTCATACTTTGAGATACTGTAACTCAGTGAAAAAAATTCGCAGGGAGGTGAGCCTGGTCTCATTCTAAAGGGCAAAGCCTCTATCTTAACGCCACTAAAGTGAATTTGACCGAAAAAATTTCTTGACTGCCTGACCCGCTGAGAAAGAGAGGGTGGTGTTTTCTCGAATATTCTCCAACTTCAGACGACTGTCAGGAGCTTGATAAATTTTTTTCGTGATTTATTTTGGTGGTACATTGAAGATCGAACCCTTCCCTGTCGAACGAGACCTTGGCGAGCGGTCTGCGATTTTTTTTCGCTGAGTTATCCCAGTCTGAACGAAAAGTGAGCCACTGGCTCCAAAATCGCACAGTGATCCAGCGCTCGAAAAAGTACTCAATCTTTGAGCTACTGTAACTCAGTCAAAAAAAATCGCAGGGAAGTGAGCCTGGTCTCATTGTAAAGAGAAAAGCCTATATTTTAACGCCACTAAAGTGAATTTGTCCGAAAAAATTTCTTGGCTCCCTGACCCGCTGAGAAAGAGAGGGTGGTGTTTCGCGAATGTTCTCCAACTTCAGACGATTGTCAGGAATTTGATAAATTTTTTAGTAAATTTATATATGATATACATTTAGATAAATTTCATTTTGTTTTTATTTGTTAAAGCATAGGCTGTATCCTTTAAAATGAGCTTAGGCTCACCTCTCTAAGATTCGTTCTCGCAATGTTACATCAGCTCAAAGACGAACAATTTTTGTTCCTACATTAGTGATCCTCTAATTTTAGTGCGTCGCGTAGTACGATACCCAGTAGTCAAGAATAACGACAGGCAAAGCGGCTCGATAATCGATGACAGACAAATAAATCTGGCGACTGCCGACGACGATCGTTTCCGCGATTCCACGAAGCCCCGGAACTCCTCTGTGTACGACAGATAAATCGTTCCATTCCGCTCGGTTGCCTGCCGATTCTCGCCTCTCTATTCGCGAAACCGCTCGCGATGCCTCGCGAGCCGGAAGCATCCCGCATCCCGAACGAATTACGAGCTCCCGAATGAGCTACCGACAGAGTCTCCAGCTTGGTCAGTTTTTCCAACGAAAATTACGATCTGTTCTCGCTATATGTAACGCCGTACCTGTTGGAGCTCTCGCTCGATCGCTGCTGTCTGTACTAGAGAACAGAACTTCCGAGGCGGAGGGGCGAAAGTTCGACCAAGGACGGACGGAAATAAAGCTGGGCCAAAAATTTCGTGAAAGCCGCAAATAGATCGATAATTCAAGAGGGGACGGCATAAATCGTGGAACACCGACGCGCTGACAGCAACAGTTTGTTTTCCTAATGGCGTTGGACGCTGCGGGGGGGGAGGCTCGGTCAAAGGAAACGCGTCGTTCTTGCCTACGCAGTTTTAAATCGCGTTCTGTGAGTCCATTCATCTCCGCGGTACTGTTACTCGTCGGTGTTTATTATGAATGACTCGATCGAAGCGCTGCGACTTCCGGTCCGCCGAATTTCCGTCGATAGGGGAGCTAGGTGGGGAGCCATTTTAATTACTTTGTTCGATATTTTCAATATCCCGACGCTCAGCATCGTTAATTGGACTCATTTGTTTCCCCTTTTCAAGATCCTATTACCGCTGGACCCTCGTTTTTGGATATTTCTCGTGGTTACCGATTCCCGAGGCTCGTCATTATTCTCGGCGATTCAGATTGCCTCGTTAACGGGCCGTGCTGTTTTTCTTTCTCGTTAGAGAGAACGATTTTGGAAATCTCGTTGTACGGGAATCCATGGATCGTTTGGGGTATTGGAAAAAGCTTGGGAGGATCTCTGGTGACATGTGCTTCTGGGTTCGTTTTCGATAATGGAAAGTTATTCTCGTTTGCAATGTCACTTGCAGCTCTTTCATTTGTAGTTTTAGTTTTTACTCGCTGATACTAGTTGGAAATACTTCAGAACTCTGTGACTCTAAATTTAAATAAATTTAAATAAAGTGGTATTTTCTGAATCTTGTTATTTATTTTACTTCGTTTTTCCTCTTCGCATTCCTAATAGAACCATTAACATAAAGAAACAACTATGTATTAAAACGAAACGTCTTTTCTGATTACTACCACTGTGCAACTTTAACTTTAGCAATAATTCTACCCAAACAAGACATATCAGAGCGCTTAAAACAACCACCTAATCACTTTCTCAAGACTCCCCTCGACCCTTTCCAAGCCCGCGACGGTGGGAAAGCGCGAGGAAACGGGGGTCGAAGGTCGCGTCACGGAAGATCGCGCGATCACGCGAATCCTCCCAGCGTTCTCGCTCGAAAATTACGGCGAATCACGTCAGCGTGTACTTATCGAGCCAAAGAAGCAGGGGAAGAGTAAGCCCACAGTAGAGCACGTGTGCCTGGATCCGTGGAAGATCGCGAAATCCCCGAAATCGCGAGGCACCTATGAATATGAATACGTTCGTTCGAGGCGGGCCAGTTTTCGTGAATACGCTCAGACACGAGGCAATCTGCTAAGCGTGGGCGAGAGGGGTGGTGCGGATAACTAGTTTCCAAGTAAATTGATACGTCGGTGGGCCACGTTCCCCCTTTAGGCGAATGTTTTCATGCACGTGTATCGAGGGGGAGGATCGAGGGGGAGGATCGAGGGAAAGGGACTTTCTTCTTGATAGCAATAATCTACCTCGACAATTACGCGGGTCGATAAGTAATTGGGGTTCTTACGGGAACTCTGCAAGCCTCGAGCCACGAGAAACTCCTGTCTTTCATTTTCTTCTTTTTTTTTTTTATTCCAATCGACACGTGAAAGTTTCACGCTCAAATTCAAAGAAACAGTGCACGATTTTCCTGCTCGTCAGGAATCGACGATAAAATGCTCGACAGAGAGGGTTAAACGGTGCTTTATCTCCGAGTCCACGCGTTTTTATCGACCCCTGTTTTCGAACTCTAAAAACGACAGTTTGCTGCGGTCGGCTGGTGGGCACGTGTTCCTGGTCGAATAAAGAATAAACCTTTTTTTTTGGTTATTCGTCCTCTATCTATTTTTTACCCTTGAAAAACGGCCCGATTAATGTACCAGTGACCACTAATTGACCAGTTTGTCATTTGCGCTAGGGAGTAGGCGGGGTAATAAAATTTTAGTCGCCATGGAAATCCATTGGCGAGCGGCAATTTGATGGTAAATAAAGAACGATCCGAATCGATCCCCCGAACTGGTCCTGGCCCTCTCCAACCCCCATAACGCGCAATCTGCCAGAAGCACGCTTCCACGAGGACCCCTCGGGCCACTTATCGGCGAGAGGGTCGCGAGCTTGTCCGCAAACAAACTCATAAATAAAATCCTTACGCGGCGACTTTCGTGGATGCACGCTCGGTTGATATCGAGCTGCAGTTGACCCAGTTGCGGGTTAATCCCCTACCCCGAATGGGAGATCCAGGATTTCGAGACTGTCAGCGACAGGCGCGAATAAGTGGACGCTTTTTCCGCGGATATGAATCGATCTTGCCCCTCGAAGAGCTTTAGTTATGGGCTAGGGGTGGGTCGCTCGAGTTCTGCGCCGAAAGAGTTCACAAAGAAGCCCTTGGATTTCTTTGGGAGATATTTTAGAGCTGAATAGGGCATAAAAGGAAGCCTGAATACTATTACGGCGTTAATTTCGTCCACGCTCGTGATTAATACATTCTTTCAAATTTATTCCCTCGGTAGAGGGAAGTTAAAGTCTGAGGGGGGGCACACTTTTCATCCCCCTCTGCGAACATAATTTCACGACTTTCACGCTGTTAATCTGAAAGTGTGTATTGTATGTAAAGCGTGTGAAGGGCCCACAAGGAACACCGCTCGAATATTAAACGAATGCAGAACAGCCTCTCTTTACCCTCCCTATGGTCTTATGGATGCGCGTGGTGTAGCGGGAAAGTTTGAGGAACGATGTGCTAAATGATTCACGGTAAATCAATGACGTAAGATGGAACTCACCAGCCTTGTGAACAGCAGATGGCAAAACACTTTCTTGGAATACTTCCGCGACGAAGCAGAGGAGCTAGAGTTGAACTTAAGGTCTTACGCGCTGCATTTTCATGACCCTACCTTCTCAGAATTCACTTCCGCGAGTTATAATGGAACTTGAAATGACGTATAGAGACTGATTACACTCCTTCACTATTTTACACTAATTCTCTACCAACTAAGAGCTACTATATACAGCAGAAAACTCACAAATCCCAGTAATAAAATTTCAAAAGTTTCGTCCCCAGTCAAAGCCACACAGAACAATCAAATTTTTTAACACACTTCACAATTACTTATTCACTTATCAAAGCACTTAATTCGATCCCTACAAATTTTGAATAAGCTTTCCTGTGATCACGTCACCCAGAACACTTAACCACGGAACAGGTATCACAGCTCGCATCACTAACGCTTCAATTTAATAATTACACGCCCTCACGACTCCCTTCGCGCCAAACACCCCCATCCCCCAGTCCCTTTGTCGCCCAACTTTCCTCTTCCATCGACTTTTTCCCAATTTGACGGCTCCATTGTTCTCCAGGCTCCTTTGTAATTCAACTCCAGCTCCTGTGCCTCTCGTGTCTGGAACGCGGCCGTATCGTCGCATCGATCACCCCCTCAGATCCGGTTGCAAGCGCACGCTTCGAAATTTCGCAAGAATCGAACGAGCCTGCTGTCAGACTTCGTGGATCCGACCGCGGGAAAGTTTCCATGCGGATAACTAGCTCGCGACTGACACGAAGGACGCGCGATGGAATATTAAACGAGCGTAGGCTAGTCGAGCGTCTTTAGGTTCATCCCCCTAGTGTCCTCTGTCTTGGGACTCGAGGAATTTTAGAAATTCAGCGGTTGTCAACAACTTTTTTTCGGGTTCGTCAAGGGACTGCTCCTTGCGCAGGTAAAAGTTTTTCTATCAAGATTACCTGACTTGGCTGACTCGAATGCTCGCGGGACTAGGGGCGGTAGGGGTGAGGGGTATCTGTTATCATGTTGAAACCAACTCTGAATGGATTTTGTTTCTTGTAAGGGATAATGTTTCTTGGAAAACGAATTCCTTGGGTGATTCTGGGTTTAGATGAGTTTCTTTGTTTCTAGAGGGGTGGTGATTATTATTTTTGAGGGTGGAAATATTATTAAAAATTTCTTAGCTAGTGATATGGTCCACTAGCCTGCAAAAGTCTGCGTCCAATATCTAGATCCTTTCATGTTTCGCTGCACCCTTAACAAAGGTGCCATACATTCTCATAAACTTCTTTAAATTCATCCCCCAGCAGGCCGCTAATAAGAGCAGAACGGATGGAAGCGAAACACGTTCAAATGGATTCTGTTTGCTTGGGAAAAACAGCAGTTAAAACGGTTGAAAGTTTCGCAAGAACAGTTCTGCGGAGGAAAGGCCGACAGAAACAAAAGGAAATCGCGTGGAGGGTGAGAGGCTGGAAAGGGGTAATGAACGAGTTGCGAATCTAAGGAGTACAGAGAGCAAACTGGCGTCTATACTAGCCGAGCTTTGGCGGGTCGCCAACAATAGCTGTTTCGGCTAGGCTATATCCCACTCCATGGCAACCCATAACAAACATAAGTGAATTATGTCGACGCGTGCCGTTCGATGCTACACTGTGGCGCGGTCAAACCCGATTAATCCAGCCTCGAAAACGCTCAGCGAGATCAATTGCGTACGCTAAGCGTCATTTTCCATCCTTTTACTCTTCGTCCCTCCCCCTAATTCTCTGCTCCTGATTTACCACCCCACTGTGGCGATTTATCCCGCATTATCCGTTTAGCGAGGGGCGGTTTTTGCCGACGAGCGTATGCGAGGGCACGAATACAAATTTTTCGCGTTAAACCGACAGCCTGACAGATTAGCTGGCGAACAGATCGTTAAGAAACGGTCGACGCGTGTTGAACGATGGAGACAGCAAGTTAGAAGTGCCGTGGCTAGTATTTCTATGGGCATCTTCGATGCATTGGCCTGATGGGTTCATCAACTTTACTGCGATGTTGATTATGGGGCCGTTATCGTAACAGTGTTATCCACGGTTATAGTGCTATTACTGATAGCAACGTTTCTGTCACTGGGGAAGCTGTGGGCGGTAATAGAGTTGCTATACGGAGCGATTAGGATTCTTGATGATGCTAATTAGTGTTTAGTGGCAACTAGTTGATCGCTGGGAGATAAAATGGGGTGAGGGAGAAACACTTGAGGTCTTGGGTCTGATACGGGTTAATTGATGTTTTAGGTATTGTTTGAGCTAATGAGACAATTTTCACTAAGGTCTAAATTTAATCACTAAGGTATAAATGAGTTTATGAAGGGGATGGGGTTTGAAATTTTGAAATAAAAAAAGTGGTGAAATAGAGTAGAGCTAAGGTGAGAATAGATAATAATAGAAGAGAGAAGAGAGAAGAGAAGAAGAAAGGGCAGGGAATGGAAGGGGTGAAACTAGAGAGGGGATGAGAAGGTACTCACCCAAGGGATCCCAGAGGCCCAAGGGAAATCCGTCCTCGCCGAGACCCGCGACACGACTGAGTAATTGACGGTCCCTGGGCCCTATTTATACCCTCCCCTCCAGGACAAGATAAGGACATCAATACAATTGATTGGTTGACGTAACCGCGAAATTCGACTACTGTGGAATGCTTCGCGAAAAATAGCTATATTCAACAAAGTAGTAACAATTCTAGGTTACACATATTATTAACAATACTTTCACTCATCATTTAATACAAATTATTTATAATTAAAATTTTTCAATAGAAATCTATGAATTCTTTCAACTTTAAATTTTCCAACCATGAATTTTCTTCTTTCAAATAAATTTCACCTTATTCTTAACTTTAATTTTCTATTCTAGATTAATCTAGATAATGTCACGAAATTCGTTCGCCACAGTTAGCGTGGACCAGTTAGGAGCCCCTTTCGCAAGAAGTTCCACAGTGGTCACCGAATTCCCGCCGCAGACAAAATTACCAGAGATTCGATGAACACGAGCCCCATTAATGTCAAGAATGCCAGCGACAAGACAACATTCATTAACAGGATAGATACATCGACCAGTGGAGGACGTTTCGCTAATGGTATCGCTCCTTTCCCAAAGGTGACAGCGATTTATCGTCGGGCGTCGTTGTAATTGTCGATGTTTTTCCGGATCATCGAGCATCGGGTTGACGATTTACGAGCGACTGTTCGGGGGTGGGCGACAACAAGCTTTCCTCGCTTTATCAATTACAATGTTCGGCGGGTGGCGGCCGTGCAGGTCCGCGAAAGCGCGTAAATCAACGAGGAGGAATCTGAAAAACGCGTTAAATTCGCACGCACACAAATCGCTGTCAAATATAATTAGCCAGTCGAGGATCGAGAGCGGTCGACGCGATGGTACGGCCTCGATTTGCATTTCTCTCCGTCCTCGACGCCCACCCCTGCCCTCATCCTTTTTCCAACGTAGCCAGATTTATCGCCGGCGTCATTTTAATCACCGACGGTTTTTCAGATAATCGAAAGTGATTGTGCGAGCCTGTATCAGCGTATCGGGCAACGAGCCCGCGAACCCGCTGCCAACAAATTTCCTACCCCATTCGCGTGGCGGCAGCCAGGCCCGCCAAAAAAGCGGTCGTTAAGCGAATTTTCCAGCCTGGACGAATGGAAAACGAGCCCGCGAGACTGTTACGAGTCGAGCGTGTTCAGGAGGAATGTCCCTCCCTCGCCGAGGGATGACAAATTTATCGAAAGAGGTCGTCGGAAGACTGATCGAGGATCAAGTTTACGACGCTTGAACCTCGAAAAAGACAATAAGAGAATTCCACGCTGGCCCCCTCTGTTTCCGATTCGTTGGCGGCGCAGCCAATAAAACGAGAGTGCGCGATAAATAAGGCACCCTTGGGGGTGAGTCCAGAGGGGTTTCGAAAACTCGCGGCTTTTTAGCATTCGTTAATTTCTTTTCTGGCATTTCATTATCGAAATGTACTCGAATCAGATCCCCTCGACAGGCTTTTAAATTCTTTTCTGTGTATAATGTATGGGATAATCTGAATTCTAAATATTAGGTCAGCCCATAAATAATGCAAACGCTATTTTCTCTTGATAACAGAGAAACCAGATAATTTACTTCTGATCATTAATAATCTATATGATAATATTTTCCATTACCTTCTATAATAATTTCCCATCAGCCTATTAACTTTGTGATCCCGTTTCTATAAAAATACACGGCACAGATAATTCGCAAGTTTGACGAAATGCACAGACCTGCACAAATTTTTTTCGGAGGTGCCTTTTGCGGTAGCATAAAGATCAAACCTTCCCCTTTAATTTAAAAAAAAGATCAAGTCCCTGCGATTTTTTTTCGTGAAGTTACAGTACTTTGAAATGACTCTTACATTTTCGGTACTATTTCATATGCTGGAAAAACGCAAGGGTTTCTTTAAAGTGCTGTAACTTTGCGAAAAAAAATCGCAGGGACTTGATCTTTTTTTTAAATTAAAGAGAAAGGTTTGGACTTTACATCACCATGAAAGAAATCCTCGAAAAAAATTTGTGCAGGTCTGTGTAGTCCGTCAAACTTTGCAATTTTTAATATGATAAACATGCCCCCAGATTTAAGGGATTCGAGAAGTAAAAATGCATTAAACTTAAAATCAAGCTACAGTGTCTTAAAGTAGAGGCTTCAAGCTTTACTTTAAAAAAAAGATCATCATCCTACGACAATTTTTCGCAGAGTGATCGTCAGTCAAAGTTGACCAATTTTTGCCCAAGATTTGTTCATGCCATTTTGTTCTCGAATAGTGTATATCCCATTATCTTCTATAATTTCTCACATGCCCATGAATTTTTTACCTAGTAGCTGTTTTCATATTCCTTGCTGGGTCTCTAGTTCTATCGAGAATGCATTCGTTTTCGCTAATTCCGCTTAAAACGTGTTACGAATCGCGCTCTCCACGTGCATCAGGCAGCTCGAGTAATTCGCTCGAAAGCTCAATCCCTTTTAGATCCTATCGTTCGAACGCGTCGAATCGGCCTCGATTATTAACGCGTCCACGGCGATCCAAGTATGGGCCGCGATCGATGCCACGCGAGGATTTTCCATCGGGCCTTTTCCGTCCGCGTAACTAACGCGTTCAAAGGATTTTTCGCCCTCATTATTTCAGTCGTTATTGCGAGTCAAACGAACCGAACCGATTCATTTAATCGCCGACAGGATCGGTGACGCCTATTAATTACATGGCGACAGGTCGATTTGATTAATACCTGTGTACTGTGCTGCCTTCGATATTTAATATTTTCATTTCCACTTCGGATGACGGATGCTTCTTTTGTGTTAAGGGAGACGGGGAAGGGACTGTGATTAACCCTTTCTGTATGGGGGATTTCGAATGGAACTTCTGTGTATCGTATATCCTGTAGGTACTTTTTCATGATTTTCGTGTTGATTGTTGAAAGAGAAATGACAAAAAATGGATGGGAAAGAGAACAGCTGGAGTTTGGAGGACTCTGAATAATGTAATATCACAAACTCTCGACTTCTAATTTTAATAATAATAGTGGTAATATACCTCGACCACAATGAAAGGGTTAGCCATATATTTCAACCCCATTCTTGGAAAAAGTATTCGCAAGAAACCTCCCCTAAAGCACCACAAATAATTCATAGAAGCAACTAGAGTACTCCTAGAGCAAAACACCGCATTCGGTGTATCTTTCAGCGAGGGTTTTCGGTGTAGCAAAGTGATAATAAATATCGCCGACAAGGGTGTGCGTCTGTGGACTCCACGACACGGACACAGATGCAGACTCGCGTCGAATACGCGTGTTAGAGGGTCCAGAGATAGGGGTGGCGTTTCGCACGGTCGAGTTGGACAGGTTATCTCTCTAATCCTATCGTTTCGGTCTACGCTGTTCCAGGGTATGCCGAACTTCCAGAGGCATGAGATTGCATAGATACGGAGGATAGTCCGGAGATTTACCATTCTAATGTATGCGAACGTTAGTTGAATATTCCACTCCTGCGGAGCAACTGCTACCGAACTGTGTCTCCAGCCCTTTTTCCCCATCCTGCTCCTCATTTTTTCTCTCAACAGAGATTACTAACAAGGGGAGAGAATTTGTATTTCGTCTCGTTTCTGGTACTTCAAGATCACTTCTCAGAGAGTTGGAGAAACTTTGCGTTAGTACTAGAACCAGGGGAGAGAAAACCAGAAAATTGGAAAATTTTAGAACTAGATAAAATATGAAAGTCTCTAGACACTGACTCGTTAAAAAAATGAAGTTACACTTGGAAAGTTTTCCGAGTGGAAATTCTGTAAATATGCTAAACTATCTTCAAGTTTAAAACTCCCAAATGAAACACGTGTCATCCCCAATTCCCGACACATTACCTCGAATTAAACCCTCGCAGATCCTTCTCCAGTTTTAAAGCCTCTAAACAGCACAATTTGTCAAATATATCCAACAAGCCATCGACTTTTTGGCTCCCAAGGGCGTGCAGAGCAGCAAGAGCGGATCGAGGTTCTCGTGCAGGCGAGGTAATAACACGTATCAAGGGAAAGGAAGAGGGAGGGCTCGTTTCGAAGCTACTTAAACGCACGGCCGTGCGCGTTTACGTGTGCAGTTTAGTGGGCCGCACGGTAGTTAGTAGGCTTAGAGAGGGGAACGGAGGCAAGAGTTCCGGCAGGTTCGCGCGGCGGGGTTGGGACTGGCTGGCACCAGATTTATCTCTCTACCCCATCGTTTCGGCCTATGGTTGTTATGGGGCGCGCCAGAACAGCGGAACGCCAGAATGCCAGTGCATGGGGCCGAAGGGGAGGCCTGAATACCAGTCTGCCAAGCAGGGATCGTAGTTCGAGCAGGGATCGTTTCGATGTGCTGGTGAAATGGGTTTTCTTATGTCCCCGTTTATTCACTCCTTTTTCCCTCTTCCACCCCTTTTCTCTCGGTTGCTCCCCTTCTCTACCATTCGTGTACTCGACTTCCCAGTTTTCCCACTTTTCCCTTCGTCTGGAAAATCGTCGTTAACTTCTCGACGCTGCTCCTGTCTCGCCAGCGACCCCCAAATTACGAATTAAAGACAGGGTTGAAACAGAGACGCGTGCCGCCCCGAAGGAAGTTGTTTCCACCCTGTTTATGCATTCAGCGCGGACGTTCCACGCGTGCAGCCCCATTCACTCACGGCGGAAGATATTACCTGAGCCGCGGGGGTACGAAACTGGGGGTCAAAAGGGGACGAGGGTGTTCCGCGAGGGTTGGACTGGCTGGCGCCAGGTTTATCTCCCGACCCCATCGTCTACGTTGTTATGGGGTGTGCCCGAGTGCCAGAGAGAAGGATGTGAAGTGTCCAGAGAACGGGCGAGGGGGTGGGTCGAACGAGGCGAGGGAGGAACACGGAGGAAGCTGGGGCACGGTAGAAATATGAAAATGCAGAGAGTGGGGAAGACGAAAGAGCCACTGGGGGGTAGAAGAACAGGGACAAGGAAAAATGAAGAGAAGAACGAGGGCTGCTAAAAACGAGACGCGCGGAAGAAAAGAGGGGCGGGAGAAAACAGGGCAAAAGGAGGATCAGGCGGACGCGCCAAGAACAGACAGGCAAGGGGTTGGAGCGCAAGGGGTAACGTCCGTTGCAGAACAGTCTGCTGTCCCTGTGAACCCCTCATCTGCCCCCAGCACAGAAGCATTGTGTCAGGACGTAACAACTCGCGATAGCACGACGTGGCTTCCCATGGGGCACCATTATCCTGATTTAGCGTCACGACTGCGACTCTATTTCCTACGCGTTTCCCAGCTACACGCCTTCCTTTGTCCAGCTTAGCTTTATTTGCGCGAAAAAGGGAGGAATCCTGTCCCCGACCAATTGACGCGTTCGACTGTTGTGCATCTGCTTCGGGCTTCTCGTTACCAATGCGATTACGTGATACCTGCGCGAGGTATTGTCCTGCTGAGGGGAACCCTTTGACACTGGAACGGTTTCGTTGTGAACTGGGATAGACCACTGTGAGTGCAAGGAACGTTGCAGATCATGTCAGTGGGCAGAGATAACAGGGGATTTGGGTGGTGGATGCTTTGTGCTTCTTGAGCATTGGTGTAGCAGCCCCCTAAATCGAGGCTGACTGGGAGAGAGAAAAAGACACTTGCTGGGGGATGGATAATGAACGCGAGGGATAGTTTACTAGGACGAGATGAAAGGATCATTGGGGATCTTGGGTATCTGGTTTCAAGGTGAAAAGCGAGAGGATATGATAGCAAAGAAGAATTTCATTTCAGATTCAAGATCAAAATTTGTACTATAATTAAAATTACGACTAGATCCTGAGGCTTAAGGGTTGCAGCGACCCAAGACTTCCAAAAGCTACAGAGTCAGGAAATCTAGAGAACCAGAGCACTAGATACCCATTCAAGCAAACAGGTGTTCAGTACTACCAGTAGGTATATCGTACTAAGTACAGACTCCGAGATCATCATTTTATACCAGCCAAGAGCACCCAGCCCTGACCCCAGGGACCACCTCTCTCGCTCCCATATTCCCACGATAAAGGTACACGCAACGAGCCAATAAAATCGCGGTGGGCGATCGATAAACGCCGGTAGGATGCTTCCCGAGCGAGTCAGAACGAGGCGAAAACTGGTCGCGCGAACCCCACAAGCGTGCACGCGCGTTCTCCAGCAGCGTTTATATTTGTCAAAGGATATAAAAGCTAAACATTAATCGCCGGGGGTGCGCTCCTCGGCTCGGCGTCGATAAATATCGCGGCCACGGGAAATTAATACGCGACGCGGTAGTTGCCAGTGCTTGAAACGAGTATTTACGCCCGTGCAGAGCTTCTGGCAAGGGGGGTCGAGATGCAAGGGGGTGCTGGAGCGAAGAAGGGACGGGGAGAGTATGCTGGGCGGATTACGGGGATGCAGTGGATGTGGATTACGGGGGTTGCTCGTTAAATAGCCTGCAACCGTGGCCTCGACCACGAATAAAGACGCGACATTACAGTTTGGCTCCTTATTATCCCTATTCGAAGTGTGTGTGCGCACGAGGGGGTCCACTGCACTGGTTATTATTAGGGATTCGTGGCATTAAGCGTACTTTGGGGCATCGATCTTCTTATTCGACCACCCTGCGTCATACTTAAATACAATCTTTCCCGAAGCACTAGTAATCCTCTTAACGAAGTAGTCCTGCGCCTGCCACCTACGCGGAGGCTGATAGCGCGTGCCATTGTTTCTTATCTGCGCTGATTATGCTCGCGTGTACGTGGTCGGAAATTAAGGGGAGTCTAGGAGCGTTCGTACATGTGGTAACGAGATATTTTGGGAGAGCTGTAAGCTCTAAGCCTCTTAGGGGAATAGCTATTAGACCTAGTTTCGAGTTCTGCCACGATTCTTCCTTCAAATCTCTCAATTTTTAAATGCAGAGCTATTCTGGGTATATTTAATATAGAGCACACTTTTTTAGGTAATTTTTTGACAAGATGAAAATCTGATTCTCTTGGTTTATGTACTTGTTAATGATTTGATATTTCTCTCGGAATCTCGATGAAGTCTTCCACCAGAATATTCGATAAAACCTTCCAGTACTATAAGCTTCTTGTTAAGGGGGTGGAGGGGGGTGCCGCGAGCGGTGCTTGATTAGCCATTAATACGCGACCGTCCCGTCGATCGATCGATTAACGAAACCGATTTAATCAGCGCCTCGAACACACGACTGACCGGTCCTATTAATTAGCGGAATAATCGGATCACAGAGGATTACGTGTTAACCGTCCTCCTACCAGCGTTGTATTACTTTCGGTAATAGGCTCCATTACCGTCTGTGGAACCGATCCGTTACTAATGTCAGCAAGTCCGGCACGACTGTCGTTCTAACAACGGAATACCAGTTCCCTGTCCCCGACAAACCGGGGTAGGAAATTAATTCACTGATAACTCGCGTGTGACGCTGTTTGAATTAATTCGCCCCGCGAATTAATTATCGTCCGAGCCTCTTCCCGTTCATTCTACGAATTACCGCCGCAACGATCGTTTCGAACCGTAAACCATTTCCTTGGACAGAATCCTATTGTTCCATGGGAATGATTTTCAAATATTCAAATATTCAAATTTTCAAATATTCAAATATTCAAATTTTCAAATATTCAAATATTCAAATATTCAAATTTTTCAAATTTTCAAAATTTTAAATATTAAAATTTTCAAATTTTCAAATTTTTAAACATTTAAATTTTCAACTATTCAAATTTGATAAATCTTAAAATCTCGAAAAGCATAACTCTTAGGGATCTGATATCTGCCTCTTCCACTAAATCTCTTTCTTCCCCTTCGTTTCAGAACTTACCCCCGTCCCCACACGAAACAAAAAATAAATAAACGTTTGAAATCGCGCGCTGCAATCCGCCCCAAGGAAGTTTCTCAGCTTCTGCAAATCTAAAAACACTGAGTATTAAGCCTATAGAATACTCGCCGAGGCCTAATTAAAATCCCCTTCAGACTCAAAGCAAGAATTCGCGAGAAGTTGAAAGGTCGTCGCGTATTAGGGGTCGAACGTCGTCTCGAGCGCGAAGAGAAATGCTTCGGAACTTACCGTAGAACCAGCAGTGCTTCTCGCCGAAACGAGGCCTTAAGAACGTGTACTGAGGGTGAGCAGGAAGATGATCCAGTAGAGCAGCGACGCCAGCGACGAGGAAGGGTCCGCCCCACGCGTACGCAGCATACACTCGCAGTCTGAGTGTCTCTTGGCCTTTCTCCAAGCTCGCTGGTCTCAGGTCCCTGCAAGAAAAAGGGTAGAACGGTGGTCAGTGGTTGGGAGTCGGAAGCCACGAAACACGAGATCGTTCTGTGCACTTAAACGCCGCCTGGAAATGCGAACAATAAAACACCCCGACAATCCCGAGGCTTCTTTCGTATGGAGAGGTCCATTAGAACCGCCGGAACTAAAGGTTCCACGGCGAGGATGGATGGCTGGTGCCGTATCGTTTTGCGTAATCAGCCAAAGTGGAGCCCGATGGCTCGCCTCGTTTCTCCAAATGCAATTAGTAATTTCTGATGTTTCACGAGTTCCGTCCCGGGGATGGGGAGCTCCAGAGGGATGGTAACGCGCGTTTAAACGAGCGCAAACAACCCTCTGGAAGACGGTAGGCAGAGGAACAGGAAGCAAAGGGGAGGGAAACTATCGACACGCGCCTGTGAAGCGAAACAATTACCTTAGACGCAATTAATGCATACCCAGCGTTCCTCCAACTGTTGGCCACCCAGCCAGGGGGTGGAGACCTTTTTTGAAAGGCCCCAGAGTTTCGCGCCAGAGTTTCCACGGAAAGTTTCGCGACTATTAGCATCGTCCGGTTGTAACCGTGCTCTCCGTGTGTTATTATGCAGTTCGCAGTGGCCAGCGTGTTTCAACTCCGAGGGATTGCAAATGACAACCCCGTGTCGCTCTATTTTTACGCGCCAGAGGGGTTCCTCGCTGGCGATACAATAAACTTGTGGCTACGCAGGGGGTGGGTTCTCCGAGTCGCAAATTGGGCGGTTCTTGAGCGACTAGCCCAGCAGGGTTCTGTGAACCCTGCACATGGCGACTGCACTTCAGGGAACCAGGGTACAAAGAAGTAAAAGTATCGATTCTACATATGACTGTTACAGTTTGAAACTATTTGGCGAGTTGCACCCCCCATGTAGCTCTGACTCCAAATGAAATGCAATGAGGCGCTCTGTTGGCAAAGGTCCAGGCAAAATGAAAGTCGAGAAGATGACGAGACGGGGAAAGGCGTGGATCAGAGATCAGATCGTTTGCGCTTCGTGGACACGAAACTCGGAGTCGCTGGCGAGTGACGATCTAATTAACCGTGACGAGCTGCGGCACGCGGAATAGGAGGGACCTCGCTCAGGTTAATCGCCGTGGAACCGTCAACTGGCTCATTAACATTTAGAGTGCACAGTGGCCAATTTCAACGACCTACGTCGACAAATTAAAAGTACAGATTTTGCTGCGATAAAATTAATGAGATCCTTAAAATAGATGTAGAAATAGGTTTTTCTATAAATTCGTCCACCTAGATCGTTTAAGCTAGCCTCTGTCGCTTGAAAAAGCGGCCGTGGCGTTAATGGGGATCCCAGTAGCGACGTGGGCAAGTTTTCCTCTTGTTTTTTCAGCACAGCGACCTGACGACTAGGTGGAATTGTTTTTCAGGGTTTCAGTGGGACGTAACGGGAATCGAATTGCATTTAATTGCGACAGACGCGGAAGGGGCACTGAAACGAGCCGCGGAGGGATGGCAGGGAGACGATTGTTGGACGCAACGGAGCCAGGAGTAATAGGGTCACTCGCGAATTTATCGGCGCGGATTGTTAACGAGACTTCGAATTCATGAAATTCGGACCTCGACGCCACGATGACCGGAATCGTAAAGCTTCGTCATTGTCTGGTTAGGTTAATGTCGCTATAACGACAGCGACGTGAAAGGTGGCCCCGTCGCGGAGGGGTTGTTGCCTCGTAAATCGCACCCTATCTAGAACGACGTTGTTGGCGGATATGACGAACGGCTGTGCCAACGCGCCTATTGTTAAAACGCGAAAATTCGAATGAAGCGAGAAAACCGACTGGCGCCCGAGGGACTTCTTCAACTCAGGAGATTATTACTGGCAGCTTTGATAGAGGAAGTGGGGTGTTTTATTGTGCATGGGTCGTTGGTTAAGAATATTAAAATGTTCTTACAATTATTTTATACGAAATACAAATTGTATACGTCGTTAAGTTTGGAAAGTATTAACAGAACGATTCAAGATCGATGCAGTCAACTGAAGGGGTGACTGTGAACAGTGTACCCTGTCTATATTAAAGAAAATTTATTCTAATGTTCCCTCTATGTACTCCATTTTGGTGAAAATAAACACAGTGTTCCTAAGCAATAAAGTGCACCATTTATTTAACTCCTCCGCCACTCCCATCAATCATGAAACACCCTTATAGGCTCTAATATTCCACCCCAGGTCCAACAAAGCATTACCTGCCGAACCACCTATGGTACACATCCACTCATATCCTTCCCCAATCTCGCTGCCCGATCTATTATCGACCAGCTGATCGCTCTAACCCATTAACAAGCTCGTAATCTCGGAGCCAGGTTCGAGTCTATCGCGAACATAACTTGGGGCGCTTCGTACGAGCTGAGAGTACGTTGACGCGACATTATCGCTGTTCTTTCGCTAATTGCCCCGTCGATTATTCCCCTGATCGCCAACTCAATTACAGCAGAACCTCGGTAGTGGATGTCGAGCAGAGTGGCGGGAGTCAGCACGCGATGTTTCTGCGAGAGGGCGAGATATTAATTCGTGACGGCGAGACTCATTTCCGGGTGCGCTAATTAGCCGTCACCGCGGTCGAGGCGCGCGATTAGTCGCTGGTCCACGCGAGAAAGTTTCGGGCGCGGGAAGAAGCGACGACCAGGCGTCCCGCGACGTCGGGACGGCGCCACGATAATTTTCCACCCTCGCCGTTTCCCGTTGGAAATGGACCAGCTCGCTGCCAGGGATCGGGGGAAACGCATTAAATATTGCAGCAGGGAAAATTAGGAAGCTGTTGGCCTGACGCGTTCTTCTTTTGTTCGGGACATGGATCGCGAGTGTCAGACTGCTTCGGGAGGCTGTGCCCTTTTCTATTGGCTCATATGTGAAGGCAAGAAAGAGCAATTGGTCTTCGAATAGTGTGGGGGCAGAAATAACGGGTTTCTCCACTTTTATATGGTTGAGTTATTCTACTAGAACAGCCTCATTTTGGGTGAAATTCTAGACAATTTTATGGAGAGACAATATTGAATTTTTTGACACTGATCTTTGTACGTTCGAGAAAGCTTTCAGAATTATTTATAGAATATTAAAAGTTTTTTATCTGGAGTCTCTAAATGAACCTCCGGGAAATAAGGGTTTCTTTAGATATTCCATAATCTAAGGGCAAGAAAAATCGCAGCGCCATAAGCAGGAAGTTGACGAGATCTGCTCATAGAATAAGTTAACATTTTTATTCCTCATGTTTCACCAGTGCATTGGAGGAGGCTCGCAGCCGTATCGCAGCGCAGGACGGTTATGCACCGATGCAGGCAATTTGCGAACGACGATGTCTTCCGTGACAAAGAGGATTACGCTCCTTCGAGCTCGAGGCAAGTATAACCCATTGTCGGAGCACGGAAGAGATAAAGGTTATTTTTGTAATAATGGATTCTTCCTGGGGAAGGGTTTCCATTTGCCGAGCCGCTCACGAGTCCTCCATCTCGATGAAATATACGTATTCTATTATCATGGCCCTCGCACACCACGGCGAAGGAAAATAGAGAAGGCGAATCGGCTTAATCCTGACAAAGGACTCGTCGCAATAGCTTCTTTTAATTGTGCCCTGTCACCGTGCGTATTTATATCGTATGGAACGTACACTCAGCTCGAGGGAAAAAGTCGAGATGGAAGAAGGGATCGTAAAGTCGGAGGGACCATTAAACCTTTGTAACCGAAGCGCCTTTCTTCGTATCCGCTGTTAGAATACCGATGGTTAAAACATCCTCGAGTATCTTATTGGAGCCAGGTGCATCGCAGGGCGAGGAAATTTCAACGTCTTCCTGCATTGGAACCCTGTATCGCGAACTCTCTTCTTCATCCCAATCGAGGGGAAATCAAAAAATTCCCAAATTAGAGACCCTCTCGACGCTTTCCCTTCTCGTCTTTCTCCTTGTATCTTTCAGGCACACGCGGTGAACGCAACGTCGCCGACTGTCTCTCCTAGGCAGAAGGTAAGAGCTCTGTATTTATCTCCCCGATATGGTAATTATACGGACGGCAATTAGCGGCGGTGCCAGTTAGAGGTACGTTCTAGCCGACGGTATCGCGCCGCGGCTCGTTGCGAGGACGGAACTGGAAGGAGAAGCCATTACGGACGCAGCAAGATGGACATTGAAGATATTACTTATCTCGTCGGCGGTCTGCGTAAATGTTGAAAAAAAACTGGTTTGCAATAAAGTGTCGCGCGGACGCTCTATTCAATTGCAGGGTAGAACTGCGAGCCAACTTTTCACTACCTCTCTGTGATTCTGCTTACTCTGCTAATGAGTGAATTCTTGAAAAGGCGGATTTAGGATTAAAAATATGCGGTAAAGTCTGAAAATCGCAAAGTCTCGAAGTCCCGAGTCACAAAGTACTAAAATCTGAAAGTCTGGTCTCTGAAAATCAGAAAATTTTGTAAGACTTCCTGAGCCAGAAAGGTTGAAAGGTTCAGCTAATTCCTACACGTCTGAACGTTTAATAGCCTCAGCGAACACCTGGCGATTCCCCTCTAATATTTTCTGATTAGATTCACACACCCATCCGTTCCGCGAAAAGTGATTACCCAGCAATTGTCTCTATCCGATGGGTTCCGAAAGGGAAATATTACGACCGTATCTATTAATGTGCAACCCATAAGCTTCGTCAGTTACGAAGTTATGGCGCATAAAATAGCATCCCCGAACGTCCGCAGAATAGCCCGCAGCGACGTGTGCGAACCTAACCGCAGCCGCCAGTAATAATCATACGGTACTACCCGAGTAAATTACAAGAAGAAAATTAAGATCGGCTTCCGTGGACGGATTCACTTTATTTCTTGCGGTTCCCAGACCGCGTTCAACTTCTCTTGAGTGAAGATCGAGAATGATAATCCGGGACGTTCGAAGCCGTGTGTCGGGGAATCCCGCAAATGTTGCGTAGAAACGATAGTGCTCGAAACTTTGCCACCCCCTCTGGAACGTATGGAAAGTGAGCCGTGCTTTATTGAAAAGTTTCCGAGACGCGGTTAAGTGCGAGGGAAGTTCTACTGCGTCGACCCGCGAGAATTTCTCACTTCCGAACTGCCGTCCCGTTCCTCCCCTGTCAATTTATCTATCCACGGCAGTTCTATTTGCCCGTTTATCCGAGGGCGATCGATCCTCCTAGTATCCCCCATCGATCCGTATTACTGTCCATTTATCTGTGTCTCTCGATTTATCAGCGTCTGCGAGGAAAGAGACAGAAAGAACAGTCGATGACTATGAATAAAGATCACCCTCATCGCTGGCAATTAGCAACCGACATGGCTACACGCGTATCGATGCATTAACTCGTCTGATTAGACGTCTGACCGAAGACCAGTTCCTCAAGGGTCGCCGTGGGCACGAGATTATCTACTTTGCAATTAGTCGCGTGATTCGAGTCGCTGGGGTCATTGATACTGGAAGGCGAATTAATGGAGAGGTACTCCAGGCAGCATTCAACTTGAGGGCTAGACTTCTCTTCAATTAATAATTCTTCTAGTAATAACACACAGTTATCACTTATTCCTCCGCATGGTAAATCCAACCCTAAATCATTAATCAATAAACAGCCCTGTTTCTCCGATCTAGCATTCCGTTCAATAGTACTAGAGCAATATTCATCTCTGACTAGCACCCCAATGGTAGGACGTTGATGCCAGTGGAGAAGGGACGAAGAAAGAGCAGAGCAAGGACGTTAATTAGCCGCAATAACCGAGGATCGCGACAATTACAGGTTACCCGTCTCGCTCCTTCTCTCTCTCGCTCATCGAGGTGCGGTAACGCGTCGATGAGAATATAAATTCCGCGCGTCGGGCGGCGGTCTGCCGCGGAATTACAGGGGCCCTTGGGGGTGGTTCGCTCCTCGCCAGCCAGGCGTCGGGCATCGGTTTCCGCATGATCGATACCATACTTCCGGCATCGAGCGTCGATTACTCGCGGGAGGATAATGATCAAGAGCCTCGTGCTAGTGTCGCGCCTAGAGGCAAAGCCACCTCTTCGACCCTTCGTGCGTCTGTTTTCACCCCTTCGCGCTACTACCTCGACGCGTCCCTCTCTCGGAGTAATTCAAGACGAATCCAAGAGTTTCCACGAGCGAGGGCAATGACGCCCGGTTCTCGCGCAGAATTTTCAATATTCCTGAGTACCATCGCCGAAGCGATTACGGCAATTAGAGCGGAAGGGTGGCTCATTCGTCTGCGAGTAGGAAAAGCGCGGGGAAATAATTCATGCGGCACACGTGGCCCTCTCGCACGGCATTCTTTGCGAGTTTCCGTCTGAAGGGAGGAGACAATGGAAAACGGAGGAACAGAGGACTTTTTCCTGCGTCTCGTTTGTGACACCGCGCGCTCGACGGGCTGGAAATTGAAGGTGTCCCTTCATCTTCTGCGCTGCGCGGGCTTTGATTCCACGCCGGTCCCTTTTTGGCGTCGACTCAGGTGGAATAGGTGTGATACTACAGAGGAGTCAGCAAAGCGAGTAAAACATGAAACGAGTATTATGAATATTGCAGAGGAGAGAATAATTACACTGGTATTGCAATACAGACATTTCTAAAACTAAATTACTTTTTCTTTGGAGGTACTGAAATATTATCTAATCTCCTTTTAGGAGTCCTCAGCTCATTTTCATGATCTCTCAGGAAAAGATTTTGAAATATTTTCTATCTTTTCGCAATGAATAAACTTAAGCTGCTCCAAGTGGAGTTAAGCCAGATGTTTTGCTAGTGGAAGTGGCATGATTGCCAGCAACAGCCGTCGAAAATTGAAAGCCAGAATGTTTCCAGGTCGAGATAAGTTTGTCAAGTTCTGGCAGAATGTTTCGGAAGTGAAGCTATCGCTGTCTTATCAGAAGATCAAGGAAAGGAGGCGATGGTGGCGGGTTCACGTGCCTCGGTCGCGTCTCGCGTGCCGCACGAACGGGCAGCTCCTTTTCCCAGAGAAAAAGTGCTCACGATCCTTCGCCTCGATCCTCCAGGCTGTACAGAAATTGCCGCGAAGCAGCGACAAGAAGAAGGCGTGTCGGAAACTCGATCACCGCGGAAACTTTTATTAAAAGAGGAGGGATGTTCCTCATCGTAGAAGAAACCTAGCAGAAATGACACAAGGATACAAGGAAATTATTACTAAGGGTCCAGAGAAGCTAGGATCAAATAGACAAATCCACGCAAAGCTATGCAAATTATAACTGACGCGATTCATCTAACTATAACACCTTTCACTCTCGTATGTTATGATCGATTGGTCAGATCCTATCACACCCATTCGTCCCGAAGAGTACGTGCACTAAGGAATGCGCGTCCTTGACGTAACTGGTTCGAGGAATGTCGTTGCATAATCCAGAAGCCAGTAGCGCTGAATGCAGAAAGATTAACGTGCCTGCGAATCGACGTGTCTGCGCCATGAACCACCAAGGCCCTCAAACTTCCTTCTAACTTCCCTCGAAACGGCAAACAACCTTCTCAAGACCCACCAGAGTGGAGGAGAAAGCTATCTCTTGCGAGTTTACCAGGGTACGTGAATATAAGAAGAAACACTGTCCCTCGAAGAAGCCGCAAGAAAGACTATGGCAGACACGGAGTCCGAGGGATAGTCGTGAGAGCTGTCAGGTGTCTGTTGACGCGGATAACCGAACGACAACACTGCAGACGGCGAAGACATGGAGGGTAGACAGGGAGGAAACGTGGCGTATATACATACGAGGGTGGCAAAGTCGCTAATGGAGGAAAAACAGAAGGGACTAGAAGGAAAACAAACAGGAGGGTTACAACGAGGATGAGCTATGGCTGCCTCTTCAAGGCTTGGCCCTTCGCTGGTTAACGAACAGCGACTTCTTCGTGGCACACTCCATCGACGATGACGGAACGTCATCAGTCGGGGGTTGATATTCAAAATGCCACGGGTGACGGTATCGATCCACTTAGCGGCTTGGAAGGGGTGCTAGAGACGGCTGAGAGGCCGAAAAGAGATGATTCCACTGGTGGATGCGGTTGGTTGTCTGGGGGACGAGAAACCGAAACGTCGTCCTCCTTTATCTGCGACGAGGGTGAGAACCCTGCTCGCCACTTTTTCTCGAGGAAACTGATCCCTGCCGAGGGTGATTTCCAGAGGTTCGAAAGGGTTTCCAGAGGGCCACGATTGGTCTGGGTTATTGGAAAAATGGGTCACGTTCCGTCTACTCTTTTTCCGTCTCTCGTTCCCCCTGGCGACCAACAGAACGCAGTTTTTCCGGTAATGAAAATTGGACGGGTAGCCGATAATTGTTGGATCGCCACGGCCAGATATTTCAATTAATTCATTAACGAACCTCGCGCGGCATATAAACACCGGGCAGATTTAATTAATCTCACAATGCGTTTTCGATACTTATTGAAGCGGCCCGCATACGCGGCTATTTTCAATAAACCAGCGTCATTGTAAATCAAATTCACGATGCATCTGCGTGCAATGCGTGCTTGGAAACTTAATATTGTGCCATCCATCTTTGTATTCGGATAACTAATACACCGTGCGTGCTATTTTTCGTATCCAACATCGATGAAGGTTATTAATATTCAATTATATCCCTCCCTTACAGAAGAGCTTATTCTCGTTATAAGCTTGCTACTATTCTCTTCGTTCCTCCCAATTTACTCAGCCACAAATTGCTCTCAGAATACTGTTCCTCCTACACCGATTCAGGAGTTAATAATAAGTAAATACTGCAACTCTAAAAACCGAGGGTGAAAGCTCTGTTATACCAAAGAAATACTGTTACACCCCTTCCTAATAAGAAATTAAATATTTCGAGCAGCGGAAACGACTTCCGTCGTGGCTGGAACTCTAACGCTGTTTAATTCCAGGAGAAGAAGGGTGCAGACGCGTGCCAGACCCACCGTCCCAGACACCCCTTCTGTCCTAGCCCCCTCGAGACGATTCTTCCGTGCCTCCCTCGCCGCGAGTCCTTTCCAGGTGTTAGCTGTTTAAACGTTGTCGCGCGTAAAAGGAACGACCAGGAAGGAAGGAAGGAAGGAAGGAAACGAATGGTGGGATGCAGTCGAGGGTCCTGCTTGATTGTTTGGCGGTTCCACGAGTGGTTATCTGCAAATGAAGGGCCACAAATGCGGAACAGTAGAGAAGTCTGCGGAAGGGGTGACCAGGAGAAATTACGGGGTCGCCCCGGAGTTTACGCTGGAAGAAAGGAGACAGGGCGGTGGGGAAACGGAGAGAGGGGGTGGAGTGGGTCAGAAGGGAGGCTTCGGTGGGAGGACAGAAGCGGGAGTCGCCAGGGTGGCTGGTGGTAGTTTGCTCGCGTATAATTCGATCACCACGGCGGAATTATTGTCCTAACAGACTTCTTCCGCGGGATTGGCCGTCTGGTTTCTGTTCCCTTCGAACGACGCCTCGCTAGATAGGGATCCGACAGAGCAGGAAGCGAATGTTTTCTCGTTTTGATGGAGACCCTATTCTTCCGGGCTCCTCGAGCGCGGAACGATGAAAAGGAATGGTCTATTTCGAGATCCGCCGCCAATAAAAATCGACTGGGAGAAATTGACGAGGAATTCGCCACGATACACGTTCCCGCATCCTTTCTCTAGCTCCCTAAAATTTATCTTTACTCTCATTTAACCCTGATTTTCCATTAGAAAAATTCTTAATTTATCTAAAATTCTATACTTCAAAAATATAATAAATTGAGGACTTAACAAATGACTCTACTCTATTTCTAAAAATAGCTTTACCCCGAAAATGGCTTTCCCACTCAGAGGATCTACTTCAAAGGTACTTTCCCGAAGATTGAATGCCAAGCCAGAATAATCGCGCGAAACTTCGAATCCCCAGATCAGGATGTCTCGGATAACCATCCAAGAAACTACAGGAATTTTTCACGAGGCGAGTATCGTGAACATCAAGCTACATTTCTCACGGGGAAAGTCGTCCACGGTGCCAAAACAAAGGCAGCTCCATTACCAAGAGTCCGTACGTCACAACTGCCAGACCTCGACTCGACTCCGCTTCATCTTCCGAATCCCTGGGGCGATTTATCATCTTAATAACTCAGCGAATTTATCAGGGTAATCCTCGGGATCGATCGTGGAGAGGGCTTCGAGCGCGGAGAGGTACCGAGTGTTCCGATTTTCGACCGAATCGACTGGCAATTAATAATAATTGTCGGAGGACTCGACGCTGAAGGATATTTCGAACTTTCTTGGCTCGAGGACCAGGGAATTTCGTCGAGGCAGAGCGTACACTGGTCCCTGGTGAAACTATGCGAGGGGGATCGATACTTGGAAAACTGTCAATCGAATTCTGGCCCGGTGACGATGGACGAGACCGCAAATCCGCAAGAGCGACGTCGAAGGAGGCTCTTTGACGTCGAAGCGTATACGGAAGCGGTATTCAATGGGCGACCTGGCCCCCCGACACCATTTACCGAGGCGATAACGTCGATAAATGGCCATTAGCCCGCCATGTTCACCCACAAAACCGTAGAGCACGCGTGCCATTGATAGACCGGAAGCCGATTTTCACCGGCAGTTAAGCCCGAACACGAAGTTTTCGCCGCGGAAAATCGTTATCGTATTGACGTTCCGGTTCAACCAGCGAACAACTTAATCGACACTGTAATCGCGTTCCTGTCTGTGCGATTTACCACTCTGGTATTTGTCGAGTGAGAGCTTGTGACAGCTCCGCTCATCCCTTCGAAAAAATTTGCATTCCCCAGGGGGATATTCTTAGGAGACCATTATGATTTTAAGCCTGAGAAATTGGATCAGAGGATCACGAAATATCTTACAGCCTCTTTGAAATCTTCAGTTCGCAGCCCCATGAGATTCTTCAGTAATTAAACCGTGTTGATCTCGAGCCGTGTTTTTGCCACGGGCGTTGGCTGGGATTGGAAGAAAAAAGCGTTCAGAGTTCAGATCCACAGTGCAGAGAGTCGCAGACTGTTTTGGTTGCCAAAGGTCAAGGGCCAAGAATCTCTTCCTCCCCCTTGCCCAAACAAAAATAAAAAAATTAATGGAGAATTCTATCTCAATGGACCTACTGAGTCCTCAGCCATCTAGTTAGCGAACCACAGTTCACTGCATTAGGGATCTTCAGCCAATTATCCTAAAGGCAGATTTACACTCAGGAGAACCTGTCGTCCCCAGATCGACTGCCTTCGATTCTCCTATTTATCCACCTCTATAGAAGCCTATACTCTAATAGAATCTTTCCGAAGTTCAATATCCAAACGGTTTCCTATAGCGATTGTCCTCCAGATTTTACAGCCTCTGCCCCCTTGACTACTCCCAAGATCCACTGTCCTCCAGTGCATTCGACAGGCCAAAGAAGCCTGGCATCAACGTCAGGTCTGTGTCGGCCACTTCCGCTCGTTCGCGATATTGTTTGAAACGGTAGCAGGGGACGATCCAGAGGAGTTACGAGCGCGAACGAGAAAGCCATCCAGGGTGGAGTTTATGGTGGCCACGGCGACCGCGGGAACTCGGCTTTACGAGCGATAAAACCAGCACGAGAGGTCGGGGGCCCGTGGATCCTGGGTTTCGCGGCTTTTTAAGCCTTTTTGCGGTTCTCATTGCCGCGGCCACTCCAACTGGAGCACGAGCCTGTCCTCCGCCCCCTTTCTCCTTTTCTCGCGAGCGGAACGACGACGGAATAATAAAGTAGCAAGAGATATACGTCCCTTGGACTTTGTAACACCGCTGGGGAGAGGATTCCAACGCTTCTTGCCGATCCTGCGTCCCGTCGCGGATTCTTCTGACGGATTTACGAGCTGAAATCGTCGTGGCATGTTGAGCGCGATGGAAGCTGCTCCGAGACGTCGAGGATGACGAAAGCGCCGCCACGTTTAATGTTTGTATCGCTCGAGTTGTTCCTAGCCGATTTCTCTCGGTTTTTGCCTACTTGGGGATCCCATTACCAGGATAATTGCGATACCTCTTTATCGGGCTGCATCGCTGCAGCTCGAAAACTTGTTAGACCCACTGGGCGGAGGCAAGAAGCTGGCTGACGTCAGATGATAAGAGGCAGTTCGAGTGCATTCCTCTGGGAAGGATTAAAGACGCAGAAGCATGTGGAAAGATTAAAAATTTCCGGATTAATTCGTCGTGCCAGACGTGCAGGACGGCATGGCATTGAAGTGAACAGCCCTTTGATCGAGCAGAGTCGCTGCAGTCAAAGGGCCTGCATCCGGTGCATCCTCTGGCAAGAAGAGCACAGGCTGCAAGAAACGCATTAACTGCGTGTCACTCGATCAGTGAACCTCTGCTCGGTGATAACGCAGTGGTGCAGTGATGCACCCTGACTGATCTGCTGTTCACAGACGTGGGAAGAGAAACTGTGTGACCCTTGAACCCTCTATCTTTAGAAATTCACTTCTTTCGCGACCATTATACAGTGCAGAGATAAAGAAAACTCCAGTGAGTAACTATATGAACTCTCGAATAGGAAGATAGGAACTTTGGAGGGTGGTTTTACTTCTCAAGCTAGAACTACCACATTTAAAAAAGAAGATCTGGGCTCCTGAGCCACAGCGTATTTTAAAACCACTTGTTTTCCATATGACTTAATACCTACGCTTTGACTCTGAGGCCTGGACATGTATCTACTATTTTTGTGTATTCTTTAAGCTCACTAAGTTTCACCAAATGAAGCTACTGAAAAGAGAGAAGAACCACGTTCTCGAAAACAACGAATGCAAATTCGCGCTTCGCCTCGGGAAACTGTCCAGGACCACTTTAGACAGAGATTACGATCTCTGGCGATCCCCAAGATCGTGCTGGTGGTCCCAGTAAAAAGGGTCGATCCCACCCCTCCGATCGTGACGTCGAGGAAGAGATCCTCGACACGGCGGAACGAGATTAACGTCCAGCTGCGTCTCGCAGATGCAACTCTCGGGGCGGCAGTTTCGCTGCCATTAGCGAAACGTCTGGCAGGATGAAAGGTTCGGGCTGCTCCGAGCCGAATAACTGCTCGGCCCATTAGGCCTGAATCCGGCTTAAGCGACGACTTCGGGCGGGCGAGTTCCTCCCTCGAGCGGCGGCCCGCTCAGAAAAGACGCTCGGCCCGTGGAATATTATTTATCGGAGTGATCCCGAACCCGGGAACCTCCTCGTTACGCATTCATGCGCCACCATTATCATCCGTCGCCTCTGAAAGACTCCTAGTCGTCGAGGGGGGAGTCTCTCTTCCTCGGCGGAAGCTCGGTCACCCGCGACCCTCGACAAAGGATCCATTCTCGCGGCGTCTTGGACCCTTCTTCCGCTCGCGCGTGGAACCGCTCGTTAAGGCTTTCGTTTTTCAAGGGTTCGCGTTCTCTAGATTATCTTATCTTAGACAGTTTTTTCTAGATTATCGAGAAACAGGTTCGAAGGAGATCGCGGAGAGTCGATTCGCAGTGACGCAGCTCCAAATGCAGATGCTCCTGAAGCCCTTGGCTATGAGTTTCTCTATGGGGATTCGGAATCCAGAAGGATCTAGAGGAAGAGCTGAGCCAGACGAAACAAGAAGAGAATGGAACGGTCTAGGTCTCAGACCAGGCTTTGGGGGAGAAATCCCTCGATGGTGGCGATCGGCCGATTCGCTGTCTGGCTTCGCGTGCTATTTTTAAGCAGAGGAACAACGGGAAGCCTCAGCCTATTTCCGTTCGGGCCAGATAACACGGTGTTCTTGGAAGAAGACACCCTTTAGGTCAGCGTTTGGCCCCTGGCGAAAAGCGATCGCGCCGATGATCGAGCCTCTAATTAAGCTGCAGAGAGGCACTGTAAAAATAGCTGATGAGATCCTCGAGGATGTGCCTCTTTAATCTCCTTGTGAGGGTTCGAGAGTCGGAGAAAGTCGAGAGGAAAGTGTATAACAGACTCGTCATAATTAGGGTCGAGTGCCTCCTCTAGACGCAACGTCGATAACCTCGGAATTAAGGGAACCGAATATTGAACGAGGTTAACCTTGAGTCTCATGGGAAAAGCCAGTGGAAACTGGGAGATCGGAGGCTCGACTAAATTGGAAATTCCTGGACGAACTTCGAGGGCTAAAAAGAGGAATCAACTTTTTCCCGCAAAACAATTTCATTGACCTTGGCATGGCGGACATCGTTCCAGGTAACCTTGAGGGATGAATCAAGCGAGATGAAATAATTTCCTCCGCAATTTATGGAGCAGCGAGAGGGCGAAGAGGCGAGGCAGGATCGATGAGCGGCAGCGAAGCACTAATTTACTTGCAAAGGGCGGCAAAACCCGTGCACAGATCGAATCGGCTCAGGGAAAGTGCACGGTGGATAGCCACGATCATTTATCAAGGATTCTTTGGGGCTGGGTGAAGGGGACGGGATGGCTGTTCGCTGGGCCGGATGAAAATCGCTGAAGAAGCGCGCGATCATTTATCGAGGAAGGAACGAGGGTCCCATCAGTCTGGTTTTGGTCGTGTTGGTGCTGGGCTCTGACCACGTAGTCGGCGTAGAAGAAAGGAAACAGGAAGGAAGAAATAGGAGAATGAACATGTGGCGGACACGTGAGCTGGAAACGAACGGCTAGGATGATGAATCTATCGCGTGGGCGGCGCGATGCAACGCCCGCGGGATTATTGTTTGCTTACGAGCTTGCCTCGGAAATATTTTTCGCGCGGTACACTCGACTTGATGGAGCAAAAATCGCTGAGCTATCGACATTGAAAAGCGATTCGCGGTGTGGTACAATAGAACCCCATTGACTGCAAAATCCCCATTGAATTCTATGGAGGAGCGTTGCCTCAGAAAAACTGTATCGCAGATTTTCTACAATCCACTTTCGTACAATCATCAAGGCTCCGTCAAACAACCTATCATCTACAATCTTCTACAGAAAGCAATTTAGAGCGTTTCCACTACTGTGCATTCGCAGTTGCGTGACCAGGATCTAATCACCCGACTATACAATTTCAGAGCTACATTCGAATAAAGTTCAGGCCCGTGTAGCAAGTTCTAGGGAAGAACCCATTTCGCCCAGAGAGTCAAAGAAACCAGTAATCGCGGAGGAATCAGGAAGAAACGCAACTATACATCCTGCAGAAGTGTCACGCGACGGAGTACCCGAGCCGATAGACGGCAGTCCGATGTCTTCGAACTCTTCAGACCCGCCCTCGTCGTGTCCCGCGCGATTAACGTCGCCCAATAAATTTCTGCATGATCGTTCCCTTTCGTTCTGCGAATTCGCGGCCGATTGTCCCTCCCTCGACTCCTATTTATTTTCCTTTGGCTCGCCACCCTCTGCGCTTCTCTCGGAGAACGAGCTGGCTTGTTAGAGCGTAATTAAATCCTCTATGAATATTCCTGCGAGAAGAAGCCACGAGGCAGTCGGTCGTATAATTCTTTTCACCATGGACCGCGAACTACGAGGAGCGTGAAACTTGGCTTCATCCTTCAGCTTCATTGGGCCGAGGATGTACCGAGACTCTTGGATTTTTATTGTTAGAGGAGACTCACGGAGGAGGCTCAATTTTATCATTGTTATAAGGATCTTCTGAGGAATAAAGTCTGTTTAGGTAGGCGCAGTGCATCGAGGAGCCGGGTGGATTCAAATTGGCGAAACGCGACGCTCCCCCAATGCTCGTCTAATATAACCCCTGTATAAACTGTTCGACGGAGCTGCTCCTTTCAGCAGCCGTTCGAAATCAGTCTCCTCTCCCCCTTATCCAATATCCGCTCGCGGAGAGCTTTCCAATTTCACGAATGACGAATAACTCGGTTGGCTCCATCAGGGCCGATCAGTCGGCTCGACCGATTTTGACGGGGGTGGAGAGGGATGACGGCGCGGCGAGTCTCGCAGACGGGGAGGAAAACACGAACGGACGGGGAGGAAAGAGGGGAGGAGCTCCGCGATATTTCGATTTTCATTTAGACACGACACGTAGCGGCACTTCGAGCCGAAACAGCGGTTTTAATTAAACCCGCGACCCCCGCGGCTCCCGTCCCGATATTCAAATCAGTAGCCCGCGCGTCTCTCTGCCTCGCCTCTTGTGTCCTTCGCCGCTGGCGGCAGATGGTCAGACCTCCTCTACTCGTTCCTCCGAGAAAAAGGTGTCTGCGTGCTGGCCGTCCCGCGACGCCAGACGACGCGACGCGGAGGACGCCCAAGCCGCCCAAGCCGCCCAAGCCGCCCACGCACCCAACTTTCTCTGCGTTAATCGCTAAACGATTATTCGCTAACGGAAAAAGTTCGCCGACGTGACATATTGCGAGACGACCCTCCCCTCGGGGAAATTGTCTGGTAATACACAGTGTCCCATCCCCAGCGCTCTTTTTGTCGCTTCTTAACGCAAACAGTTACGATTTTCAAATTTTCAAATGTTCAAATACTGGGACCTTAAAGTATTTCTTAGGTTCCTAGGTCAGTATTCTCCAGCATCCCCAGAGTCAAGGGCTCACCAACCCCTCAAAGCAATCACATCCCTTCCAAGACGCAAGGGAGACAGGAAAATCTTCTCAGATTCGACAAGGACTGATGCAAGATACGAAGATGTTCGTAATCATCGTAGTCATTGCCGTTAGTCTCGTGGGCATTGGTCTCAGGCGGCTCGCGAAAGAAGCACGACCCACGCGAAGCCCGTAATCAAGCGACGCTGTCCTACAGGCCTTGCGTAGCTTGCCAATTGCGACTGCAGCCGGTGCAATGTTTTCTGCACCGTGTCGACGACCCCATGTGCATCGTTCCGCGACAAGAAATACGACCTACAATGATTCCTTCGCCGAATGCGCCAAGCGTCACGCAATTATTCCAACTATTTCACCCTCTGAGTGGCCAGCGGAAACCCTTTTCCCTCGATAGCCTCCCGAGTATCCTTTGGCAAAAAGTCAACTGTGGAATTCGCCCTTTCGGAGGAATTCAACTGAGCTGACGTTAATTTGTTTGATGGTCCAGCTATAATGTGGGTTGTTAACGAATAAATGTGTAACTTTCGAAACTCTGGAATATGTGCTTTTTTGACCCCACCCTCATTTTTCTGAAATTAGAGGCTAGAATTTGGAAAAAGTGGATCAGAAACTAAATTTTACAATTCCATACACATTTTGTAACGATGGATTTTAGGATATTGTATCCCAGAGATGATTTTCGTTTAATCTAAAATTCCAAAAGCACTTCGTTCCCACATGACACAGAACCAGCCTTCCATCCACCTCATCAATCGAGCTTATCACTGAATTTCCCAACCTCTATCGGCAATCGTAAAACGCGGTCGTAAATATTCGCGAAATAAACGCTACCGCTCCTCCCTCGCTGGCCAGTTCCCTTATCTAATCACTCGTCGCGGCTCCGCCGTGAATCACGATCCCTCGATCAAAGAAAAACGTGTTCTCCGCGTCGACTGGTCTCCAGCTCGACGACTTTCGCCATAAGTGGCCTCGCACCTCTCCAGCTCGGTGCATTCCCTCGAACATTGACGTCATCAGTCTCTCTTTTTGGTCTTGCGAATCTGGAGGCTACTGGCAATCGTCTAACTAAGACCACTCCACCCTATGAATCTCTTTACGAGCTCTGAATCCTCCCCCGAGGGCTCTCGCAACAGTTGGTGCTCGAAAACAGCGTTCCGTTCAAACGAAATTAGAATACAGAGCGACTTGGCTTTAATTGGAATGCTGAACCTCAGAAACAGCAGCGTCTATTGATATTATCTCGAATCACTGTTGAATCCTACGCCACTCCAATTTGAGGGTTCAAAAGCCCTTAACTCGAAAGATCTACGACTCTATACCATGAGATCTCTTTCGCCAAAAGAAAAAGGCAGCTGAAAAATTTCGCACGAAGAAGCTCCACGAAGGCGGAGATGGTCGTAACTCAAGACGCGATTCGTCCAAGGCGAAACCGATACGCCTTTCCTCCGACGTAATTATCGTTTTATGGAACACGAGACAGGAATTACCGGGGACGATACAACAGGCTGCGCAGCGTGTAACACTCGGTGCACACTGTACAGGGGGACTTTCGTCCGCGGTGCTCGTCGACCGGACGTTACAGCTCACGGTTTCGTAAACGTATCGCGTTACGGTCCAGAGCACCGCGAGCTGGTTATTAACAAAGGTATATAATAGGTCCGCGAGCAGTCCCGCGCGAGAAAGTGAAATGCAACGAGAGAAGGAGCGTGCGCATTGCTGCAATTTCGCTCTGTATTCACGCTGTCCTGTTTCTTTCTCCCTCTCCTATCTGCTCCTGCTGGTTCTACCCTTTTAATCGACGACGTCGTTCGACCGGTTCTGCACCCGCGTCGATCGCGAGCCGATTGTTTAGCGGCCGATATATCTCTGAGCCGATTCGCGGGACGAATAAAAATGCGCGGTCGTGCGCCTGGCAGAAGTTTATGTGACACGAGCTTTACACCGATGCAACGACATACTGTTGTCGATGCCACGGTCGTGTAAACGGAAAAACAATGGAGAAGCGAATTTTAAACGGTCCAGCGAGCGAGGGGGCGGAGGACGGGGATTAAAATTGCAGCGTAATTTAGATTGCGCGGAATTTAAACAGGGAGCAAGTGTCCCGATTAATCGCTCTTTTTATCGGTTCCGTTCTCTGGTATTTTTCGGGGAAATTTTTGGACAAACTGGGAGCGCTATCCTCATTGGAGATTTGTGAATCTGGAAAGGAATTTGAATTTAAACGGGATCTGAATTTGAATTAAATTTGAAATTTAGATGTTAAACGAGTGTTCACTCTTTGAAGTAGAGTTGAGATAAAAAGTCGAATCTCCATGAAATTTTCATAGCTCTCCCGTAAGTGGACTATAGTTTCGATGTCAGTTCATGATATCGGTCGGCATCTCGGCTGGTCTGAAGCTGAACGGTGAAGATCAACAGATCTTCACAGCGCGTCGAACAGCGAAGAAGATGTTAACGAGAGCGATCACGTGCATCGCCACTGGTTCATGACTCAGCTGCGTATCAGATTCAGAGAGAGGATCAGCTGGAAAACATCTGAGGATGCATCAGAAGAGAAAGGGGGAAGTCAGCGAATGTATCGTGTACTCGTGAAACACCTTGTGCAAATCGTCTAATTTAGAATCGCCTGATGCGAGTCACGCGTGTACGCGAGAGCGTGGGCGTTGTTGCACGACCCTCGCCTAAGCATATTTCGCCTGTCGGAAGTGTTTTGCATAATTCTACAGCGTCCGCTGTTCCTTGACCGCGGGACGAGCACTTTGTTGTAAATAAATCGTGTGCCTGGGTGATTAAAGCAACTTTTCTATCGGCGGACGTTTCCGTCTTGAAAAGCTACGAGAAGTTAAATCAAAATTTAATTAATTTTAAAACCCTTGCAGCAATCACCCTAGCAAGTTTTTATCCACACCATTCGTAATAAACCGAATGAACCTCGTTTATAATTACGTAAACAAAAACCCCCTGATAGCCGACACAGGCATGAAAGGCTTAAAAGAAAATCACAGTCAGCGGAAATGCCTCACAGACACAGATGCAAACACGCACGACAGTTGTCCACTGTCGTCGCTCAATAAGGTAGCCCATTACACGCTGTTAACGGCGTCCCCTTTCCACGCGTTTTCCCGCGCGAGAAACGCCAGCAAACGGACAGGTTTGTCAGCAGCCACCCCTTTCCGATCTCGCAACTGACCCCATGCCACCTGCCGGCCCTTTTTGTGTCGCGTCGACGCGTTATCGGTTCTTTTCAAGGAAAGAGTGCCCTCCGATTTCCGATGTCGGCCAATTGGCCCCACCAGCCTCGGGACTCCGTGTCTCGATCTGTCACCGCCAAGGTATCGGCTCGTTCTCGACGGGCTGCCCGCGACAGGAAGTTACGGCACGTGCCAACGGGACTAAGTAACCTATCCGAAGCGCAATTTCACCGAGCCAACCTTTTTCCTCGGTTATCTCTTAATAGAGGATGTCCATCGAACCGTGAAAACCACGATTCCCTGGGAGAAACCTCGCTGAAGGAATTGAATCGAGGAGATGAAATGTGGAGACGTTTGGTGCACTGTGTTGTTTCGGTTGTGACTCTAGGAGCTTGTGGTACGAGCTGCTTTAACGAGAAATATATATTTGAATTGAGAATTTCCAGCTATACTGGAACAGTTTCAAATTTTCAAATATTCAAATATATTGCTCAAAAAAATTATGGCATAGAAAAATTTTGGGCAAAAAATGGCCATCTTTGGCTGGCGATAACTCCGAGAAATATCATCGTAGGATCATGATCTTTTTTTTAAATTGAAGCCTGAACTCCTAACTTTAAAATGCCATGCTTCAATTTTAAGTTTAGTGCATCTCTACTATTGTAGCGCCTTAAACCTGAGAACATGTTTATCTGATTGAAAATTCCAAAGTTTGATGAAATGCATGGTCATCCCAGAATTTTTTTCGGAGACTTTGCTTACTGTAGCATAAAGTATGATCCTTCCCCTTTGATTTAAAAAAAAGATTAGGTCGCTGCGATTTTTTTTCGCAAAGTTACAGCACTTTAAAGTAGACCTTGCATTTTTACTGCAGGACGGATAGCACTGATATATAACGAAAATGCAATGGTTACTTTAAAGTTCTGTAACTTTGCGAAAAAAAATCGAAGCGACTTGATCCTTTTTTTAAATTAAAGGGGAAGGATTGAACTTTGTGCATCCGTAAACGGCATCTTCGAAAAAAATTTTTCCAAGCCTGTGCATGCCGTCAAATTTGGCAATTTTCAATATGGCAAATTGCAAAGTTTGACTGAATGTAGGGCCTCGCTAAAATTTTTTTCGAGAAAAACGTTAACAGTGGCATAAAGTTGGAACCTTTCTCTTTAATTTAAAAAAAAGATCAAGTCGCTGCGATTTTTTTTCGCAAAGTTACAGCACTTTAAAGTAGGTCCTGTATTTCTGTCATATGTTGGCACTACCCTATATGCTATCAAAATGCAAGGGTTACTTTGGAGTGCTGTAACTTCGCGAAAAAAAATCGAAACAACTTGATTCTTTTTTTAAATTAAAGGTAAAGAGTTGTAATGTATGCTTCTGCACGCGGCATCTCTAAAAAAAATTCTAGGAAGTCTGTGCATCCTGTCAAACTTTGCAGTTTTCAGTACGATAAACAAGCTCTCAGATTTAAGTTGCGACAGTAGTAAATATGCTTTAAACCTAAAATCCAGATACAGTATCATAAAGCTAAGGCTTCAAGCTTTAATACAAAAAAGATCGCGGTTCGAAAATGACGTTTTGCAAAGTTATAATCAGTCAAAGTTCGTCAATTTTTAGCCAAAATATTTTTTTTACTTTTAAATGTTGAAATTTTCAAATATCCTACCAGAACCACACTTCCTATTTGTACATTCGTTGTACAGTATAAGAGTGACCGAATCCCTCTCGCATTTTCACTAAAGACGAACCGGAAGATTGAATCCCAGTCCCGATAAAGTGTCAGGGCAGTCCATTTCTGATGATTACTTGGCTCAAGGCGGTCAGAGGGAAAAGGAACGGTCCAGGCGAATTGCTGGTCCCCAATTCTGACCCGAGTCTTCCGCTGGCCGCAGTAGACTGTTCTAATTGAGCTATTCAAGCCGTCGACGGATTCCTTCTCCCTCAGCCTAATACTCGGAGTGGCTTGCCGTCTGCAACTCCACCAGCCTGACAAATGAGGCTGTCCTCGGCCGAACAAACTCAAAACTTGAAATAACAGGCGGGGAAACACGACCACGGTTTTCCTGAAAATCGTAAGGGAGAGGTCGATGTCTATCGAAGGTCCTAAACCCATGGTAGACTAAACACTGTATATCACGCAGCGATCTATTCTGGGAAATTATATCTGCTCCACAGCTGCCTTGTTCTATCCTGGTAAAAATCACTTTTCACTCATACTATTTAAACCTACTCTATAGTATAGAATATCGAGAGGCTGTTTTTGCGCGGTCGTCGATTCCCTTTGACTAGCAGCGGTTGACAGCCGCGCGCAGGGTCAACGAACAAGAAGAACGACCACGGGGCGCGACAAAGGGTGGAATTTTGAAATTAACGTCGCCCTGTCGGCGTCGCGAATTTTTCCCGCGAGCTTCCCTATAGGATGTGAATTCCTGGCCAGATTACGCGCGGCCAAAGACCCGCGAACTTCGGCGAAACATTCGGGACAGGGCGTGACAGTCCCTCGAAGCTGTATTATAATTATACCGTAATAAGTCCCGTAACACGTAATGAGTCTTTTGACTGGGGGCTGTAATTAGAGTTATCCGGGTGAACATCAAAGGGGAGACGCGTCCGCCGCTGGATTTTCGAGTTAATGTCCATCTCGCGACGCCACTTGCTGCGGCAATTTGACGCCAACTGTCCCGCCGGAAGTGGATCCCGGAAACCGAGGTCCAAGCGAGGAGTGGTCAGCAGTCTGGGCACCGTTAGCGTCGTCGTCACGCGACCCGCGAGTTCTCCTCGAGATCGTCTCGCTCGAACGAGTCTGAGCGCCGAAATCGCGCTTAATCGATCCGTCTACGTGGCGATAACGGTCGAGCGAGTCCTCGCGCCGGCGAAATCGCGTTTAATCGATCCTGCTGCGACCAGAGCCGCCGCTCGAGAGACGAAATCGAGCTCTATCGATCCTATCGCCGTTCATTTGTTTGACACTGCTACGTCCATGTACTTCTATTTTATTTAGAAGTCTGGTCTACGGTCACTCGGGGATTTGAGAGTTTCTCACTTGGAATTGCAATAATTCTTCTAATAATTTAGTATTATGTAGTGCTTGCTACGTATCTAATACATTTATGTATTTTTATTTCAAGGGGCAGTCTAAAAAGCTGGGGAAAAATATCAACCCTCGGTCAAGAGCTTAAGAGCAACTGTAGTCCTCTATCTATCCCTCTGAAATTGTCGATATTTCAAAAGCAAAGCCTGCACGTTGCACACAGGATTTTCTGCAAAAGTGAAGACTCTTGAATGTGTCGATGTTAAAATAAAGCGAGTGGGGTTTGATAGAGGCGTCCATTTTCAGTTCTTCTGCGATCGACTGACATTTGTTCTCGCGTGGTAGCATCGGTAGCGATTAATGTGGAAAATTAACACCGTGGGCAGCAGACAGATCGTTTGTCAGTGGCTGTCTCGACGGTCGAATTCGTCGCGACGCGCGCACGCCCGCTTCCGGGTGTCGGCGAAATGGAAACCGCGGCCAATTGCTTAATTACACCCGTGACGTCCCGTGCGTAATCAGGATGCCGTCGTTTAATGCATTTACAGCGCACCTACGCTAATTCTGACGCATGTCCTTTTCGTCTCCGCGTACCTTTCCCAGGAAAAAGGGAGACTCTGGAATTCTAAAATTTCTTCTACCAATTGGACCACATCAATTAGGAATTTTTTTTTTAAATCTCAAATTCTTCAAACACAAGTGGATCTCTAATTGACTAATGCACTGATTCACTGAATCACTCAAGGCTTGAAAACCCCAAATTCCCGAATCTCCTCAAAACTCTCACTTCTGCCTTTCAAGAAATTCGAATTGATTAAGAGTGCCTCTTCCCTCCAAATTCCATCGTCTAGCACCGAGGATCGCGGGCACCTTAAGGGCACAAAGTGGGCGACAATGCGAAGAATTCTTCGCGCAGGCCAGACAGTGGGGTGTCTGCGATATTTTGTCGAAGTGCGTGCTTATTTCGGGAAGACAGACGTCCCGAGAATTGCGTTCTTTGCGTATTCTTAGACAGTTTCGCGGGGAGTAGGACTTCGCGATGTGTTCCCGAGCCTAACCACCGAAACAAAGGCGATTTCGGCACGTAGCTTCAGGAAGTCGACTGCAAAAAGCGATGGGAATGGCGACGAGCATGGTGACTATGATCAAAGGAAGCCTTGTGTTCTGGTGATTGGGTGTCGCGGTGACGCTCACGCGAGTTACAGATCGATTAGCAGACCTGGACGGATTAATCGATCGCCTATTTTGCCATTTCCTGCGAGCACGTCGGCGGCAATTTGCCAAAATCAGAACGGCACGTCGAGCAATCGACGTGGCCAATCGGCCGATAATGGATTTATGATTTCGACCACTGCTGCCCCTTTCGCTGATCTTCTCTGTGCCACTCGCGACGAGCATCAGAATTATTAGTCCAGCAAAGCATTCACAAAAAATTCACGAAATACGAAATTAGAAAATTATTCAACTTCGAGCTTCTCATAAAATTGAAAAATTCATCGCCCTCTTTTTTCTTTAACACAATTATTATCTCACATTTCTCTACTTCTCTCTACTAATAAATTAAAAAGAAAATTCTCAGAGCAGAACTGTCCCTAGGAATGTACCTACCCCAGTTGCAAAGTAGAACGAACGAGGATCCAACAGAACCAACACAAATTTCCCAGACCACGGTCCACCCATACCAGAGCTCAGCGCTAACTAAACAGCCCCTAAATCTCTCAGTTTCAGCGGCGTATATATTTTTCCTCGGTCGATCGCCTCGCTCGCTATCCCATGAAGACGCTGGCTCATCGAACGATAACGTTTCATCGAGCGGGAAAATCTGCCGATAAGTCATGAGTTTTTACGGTACATTAAGGCGAGCAGGAAATCCAAGATAAAAAGCTGAACGGTGGCAAGAAAGACCAAGGGTGGAGAAGAACGTTTAATTACCTGGCGAGAAGGTCCAGCAAGGAAAGATCGACGAAGACGTCGTTCCAGGCCTTTAATCCGATGTCGTGTGAAACGAGCGAAAGGTAAACCCTATCGATGGAGCGAGCCGCGGGACATATATTACATACGTTTACGCTGGTACGCTCCGATCGGTCACCCTCTGGCTCGCGCGCCCAATGGCTTTAATTAATTCACTGTATTTCCTCGATCGATCCGTTCGGTCCGAGCTAATTGCGATCCGGGATAATTTTTAATTAATGGCGCACCAGGCGAGCACGGTTAACGAACTGTGGCCTGGGAACCTCCTGTACCATAATTTCGGTCAACGATTTCTGGGGGATTATTAATTTCCGGGGGATTTATTTTTAACGTGGCTTGGTTCGATCGAATCTCGCGGGGTACAGAGGTTCGCGAGGGCTCGAAATGGAACAGTGTATTCTGAGAAAGGAGGACTCAATGAGGGACAGTTGCGACTAAGTTCGTCACGGATGCTCGTGTTCATCGTGTCGAAAGGTCACGGTTCCAGTAGCTGTCTCGTTCTAGTGACGACCCAGCATGAGCAGACAGTGACGACGAGCGTGTCAGAAATTCAGCGCGCTCTTCCATGCGACGGGACACATCACAAAGGAAAAACGTCGGTCACAGGGATCACCCGACCGCGAATGGAAGCAGGAAGCCACCGTTTGCAGGACAGTCTCGTTAATTAACCCACTCGAACCTTACTAATCCAAATATTAAAGATCGCCCACTCTACTGTACTTACACTCTTTCTTTGAACCCCTTCCCTTCACCTTTCTCATCAGAAAATTGGGATCATCCTCAGTTTCCCTTCACAGACGATCTCGTGACGAGTCGATCCTTCGAACACCACTCAATCACTCAACTACACTTCACTCAACCAAATCCCAGCTCACACTGTCCCCAACAATTAAGCCTCAAGCCTTATATGCGTTCAGGACTATCTCACCATCAAAACATCGTGACGACCTACAACTTCCGGGTCGATTACGATCCAGCGGAATGGCGTTAACCTCGATGACCTTCTATCCGCTTACCTTCCGCCTCTCTTACCTACCGCATTCCACAGAGGCGGTCAGGTCTATTAACGCAGCGAGTGTTATTTGCCCTAGGTGGTTTCCACCGGTTAAGGGTTAACGACACTGGGCCCAGCCCATCCTCCAGGCGAGTGGGCCACGGGTTATGGCATTGTCAGGGGCGCTCGGGGCACCTGGTGCCGCGGTACACCGACGGAATTCGATTAATGTCGAAGGGACGGATCGATCGGTCCTTGGTGAAGGCGGATCCGATCGCGGCTCGGCATAACGTTTAATTAATCTGCGCGCAGCCATCGTGGCGGCTTAAAAGGAAGGAAGCGCAGATCCTGGGCTGTTTATTAGTGGCTGCTGGGGCCAATATGTTGCGGCGATCGAGCCGCCTGTGTTTGTTTATCCCACATCAAAAGGGCCGCCGGTTAATCACCGCTTTCTGCGGCGCTCGTTCGTTTCCGCGCGGCACGAATCGGCTTCGACGATTCCGCGCCTGTGACTCTGTGTGCCTTCTTTCAAGACGCCTCTGGCGAATCTAAACCTCATAGGCTTAGGGGTCGCGGGGAGAGGAGGACGTGGACGCGGGTGGTTTAGTCTAGGCTTTGGGAGATGGCAGAGATCTGGGGCTAGGCTGTTGGCTTCGCGTTTTAGATCGTTGGAACTGTTAGATAACTATGCCTAATGTGAGCTACGTAGGGTTTTTCTTCTCTGAGAGAGCAGCGAGACTATGATCTTTCTTATTTAAGCTTAGTACTATTTTCTGATACTTAACTTTCTATACTACATAATAATTGAGAATCCTGAATTTAGTACCGAGGGTCAATTTTGGTCGCAGCAATTTTTGGACCTGCTTTTCCTCTTTCTGTGGCTATATGTCTCCTTCCTAGGGTCCTTCTAGCTTCGTTCTAACAAGCGACAGAGAAAGTGGCTGCACGTTTCCGTGACGTGTGGAGTCTCAGTGGCCTTGCTTGCCCAGTTGATCTTATTCGCATCGCAGCGAAGTGGAGCAGAGGTCCAGTTTCCTGCGCGAGAACTTTGGTCCCCAGAGTGCAATGCCAGATCTTGGACACGTATCCACGCTTTCTACGCTTCGCTAGGATCGAATTCCAATCCTCAGACAAGGTGGATGCCTTTTTCCCGACCCATCTCCGAACGTGGCCTCTCGAGGAAAGTAGCTGCTTCCTTTCAAAGTCCTGGGTTTTTACGGAATGTCAATAATCTTCGTCGATCTGAAGTCCACTTATCCACTCGCCTCCATTATCTTATCCCACCGCGTTTAGCTCCGTCTCAGTGATTTTGCTTGGCGAAAAAACGGCTTCCCCGAACAATACGACCACGAAATCCCAAGGATCCAGGCGGATTACACCGGAAGGACAAAGGCGATGGGACCCTCGGATAACCCATGGGTCAGGCCTAATTGCCCGACCCTCGAAAACCAGGGACGCATGATTTATGGATCCGTCGAGGTCCTCCAGGATTTCGAGCGTTCTTCAAAGAAGGCAGGACAGGTCGGACGTTTCGGCGCGAGATTCGATCTGAAGGTTTCTGGGAAGGGACGATCTCCATACGAGATAACGTCGACGATTCGTCAGGCGGGAGAATGTGTGCACAGGAGGGAAAAAGTGGCGCGTGACTCCAAAATCCATCGGCGCTCTCGGCCGTCGTGTAAATATAATTTTAATCTTGCCGGAAATTTTCCAACGTGTACACGGAAGAATCGAGATTGGAATCGCGTTCTGCGCTCGAGCGATTCTCGCGGCGTTTGCTCGGCCAATTGAGTCGCGGCTCGGGCTTCCGCTTCCGAATTCCGAAGCAACGTCTCGTATCGACTGTAAAACCTCTCGTGGCGAGAGGAGCAGCAGCATGACGAGGTCTGGCCACTGTCTCCCTTCGAGGCGATTCGTCTCGAGAATCGACAAAACGATTGAACGATCGAGGAATCATGAAACATTCCGAAGAAGGATTTCCTTATCACCAAGGCGACTCGTTTTCCGGAAACAGATTAGAGGGTGATCGATCATGCGTGTCCGACAGGCAACACCTTTTCCCTCGCGCATCTGACGCCCACTCGTTCATCGATACTGTCGATGAGATTATCGCCAGTGGTTGCAGACACTTTTTCTCTTCTATCTATCAATAATCTTTCTCCGAAATACGTGACACGGCTTTTCACGAGCGTACAAATCGCGCTGGAACACGGAGGGGAGAATATTCTATGAAAAAGTTAGAGCTTCGTTATCGCGAGCTTTGTTTGCGAAGCGTATCGATGCGACGAATGTCGATTTCGACTTATTCTAGCCGTCGAGTGACCACGATCACCGGATTAATTACGTGTCTTTCCATTATGGGATTAATACGAGCGTGGAGCCGTACACGCGCGGAAAGTCTGTGTTTACACAACGATGTTTGCCCCGTTGTGCAATCGATCGATCGCAATATTGAGATGGCACGGGTATTACAGCTTTGCATCAATATTTACGCGAGACGCGAGATTTCACGGGATTCCGAACGTCGCGCAATCTTGTCCGTGAAAGGCCATGCTCCTGGAATCGAATCGCGCCTTGTGGACCACTGGGCATGTTTGAATAAGCTTCAAAGGTTTTGTACTCGTGGATCTTGCAATGATTTCCAGAAGAGGCAATCTTCCTTTCGACAGAAATTCAATTTAAAAATTTGAAACTATGTGAATTCTGTCATGTAAAATAAACCTAGCCATTTCTGGAGCATCCTGTAGAAGCAGCTGGCGCCTACGTCACGAAGAAATTCTGCCCACGCAATAGCAACGCATCAGACGAGTTCGTTAGGGAGACTTTTCATAAGTTCAGACGCGTTGCGTGAGACCAAGCCATCGGCACGTTCTCTGGTTTTCCCAGGACCCGATCCAGCACGCACATTTTTCGTAGTACCTGCTTTAGGTGTAGTCTGGCACGCATAATAAAACGCCGCTTGGCGAACCCACACTCGAATTAAAATGTGCGTGCGCACGTGCGAACGTATCCCTTCTGATGAGTCACGGCCTGTTCGAGGGCGGAAGTGCGAGGGGTGAAACTATACTACCGGTTACACTTTCAAAGGAGCCAAGGGGAGCAGAAGCCACGGGCACTGTGTATATTAATCATCGATTTGATTACTATGAAACGACTTTAATCGCTGGTTACCTACACCCTAAGGTTGAGGCAGGGTGAGGCCTGAAATGACTTGAACTTGAGTCGTGATACATCTGGATTTTATGGGTTGGTTTAATACAGTGCTGGGTTTAGAAAATTGTGAATTTGAACCTTTTTTAATTCAGGAATTATTGCACTTGGAATATTAATATTATCTCTGTAGCGTTTGTGGTAACTCGAAGCACTTTCGAACATGTAACGCAACAACGCAGCTTGAATATTGCTAGACTAAATAATTAATCTTCAAAGCATCAATCTTGTGAAATTGGATCCCAGACTAAACTCCATGTTAACCATAAACGCATCGATGCACCGGTATTGAATATTCCCCGACTACACAATCAATTTCCAGAATGAGTGCCCTGTCGCTGAATTCCAGCAACTAAATTAATCTTAAGCTCATCGATATACCAACCTTGAGTTTCAGACTAGATAACACCAATTTTACCTTGCACTAAATCTAATAAGTCCAATCTATAACAGACACTGGACAAAGGCTGCCTCGACTAAACATAGTCTCCTCTAGACTCGATTGCACTTGGCTTAGTTCCTAACTGCGTTTCTAAACTCTCAACTGACTCGACCCTCTTTGAGGCGCTACATTCCTAAGAAAAATAATTACACGCCTCAATTCGGGTCGTCCCGCTATTAGCGAGCAAAAACAAACCAAGAGGCACCATTTACCGTATCACGATCATCGAGGCATCAAGTCGACCTAAATTTTTGCACATTCGCTTAATGAATCGCTCGTCCACAACTCGTGGCTGCCTATAGCATCGTCGAGAATCGAGAGCTTCGAGAAAGATTCTCGAGGGGGGAACTTTCCTGTTGCGAAATCAGATCGGAAAGCGAAAAACGAACTTCGTCAGGACAAGCCACAAGAGGGTCTTGGTAAGACAATACGCGTCAGGGAGCGTCTGCTCGCGGGATTACATTATCCAAAGGGAGTCGAGGGGAGCCGAAAAATACGATCTTAAGGAAAGCGTGCGCCTCGGCGGGAACGTCTTCATTTTAAAGTCAGATTCCCGCCGACCCGGAAGCGACGTGGCTGTCGCGCCTCTTCCCTTGTCGCGCGCTTTGAGGAACCGAGCTGATGTATTTCGGAGCAGCAGAGGGCATCGTTGACCGTTGCTCTCGATATTTCACTCGGGAAACTCGCGACGGTGCACTCTTGCAGAGTTATTACCAGGAATTACTCTAGGACATCTCTGGCAGCGTTATCTGGTCTCGATTTAAGCGTCCTTTGATCCGAGGGGAATTACTCGATCTCTTGAGCCGTGGAGGAGAGAGGAAAGAGGCGAAGCGTGGAAAGGATACCACTCGTAAACAAGATTTGCGAGACATCGGGAAGGGGGAAGACGGTCGATGAAATATCGCTCGGTGTCGAGTCTTTTCATTTTCGAAATCGAATTACCTCCAAGCGGAGGGGAAAAAGGGGTCCCGCGTCTTACTTATCTCCGGTGTAAAAAGGAAATACTTTAATCGCGGCCCTGGCGCTCTCTAAGCATTATTGTTCCGTGATTCGTTTCGCTCTCTTCCGTCCACCGGCTGCAATCTGGACAGACACGGCGCCTGGCAGAGGTTGGCCCCTTTCTGTCGCTCCAACTTAACTCATTTATCCCGACCCTCTTTTTCGACGCACTGCCAGGCACAAGCCTCCTCTCGCCCGTCCCTCCCTCTTTTTGCTACGCTTCCTCCTTCGCCCTTTATTCCTCCCCGTCCCCCGTTCCTTCCACGACGCTTTTTTCCTTTCACCGTTCCGTTTACCCTTATCCATTCATCGACTTTTAATTTTCCTGGTCTTCGTTTTCTCCCCGTGCTTTTTATAGGGTGTTTGGCTACAGGTAGAGGGAAAATTTGAGGGGTGATAGACGCCAAAATGAGCGCAAAATGAAGAATAAAAACGCCACAGTCGATACGGTTTTTACGTAAATTTTAATACTGACCGTAGTTTTTTATTTGAGAATTTCTCGAGTTATCTGCTGTTTAGATCAGTTTTTCAGTACTGCAGCGAGATTTATCGTATCCCCGCGCTATCTTTATCAAGAATCATTATACCAGACGCCTGTAAACTACTCCACCTTCCGTTTTTTCGCCTTTGCGTTCACCCCGTCGAATTTGCACAATAAACAAGTGTATCGCCATCGCGTGCGAGACGCCTTTAAAAAGATCGTTCTCCCCCCGAGTCCCAACGCGTTCTGACGTCCCTAATTTCTCTGTCTTTCGACCCGTCTACCCCCCACGACGAGGGCCGACCTTCAATTTCCGGCGGCCGAGGCTGCACAACACACCGCGAAGAGGAAGCACGAGAGCTGCCTAAACGACGCCACGCCGCCTACCAGCTACGAAACGCCCGCTAATTGCGCGCGAGTCGGCCGCCAATGTTCGGCTAAATTAATTTCGAACTTGATTGCGCCCCGTCCGAGCCGAGGCTCGCCAGCGGATACCTGACTGACGGCGCTGCTAATTGATTTCGCGAGGATTCGTTAGCTCTTCTATTGGGGATGGCACCGCGACTGACGGAGGAGCTCGCGGTTTTTCTGTGACGACCCGTGGAACCAAGCTTTTTCGATACAACGAGATTAATTGTTGCTTGTTGGGGGAGATATATGCGGGTGAAGATGGCTCTGGAGAAAAAGTTTGAATGTTGAGGCTAGGATATTACCGATTGACCAATTTTCAGTGTTCATAACTGAAACAAGTCGAGGTGTCAGGGGCACGAGATACATGTTCCGCGAATTTCATGAATATCAAGGACGTTAATTAAATGAAAAAGCATACATCGTGGACACGGTGCTCGAGCGAAACAGCCAATTAGCGATATTGCGAAATAATGACGACAACGAAGCGCACGCCATTGGGTGCTGTTACTCAATTAGCGACGACTACGGTACTGGAAAACAATAATATAGAATTACTGTGTATAGAAATAGCTTGTAGTCAGGGGATACTGCAGGTATTATGAATATAAACAGAAGGTACACGTGTACATGTTTTAAGCTCTCAAAATTTCCGATTTAATAATCACCCTTCAGAGATCATAAAACCTAAAAAATTTCTCTAATCCAGCAGTACTGAAACCACGTCATAGTCGTCGAAATTCCATCCACGAATCAGCTGTCACGATTTCTCGCGCGAGGGAACAGTGTCCAACGGCCCGTCGAAAAGAACAGCAGCTTTCAAAGGAATTGGAGTGCCTATCTATCGGCGAGCCTGCGCGAAAAACGCGGAGTCACCGCGAAGCAAGAAGGGTCGTCCAATCCATTAAGAATGGGACACGAGCTCGGTGGCTTGCCTTGCAAATATTTGCTACATAAATCTGGCTGGCGAAACGGTCGCGAGCATCGTGGCCGATCCCCGCGGCGCTCGACATTCCTCTTCGCTCCTCGTACCTTCTTCCCTCTTACCTACCAAAGGCTGCAACCACGCTGCTGTTCTCCAAGTTGGAGCAGCGTTGGAAACGACTTCCAAAACCAGCGACGAGCTAAATCGAAACGCGAGTATATCTGGTTACGACCCGGGGCGCTCACGGAAGCCGCGCGATTTGCATACTGTCTGGATCCACGCGCTCTCGCAAAAACCGCTCGTCGTCTGAGCTGGCTGGATCGCTCGGAATTCTAGGGTGGATGCGGTCTGTTTATTGTTATCGATTATTCCTCGTTCACTGGGTCAATTACAAATTCCGACGGGGTAATTTGGCAGAGGAAGGGGGCCAGCAAACACTAACGAATTTACCGCGGCGTTTACGCGGCCGAATCGGGCTCCTCCGTAATTGCGGCCGCTTTAATCATAGCCAGAGTTAATTGCCACTCGACGAGTCGCATTTTTCGATACCCTCTGCACTGTTGCGAACGCTGAATCGAATTTCTGCGTCGAATCGATGCTTCAGGGGACCCTTTTTCCAGGGAAAATTGATCACCCGAAATCCCCTTTGGTCGCTGACGCAGCTGCGATTTCACGAATTACATAATTAAACCTCTCATTAGTATCGAACACAGGGGTTATTATACAGAGCGGAGCAGCGAAGGGTGAAGGGCGTGTGTACTCACGGAAGTCGAGTATCGCCCTTCGTAAACTTCGATTCGACCGGGTATTCCCATTACGTCGGGGCCAATCAAAGATGAAACGTCTCTGGCAGCGCGTAGACGGTTTAATAATCCCGCATGTTTGCTCGAGCCGAGCCGAAAAGGGCAGGGTCCCTCGCGAGAGCTAGGTCCTCGAACAACGCCTTTGAGCTTCATTCATATCCGAGGAAGGACCTCGCGGGGACAGCCCCCTGATTCGAAATAAACGAGAGCCTGTCTGGCAGCCTTCCTGATGCCTCCTTGGACCTCAGACCCACGTCCTCGCTGTTAACGATAGAATTTATTAAAGGACTTTCGAACTTTTAGAACTGAGATCAATGGCTCGAGATGGCGTTGGGCTGATGTGGAGCATGACGATAATACGAGAGAATTTGGGGGATATTGAAGATTATATAGAGTGGAAAATTTAAATGAGATTTCTTGAAATATCTTCAGCATTCATATGGTAGGTATTTAGAAATACTTGGTTAGAATTTCACGGTGGCACGAAAGTTAAATTTGGCGCCATGGAATGTAGATGTAGAATCTCGAACCATTAATAAAAAATAATAGGCAAACCTAGTTCTTCTGGCCCCTAGGTAGTATCAAGATCGAGTTACTCACGCAAGCCTGAATCTTCTCAAAGTCCCCTATCCTCAAAATCCGCAACAGAAGGCAGTAGTTAAAGGACTGAAGGAAGTGAGACGTTTTCGCAGTGTCTGCGCGAAGCAGGATTCAATTAAGAGCAACAGGCGGCGGTAAAACAAATACGGGGAGGTCGACGAGCGGCGCATTCCGACGTCGCATTCCATCGACGCTCCACTTCCTCTTTCGCCCGTCCAAGCTCGTCCGCGCGGGAATTTCATATGCGTGCGCGTGCATGCGTGCATCGAGTCACGCCTCGACGACCTGACGCCGCGGAAGCTCGCGGAAAAGCTAGGATCCTCCACCCGCGTCTCGTCTGATTCGATTCAGGAGATACGTCGGAGCGGATGGTTTCAAGAGCGAAGCGAGGATCGAGTCGTATCGCTGGCGACGAGAACGGAAATGGAATCCCGTGGCGAAATAAAAATACCTTGTGTCTTTTCGCGGCGGTGTTAACGACCCCGCGTCTATTTTCTTCCGTCTACCCTGGAAATTCAGGGACTCTTTCCCTTGGCTAATGGGCTGGGACGATGACGTATTATGTAACTGGTCCATGGTTTTGCCGTCGAGAGTGAATTTAGGCTGTGTGGGCGGTGTTTTGTGGCGAGTCGATTGAATGCTTCAACAGCAGTTAAATATAGGGATATCAGTAGTCGATCCTCTGTCGCACAAGCTCAGCGAAGGCTAAGTCGGATTAATAAGATTGACCCAGATGGGGTATCTAGGAATATCTAATTTGATATTGTAATTCAATAAACGAATGTAGATTTCATTTGTTATAGATACGACACAGTTGAAGATGTAAGATACAGGCCTCTCTAAATGTTTTAAGAAAGCAAAGTGTTTATCTTCTCCCAGGAAGAGCTGGAAAAACAGACGAGAATAATTTCAATAAAAAAATAACTGTATTCCGTGAGTGGGAGCGTAAACTTCACTTATCAAATCACGCCGCTTCTCTTATCCTATCACGCGCTGCACCTCCGTCTCGATCCACCTTCGCTTATGAATTTCCTCCAGGCGCGAATTGATTCGATTGTCGGCTGAATATGAAAAAGGGTGGGGTTTGACGGGGCAAAGAAGACGAATTCTTTGTATCAGAGTTGACGCGGCGGAAGGGGGGCTGGGGAGGAAGAAGAGAGATGCAAGGATGACGGGACCCAAGGAGAAGTGTCAGAAGCTGCAAGGGCGGCGTCTTCGAGCAGACGCTGAAGAAACGTCGTCGAGGCTCGGGGCTCGAGGGCGGGGGCGTGGGGCGGGAAATGAAGGGCGAAACAAACCGTGAAAACGAGACGAAACCCGCTGGAAATGCAATAAACCGGCCTGACGGACGCCGACGTGATTCCTGAAGCGCGAGCGACGCGCTTGCAAAGCGAGAACTGACAGGGCGTTAAGCGAAGAAAATCCGATTTGAGTGGAGCCGCCGCGAGTGACACATCCTCTGCGAGGACCACCCTCTTTGATAAGTGCCAGCAGCCTCGCGACGCCAGCTAAACGATCGTTCCTCCCTCAGCGATTCATAGACGAGGGATCACAGCTGCTGTACCATCGCGGCAATTAATATGCGATAACCACGAGACGCTCTGACTATTCAAACTTTATCGCGATACTAGGAACCCCAAGGACTCCCACGAAGGGTCTACCATTCACCTTTCTAATTGTCAGTCTGATGTTTCCATGATCCTCTGTTCAAGTATTATTTATTGTCTGTGAGCCCCATAGCCTCGAGATCAGAATCTCATGGAATTGGTTCTTGTGATCCATGCAGAGAGGGTTGAATATGAGACACCTCGACTTGCAAACTAATGCAGAGTAAGTTAGATTTCGCGAAACTGGGGAAACATTGTAGAAAAGAACACTGACAGAGGGAACAGTGGGTAAATTGCTCAGGCCATCTGCGCGGTGTTAAGTGTCCTTTTAAACGAACCTCCCCGTATCGGGTATCCTTTTAACGCGGGAACCTGTCCCGTTTGGTCGCGGCAGGAAGAAGGGTTTCGGTGTCGAGCGGACGCGAAAAGTGACACCGAAACAGCGGGTTTGCGCGGGGCAGCCGCAAACCGACTGCTCTGGCTGAATTATTCAATTATTCGGAGGGTGGCGAGTGCGTTCATGGAGGCTAGCTCTTGTTGAAGACACGTATCAGTTGACTCTGGTGGAGAACAGCAGAGGGGAGAGAGGAGTTAAAAGGAGCTTCGGTATCTGGAATCTTCAGTTTCACGGACGATCGACGTTGTGGAAGTCGAGGGATTCCTTTCCCCCTAATTCCTGTCCTCCAAGCACTAGCAACTTTGAGAACAGCTTGCCACGGTGTATCGTGCACCAGGCTCCTTCTAATTTAATAGAGAACGACAATGGGTCAGCGATTACCAGCAATCAACCTGGATCGTCCTCCTGTCGCTAATTAACGTTCAATCTTGTCCTTTGATCGATTCTCACGGAGCTGTGGCTCGGCCAGGTCCTTTGAAAAGGCTTCTGTCTGTTGTATGGTGTCGTGTGTTCCTCGGTCGGGGTCAAAGGGCGCGCAGCTGAGGAGTTTATTAAAATGTTGGCCAGACCGCAGGCGAAAGAGGCATTCTTTGCGTCGTTCCGCGAGCCAACGAGCGCAAGATTGCTCGCGGATGAATCGTCAGAACGAGCCAACCATTACTTCCCGCTAAAGGAATGTGGAATTTTCGAAATAAAGAGGGCCTTGGGACGAAACTTGCATACGAACTGCATCTACGTGTGCGGAATTCGCCCTGTCGAACGTCTTTTGCGAAAATTCCATCGGGCATTGTTCCTCAAGTTGCTGGAAATGAGAGTAACTCGAGGAGAGGCTCGAGTGTACGGGGTGGTTAACCTTTGGTTGATGAAGCTGTGGCCCGATTTGTTCGCTGTATTCAGCCCTTGGAATGTCGAGACAAATATTAAACAAAAATTGATCGACCTACTATACACTTCCTGTAATATTAAACCATTTGTTGTCATAGAAGCTGAGGGCTTAAAAAATTCTAAAAAGTCCCGAAAGAAAGGATCTCTAACCTATTATATGGAGGTTGAAAATTGACTGACCGAATCAAGATTATTCACTCGAAAATTGAATAAGTAATATACTTGGTACTTCGTTTCTCAAGTTTCCTTAACTACTCAAAAGAAATTTTGATGTCCTCGATTAGATTCAATTAAATTATATCTTGGGGACAGAATCTCCTCAGCTCCCTCGTATTACTCAACATTACAGTATCCATAAAATACTGCCGAGCCTCAAGCACCTCAATAGCAAAAGCAATGAGGCAAATCCCCGAGCTCTAAACGAGTAATAGCTCGAAGAATTTAAACGACCAATAAACTGTAGGAGCTGAGCGGCAAGAAAAATGGAAACGTCGAAGTGGGTAACGCATGCCAAGCACGCGGCCAATTATCGGGGTTAATTAACGGAGTGCGTAAACAAATTGAGCGGCGAGGGCAGCCAGGTGAAAAGCACTCGTCGATTCTCATTTCCGCGAGAAAATGGAGCCACGACCAACGTGAGATCGCGACGACCTGCTCCACTAGGCGGACAATTAGCTGACGTGTAATCCCTCGAGCGGATAGCCTCGCTCCTCGTCTCTCGCGCTTTCTTCAGGAGCTCCTCGAGTATTTGCACCGCGCACCCGAGGCTATTTTATCAATCTGCTTTCTTTCTGGATCTCCGAGCCCTGCCAAATAAATTGCACCAGCTCCTGGGCCTGACTCTGACAAATAAACCGCGCTTCCTCCCAGATCCGAGGCTCGATAAATATTTTCTCGGGATTTACGTTCGATGAGTAACCCGTGCTTTTACCCCGGATCTCGCCTCTCGAGCCTTTCCTCCCTCTCCACCGTTCACAATGGGATTATCCTCTCCCATAAGCCGCGATCCTGCGAATTAACCTCCGCCAGCGGAACCTGTTTGAATGTTTTCAGCAGAGGGGCGTCCCGACCTGGAGAACAATGCTCCACTCACAGTGCCTCGAAGTTTTGAGAGCTAACGGTAGAACGACCGTAGCGATTCGTTTAGCTCGACGCGCAATTCCTCGATGGAACAATGAAAACTGAACTAGGGTCGGCCAGGCATGCCTCTACTGTACAACCTAGGTGCTGATAAGATCTACGACGCTTGGCTACAGGTTGCGCGAGAGGATTGTGTACCGTGTTACCGTTACGCTGAACAGGAAACAGCGAAGAATATTGCGAGGGCAGGTGCTTTGAGGTGAAGGGATGTCAGACGTCATGAAACGTGTTCCTCGAATTGGGTTAATGCGATCTTGATCGATTGTCTGTGATTCTTTGAGGAGCTGAGTTATGGGGATTGAAGGGGGACCGAAGAAGGCTCGTTAAAGACTCTGGTGTTACAGAGGGCTTAAGGCTAATGAGTATTTAAAAGTCTGAGGAACGAAGTACAGTGTAGGAAATAAGAATTTTTGAGCTGGGAGGAGTCTGTGATGACAAAACTGGTTTCCATGGAGCTGCTAATTGAGGCAAGCTTTTTTAACTGAGAAAAGATAATATGGAGTTTCAAGAGCAATAAAATGTATGAACCCAGAATCGAAAATAAAACTAATTGCCTCTGACACAATAGAGTACTTAACTCTCCTTACCTTCCAAGGTTTAATTAACCCATAAACTGAAATCTTCCAAAACTCTGACTCACTCTACCTCGCAGCCTCAGAAATAGCTCCAGTCCTCGACCATGACCCAGCACCTGACCCGTCCCGAGTCCCTGCTCGCTTCTTGCCCATCGCGAACTCGGTAACACGGTAACGTGGCGTCACGAGGAAGCAGATAGAAGAATGGACGGAGACAGAGAAGTCACGGCGCAGGAGAGAGGAGCGTCGAAGTGTCGACGACCCTGTGGCTGCACCTGCATCACCTGCGGCCAGCATCTCGTCGCCGACGATCGTTGCTGTTCGACCGAGCGGCGAACTTGATCTCAGCCGTGAAAAAGTTGCCCGGCCATCTGCGCAGAGGAAGAATTCCAACCGCGGCGAGGGACCGCGCACCGTCATGAAGGACGCGCGCGTGCGAACGCGGGAGACAAGAAAACGCGAAGCGGAATTCGCGGCGCGGTCCTTTCGCGTGTTCGATGCCCTGTATGGAACAGGAGGAAACTCTCGGGACTCTGAATACGATTAGTGTTTATTCGAGGAACGCTTATAAGTCAGAATACGAAAGAAGTATCTTCATTGATTTGATTGACGTCTACTGCACATAGAGACGAGGTAAATATCCCGATACCTGAATATTAAGGCTAGTTTTAATTAATTTTAAGCTTGAATAGTAGTGTACCTAGTACCTAATAGTAAAATAAAAGAAATAGTAGCTGTATTAAAGGTTGTCCATTTATTACTTGGATATTTAACATCTTAAGTTTCCAGGTATAGGAACATGTACTTTAAATGCACTTCTAGCGTACACGAAAAAGTAAAATCTAAAGCTGCACACTTGGTAACCAGAACAGCTCGGTATCCACATTCTCCTCCACCTTTTTCCTAAACAGCTAATTTCCTCCCGACGCGCATACACATCGACCACGGGCGGTAGGGTTAAAAGGAGCTTGGCAAGAGGTTCGCGAGCCTCGCTCAATCAACGTCCACTCCTCGAGGAGGAAGCCTCGGCAATTACTAGCAAACGAGAGGTACACGCTAGAAATCACCGTGGGTCGCGCGGTAGGTGGTTGATAGAGCGAATTTCGTTTTACGACTGGTTTCAATCGCGGCTAGGGCAAAAAAGCCAGCGTGATCGTCGGTTCGAGGGAATTGGACGCGGCTATCTTCGAGTGTATCGCTTCGAATCGGAGCGAGGCTGGCCGAACGGTGCAATCACGAGCCACGGTTACGGAAGACGAGCATATCGTGCAATACGATCCGTGACAATGTCACGCTCTGAGAGTTCACTGTCACAGAGTCACGGGGAGGCCAGCGTAATTGCTGCCTCGGCCTCGAGCGACCGACTCTCCTCGCGTGGCTTAATTTCCCTCGCTTATCTCTGCCCTATCATCGGAACTCCCTTTCCACGGCCTTATCGAGCCACGGATTCGGTCAGGATTCATTTCACGCGCGGCGTGCTCGCAACTGGTGGCCTTGGAGCGATCCTTAACTCGATCCTTTCGTGCTCTCGTTCGGCCTCTGCCAATCAGTGGCCTTGCAACGGGCTAACGCTCGCTGGAACGATACGAATTAGCTAGGGTTACGGCTGGATTAGGTCTGCAAGGAATCCAGCTTCGGTCTAGACCTGTATATAGGCTTAGATGGCTAAGAGACTAACGTAGTGGAGAGGGAAGATACTTTTGTGGGATTGTGGGATTCTAGAAGGCTCCACAGAGCTGTCTCGATGCAAGTTCGATGAACACTCAAGTTCCCCTGAGACTATTATTTCAATTTACCTCGTCCTTGGCTTGAGGAAGTCTAATTTAAACTGCTAAGGCATAATCGTAGAAATAAGTTTCTTACATTCCTGCTGCATGTAACTGATTGCAAGTGGTGAACTTGTATCGAGACTATATTGTACTCTCGCTTCACATTTAGTGCTTTGCATTTGTTAATCTGACCTCAGCAGAAGAGTATATGATCTGGAGAACTTGCCATCTGCTTTCCTCAAATTTTCAGATTTTCTAATGTTTTACCCTAAAACATACATCACCTCAAAATTCCATGTTTTCCAACATCTCTCATACTACAAAAGCTCAAGATAGAAAACCTGATGAACCTTGCAAAGTGTGAATAACAGCACGCTTCAGCGGACCACTCTTATCAGTGCACCATTCCAGAGACGACTAACGAGAAGACCCGAAGCAAGGCGGCATTTTCTGCAGTCGCGCGTGCAAATCATGCGTGTAACGAGGGCCACGCGCGACCGAGCGGGCCCGCGCCGCTTCCTACCGGAATAACGACGTGAACGGCGCGAAAGGGATAACGAGGAGAAATTTGGGGGCCATTCGCGGGCTCCATTCAAAATGGCGAAAGTCTGTCGCTGAGGAGATAATTAGTCGCGTCGTCGGCATACGCAAGCGAAACGGTGAAAGAGGAAAATTGGGGGTTAATGAAAACCGAAGGCTCACGACACTTTGTACACTCTGGTTCTTCCCTTTTACCACCTCGATATCCCTCTGCTCCCTGAACAGCAGACACTTGGTCGCGAGAATCGAATGTACGCTTTCAGGGAGCCATAAACACGCTCGAACGACTCCCACGTTCGACTACAAATACACTGAGCCAGCTATCCGTGGTAGTAAAACAGTCGACGATGAAGCCAGGAAAGAGATGGCGAATCTCGGCAAGTTGCTACGCATACGGAGGAAGCTCTTGGGGCGTTTCGGAGCCAATAAAAAAAGGGGCAATAATGACGTGTCCTGCAAGAAATCTTGGCGACTAGGAGGAACGAATGGCTGCATTATGTAGCTCAACGAGGACAAAGACGTATCGCGCGGGGGCGGGAGGTTTAAGGGTGCAGGAACCCAGGCGCAACTGCTTGGCACTGCTCCCTAAGAAACTCGCGGTCTTCCTCTCTGGGGAACCATGCTCCAAATCCTAACGACCGTTCATGATTTACTCTGGCTGCGCTAACACTGACGACAGCCACGATACAGCACTGTCTCGAGATCCGGGGAGTTTCTTCGGCTCTCTGATTGTGCTCCCTGGGAGGGAGGGCCTGAGGTGACAGAATAATGTCTTTGATTGTCGGACAACTGGGGGGGAGCTGTGGTGGTGGTTTTTGAGCGACGATCTACGACTGGGTCTATTTCTTGCGCTGTGATGGCTTGGTTTATTGGATAATGTCTCTAGATGCTGGACAATGTCTCTGGGTACTAGTCAAGGAAGAATCGCAGTGGTTACTTGCTATGAAGTCATAGCTATTTCTGCTGTTTCTTTGAATTATTGAATTACTGTTCTGTTAGTGTAGTTATATTGATTTGAGAAATTCGTACTTTATACCTTCATTTTAGGAGCTCCATAATGTGGAAATATTGTACATTTCCTATTTTCTGTTTTATAGAGTTGGGAAACTCTTTGAAATGACTAGTCATTAAAATTGAAAGCTAAAGTTAGTCTATAGTATGCTCCACACAAACTACTGTACCTTTCATCTTTCAAAGCAATGCACAAGTTCCTTCGAAGTTGCTCAACACCACAAGAAATACACCAGCCCGCATCTACAGCTCGCCAATCACGTCAGACTTCTTTTTCTCATTTCAATCCATCATTCCCGACTAAACCATCATAAAACACGCTGTATTTCTCCAGAAACGCCTCTAATCACGGAAGCCCGTCTCTATCAGTCAAGTGGTGTCCCGCGGGCTAATCACCGTCTCCATTGGTTGAATAGAGTCGCCCATTGAGTTCGACAGCTCGAGTACACGGGGACTCCTCGATAAAATGCAAATAACCTCGAGGGGCGAGGATCCCGATCACGGTGTATTAACGTGCAGAAATTGAAATTCTATCGGTGCGACGATAGCAAGAGGCGGGGGATGTGTTCGAGGCAAAGGAAGCCGGTTCCCTGACGTCCGGGCACCGTGCGTGATTCACTCGAGCAATTCTGATCACACGAACAGCAGGTAATAGTGGTGCGTGACAGTGGCGTAAGCTAGGCCGAGTCGATCACCAGGCGAGTGGTAAACGAAACTCTGCGCGTTGGAACGCAAATGAGGATAACCGAGGACAAGCAAAGATCCCCCGAGGCTCTCGAAATAAAGTTACGCCGAAATTTCTCCGATTACTCTGCTCCGAAACAGCGGCAGACAGTGGTCGCTTCTTCTCATTATCTATTCTTATTCTCACCTCCACGGTGACTTAACGGAGAGGATATTTCGACACGATCTACCCGAAATAGTCTCTGCGTCATGCGCGATATACGGGTGATCGAAGAGCGTAAAACGTGAGTAAATCTCCGCAGAGACACGTTTTCCGAGGTTACCTGGCACACAGATAACAAGCTTCGGTCTTATCAAACGCTCGAGGGACGATAGCTGCTCTGGACGCCGAGCAAGCGAGGTTGGCTTACACTAAATAATCTCAAGGTACATCGACTGCACGAGCTCACAGCGAAGAGATACCTGCACCCCGCGGCACGATAATTCATCCACCAGGGAATGTCAATTACGACGAATTATCATGATTACGCGGTAATAGCGACACGCGGCAATTTAGCCGCTAATACTTGCCAATCTATTTGCTCGTCGCTCGAAGCGTCCCTAATTGCCAGCGCGCTGACTCGAGCCACAGACGGGTCTCTGGAATAATTAAACCTTCCAACGAAAGAGCACGGGGACGCAGTCTCGGGAGCCAAGATTCGACGAAAACGGTGTCGCGGTGCGTGACCGCCGCTCAAAGCGGAGACGGGCCGCCTCTAAGTTTCTAAACGTCGCGGTATGATTCATGAGAGCATCCATAACACGCTCGGGGCCGACAGTCGCATAATAGATCGGGCTGGAGGCTGCACCGGTAAACCGCGCTGACGATTCGTCTATCTTTACATGGACAGGTCGTTGACTAGCGACAGCTGGGAAGAGAGGGCAGCGCAGAACCGGTAGTCACGTTGGCTTAATGCAATTTGCATGCATTATCTAACGCGTAACGAGCATCGCGGACGAAGGCAAGGAGAAGGAGCGGGCCAAGTCGTTAACCCTGCAGATCCACCGACCGCTGGAAATCGACCATGGACGATCGCGGGACGTCCGGTCACGCCCTCCGCCCGACGCGGCTGCCGCCGTCATTTTCCGCGAATCAGACCCTGCTCTCGATTTGCTCCTCGATGGAGACGGGCAATCTGAGGTAATGCAATTACGAGGTGGAGACTGTATTAAATGCTACGGTTATGATTAGGTCGAGAGGCCAGTTGCAGATTCGACTTCTTTCTTCGGGGTGATTGCAGTCTTTTGATAGAGGGAACGTTGAATTGTAGCTTTAGAGGAGTGGGAGATACTAATAGAGTGCAGTTTTTGCCTTTTCTAAAGTACAGAGTATGCACAATTTGAGTATTTGAAAATTTGAATATTTGAAAATTTGAAAATTTGAATATTTGAAAATTTGAATATTTGAAAATTTGAATATTTGAAAGATAAAAATTAAAAAATTTGATACCATTCCCGTTGAGGCAATGAAATAATGAAGATGGTATCAATAAGATACACTACAGAAAATGTAATTTACCTTCCTCAGTATCAAGATACTACTTAGAGCACTCTGCTCACGAGATTCTCTTATTATTGAGGATGTTCTTTAGACGACCAGTCCAACTGGTCTCGTTCTCTTTAGCATCGTCTCGGGAGCAACTCGCGAATCGGTGATTCGCGGAATACGATGGCCCGTTCGCTGACCGTTTCACGTAACAACGGCTGCCTAATTTCGTAAATCGTTCGTGGTTTATTTACGACCTTTGACGAAGCAACTCACGCTTAAATATAATTCGCCGTCCACCCTCACGCGGGATTCGCCCTGATGCCAAGAAATTTTTTCCGAGGGAATCGCTTCAGGAATAGTCTGGCTTAGCCATCGGTGACGGATTGTAAACACTTTCACCTCGATCCCAGTTAATTCCTCGGTTTATCTCTTCACCTACTTTTAATTTAACTCGGCCATGGACGACAGAACGGAGACATAGAAAATTGCACAGACTGAGAGGTCAGAGTTGAAGAAGCTTGACAAATCAGAATCTATTATCAAATCTAAAGAACCTGCAGAATAACACTGCTCTCCTCCACTTGAACTCCTTGATCGCCTTTCGAAATAGGAACTCTCTGTACACTCCGTCATTGTCAGACGTGGAGAGCCGAGAAGAAAATCAAAGAAAGCCTCATCCCTTCTCAGCTCCCAATCCAACTTCACTGGGTGCTACAATTTCCTCCTCGTTCTCTACAATAAAATTCAATTCTCCCTTCTTTCCTTTTCCCATCTCCTCGATGAAACACTCGACGAGAGCGATACCTTTTTCCCCGATACAGGATGAATACGTTTCGATGCGCCTCGACCTGAAGCAATATTTGAACTCTGCCTGGCCGTGTCAACAGAGCTCAGGAGCTGGACTGGTTCGTCCACTGTCGAGCACACGGAAACTTCGGCCTGGAAGTCGGCACAGTCGAAGGCCACTCATGCCAGGCAGACACGGGGGCCATGGTAAACCGACAGCAACGACCGCAAACGTGACGGTCAGCAGGGTATCTTGTTGCCACGGCGTCGGCCGCAGTCCAGGGGATCCCAAGAAGTTTCCTGGATCGAGACACGGGACTGTTCGCGGAGTTAAACTAATTTACTCGCGATGGCGGAGTTCCGCTTGGAAAGCCATCGAACTAGAAGTCTCCCACAAGATCCCGAGTAATCCACGGTATTCAGCGGCGCGAAAGAAGGCCCCGCGCGTGCCTGCGGCCCACGGGGATCTGCTAATTCAATTAATTAGACGGACGTCAAAGCGAACCAGCTGGACAACCGAAGCGCTAAGAGTGGCCGCGTTTGGGATGGTCCGTTTTATCCTTGGGATCTTGGAGGAGCCCAGGGATTCCTTTGCGATGGGGCTTGACTCTAGAAATACTAAGGAGTCCATCTTGAAGAGAGATTCTTCAGAGATTTAGCAGGGAACAGTATTGCCATATAGCGGGACAAAATGTCTTCCAGTGAGATCATGGAGTAGATGAGTGGCGGTATTTTACCACATTTATTAGATCTACTGCTCTATTCTATGATGTAACTGGAAGACATGTTGTCAGGATATATGGTAACACTGGATACGAATTTTGAAACCCTCTGTTGAAACAATTTCTTGGGGATGAATATATCTGGAGTCTAGATCTAGAGTGTAGTATATTAAATCCACAGTTTTTTTGTGAGACTTAATAGTCTTTGGATCTGAGATCCAGATATGAGAAATAAGGGTTTGAAGGGTTCCCTCAGGCTTCCGTGTTATGGTCCAGGGCTCAGTGTTCCTAGGGTTAATCTCGCCTCCAATTCAACCGAGATTCATGTGACAGGAAAATGCCCGTATTACGAAAACGCTGCGCCCGATTCTGAGGATGTGGGTCACGTTACTCTTGGCATGAGCCACACGGTGAATCGTCGATGAATGAGAATTGTACTATTTATACCGCGGGGGCTCAGGTCGCCTCTGCTATCGAGGAAGGCTGTAATGAGAGTCTATTCCTCGGCTGGTACGTGGCTGCTGATTTTTTGAAGCTTCTGGACAGGGAGCAATCGGTCTGATCCAGAGGTCGAGGGAGCCAGCGACTGCGGAAAATGAGATAACGGAATTAATGAGCCACTGTGTTCGAGAACAGAAGGGACCTTAATCAAGCTTCGTTGGGATGCACGCGGCGACAGGCTGCCCGGTGTTCTTGGTCACGTCCCAGCGTCTCTCGGGGCCTGGCTTTTCTTTTCTTCTCGAATCCCTCGACTGCGACGCGAATAGCGCGCTCGTTTAAGGCGACGATGTTTCTGACGCGGTCAACCCTCTGGTTATGAAACGATTCTTGGCAGAGGCGCCAGTGATTACGAATTCTGGTCGTACGTGGTTCTTCGTTTGGAGTGATCTTGTGCTCTGATTTACCCTGATTCTTTGTTTATGAATAGTCTGTGTTAATTCACTCGCCTATGAGCAATCTTGTTGTCAATGGTGAATTACTAAATTCGAAAATGAAATCATAGCTGTAGCAACCCATAAAGAGGGTTGTAACAACCTACTCATAACTCTCAGCTAAGTGAATTGCTCTTCTTGCTAGTTATCCTTGGTCTACCCAATGTTGAATGCTGGTCCAGGGTCCAGGTTTTGCTAGAACCGCTCTGTGTAAGACAGCGAGGCGTAATTTGCACCAGTAATGATACTTTTGTCGACGATTAATCCAGAAGGTCCGCGGCAGCAAAGAAGCCAAGAGACCGATGCATCTATCGGGGACGAGATAAACGAAGTTAATGAGCCACTCTTTGAGAACAGAGAAGACCTTAACGACCGACTCGTACACGTGTATGCGTACACGTACACGACCCACAGCGCGCCTGATCATCGCGATTCTCAGACGACACATTCTGCCTTTGTTCTCCTCCATGGATTGACCATTGTTTTGCAGTGGAGCAGGGAGATTAGAGCTCCTTCGTCGCTGACAATGACCGATCGCTAAAGGCGAGTCTCTCTTCGATTCGCAATCAGCTCGGACATCCCTGAAGCGTCCAAATGTCGAGCACGAAGGGATCTCTTACTTCGACGACTTTTCCTCGAATCTTCGTTTCGAAGCTCGTTTCGAAGCTTGTTTCGCAGAGGAGGCGAGCACACTCCAAAGGCGCATGAAATATTTCAACAAGCAATTCTGCAAAGTTCCAACAGGACGAGGCGAATTTTTACCAGGGAAATCCAGTCGGATCTCGTCGCTGGCTTCTCAGAAGCCCGTGAACATGCATAAAAGGACACTCGAAAGTATCTCGGTCTCTGGGAAATCTTTCGAGGAGCTTTACCGCGAGGCGAGCTTCCAGAATGCAAATTCGTTTAGAGAAGAAACGCTGAGTGTAGGCTGGCCATCCAGGAACTGCAGCCGAGGTCATGTAGCCTCGGCGTTCTGTGTCTGCGTTTCTGTAGCCGCGTATACGTGCATCTGCGTGCTCGTGCAACGGCCGCAGTGACCGTGGGAAGCTGCTGGACGTTAGGTAATTGAAGAATTTCTCAGAAAATGGGCACGCGCGTCGACGAGGAGGCGAGCAAGTTCGAGGAGCTTCGCTCGCGAGCGGAACAACAAGACGAGAGACTCTCGAGGGACCCGAGAGACGGTAGGTGAGCAATTAAGTCGTAACGGTGATCGAATCAGGTTCTCATTGACGCTTTGCTAGCGCGGAGCCACCACTAATTGGCGTCGTGATCTCGATGGTAGAGGTCTCTGTTCCCGTTTTCAGAGACGATCAATTCGACTCGACACGAGGGTGAGCTACTGAAAAAATGAATCCCAGCTGTTTTGTTTTAGAAATTTTCAGCTGCTGCTAGAAGGAGGCAATTTTGAAAGGAGTACAAATTCGTTTATAATAGCACAGCAAAGGATGGAATGTTTTGCATAAGAGGATAGTTGTGGTAATAGAAGCTCGTCGAAGATACCGTGTGCCTATAATTTTCTGTACCAGTAATTAGCAGTCTACATTCAGATTCAGAGTTTTCTTCACTTGATTGCCCAGGTGGAGGCATAAATTTAGAAACAGAATGGAGAGCAGTAATCAGCTAATATCCTGCTTAGAATAAGGCTAACCAAAAAGCTGTTCGGAACAAAAATCGATCACCCATCTGTACATTCTCAAGCAAGGAAACACGAACTCTAAATCACTTCGCAATACAACTGCAGCGAGGCAGTGATGCAATCGTTGCACTCAACGTCACACCGACAGGTTGCTCAACCGTGGCAATGCTGGTACAATTATCGGTACGTTCATAACTCCGCTAATTAAATTTGATAAGTTGTTGCTCGAACGATTGCGTCACTGTGCCCTCGTGAAAGCCTCCTAGGATCGCTGGAAGGCTTACAGAGCCGCTTTGCCAGGGAAAAATGCGTGGGAGGAGGGCTGTTCGCGAGGCTGACGCACGTTGGACCGTGGGACGCTGATGCACACAGCCGCAAATGACACGGGGCTAATTTTCCGGGTGGAAAATCACGGAAGCGAGCCAGCTACCGTGAACGCAACGTGTCGGTGACACCTCAACAAGTGGATACAACGCGCGCACGTGTCGCTGACGTTTTCACGTGTGTGCGGGACGCGGAATCGGCTGATAAAAATTCCAGAGGGGGTCGTTCGACCGCGGTGCACGAAACTTGACTGCTCTGGTACGGAAACATTGGATGGAACTTCGGTTTCCAACGTGATTCAGTGGTGGGAACTACGAAAGGAAGGGCTGTTTAGAAAGTTAAAGCTGTTTTGCTGGGGTTTGGTTGAGAGGGTATCATCAGAAAGTGATAAAGAAGAAGATAGGAGGATTTATTTTTAATTGATAAAGTGCAATGGAAAAGTGATCAACTTTGATTGAAGGTAACTCTGTGAAAAAGCGTCGTAGAATCATGATCTTTTTTTTAAATGGAAGCTTGAAGTTTCTACTTTAAGATGCTGCATCTTCATTTTAAGTTTAATGCACTTTTACTGTTATAGCACTCTAAATCTGAGGGCATGTTTGTCGCACTAAAAATGGCAAAGTTTGATCAAATGCACAGACTTCCCAGAATTTTTTTCGAAGATGCGGTTTGCAGTAGCATAAAGTTTAATCCTTCCCCTTTAATTTAAAAAAAAGATCAAGTTGATCCGATTTTTTTTCGCAAAGTTACAGCACTTTAAAGTAAACCTTGCATTTTTGTCATATTTAGTACTAACCCGTGTATCCAAAAAATGCAAGGTTTACTTTAAAGTGCTGTAACTTTGCGAAAAAAAATCGTAGCGACTTGATTCTTTTTTTAAATTAAAGGGAAAGGATCGAACTTTATGGTACTGTAAACCGTATCTTTGAAAAAAATTCTGGCAAGTCTGTGCATTCCGCCAAAGTTAGCAATTTTTAATATGACAAACTGCAAAGTTTCACAGGATGCACAGACTTGTTAAAATTTTTTCCAAAGATACGGTTTAGAGTAGCATAAAGTTTGATCCTTCCCCTTTAATTTAAAAAAAAGATCAAGTTGATCCGATTTTTTTTCGCAAAGTTACAGCACTCTAAAGTAACCCTTGCATTTTTACAACAGAACGGGTAGTGCTGATATATGGCAAAAATGCAAGGGTTACTTTGAAGTGCTGTAACTTTGCGAAAAAAAATCGGATCGACTTCATCTTTTTTTTAAATTAAAGGGGAAGGTTTGAGCTTTATGCTGATGTAAACGAAATTCCTGAAAAAAATTTTAACAAGTCGGTACATCTTGTCAAAATTTGCAATTGTTAATATGACGAACATATCCTAAGATTTAAGGAGTTAGCGTAGAAACATTGTATTAAACTTAAAATTGAAGTACGGCATCTTAAAGTAGAGACTTCAAGCTTTAATTTAAAAAAAAGATCACGATCCCATGACGATTTTTCATGAAGTTATCGTCAGTCAAATTTGGCCAATTTTTGGCCAAAATTTATCTATGCTATTTTCCTGCTCAGGATAAAACTTTAGAGACCTCCTCTAAATTTCTTTGCACAATTATGAATAAAATGAATCTTACATGCAACTTGAAAACGAAATCTCTAATTTTAACCCCAGTTGCCTAAGGATGCAAACTGCTCACGAATAGTGATCTGATCGAGATGAATCTTTAGGCGATCGTTAGTGGCCAGATCACGTTTGAGACGACGGTTCTAAAGGGAAGCAGGGCGTCTGCGAGATGGGATCAAGATCACTCGGTCGACTGGTTAATGCGATGCAACACGGTCGCCATAACGGGTCTCCCTTTCTTTCCGATTTCTTTCGCCTGAACCTTCGACAGCCTCATTTCTCACCTTTTTTCCAGAGGCCCCTCGCAGCTTCCTTGTCTGGTTCCCTTGGCTTCGATGTCTTACTCTCGCGAGGAGCTTCCCTCCCCCATGATCCCGAGTTCCCTCGATCCTGTCGATCGTGGCGTACCCTTCCATGCCATTTCAATCGAATCGTACCTAATTAAGCGTGTCTCGCGTATAGATCACGAAGATCATGCACGCCCGCGGCTTCGTTTGCTGATTATAAGCAAATTACGGTGTTTCGATGATGGAAATTAAATTCATGCTAGCTCGGAGACTTCGTTAGGCTGTGGGAAATGTAAATTGGTTTTTTGGTTGGAGTTTAACCCCTTATCTTGGGATGAGTCGTGTCTGTGAAGAGAATATTGGAGCAGTTAATGAAGAGGGTCGAAAGTTCCTCTGATGATTAATACAGTATTTACCCACTATGAGAGTTCAACACGGTGCAAGAAATGAGAACAGAAGTAGAAAACTTCTCACAGCTGTAGTATCTAAATTTCAATAACCATGAAACCATTTTCTATACCTCAGTACTATCCTCAATTTTCTCAAAGTCCCGCTATCTGTTACACCATAAGCCTCTATAGTACTCCCGCAAGTCCCACTGACTTCTCACACCAATTTCAAGACCCCAGCACAAACGAGATCCGAATGATCAGCAGCCACAAATAGTGCACACTCTGTTCCCTGCCACTCGCTCGCAATTACTCGTTAACGACGAGCCACGATTATCGCAGGGGCAATGATAGTTATTTGATGCCGTAACCTAACGGTACGGTCGCGGTTCATCGGTCGTGCATGCTAATTTAGCGAGGATGTAAAAAGGCGAGAAGAGGCCAGCAACTAAAAGCCAAGATCCTCCGCGCGACGTTTTTCGCGGCGTCTTCGCGCGCGATTTACTCTCTCGCGCTGGATGGATTAATTGCCGAGCAGCGTCGGGGCTTGCGTAATTGCGGGGCAATTGCATAATTGCGAAGTAACGAGTGGCCTCCCGATCGAAGACGAGGCGAGCGCGCGAAACTCAGCCAGGTCGATAACCCGTGCTCCCTGGTGTTAATTGACGACGTACGCAAACCGTTCGCGTTTTGCTTCTCGCCTTGGGACAGACACCCGCGTTCCCGTTTCGGGCTTGCCTCTGGAATTCCGCGGTAATTACGCTAGGGGATTTTAATCATTTTCAGCGCGACTGTCGCTCATGGAACGCGGACGAACTGGACGTTTAATTGCGGCCAGAAAAATTGCCTGCCTCTGTGTTCTAACGCGGTGATTCGACTAATTCTGCATCTCTCGCGAATGATATTGTGAGGGAAAAATTTAAAAAGCTGTAAAAGCTGGAAAGTTAATTGAAAAATTATTTGTACGAAAAATGAGAGAATAGGTGAAGAGTTGAGTATAGGAAAGAGAAGTGAGGAGATATACAGTGTGTAACTTTTGCGGACAGCTAATTTCCTGAATACACCTGAACGAATCAGAATCACCGTAAGTCGTCCCCAAATTCGTCACGCTTCGATTCGAGGCCAGTCGCGCGGAAGGCCACGGATCCCCCCATCAATGGTCAGACAAGAGACTCACCTGAAGGTCCACCAGATGTTGAAGCACATCGTGTTCAGCCAGAAGAACGCGGCCAGGAAGAAGAAGTGAGCCATGATTGCTGAAACAGACCAAGAAAAATGGGCTTCGTTACACACTGCTCTGTGGAGGGTTAAGGCGCTTACTGGTACCGTTGTCCCTGTCCCCTGGGACCTTCGTTTTTCCCACGAACGATAGCAAAGCCCCCTCCCTGCGAACGGAAACAGGAAATCGGGGAATCTAGTTTCGCCAAAGTTTCCTCGTCGCGGGATAAACGAATCGATTGCCCCTCGATTGCCCGTTGTCGGGTCGTCCAGCAAACTCTGCGCGTTTCCTCAACTTCCACCCCTTTTACTATCTCAAAAAGACAGGGGAGACTGGTGGGGTTCTCGAAATAAAAGATATTGATTTCTAGTCTCGCGGTGAAAAATAATTCTGAAATATTCAAATTTTTGAATTTTCAAATCTTCCATTTTCAAAATTTTCAGCTTCTGGAACCTTCAACTTTTCAACCTCCCAAATGTTCAAACTATCAAAAGTTAAAATATTCAACCCCTCAAACCTCCGAATTTTCAAACATTCAAAGATTTGAAACTTCCAAATACTCAAATATGTTTAGGTCCGCAATGCCCCTCAAAAATTCACAAGCAAAGAGGGAGGAAACCCTCGGGGTGCAAGGGCCAAACAAAGCTCAAGGGAGCGACAGCTTTTGTCGAGATCCGTTTGAAAAGATGCCGGTAAGCAGGCGAAGGGTTGGTCTGTCGGCCTCGATAAATTTTTCACCCCGTCGTCCGCATCCGTTCTTAGAATTCGCGCGAACAGTGAGTGCGGAGATTCAGCCGCGGCTGGCCATTAATTTCTGAAAACGCAATCGCTGGGATGCGTGCTCGCGGCGAAGACAGGGGTGCAAGCACAATGCTCGATCGACCAACACCGACAAAAGACCCCGCGAACTTCCGTTTTTCACCGACGCCTTTTCTTTCAGGAGCTGAGCGAGGAACTGGTCGGTTTGCCTATTCAATTTTTCAGCCTTGCATTCGGTCACCGCTGTAGGTTGACTCGCTCATGCATCGCTAAAACCCCAATCGACGTGTTTACATAATAGCAGCAGACAAAAACTGCTGCATTCGTGAGTTTCAGGTACCTCAGAGTGCAGCGATATTGCATAGCTTTTTGTCAGCACTATATTGAAGCATTATAGCGACTGATTATGGAGAGCTACTTGTAACAGTAGCATTAATAAAGGTTTATTAATAGAGGGTGGTTATTGTTGCCACTGATTTAATTCTTCTCGTGAGAAGACTGGTACTGACGATTCGTTGAGGCCAAGTTACTCCTACCATTCAGTCCCACTAGGTATTAGTCACCAGTTTTTCACTCACAACCGAGAAATCACCGATCGCAGAACTCGATCGCGTTTCAAGGTGGTGCGAGGCACGCTTCAACGCAACCTCGTGTTCCCACATTTTTAACGAAGCAATCTCGCGTAAACGAGTGTTAATTACACGCCTTACGTCTGCAGCCTCCGGTCATGCCACTTCACTTGGAAAAAATTCTACGATTGTAAACATTTCCCTGGGCAGCTCGTCGAACCGTGACCGAGCGAATGCAAATCGCGGCTCGGTTACTGAAGTTTCTCATGCGTCACCGTCGTTACTTGCACAAGCGTTTCTGCGTTCCTCCGCGTCACGTGTATCTATGTCGATAGTGCGCGACGAGAGGCAAACCGTTAGCAAAGTGCATCGAGAACGGGATTTTTGCTTTCCTGTTAGCCTGTCTGCTTTCTTTCAATCCAGTGTCGTCGGAGGATTTATAGAATGTACAGTCGAGTGGACTGTAGAATGCATGGTCTACCGTGCGGTTGGGTCATTCGATTATGGCCGAGGAACTGTGTATGTATGCATCAGCAGTTTAACGTAGAAGCAATTTTAGGCGATTACAGGAATATGCGCTATGGAATTAACCGAAGGTACAGAGTGGTTCAAAGAGGATAGAATATTCAAATTTTCAAAACCAAGGATTAAATTTAATCCTCAACAGTGGAACACTTTTAAGGAGAAAAATAAGAATTATATCGTACTAAATAAAATTTGTTTCCCTGAATAAATTCTAAAGTCACTATTTTCTGACGACTTTTCCAGACCCCTAGACCCTAAAACTCTCACTGAAAAGAAAGCTAAAAATGATCTCCTCTCGCTGCAAGTACCCCTAAGGTAAGCACCGATCGATCAGCGCCCCAAGTTTCCCACGTGCGCACAACGTCCAGCACCTGCAAATCAGCCGTGTCCCAAGGCGCTCGATGTTGATTAACAAACCAGCGAGTGACGCGTGTCGGCGGATTACCGCGAGCACGAAGGGAAAAGCCTTGGAGAGGCGATCGCGCAGCGTTTCGAAACCCCGCCGATTTTCCATTGGTCGTAGGTCGCTCGGAGCGGGATTACCAGCCTCCGTGCAGCAAAGTCCTCCGATAATTCTTCGTCGAAAGGCTTTTGAGCGTCTGCCGCGGGGCGTTTGTCCCGCCTCCCGGAAATAATTAAATTTCCAAAACTAATTACGCCTCGTTGCAATTATAACTCCGTCGACATTCATCCGTGAACGCGACCCCCTCGTCCCGCGGCTGAATAGCGCTGGTGGCGGCCGAAATCGTTTCCACGCGACCACCCTTTCGACCCTCCCCCTCATCGGCGAAATCCGTGCGATGTTTTAGGGAGCGGGACAGGACCCTGTGTTTGCTCGACAGCGTCTGTTTTCCATTTTCCGACGCCTACAGCTGTCGACGCTCGAGAGGAAGTCCTTTTGTCGGAATTAGAACTCGGGGGGGCTGGGGACGATGGAGGGGGGCGCAGAAAGAGGACGAGGAAAGTGACACGGGAAGGAGGGGCCGAGGATCGAGAGTTCCACGGTATCGCGGCTTCTTTGATATGGTAATGCAGCTCCTTGGGGGCGGCCCATCGACCCCCTTCTCTCCGAGCGAAACTGGCGCCACTCGGCTCGCCACGAGGATTGTAGCGCTTCGTTCACCAGGTAATGGGGATTCGATTCAATTTCTGCTCTCTATTTGCGCTCGCCGCGCAAACAGCCTCGCGAGATTCGCCAGGGTCTGATTAACACGACACGGTTTCCAGAAATGAATGGAACTTCCGACTTCAAACTTTCCCGCGTTTCGAGTCGACAGTGAAGAGTAGAGTGTTCGCTCGCTTTGGTTCTTGAGACTCTTTTTAACGAGAAGGAGCTCGTGAAAGGAGAATCCATTTCTGAGATTAATTTCACTGTAACACTTCTCAGCGTACACCAACCTGTGTCAAGTAATTCCACCTCTATCACAGTCACACCAGCCTCTGCTCTTCCCAGTGACTCTAACTATAAGTCGAAATCGGTTGTCCCAAGTCGCAGCAGCCTCAATGTTTTTCATTATCGCGACAACTAATTTCGAGTCGGTTGGACCCCTCCAGAGGGAGGAAATAACGAGTGCTGGGAAAGAGGAAAACGGTCGGGGGTTAATTTAAGTCACGGAGACTCGAAGGAAGAGCGGTCGGTGTGTGTTACGCGACCCCCTTCGCGACGCCACGAGGGCGAGTGTCAAGGGTTGAAACGTCAGCTAGTTAAGGGGCCTCGATTTGCATGGGGTCGGAATTAGATTGTGCTGCCTTGACCCGGTCGTTTATCCTTTTCTTCGTTCGCGCGCCCATCTAATTGCCTCGGGGGGTGATCCAACCCTTACGACCCGCGCGTAAACGTTATTGATCTTGTTGCGTCTTTTAATGTTCAAAGGAGAACGTTTCCATCCCGTATCTGCTGGGGTGCGTTGGAGCCATTATTTCGATCGCTGGGGTGAAAACTTTGGCGAGAGAGATACAACTGGGGAAGCAGAATCAGTTCGACTGTTCTCATGATGCATTTAGATCAAGCAAACAAATGCTTGCTCTTCTTCCACCTTCAGCAAAATTCAACTATTATATCCAATGCACATGAGTGATATTTTGATGCACGATTCGCTGCGATCATGTTTTTCTCTATTTTTCCAATCAATTTGCGATTTTATTTCTGGAGGGAATTAGAAATTTATTCGTTTCAAAGAGCTCTAGATCTCGCGAATCTCTCGAAAAGTGAGTTCCCACTGAATTCGGCAGCAAAATTGGTCCACAAAAGAAACTGATTGGAGAGTTGGCGCGGAGTCAGCTCGGTGGTGCCTCGAGAGATTAATGCAGCGGCATTAACATCCGTGATTAAGTTAAACACTTCGAAATGGCACAGCGGCGAGTCGTAATTAAATCATAGCGGATTTATTACACCGCCCGATTTAGATGGGATTAGAGTTTGATTCAACGGACGCACTCCCACCACCGTTTACGCTCGTCCGAGTGCGAAAGGGCTGCAAAGCTGCGATGAATTATGAAAGTTAGCGACAGACTCGGGGGACGGTCGATCGGTCAGTTGAAGTATTAACTGGAAAAGAACGACACGCTGGGGGTTGCCCCCTGTCTAATTCGCGACGACCAACTTAATTCCCAGGGCGCACCGAAAGCGTTAATCTCACCGTAAAAAGTGGAGCACGTCGTAGGGAAATGCTGCGGCTTAATTCGTCGATTCATTATCCTTCATTAGTCGAGTGGGTGTGAACGAACAGCTGTTGAAGAAGGGTAGAAAAGTTTTGCTATATGGTTCGGTGATTTTTTAGGATTCTAAAAATATACGAACGATACGAAAATGGCGAAATATTGATATGAACGTACTACAGATAATTCGAATATCGACGGGTACTTGATAAAGTGCTAAAATGTGCAATAGCTTATACGAGTATCTGCTCATAAAGGATTATAAAGTCCTGAAAATATTTCATTTATACAAATATGAGGAAGTAAATATGAGGAAGCTGGGCAGACGTCTACAATATTAATCTCGAATTTAATGAATTGTTAATAAAATCCCAAAGCAATCACACTAGGCACTCCATCACGAATGCAATCTTAAATGCCCAAGCATTAATAGATGTCGAAAATATTCAAACAGGATGTTGACCACCCGCGCACAATCGCTCCAGCTTGCAGCAGGCGTATCTCGAGGGTCGAAAGTAAATTTGTCGCGGTGCAAAAATACTCGCCGCGTTCCGCCGAGACTTACAATCGTAAGCAAACGGATAAATTCGACCGGATTAATAAAAGTCGCACCCGTTTCCTGTGGAATTACGATCGGCATTTTTACGAGTTATCGGCTGTGCCCGCGCGACTGTGCCCACGATTTTACGGCCCCGTTTCCTACGCTCGCGCGTGCGTTATTTCGAGAACGCCGATGCGTACTTTACATCCATAATTCCGCGGGCGGAATTAATTGGTGGCCGCGTGGCGCGCGTCGAAAATCATTTCGCGACGGGAGGAGATGATACGTGGGGGGTGGCGAGACCGTGTAAACGATTAACGTGAATAAATAAACGAGGAGGACGAGGGGAGGCTCGACGTAAAAATTTATGGAACGGAAACCCGGGGATTAATGAATTTAGGAAACGCGCGCGAATTCAAACGTTTAGACGTTTGAAAAATCCACATACGCAGTCGGCGAAACGAGTCGAGGGGGTGGAGGGATGCAGAGAGGGAAGAGAGGGATGAGAGGCTCGTTACTAGCGGCAGCCCGACACGATATTCGCTACAATATTAATAATTATCGCCGACTCACGCACGTCCCATCCGATGCGGCGCGTTTTCATTGCGCCGAACGAACTGGAACTCCCGTTTACAAACGGGCCACCGCCGCGGCGTCGACAAACAACGGGCGCCGCGCGTCTGTAAACCAATTTAATCAAGCCCACGATAAAACTGATGCGACGAATATTAGATTCCGAAATGGATTGCTGGTATAAATCCCGCGTGAAATACGAACGCGTCTGCGGGCGTTTCGCGCGGAAACCTATGGACTGCGAAATACAACAAAAAAAAGAAGAGAGAAAGGGTGGAAAGGGTGGAAAGGGAGGGACATCGCAACTATAATCGCCTGCTATCTGCGCGGGGATATTTACAGCGAGCCGCGGCGATATGGTCTCGAAAAAGTTCGACTGGCCGCACGCTCCATTGACGATATCCCCTGAGTTCGTGTGGTTCCACAGTTTGCAAAAAGACGAGGATTGTTATTTCGGAGGACAGCTCGGAGGGCAGTTGGTGGCGTTCAGCGTTGAAAGAACGCATTAGCAAGTATACGTTGGCCCCCTCCAAAGAAAACAAACCGCCACTTACATCGTTCATGCATTTGCCCTAATTTACATGGGACGTTTGTTTGAACTTTTCTGCCACGCAAATGCTAATCGAAGATTGCAGGGACAGGGGTGCCCTCGAGGTGTTCGCGCTGTTTTACGAGAGTTCGCCGATGGGGTTGAGAACCTCGGTGTGGCCCATATTCGAGACACTTTCGGATGTAGCAGTTTCCCGCGGAGACGGAGCTCGCGTGTCTAATGAAACTCAGGGTGAATCAGAGAGGTATAAATATACTGGGCTATCCCTTCGCGTCGTTTCCGTGGAACACTGCTAGAGACCGCACAACGCGAGGAAGCGACACGTAATCGTTAACATGTTGACTGTAACGAGCGTCATCGGTGACAGATGCTGTAAACTTGGCTTCTCTTGAGGAGGGAGCATTGTTTGTCAACTTTCCAATGACGTGGAGAATATCAGCTTATGAACATCAGTGTGTTTCCCTGATGGCTTAATTTTTTTCATTTATCTTGGCTAGCTCGTGAAATCTCTGCTCTTGGTAGCATACACCTATCTAACACTAAGTTAGATGTCGATTTATAGCTCTGTATGAAAGTTGCTTTTTATGAGCACAGACTTGCCCCTAAGTCTTCTTTAAAACCAACCTTGTAATTCCAAAAACCAACGAACGCAGCAAAAATAGAAACACTGCATGTACAGCGAACCTGATAATCATCCCTCAGGATTCCCTCCCTTCGGCCACAAACGACTCTCGCAAATATTGACTGACAGCACATGCGGGGTATCGCCAGAAATCAGCAGGATTCACGAGCAGTAAAGAAGCAGCGAGCTGAAATTCCTCGTTTAAACCTGGCTAACCCAGACAATGGGAATATCCTCGCTAATAAATTTCGACTTTCCCATTGTTCCCGCGCGGCATGCACCGACGGCCAATATGCAAACGAGCTTCCCGTCGGCGCGGTCCTCCTTGAACCCCCTTCGTGCTTCCCTCCGCCCTCGCGCGTCGCAATTCCCGTTCTGGATTGCTTCCGATTAGCCCCGAAAATCGTGGCAACTTTTCCCCGAAGAGGCCTCGTCACGCCACTCTTCTCCTCGCTAATCGGCGCTGGGTCCTCGAGGGGCAATCAGCTGGTCTGAAATTCTGTTATATTTAGACGTAACGAGCGTCGGCCAATCGACCATTTCGAGGAGACGAGAGCAACGCGACGGACTCGTGTGCCACTCGAGATCTCCTCCGACGATTGCTCGGAGAGGATGGTCGCGTGACGCCAGGCCACGTCTCTGTCTCGAGTGTTGCTGAAATTGCTCGGCGACGCTCGTAGCCCCGGGGGTTGTTTGCCACCCCCGTTAACCCTCGGTCTAAACGTCCGCGTGACGAATTACCTGGAGAATAAGCGGCTTCTTCCTCCGTCGAGAACCGACCTCCAGCCTAATTAATTTCCCGCTTCGTCGGGAACTTCGATGCTTCCTCTTTTTTCCTCGGCGAGCCACGGCGACGGGGGTGGTCCTTTTTGCGCCGAGATAATTAACGAACGGGTCCGTCACACCGTGCCACGCCGCGCCACGCCACGCCACGCCATGCCACGCCGCTTGTTGCCAAAGAGAAACAACGTCGCCTCTCGCGGGGACGTCAATTAGCGGCTTCTTCGGCCCGCTTTTCCTTTTTCGCTCCCCCCTCTCCAAGGGAATTTATACGAAGGGCTCGTGTCTCCAGGATTGCCGCGACGTCGCGCGCTGAATAATGGACGAGGGCTTCCGCACCGAAAATACGAAGGACCCATCGCCAGGATATGGGTGTATCGCTGTCTTCGCGCGAGGAGACATTGTTTCCGTTTCTGACTTTCTTGTGGGGGCTACTCTTTCTTGTAGGTTGAGACATGGTCGAGACTCCATGACTGAGTGTTTCGCAGATATTAAATGAAATAGAGGTTTTGGAGCTGAGAAAGGGTCTGTGGTTTCGAAATTTGGAAATCTAAGTAATCAGAGATACCTTCTTCACCGCCTATTCTATCATTCTTAGTACCCAGACCATTATCAAACCACAGTTCTCAACTCCAGAGTTAAAAAATATAAAACACGAAGACAAAAGTTAGAAGCGAGCGCAACGCTCCAAGAACTCTCCTCCTAAACTCTAAGCCTCCTCTCCCGCAAACAAAAGAGAGGCCCATCCAAAGCAACGTCCCAGCTTTAAGAAAGCCAGTGACCCGAGTTGGCGAAAATTCCTCGCGAATCTCTGCCTCCGACCAAGAAACAGTCCAACGACCCCGAAGACAAACAGCCGCGTTGCAGATTAAGAAGGACGATCGTCGGCCATAAAACGGAAATAAACGAGGGCGGCGTGCTTCCGCGGAATTAAACGAGCTCTTGATTTTTCGCGTAGCGCGGCAACAAGTTCAGCGAAGCTGCGACCGCAGAGGAGGTCGATCGAAGAGGGAAATCAAGAAACGAAGAAGAGCTCGGACAGAAAAGGCAGAGGAAAATATGTATCGCGGGGCACGCACGATTGCACAACGACTTACGGCGAGGATGGGCCAAGGAAGATTGTCGTTCTGGCGACTGGCCAACAGTCGGGCCAAAGTTCGAATTTTCGTTGCCCCGCGAGATATAATAACGCGGCGTCTGCCAGCCTACTCGGCTGCCTTAGGAATTCTGCAGGCTTTCGGGAGATACGAGTGGCTTTAGACAGCAGGTCTACGCGCGTTTACGAAGCCATACGCGGATCCGCGCGGAGCTGTGTGCGCGAGGGGCGACGTCGAACGCCGGTCGATCGCAGCTAGTCGAGGGTCCTCCAGGGTTAAGCCGCTTTCCAATGTTGCTCGAGCACGTGGTACACAGCGGGGTTATTAAACCGACGGACTCGCGAAAAATCCAGCGTTTACCCCCTCGGGGACCAGCGCTCGTTAAAATCGCGAAACGGAACGAGGGTTGTCCTGCAGGCAGGTATTTACCAGCCTTTCCTTCTCGCCAGCTGACGTCCGAGGCAGGAGATTTCGAGGGTGTACCTTGACAGGCGAACTGAACAGACAAATGCAAGCAATTGTAGACGATTTTTTACTGGGACTCAGTGTTCTGCTGGGTTGCTGTATTGTTAAGGTGCGAATACATCAGAGTTCACGAAGAGCGAAGAGATTCAATTTTTTAGATTTTCTGAATGATCAACTATAGTAGAACTTCGATTGTATTCCCTGTTATTTGGAGCTTCTATAAGAATATAGTAAGACTGATACCTTTGCTATTACTGATTTGTTAAGCTACTCAGAGAGCCAATCGCTCGATTCTGACGCATTGCAGACAATTCAAAGCCGAGGGTAACCTTGGTCCCCCTCTGTCAACCGTCTCATCCCACGTGTTTCCCTTATACTCGAGCGATTTGGCCACAAGTGGTCATCGAAGAGTTCGCAAAGGCTTCCTGGGTCAGGAAGTGTGCATGTCAGCGGTCCTAAGCAAACAGCGTCACTTTTCTGTCGACTAGACAGTGAAAAGTTGGCGAGGCGGTGTCTAATAACCGCGATGGTGTCTTGACGGTGTCTCGACAGTGGCCGTCGTCGTCCAGGATGGGCCACGTCGTTCCAGAACGACGCTTCGGCCCGTGGGGTGTGTTATATCGGCGCGAATTCGAGTCGCGTTTGGCACTGTGGACACGCTCCGAATGCAAACCGAATCCAACGTGCTCTCTCTCCGCTCCAACCCCGCCACAATGTGGAGAGAGGCGAGGGGAGAGGGTTGGTCGGGGAGATGGATGCTCCCAATGGAGCTTTTCGTCCGAGCCCGTGTATATTCGTCCGCAGAAACGTCCCACCAGAGCTTCTCCCTCCCCCTTGGGAACTCGCGCGATTACGCAATTTCCGCTTTGGTTTGATTCAATTTCGGAAATCGTTCGATTTCCTAGCAGACGACCGCTCGACCTCCCTACCTCGACCAGACGCTTTTCCACTTTTTTCGCGGGGGTAATTAGGAAAACGTGGATTCGGGGAATCGAATTTCGCGGGCCCTTTGAAGAATTTCTGGACGATGGAATTGAAAATTTGCGGTGCTTGTGTCTGGGGAAAATTTCTGATCTCTGATTTCTGATATTGCCAGTGGAACGAAATTACAGTCGCTTTGAATATGGAATCGAGACCTAATTTTCCTGATCAATATGTTAGAAGCTAGCTTTCCATGTCCAGATGTTCGAAACATTAACCCTCACAGAACCTACAGAACCCAATGAACTCTAGCGAATGGATTTCATAAATGTCCTGCCACCCTGTGCACGATTTTCCTTGTTGTTCCAAAGTTTGTGGGCAACGATTGTGATGGAGGAAAGCAGCGAGCAAATTGCACGCGCATTCAGGATCGGAAGTTAGGCCGAGCTAATGACAGGGATCATCGATGCTCGAGCGAGTATCGATTATCTGTCGAGCGGACGTGCCGTGTGGGTAGCTGCATGTGCATCGCGCCGTGCATTTACGCGTGCCAAAGGATGCCACCGACATGCGGATGCGCCTTGACACACGCGACGCCCGAAACTCCGTTACAACGCGACGCGAGCCAATTGCTCGGCCTGTTCCCTTCACGTTCTGATGGACGTGAGAGCATCCGAAATCGTTCTGGTCCCCGCCCATGTCTGCCCATTACCATGCAGAAGCATCATCCGAATCATGTTCTGATAAATTCCGAACGATCTTTCATGCATCCTTATGAAATTCCTGACACGTTCGCCGTTTCGATGGTCATCGGTGCACTGACTGAGATCTTGCAAGATTTCTTTAACATGAGCAATAAATGTAGCTTAATATTAGATAACTATTAGATAGTGTTTTCTTTAGAATTTATACATGTACACATACTGAACATATTAATTGAGTTTCTACAAGTTTCTACAAGATCCCAGTGCACAGTGATCCATAAAAAGTCGAAAGTTAGTTTACGATTTGTATCGGCCAAAAAACAGCGATGCAGTTCAGTGTCAATATAACATATAAAGTTAATTTTCATGTGAAATATTGGACTCTGAAAGTTGTAAAACCGATTGGTATCAAATACCGATAACCCGCGATATCAAGATAGAACGAATCGAAAAAAATTCAAATAGTATTTCGCCGGTTCAGTGAATCGATCGCGGTGTGGTTCAGTGGCCAGGAACGATTAATTAAAAGGCTGACTTCGCTTTCGACTGCATCGAATTCCGTTAACGCATCGATATAGAGGAAAAACGAGCGCGTCAGGAAATTCGGACCGCGGCGATGACCTTAGTATTACACGCGAAATCAGGGAAACAGCGGTGCTCCTGATGGACGCGAGACTAGCCGAAACCGCGGCTAATTGGTCGCTATAATTAACAAGAGTGACGTCGAATGGCGTCGCATCGATCGTGCCCTGGGATCCTTGAGTGATTTATTCTATTCCGCGGAACAGCCGCGACAACATGCTCGACATGGCCCACGTACCCGAAATTCGTCTGTGTCATTCGTCAAAACTCGAACGACCCTCGGCTGAATCGATATCACCAGCGAGCACTCGAAATTAAAAAAATATCCATGGTGATTAATATCTTGGGACTGGAGTACGACTCATTGCACCCTATCCGTTTTGAAGTTCAAAGATAATAAATTGGGAAGGTTGGAAAATGTCAATTCTTCTCTCAAAAAATATTCAACCTAGGAAGGGTTAAAAAAGGGGATAAAAAAGTCCAGAGATTTTTAAACAATTTTTAGATTTAGAATCAGACCTCAGTATAAATCTCAGAGGCAGTTCCATCAAGTGACCAAAATGTCAAGAAGATTCTACGAGTAGATCACTCACCTCAGTCTCAAGTCCAGAGAATCCTCAGAAGTTTTCTTTCGCGGCTGCATAAGGCACTGGACGGATACGCGGAAAAGGAAGGAATGCAGATGCGAGCGCAGGCCGAGGAACGAGGAAACGGCAACAAAAGCCTCGGTAGAACGCGCAAGAATAATAGGAATTGCGAGTGGGCCGACGTTTTCCTTTCGCGGAACCGTCGAAAAACTGGCCCCACCCCCGGATGCAACGAAAACTCGGGTATATTTTTATTCCAGTCCGATCGATTTCGCATCTCGCTTTTTGCAGAGTCGCTTTGGTATGCGGCAGGAGCGACGTTTGGTTTTGCACGGTTTGTAGTCGCTCGTGTGGCGAACGTCGCCGTGTATATAGGCTCGTGTACATATACGGAACCCTCTCTGCCCCTAGCCGCGCTTTTTGCTCTGGGTACACGGGGTGTTCGACGAACGACCCGTTTCCTGCTCGTAATCGATTCCTGCCTCAAAAACGAGCCGATCTAGCCGCGATCCTCGGGATAAACCGAGGCTTTTTTCCTCATTCCTGATCAAAGGAAGGAAAAGGAAGGGGAAGGGGTCCCGTGGCTGTGATCGACTTCAACTACGATTTACTGAAAAACGGGGGGCCTCCACTTAGCTGAGAACCTGACGATGATTGACTGATATGATTCTAACGAGAATAGAGATCGTGGATTTTTCTCAGACACCCTGTGTGTGGAATCGACGCCACTGCGCACACGGTCCCTGTTTCTTTGGCATTGTTCGGTTTTGGCAACGGCTGAAAAGCCGCTTCCGACGCACGCACAATGCGCGTGTACATTGGAATCGGCTCGTCCGCGTGTTTACACAGTCCATACGGAAAGGCGAAACGCTTGTGTTGCTTGCAGTGAAGCCCTTTTCTCGTGGTGCATTAGCGGAAGTGAATTTGAGCTATCGAGACGCGTGTGGGGATTTTCGAGGAATAGAAGACAGTGTCTCTCTAAAGCGAGAATAGTGGGGAAGTACTGTCGGGAGCTCAGAAGTTGTCAGTGGATCTGACTGACTCTGCAGAATAGCAAATAAAATTGGTACACATAAATTAGCTGATTGGCAAACTGGATTGACGAACAGGGCACTCTTCTTTATCCTGTACCATCTCACTGACAGCTTTTAAGCTCCCCACAGTATCTACTCTATCCATATCTCTTGATTTAGCTTCCCTTTCCTCTCTCAGATGATACAAAAGTATAGACTGTTGACGAGAAGATTCGAAAAATATTACATAGTAGCTCCAAGAAATAAAATCCTTGAGTTTATACCGAGTAATTACTGCCTATACTAGTTTACTCCAATTTCCTCCTAGATCGACAGGATCGAGGCAGCCTCAATTAATCTCCCGCGAAATTGCGCCTGGACGATCATCCTCCGCGGCCACCGCGCTCGCGGCCGCAAAAGCGTCGCGCGGAAATTTTAATTTTCTCCCTGGCCGTGGGCGGAAATTAATTTACCAACGGTGGAATTGAGCCATTTCCTTGAGGTTCGTTCCGCGTTAAAGCGGAGAGGATTTCTCAAGCGCGAACGGAAGAAAATAAGCGATCGTAATGCGAGGAAAAGGGACGACGAGGAGAGGCTCTCTGGAGGCTCTCTGCATTGCTCCTAAGACCGCCTCGCGGATCGCAAAGCACTCGAGGGCTTTACCGCGAAAACCAATCCCGGGCCGTCCGTTTTAACCGAGCCGAGTTTTAAAACTCTTTTACGAGTTCCCCGAAAGGCGAGAAATCCGCTCGCAGCTCTTCGCCGATTTTCCACTGTCCCCGCGTTTAGCAATATTCCAGGCGAGACTCGTTGAAAGCAACACGCTGCGCTGTGCCAGGCGTTCCTCAGCCTTTCGCAACGACGCGAATCGGTTATCGGTCGTCGAGCGAAATTGCAACACCCCATGTGCCCCGCCGCGTGTTTAATTATGACAGCGATCGAAATTAGCGTCGCGGGCTCGGCGAGTCGATCATTAATTACGACGCGATGATCGTTAATCATTTCGTCGTTCAGCAGACGCCCTGTCGTCCGCGAGCTTTGGGTGGACCTGGCCCACAGTAATTCCAAAGTTTGCTCACTCGCTGTACCTCGATTCCAACCGAAAGGGTACTCGAACTCGGGGAAATTGATTAAGGAAATGTTTATTCCCCGCGGCGAACGCTTCAATCCCTTCCAATGGGAATTGGGCGGTTGAGAGTACTGATAATTCGATTCTGGCGATAATGTACGAATGTGATCGTTTCACTGTAATATCTTAACAGTGCTATTACTTACAAATACGCACACTTTTGAAAATGTGAGTACTTGTTAGTTTAAAAATTTGAAAGTTCGAAAATTCAAACATTTGAATATTTAAAAATTTTTGAATTTGAATATTTAAAAATTTTTGAATTTGAAAATTCGAAAAATTTAATATTCGAGAATTTGAAATCACTCTCACCACAAGAACCACTCCAACCCCGAAATGGTCTCCCACTCGACCTAGCAGATATTCCTCGGCAAACAGTGTAGGCCAGAAAGCATTCGATCAGGCGATCGCGAAGAACGATAACGCTATCAGAATCGGTGGCGTTGCAGAACGATTTCAGCCGCGAGCTACAAATAGGAAGCACGCGGAGATCTTTATCAGGTCGATCGGTCGCCGAGGGTAAATTGAATTTCGAGCGGATCGCAGCGCGCGTCGGGGTTATTCCGGGGCACACGTATAGCTTCCCAATTATTCGGGCAAACATGCGGGTATGCATACCTGCTGCCCTGAACCCCAGGTGAGTAATCAAGGTGAGAGCCGCGCGCCATGTACATAGGAGGATCGTGGTCGAATTCGTGCGACCATAGATCCATGCCGCCCCTATGGGATTGCAGCGTCTCTCGATCGGTCTGCCTATTATTTCCGGAATTATAATCCGTTAAAAATACCTCCATTATTAATGGTGGCTCAGGGCTAAGCCGTGGATCCTCATTACGCGCGAGCTCCGTGTAATTTATGGAAATGGGAGACGTATATTGAGGTTACTTGGGTATCAAGATTCCATTGAAGGTAAACTCCTACCGAGGATTCGCGATATTCTGCCTTCGACCACTCTTCATTTCTTCACAGGCACTTTAGTGGCGATAGACACAGAAATTTGAGTATTTCAAGACTTGAATACTCGAGAATTTGATTTCTGATACTGCTACCGTAGATTTTTAGTTGAGAATTTTTCAACTACGGAGATCATATAGATATTTGAATATTTAAAAGTTCAAAAATGTGAAAATTTAAATACTTCAGTTTCACCTAAAATGTCTCACCATCCTCTGTTTCACGCATCATTATCATAGGATGCACCTGTGCAGGGAAAAGAAGGGGGTCCACGCAAGAAAGAATCGGAGCAATTTTATTTCCAATTCGAAGAGGGTTACGGGGATGTTGTCGGGCGAGAAGCGAGCGTCCAATTGGAAGGAGGGGTAAATAAACCCCTGTAGGCGCAAGGGGTTCGTTCTCGCGGCGAGCGTACGGTCGATGAAAATTGCATTTCATCTCGATACACACGAGAAGTCGCCATTATCGAGTGGCGAGGATTTAATAAAAAATTCGAGTCAGGGCCCCGAGAACCCGAAGAGGACGAGCGAGGGATGGAACCGGGAGAAGGTGAAGGGGTTGAAGCCAGTCGATTCGAGAGGAAGCGAGGGAGGACAGGCTCCTGCGCGAGCGGAATATCGAATAAACTCTTCTTGGGCCTCCGCGTGGGAATCCTTGCGCGACGATAAACGCACCCTTCGAATATCCTGAAATACCACGGGGGTGGGGGCTTCAAACTACTTTCGTCCGCGATTCTAGGGGCTCACGGAAGTGCGATCGAGTGGTCGTTCCGCGGAAATTCGAGTAGACTCCAATCGATTGGGATAAAGTGTTACGCTGAATTTAAGATCGCTGACACTGTCGCTGTACTATTTTCTCTCCTCTTAAAAGGGTATTTACAAATTTCTCTCACCCACCCCCATTGCTTTATCATCTCAAATTCGTTAATATGGCACGAGGAGACTCCCTCTGAATAACCACGGAGACTGAACAAGTGTTATTAGAAATTTCCCCAGGTATCTTGCATTCCAATTATTCGTCAGGTCCTCGAAAGTTCCCGTAAGTCCTTGTAAATTTGCCTCGCAGATTGTATACCGATTAGTTAGCTGTGGACCGAGAGGCGGACGTAATTGCGACCTCGCAGCAAGGGCGGAGAGAGGAAAATTAACGTGGCAGCTGGACGAGTACCGAACGTGTTCGACAGCTGCCAAATCAGTGGCTGGGCTACAGTCTCCGGTTCGCTCGTTCCTAGAGGCGCTTTTTGTTCCCGTCAAAAGTCTGGGGACCATCTGTTTCCCGAAGGTGTTCGACATGTGCAAGTCTTGCGCTGGGACACGCCCTTGACCCTCAATCTTCCTTCCCTGGTCCCTGTTATCGGATTAGGATACGATTACGAAGTTTCACCTAAGAATCTCTCGACAAATTCCCTCGATAACCGTATCAGGAAGAATTTCAAGAAGAGAAAAGTTCAAGGATGATGATTAGTGGATTGCACATAATTGCATGAATTCATATTTTCATGAATTTGAGGAGAAAAATTGAATCTAACTTATGGAAGCTGTAGTTTGCAAATTTTGCAGATTTTTATGTACGCCCTTTTTTATCTACCAGCTGATTCTCCATGCAATTCGAACATTTTTCCGCAGATCGAATTACCGATTCCCAGCGTCAACAACCCCAGCTGAATTCGCCTCGTCGAATACCGCAGCGGTCTTAAACTCGTCTTAAACTTCAGCTGGGAAATACAAAGGTGCCTAGGTAGAGCCCACGACGCAGCATTGGGAAAGTGGGGGGAAAGGAGAGGTAGAGGACAGAAGAAACAGAGGACGGTGGACGAATGGCAGGTAGACAAAGGTTCGCCAGAGAAGGAGAGAAATTTTTCCAGAGGGATGGATTGTGCTGGTTCATCGGGACGTGCAGGGGCTGCATTCTCCGAGACTCGCGAAAACGTCGCGGTGGCTCGTTGAGCTTGTTAAAAGAACGGGAAGAAAAACAATGGCGAGGAAAACGACGCGGCCTACGGACCACCAGCTTGCTGGCACCAACACTCGCGGCTCCTCTCAAACGGAGACACTTCAGCTTCCGCCTCCTGTGGTCGCTTCGTTTCGCGCTGTAATCACTTTAATGCGGTTGCTTATTATTTTAATGCGCTCCAGCCGCGACGAGGCCGTGACTTCTTCGTCCTTATTTACCATCTGCGTGATGAGATTATTCACCTTGCAGAAATGGATGTCTCGACGTCTGTCGTATAGACAAATGCAAATCGAAGCGATTCTCATATCCTCAATTTATGATTTTATGGCGACTTTCCCTAAGGTGACTCTCCCTAACTATGTATCTAATTACTTAATAAATAAAATGACTCGTTATTACAAAGTAATCTTGTTACACTTCAATCACACCCACTGAAAAACCACACCCTCTCTTCCTTTCATCTCCCCCTTATTTAAGACTGCCCCTCCTCAAAGGATCAATTTTCTCCAGTAGCGAATCGCTGTGAATACCAATAGACGCGTCCTATCTTTCAAAAACCTATCGAGCGCAGTGGGCAAGGAACGTCATAGGATGCAATTAGTCGACTCCTGATAAGTCAGGCGTTGACGTGTACCGAAACGTCCTCCGACGTATTCTATTTCCTTTTCGATATTGAGGGGCTTTAATGACGAGCAAAGCGAGCACGTCCGAGCGTTTTAGTCGGCTGGATCGACCGGAAATTTCGCGGATGACGCGCGCGAGCCAATTAGACGGCGGATCGAGCACCTTTTGAGGTCCTCTCTGGCGCCGGCGAGGCTGGAAGTAATGGAGAACCCTCGATCACCGGCGACGATATTAATTTTCGAGAGCGACAACGCGGCTGAATGCCAATGAACCGACTGGCAAAAAAAAGCAGAGACCGAGCTTTCTGATTCGCTCGTCGCTTTTCGACAACGCTCGCATGCTGAGTGGCCTCCTCGGTCATAATCGCTGCCACGTGTTTTCGCTAATCACTATGCCACTTTTTCTGTTTTCTGCTCGTTTTAGATTCAGCCCAAAGAATACTGCAACCAAGAGTCCACAGGAATGACTACAATATTTTTCGTTGTGGTTCAGCACAATTTTTTATGAGATCAAAAAGGGATAACACGAGCATAAGTTGACTCTAAAAACCTGTCCTACAATCTAAATTTACTAATATATAATGAATCTATATCAAGAAAATACTGCACAAGCATCTACGAAAATTTCTGATACTGTTACCGTAGATTTTGACTTGAGAATTTCTCGACTACGAACAGAAAAGAAGTAATACCCTCAGATATCTGGCATTGAGGATCAGTTTCCAGTACTGCAGCGAGTCATATCAAGCCACTGTCCCGTTAACGAGGGTAACCAAGCCATCCTTGCACACACAGTGTCCAGGAGACGGCTAGAAGACCGCATTCCGTCGACGAACGACTCGGAGACCCGATTCGCGCGACTGGCTGCAGTCGATGTAACGGTTCCGCGTCGCGAGACAATTTTTCAGCGAGAAAGTAGGTATCTCCTTGCAGAGGTCGGTCTAAAAAGCCTCGGAGAGCTGCGTCTCGATACCTGATACTCAATGCGCCGGATTAATCCGACAAACCGCGGGGTTAGTGGACTAGAACGAGTCGGCCTGGAGCCGATGTCAAAGCGAGAATATGCACGGCGGCCATTTGATTTTTTGCCTGGCTTTAATCCCGCGCTCGGTCGTGTAACCATCCGGGCCCCTTTTTTATTCATGCACTGCCCGTATAAAAAGGTATACAGGCCGACGTTAAATCGCGTCAAAGGACGCCCGCCGCGTGCATTATCGATTCCGCGGGGCTTTTAATCCACGGCGCGAATGGGTTCGCTCGTCCCCCGCGCTGGAATTCGACGTGTTCGCGCTCCAATTTCAGCTTTAATGACTGATAACTGGCACGGACGGGCACGATGCACGGCCCGATGCAACCGTGACGTAATCGGTCGGTGTTGACCGAGTATCGCCCATTCTCTCTGATTTATTACACGTAGGAGAGGGTGTCACGACCCTGTTAGCAAGTGATGACCTGTCGCGCGGGTGAAAAGAATCGCGGTTCTGCCTTTGCGAGTACGTATTCAAAATTCGTTATTTTCTGTGCAGTACAGTCGAAAATATGTTGAGCTGCACGTGCATTCAAATGCATCTGTAATTAAGTGCATGAGCATTCAAGTAAACCTGCGCTTAAAGCTCGATATAAATATCTTTTTCGAATTTTCTACCAGTTGTATCGAATTGCAACGTCTCTAGAGTGCAGCAAACAGCAATGGAGCTCGTTCCTCGAAGCATCCTTCCGCTCTAAGGCTCGCTTTCCACCAGCTGGTCCACTTTCACAGGGAACAATGGGGCCATAAATTCCTCGCCAAGATCCTCGTCGAATCGATCGCCGATAGAGACGCAGGGTCCAAGGACTCGGTCGATCAAGGCGTCGTTCATGCAGCCAGTGCTCAGAGGGACAATGAGGCGACTGTGCAGTCGGAGTTTCCGGCGGAAGTCGCCGCGAGGGTAAACACAGAGTTCTGCGATCCTGTTTTCGCGTGCTCACGGGCCCGTTGCGACGTAGCGTTTCATTTTCTCCGCGCGGGCCGCTTGCTTACTTATGCTTCATGCTCTACTTATCGAGAACCGGAGTTCCCTCTTGCCTGCTCGCCCCTGCGCTCGCTCGCTCGTGCTCGCGCGTTCCAGTTCGCGCTATTAGTTCGGAGAGCGTGCTGGTAACGCGAGATCGGGCTGCAGTCGCTGAATAACGGCTGGCGAACCGCAATTACCTTCCTCCTCGCTGGCTTTGCTAACCTTCGGACTATCGTCTGACTACGACTACGTCAGGCACGCTATGTTTACGTTTTCGTTCTGATAGCTGGACGAATGGGACTTCGTGAAATGAATATAGCGTCAGGTGTAATTGCGCAGGCAAAAAATCTTAATATTCAAATATTCAAATTTTTAAATATTCAAATTTTCAAATATTCAAATTTTTAAATATTCAAAATTTTAAATATTCAAATATTCAAATTTTCAAATATTTTATCATCCCTATTCAAATATTTAGATTTTCTACTTTTCCTAATTTTTTGAAGTTCAAAGTTTCCCTGCTTTTTTGAATATCTACTTACTAGAGCCAGTCACCCATGTAGTTGGTCTAAGAATTTCACTCTCGCAAGCTGTTAGCCGATACAGAATCTGAGAGTTCAACGAGGCATCTACCAGGAAGTGATCCGTCGCCAAGACGTTTAATTGGAGCAGGATTATTAAAATATCTCCTTACGGTTCGATCGAACCCAGTTACGCAAGGAATTCGCGCAATCCTGGCACTCGTCGACCCTGCTCCGTCGCGGAATTACGCGCAGGAATTCGAGGAAGACCAATGATTTTATAGCTAGGCAGAATTTATTAAAAAATTGGACCCAACCTTGCCTCTGGTGTAAGAGAATTCCATACATTTTCAATCACACTTTTAAACCTTCGGCCTGACCCCTCTCTACTGCTCTGTTTCAACAAAGCCTCACATTTTCCACACCATTATTATTTTACGCGATGCACTCTAAACAGATGCTCCCTAAAAACTTGCGCAATCATTACAAAACGTGACCCACGGACCTCTGAATCCTGCCATCCCTTTTCGCTCGGCGAAACCGCGTGCCAGCATTATCAGCTGGCGAAAATAGCGCGCAAACGCAATTTCGTTCGTTTTATAGACCGATTCGCGGAACAGGCGGCTCGAAAGTGCTCCAGAACCGTCAATTTATCGGCTAACCGCGATCGAGGGTTGGCTTCGTTTATCGAACAGCTAAAAAGTCTCGCTGTATGTGCCAAGTGCTCTCGACCTTGTCGAAAAGGCATCTCTCTCGATCTACGCCGTGGAAACAAAACGCGTGCGTGACTCGATAAGCCCTGCAATTAAAACCTCGAAAGGGCATTCGGAGTCGTGGCGCACCTTCGAGAGCCTCTGTGTGTTCGTGCCTCCAGTAGACGCACAATGGCTTCAACTCCAAAGCGAGAGGCATTAAGCAGGCGGTAAGGCAACGTGACAACGACAACATTAGCGTGACGGACTTTCAGTCACGCAGCTCCTCTCTGTGCCTGACCACTGCCAGGACATTCCAATGGCGTTTCAACGATGCCTGAGAACCACTGGCGGCTTCTTTGTATGTCGGTCAGCTCGTAAGTGGCGAGTGGAGGCGAACACATACGGCGTCTGCTGGAGGTGGGTTCCATCGGCGATAAAATGCATCGAGGAACATACACACAGCCTTGTACTTTCGCCACGGCGATTAACCTGCCGTGCAGAAGCTCTCACACTCGCGCTTTTATTTTCCTCTCTGCTTCCTGGGATCCTTTGTCGCGGCCTCTGTGAAAAGCCTGGGTTTTCCCGAAAGTGGACGCTCTTCTTCGCTCGAAGGGACCATTAGGACGAAGGCGACGTAAATACGCGTCAGGGCGCGTTTCTTGAGGACTGTTCCTTCTGGAAGAGATGTGTCTGGACGACTGATCGATAGAGGACACAACTGAGGATTTGGGTTCGAAATTGGGGCTTCCTTCTGTGGTGTCTGAGAAAGGAGACTTAAAGATTTGACAGTCTAGAAGTAGCGAAGTTTCGATGATTTAATGCACTTGCTCCCAAATGTGTCCTCGATTACTCCTATACTATCAGATCCTGAAGCCAAGGATTCCTTCATCACCCACGCTCCCTGAATCAATACAGACTCAGTAAATTTGAAAAAGGTTCAGAAGCAAAGACCACCACTGCTTCACAAGGGCCTGCACAGCCACAGATATCCATTGGCAGTTCCAAGAAAAGGGTCTCCCTATGTGGAAGATACAGCCCTGAGGCACGACCATATGGTACTAGGTAGAAGTCATGGCTTCGTAGGAACACCTGGCGCGAGTCCTGCCCAGTGAGGACGATCGTGTGTCGTCGTTGACGTCCGAGGCATGCCAGGCACGTAGCTAGCCCCGCGAATGCGAAATGACACGGCCGAGAAATAATGAGGTGGTCATGGGAAACGGCGATGCCCGTAAATCCCTCCGAGTGTCGCTCACCATTATGTTTTATGGCTTTCAATTTCCTCGCCCAGGACGGCCGCGATTTCCACCTTTGGCCCCGTGTCCCGACTTCAAATTTCGAGCCTCCCATCGTTGCCCATATTTCACTAGGACCCTTCCCCGAATCTGGCATCAATTTTAATTACCCCGCTTCACTGACCCCGTGTTCGATCCTTCCCTCTCGGATATTGAGTCTCCTTCGAAACACTCGGCAACATTAAATATCCACGAGCAGATAAATAGCGATATTTCCTTCCTGAGTAAAGTAGACACTTGTTAGGATCACGTGCTGAGTTTCAGAGCGAGAGCTAAGTGGCCGAGGAATGAAAAGTAGCTTAGCCTCGGTGGATTCAGCAAGCGTATTCCGCGCAACTGGGATCACCAAATGGAAGAATCCACGCTGAGCCTCCGCCAGGGTTTCGACTCCCCCAGGGGGGCAGGAAAATCCAGCGCGATTCCATTACTCTCCGCGCTGGGTTCCGCTCGCGAGGAGCAATGATTCTCGCAGCAAACTGTCGGCGAAGTTCCGCGGCGAGGGGGACACTTGTACTCGGCCGAAAACACGTAAATAAAGCCAGGAGAAATGGCTAAGAAGAAGGGGTGGATAGGGGGAGGTGAATTCATGGGCGAAGACGCAGCGAGGAAGGAAGGAGGAAAACTCGGAGTTAGCCGAGTGACGGGCAAAAAGAAAGAGTGAGCGCGAGCAGGATTCCATGCCAAGAAAAATCTCGACGCGCTTTTCACTAGCGAACACTCTGCTCGGCTACTCGCTCGCGACTTCCACGCGTCGAATAAAGCGCCTTTTTACGAGGCAACTGCGTCTAGGAGAGAGGCGCCAGAAGGATTTTTCGGCCGGACGGGAAACTTTCGCCGCCTCTTTTCCGCTCTTTGTCGTCGCTACAATGAAATCAGGGGATGAAAGGGACCATGCTTGCTTTTACACGCTTTAAGTTCGCGGAAAGAGAGGTTGTAATGACAGGGGCTGATGGAGAGGATGTGGGGACTGTGTATACACAGAGAGAATTTGTTTGAAGGGGTCTTAACACTTTGTCGTTCCTATTACGAGTATCTGACTATAGAATATTTTTACTTAACTTCTAGCCACTCAATGAAAATCATCTGGTACATGAGAAGATCAAATTGCAAGATTCAAGGACTTCCAAATTATCAGATCTTCAACCCCCCAAGTATAAGTACAATCTGAATCAGCTCCACGAAACTCAGAGGGCGAAATAGAATCGCAGAAAGCAAGAACGCTCCCTGAGCATGAGATTGAAAATCGCGTGAACGCCAGGTCTCATCCTGAACTGAATATGTATTAAACCTGAACACAGTCGGATCACGATGGACGTTACTTGGCGTAGGCTAATGCCCACTAGCCATCCGCGACCGGTTCTCGCCGTTAACTTCTCTCCTGGCTGCGGCGAATAAATTTCCAAAGGTCCAGCCGCAGTCTGACCGCGGATACCTTCGCCTTCCTTTTATTTCGAATTTCCCGCCCACTCGAGGGGAGCGGGCCGCCGTGGAGCGGTACTCGACCGCGAAACACGCCGAGTTCCGACCAATTCGAATTTCATCGTGCCACTCGGTTACCCTCGATAATTGAGGGGTAAGGGAAGAGGGCGATCTTGTCCCTTCTTTCGCTCGATCACGATCAGTTATTTTCGCTGAGAGACAGGGGCGATACTGGTCTCCGAACCACTCGATTCGCATGGATAAACCGGATAGGGAGTACACTATGGGTCAGGAGTTGACCCTTACATTTTGAGGAGGCTATAGAGATCAAATTCGAAGACTTTATAGTAAACAGTAGGAACGAGGAAATTTCTAATTAATCCTATTCTGAATTATGGGAGCTCCAGAGGGGCCACAGAATTTTAAATAAATTGTAAGTAGATTCTCTTAATTCTCACAGTTTTCATGTAGTATGTACCTACGTAGTAATACTACGTAGGATTACTAAAGTAGGATTTAATCAGAATAATCTAGATTTCATCTGACTCGAATTTCGCGCAGCTTCCACAGTGAATTTTTGTAATTTCAGGCACATTGGTATTTCGATATTTCCATTCAGATAAAGTTACACGGGTCGTAAGTCGGGGGTAAAGTCGAGGTTCGAATCGCAGCCCTTCGAGCGCGGTTGCTCCATCGGACAAGTCCGCTGTCGAAGGATTTATCGGGTATCGAGGAAACTTAATCGCGCACGAGCAGGAGAGAGAGGGCGAACAGTGAAATACGAAACTCCGCGATTCGCCTTAATTTCACGGGATGAGAGGCTGGTGGACGAGCAGCAGGAGCAAGGGGATGGATAAGAGGATAGAGAGAGCCACCCCAATGGGGAGAGGCGCAGCCAGCACACGTCACGATGATAAATCGAGCGCGAGAACTACGAGCTGTGGGTCGCGGAGCACGGCCACCCTAGCGAGACACAATCTTTTCCTATTAGCCGCGTATGGAACCTTAAAAACGTTGCCAAAAAAGGGGCGGTCGGAAAAAAACGGGGAAAAGGATCTGGCGACGCGGCGGCGTGAATTATTGCGCGTGGTCGTGCCCGCGAGAATTTAATATTTCTGGGCTAGTGAAAATAGCGTTACGCAACTACAAGCTGCAAGCTTCTACTTATTTTAATAATAGTAACGCGGCTTTATTGCCTCTGGCAAAATTCGACGACAAATTTTTTCATGATCGCGGATGCATTGCGAAATTTAGCTCCATTTACGTATATTTTTTCGAAATATGTTCCCCTCTGGAAGAACCAAGTATTTTCAATGATTGCATACAATTCCTATATTATAATACAAGGTACCACCTTGAGAAATCTATAATTACTGTCGGCAAGGAATCAGGTGATCACAAAAATTGTGGATCGTAAAGTCATCGCGAGTGTATGATAATAGCTGGCAGACTATCGCCCTGTGACGCGTTAATTCACTTAAGGGTGGCACTGTGGACCCTATAGTATAATCGGTGGCGAACCTGACACTATATTCGCTCTAATAATAATAAGCGATCGGTCCTCCGAGCGGTTGTCCACCAATTTATTATAGTCATAATCATGAATATGGTCGACGCTGTCGCGGCCAACGACAATTTATTACTACTATCATTATTATCGTGACTCCAGAGATGCGCGCGCTGCTGTTGGCTGTAATCCCATAATCATCGCTACTGTCGTCAGCCAATTATGTCGTGAATAGAGAAAGAACCATAAAAGATATTAAAAATCACCACTGCCAGATGCAATGACCTCTTAAATATTCTCCAAGGAATAATCCGCCAGAAAATAGATTTCTTATGAATTTCTACCCACATCCATCGATCCTATAACGCCACGCAGATAGAAAATCGTGGGAGCACGAAGGAACGACGGACTCGCTGAAAAGGATGTTAAAAAATTGACAAGACACGCGGAAATCTCGGCGCGGAACGAGTCGCATCCGGCTTTCCGCTATTCGTCGGGCTTTTACGTCCGTCAAAAAACACAGAGATTCGGGATTTGGGGTGGCAGAGGGCAGACAAAGAAGATGCGCCGGGAGCAACGAGTGGATGAATGTAGGCCCAGTCAGGGGAAAATGGAAGAACGAGGACAAAGGAGAACTGACGCTGCTGCTTCCCTGGATCCTGTGATCCCCGAGATCTGTGGTTACTTTTACTCTACTTCCTTTAGCAGGAGGACGTTTATCGTTCTTTGCGAATCAACCTTAAACTGAGAGAACTGAAACGAGATGGGTGGAGGTCCTTGGGGGATACGTACAATATATGAGTGGTGATACGAGACTCATTGGAGAGCAGGTACTTAAATAGTACACAGGACAAATTGGGCTCTAAAGGAAGAAACTGAAAAGAATCGAAAGGGCGAGACGCCCACCAGCCGCGAAGCAATTTTATGGCGGATTGCTTTCTTGTCTTTTCGGCTCCTTGGAGCGGTAAAGCCCGACGAATCCGAGCGGAAAACCAAGAGATCTCGAGCGTCTTTTGCTGGCTTTCCAGCTTACGAATATGTTAGATTGGCGCGGCGTGTATGCGCGAAGCTGCCGTTTGGCTGCTTGGAATGCGTCCATTTTCCGGAAGCAGCGTCTCGCCGAGTTACCCAAAGACGGCGGTAAAACAACGAATCGAAGCTGGGCGTCGCGACGCCGAGAGTCAGACACTGGCCAATCGGGACGACATCCATTCTCCTTCACCGTCTCCTTGCCCTTTTGCTTTCAATTTGCGCTCGGCCTTTTTGTCGCCCGACGATTGTTCTTTCTCGTTGCACCGAATGCACGAGAGAACCATCGTGTCTGCAGATTCAACTGCAGTCGTCAATATCCCCACGGGCAATCATAAAAAGAAGTAGGAAATTTTAAAACACTAGCTTCCCCAGTTTGGACCAGTCACAAAATTATTTCACGTCATGGCGCATGCTTCGAATTCCTATTTCCCTTTTTTCTGGCCGAGGGCAAATAAAATAATTGTCATCGAGCAGCCACGCGTGTCGCAGTGGGACGCGTCTAGGGGCAAACCGTGTGGAACAGGGCGTGTAACTGCATTTTCTCGGAGAGTTTCATCCCTCTGGAACCATTGGGGGTGAATATGACGGTGGCCGTCGACTGGAGAGAGAAAAACGCGATCATGTGTACGACCTCGCGGTTTTCCAAGCTCGCGCGGAGGCCCGAGGCTTCCTTTCATTCTGTAACGAGGTTAGACGCTGTTGCAACAGACAGACATCGTTTCTCCTGGTACAAGGGTCGGGGGTTGCGTCTCTGCTCTTCCTCTAACCGCCAGTGCTTACATTTCCAGCCGCCCTCGGGGGCGGGAAAAGCCCGAGGAAACTGATTGCCTCGGCTTTCCGCGGAATCACGCTGTTATTTATTTTTATTCCGCGCTAACGTACCGCGAAGAAGCACCGATGCTCCCGTTGACGCGGCGCCGTAAATCATCGAGAGCACGAGTGCGTTTATCGTCGGGGGTGGGCCACCCCTGAGAGCCAGATGGGCGCGAGAATTCGAGAAACTTGAAAGAGAGGTCCCCTCGTGATGAAGTAACGACATTAGGAGGGCTGTTTCGAGGGCAGGCACGACTTTTCAAACTGGGATTTTCTGGGGATGGTGAAGACGAGGAATAACCTACCCTGAGGTCTTCCAGGGGCCTTTGATTTCGAAGATGAGCGTTCATATTTATTTTTTCAGTGTTTGCGAATAGTTATAGCAGGAAGGATCAGTTATTTTGAACGTTGCCACCCTCTAAAGCAGCCTCTCGAAAGGGCGAAGTCTAAATAGTCATTGAGGAGAGAAAACACAGTTATTTATCTTGCACTAGGGGGGATAGGGCATTTGTAGAGAAAATATTTTGCCTACTCTAATTACCCTCATCCACGTAACTTGATTACACGTTTGTTGCGGTAAGCCCTCAAGCTTCGTAAATTACAGATCACGTGCGTGAAGGTCAATTTACGGGGAATGAAAAAATCATAAGAGAATATTCAAGCGTTTTGTACAGACATCCAGAGGCGAAAAGTAAATTGTCCTAGGCGTGTGCTGGCAGTATCGCTCGCACAGAAGGGCGGTTTATTTATCGCGGATTTCGCACGCTACAGGGGCTCCCCACCCAGCCTCGCTTTTATGTCCCGAGGAACAAAGCTCGAAGTTCCGAGCGACGCGAACGAATGCAAGGAGAGCTGAGAGGAGGAGCGCGTATTTTGTTCCGTCGACGTGGACGGTTCGAAGCTTCGCTCGGTGCATTCGCTCGCTCGTTCCACCGCCTCTCTTGTCGCAGGGAAAAAAGTTCCTTCGTCTCTGCACGCTGTTTACCCAGATTTATGGTCCGGCTCCCCGTCACAGATGAAATTTCCATGCCGATGGAACCGGCCAATTTTTCACATCGGGATTGGTCTTGCGCGTCCTGGCCTAACATATTTTTCAGTTCTTACGAGCAAATGAACGGGCTTCATCTATCATATTTACAGCGTGCCGGGGCGAACACGGGCAACGATCCATCTGGGAAACGTTCTGCTATTGTTCGAGGTACATGTGTTACATTAATTCAATCGGTTTGGCGATCTTTGATCGAGGGGACAGACGAATTTCCCAGAAAGAACTGAAACGCGCTTGAAATAGTCGAACTGAATGCGTTTGGAATTTTTCAAACTGTTTTCAAGATTTCAAAATTTTAAATATTCAAATTTTCAAATATTCAAACTTTTAAATAGTTAAATTTACAAATATTCAAATTTTCTAATTTTCTAATTTTCAAATCTTCAAATATTCAAAACTGGAACTGTACAAGTTAGCTATTTTTACACTTTAACAAAGGATCAGAAAGGGAGCCTCCTCCACAGTTAAGAATTTCAATTCTGTGACTCGATCGAGATGGCCCACTTTCTAATTGCTTCGTGCAAAATAATAATCCAGATTTCTAGCAGCATTTGGAAGCACCTTGGATCCCTCAAATAACGACATTCAATCCAATCTTACACGAGTAGAGGGGCACGATTCAAATGTCTCCAGTTCTCACCCCTTTCCGGGACCAAGCGAAACGCATCGATCATATTTACAGTGCGACAGAAACGTAATCTTGTTGTCGACAAGGATCGTCGAGGCAGAGCCGAATCAGGGAGCAGAAAAAAAGGGGAAGAGAAGAAGGGAGATTGGGCGAAGAGAGAGAGTGTCTGTGGCGCCATGGGACCACCAGACCACTCTCCCTCATCTTTTCCCCGCTTCGTTTCCCTCCCCTTTGCCCCTGGTTCCTCGTGACGAGACACGTTCTAGTCACGTAACCTTAAATTGGTCAATTATTTCCCAATCGGCCTCCCAGCCGCCGACGTTTGCAGTCCTAGGGAACCCGCGCGACTATCCCCGCCAGACAATCGTTCGCGTTTCCTTAGATAAAACGCCCATCGGGAAATATTCGAGCCCTATTTCCGCGAGTCGGGGCTCGGGAAACGGGTAGATTCTTCCGAATCGAGATTCTCGGTCGATAGAGCGCTGCGGTCGGACCGAACAATGGCAGGAATTTATGAAACTGGCGAGCTAGCGTACGCGTTCGCCCTCGTATCTCGCTCGAACGTGTCTAGGCAAAGTTTTACGATCTGTTATTCTCGGTCTATCGGTGGCGAACTTCTTCCGTCCCGTTCTTCATTCGGACCACCGATCCGATTGTTCCTACACTCGCTCAAAATTTCCGCGGGAACTTTTTAATTTCTTCCCACCCCCGATGGAAACGCTCGCGACAAATCTGGAATGGCTGTACCTAATACTCTACTTTATGAACCATACTGGAAGAATTGAGAGCCTTGGAAGTAGCTTGCTCTGAACAGTGAAACTTGAAGTTTAACTAAAAAGTGAACATCTATCGTGTATACTTTCAGTATAGGTACTCGTAAAAAATCTAAACAAAATTGGATTAATTACTTAATCAGTGTTGCTCTGATTTATATGCAAAACATGAATTCTAATTTATTGAAATTCTTTAGATTTTTTACTTAGACCATTTCCCTAATTACCAGCACACTCACGTATAAAAGAGCAGATTTCAGTAACGATTAAACAACAATTTTTTCCTAGTCTCCTCTAAAAAAACTCGTTAAAATTACGTCATACCCTTAATTCCCAAAACCAGCAGGATTTTTATTCCATTACATTGTCGGGCACACCGCAAGCAGAAAAAAAGCAGCTCACGACAGTACAAATGCTAATGCGCCCATGTGGTTCCAATTGCAGCGGCCCCCGCCCACGCGTGACATACGATTCGCGCCTTTTTTGCTCGCAGGCATGTTCTTCCGAGCGTCGTGGCGCTCTTTAATCACCGCTGCCCGCGCGCGGGCAACATAAAAATGGCGCGTCGCGATTTGCCGCGCCGTCGGGCGAAACTGCGCCGTGTTCGCGCCGCGCGAAAACTTCCATCACGTCGGCTCGCTCGAAACAGTCGCGCAGGACTTTCGCGAAAATCCCTGCCGCTCGTTCATAGACGCATCCGGGTTTTACGAGCCGCGGGAGACTGTACGCGATGCCGCTTTCGCGATGATCGAGCTTTCTCCGCTGTGAGCCTCTGACTACAGCGAATCGGTAATGGGGTAAGTGGAATTCGTGAAAAGACGAGAGAAGACATTGTCTATTCTCTGTGTGCTGGATTTTCAGGCAAATGTTTAGAGAAAGTCGCCGAGGAATTTCTATTTTCATTTTTCTTCCTTTTTACGAGGAGAGAAATTTCGTTTACTGGCTTATGGGTTTAGTCTTGTGGTAACAAAAGCTGCTGAGAATTTCGCGAGATGAACGATGAAAAATTGTGAGCAAGAATAATATTAGTGGGTTACAGTATTTTATATAAAATGTAAGTACAGAGTACCTACGTAGGGCACTAATGGGGGGAAAAAATAATAAAAAATAATCTGCATGGCGGGAGGTCAAGTGTGACATATGGAAACTTTCTGAAGCCACTGTATATTCTACTTATTACTTTGCGTGAAATATTTCGCGCTCCTGGGTTTTACCCTTTGCCATTTTACTTAAAATTACAGTTGAAATTTTTGGGAAATCTTTTTCCATCTACTGTCACAGCAGAATGAATCGTCTCTAATCTTCAAGAGGTTAAAAACATCAAAATTATTATCAAATATGAATTATTACGAAATGCTCGCACTTTCCATGGCAGTGGATAATCTCTCGTCGCCCAAATCCCCGTATGTTCTCCATTTCCTACTTTCTACAGATTAGTGGTGTCCGCAGTAACGGTTTAGCGCGACAGCAGCCACCAGAGCGTGCACTCTGCCCGCTAGGAAGACAATAAAACCGCGAAACCGTGACAATTCCCGCAGAGTCGTAAAAAACTGTATTAAACCGACGAATCGAAAGGCCGAGGCTTTTCAACTGTCGCGAAGAAAGGTTTCAAAGCTCCAGGAAAGTTTCCCAAGCGATCGGGAAAGCCGAGCTCCTCGACTTACCGCGAACAATGCAATTTTCATCGACCAGATGGATAGGTAACTCTCCTTTCCAGCGGATCGCGGTGAGATCTTTGAAATTCAAGAGGCTTTGCAGTATCTCCTTTGATAAAATTGTGTTCCACTACTGCTGGAAGGAACTGGATTCGTGTTTACCAAGTTTCTTGAGGAAAATTTGGCACAGAGTTTAGAGTTGCCGATACTTCATGTTTAACAAGGAGATTTGTGTTCTGATTTTTGCGGTTTACAGTTTGTTGAAGTTTCTGGATATGGAGAATATTGTTTTACTTACTTATTATGTTTTTGTTTTAGCCTAATTTAAGACGACATTAATTAGAGGCAACCAGCTTAACACATACTAGTTATCTTATCTATTAATTAAGCAAATACGATTAGGGGAACTCTCATAATGGAAACACAGTACTACTCAATAATTTATTTCTATCATATCACCACGATACAAGATAACTCTCCCATGATCAAAACAGTTTATCACCTGTTAAACAAATTCATATACCCAAACCCCTTTCCCCGAATCAATATTCCCACTACTAAGTTCCCTAAGATTACCTCCGAAAAAAGCTACAAAAGAGTTCCTTGTCAATCGACGAATCGGTACTCAGCTATAATACTCTCCACAGTGCACTTATCTAAATAATGATCCTAAGGGGCCTCGAATGCATCCCCCCTACAGCAAAAGATTCCAGAGCAGTCCCCTGGCATCTTATATCTCGATTGATAAGAAAAACTCGGCGACTTCGACGAGAACAGACACGCGGCTGTAATAAAAATTCCGAGAACGACGAAAACAAAGGCTCGGCGCATCTCGAGAAGTCGTCATCTGGAATGTATAAATACCGAGAAAGCCCCTGTGAAAAATCGAAGCTCGGGGGCGAGCCGAGAGGACGAACACGGGCTCGGGCAAAAATTCGTGACTTCTCGTCGCCGGCCCAAGGGTCGTTTTTACAGTCATTAATTCCAGGGATATCGTCGACGTCACGAGGGTGGCTTTCTTTCCTCGCGCGACGAGCAGAGATTATGAATCCGCGTCACGCCGACAGACGAGCTGCCGAAAAAACTCCTAGAACTCCACGCGTCTTCGAAGGCCCGCTGGACCATCGTCCAAGGAAGCTGAGACTCTCTCCTAAATGAAGATCCACCGACGGGCACAGCTGGCCTGGAGCCAGGGCTCGTAAGCAATCTTTTTTACCATAGAGATCCCCGAATGCGACAGGGAGTCTGTACCGAGGAAACAGGCTTGGAAAGTTATTACATGGTGTCGCGTAATTATCGAGCGAGCCTTCCGTAAAGAGCACGGAATTAATGGAGACTCGGGAATGGAAAAACCAGTGCTCTGGATCTCCCCTCGGAGCGAGCTCCATCGACGAGCTCGCCCCATAAAAGGGCCTTCGACGCAGAGCCTCGGTCAAAGCCAAAGTCACGGGCGAAATAATCTCGGGGTCAAGGGGGCTTTTCCGAGGGAACCACGGGCCATTGTGGGAAAGGTCAGAGGGACCGAAACGAATCGTCTGGTGAAACAGGAGACTCCTAGTTTCTGGAAGAGAACAGACGCTGACGCACTATAGGCGTGCAGAGGCGTAGTTATTTTCCAGGGATATTGAGGATTAGAAAGGCAGCTACACGTAACGAAGATTGTTCGATTCGTGAAGGTCGCGCCTCCGCCGGAAGAAGAGACTCGGTGAGGTCATTCGGAGTGAGGTAGCGCCAGGCACTCGCAAGGTCGAAAGTAATTAAAAGTGAATCGAGTCGGAGAAAGAGATGACTAGTGTTACGAAAGGAGGACATTCTCTGGCGTAATTGGAGGCATGGAAGCAGGAAATTCTTCGAGCGAACTTGGGCGTGACGTTCTTGAGATACGTGGAGCTAATTGTGTGAGAAACATCGATTGAGTGGATTTCTTCAGGGACGAGATTATTAAAATTGAACATTTACGAACATCTACTACGAACATTTGTACAGTACCTACTTTTTCTAGGCATCATGTAGGTATATTTCAACAGAGAATATTCGATCTACAGATATTAGGATCTCAAGAGCTTTAGACCAGCTCCATTTCCAAGAATAGTCTTCCCAAAAAAGTCTATTTCATCATTTTCAATCGAAGCTACATCTCCAAGATCGCTTTCAGAAGATCCTGACCTCTCTTGTACATCCCTGGGGATAAGCCTGATCGACACGATGGCTCTCGACCGCTCCATCCGACCAGACTCTTCCACAACGTAGCGAAGACAGTGCAACTCTGCACGCAACGCTCATGTTCGCGCTTAATGCGCGTTGCGCCACGAGCTCGTAAATTCCGTGGCGAAGTCAACAAAAAAAACGGCACCATAACCTGCGCAGGTAATCGGTTTGTCCGCATACCGACATGGCCTAGAGGTTGTCGTCGTAGGCGCTGAAAAACTTCTGTAATTGCAGCGTTAAACGTTTAACCCGTTATCCAATGGCTCGTCGCGACAAGGCCATCGATACCAGGGCCGCGGTTTCTGCGAACAATCAGCGATCAGCGTTTCCCCTGCGATAAAAAGGAGTCGCGTTACCGTTAGCGTCGCGACGGAATGCCTCTGCCGCGGTAGCGCGAAACTCTGTCGCGTTAAGCTTCGTAACCGGACACTTGGACCTGGGGAACGCGGAGAATCGCGAGGAAACCGCAGGGAACCGGACAAGCGTCTACAACTGCAGAGCAAAAATCGATTTTTACGAGCGACCCATCCTTGATGACTCGTCTCTGAGCGCGGTTCGCGTTACGTAAAGTAGATTCTTCGTATTTCTGTGTGATTCATTTTGAAATTCTGAACGGAGGTTATGAGGTACTATGTTATGCAGTACAAAGTGAATCAAATTTTGAATATCTGAAGTTTTGAATATTTGAGATTTTGAACATTTGAAATTTCGAACATTTGAATATTTGAAAATCGTATTCATTGCCAAGTATCTCTGATTTATTGCAAGTGTCATATCCCATCAATGAATTCAAGTGAACAACGACGACACACAGTGATACTACTACTAAAAATTGTAGCAACGAGAACAGAGCGCAGTAAACGAGGAATCGTTTGTTGGAATTCAGTGGCTCAGAACTTGGACAGGCGAATAAATTTCAACTCTCGGCCAAGTCAAACACGATCGACAGTCGGTGGCTTTGGTTTCGAGTAACCGTGGCTCGACGGAAAGGTCCATTTATTTCTCTGGCATACGCGGGAAATAGAGCTGCCGAACTGCGACGCTAACGGGGCAACCGATTTAAGAAGCCCAAGTGAATTTCCGGGATCGCGAATTATTCCAGTCGCGCAACCGACTGCCAGCCAGTGGAGGAAGTTAACATCGAGGAAACTGGATTTCACCGGGCATAATCGAGTTGAATTTTTTAAGGGAGGACTGTTACCGAAAGACGACCGAGCTAATCGAATTAAAAACGCTCATGAATTTTAATACTTCCTCCACGCGGGCGAAATGATTCGATTCGTGTCCCCTCTTACTTGAGACTTATCTAAATCTTATATTACTTGGACAGCTGGCTCAACTTGTACTCTTATTCTGAGGGTGAATAATTACCTGAAGACCTGTGGCTAACTTCGCTACTCACTCAGCTTCTCATGGCACGTTTAGATCAAGTGAACGAACGCTTTTTCTTTTCACACCTTCAGCAAAATTCAATTGTCGAAGAAGACAAATGAGCATTCGTTCACTAAGTCCAAATGCTCCACAAGACGCAAGACTCCTACATGTACCACGAACCTCCTATAATAGTTCTATCACTCAAGTCTCAAATAAACCCCTAATCTAATCCAATCTCCACTAATACTCTCCATTAATACACTCCCCCATGAAACCCCCTCACTTCCATCTAACTATCATCTACTCATAACCATCCGACGAAGTTCCCTCATAAAAGGCTCCAGACGGCTGATAAGCTCGAGGAGGGCAAACTTTTCGCGTGTGCTCGAACGGCGGTAGTGGGCAAGAAAAAACGAGCAATTCGAGAGTACGATTGTGGGTCACTCGGCGTTGCGTCCCACTTTCTCCTTTCTCCACGTTCATTCGTGCCCGACCCAGGCCTCTCCTCGAACCTTGCCTCGCCGGAAGTTATAAACCCGCCGCTATCTCGTCGACGAAATAAAGCCAGGGAAGAGCGCAATCGCCGTGCCTCGTCAAACAGAAAATTCCCGCGGAGAATTCGCCTCGTTCAGGGTAGCCGTGCTCTAGGATATCCTGTGCAGGCTCCAAAGGGATTGCTGGCGAGTGGAAAGAAATACGTTCCATGCAAATAGCCCGGTTTCCCGGGATGCAACATAATTGCTCCCGCGGTGGGGGCATCCCGAGGTCTCTGGTCGCGAAAAAGGACGGTACAAAGCGATAATGGCGGGTTCGGGGGCGAGATGCAAATGAGAATCGGTGGGCTCGCAGGTGTACGCGGTAATCGATTCTCGCGATCGGAACGGGCGGCGAGGAGCGACGCTCTGCGAGGGATTACTACGATTATCCGAATAATTAGCCCCGAGTTTTGAGGGGGCGGGCCAGCAAATAAAGCTTCGACCCCCACCATGGCCAGCGAGTTCGAATTCCATCGGTATATTTAGTCGCATAGCTTCGCCGTGGCGCGTATAATCGCCGCGATTGTTCACGGATAGAACAAAAATTCGGGGCTGAAACGCGTGGCTGCGCCGAGTTATTCACTCGACTCGCCGAGGGATTAATTCCGCGCGATATTGCGTCTTCCACTCTGCCGAGCCTCGGCCAATCGATAGGAAAATCGTAGATTCTGAAAACGCGGGGCCAGAGATTTCACTGGGTTTGCGAGCAGCTTTTAGGGGTGTCTTTCTGGGGGAGGGAAATCTGTTGGGCTGGGCACGTTGTATTTATCTTTCGGAGAGGATTACTAATGGCTTGGGAGACAATAATAAAATTGCTCTTGGATGGAATTGCAGGATACTTCTACATGGTAACTACAAATTTTATATTCTAATGTATTCCCAACTTATAATTTAAGAGTTATATTGATTTCAAGGAAGCTCGAATTTAATTCTAATTATACTTCATACGACTTAAACAGCCGAAGGAAATTGTAATTAGCAAATATCTCAAGCTACATACTAATATTCCCAAAAGTAGATCAATGTACCCAGCTCAATTTCCAAAAATTCCCAAACCCTCTTTCCCTCTCTTTTCGTTCTCTCACAGCCCCCAAAGTTTCAAGCAATCCACCCTCAGCCTCCCTCTCACCACTAAAATATCTCAATGCTAGTAAAGTCTACGCGTGCCTGAGTCATCGAGCGTTTCGCGAGAGTTCAACACAACCTCGTATATCTCGTCGTTTGATTTAATCTCCCTGAAAAACGGGCAGACTCCCACGGGGGAGACACGGTCGAGGGAGCAGGGGTGGCTCGCGAGAGAAAAGAACGATATAACACAATGACTCACCGAGCACCTTGCAGCTTCCGCCTTCCAGGGAATCACCAGCGAGCTGAATGATGGCCATCAGGAGATCGCCGAACATCAGACAGGCGACGTGATGAGTCTGGCAGCGCCAGTGCAGAACGTGATGAGAGGCTGGCAGCAACAAACCAGCGGCCAACGTCGCTGCCAGGAACACCACGCTAATGATGAAGCCCGCCGGGTACAAGGTGAACCTGATGTCGGCCGCCTGCATCACTGGCCTGCAACAATTCCATGGACAAGGTTAATCTCGCCCCTGCTGCTGGGTGTCTTACGCGCTTTGGTACAGAGATTTTCAACGACGAGATGGGGAGGTGGAGAACAGGGCAAGTGCAAACTGCATACTTTAACGTGGGTGTTTGGTCTTGAGTCTGAGGTGCAGTTTTGTGTATTTTACATATCTGGAGTCGAGAGCCAGAGTGCATTAGGATTAATTGTGTTCTACTTTTCTGTGTGACTTGGTGCACTTTGGTTCTGAGGTACAGATGTAAGAGTAATAGTTTGAGTATTTGAAAAGGAGTTCATTTTGGACTTGCACTGTTCTGCAACTCGAGGATTTAAGTGAGGGGAAGTATGGGATATTGATACTGTACGATTATAGAGACATTATAATGATAAGGTACTGTTTAATGAGAAAATTTTGCATCTCGAAGGATCATCGATTCTTTGGCGTCCTGATAAACAGAACCAGGTCTAAGCTCAAGTGCCTGCAACTCCATCTAGCATTACCAGTTGCATAACTGGTTTCACTATTAAAGGGCAGTGGCAGGATTCCAATAATTATAAATCGCAGGTCATTGTACATGTAGTCTTAACATACTATTGTATGAATACGAGACGATATCTCTATCAGCGATCGGTGTTAACCTACTATCTACATCAGTGTCTCATACACAACCTTTTGACGTAAAGAAATGCTAGGAAATACATTCACACGTCTCCCCTCGAATTTTGACGCAAGTCTATAACCTGTTCTCTACGAGGACGAGTGAAAGTTTCCGAGAGAAATCGGTTTCTCCGATTTCGGGATGGTTTCGACCCACTCGCGAAGAACGAAACACGTTTTCTGTGTACCAAGGGAACGAAAGAAAAAGAAAATTCGTTTCCTAATAAAGCTGGACAACGTGTGAAGCTGTCCACGCGGTATTTATTTTCTTCCGTCCATCGATCGGTTTACTCCAGTTATCGGGCTGTTGTGTAAACGGACAGCCAGCATCTTCCATGGCAAACAAAACGGCGGGAGGCTGCTTCAGGTGGCAGACGATGGTTGCTCGGGAAAGCTGGACGAAGCTTTCCTCGAGGACATGCGTGAACGCTCGCGTTAATTGAGTTTCGAGCGACGCTTTGCAAATTACACGCGAAACCCGTGCCCTGCGACCCGCGCGATACGTTTTCTGCGTAATTTCCGGGACCCTCTGCCACTGGACCCTATTACCGACCATCGTTCTGGAATTTCGACTCCAGACTGAATGCCTTGACAAACGGAATCCATAATGCCGAAGCTGACATTCTGGGTTGAGGAAGAAATTCTGTTTACGAAATTATCTTGTATTTAACTGATACTGATACTGATAATATATTCTGCGAATTTTTTTCTTTATCTGTTTTCTCGAAATTAAAAGAGCACTAATTTTGGAGCAAAAAAAAGTCGATCTTTGAGCTGCTGTAATTCCGTCAAAAAAAATCGCAGAGAGCTGAGCCAGGACTCGTTTTAAAGGGTAAAGCCTCTACTTTTATATCCCTGAATTGAACTTTTTAAGAAAAAATTGTTCGCTCCACGACACGCCGAGAGAGAGAGGCTAATTTTTACCAGAATATTTTCCAAATTCAGACGATTGTCAGGAGCTTAATAAATTTTTTTTGTGTCTTCTAATGAGGGGAAGTTGAAGACGGAACCCTTATCTGTCGAACGAGACCTTAGCGAGTGCTCTACGATTTTTTTTCGCAGAGTTATCACGGTCTGAAGGAAAAGTGAGTCGCTGGCTCCAAAATCGCGCAGTGATCCAGAGCCCGAAAAAGTAGTCAATTTTTAAGCTACTGTAACTCCGTTAAAAAAAATCGCAAGGAGGTGAGCCTGGTCTCATTGTAGAAAGCAAAGCCTTTATTTTAACATCCCTGAGTTGAACTTGTCCGAAAAAATTTCTCCGCTTCACGACACGCCGCGAAAGGGAAGGTGGTTCTCCCCTAAATGTTTTCTAAATACAGGCGACTCTCAGGAACTTGATAAATTTTTTTCGCTATCCTTTTTGGTAGCACATTGAAGTTGGAACCCTTCCCTTTCGAATGAGACCACGGCGAGTGCTCTGCGATTTTTTCTCGCCGAGATATCGAGGTCTGAATGAAAAGTGAGCCTCCAGCCTCGGAATCACGCTCTCTTCCAGAGCCCGAAAAAGTAGTCAATCTTTGAGCTGCTGTAACTCAGTCAAAAAAAATCACAGGGAGGTGAGCCTAGTCTCTTTCTCAAGGGCAAAGCCTGTACTTTAACAGCTCTGAATTGAATTTGTCCAAAAAAATTTCTTGACTCCCTGACCCGCTGAGGAAGAGAGGGCGGTGTTTCCCCGAATATTATTCAAAATCAGACGACTGTCAGAAACTAGATAAATTTTTTTCGGGATTTCTTTTGATAGTGTATTGAAGACGGAACCCTTCCCTGTCAAATGAGACCATGGTGAGTGCTCTGCGATTTTTTTTCGCCAAGATATCAAGCTCTGAATGAAAAGTGAGTCTCCAGCCTTGGAATCGCGCAGCGATTCAGAGCCCGAAAAAGTAGCCCATTTTTGAGCTGCTGTAACTCTGTGAAAAAAAATCGCAGGGAGGTGAGCCTGGTCTCATTCTAAAGGGCAAAGCCTCTACTTTAACACCTCTGGATTGAACTTGTCCGAAAAAATTTCCTGACTCCCTTACTCGCCGAGAAAGAGAGGGTGGTGTTTCCTCGAATATTCTCCAACATCAAACGACTGTCAGAAACTAGATAAATTTTTTTCGTGATTTCTTTTTGACAGAAGATGAAGATGAAACTCTCTCCTGTCGAACGAGACCTTAGCGAGTGCTCTGCGATTTTTTTTCGCAGAGTAACAGCAGTTCAAAGATGAGCAATTTCTCGCTCCAAAATTCCTGATCCTTTAATTCTCCTACGAAGTTCATTTCCTCTCCAAAGTACCTATTCCAGTATTCAAAGCTTCTAATATCCCAATAAAAGAAGAAAACCTCTTCTATTTCACTCCGAGCTTCTCACACCTCGCCTTCCCACCTGCTCCGAGTCCAAGATGCTAATGACTCGGCCGCGTGCACAATGGCACCCGTTCTGTTATTCCAAAACAAACACGAGTCGAGGTTTAAAGCACCCTCAGTCGAATCCTATACACGATATATTTTTTCCAATGGTGATCGACAGAAAAGAGAGGGCTATGAATCACAGGCCGGATGACGCGCGGATGTGACCTAGAAATTCTTCGAGAGAGGAGTGAAAGTGCTGGAGCCGACTTTTTCTGAAGGTGTCGTCAGACCTAGGCGAACCGTATGCCCATTGGACTACCGTCGAGGATGCAATGAAGCCGTAACCAATAAATCGCGATCGGGACAGTCGATACATGGTGCAAAAACTCGATTCACGTCTCGAACTGGGTCGATCCCTCTGTTCAGGCGAACCCGACTGAACCGACGGAAAATAAATTAAAAGAAGTCTTCCGTCGTTGACCTCGATTCGCGCTGGCGAATCTCGAAATCGCGGCGAAAGCACTCGCGCGATTATTATTTCAGACGGCCGCGTTGTTTATTCATTATTCACGACTTCGTGGTACCGTTTATTTTTCCCAGACACGCGGGAGTTCTGCGGATACGTCACACCGAGTTTCGTTCATTACTTTAATTTCGTCTTGCGGAGAAACACGCTCTGTCGAGCGGAACGGTCGAGCCGCGCTCTCGTTTAAGAAACGCGACACGCTAATGAGAAAATATCAGGACTCCAAGAAACGCGCGAAAAACGAACTGAACTTTGCCTGCTTATAGTCCAACGAATACTGAGTTAATAGTTAAAGCTGCCCTGCTCAACTTTCACACCTTCCACGAACTGTATTTCAATCGCGAGGGATGTAGCTGTATAATATCTACTATGCAAATTATTCTCTGTGTAATATCTTTTTCGTGAGAATTCGAGAATTTTATACAGGAAATTTATTTCCTTTTAATAAAAATATTTCAGATGTAGCCACATATTTATATCAAATACGTCTTACACACAGCTTCATGTAATTTAAATGAAATATACTTGCATATCATTGAATCCACGAAGGATTAAAAACAAAGTATCTAATATTGAAAACCAGTGTGGAAGCAAAGTGAGGGAGAGCGATTCGTAGACCCTTCTGACCGAAAATTCCCGTCGTTCGAATAAACAGATAACAGTAGTATAATAGCAGGAATGGACGTACCTTTGTGCCGCATGCTCCGAGCAGGCAAACACCTTGGCTACCTGGTTCAGCTCCTTGACTCTCTCGACGCAAAACTGGACCGTAGGTAGAGTGACCCCATCTATTTCGAGGCCACCATCCGGCAATAGCACCGCGTCTTTCGAGTCTCCAATAATCGTGAAGTTGTCGGAACGTAGGCAAGTTGGGAAGCCTGGCACAATTTCGACGGACGAGGATACATTTGGAAGCAATGGAGTGTCGTTCTCAGTTTCCTTTAGTTGCGCACAGGTGTGTCTGTAAAATACAAACATACCATGTCGTTAGCTGAGTTCAGAAATTTTCATAGGAGTTTTACTTCCTACGAGACTATGTCTACTTTATAAAAAATTGATAAATATTTACTACAAAGAATTTATTAAATTTGCTATTATACAGTGGAATAGTCACCTAAACCTCCAGTAAAACAGTGAAGTATTTCCTTCCTAAATGCCAGCAGTAATGGCAGCAAGAACGCAGCGACTAATTCATAAAAAATGTAACAGATCCCCATTTCCGCGAAGTTGAATTCGCGTCTTGCGTAACTCAACGCAAAATCGTCGCAATCAGAAGTCTCTGAATATGGATCCTGACCACGCTCGAGCATCGATGTCGATAAATTAGTAAAATCGTCAAGTCACGTAGGCAGGCAACACACGGAATTTCAGAAGCAACCATCCGCGCAGTTTTTCGACGTAAACACTCAAGTCTGTGAATAAAACGCACGCACGAAACGTGGACTCTACGCGCCGCGAAAGAAAGTCCCTATCGCTGGAATTTATCTAGGAAACTGGCTACACAGAATGCCAACAAAGTCCGTGGAACTGCCGATTGGGAACGCGATTAAAACGGAGCCCAGCGTTTTCTGTTTACTCGTACGTCACGCTTCCACGGCAAACACAATGCGTCTGAGCGAAGCTCGCCCTTCTTTGCCCTTATTCAGGCGGCTCTTTACCTGGGACACGAAGTCCTGTATCCTCTTGACGAAGGATATTATTGCGATGAGTGGTCCTAAAGAAAACAGTCCCCCGAGACGTTAAAGCAAACAGTGTGCCCTTCAATTCGAGAATTTATTGGAGCTCCATGTTTACGTAGATTGTAAGTATGGAGCCTGATTTTCTGAGTTTGAGGACACTAGTTGATGGAAATTTCTTTTTCTATTATTTCATGGAATTTTGTAATTGAATTTTAGTTTCGGGTTTGGTAGGGTATGTAGAAGGATGTGAATGTTATTTTCTTAGTTTCTGTGAGGTTACTACTTGGTGTGTTTCTTAGAATTTTTCACAGACATTTTGGAGAGGCAGGTATACTTTCTACGATCTTTCTTGAGAATTCGACGGCGACCGGAGATGACCTGGCGGATCCTGTTTTCGAGTTCATCAGTATTCTGTGGTTTACTCTGGTATACTATTTCCTTGGCTCATCCACTTACAAAAATATTGATGAACTTGGAAACAAGAACCGTCAGTTACCGACGCTGTCTTTGTTCAATGTTTGAAGACCTCGAAAAATGTTTCTTAGAAAAATATGTACAGTGTTATACACACATTTTAGGAAATATTTTAAGGAATAAAATATTTTTCAATCACTCTGTACTTAGTTGTTCCTTGAATAAGTATAAGTAAGTACTTACAACTGTATTCATTTTTGTCACTGTTGCGAAATAAAGACCACAGCAGTCGCTGGAAGTATTAATTTCGAATCAGAAGGAACTCTGCGATTCAGTACAACTTCAATAACTCTTGAAAAGTGATTTGAAACTTTGAGCTGTTAGGAGAGCGTACTCCAACCTGGCCGCAGTTAATTATACTATGGCGCTGCATAAAGCCGCTAAGTCCAGAGGATTTAATAACACACAGAACATTCTAAAACCAAAATCGAACTTCCTCATTCTGCACTTAATAAAATATCTCGCTCTCTCATAAATCCAAGCTGAAAATTTGAACACTGCCCTCATAAACAGAGCTATAAGAAATAATCAAATTACAGATGGCTTTTAAAGAACATTTATCCAAGTTATAAACGTTGTACTAAAACACTGGGCAATGGACGTATTAATGTTTTTCGGAATTAACCTAAGAATTTTTCATCAACAATTAATCGGATAAGCAGTAAACCTGATCGTCTATAACTGCATAATAGCTTCATTCGAACACTTCTAACTTAAATTCCAAATCACACTATCACGTACTAAACTCTCAAACCGGTTCGACATACGCGTACAATACATATGACCTCATTGTTCCTATCGGTTCAACGTACACAGATAAATTCAAAATATTCCAATACTTTTACTTTCTTGTTTCATTAATATACTCCTAAGATTGTCAGAGGTTAACCCTTCCCAAAAAACTTACCTTTCCTCATAAAAAGCCGCATCCACGCCACAACATTTTCGCACCCTGGGTCTCATAGTCGCTGCCGCGTGATTTCCCTCCATTCTCTTCTTCACGCAGAAAAGCAACGCGTTCGAATCAGAGCAGTACTCGTCAGGCTCGAACTTGTCGTCCGTGTGGGCGTCGATAAACGCGCGACCATCGTCGAGCAGTATCACAGGGTTCGCGCTTCTGTAGGGCACATAGGTCAACACCGTGTTCTCCCCACATTCTGGCTTCCGAACCACGACGTCCCATTCTGGTGGCAGACTGGACAGCTTCGTCCGATGAGACGGCGAGTAGATGAAGGGTTTCCACTCGTTCTCAGTGGCTTCGCACACAGTCGAGGTGTTTGGGTCGCCGTCTGACTTCTTCACCAAGTGCTCTTTGTCTCTGCAGCACTTGGAGACCGTCACCCTGCTTCGCGACGTGTCGCTTGGCTCGCAGAGCACCGCCGCAGCGAGCGTCGCCAGGATCATCAAGCTGAACACTTTCATGGCGGGAGTCTCTCGAGAATTCAGGTCAATCGAGACTATTAAACCGAAAACATCACAGAAACTCACTCACTGGGGTAGAACGAACGCACGAAAATTCCAGAGTCCATAAAACTGGATACCGAGTCACAGAGGGCGCACGGTTGTGTGTAAACAAGACACTGAACTTTACGTTTAACCTCAACTGGGCTCCAATTCTGTTCCTTTCCTTCTCGAAAATTATTGCTTGATAAATAGCGAAGTGTCTATCGAAAGGAGACTCACGATTGTCACTTTTACTCGCGATTGAAAATGATAAACGATGCACTTGAATAGTTATTCGAAGCTGGAAATTGTTCTTAATATTCCCTAGCGTTCTTCAGTGAAGGCTACGCGCGATGGTAGAGGAGAATAGAAAAGTAGAAACGAGTATAAACAGTCGAGGCAGTGTCAGTACACTCGAGTGGAAGTAATGTTTTGATGCGTCGGGATCGAAATCGGACGTGACTCACTCGCTCGGAGGTTTCGGAGTTACTGAAGCGGGCCGACCACGCGGCCGCCGCGCGAGCCTGCTCGGGCAGCGTGGCGCGCAGCTGCGCGCGCACCCCCCACTGCGCCCGCCCTTATTCAACCACCTGGCTTTCTTCCTTCTTCGCGACGGCCTTCGTCGCGACGCTGCTCGTCCCCCGCGGGGTGAATTCGCGACCACGTGCTCGCTCCCGCTACTGGCTTCCTTACCGGAAGTGCAACGGTACCTTGCGTGAGGTTGTCTCTTCCTTTCCGTGGGAAATACTTCCCTCTTCCTTTTTATGAATGTTGGACGGTGCTTCTGTTGTGGACCTTCGCAAGGTGCATTGCAAGGTGCATTGTAAAGTGCGTGGAAATTATATAATTTATTTGGAAGTAAGTTCCTTGTGTCCTGTGGTTTTTCATTTTTTTTTAGAAGGGTTTACTGGGGTTAATTTCTAATTATTGATATGGGGATGGAAAGACTGTGTGTGATATATTTTTAGTATTATTCCTTCTTGACAAATGGAAGATTTATATAATAAAACTTTTTGATATATGTTATACTTGATTTCTATATTTCATAAGTGGGTATTTAATGGTGTGAAATGGTGTGTTTGTAGTTAAGAGTTAATTAAAGAGAGAGGAATGTAAATTATATAGGTAATTCCTGAAGCGTAGGATTTATAAAACTGTAAATACTGTATTAAACTAACAGGACACTGGAATCCCAGAACATACATACCGTAATGTATTCAAATAACGGAGCTTCCTACTACCGCAAGCTCTATTCTAACACTTCTGAATTCCCTACGATAATTTATGAATTAGATCTTCAGGGAAGTGGCAAGGTTCACGAGTTTCCCGTGACGCAGAAGCCGTACCATCATCAGAAACAAATTAAGGCGTGTGTATTTCAGCTCATTCTTTAACCTTGCAAGTCGTTCGTTCGTGGAAGCGCTATGAAATACAGAATGATCGCTTCTGGAAGCAGAGTGTTCGGCAAATTTTCCGGGAAGGTACAATGCGCGAGTGGGTTCTGTGGGAAAATATACAGCAACTAACTTGGGATCATTATTATTGGCAGAATGATTAGGTAGGCGATCGTGGTATCGTGGAATCGACGTGTGCACGTGATTAGCGAAGCAGGAACTTTGTGGACACAGTTACCCTGGCGATTCGTCGAGGTAGTCTTTGATCGAAGGTCGTCTATGATAATGACCGTGATTCGAAGTAACAGTACGCCGAGGAGCGAGACCATTAACCATTCGTGGAACCAACTGCGAAGACTCGATCTAGAATGCTCTGCATGCGGGAAGCGAGCCTACTTCGAGTAATTTATAGGTGCGTTATGATCGCGAGATTAACACGATCCTGTTCGACGGAGCCAGATCTACCAGATCTCTTCTACGAAACACACCTCGCTACCAATATTGCGAATTCCCTCGAATCTCGAGATTCTGTGAAATAAAAAGACACAGGAGATGTAAATTCCAGTAGAAACTCGCGAGATGACTTCTCGGAACTGGAATTTAAAAACTGGGACAAATGGAACTACCTTGAAAACCTGAAAATTTAACGAGCATTTCTCTGCAGATGGATTTAAAATTGAATATTCTCCGAGCCCCGGTATCTCCACTCAGCTCTTTAAAAACTGATCTAACAACCGTCCCATCCATCGCGGAAAACCGCCAGGCTCGCTTCTTGCCGCTCATTTCCCCAGAAGAACCAGCAAGACGAATTTCCGTGCGGACGAGCAGAAACGAGCAGGAACGCGCAGGAAGTTTAAAAGTTTCGGACGCTGGCAATTAAACTTCTTCTCCGCGGCGAAAATTCGGGATTTATGCCTGGCCGCGGTGGTTGCGCGGAAATTTCGTCAATTAAAGTGTCCTTAGTCCGCGGGCAGCGGAACACGGGGAAGGTTTTGTTAGGAGTCTGCGTTTTTCCCGCCTTAACACGAAACTTATAGCGAAATTAGGGTGAGTTCGGGGAGGCTGTGCGCCGCAATTACGCGGCTGTCCCCTGCTCGGCTGAAATATATCGGCGCGCGGAGCAATCGAGCCTCGCCGATAAAATCGTTTTTCAAATTTCGTCGGGAACGCGCGGCGCCGGTTAATAGGAAGCTTTGGAATTCGGGGCAGCCCTGGCGCGCGTAAATCACGTGGATCCAGCGCCCTGGCGTCGCGACGCAACGCGTACACGCACGTTAATAGGAGCGCCCCTAAATGTAATACAGATTTTATCTAGCATCCCCCCTCTGGTTGTCTACGGCCGAGGGGCCGAGCCAGACGGTTTGATCCGCGTTGCTCCAGCGATTTCGAAATCCCGCGGAATCATTGCTCGATCGACCGTTACTCATTAAGGGAATCGCTCCTGCCCGATCGTATCTGGAAAATAATGCGCTTCAGGGAACGTTCGATAATGCAACCCCATCCTCTTCGTTTCGATAGAGTTTATGAATTGCAAAAGGCAATCGAGATCGCGACGGGTTTTGTTTCGCTAATTGAACGGTGGGTACCAGAGGGAAGATGAGGCGTCTTTGTTTCGGGTGTAACAATGCAAATCGAGGGGTTCTGGCAATTGCAATTATGAGAGAGTTTAAGGTGGGAAGAAGAGGTGCACTGTGAGCAGTTTAATGAGTGAGGTCTGGTTTTATTGGGACAGATATAGGGACATTTTTAGATCAATTTAAGTGTACAGTGATTTTTTAAGTATAGTGTTGCCTAATTGGAAACTCTAGAATTTTATATAGACTCTAGGTCTAGAAAGTTGTAGAATGCACCCAGCCTACGATTGATTTCCTATGAAATAGAGCCGAGTCCAGCCTTGAACTAGAACTGCTCCAGAGCGAATCGAGGATTGGTACCACTGACTGAACACGAAATTAGAGAAGTCTGAGTACTAGATAGAAAACAGTACGCGTATTTTAAGGGACTCGAAGTTTAGAGAAGTAGTAGATTCTTGGCAAGGCTAGAGCGTGAGGATTGTTCCCAAGTACGAGTGGAAACGTTTGAAGAGATCGGTGCAGCAGCCGACAGACACTCGTTGGCTTGCATCGAGCAGCAGCCACGCAGTGAAATCTGATTCGGAAGAGCAACACTGCAGCATCATAAAAGAAGTCTTTTATATCTGCTCGAGTATTAACTCGCTGTCTTGTTTGTTTCTTTTCGCGTGCTCTATCGCCCGGTTAAATTTGCACTCGCAACCTTCAGACACCCGTAAAACACTCGGTGCAAAGAGCGGGCGCAAGCTTGCAACAATAACGAAAAATAGAGGAAGGAAGGTATGGAAAGCGGTGACGCGATAAAGCTGTTCATGCGGCAGGGCCAGCGATAAGGCGGTTCGATTACGTCGCGATGCTATAAAAGTCGCTTCCTCGTGAAAAGGTTAACGTCAGGGTCTCGCGAGCTAATCTCGAGCCCCATAAATACGAGGGCCCATGGGAGGAACGTCGTCGATCATGGCGATCCGAAACAGGGGCGACGTCCCAAGAAAATTAACACGCTCCCACCCCCAACGAAGCAGCTCCGTCGTCGCGATACTTGCGAGCCTCCGAAAGCTCCCAAGACCCTAGGATCGTGTCGCTTTATCGACGATCATCTATATTATGCATTCTGTCGCGTGCAGTTAAGTGCACAGTCGGTGTCCAGGCCCTCGACAAGGACTTTTTCTAATAGCAATTCGCCCCTTATCTTCGTCATCGACGATGCAAGTGATAGCGGCGCGAGCGGCCGCTCCCGTGAAAATTAAAGATAATATCTTCGGCTCTCGGTCGATAATTACACGACAAGCGGCGTCGTTTACGGGCCGATTAATTTTCGCGAGACGGCGATTAGGCGATTGAACGTTATCGAACCCGAGATGCGAAAGTTATCGCCGCGACGAAGTCGGAACGACGGACAGACGTTTTTCTAGTGGACGCGATTATTACGGAGTCGAGAGCCCGATCGGAGATGATTAAAATAAGCTTCGTTAATTAAAGAACGCCGAGGCTCGGGTTCGCGATTACTGCATATTCGCTTAATTCGTCCCTGATGATCCTGTTAGCTCGAGATTTTCATTACCGCTGGACACGGCGCCGGCGTAAGTGGCGGGGGGCGTAATTAAAAGTGGAAAAGTACACGCGCTACGAGGGGACAATTAATGAGCGTTTTCTCCGCTCATCGATAATCTGAAAAAAGGTGGACTCGAATTGCGATAATTGGGGGAGCGTGGATCCTCTGTCAACTCCTTTAGAGAAGACTCAAAGACTTGCAAGGAAAGGTCACGAACCCTGACGAACTCAGACATTAATTTCAAAAATAAAAGAAGAATCAAAGCTGAACTGTTTTTGATCGTATCAGAATCTGAGTATACATAAAAGACGTCTTGTCTGGGGGAAAGGTCCTAGCATCCTAAGCACAATCCGAGCGCGAAAGTTCAATCGTAACGATCTATAAACCTCGGCCATAAAGATCATAACGGTACGTTAAGCCAAGCACTGTCGAAACTTTCGCGAGCTAATCTCTGCCGCGGGTTTTCTCTCCCCTTGTTTAAGTGGCGTCTGAAGGAAATTTAAAGCCGTGTTCCATAGCCGAGCGTACACATCGCGGCTGCCACCAGCGCTGGTATCACCCGCAATTTATGGGCCGATTGCACACTGCCCGTTCAGTGGCCAGGGCGTTGCGTACACGTCTTTGCAAGATACTGCATGCACGGCTTCCTGCTTTGCATATTTTTCACGGTTTTTCTCGGCCAAGAGCGTTCACCGAGGTAATTTCCCCGTCGTGCTAGACCTTTTGCCTGGGAGGAATTTTCGAGTGCACCTGCAGGAGATACAGCCAAGGGAAAACACGGGCGGGTTGAATTTTTATGGACAGCATACAGGGCCAGGGACGTGCGAGTGACGTTCGACGGTAAGAGGCTTCCACGGAGGGATCTTTGTAAACTCAATTTTCTGACTGGCGCGAGATAAGGGCCGGCCTCTTCCGCCCCCATCGCAGCCAACACCACCCTCGTCACTTTGATATCGATGAGGGTAATTTACGCGAACATTGTTGGCGAAGAAGATTGATGCGTCGAGTGCGTGCAGGGGTACCACCCAGAGGCCCTGGGGCCCTCGTTCTTCCCCTCTGCTTCCTTCCTACACTATTTTTATCCTCATCCCTTCTTTCTTCATCACGCTCCTATACTCCTCCACTTCTCCCTTCCTATTTTCCCTTTGTCCATCATCCTGCTCACACTCCAAGTGTCTTCAGGGACGCGCGGCATGATGAATTGCGTTTCAACACCGGACAGGAACCTGTGCGATTGTCCTGCGAGACTGCCTCGTCACTCGACGCGTTATTGCGCGGAGCTGACGCCTTTTTCGGCGGGGAACCATCGCCAGAAGTCGTGCACCGTATAATCTCGAGGCATCTTCGCGGACCGATGAGTCTACACGTGGAAACGATGAGGAAGAAAAATGACGCGAGAGGCGAGAGAAATTTGTCGGGGCTGGTGAATCGGCGAGCAGCTCGCGATGGATGTTTCATGGGGCGATATCTGCGCGAGGCATTCGCAGCTGCGTGGAAATGGCGAAAACATTTGGGCAGCGCCATTTCGTTTGAGAAATTAGCGGATCGAATGAATCTCTGAGGGGGTAGAGTTTTTCGTGCTGAGAGCACGTGCGGCGAATCAGAGGAATTAGAGCGGTGAACGAGTTTGGATTATGCATGATGAATGATGAAAGGGGAGAAAGAGTGTTTGCTATGAGTATTTGATAATGAAGACGCGGGCTTCTCAACAGGTAGACCAATTTCGAATAAATCAGCTCAGGCTCCTGAAACACCGAAGATTGAGTGTATAAGCTGTCCATAGGCCTCTTCCGTAAAGCTGCCCCTAGTTCAGATACTATCTCGACCATTTACATATCTGTGCTTAACTCTTCCCTCGACAGGCCATGTTTCAGCGTCTTAACGACCCGCGTTGCCCTTAAATCACCTCTGTAATTCTTGCCTCGAGTAACTGCCATATTCTTTGCTTCTCTAATCGAGCGTGTACTAGCTGCGAAAAGCAGAAATGTTTGCCAGACGTTCAATGGCTCATCTGTTATTCCACAGCATCGACTCGATGTTAAATACGTCAGCAGGCTATCCGACGAGCATTATCGTCGACGAATGGTTTGCAATTTCGTCGAGGCCTTTATCTAAAGACGCGCAGGGCGAGAGCGAGATAAATCGCAGATATCGCGATGAATCACATCGACGAGCTCTCCTCATCATCGCTGGACTCATCGGCGTTGTTGATAGTGGCCAAGACGGAACAGTCTCTGATCGAATTCCGGACCTTATAAACCAACCACGTTTGTATAATGAGCTGAAGGAAAGCGGGTGACGCAGGGGTTCCTCATCGCGATCGTGCTGGGTCTTATCTGTAATCGCGATTGCATCGCTGAATGAGCTATACAGACTCGTACTTAATACCCCCAGCCCCTCGATGCACACAATGCACCCTTAGTTGGTGCACCATGCGATGGTTTATCTGATCCAACCTGCGGGTTTCGATGTTTCCCGAAATATTCGCGAACAGATGCCTGAGTGGATACCCTTTGGAATTCTCAGGTATGATAAATGTCTCAGTAATTAAAGTAGTCCCAGTAGTCACAGTAGTTTTAGTAGCCATAGTGGTCACAATAAATTTATAGATCATGTTCCAGTACTTAAACACTTAAGTTCATTTTATTTAATCCTATTATGTTCATTTCCAGGGACATTTATCTTACCGAGAGCATACTCTTTGGAACTCTAATTTCGATATTCCAAAAGAATAGAACCTACGCGAAAACTACACAATAATTTGAAGAAACAGAAAACCCTGACGATCCCACAACCAGTAAACACCATACGTCAACATCCCTCAAATCGATCCCCGTCTTCATCATCCCACGCCACGTTTCACGATCTTCATTAATAATTCATATTAGACAATGCATCTCCGCGGTTACGCGATCGATCAGTCGTCCCCCAAAACCGACGCCACAAAGGACCTTCATATTCGTCGCTTTATTCGTTCTCATCCGGCCCAGTCGTCATTACCCCGGAGTCCTATTACGGGGGCGTCTCGATTGGATCCCCTGGAACGATGTCATCGAGGGATGAAAGGGGGCGAAAAAATATCAAGAAGACCGTGTCCCGTCTGTGGGACTCCATTCGCCGCGATCGAAGCGTGTGACTCTTTATCAAAAAACAAGCGAAGGAGGGGATGGGTCGAGGGTGGGCAAAGGAAGAGACACTCGAGGGGGATGTTTCGACTCGGTGCAGATTCTAGCGACTCGGGGTTGGATCTGGCTGCTGTGGAACGCGCAGCAGGGTGGCGGCGGGGTTCGTAGCACATCGTGGGGCCCGCATAGACACGTGTTACGCCGAGGAGGCGCGTGAAAGCATCCATCAAGGACAGCATGGTGCACCGCGAGCATGGTACCGCAGCTGCTGATCTCCGCTCTACCGTGTCGAACCTCGTCTCGCTGGCTGGCCATAGCTAGGTCCTTCGAGGGTGGATGTCTGCGAGGCTTACCTCGAAGACGAGGAACAAAGGGGAGCGAAGGAGCGCGGTGTTCGAATGGATAACGCTGGATCGCGTTAGGTGAACTCGATTGGGGTGCTCGTGCACCCGGAACCGACCGAGATCTCGAGCCCCCTCCCACCCCCAGGGAAAGACATTTTTCTCACCCTTCCCAGCCAGCGCAAGTTTTGATCGATATCTTTAATTTTTGCCCGCTGACTCGGCCTTTTTCTTTCTCCGCTCCACTCTTTATCAGCACCGACGAGGATGAAACGACGCGGAACGGCGAGTATCGATTAGACGGGGGACCGTGTTCGGAAGGGAACGGTGCTCCCTGTCGCGTTGTAGGTGCGCCACGATTCCTGTCGCGACGCTCGAAATAGACGAGCTGCACCAGCGATCTCGCCGAGGAACAAAGAGACGGATATCTGCTCGAGTTTCACAAAGATCGAATAAAGAGTCGCGTCGGAGGGGAGTTTTTACTCGATGCTCGTGAACATGTCGCGGGCAGGGTCGCCGCTGCGACGCTCTTTACGGCGTCATTACGCGCATTCAAACGAGTAAAGCGAAAATAATCTTCGGCTTCGGGTGAATCGAGCCATCGAATACTTTTCCGTCGCATAAATCAATGCGCTTTTATGCTCGCGTTTTACGGCCTGTACGACACCTACCGACGACTGATTCTGCTTTTATGCTGTCCTTTCCCCTTTGCTCGGATGCTGGCTTCTCTGACGAGTCGATATTCGTATTTCTGGGCGGCTTTTGATGAACTCAAATATGCAAGCCCTTGAAATTGTCATTATAAGTTCGGTGCTACGTTTAATATAACTTGGTGGTATTTAAAGCACGCGAGTTCTTGCTATACACTATATATGATCCTTTAATTAACACGCTGAGCGCGGCGCCGATCTTGCTAAGTCCACTGTCGGTCCCCAGGAATCGGCGCCACGCTTAACATGTTGGATGCATTTAAATCAGACGTGGGAATGAACTACATTAAAATTTGTTTCATCTTTCAGATCTCTATTTTTCATCCTTCCTATACTTTTCAGTATCACACACATTCTACTACATCTACTAATAAGTTAGACAATTTTTTAATAATCTTATCCACAGAGAAACATGACAGAAACGGTAAACAAGATAGGTACTGTGGAAGCTGAGTGCTTAACGAGGAAAAAGTTTCAATTTCTACGAGTTTTCCACAAGTACGAATTTCATGCTCGAAACCCCACGTCTCCACGCCAGCTTCTCGCTACTCTTCAATCAGCCCCATCGCAATAGGACTGGTTTTCCTGTAAGAACCAGCGGTTGTTAAAATTCATGGACAGGAAAAGCCGAAAGCGAGGCGCCCAGCATCTCCATGCATTACAATTTTATAAAAGTCCGCGGTGGATTTGCATGGTTCGATCGCTCGCGATCCGTCCTCCTTACGAACGAATTCCACGGCCAGGATCCGGGTGGCGAAGGGGCCGATGCACAACGAGCCGTTTAATTATTTTTATGTAAATGCCAACACGCCGTCGGTCGGGGATTACTCTCGCAATTCCATGGGATGAACGGACGAGGCCAATTCCAGGGGCACGCTGGATGCAGGAAAGACTCTGTAATGTAATGTTGCGAACACGCTCGCCACTGGGGGGGAAAACCTCGTGGGGCTGTTTACCCCTCGGTTGGGCGAGCGCTGATCGCCGACACGTCGAGAAACAGATGGCAACGTGCTCGTATTCACGATGAGAAATTCGTTCGGTTATATTTCTTTGCCACTCCGTGGAACCGTGAATATTTTGCGAAGGCAGACCAGCTTGAGGGAATAATGATTGAGCGTGGGAGGTTGCAAATAAGGGAAGAGAGTTTGAAGAATTTTGAAGAAGACACCCTTTTAGCAATACTAGCAATCTTATTTTACAATTACAGAAATGAATATTTTACTTTTCCTGAGTTTTAGATTCAATTTCAGTCGAAAATGTGTTTGTCAAAGCACTCTGAATACGATATCCTATGTAGAACGAAAGATTACAGATGCTCTCACAGTCATGACTTATGCAATGATCTATGGGAAACGTGATGCTGAAGGGATCGTGCGCGAGGGTTGCGAGGAAGCAGCAGGGTGCGTTTCGTTTATTGCGAGCCCTGGAATCCACAGCTCCCATCGCTTCTCCTTGGATGACTAATGCTCAGGTTTCTGTTTGCCCTCGCGACACCCGCGTGTTTGTCGAGCAACAAACGTCGCCACTTTAGTCGCTCAATTAACTACATGTTACGATAAAGAACCTTCCTCTGCGTTTTAAAGCAGCATAATGTACTCTAATGCCTTGGAGGAAGCAAAAGAATCATAAAATATTGATATTACGTATTCTGATATTGATGTACTTTGAAGCATCAGCTCTGATGGCACAAGTCTTACATTATGGTGTCCCGTAATCGTACGTCTGTGGAAACGGGATTTTGTAAAAGTTGGAACAACGAAAATCCTCTGGAATACTAATTGCTGCGTGGGTGAGAGGAAATAGCCGAAGTGGGCGTCGGAGATAGCGATGCCCGTTTTGGGCCTCGACGCCAACGCGACGCGTCGGGCCCGATGAGCATCGATACACACAACAGCTCCCTTCACTACCAAGAAGCGATCAGCGATGGCTCCTTGTTCCCTTTTCTGTCGAGTCATTGAGCAAACAGTCGTCACTTTGACCGTTGTTCTGAGTTAATAAAGCGATATCTGTGTCCCACAACACTCAAAATTAAACAATCTTCCTGTGTTTTCAGTGTTTAAAGAAATAATTAATAATCGTGAAACAGGGGTCAATGGTTTTCTATTAGAGAAAAGTATAATTAGGTCCTCGAAGAATCTCAGCATCAGTGATCATTTCAAGCTTAAATGAAGCAGTCTTCGAAGACTCGGGGACTTCAAAGAGCTTGAAAACCGAACACTTTGATGGCATTAAGATCTTGAAGAAACCCTGAAAACTGTGCTCGAAGACCGCGGATCTTGAAAGAGTTCAAGGACCGATTTCCATCGGCATTCAAAAGGATTGGAGAGTTTCTCCACGCGTCGAGAGCGACTTGGGCGCATCGAGGCCATCGCTCCGAGGCTCTGAAGCCCCGTGCAAGCTTTGCTATCGGCAGTTGACAGAAGATAAACAGTGTAGGCTGCAGTAACACTCGACGCCGGCCAGTCGCCCATCCCAAGACACTTTCCCCTGCTTTTATTATCTATTTACTCCACGTACATTCGATATCGCTGCTATCTGACGAGGGATCAACATAAAGATTTGTCTGTGGCCGACAGGCTGTGATTACTTCGAAATCAACGAAACGATTCCTTAATTAATAAATGACTCGAAAATTTCCTTGCCTCTAAACCACTGTCTTTTTTCACAGCAGAATTCAGAAAGGTGGCAGAAGGCTACACCTCCCGAGAGAGAATATTATATTAAAAAATTAATTTCTAGTGTATACTTTTACCTACATTCTTCGCGCAGATATCTCTGCTAATAAAAAAACGATTTCAAAACTGATATCGAGGAGGCGAAAAAGCGTGGAAATGAAAACCTGGAGGCAGCAAAGGTAGTTTTCCATGGAGCAGATATTTCGCATGGAATCCGCGACGCATTCACCATCTCCCGTTTGATCACGCGCGCAATGTGGGGCAGGGAATCGTAAAGAACAGTTATTTTGTTGTTCGTCGAGGTTTCGCTGCCTCCGGGTTTAATCAGTCTGCGCTAATGCGAACCGCGAATCATCTTCGCGAAATAATATCACATATCTGGATCTCGTCTCCCAACGATGATCATAATGGGTCGTTTCAGGCTGAAAATCACCACGACGCTCATCACCTGCTAATTAAAACCAGGACGATTTAAATGACGTCGGAAAATGCGTTTCCCTCGAGACAATAAGAACGATTGTGCGGCGTGGAGGATTATTGCGCTTCGACGCCTCGCGTCACAGTTATTTTAACGTCTGACGAGAATAGCTGAGCACTGCTTTAATGATTTATTAGACGCTTTCCAAGTGGATGATGTTAAAGTCCAGTCTAGTGGAGGCTGTGCCTGGGTACTTCAGTGTCTCTTTAAAAAGCTGCTTCGATTATGTCGTGGCTCTTTGTAGGAGAAGCAACGATGGCAAGGTGTTACAAGAGGTACGAGGTTAGTTACGAGGTTACGAAGAAAGGATTACAGGCTGCAGCTGCAGGCCAATGTTTACGCGGCTGCTGAGTGCAGCGATCTGAGAAATGAAGTTCATCCTGGATGTTCTGGAAATGTAAACCGAGCGGTAACAGTGCCTTGCGCGGTGAATCGTCTTTCGGTACGCCTTCACGATCGCCCTGCGAGAATTTCCAAGAAGAGAACCTTCGATACGAGTATCAGCTGCAGCTGCGGTAATTTCGAGGAACAAGTGGATCGACAGCCTCGTTAGCAGTTTGCTGTTTAGAACTATCCCTCGATAAGAGAAGAGAAAGTGATAGGTATAAGAAAACAGGAGAGTTGAGAGAAGAAGTAGACATAAAAGCTAATCAGTCTAGATTCATTTAGTTATCTTAAGAGCTAAGTTGCTATCATTTCTTTGAATTAAGGGGCAAGCATAGGATCAATAAATAGACGTAGTCTATACCAAAAGCATTGTCAATAATATTGATCCTGTGCAGGCCCCTTTAAAGTCCTGATAAATAATCCTCACCTGCAGTGAAGACAGCTTCACCCACCCCAAAAGTTGAACAAAAAACGAATCGCTGCCTTTATCCCCAGAATACCCAATCCACTAGCCATCTAGCAAAACGTCGAACAGTGGTACATTTGGCTAACAGTTGCCTGAATAATAGAGGCTCTGCCAGCCACTGAACGGTACAAGCATTAGGAGCATTCGATCAATGCTCACCCCACGAAATAATCCCAAGGAACCTAAACCTCCCCGATCCCTGTTTGTCTCTCCAGCACCCGTGTCCTCTGGCCAGATCCCCCGATGAAGATCGAGTCAGCCGCGTCTTTCAAGTCCGCGCGGCTGGCGAAGCGACGTTCGAAGACTCGAAAAGGTGGGAGGCCACGGAGAGACGTGCTCTCATTCAGCCAGCGAAATCAGGACGCGTGAAAGGGCTTCCGGTTGCATTCAGGTATCAGAAGGGGGAAAGAAAGAGGGAATTAACGGGTGAATGGTCGCAGACGGGGGGACACCGAAGACGGTGCGTGTGCGAGCGTGTTGCGTCGCCGATTATGAATAAGGATCAAGCTTCATTCAGGGCTAGATCTATTCACCGTGCGCCTCGAACGTCGAAACAATCACGGCCGTACATCTTCGTTCCGCCTTGCCCTCGCTCCTTTCCTCCTCTTCCCCAACCTGATTTATATCGAGGAGAGTTGGCTTTTGAAGTTGCGCGCAGACGGCCCCATAAATTTCGCGCCCCTTACCGGGGACCGCTCGACGCGCCGCGGCGCCTTTCTAACCAGCAAATTGAAGTACATTGTTAATTAAGATCGCGTGATGACGCTGTGGCCCCCGTCGCGACGACTTCAGCTTTCGGGGCTGATAAACCTCTGTCGAACGTTGTCGTGGAGATGATTTCAGGTTCAGGCTTTACTTAGAGCGAAGGGAAGGTAAGAATGTTGAGAGTATTGAAATTAGATTGCTGTGAAATCATGGCTAGTGAATTGAGGGGCTTGAAATAGAAGAAAATTAAGAATAATAAAATTGTAATTAAAGCTTCTTTTCAGAGTCAGTGCATTATTAGATCGCTGGAAGCGTGTCTGACTTGAGACTTATTCTACTGTGAAAGTGCACTAGCCAAGTCGAGCGCAACGGCGTCAGTGGAATACTTCAGTAGCATAGGTCCTCAGTCAGACATACTTCACTATTAATTAACAACTCGAAAGCGACGTCTCAAACGTAGATTCTTCACTCTTCATTTTCGTCTTATTTTAGTCTGTAGAATCTCCCTTTAAAATTTCTCTACTTATTTTATTTTACTATCTATTTCTATATATCTATCATTTCACAAGTTTGAGAGCATTTTTTAGAATCAAGAGGTGGTAGTATAAAGAATGCAAAAGGATTTTCCTAACATTTGGCCCTCCTCCAAACTTCCAGAAATGGCAAATAGAGAAAGACCTACGTCTCAGTCTATTTTTACCCGAATCTGTTTCCAATTTCTATCGCGGAGCAGACTTGAAAAGTGGGTCAAAGGTGCTTGGGTGGAACGCTCTTTCGCGGCGGGGAATCCCGTAATTTTTGATGCGCTGTACGAACGAGTTAATCGGCCACCGGATAGCTGAGCGTTGACAGTTTCGAGTACACTCGGAAACGAGGAACGAAGAGCAGAAGCGACAGCTCGCATCGGCTGTTTCCACGCGGACGGGTGGGACGGTTGAAAAAAAAAGAGAGCTATCGCTGGCGCAAATTCGATGTCGAGTTTCTGCTCTTCCGATAATATTTCACGACGGGAGAGCGCGCGAAGACGGGGCAAGAGGGAAGATTGATGATCGCTACACCCGCGTAACACGCGTCCCTTTCTGTTCCCAGGAACCGAGCAGATTGGCTTGCAATCGAATTAACAGCGACAGATGCGTTTTTTAGCCGACTCCCTTTGGAGACCGCGGATCCTGCCAACTTTTCTATTAATTTCAACTCTCCTCCTGTCGGGAGTAAAACAAGCACCGAGTAATTTTCCCTCGAATCGATAACGAAGTTTTGTACAGCCGTGTACTGGCTCGTGGCTGACAGGACGATGGAGCTTTCTTGCCTGTGCATCCGGGAAACTTGCCCAAAGTTTTTCGAAAGAAGCTTCGAGAGGGGACGTGATCAATGAACGGTGACGCGAGGACAGCTTTGATCCCTGCCGGGGATCTTTGATCCACACGCGGTTTCTGATCTGTGTTGTCGAGGGAATCGGACACGGAGGGAAGAGAATGATCAGAGTTGGAGCAGCGAGGATAATGATACGGGCCTCGTCAGTGAATAAGGCTTCAAGGATATCGGATTCTTGTCATGGGGCAGATTTTCGAGCCCACTGTCAGATACATTAATTGAAGGATTATGTAAGATGGATCCTGCTTTAGGATATAGATTACACGGTCTTCTTTGAAGAGGGTGACCTCGTATCTCAGCGATTTTTGTGTCTTATGTGCTGAAGAAGTAATTTGTTACAATTTTTTAGATGATCATTAACACCATTAATAAATGGCCAAGGTGGATCAATGAATAAGGGTCCATAGAGGTTCTCAGTATTATTATGTAGTAGTTAAAGTCCATTCAAATTGTTTATTTATTGTAGAAATAGTATTTTTAAAAATTGGGTCGAAATATGGATAGTGAAATGCTATAGCCATCTAGCGGGAGCCGTCGAATTACAAAAATTGAGATCAAGTTATTTATTGGTATTAGAGGCGCCATCTAGTAGGAGCAACCATGAATTAAACTTGGATTTAAACTTTTAGTTCAGAGCGCCACTGTTAGATGGTGCCATTAGTACCTTTCTACACTTAAATTTTTCAAATATTATTTTTACAGTAAATAAATAATTTCTACACACTTTTAAGACTGTATAATGATCTCTAGAGCCTCTACAATGATTCCAAATTATCAAATTACTCATAAATCAATAAAGAACCTGTCTATTTCTATTTTGGTAGTTCAGAGGCTACCGCTAGATGGCTATAGCGTTTCACTGTCCATATTTTGGCTTAATTTTTCAAAATGCTGTTTCTGCAGCAAATAAACAATTTTCATGTAAGTTTATTGTTGTATTAAAATATGTAGAGCCTCTATAATCATTCTACATCATCGAATAGTTCTCAAATCACTAAAAATTTAAACCACAAAGAGCAAATCACAAATCACAGATTGAAAAATCTATTCTCCAATCTACTCTAAATCAAATATTTATTTTTCTCTGCAAACGTAACTGACTAAACCCGCGCGAAACCTCAACGGAAATAGCGGTCCTCGTAAACCCAATTTCCCAACACAGCCGCAAGAGCACAATTCATATTTCCATACTCCTGTGTACCGAGTAATGGAACATCCGGCTTACGTCGCAATTTTGGTTTTACGAAGCGACAAGTGACGAGAAACAGACTCTCCGCGTATACATATTCTTTCAAAATCGCTGCTCCAGCGAGATGAATCAACGAATCATTATTCTGAAGCGTGCACACGGTAAAAATGATTTTACAACCGCGACGAGGCTGTCGTTTCTCGTGCCGGGTCAAAGGTCACACTATTTATTACGCTTTCCACGGCTATTCTTTTCTCTGGGCGGCGAGGTTAATTCTCAATTACCCGCCGCATTAGAATTGATCACGGTGCGTCTGTACGCTGGACCGCAAGGAGCCTCGAGACGCCCACGCTCTCCCGCTCCAACGACCGCGGGAATCAACCAGAGAAAACCTTCTTCCCTCCGCTCTCCACGGTTTCCGCAATATCTATGGAGAACGCTCGCTGAGAATCAATTATCGCCAGTTCAAGAAAGCCACTTAATATTCATGCATTCTCGCTGACGTCCAAGAAATCTCCACCAGAGGGGAAACCACGGGAGCGATTGCGTATTTGCGTGTCCTCGGGGGCTCGAAGCAGGAGCTCGTTAACTAATTGCGATCGCTGTCTAAGGAGGACTGACGTGTCCGATATTCCCGACGCGGTTGCTCTCGATTGGCTGAGCAAAGATCGTCTCAAGGATCTTGGTGTAACTTGGTCGAATTACATGGACGATTTCCTGCAGACCTATACTGCTTTAATTTTCTGTTTGATCGAGTGACGGGAGTATCTTAGAAGAATTGAATCGATGAAAAGAAGAACGATATAAGTCTAAAATTATATTAAAAAAACAGATATGCAATTTTGACTTTATATGATTCGGTTTTGTAATAAACGGAAGCTTCCTATTACCTAATATCTGCGTACGACGTTCTACGAGAGGAAAACAAAGTTGACATTGAGATGTCATTGACGCCTCCATTTAGCACTCTCGTAGAATTTCGTCTCGTAACCCGAGTAAATAGATCTACCTTTCGAGGCTTGAAGAAGCCCGAGGGGACGATGATTACGTGACGCCCACTGGCTATTTCCTATATAAAGGATGATCCCAACGTTGCGCGTATTTCCGTGCGTCGGAGGAGCTTTCCAAAGACCGATTTTTCCATGAATACTGCATATTACGGTCTCTGTTGTTAACCAGAGAAGTCGTATCCGCAAGGAAGGGCCAATTAGTTTCTCAAGCTCTGACCGCGGTTTCCACGGCGCTCTTTGGGTCGAGAGACCAATTATAAAAATACTAGACACAGTTTCTCTCTTCCCGAAATGTCAGCCCTTTTCCAGTTTTTCGATTCGATGTGACGTTCTTTGGATGATCGAGCAAAACCAGGAACCTGGGTGCTTTGTTTCGGTAAGATGAAGTTGGAGTTAATTTTACTGTAAGCGTGATGTTAAGCCTTTGAAAGAAAATTTAAAAAAAGTTCAGAGTGCAAAGTACCGAAAGATCAATCGTCGAATTGTGTTTCACGCACAGGAGAAGAAAAAAGAATGGAAGAGGCATTGTTTTCTTGGTTGGAGCAGACTTCATTCACTGCAGACTCAGTTACTACGGATGCTGAAGCCTCGTAACTCCCCTGGAGCATTTCTCAGAACCTTGCGAGGCTACAAAAAAATTGCAAGTCAGCGAAAAGCTGATCGACAGCTGTGCTCACGGCGAGCCTCCAGGTCCTGGAAGAAATAAAGGCAAAGGTTTTCTTGCATGTGTGCCTGGGAACAGGTTCTTTACGCTCAACTGGCTTCCATGAAGTAGAAAAAAATTTGTAGCTTACTTTTTCTACGATGTTCGCGAGAAGACGATAGACAGGCAAAAAAGTTGTTTAGTATGGTGTTTCACATCCACAGTTCCTATCGAAAAGACACACCTCCTTTACGTCAGCCCCGCATGTATCGCAGCTGGCGAGAGGCCGAGTCGCGACAACGATTTGGACTAGGTCATAGAGTTCCGAAGGACCAGTGGCCAAAGAAATCTCGCGGAAAAAGTGGCAAACAGAAGACACCGCGAAGTTCCCGAATCACTGTGCCAGTTTACTGTCTGGTCAGTCGTGCTGGATTTCTATTAAGGTCAGCCAAGGGTCACGTTCCTCTGGGGGGTTACTTATGCAAGGGTCCCCTCGCTCGTTCCATCCTGCATAAACAGAGAGCCTTTAGCAGCGATTTTCCCGCGGAACGATTCATAGGGCGATTGAAACGCGGGATGGTACGTGGACCGAATCCTCGAGCAGGATTGTCTCCCATTTAAGATCGATCTGTATGCCTGGCGCAGGACCGACGCTTTGCGCCGCTAAAGGGTCGAGCTAGGCCCGTAAATGACACGCTCGCCGTTTCTTCATCGTCGGGGGAGAAGCCAACGACTTCGGGGGTGATACAAGGAAACATAATCGCGTAATCGTCGGCTAGTCGGCGATGGTGTCGTAAGCCCAGATGGAAGAAACTGATCGAATGTCCTTCTCTCGGCCTTATTGCCACGGACCGATGGGAACGGCTCTGGAGTCCTTTATTCGATCGTGAAACGTTTTGTGGTGGCCCGATATGGACCGCTTTTATTTCTTCATTAGGACGTTTCAACTGGTCTCGTATCAACGGCCAGTCGTAACAGAAGGCATTTCCGAGAAGCAATGGGTCTGGGGAACGATGGCGTTATGATACCTCGAGAGCTTCAATTTGTCCGATTTCTTCTGCTTCCGGCTTTCAACGAGCTGTCTCGTGTGTGCCAGTGGAGATCGACTGATAAAGTATATGGAGTATTTGAGAGAGTATACAGGGTGTTTGACGATTCAGGAATTTTAAGAGATGATTCTATATGTTTATTTTACTGATTTCGCCGTGTCTGACCGAGGGCTTATTCTACTGATCTTGTCTGTGTGTGGCTTGGGATTTATTCCACTGATTTAGTTGGGTCTGACTTAGAACTTAACTAATTCTACTGTGCCTGTTTTGACTGATATACATCGGCAGTAGAATAAGTCTTTAGTCAGACACATTTCACGTGTATTTTAGGAGCTTTTTAAACAATACGACACCTGTCGTAGAACACTCTGTACAGTGCACGTAAAATTGTCTGAGACTCGACAGAACTGAAGACTTTCTCAGTTTACTTTTCTTAATTCTGTTAAAGCAGAGAAAAATTCTACCATTAAGAAGTAGGAACGAGGAATTGGAAAATAACCTTAGTATTCTTTGCTGAACTTCAATTCTTCAGTTCTAGAATTAACTTGAAACGGGTACGAACTTCGTCACAAAGTTTAATTGTAAACGGAATGAGAAAAATTGTTACATTATACGCAATCAACAATTCCATATGCATCTCAGTATTCAGGGCAAAGTATTTTAAGACTCTTAACAACATTGCAAGAGAGAATTCATAATTGGAGGACTCTCAGTCGGATCCTCTATTGTAAATATCCTTCGACTCTTTCGCAACAAAGTGCCCCAGAAAACATCGGCAAAGAGAGCAATTTCATTTTAATTGCGCCGCGTCAGTCGAACTCCCGATTTCCCTGCGATCGGAACACGACAAGATTCGCAAATCCACGTAATCGAAGTTTCCGCAGGGAATCCACAGCAGATAATTGGAGGATTCTCGGGGCAAATAAAATCTAATTCCACCGTGTTTTCCATTAGACTCCCAAGTTAACGTTCCAACGCGTTCTCTCTCAGGGAACCGCAAGAATAAGAGTAATTTAATTTCAGCGAGTGTCTTCGCCGCGCCCCGCAACGCACTGCGTCGAACCCAGCACCGTCGCGACGCTGGTTCTGCCTGAAGACACATAAACTGAAAAATCGATTGAAAGATCGAAGCGAGGTCTGGGAGTCTAATGGAGAAATGAGCTTGTGCTCATCCTTCGTCGAGGAATTTTACCCAGAGACCAGTAACGAGCGGTTCCGCGAACCGCGAAAGCAAATCGTCTAATTTTGGCAAAGCTGACTCCCTTCGATCTTCGATCTTCTCTACCACGATCGCGAGGCGTGGGCGTGTTGGTCGCTGGTGTTGTCCGTTTATTATGCTAGCTGGCTTCGCCTGGCTTATATTGTGCCGGACGCGTTGTAAAAGCGCGGCTGGCGCTGATCTTCGAGTCACAGCTCGATACATCCTCCCTCGATCGCTCTCGATTTCATTTCCCTGGAGGAACGAGCTCGAGGAGCTTCGAGAAGCGAGTACCGAGGGGATTTGCAAGTTTCGCGCGGCATGTCTTTCGTGATCGTCTATCGCGAGGTCGAAGATCGACTGTGGTCTCAGTGAATCGAGGATATTCCAGCGGTGTAAACTGTGACAGGATTCTCAATGGGAATTTTTGAGTTGTGTCACTCTTGATATACACGTGCGATATGTACTTGCCAGTGGGTGAACGAGGGTGGAATAATTAATGTTTTATGATCGTGATTTCCTGTCTGTTCCCAGGGAGCTGTGTGTTTATTTGCTATCTGATTAAATCTGACTGTCGTATAGAAGCGAGGCTTTTATTTGAAATTCTGATTATGTTTCTAAATTGCGCGAAGGAATCGCTAGTCTTAAGTTTACATTGATTTGGGTGTTGGCTGAAAAGGAGTCAGCTGATCAGTAAAAGACTTTTCGTGTCGTTTCCAATGAATTCAGACTTCTTTGAACAGTGAAGTGCAAGGAGAATCCTGATGGTCTATGTTCACGTGAAGTCAGAGGAATCTTTCCATCACACAGGATTATCTAAATCTGTCGGTGAAGACGCTTTACGTCATTGCCATCATGCCACTGAGATCGGAGGCCTCCTCTTCGAGGGACACCCTCAACACTGTCATGACTACGGTTAGTTCGATCAGATAGTTTAGACGTGGCTATCATAACTTAAAGTTCGATAAAATTCTGTTTAGACACCGTATAAAATTAATCACTGCTCTACCCTTAACATATTCTAAAAGTGTAGCCTTTAGTAACATTAAAAATATAGCGATACTTCGTAATAGGAAAGTAAATGTGTAAAGTTCCTCATAATTTTAATCCTATTTCTACTTCGCCCAACATATTAATATTTCACATTCACGTACGAGGTGTTCGACAACAGGTGGGAGAAAATTTGAGAGATAATTCTACTGACGTGTTCAGTCCCTCTAAAAAGCTTTAAGTGGCCTACATCCAGGGGATTAACTTTCTCACAGTGGTTCAATATTCAATTACTCGTTCCCTGAATGCAGCTCGATGATAGACTACCACGCAAATTTTAAAACTTAAATAAAAAAAATGTAGCTACTCTTCCGAGGACTCACCCTCAAATTTCTTACCACCTGCTCTATCCAATACAAAATCAACTCCCATTCTCAATTCCCTGGAGTTAAAATTTCGTAAAAATAAGGACCCATCCCCTCAGATGTAGCTCATGCTCTATTCAACTTTTCCGACACAGTAGAAATCGAATAATCAAAGAGCCACAGTGATTCGTCTGACCATCGACGTGGATCATCTGCACACGGCTCGGCTGTTGGCGCATTCGCGCCTCAGGGCTCTGCTTACGCGGCTTACGGGTAAAATAGATCACGGAACAGGCCACTTCTACGCGAGGGCTATCTGCATCCGGCCAGCAGTTCAATTTGAATATGATAATAATAGGAAAACGTCGGCGGCCGCGATACCCGATGCGAGCCGTGTTCCTACGTATGCGCATACGTACGCGTGCACGTAGCCCCGCGACAGCTACGCGGAATGCAAAATAGCCCCGCGACAGGTTAAATTGCACTGGCGTCGGGCGAATGGAAATGGAGCTGTCACTTCGTTCGAGATCGCTATCCAAAATTTAATGCCGCGCCACCGAAGGGACGAATATTTTTTCCACGTTTTCTCGTCTACCCGCAATCTCGTCGCGGCTGATGAGACGGCGGGTTAACGAAATGCGGGGGCGAGCTCTCTGCACCTGGCCCCCTTCTGAAAGGAGCACACGAAACAGTCGGTCTTTGCTTCTTTGTTCGGCTCGAGGTTAAAAATTCTTTCGAGTCTGTGGAACATTCTCATCAGTGTATTTATGCATCACCAGCTTCCTTCCGCGATGAGGTCTCCTTTTATTTTCGTGTCTTTCAAGGTAATAGGTGCTCTGTCTTGAGAAGAAAAATGACTTGAAGAGAAAGCTGCCTAAGCGTGACGAGATATGAATGATTAAGGTCTCTGTGTCGTAGTTTCCTCAAAGATTTCATTACATTTGGATATCTCAGATTTTGAAGTATTCGAGATTTTTGACAGTAAGCTTCTATTATTGATTTCGTATTCTCCCTTCTGGGTGCTTTGGACTTTTTCAATTTTTCCTTTCCCTGGTCTGTTGCCATTCGAATTCCACCCCCGCCGTCACAGGTGTCTCGAAATCTCGTTCCTGTTGCAGACACGCCACCTGAATCCTTATCCCCAGTCGCTTCCATGAATTATTCCTGCCACTTTTATATTCACTATTCCCTTCCTGATTTCAGGGAGTCCCCATTCAGAAACGAGATTAAACATTGATTACATCTTCCATCGAGCCACATCCGTGTTCCCCTTTGTCCCACGATTTCCGTGGCTTCTCCTTTCTTACCTCGATCCTCCTTACAGTTCCCCTGGAGCAACCTTATTCCTGGTTCGAAACGAGTTAAGCCATGCTACCCTTTATCGCTCATAAATCTATTCCCTCTAGTTAGGAACACAGTATTTCTCTCTTAGAAATCCCTGCAGCATCGCTTTCCTAGATGCAACTTTTACGGTAGTCATTTTTACGCCGCTGCGTTTGCAGCTGCTTCTCCTCCATCGACGCGCGGATTCTACTTCGAATGAAATATAGGACCGTTATCCTCTGTTTCGACTTTTTTATCGCTCCGTTTGCCGCGAAAAATTACGGCTGCGTGGGTCAGGAATCCAGGATACAAATTTCAGGAATAAATCACGAGGGTAATCACCGTTTCGCGGAACGCGCTTCAGAGATTCGCGGGGAGTCGAATGGAGAGCTCGGCCCACTGACTGCATCTTTGTCATCTGTTGTCAGGACGAGCAAAGTCGGACCGGAAGATACGTCGCTGGCGGGGCGGTGCTCGCGATCACGCTGCTCGGCGTGCATCATATCCTCCTGCAGGACGCGTCGACCATAGCTGGCGTCTGCATACCAGCAATAATAATGGTGTCCTACATTATCTGGATTTTGTATTCCGCCCACCGAGACAGGCGAAAGGTAACGAGTTTTAAATCACGGCTCACGCAGTGCGCTCGAGCAGGGGTGGGACTGCGTTCGAGAGAAAACTGGAGAACCGCCAGCGGGTTTGTTAAATGTTTACTGAATTTTCGGTCGGTCTGGTCGAAGCTTCGTGATGAACTGAGTTCTCGACAATGAGTCACTCATGTCTTTCGCTTTTTTTACATTGAATGATTTAGAAAAAAGAAATAGTGTAGAATAGTGTAGATACTATACAGAGAAGTAAATTAATTCCATGCTGATAGAAATAAACTATTGGGTTCTAAATTTCGGTGGTTTTCGATGAATTTTAAACAGGAGTTCGCTATGGAAATGTTTTTCCCATGCAATATAGACCAATTGCAATATATTTGAAGACACACTGCTGCGAAATAAAACGCTCGCTCTCAGAAAATGGAGGAAGAGGGAGTTCGTGCAAGGCCACGGCCGCGGGCTAATTATTAGAAGTTTTAATCGCTGGCGTTTTAAAGTTTCACAACGTGATCTCGCGCTGGCGGTCAGCGTGTGTTGCAATTATTACTCAGTGTGAAGATTTTTAAAGTTCAACCTCAAAGTTGCTAGGGCGAATTAAGTAAAGTAGGATACTTAAATTTTTATATGGAAGAAAGGGAAGATCGGTGGATGTCGGGTAGGGAGGAGCATTCAGTTTCTTCGTAGCTTCTCCCTCGAGGAAAAAGTTCCTCGATTTTGCATAAAGCATCGAAATCGATTGAATTCTCAAGTGTCTTTTTCAGGAGCCTCAAACTCCCAAGTTCAATTCGAACTCACATAGAATCAGAATGTATCTCCAATGATATCTCTTGAAGAGCGATCTTTATCGCGTTCTCTGATTCTGACACTTTGCATAAGTATCGTAATAATTAACAGGAGGGACAAGAAATATTATTTTGCCCTCGAAAAATTCTCTGTGAGTCTATGTATGCTCTTTGAAAAAGAGGAAACTGTTTCAGCGATATTAATAAAAATTAATCTTGCGATGCTCCTGTACTGAGAAAAGTTCTCCAAGTGGAGGATCAAAGATTGAAAATTTGAAAATTTTAAAGCTTGAAAATATGAAAATTTGAAAAGGCCACTCTTGCTCGAATCAAACGCATAATTGAACCCCTACGAACTTTGAAACTAAATGTGATTTCTGAAACGAGGAAAATGTATTAAGATCGAGCATAGAGAGAAAATTAGAAAGCTCATTCGGATGAACGATACTCCGAATCAGTCGACTTTTTCCGCGGGTTACATTTAATCTTGTAATAAGTCAGGCGAGCAGGAGCAGTGCGTTCGATGGCGCAAAGGGTAATTGAATTGGCTGAAAACCAGAGCCGAACGCTTCGCCTCTAAAGATCGTATCACGAGGTATCGTTCGATGAGTCTCCGCGTGGTCGCGAGATTCCCAGCGACTGGCAATCGAGTTGCAATCGAGTTGCATCGATGCATACCGAGGGTCGCGTAATCGCGTATGCCTGCTAACGTTCCCTGCGCTACTTTCGTTGGAATCGCGCGCTGAATCGGTACTAACCCAGAAATAAGGAAACATCGTACTTCGAACCAAGGCGATTCTAACGTATCCAGGCGGAAGCGCGTAAAACTGGAACTGAGAAATCGGGAGAAGTAACTCAAGGGAAAAAGGAAAACAGTTCAAATAAGCAGCGTACAGAAAGTTCGTTTAAACTGGAACAAGGTCAGTTGATAACATAAAACGAGGTTATCTGTTTCCAGGTGGGATTCGTGATTTACGAGGACCGAAAGTGGGGCTGGGCTCGTTCGTTTAACGCGTTTTGAAAGGACGTCCAGGGACCGAGCTTCTTAATAAACTACCCGCTGTTGTCACGTCGAGTGATTAATTATTCAAATTGCCAGTGCTCGGAGAAAATCTCTTAAAAATGAGCTCTGCTCTCCCACATTCGTTTTTCTGATCAAATACTTCTCCCATTGAAAAATTTCAAGACAATGGAACCGAGGCGATTCTATTGGGACTGCGAGCGACAGGTTGCCCTTTGCCCCGTCAGCGCGTGAACTGCTACCAGGTCACAGAGGTCTCTTTGTCCAGAACCCCGTGGAATTTAATAGCTCCATTTCGCCAGAGGCGACATTACTGCGACATTGATTGATCAGAGCCACAAACAGTTTAAAGAATTCTTAAAAAATCCTTTCTGTTCCCAGGCATCGAGGCTCGCCACAGCGATGCAGCTAGCGGAAGTCATCAGCGTCCCAGCCTCATCTGATGACGCCACCTTTAAGCACACGAATCCTCGCAAGAATCGCCCAACATTGGCCTATGACTCGCGAGACTCTTGCGTGAATCCTGTCTTCTCTTCCAAGGATGAAATCCTTTGAACTATCGAACTCGACTACAGACACTGTCGCCCCCAAAGGATTTTATTATTCAATACATACTCTTTTGCATGCATGACGTGTTCGCTAATAATAGACACTCGTTGCGCCCGAAAGTCGATATTCCCACAGCATTGACGCGTGCAGTTTACGCGCGAAAAATTATTTGTCTAGTTGGGGCGGGATTATTTATTTATTCCGCGTTGACGCAACCGTGTGGCAGCACTGTTCGTTTACGCAGCACGTGCCCGTTCACGGGCAACTAGCTTTCGCAAATAAATTTATTTACAGACAGGATAAATTGTCGAATTCGACCCGCTGATATTTCGCCAATTTATTTCGCCCCGGGATAAACCATTACGAACCATTTCACCAGGCGTCATCGGGCCGATCTCGCGGGCTCCACTTCCGGTCAGGGGACGCCGCGGGAAGCGCAGGACCGATTTGAAATTCGTTATTGCACCAGTGGCTGCGATTCGTTCTCGTTACATGCGACGTGCACTTGCCTGCGTTAAAAGGCGAGCGACCACGCTTCCTTAGTTTCTTCGTCATCCCTTATTTACTCCCTCGGCAGCCCATAAATTGCAGTTAAAAAGAGTTATGCGGAATAATATTCGTAAAATACGGGGCTCGTTTAGTGCGCCCCGCGGGGTCTTCCTGCGTTCATTATTTCGTATAGTTACTTCATTTGCATCGAGTGATGGAGGGAACTCGAACACGTGGGAGCACAGTGTCTCTATATAAACTCGATTTCACTGGTGACCAACTTATGTCGAAGGACATGATGTGTAGTGACAGCATACTCTTGTTTAACGAAAACAAGAGTAGATCTGCGCGAAAACGAAACATGCGTTTGCTCTAAATAATTAAGAAGTGTAATGATTATTATAAGGAAATTTGAAATAAGATATACTGTACTTTTAATAAAATATCTCTGTTGACGCTGCGAATTTTATAAATAGAATCTACGTCAAGTTTACTGATGATTAGCGAACAGATCAGAAGGAAAAACCAGGAATCGATAAAAAGAAAAATTCACAAGCGTAACCTCGACAGAAAGAAGAAAAGGAGGAAAGGTGAGGAGGGAAGCAATCTAGCGACGTACTTGCGCTTAATAGATGGCCTCCATTAATTAGGAAAAAAATATAAAGCGTCGGTGTAATTCATTAGGGAGGGCCGAGTCGCAATTCATTTTCGTCGAGGCAGTGGCACGTTTTCTCCATTCCTTTCTTATCTCTCAATTATTCCTCGGCCGGTGAATTAAACGATCCAAGTGGGCCGAGGGTGGAAACAAAGATGGCTAGGGGGAGAGTCTTCGCGGTCGAAATAAAACAGCGAGTCTCATTAACAGCGGGGTTAATGCAGGGGTTGGCGACGTTTTTGGCACTGGTGGTGGATGCAATTCGATTGAAGGCTCGGCCCTGTTCGCGGATTACGCGGCCTCGTAATTCAGTCGGATTCTATGTCGACAAAGTGATTAGATCTGGCTGGTTTGGGGGCATGCGATTGCAGCATCCATCTTTTGACGGTTTCAACGAGGAAGAAGAGCGTCCATCTGGGCAAGCGTTTAACACAAACTCATGATTAAACGCCGACTGTTCCCTTTCATCATCTTGTCTTGTTGATATGCTTGGACCTTGCGCTGCACGTCTAATGACCAGGTATACACTACCCTCTGGCTAAATTTCCTATAGGCTCTCTGACAGAGCGCCACTGCATACGTAGAACAAGTAGGTACATAGTTTCATTTGATTAAAGTGAAATGAAGCATTTGATTAAAGCGAAAATCTGAATATTAATTTTTGCGGTGAACATCAGATTTCGTTCGCAGGAATTCAGAAACTTGAAAATGATCCTCACGCAAGAATTTCAAGTATCGATACACTAAATATCGCTTTCAAGTGGATTGCAAGCTCCATCCAAAACATTTAAAAACTTTCAACGATTTTGTATTCCAAGTTGGGCGATCGTTGCGCGATCGGGTAAAGAATTCGTAAGCGTATTTCCGGGAAGGGAAGCGGATCGATCGGGTGGAAGTTCTGCTAGCGACGGTGTCGTGGTTAAACTAGCCCGTTCTCGGGAAGTTTCGTATTATTGTGGTAATCAGAGTGGCGGGAAGAGGGCGAGCCAGGGGTTTCTTTAAGCGAGCTGCAGCGCTAACCAGCCAGTTACGATGAAACTTCGGATTTATTCGAAGAAAACGCGTGTATAGCCTCGACTGTATTGTACCCGGGGTTAACGAGCAAACGTGGTAATTTATCGCGAAGACACTGTACCCTGTTGGAAGGCAATTTCTTGACACTGTATTTTCCATGCTCTTGTCTTTTGGCTGGTCCTTGGAGTAGCCCTTGGACTAGGTCTTGTTCTAGCACTTGGATTAAGCTTAGGTGTAGTCCTTGGTCTAATTCCTCGTCAAGTCCTTAATCTAATTCTTGATTTAGTCCCTCATCTAAATCCTGTTTTAGTTTCTAGTCTAGCCCTTGGATTAGTTCTAGGACCAGCTCATCGAGCTCGTCAAATCACACTAAAGCCCTGTCTTAAAACGAAGGAACCTTAATTACACAATTCCCACGTTTATGAAAACACTATGGGTTTATCGTTTCAGATCGGTGTTCAAACGCAGTCCAACCTTTACAACCCCTAACTGTGGCATTCATTTGGTGGGTGGCTGAGAGCAATATTCGCTGTTGCAAGGAAACACTGACATCGACTATTTGCTGCGCGACCTTTCCACAATGGGCACAGTGTAACACGTCGGCTGACCATTGTCGAGGGCTTTTGTGCGTTGCGATATCGCTGTGAAACCCAGCCCAACGCCTTTCCCCTGTTCATTCCATTAACCCCTCTCATCAGAATATTCGCGTCCGATAAATCCTTTAAATGCAGTCGCTCCACGTGTCTCGTTCCACTTGGTCGCATTAATCGCGACAAGTCGTTCGCATCGACCAGGGACGATCGACCTGAAATCAGTTTATCAGGTTAGCCTGCGTGAATTATGCGTCGAGAACGATCTCATAAGATGATTGTTACGACGGAACGGCGTCCATAGCAGAGCTGAAATTGTCTTCCATGGCTCGCAACCACTGACACGAATTTAAGCTGGCGACCAATAAATTATATCGATTGGACCGCGCCGATTGTCGTCGGGCCATAGCTCTATCTTTTCAAATTTCGCAGCCACGTTATTGATACTATGCCAACGACGATTGATTGTACGCTGACCACCGATTTACGATAATGAGAATTTACAGAAGGTATGGCCCCCCCTGTGCTAAAAAAATTATGGCATAGCAAATTTTTGAGAAAAATTTATCAACTTTGAGTGACGATAACTCCGCGAAAAATTATCGTAGGATCATGATTTTTCTTCTCTATTGAAGCTTGAAGTCTTTACTTGAGGATAGTGTATTCTCAATTTTAGGTTTGGTACACCTTCGCATCCCTAAGTCATTAAATATGAGATCATGTTTGTCATCTTGAAAATCGTAAAGTTTGAGAGGCTGTAGGGGTTTGTGAAAATTTTTTTCGGAAATTTTGCTTCCAGTAGCATAAAGTAGGAACCTTTCCCTTTAATTCAAAAAAAGAATCAAGTTGCTACGATTTTTTTTCGCAAAATTACAGCACTTCAAAGTAACCCTTGCATTTTTGTCATATTTAAAACTAACCCGTGTACCCAAAAAATGCAAGGTTTGTTTTAAACTGCTGTAACTTTGCGAAAAAAAATCGTGGCGACTTGATTCTTTTTTTAAATTAAAGCGGAAGGATCGAATTTTATGCTTCTGTAAACAATATCTTTGCAAAAAATTTTTCCAAGTCTGTGTATCCCGTCAAAGTTGCTAATTTTCAATACAGCAAATTGCAAAGTTTGACAAAATGCAGCGGCTCGTCAAAATTTTTTCCGGAAATATCGTTTACAGTAGCATATAGCTGGGACCTTCCTCTCTAATTTAAAAAAAAGATCAAGTCCGTATGATTTTTTTTCGCAAAGTTACAGGACTTCAAAGTAACCCTTGCATTTTTGCCATATATCAGCACTATCCGTTCTAATGTAAAAATGCAAGGGTTACTTTAAAATTCTGTAATTTTGCGAAAAAAAATCGCAGCGACCTGAAATTTTTTTTAAATTAAAGAGGAAGGTTCAAGCTATATGGCACCCTAAACTTTATCCCTGAAAAAAATTTTAGCGAGTCCCTGCATTTTGCAAACTTTGCAATTTGCTGTATTGAAAATTAGCAACTTTGGCGAAATGCACAGACTTGGCAAAATTTTTTTCAGGAATACCGCTTAGAGGAGCATAAAATTCAATCCTTCCCCTTTCATTTAAAAAAAGAATCAAGTCGCTAAGATTTTTTTTCGCAAAATTACAGCACTTCAAAGTAACCCTTGCATTTTTGTCATATTTGATACTAACCCGTGTACCCAAAAAATGCAGAGGTTACTTTAAAGTGCTGTAACTTTGCGAAAAAAAATCGCAGCAACTTGATTCTTTTTTTAAATTAAAGGGGAAGGTTCAAGCTTTATGCCAGTGTGAGTGAAATTTCAGAAAAAAATTTAACCAAGTCTGTACAACTCGTCAAATTTTGCGATTTTTAAGATGACAAACATTCTCTTAGATTTTAGAAATCACCATGGTAAGGTGTGAACTGCGGTCTGTGAGAATCGACGTAGCTCCGTCTGATTCATTGGGCGAACAATGGGTGGTGGAACAGTGAAAAAAAGCTTTCAGAAACCATTCTTCTGCCCTGTGTTGCCTCACGACGGGTGATCGACGCTTACATCCACGCTGGCGACGTTTCCATTGTGTTTCCCCGTGGGCGTTCGCGGCGATCTTTACAAAAAGACGCAAAAGAAAAAAATGAATAGACGTTTAAGAATCGCCATTCTGTGAACTTTAATTCTAGGTACTTATACAATCTTCGTTGAAAAATATAACAAAAATACTTTCAATCCCTTCAGAATCATGGATGCAGACTCATTGTGTTTTCGTATAAACACTGCAGTGGTTGGAACTGCAGCGATACTGCACGGTTTCGATGTAACAATATGGAACAAGGGTGCAGGAGGAAAACAGCGGAGTAATACCAGCGCGGAATTCGCATTTAAATAACAATGCAGCGGTGTTCAAAGCGTTAAATCCTCGTTTCTTAATAGAATTTCCACGGGAGCGTAGCAACGAGGTGTGTCGCTCAAAACATCAACCAGAGGGGACCCATCGCTCGAAATGAGCGATCGCTGGAACCAAAATGGGCTTTAATTCCTCTTCCACATCTGAGCGAGGAACAGACGAGACGAGCTGCAAGGTGTAATCCTTGGAGGCTAAATGATCGAGAGATACTCATCTTCTTAGAGAAATCTCGCGGAGCTTGCTCGAGAAATATCGAGGACAAGGTACTGTACAGGAACCTACATGTATCAGGCTTACGTCGTACTTATTATCAGACGAATCTGAGAACTACTAACAATTACAGCAAACTCTGTGTAGGTGTTTCAGCTTAATAAGTTCCCACGTTGCTGTCGTCACTTTTTTTAAAATTTTTTACCGTAGACTACATCTTTTATTGCATCTTCGAGGAATCATGGGTTCCCCTTATCAGAAAGATTCCAGGAAGTATAACTGGACGAAAGTTTGCCTCTAGAGTAGAAAGCTTTCAAACTCCCTTCTCCAAGTGAACTTGAAAGACTCTGCTTGCGGTGCGTTATTATCTTCGAAATATTCAGGGAGACAAAGTTGAGGGGGAGTGTTCGTCACGGCTGTGATATCAATTCGACCGAAAGTTGAACGTTATCAACGCATTGCCGCGGGTACGTGGGCGCTCGCGAAGGTGACAGGTATACACCGCGTACGTACATTGCTTCAATGGGTTGATGTGCATATCGCCGCATCTATTAATTCAGAGGAGCCTCATATACGCCTGTCGTCTTGTCAGTTCGCTAGGTGTGTGTTAACAGGTCGTAGTTTTAACAGTTGGTTAGTCAAGGACGCGTTCATTTGGGTGTACTGATAGCTCGTGTCATCCTGGCCCAAGAAACACATTAACTGGGGTTTACTGGCACCCTTATCTAGGCCCAATTCAAAAAAATAAAAATTCAAATATTTAAATATTCAAAATTTCAAATATTTGAATTTTTTAAATATTCAAATTTTCAAATATTTGAGTTTCTTAAATATTCAAATTTTCAAAGTGTGTACTGTTATATTCAGAATGAAATGAGAGGTCTATCGTACATACTGCTTTCGTTGATCTTCAATCTTGTCAGTATTTATCCGCGTTTTAGTATGAACTTCGAATTTCTCCGTGAAGGTGAAATACTTTTACACAGAGGAAAGCTTTCCTTCCTCTCGAGGCACTTCCTCGGGTTAATGTTCAGAGGAATATTTCTGCTGCGAGTTTAAAAGCAAACAGAATCGAGATGGTGGCTAAGAGCGTCTGGGAAATGCCTGAATGATTCCGTGAGTCGTTGTGGGTTCGAAAGGCTGGTAGCGCAGGAAACGGTGTTTCCCAAGGGTCGACTCGAAAGTACAGCCAACCAGTGTATCTCGAAAGTTCCTTAGAGCGTGAGGAACAGTTAACCTACGTCCTAGCTGAATCAAGTCCCTTCTTAATAAAGAACACCGCATGACTCGACCTCGGGTTTTTCCGTCTTGTTTTCAGCAAAGGATTAAGTGGAGCTCCAGCCACGATAACCCAAGGGTGAACCCACGCCCCTTTCTCGACTTCTCCATCGCGGGAAGGCAAAGAAATGGAATATTCATTTTTATAATTAATGCGATGCACCGTGGCGGCGCGTCGGCGGTAATTAACAAGGTAAATTAAATGTCGACGAGCGGCGAAAACGCTGTAAACACGACTCGCGAACGTTTCGGCCGTGGCCTGCACGTATCGGGCGAGATAAAGTCCAAAGTAGGCCAGTGTGTTCCCGACAAGAGCGACGAAGTAGCTGTTACTTCGAAACAACGTGTTGGAAATAAACACTTTGCAGGATTCAACGCGCAGCTATTCTGTGGCTGTCGCTGCAGCAGTTTCGCAATTGAAAAAACACTATAGTACAATTTCCTTGAAGACTTAACACGTTAGACCACCTGAGTTACGTGTATCATTAAGAAACTTATACTTGGAAAGTGAATTTTTAGAAGACATTTGTGTCTTCAAGAATCACACAAAATTTCCAAATTTCAGAACTTATTTCGTTCTGCACCACCGCAGAGAAGATTGCAATTTAAAGTACATTGCAAACTCCATGATTAAATGATATCGTTCGTCTTCCATTTCCACGTAGACTAAAGCCGTCCCTTTAAAATACAATATAGCTTCCCGTCGCTGCGGAAGACAAGTTGCGACACCTGTTTTCATTTAAGGTCGAACCGTGAGCTCTCCCCATTTCTCTCCGCAGAATGCACATCAGCGCGCTCAATGACTTCGTTTAAGAGGAGTTTAATGGACAATTAGTAATGAATGACGGAGGTTACTTTCGCTGCTCTCGCGTCTAATTAACGCCAAGACGATTGTTTATCAATATTTCCAGCGGTGGCTCGGAAGACAAAGGCGTGCCGAGGCACTCGGGTATAATTTGCCGCTGGGTCTCCGAGGAATGCCGAGCAGGCGTCGCAAATCCGTGATTGTCTCCGTAAATCTAAGCGTAATCCCTGCCTCTTCTCGATCCTCGGCCGCTGCGAGCTCTGCATGAAAATTCGATGCGAGATCTCGCGGCGTGGGACCAAGAAAAATCGCGATCTCTATACTAGCATTAGATTTAATTAACTCCAGCAGCTATACTCGAGCCACGACCTGAAACGCTGTAAACAATTTGTTTGCACTGGAAAGCTACGTAATCAGCCTTCGTGCTAATGACCGTATTATGCAATAATCGATGCACTGGTGGAAGAGAGGGCTCTGAATTTTTATTCTTGTGGAATTCGAAGAATCCTCTTATATTAGGTTAGAGTTTCGAAGTGAGGAAGGTTTCCTAAGAAAATTTGCAAATATTGAGAAGATCGAGACTTCGAAGTCTATTTAAAGGTGACCTGGTTTCTGAACCAGGATCTGAAGGAATGGTTGTGTTTGCTATTTAAAAATCCCCTACTATCTTAGAGTCTGATTTATGTAAACAGAGGAACATTTACCCTAGAAAAGCAACGTATTCGATTTTTATCCCAAGATTGCTTGAATCTATCTCCAAGAATCGAATGCAAATTTTTATTTCAGAGGTGCAAGTGTTTCTTTGCTAGCAGGTCGTGTTTTATTAATGGGACACTTTTTTGTGGTCAATTAAGGTATATGGCATACGTTGGATACCACAGATATTTAATAGAAATAATTTCAAGGTATTGCAACGAGTGAATATCATTTTCGTATTTAACCCCCGTAAGGAAACCGCCATAAAAATGGAAACGAGTTTTCGATCCTTCGCCCAGTCGATACGAGTTCTCGATAGTCGACGTCTACCTCGAGACTCCGTCGTCTTCAGCTTTATTAAATCGCCCCGTTTCTTTATCTAGCCGACGGGGGTCATTCCACCCCTCCCCTGACCTCTGAATAACAGAAAGCTTCTATCGAGCGGCGATATTAAGTGGAAACTTCGCTCGATGCCAAGTCTCTTTCCACTGAATTCCCGCGGATCGCTTTGTCACGCTTCATTTGCCACCCCACGCAACCCGAGCTTAGATTCGACTTAACGACAACCCATTTCCACCATGTCTCGATGAGCTCGCATTACAAGCTTGCCAAGTGTTAATTAATATCTCCCGCTGCCCTACGTGCGAAGATTCCGAAAAAAATTCACGATATACGATCCACGTTCCTAAGAAAAATGTTGGACACGTATAACGTGATGTCTGTTGACATAGACTAAAAAAATAATTTTTATCAGGAATAGTATTTCATAGAAAAAATTGTTAGCATGGTTAGATGCATTATAGTGACTCAAAATGATTGTATAATAGTAATTACGCAGGAATATTAGAATCAGTAGAATAAGTCTTCAGTCAGACACAGAAAAATCAGTAGAATAAGGCTCTAGGTAAACACATGGGAATCAGTAGAATAAGGCTTTGGTCAGACACAGAAAAATCAGTAGAATATGGCTTTAGTCGGACACATATAAATAAGTAGAATAAGATTCTAGTCAGACACAGTAAAGTCAGTAGAACAAGTCCCAAAACAGAAACAGCAAAATCTCGTCTTATTTTAGCATGTCGAGTCTCCTTTGGAATTTCTCATCGAGAACAATTTATACTGTAAAATAGAAATTTTTAAAGGTAGTAAATGGCATAATACTTTTGGACAAATTTTATCTTCTAATTTCTCAGCTTCCATGACAATAGTCAACACGAAAACTGTGGAAAGGTACACAGAGAATTCCCCAAATTTCTCCAAACGTGTCGTAACGAGAGGGTCAAATAGAACGCACCGTAACCCTTGCCATGGGGAGCCCATATGCTTTAATTATAAGCGAAATTCTCAGCTGTTCCGTGAAACTTTTTGGAAGTTCCCGTGTATGTTTTTCGCCCTTTCCCTGTGTTGCCAGCCAACAGGAGCATTTCGCAGGCTGCTCGGTCGCATGTAATTAAAATTGCGTCGCTTGCAGCTCGCTGCTTATTTAATGCAACGCGTGAGGCAGTGCCTGCGGTCAGAGCGAGCTGCATTGGGGATGCTATAACGCGAAGGATGCGTCGAGGTAATCCCGTGAAAAAGAAGCAACTCGCCTTTTCGATGGCGCAACCGCGGTGAAAGCTGCGGTTGGTCCGAAAATATCCGCAGAATTCGCGGAATTCGCTGATGTCGCAGTGGCTGACGAAAATTCAATTAACTCCAGCGATCGCAGGGAACTAGCTGTGAAATATTTCTTCTCCTCGAGCGATGCGGAGAGAAGAACCGCAGGAGGAATTGTATTTTTGCGACTGACTGAGAGCTCGAAATTCGCTGTCGAGAATCGTCGCGTTAGAAACGTGATAAAGAATAGAGGGACGTTTAACGCAGTGTTGCGTGGCCACTAGCTAGCGCATCGTGTATCTCGAACCGCGAGATTTTTCCTTTTTCCTGTTTTTTTCCGCGCCACGAAGGGACAATTAACGAGATTTCGCGGGAAACATGAGCGCGTGAAATTCCTACGGAGCGGTTTCCAAAAACGAGAGACAGGAACCGTGTGGGAGCGTAATTTCGCGACGCGACGCGACGGGAATACGAATGAACGCGCGCGGGCTTGAATCGAGCGCGTGCTCGTTAATCGCGAGGGGAGCATTTCAATCGGTTACAAATTAAAAAATAACACTTCTTGCAACATCGGTTTCTCGTGTCCAGAATTAATTTCGTTTTTCCTGGACTCATGCATTTTAATTGGAAAGAGAATAATTGGGAGCAACGCGACGCGACGCAATGAGACATAACGACGCAAAAATCCCAGGCAAGCTCGTGCATTTAACGAAACATTAACAATCGGCCCTTTGACTCCGCTGGCCCTGGTAATTAGGGCGTCATCGAAAGGGTAAACGAAGCGCGATTGACAAAACGAACGATGCTCGACGTGGACCCGCGGCCATTGCCGATTCCGCGCTCGAAGTGGACAATCAGGAGCAATTTTAAGTCTGTGCATTCCCCGAATTCTATTACCGCCTGAATGCGCAAATTGACAATGCTGATTGCAAGTTTCGAGATCGATGTCCGAGCTTTTGTAACCGTTTGTGGACCATTCCGCTGATTACCCATTATCAGACTAATTGCGCTAGGGAACTTTCGTCCGGTGCAGCAGTGATTAAAAGGAACGATAATAAAAGTAGCATAATTTGGGAAGGAAGTACTGTGTCACTGTCAGCGGTGCAGGTAATTACGGGACATGCATCAGAATATCAATTTTCAACTTCCCTCCTGCTGTCACTGTGCCCTGGGTCGAGGAGGAATTTTTTCAATCAATATTCTCAACTAACTACTTCAAGTACTGAGCTCTTCCATCTACTTAACAAATTAGTACGCCAGCGACTGAAGTCTTCGATCAGAGACGTCAACACGATTTTTCAACTCCAGGTTCCATGGAACCTGGGAGGATGGGATAGCTTTAAGATTATTACAGGAGAAGAGCTCGAACCTGGATAAGGTCTGACGGTGTCTGAGCACAAGTTTTCAGCGGAGCTTTTTGTACGAGCCGTGACCCTAATAAGTGAGCAGCAGGAAGAACAGTAGCCGGAAGTTCGAGGGTCAATGGCGCCTCCGTCGGTGAATTTCCTGCGACCAAGTTACCCAGCGGACAAACCGATGCGACACTTGTTCTCGTTTCCCCCTGCCCCTGGCGCAAATTTTTCCGACGACCTCTATCGATTTTCTGACGCTGCGACAAGGGAACTTCCAGATCGCGTTTGCCTTTGGAAATTAAGCTAGCTCCCGTGGCAGAGTTATTGGACGAATTCCCTCTTTGGATATAGTGGGGGATATTGGAAGGTGGGGGAAGAAGTAAGGGATGTTAAAAAAAGTATAACGTTGCTAAAATTTTGCTTGGATCTAGGGCCTAGACTTGTAGCAATAGAACACTTGTTCTTTCTTCCCCCACCTGCCAGCTTCTCCCACTATATCCTAGGAGGAAACTCCTACGACAATCCTAAATAGTAATAGAGTTTATTTTTTATCTACCTAATAAAAATGTGGGTGAAAGGAAAAAGTTTATCACTTTATATATCATTATATATGACTACACTGGCAATTGGTAATATACCAATACCTCTGCACAAAAATTCACAACTCCAAAAAGCGACAGAATTTTCCGCTTGACCCGTCAGGACCCAGAAACCCAGGCCACAGTCACGAACTACTATAATTCACATAAAATCGTATCGCTGGATGAAAACACCCGCACAGTGAACAAGCAATGTAAATCGGCTCGCCATAAAATCATGTAGCGATAATTATCGTAAAAAGTTACGCACCGATGCGCTCGAAATTCGCTTAAACAACAGTAGAGCCGACGATCACTCTAATTCCGTGATCCCCAGCGGTGGAAAATACCAGGAAACCCGAGCTTCGAGTCGAGCAACAGTTGGGCAACGCCGGTATCGCAATTAGGGCGACAGGGAAAGAAATGGAGGCGCCGAATAAATCTGTTCCCCGCGCGAGGCACAAAGCGTCGAGGCTCGGGACGAGCGTTCAGCTGACGAGGGAAAAGGAGGGAAAGAAGAGGAAGGAGGAAAACGGAGGAAAAGCAAACGGATTGGCGGCGAGGGAGGTTTCCCTCGGTGGCAACAGGTTTCAGCATTCGGCTGCAACGATCGGCTTGCAGCTCGTCCCGCGGGTTCCATTGTGCAGTCGGTTCAGCGTCGCTCAAATGCGTAATTACGATCCGAGATCTCCGCGAGACGGGCCACTGTTAAAAACCCACGCCACCGCGATGATTTTATGCGAGCTCGTCGACGGAAGCCCGTGACGAGACGGAAGAGAAAGTAGGAGCGCGAGGAGCCTCTCGTCGTCTTTTTCCACCGCTCCCCAACGATCGCCTGGCCGGAAATTACTTTCTGCGGGCGCGTTCTGCTGACAGGATTTTTGCACCTCCAAGCCGCTCTCGAGAAAATTCGATACTCCCAGCCACCCTCGAAATCTCGTTTACGTGGCTCGAGGACAGAGGTAAAACGATTCAGCGACAAAATACAGCGATTCAACTCTTTCTCTTTTGGAGAGAGAGTGGTGGATTGTTTAGGCGAACCGCTTCATCGAGCACGCTCGACTTCCTGAATGATCGACGAGGTGTCTGTAAAAGAGGGCTTGAAGAATGAGCTCGATGTGTCAATGAGGGCTGCGCCTTGAGCATATTCTCACCCCGAAATTTCTATCGTTATTCGGCAAGAAAGTTAAGATCGATCTAAAATAAGGGGACCCCAATTTATGCCCATGAACGCGACAGGTAGTTTTTGGAGAACGTAATCCAAGTTGGATGATTGAATCGCGACTTGGGGAATAATAGGGGATGTTCACCCTCAGTCTGCGGTGCGTTTATGGTAGGGAGTACTTTCTAGATCGTAATCAGACCGTTAATGCTGCCCGGGGTATAGTTATTAATGGGGAAACACCATTAACATTAATACCTGAATGGTGGTACGGTGTATTTACCATGGGACGTAAATTCCCGTGGCTTTAATGGCACGCGGGTTGTATCTTGATCGGGATATGGAGGGATCGTATTGAGATGGTTCTACGCAGTAAAATCTTCCACATCTCTGGTACAGCTGCGTTTTACTGGCGATATTTATGGGAATGATTCTGAATCTCGTTAACGATAACGATCTTATAAAACATACTGCTCTGTCAATGTACGGCTGGATGGAAATAAGCTTCAGCTTCATTTTATTGATTGAAGTCTGTATTGGTTTAGCAAGAATATTTAGTCTGAAAAAGTAATACAGAAAAATTTGCACTTGGTACTTCTTCAGCTTCAAATTTATTTAGACCAACCACTAGACTTTCAAAAATTTCAGGAATATCAAAGCGTCGAAAAATCTGCCCTCGAAATCTCGTTTTACCTTATCATCTCGTCAACGTCACGAGCCAAGTGACGAGCCAAGTGACGAGCCAAGTGACGAGCCAAGTGACGAGCCTGTATCAAGAAGACATAGACCTTATTCTCCAGACAATTACGTAGACAAGCCAGCCGTGAGCGTCGTAAGCGTTTCAAAAATACGTCGACAGGAGGGAAGAACGAGAGCCGTGGCACTGTCACGGGAGGAATTCACGCGTAAAACGAGTGATCGTGTAATTCCACTGGAGGAGGATGTATCGAGATGGGAAGGAAGACCCTCCCGCAATTACACAACGCTGTTTGCGTATGGAGTCGATTTCGTAATGCCGTGGATTTTATTCGAAAGCGCGGCTTGTCGAGGACAGTCACGTTTCCCTGGCCAGGGGGAAATCCGAGGATCGCTACGCCATTTCGACGAGCCGAGGGAGAACAGCCGACTTAGGGCTGTAAGCTGCTCGGTCAAAGCACTCGTGGCCTAGTGTGCGTCGGTCTGACGCTCTTGTGGGACGAATTTCAACCGCGACAGAGACTTTCCAATTGGAATTGTAGCCCTTTCTCGAGCTTAAAGCTGAGGGGCTTGCCTGTGTGAATTTTGCATTCGAAGAAGTGAAATTAAGGGTCTGGAAAAATAATTAAAGTCATAGTATAAGTACAGATCTGTGGAATACTCGAAATGCAAATTTTCGAATTACCTAGTTTCTCAATATTCAAACTTTGATCCCCTAGTGTACAGCTTTCAATATAGGTGATACAACCCTCCCTTAATCCCGACGCCTCTCACCCTCTCGCTTCATTTTACTATTTATTGGCTGCTGTCACAGTATCAGTTTTTATCGCTACCTACGGCGCCAGGCTCGAATCGATACCGATCGAGAATCGTGCATTGTTAGAAGTAGATCACGGTAATAAATCCCAGAGCACAGTTGGGGGATGAAGTGCGACATTAAACATACCAGGGCGTAGAGCGGAAGCTCTCAAAGGCGAAAAGCGCGGATCAAGGAACGTGGCGCTGAAAGGAAGCACCCTCGTGGTCTTCACGACGTTGCATCCCCTTTAACCCTCGACGAGGAAAGACGGCAGTTCGCGTTTCACACGCCTTCGCGCGTAAAAACTTTGGCGAGAATTTCAAGCATTCTTGGCATTGTGGCGTTCCCTCCAATCAACTAGTCGACACAAGGGGTTGCAGGGTAGTTAAAAATCACTGAGGCCCCATAAACATTCCACGATGACCAGAAACCCAGCGAGCTACTCGAATATGCATGAAAATATTTGCTCAACGACACAGAAAACACGAAGCCATATCATCCCACGTTTATATTGAGTCTCGAGCAATCTTTGAACCCCTATCGAGCAAAAAGTCGACGATGGGAGTCGCAATAACTGGAAACAGCGGCTGCGTGGCTTGTTTCACGGAAAATTTAGCTTGCAGGAATCAAAGCTCCTTTCCACAGCCTGCCCGCGGCTGTTCCACTGCGCAGGCCGAGAGCCTTGGTCACATTAAATTCGTTTCACGTTCAATTTGTATAGGCTCCCCCTTCTGCCTCCTTTGGTGCTCTTTGAACCGCAAAGAAAGGGTACAGAGGAAACGAGATTATTGGCGAGGGGTGTCGCAGAGGCTGGCAAAGTTCTTTAGGACAAATTAGGCTTTTAAGTTAATGGAATATCGGTTATCTAGCCAGGGGAATATTTAACAACGTCGAGCGAGGTACGTGAGAATTTGCGGTCGGCATGGTGAACGGGGTTGGCCGGGGTGACAACCCTTCGTCGAGTCCACCGCATGCCAGCGTGGCTGTTCGAGGCTTGATTTTCCCCGAGGATCGGAGGAGATTGGAAATTCCGTTCTGTCGCGTTTCGGTTTCACTGGCGTGTCGCTGGATGAAAAGCATACCAGCCAACCTTCGCTTCCATTTCCTGCTGACGAATAAATTGTAACGCCTTTTCTTCGACGATAAATAGCCTCGAACCACCGACATCTCTGCTTGTACAATTTTTATTCCCACAAGAAGCTGAAGAAGAACCTCTTCTCTATGATTTTAATGCAAGTCTGTATCTGTAATCCTGTGATAAAATCGTGTCTCCGAGAGTCAACGCACTGAAGTATCCAGACAGCCTAAGTCCTAACTATAAACCTAATCGTCATCTTGGATCTTACTTGAGCCGTTAGGGTTCCATTGACCCTGACAGTTTGAGCTTCGCTGTGATGAAATTATGGGAGCCAGGACGAAGCCCTAGGCCTTCAGATATAAGGGTCCTTGCTGGTTGTGTTCGTTGCTCGAGAAGAAGGAAGAATTCGGAAGAACGAAGTTAAATCCTGTCGGAATGAATAATTCACGTTTGGCTGATGACGAAGGAGCTCCATGGAACAAACGAATTATTTCAGAACAGTACTCTGAACAGTGTAACCGTCGCAGTGGAATTTAGCTGGGATCGTTACGCTTACTGAAACTTTGTAAAATTCCAGGGAATTTCGCTCCCTCGAACACGTTTGGAATTTTATTTCGTCGTAACTTCGACGCGTAGGTGGCAACACTTGTAACGATCGACACTCATTGCTCCACTTTCTGCTGCAAATTGCGAGCGTCTCCCGATGAGATATAAGGGATACTGTTCTCTAATTACGAACGAAAGTATTGTTTTTCTATTTATCCCGTTGGAAACAATTGAGACAGAGAACAGGATTTTTCGAAGAGGGGCAATTGTCAAAGTCCGCGGCCTTGACATTAACAACCTCTCATAAATTTCACGATTAATGTTGACGATAACCGCTGAAGCCAATCCTGAGCACAAATTTATTGAAATTACGTTTTAATTAATTATCGTTCAGTAGTAGCTGTGCCACTGGTATAAAAAGAGAAATGAGATAGCGAACATCCTGTCCAATTGAACCTTATAATTGAACGAATTTCCAGAAAAAGAACCAAATAATCTTTTATTCCAGTTTGTAGTGTTGGAGCTTCTGGAATTTCCAGGGCTGCTGAATTTATCCATGGTTTTGCATTTTAATACGTGTGTGCTTATCAAATATTTCAATATACCTACCAATTTTCAAATTTAAAATTTTTTGTAATATACAAATTTTGAAATCTCTAAATTTTTAAATATTCAAATTTTCAAATTTTCAAATATTCAAATTTTCAAACATTCAAATTTTCAAATATTCAAATATTCAAATATTCAAATTTTCGAATATTTAAATATTCAAATTTTCAATCTTCAAACCTTCAGATACTGAAATTCTGAAATATTTATTTTCCAGGAGTTTTAATCCTGTCCCTCGAATAAAATGACGCCTTATCCCGAATATTTCCTCATGGAAATCCCAGAAACGTGACTCGAACCGGACGGCTCAGCACCCACCGGAAGCTGGTATCTGAAATGGTCTACCGCGTCGTCTGTTGCGCCTTCTCAGCGTTATCTCGTCCCGCAGTGGAAGAGATACACGCGCGGTCGTCCGCGGCTCTCGTCCGGGCGAGAAGCGGGTCAGAAGCGCGGAGGAAATCCGGTCATTCCCTGCGAACTGCATCGTCGATATTTGCCAGCGTCGATTTCGCCTCGGATTGGTCGAGCCGCGGGAAAACAAGTTGCCTTTCGGCCGTTGCCACTCGAATGTTTGTCGAGAGCAGAGGCGAGCAACTACTCCACGGTTCTTGCGCTGCTCGCGTTACGGGACAAATTTACACTGGCTGATCTCTATCGAGCGCAAACACGGAACCATCGGCTATCGATCAAGAAAAACCTTGTAAATTCCGCGCGATTCAATCTTCTCAGAGGGAAACGGATCGAGGGGATGCAATAACTCGCAGGAGCCGCGTAAGAAGTTGCATCCTCGCGTCTCCTGACGAACATTCGAGGGGAGAGGGATCGGGGTCGTAAAATTGAAAAACTTCCGACGGGGTAGTAAAATTGAATGACCGTCGTGTCGATATGTCCACTCGTTGCACCCGGTGGATACAGTCCGAGTATGATACTATAACTTCGATCCCATCCAACTTGCGCGCAAACATTGACCCCGTGTCTCAGGTGTATCGACAGTATTCGCGAGAGAGTATAACATGACGAACACCTGGCACGGTGTGCCTCGCTCGTAAATTAGAAGAAATTTCACGGGGGCGAGAGGCGGCGAGGGTGGACACGTTCCTCGTTCCCGCCTGCCGACCAACTTTGATTAGTTTGTCTAGGTAAATGGAGTGGCTGCGTCGAAATAGGTTCCCACGGAACGCGGACTGAATTTGATTCACGCCATCGTTGACCCTGCGATACTATCGCGTCTCTGATAACGTCGCGACGAAAAACCGCGACCCGTCGGCGGATCAGCGACTTCTGAATGCATTATTTCGAGAGGCAGCTCGACGAGGGGAATACTTATGGGAAGCAAGGTGGAGCTGGATCAGTGGCCTCGTGTTTGGAATATTTTCACGGAGACCGAGCCCCTGTCAGTCGACCGACATAAACAATAACGGGTATTTGCATCGTAATGACGCTGATATTTGCCTGGCCCCTCTTTCCAGGAGAATCCTATCAAAAATGGGAGGCAAAATTTCGCTCTGTGGATCTTCATCGAGGTCACCGAAAATCATGGCTACATGTGATCTAAATGGATATTTATACCGAGCCTGCTGGGAACTTCGATGGGGTCTTATCAAAGATTCTGCCGCAAGTATCGACCGTATTACAGGTGCAGGTATAGAGGATGACGAAGAACCGTGACAACCTTATCTTCCGTATTGAATTATTCTGAATACTTGCTGCTAGCAGGGACGAGAATTTTTTAATACATTATCGGGTCGTTCGCCAATGGAATCGCGGAATTCGAGCCTAGCCCAATTTGTGTCTGAGATAGTGTACGAGGGTCGGAGCATGTAAGTATTAATTGGATAATCGAGCAGTCTACGGTTACGACCTACATCTTTCAATACGAATAAACGTTTACGAGGACGCGAAGCTTGTGTGCCAGCGTCGGCAGCCCATTTAGCCTTGTCGAAGATGCAGCACTGACCGTGCCTCAGGTGCGCTGGCAAGGATGTTCATAATGGATCTCTCTAATGAAAATGAAATCACGCGTGACGTAATACGAAGGCTGGAAAACGAAATACTGTTAAGCATCACTGACGAGATTACACCGAGAAACATACCTATTTCTAAAGACCAGTTCAACGAAACTTCAAGCTGCAGCGAACACAGTAACCACCTACCAAAAAAATATTCTACATACTCCACAAAAACAAAATTCATTTTTCCTAAAAAAGTGTAGTCTTCCCATTCCTGACTCCAAACTAAAAAGGATCAAGGCCTACATGAAAACAGCTGCCAGCCCCAAATATTGGCCAGCCCTAAACCGCAGCCAAGACCCGAGTCTCGTCTCTGCCAAACATCCTTCAACCTCCCCTGCGATCAACCCTCACCAGTCTCTTTCTCGCACCCCCGCGAATGGGCACCGACAACCTCTTCGACCCCGTTCGCGCCCCAAAGCGAACAGTCGTTGAATCCGCGAGCAGAAGCATTGACCCTACCTCAGGTGCAGCGAGCAGGTGCTGTCGCGTTAGTAGGGAGTCAGGTGAGTCGGCACGCAGGGCTTCGCCAGAGGGGTTGGAGGGCGAGGGGGTGGTCTGGCGGTCGAGGGAGGAAGCGAGAGGAGCAGCTAGCGCGGCTGTAGTCTAAAATACGCTGGGCACTCGGTGGGGGTGTGCAGGTGGAAGAGAAGGTCGGAAGGTTACGAGAGCGCAGACGCCGACTGAAGGCATCGAGGATAGCACCCGGCACGGTGCCCAAGTACCGGACAGAGCTAGCTCGCCCGCAACGCTGTGTTCGTCTGGTGACGGCTCAGAACGACGCCAGGCTACGCATCGCGCAAGAGGGTGCGAGAGCCACGTTTCACCTGCGTTCCGCTGGAACCACCCCCTCGAAAGGCCGGCTAGGAGCCACGCCGCGAACCGAGCTGCGGAGAATATCGGCCGGCCCGCGAGTTACCGCTGGATTCGAAGGCCCACTCGAAGCTTTCCCGCGCTTCGAACCGACTCGGTTTACACCTGTTAACCGAGCCGTCGCACTCTACTTCCTCAGCCACACGTTCAGGTAAGCGACACTCTTTGCTTCCCTACACGGGACTGCCTACGACGCTCGCTGCGTCTTACGTGTTGCTTCTATGACGCCGTGGACTATTATGAGTGGCTTTAGAAGGAGTCTGGTAGAGATCGAGATTTAGAGAACATCGAAACGTGGAGTAGCTTCAAGAGTTTGAGAAATTTTCTTGGGAGATATTTAGTAGTTTGGATTTTTTGCATTTTTGTATCTTTTCATAGGGCTGCGCTGGGAATAGATAGGTATAGCTACTGACGAGTTTGGGTACGAAGAATTCTTAATAACCGAAGTCTGGAAATGAGATGAGATAAGAAAATTCCATTACAGTAAATTTCGCTTCTCGTGTTTTAAGACAAGAGTTTCTTAAATTAAATTCCATCTTGTAGATATGAAATAAAAATTCAATCTCAAGTTTTCTGAAAGTACAACTTATAGAGTTATAGTTGTTTTGTTAATTCCTTAAAGAATTTCGCCAGTTTCAATTCCTCACATTGCCCAAGAAATATCTTCCACTGGAAAAACTTGGATGACGATCTAGAGAAACAGTGATACTACCCGCATCGACGTTTATAGAAATGCTGTTCTTTGACCAAACGAACCACGTGAAGTTTCCGAAACTTGTCCCGCGACACGCAAATGAACTAAAGGGGAGAAGCCCCACGGAATATTAACTCGGCTAACGATTCCTGAGAATCACGAACTTCGTCTGATCTTAACTCCGCTGTAATTCCTGTAATACCATAGATTCAATTTCACGTGGGATGGAGCAGAGAAGCTCTGTCCCGAGTTAAAACTATTAATATCGCTGTAACCACAACTAGCCGAATTACTAGCATAGGAAATAATTCGCCAGTCGGAAGGACGGCCACGCTTGCTTGATGGGATACTAATGCTATTGCTCTCTACAATGCAGAGAATGCATTTTCACTGCATTAGCTACCGCAACGTAACCTCTAATCTTCCCACGCAGGTATACGTGAACATTCCTCGGTGATATACCCACGTTACGCGCTTGAATCGAAATCATATTACAACGAGGATATTGTATCCCGTATCCCTCGGCGAACTTCTACCCTGTCTTTTTAACTACAATTTCAAGGCGTAATTCCTTCGCGCTGGACTTTCGCTCGTTCCTCGCTCCTGTTCGAACTTGTTTCCCATTTATTCGCTAAAAATAGCTAGACAAAGGCACGGAGGCGAGATTGTCAGCGGGTGTGTACAGAAGGGCGAAATTAATGTAAGACGAGAAACAGGGTAAACGTCGCCTTGGTCCCTCACTACTGACAGGGCGAAGTTTGTTTACAGGTTCGCTACAGCTTCCACGAGAGTTACGTGGGCTGGGGTGTGCGCGACAGTGTGCTTTGTAGTTATTTTAATAACGCGATTCGGCCCCGTCTCCCTAGGCTTCCGTCTTCCGTTTATCGCCTCCGAGGCAGCAACAAATTTTATCGTTATTAAACCCGAGACGCAAGGCTCGCGGTAATCTCGAAAAGCCTGCACAAAGCTCTTCTCTGCGTCTTTCGAAGCTAATCCACAGTTTTGAGGTAATATCCTACCGCGAAAGTCTCGTCCCTCTAAGAATAGAGGTGGTACCGATTTTTGATTCCCCTTCACTGGAAAACTGCGTAGTCGTTTTTCCTTCACGCAACCCTCCCCGTCGACCATCGATGTTTCCTCATTTCCTTTCTGGCCTTATCTGTGCAACTGTTCCGTCAGCTGTCGGAAATGGCGCGGTAGATTGCACCATTTACCAAAGTCCCTTTAGACAGCCGTTTTGGTATAGTGTCTCTAGCGAGATCGTCGCTTTTAACGATGTACATTTCCGTTATCGCTGTTCGATCGTATTGATTACATTCGAGGGGATCGTTTGTCGATTCGGAGCGAGTCTGTCGAATTCTAGTATTAACCCTTATAGCATCGAGGTAGAGTCACTCAAAATTCATAGAAACATGCAAAAAGGCTGAACAATTGTAAATTCAATAGGTATTTAAAAATTTGAAAATTTGTAAATTTGAAAATTTAAAAATTTGAAAATTTGAAAATTTGAAGATTTGAAAATTTAAAAATTTAAAAATTTGAAAATTTAAAAATTTGAAAATTTGGAAATTTGAATATTTGAATTTAATTGTGTTAGAGATATGGTTTACTCCCTAAGTGACTCCATCTTGGTAATCTAAGGGTATCTATAAAAATAGAATGGTGTTTGACCGCCAGAAAAGTGGAAAAATAGTGTCCCGCATTATCGAATTATGTCACCCTTTTTGTACTACCTTCACTATACAACTTTTAACGATGATATGCTCTCTGGCTACAGTAGAGATAATTAGCCCGTCTCTTTTAACCCGGTCACTAGTCAAAGCCGTTTCCACCTGGCAAGAACCAAAATTAATGACCCCACTTATGGAACGAAGTTTGCCCACAATTTAAACTCGATCAAATCCGCAAGCGCTGCTCTTTCCTGATTCTTCCTTAGCGCGTGAAGATAAGGTTATCGTTCGAAAGTGGAATAATTGCCGTACTTACTAGGATAACGCAGCAGAAAGTAAACGAGGAAGGCCACCATGCAAATGGGGCCCGTATAATTTTCAACTCGCGCCTCCAGCAGGAAACTATCCACGAGGGATAGCATCGTGCCAGCGAGATTAAATTTAAAACTATCGCCTTTGAAAATATAGAAAGTTTCGGAATCGTTCTCGTCGCGCTCGAAACTGCTTACCCTAAGGCAGGATTCGAGACACCAATAATTGGCTGGACCCGAGTTCGCGGCAACTTTAAATAGAGGCGCGTACGAAAACGTGGTTGGAAGTAACTCGGAAAGTTTTTACGCGATCACCGTATCATCAAATTCGAATGAGCCAAGGATCCTGCCAGTAATAGATTCTACGTGTTTCCTGCTCCACTCAGAGCCACCGACCCACCCTTTGTGACCTTCCTGTCGCGCGAGCAAGCGAAACCCCTTCCTTCAACGATATCAGTGACACGAATTCAGCCACAGACACTGTCGATTGTTAGCCCGTAGGCCGCGGAGGAAATTAGACCTCGTGGCGAGCAACCTCTAAGGGAAATTAAACTCTAAAGCCTTAACTCCCATCGATTTGCATACAGTTCTCATCCGCAACCCCTACAGAGACTTTTGTCTCCCACGTCGCTTCCCCTTATCCCCTGTAGAAACCTTAGTACGCTGCTTGCCCATAGAGAGTGCACGCTTCATTTTTCCTCTCCAATTAATTAGTTTAATATTCGCCCACGCGGCTTATTCCCACTCGCTCGTATGGAACATCCCCTATCCACCTGAAACGTGCCTCCCTTAGTCCACGCTCAGCTCGTTAGCTTTCCCCCAGTCGAATAACTTCCGACGTGACCGACGACTCGACCTCTTGTCACAGAAACGCCAAGAGCACACGATTCGTTTCGAGGTAACTATAATTCGCGATCGTGGAAGGGGAATCGAGATTGACCCCTCGACCCGCTGGCCCCTCGCGAGCCTCGCTAAAAGGTGACGGTTAAATAATTCACTTCAAAGACTTGCCAGGATTCTCGTAACACAGTTGAGCATTTAAATGTAGAGAAGCACACGGGTGGCTCATTAAATTAGAAATATTATGGCTCCTGTATTAACGTGCCTGTGCACTCGACTGTTCCTGGCTGAATCGCGCGAATAATGCACAACCGGTGGCCACGGTGGCTCGCGCGTAAATTATCTTTTTTAATACGCTAAGATTAAGCGGATCAAGCCAGCCGACGACAAACGCACGGTTTTCACCCAGACATCTGTTGCATCTAGCTGCACCGCTGCTAAGCGATGCCCTATAACGATCACGGTAAATTGTAACGAGGTTCAGGGCTGACTTGGGTCAGGTAATGTCACTTTGCTACGTAACTCATTTCGGACGATATTGCAGAACGACCGTTTCGGCAAATTACATTTGCCACTGAATGGTTGAACAGAGGTGCGATACACTGTAGATACTGTTACGCTGTTCTAGGTAGAGTAATTCCACTATGGCGAGTAGGAATATAAGAGGCAGAATCTGGTCAAATTTTCTGTACTATTTTAAGAAAGATTTCAAGTAGATAAAATAGACCTTTTAAAAATTTAGAGTTTTTAACCTTCCTAAACTAATTCTTTCGATTCTACTTTTATCAAATTATGCACCCAAAAATCCAACTCACAAATACATTTCTCTATCCCAGAAAATGACCTCTTCCCAACAATAAACCCATTACCAATAACGAGTCTCGAGACAATACCGATTGCAAGCGAAGAATATCCCCAACTTCAACCCTTCTAAATACAAGCAACTCGACTACCCCGAACAAGACTCATCCAGTTTCAATTAGACCGCCTCTCCGATTTCTTATCACCCTGTATCCATCCCGAATATCTCTCCCCACTGTTCCTCGAGATCCAGGCGCAAAGGAGGACAGAGCTCGCTTTGAACCGCAGGCGCTTTCGAGCGGGTACCGCAGGGCTCACAATACGAATTCACGCAACGTTGTTCGCGATGGTAACGATTAATTGTAATAGGGAAGCCGGCTGTATCAGCACGGAACAATAAAGTCCCTGAAACACGGTTTGTTACGGACGCTGCAACCGCCCTGGAACAATTGCTCGAGCGTAGGGCGAGCAGGAGAGGCGGCGGTCGTTGCGGGGAACGACGAGCGGACGCCTTGCCAGCCATAAACCCGCAGGATCTACAGTGCACGTCCAATTAACGTTGCACGGCCGACGCAACGAAACGAGGGACGGGAGGGCCACTATCGATAATAATGTTTGACTTCCTGCACCCTGCGCGCGGGCACAGCTATCGATTACCCTGTGTAACGTGACGATGAAAAGACACGAGCTGGGCAGAAGGGCAGGAAGGGGCGCCGAATGCTGGGGCAGAAAGGGGATCAAAGTTTGGGAACGTGGATCAAATTTTCATTTGGACCCTGAGCCGAGAGGATTCGGCAAGTTTACTTAGGTCGAATGCATACTTCCTAAACTGGCCAGGGTGGGAACAGAGGGTGGGATTCTATTAGGGAGATGGAGGGTTGCTGCGTCTCGAAGGAGTTTCGAAGACATGGAAAGGATGGGACGACGGCGATGATACAAGTGTGAGAGCGTTTCGCTGGATTTTGGCTGGGTCGGAGATCAAACTCCGAGAATCCTGCGCCTTTGGGCGAACGACCCGAAGAGTTCGGGATTTAGCGATCGGGGCTGAGGCTGCTCTGTAACGTGGAGATCCTGAAATGGTGGAGAGCAATCTAGCGAGTTATAGGGTTGTAACGTGGAGGAATCAATTTCTCGAGCTCGTGAGAGATTAGGGACACGTGGGACAGTTGGGACAAGTGAATGTAGAGGGATGGAAAAATCGAGTTCCTACTTTGCGATCGTGGGTCAATATTTGCTGAAGATTTTTTGCTTGTCCAGTGACTGAGAAGGAACTCTGTCGAGAAAATGCATAGGTTCATCAGTATTTACCTGTAACCGAGAAGATCGAAAGGACAGAGTTCATCAGGGTGACCCACTTCGCCTCGGGACAATCTGGGTAGACCTTGGCTGAGAAATCAAATTCTTGGTGCAGGAGGTGTGGGTCAAATTTTGCTCCGAGCACACTCTGGGATATTTACTTAGGATCAACGCACCGTCCGTCGAATGAATAATATATCCCAAGCAAGCAGGCACTCCTGGTAGCTAGAGACAAGGATAATTCTTTCTCGTCGCGCTGACAGACGCTTGTTGTCTTTATGAAACAGTGATTAAGCCGCAGATATCTGATTTTGCCCGCAGTCAACCCCCAGTTCGGCTTCCACTGGATTTATTAGCTGCGCCCTGTACCTCGGGGAAATCCAATCTCAAATATTTTCTATTTCCGCAGGTTCACAGGAACAGGTGACTGTGGCTTATTCTTTCCTCGGTGGGCGAAAAATCGAATTTCCTGTCCTTTTGAAAGCTTCGATTTTCCCTTGGCAAAGTCTCTCTAGTGAAATTGCTGCAAGCGGGAAGGGCTGTCGAAACGAAATCGCGAGAGATCGATCTCCCAGACAAATTCGACCACGCTTATGTCGCCCGTTACATCGTATCACGATTTTCATTTCTCACGACCCCTTTTTGCCTGTCGTTCTCGCCGAGATTGATCTGTCCCGCGAGCTTGTCTTCGAGGCACGCTGATTCGCTGGGATTTCCCTGAATTTAGATTCGAAGGGTCAGTTTGCGCATTTTGGATGGCTGATTTTGATAGGTCGCTGTGGATTTGAAGAACTTGTCGAGCTAAACATGACTGTACCTAATTTTAAGGGTAAAGTAGGATCTACGTGCATCAGCTTCTTCAAGAATCTAAAAAACAACTTTAACCATCAATATCTCGTTAAATTCAATTAGTCCTCCTCTTCAAACCTCAGAGACAGTTGTGAACAAATTGAAGCGGAATTGGATTGCTAATGCATGGCATTTACAGAATCAAAGCTTCATATTTTCTCGAGTGTTTGTCACTATAATTCAATCACCAAAGCCTTTAAATACTACAATCCACAGTTACCAGGGTTACCCAATAGTGCCTTCGAGAAATCCATTACTCCTTCAGAAACGTGGGCACATAGTTGAACTGTAGTATTGTTATTGTAGGAGAGCCAGGGCTCGCTTTGATTCAAATTACGTCAGACAGCCTCGCGAAAGCCACTCGAGCTGGATCAGGCGAATGTTTTCGAAGTTCCAAGCAATTCACGAAGTGGTCGAATCAGTGGGACAGGCTCGCGACTCTGAACACTTTATCATATTATGCAAATCTGCGTTTTGCCTGTTCGAGTTCGTCGATCGAAACGCTCTCCTTCCTCTTTCAAGCTCGATTCGATAGTCCGCCCGATTTATCAGCGAAAACGTGACGAAAACTTGGCGAGTGAAAAACGAATGGCCTGCTCTTTCTTTTTCCAACTACAGCTTCCGAATCTGGGCGTCGATTGGACCGAGCTACCCACACGATTCCCTCGCGTGACAACGACCGACCGATTAACAGCGTCACTGTGATAGAATGCTTTGTTTTCGTTCCGTTTCGACGGGAAATCGACTGCTCGGGCTCGATGGTAATATTCACCAGGGAAAATCTTCCTCCCGCGACAGAAAATACGCGGCAATTCCTATCGCGACGCGATACGTAATTGCTCGATAATCCCGCGGTCGGTTTTCCACGCTTTTTATCTACCGTTTAATTATAGCCGCTGGTCGTCGGATTAATTTCCTCTCGCGTATCCTCGTTGGTCTTTCTATACTTAGACTTCCAAGCTTCGTAACAAAAATCAACTTTAAATTTTGTTGGGAAAAAATTATCGAATTTGTCACGCTAGAACTTCTCTGTATCGGGTTAAATAAATTTATTTGCTGAGAAAATTTAATACTGAAGCTTGGGGTAGCTTAAAAAAATATAGAGGGTTAGACGTCTCGGAAATTGCTGCTGACAATGATGAATTTCTAGAATAATAATTTTGAAATATTGCGCGAAATACTCATTGTGACCAATTAAAACCCTCTAGTATATCACAGGCGTTTCATAACGCGGGAGATGTTCCATTCGAGATCAAGCTGTAAATTCGCGGAATGAGAAATCGCTTCTGAATCAACGAGACAGCGGCGATTCGTCGTGCGCCAGCTGTTGAAACTTTGTCAGTGAAAAATGACCGCGTTGTTGCTTCGTTCTCCATCTCCTGGTCTGTTGCACTTTAGGACGCTGATATGGATTCGAGGATCAACAAGAACGAGCGTTACAGGCGTTCAATTTCGAGGCTCTCGAGTGGGCGATGTTAGATTCGAGGAAGGAGAGAAATCGCTGGCACGCTCTACAATGAGAAATTTGTCTCTTGTCAGTGAACGATGGAAAGGCGCGAAACTTCCACCGTGAACCTGAGGTTTTCTGTGATCTCTAATTTGGAAGGAAACTGGGATCCCTTCTTCTCGAGAGGAGAAAAACTGTGGATGGTGTTACCCGCTTTGGTTTCATTCGTTAATGCAAGGGAGGCGGTCTGAAGGAATTAAATTCCACGGACACGTGTTGCTCTTTAACTGAGGAGACCTAAAAGAATTCTTTTATAAAAGGTTTCAAATTCAATTTTCCCTTGAAAAATGAGATACTTTACTACGCTTGGAATTACCACTGCCTTCTCGATTATATCAGCGAGATAACACACCGGTAATTGTATAAAAATTACACAAGGTTTCTCACAGGAAGCAGTAAAAATAAAAGGGTGACGATTTTAGAAATATGAAACGAAATTTGTTGGTATCGCGTTTTGAGAAAATGAATATTATATTTTATCCAAGTACAAGTGCAATGAAGTAGAGTTTTAGACGCCTGAGGTGACAGGGCGAGAATGCTCCTAGTCTACAGTAGATAGGATCAGTCAATAGTCGGACTGTGAATATTCTCCTCACTCCGCGTACCTACTCCTCAAGGATCTAGAATTACATTATATTTCAGTGCACCTGTACTCACCTAAATTCAAGTTCAATTCTCACACTTTACAAACTTCATCCCACGCCTTCGACTCATCTTTTCACTCAGAGCCTTTCCTTCTGAGCATACCTTACATAAATAACAGCAAAGATAAATTGCTTTACAGAGGCACAGCTTCAAGAAAACAGATTCCCTTTGAGCCTGTCTCTGCATCTGGCAGTTTTACCACGAAAGCCTCGCTGTACCGAATTATCGTACTTTAATCGAATAATCCGTTCTCTGTTCGTTAAGAATAAAATCCTCGGATCGCGTACCGCAATCGATCCAGAAAATAACGACGAATGTTTCCCGCGGTAATACTGAATTCTTGCGAGGCGAGGTAATCGAAAAGTTGCACGCGATCCAGGAAGCTCGCAGAGGGCACATTAGGATCGTTCCCTGTGTCGATACGGACGCTACAACTCCCTCGATTCGCTCGCGCTGATACCCTATTCGCGAGGTAATCCGCCCTGCAAACGCAGCCCAGTCATTGTAAATCCATCGTAAATTCAAAAATCCACGGAGTAACGTCCGTTTCTCGAAGCAGCCAATCGAAGTAAGAGCTTCCCAGGGTTAAAGCTTGTACTTTGGAAACTTTAGGGGGAGAGTTTCCCCTAGGAGCGGTTTTTGCAGCTTAATCGAGGCCTTCGGCTACTGGAAAGATGCGGGCAACGCTTCTGGGTTAATCGCAGTTTGACCAGCACAGGTTTTCTTTTGTGTTGGATGTGTTTCGCAAACCTTTGGACGACTATGAGGTGCATTTTTGTGCAGTCAATGCACGAGTATTTGTATATATTAGATATTAATATATAATGAAGTGATTTGAGTGACAATTTCAATTGCATCGTCCTACACGTTCTTCGAAACCTCATTTCTAAAATGTTAGGTCATTCAAAAAGTTCGTAATCTATATCGAAATTGAATTTCACATGAATTTCGATTACAATTTATATAACATTTTGTTCGATGGATATTCTGAAATACCGGAAAATTCTACCGTTCCAATTGATCTAAAAAGACTGGATAGAAAATAGCATAGGGTGAAGGGAAGAGAAAGGAACGAGGGCAATCAGATCGCAACCAAGCGAGGGATAAACTGTCATCTGCTACAGTGAAATAACCAAAGCGACGTTCGAAGGGTATCCATCTTTTAGATACGTTCCTCTAAACCTGCTGTCTAAGGGGAGGGATTAAAATCCCATTGATAACGCGAACTAGTTGTGCCAACCCGATAACGGGAAAAAAATCGATTTCCTAAGACGTTCTATGGAACGATGGAAGCTCGTTCGTCTATGGCTTAAAATTTCATTTCGCTAGCTGACGGTGACAAAAAGTTAATAGAACATATCGAACACGTCACACTCGGCTTTGTTCTCGTTTCTGTCATGTACTTTTTAGTTAAATAAAACATTTCACACATACACTTTTCTAATAATAAATTAGTTGGAAGGCTAGTTATGTATTCTATTAAATTTTTCAATATTAACTACACATAAAAAACTCACTAAAAAGTCCTCTCTGTTGCAGAGAAAGCTCAGATGCTCTGTTCTATCAAAGTAGAGACTTCTTTTCCATGAAACTTGAGCTGCCAGTTAGCTAGCGTTTAACACCTCGAAAATCGACGAGACGATTTGCATATCTTTTGAAGAATCCATTTCATCCGACTCTCGAACACCCCCAACCAGGAAATACGTTGCTGTGTAACAATCTGGAAGAAACTTGTCCCCCTTCAGATTCTTCGTCGCGATAGAACGTCGATGGGAGTTAACGAGTTCGCGACTGTCTCCGAACAAAGCGGACGTAGCCCAGCGTTAACAGATAAGATCTGATTAAACAGGCTAAAGCTCGATATGAAAATTTGATGCAACGCGTCCCGGAGGAACGCAGCCAACGAAGCTCCGTGAATTTACCGCCTCCTACGCAGGGCCACAGCGAAACGTTTCAGCAATTCGCTGCCAAGTAATTTGCAAATTAACGTGACACATGTTTAATATCGCGTTAATTGCTCCCACGTCTAGCTCCTCCGACGAATGTAACAATGCTGCATATAATTACGCAATTAGACTGGTAACCGTGAAGCAAATAAATGCCATTATATTGCTCGATTTTTTAGCAGCCTCTATTGTTTCACTGTCATAACGCGCCTAGCACAAGTCCAGCTGATGATTTATTGTTACAGTAATCAAGCGTGATTCACGCCAAAGTGATTCATAAGCGCGAGCAGAATTACGGTGAAATAACTTGCACAGACATCATCGCGCTGCATTAATGACGGATCGATGGGAGTACGATAAAAGGCGATAAATTGAACATAGGAACAACCTCGCGGTGAAACGTGCCTCGCGATTTACTAACATTTAGTCCCTCGTCTACGAACAATCGCTGAAATCCTCTCCAAGCTCTAATCCACTTTATATTCGTGATATTGTTGCCCCTAAATTTACTGCGCGCGTGTAGCATCATGGCGAATCCAATCATCCCTCGGCGAGAACTGGGAAATAGTTCTCGTGTTTCTGGATTTTATATTTCACTGTTTATACTAATTCTGAGAATTAGGATCTGTACATTTGGAAGCTATGCTATATTAGATACATTATACAATAATCCTCAACCCCCATCAATAGAGGGTTAAACTCACCCCATTCTTAATAAACTTTCCCCGACGATGACAAATCGATCCCATAAAGCTAATCCAGCTGACGAGCCTAATACCGGAAAAAGTCGATTGATCGAATCTCTGTTACCGCCAAAACCCATAATTAACGACAGACGCAGGTCGAGCACGCGATACGAAATTTCTGTCGCGTTTCCCCTCAGCGATAGGGGTTTCCCGTCGTTTGTCAAACTGCGTCAGACACACGAACGGGAAATTAATGGACCCATTATCATTTAATGTTCGCTAAATGGAATTTTGCAACACCCTTCCCTAAGTCGTCGTTCCTCGGGTCAGACGCTACGCTCGAAAATACATCTCGAGAGAAGGAAAAATGTCTCTAGAGTATCTCTAGATTTGCGAGAGTTGCTTCGAGTTACAAGGGTCGCTTCGAGTTGCGAGAACAAACGCTTCACGATTTCTCTTCCGGAATGGATTCCGCGTGTCACGGAAAATTGCGCGGTTTCTCACCCTCCATGTCCACTCTATTTCGCTGCTCGATCTTCATCGACGTTCGACGAAATACTTCTACCATTGGCTCAGGATTTCATTTGTACCGAGGCTATTCTTTCTAGTTCGTGACGGAAATTTCTCACTCAGCATTGGAAGCTTCCCTGCACTCTAGAGTAGGTCCTCTTACGCTGACAGTAAATTTCGGAAGGCTTTTATTCAGAATTGCAAATTAAAAACGAGTGAACCTTAAAAATGGTAATAACTCTAATAATTCTATTCTTGTAGTTTCAAATTGCTCTCAGGAAAAATGAAATTCCTCCTATTTTCCTCAGCACAGGAAAGACCACTATTTCCAATATTCAGCCCAATTTTTCCCCATCGCAAGACCCTCAAAGGAACTCGTAACCTCCGTTGCGGTAGAACTTGATATTCAGCCCACGATCGCATCATTGTTTACCCTACCGAGTGAATTTCGTCGTGAAATGCCGTTTGTCTTTAGCCTCCGTAGAACGGCGCTCCAATTCACGATCTGGTTTACGTTTCCAGTTCACAGTCGACCCCGATCCCTCTCCGTGCCCGTCGCGACGCTGTTCCTCCGCGTCGCGGCGTTTACACGAGCCACGAGCGAACGCGGAAATTGAAATCGAGCGGGTTGCGTGCAGGAGTCGAAAATGGAGGAAACGATCCGTGGTTCCTGCCTGGACGTCGTCGCGGAAAAATGGATTATGGAAAGCAGACATTAAGATTCACGTAGCAGTGGGAAGTAAAACGAGGAACCAGGGAAGCGAATTAAATTGAACTCGGACGTTAATCGAGGCTAAGCGGTCCTGGAATGGAACAAACTTTCGCGAATAAGCTCATTTGTGAATCAGGGAAGAAATTTCGGGACTGGATTTGTGTTCATGCGTCGGGGTCGTTTGCAATTCCTTAACGGGGCGAAGTGGTACTTCGTGGGGAATCGTAATTTCTCGTTTGGGGACACTCAAGTGCAGGGAATATGGTAGCGAGTGGTGGCAGATGAAGATTAAAGCGCAGAACGAAGTCCTGTTACCTAAATCGACCAGTTAAGCGGGAGAATGAGTTTGCAATCTACCTGCGGTCACACCGTAACTCGATTTCGTCCTCTGTAACAGGATTATAGTCTGTAATTAAGTCTTATTCATGGACGTAACGCGCCGTTCGTGTTATCAGACCTGATTTCGATAATTTTGGGGTCGCATGTGTGTTCTGCGAAGTCTAGTAACAGTTATTCCTAATTAGGAGTGAAGGCTATGGTTAGGATAGAAAGGTGGCTGACTATGAAGGATTTATTCTACTGATTCTGCATAAACGATGGGTTCTCGAAATGTAACGTTCACCTTTAAAATTTGAAAATTTTTAAATATTCATATTTGAATATTTAAATTTGAAAATTTTTGAATATTCAAATTTGAAAATTTTTGAATATTCGAATTTGAAATTTTTTGAATATTCAAATTTTCAGATTGAACTTGGAGAACCCTTCTTCTTCATCCTTAAAAGGTTACTGTCATTCGAAAACGTACTATCTATATACCAGTTTAACAATCTTGAATGTATCTCAAGCGTCAGCGAAGCATCTAAGGTGTTTGCGACGCATTTTTGCGAAGTCGAGGGTGAATGCTCCGTTCAACCGTGAAAAATCGCTCGCCGCCCACTCGCCATCATTTTAATTGTATTCTCTGCTCGTCGCGACGATATCGCTATTTCAAAATTTCACAGGTCGCCGCCCTTAACGAGCGACTGGCGCCACGTATTCTTTCGCTCGTGGAAGTATAGTTTTTTCTAGAGCATCTATCGTGTCGAAAGTGGTCGTTGACATACTGAAAACGAGGGGACTGACCTGGTCCGCTGGCTAATGACATCTGAAATTTATGCATCCTCGCTACTCGGTATTTATCGCGCATCGTTATCGTGGCTTAACCCACATACGCGGCTAACAAGTGTCACCCGTGTCTTCCAGCATACCCAGCTGTGCGAGCGTTGTTTGCTGAGCACCAGTACTAACAGGTACCAATGGATCTTGCTAATTTCACTGCTCCGAAATTAGGATCTGAGGTCTTTGAACTTGGAAACTCTGAGCTAAGAATTTCTAGGAACCTCAGGATGGGTTGAAATTATCCACGAATGTTAAATGACTCAGAATTGATTTCTTCCTCTCTTGATTCTGAGTAAAAAGAATTGCGAAGAATTGAGACGTGGTCAATCGAGATTCTGCCATGGTATATTTGGGGTCTGAGTGCCTTTCCCATAAGAAACCTCGTCTCATCAACCAGGAATCGCTATTTAAGCAATCTTGTCGACGAGGCCATTAGTCGGCTCCCTCATCCTTCATCCTGTTTCAACTCTCATCTGCCAGGAAAGCCTCCAACACTCCAAGTCGCAAACCGACTCTATCTTTCCCATGCCAAGACGAGAGTTTGCTTTTTCTGGGGTGTTCAGGTCTCGAGAACGCCACAAGCCCACTTTAGACACAGGAAGGACACCTAAACCGAACTTCCCTCAGGGAATGGTCTTCTGCTCTGCAGAGAAGCTGAGAACTCATTGGACCGAAGATAACTACCGTCTCTAGGAGGACATATTTTCCTGTTTCACTTAACATACCCATAAAAATCCTCCTAGATCAGAGGGGGTGATATAACTGAGGCTTTCGGGCTAAAGGAGAGAGATAAGAAGCCTGGCAGAGGCGATTCTCCAGAAGTAATCGAGTATGCTAGTGTAGCTAGACGGTGCAAGTAGTATAAGTGGACGTATAGCGCGACACAGGCATTAAGAGGATCTGCGTTTAATATGGACGTCGGTGACCTCTTTGAAACTCTCTTAGATTGGGATTAGCATCCCAGCGGCCGGTGTGTAAATCCTATTCTTATCTGTGTCAATGCACTTCAGGGGTTTTACGGAATCGTCGAGAAGCTAGGAACTATATCCCTCTGAAACAGTTGATCGTTCCCGAATGAAGCTTACCTCGCGAACTTACGAGATAATCGCGTCTCATGTTCCCTATGGATAATTATGATATCCCCTATAACGAGGGAAACTTTAACTTCTGTTCACTGAATACCCGAGCAAATACTATAGGAGAAAAATCTCAAATTTTGGCTCACTCTAAGGCTTTTTGGTTCCTATTCCAAAACTTATCTATATTATGTTATCAACTTTTCATAAAAGATCCCACAAAGAAAACTAAGAATAAAAATAGAAATTTTTTTGCAACAAAATAAGCTGGAATATGATGAAGTATAGAGCTAACTTATTGGAATCATATTTAGCGTAAATTTACACAACTTTACTATAGACTGGGGGATGAAATTAGGCGCGAGGTTGAAATACAGACCCTCACTCTAAACTTTGCTCTCCCCTGCGAGGGCGGTGACTAAAAAAAGAAGACCTTTCGTCACTTTTGCGGTTCGATTCGTTCCTCCATCAATTCCCTAGCTTAAGACCCGTCGATATTACGTCGCCTACTCACCAAGCCCCGGATGAAAACATCGAATCACTCGCCGTGAAAAGAGGCCTTTCTCTCGCGCCGACGGGAAGGGTGGTGTTTACCGCCGCGTCGAATCCTGCCACGGAATCCACGTTTCAGGAGGATATCATCGTTCCCGTTATTTGTCAGTGTCGGAGCACAGAGGGCCCATTGGATCAAGGTTTATAAATTGAAGGCCTCCGAAGGGAGCGATCGAGGCCCTCGGATAACTCCCGATAAAGAATCGCGCGCAGTGTGCGAGAACGAGCGTCTTCCCGCTTTCAATTTAATCGCGAAAACTGGAGTCACGGGCGAGAACATTTATCAAGTCCTCTTGTCGGCGAGACTGCAAAGAGCATCGCCGACATCATTAGCATTGAAGGAAAAGGGGTTGCTCGACTGGCGAAACAGGCCACTGAAACTAGAGCAATGGTTTTCCATCTCATTAGAATACTTCCGTGAGACACAAGAAACCCTTGCTTCGTCGATCTTCGAGGATCCAGCGGCAAGCGTCGCGGAGAACGAGTACGGATGCACGCAGAGGTTCTTGAGAGAAGAAGAAACCGAGTGAAGTATTTATAAGAGCAGGCTAATGCTAATTCAGAGATCAACGACGCAAGTTTGAACAATGGTCACCGACGTCATCGCCCAAAACACGAGCCAAAACTGGAGTAATGCACCCGACGTCCCATTTGGATCAGACTACTCGGTCGCCAGTGTTATAGTAAATTTCTTGCGTGCGGGTGTGCGAGATGGGCGGATCGGGCCAGCGAATATGATTCATGTGCGATCTAAATTCCCTTGTGATGCATTGTGGCTAATAGACGTCATTTTCAAGCAAATCCTACTGAGGGTTCAGAGTTAAACGCGGAGGGATGTTGGAGAAGAAAAACTGGCCCTCTTGAGAATAGAACTTTGGGGATAATTTAACATTTTGAAAGCCCTTGTGCTTTCCTGGTACATGAATGTCCTGGTATATTAGTACACGATATTTAATAAAAGTCACATAATTAACACACTTAATACTTCCAAATAAAATAGCTAATACTAAAAACATTTTTCTGCAATTTTTACCGATTCCTCTTTTTACCAGACCACAAACCTACCACCCAAAAATAATCACCCTACCTCGCCCTAGGCTCTCCACAAACCCAAGCTCATCGAGGTCGATAGAAGTCAATCGACGAACGTTCCTCCCAAGAATACCCTTTCAAAGACGAACCTATCCAATCATAGACGAGCTCCAGTTTATGTAAGACCTGCCCTCTCGTCAAAGGCCCATGGGGAATGGCGGTAGAGTTCTCGCGACCGCACATTTCGCCTTTCCCTAACTCGTCCACCCCTCAGGCCGCACATTTATAAAGACAAGGGGTAGTTGGACATGTTCGAGAGGGTCCACGAAACAGCGGCGCGTGTAAGTCGGAATCGCGCGGGGAAACAAGCTTCGGGAGAGGACGCGAAAGGTGCCATAGCTCTCCCAAGGGTTGGCGTTACGGGTCTATAATTTCGAGGAGAGGAAACCAGAGACCTATACGATAAGCGAAATTACTTTTCCCGACGTTTTATTCGGGGCGAACAGCGCTGACCAAAATACAGCCAGTTACGGCGTCGACCTCGACAACAACAACCCCATTTCCTTCGCGAGGAACGCCCGGTTAATATCGTGCGGTTCTCTGCCGCATTAAGGTCAACGTAACCGATCTGCCGCGTTTCGGAAGCTCGCCAACCCTGCTGGCAGCGAACTCGCATAATTCATGGGGGTCCTGATTCTCCCTGGGTCCACGCACACGCGTGCACAATGCGAGCGAGACACTTGCTGTCTCGAAGCTAGCACAGATTTACTCCCTATAAATTCTGGGCTCCCTAAGAATGACGAATTAACCCCTTCTCGTACAATTTTCTTTGTGAGTATGGCGTAATCTGTAAAAAGTGCATAACTCAGACTCATCACAGTATAGCAAGGGGTTAACAAAAATACGAGTAGGTACATATAATTCAAGAATATGTTCAGAGAAGATTCCCGAAGTAAAATTCTAAGAACTAAAAAGAGAACTAGGAAGTAGTGTATCCAGGACACTCTGAAATAGTGTATAATATCTTTGAAGGATCTTGATGCCCCAGCGTTTGGCAATTCAGATCGTCAGGGGATTGCAGCAATATTCACGTGACTTTTGGATTGAGAAAATTCGAGTTCCTGGAAAGGCGTGGAGCACAGATTCGCTCCGCTGTCCCTGATATAAAATTGCCAGTGAGCAAGCAGCAAACAGGCTCTCGCAGGGCTGGGCGCGACACGCGAGCTGCGCGTGGACGCAAATGACCGAGCAAATTTCCACGCGCCGCTGCGTGTAAACAGAGCGAAACGCCCACGGGCGTCGGTGTGTGCGCTGTATCGAAGGATAATCGGCGGACAGCGTGTGGGTGGGATGCGTGTGAGCAAAGTGGAGCAACGACCCGGAGGGAAGGAAGTCAGTCGTCGGAACTGGCCGGCTCCATGCTGTCGGGTTTCGTCGTATTGCACCGATCTGGTTCAGGGAGCAGAGGCAAGGGTGGCGAGACCGTCGCCGAGAAGGGACGCGATTTCTCTCCCCTCTGCTCCTTTTTCCACCCTCACCCAGCGCCTCGCGATTCTGGCGTCCCGTCGAGGAGACGCTCGCTCCTCTTACAATTCCCGTCCTTTCTTATTTCGTCCACAGGCGACCCCGTTGCTCCTTCCCCCGCGGCACCGATATGGGAACATGTCACCGTGGGGATCCGCCCGCTTCCTCCCAACGTCACCCCTACGCTGAGGGTTGAATTGGACACGTTGCACGCGGAACGAGATGACCGAGTCAGCGAAGGAAAGTAGAAACGAGAAACGTGGCGGTTTCATCGGGTTGACGAATGGATTTTGTTATCCGTGGATCGGAGATAGACTGTTTCGGAGATTCTGAGCGTTTGGAGAAGCATTTTCTAAATTGCAACGTTTCAGGGATGAAATGATGTTTACATGGGAAATGTCTTGTAATTTAACTTTATCGCAATTTCCCAATTTCCTATTATTCTGGTTTGAAGTTCGTAACTTGGTAGCCATTAATCTATTAAGTATGCAAATTAATTCGGTGCCTTCGGGTTTGCGTACCCTTCTCGCGTAACTATTTCAAATTCAAATATTCCCCTGCTTAGCAAATGAAATTTCGATCCTCCTTAAAAATATATTCAACTAATTCATGCATTTAACGAGTAATGTCTCGAATCAAATATTTTACTATAAACTCAGAGAAAACTTCTGAAGGGAAATATTATTTTTTGCCGATTCTAAAACATTGGGGGCTGTGATTGCCGCCTCTGTATAGAGTCTCATATATTCGGATGGTGCGTGAAAGGCGATAAGTTGGGTGAAACTGTAGACGATCGATTATCGAGTAGCGGGAAGAGGCTCGTATGGCCGAGGAACTGTCGCGAACTTGTTGCCTCAACCCGTGGCGCGTAATTTACGAGGCAAAACGAGTCTCGTAAAAGCATTTTCCATCGTCGGTCTGGTCATCTACGTATATACGAGTGGTTATTCATCGGTAAGACACTTTCACACCGTCACAGATTTCGAGAACGCCTATGGGAGGAGCTTCCTCGGGTTACGTAAAAATTTCCATCGAAGCGGAACAACCCCTGGAACCTGGGAAGACTTTACGATCCTACGGCTTCTATATTGCAAGCGCGTTCGATTTGCGAATTACCTCCTTCCATTAGTATCTTATGAAATATTTCATTGTTCCACTGAAATCGTCTCGTATCAGAGCTCTGCTCCAATCCCCTTCGTCGAAGCAAGCCATCGATATCGTTACGTCACGAGCGTTTACTCTCATTAGGAATATTCCATGAATATGGCAAACGTTCACGATTTCCTTAATTAAAAGCTAGCACGACACAACGGGGACACTTCCCTCGTTTCTTGGCGAAAATCTGGTAACCGAGGGTCTTTCTCTGCGAGAGTCAAAATAATCACGAATCCCTTAAAAGATCCACTTAGAGGGGAGTGTTAAGGGCGCGTAATTAGAATCGTCGGCCAACAAAGGGAGGCTTTTTGAGGTCGTCGCGAGGTGAAAAGAAAAGAAACGTAAGATGGACATTAATTAGACCCGGGCATACATCCGTCCCTTAATGAGGGAGAATCCACTTTACCTCGAATGTACGCGCGTCGAATAAAAAAGTAAATAGAGTTCGGGGATTACGCTACAGCATTTATGGTTCCCCAAGCGCAATTGGAATTACTCGTACAGTTCGACATCCAGAAAAGAAGCTCTACTGCCCCCGTGACCCGTGCGGGAAATTCATTCTCGTAAATCACAGGCGGGAGAATCAGGAGAAATAAAATCTCCAAGGAGAAGAGATCGGTGTTTGCTCCGACGAGCTTCCCGAAACTTCTTGGGAATCTTCTGCCTCTGAGAAGTCTCTGCTATCTCGCTACAAAGGTTCGATCGTGCTATAAATAAAATATCTAAGAAAAGTGCGAAATATCTTCGCTCAGGAATTCAACACCTTTCCTCAAATTTCAATCGTCAGGAAGCTACAGTGCACTCAATCGAGGATACGCATGTGAATCCATCCTCTGCTCGGCTCGACGGCGAACTGAACGTTAAATCGACGCGACGTCTATCGGAAAACAGTCAGGGGACTTTTTCAGCGAGCTGTTAACGCCGGCATTAACGCAGTCATTGAATTTAATTAACGTCAGCGCGTCGAGACACGACACGCTGGCAGCCTGACGCACGTCACGTCTGTCGTCACTCATGAAATTGTCCATTTTTTTTTTGTTCGCCTTTTGCAAAATGCATGGCAAGTTTGAAAGCAGGTCAACACGCATCCAAAGCACGACAGGGCTGAGGTTAACGAAAAACGGTGAACAAGGGAGAATCGGGCTCGTCAAATTGCCAATAAATCCTGGCTGAGCTTATCGCGACACTGGGCGTAGTTTGATACCGCGAAACGCCCACCCGCATCATTTTTTCGGATAATCTGAATATCGATCCGTGATATATCACCCGCTTCCGCATAATTTTAGCCGCCACGCGATACGCGCCTTGCATAAGCGTCGCTGCGGGATCCTAGCGAACGTTGGCAGAGTACAGCACCGAGAGAAAATTCTCGCGACGCTTTCAGGGTGAGTCTAACGAGGAGATTTACCGAAGAATGGGAAGAGGGTATTCAAAGGAGGCTTCGAGTCTACTTAATTCGGATTATTTCGAGAGACGAGCTTTCCAGACGCATCTAATTATGAGCCTAGATAGATACTACGAGCGAGGCTCCTTTCCATTTTCGTTGCTTAGGGCCAGGATTCGTTTGTCCCCTTTCGCGAGACGTCTTTGTTAGTTACGTGGAGAAAGGTGGACTTTGCGAATAAAAATGACAGAGAAATCCTATTATTTAAATAGATATTATCTCGCAGACGAAGAAAAGGGGCTAAATAAGTAACTCTGTGTTACACAAGTCTTACTGAATACTCCTCCTTTTGACAATAAGCAAGCCTGTTATTGGAACTGCTCCCAAAGACTCGGGGATCGGTAATTGCTCGTCTCCCAGGGGATGGATACTGATTCCCTCCATTTAATTGCGAATCGCAACGCATATATTAACAGAGCTGATCGTAGTATTTCGTAATTACCGTAATTTATATAACGCCTGTTCGAACGGGAATTGCTGGGGAGCGTTATCACGGAGAAGATTCAACAAAGGATCTCGAAATGGTGTATTTCGCGAGACAAACGTGGAAATAAATTCTGGAGGAGCTAGATTAAAAGTTGGACAACGCTTTCGATAGTTTATGGAGGTAATATCGTCGAGGAGAATGTAGATCGGTGCGCTGCGTCGATGTTCTGCTTCTTCGAGGCTTTACGAGCCAATAAACGCGAAGATTAAAACGCGCTCGCGAAATAGGATGTTACTTTTATCTTCGCGAGGATCCATGCGCCCACGGTACACAGAATAATTCTACTGCGAGAATTTTGGAGGCAAACGTAAAAAATTAACGTAGTGGAGGTAGCCTGAACAAGTGCTCTCTTCGAAGAAGTGATTTATAACACAGGGAGGAAATGAGATACGCGGTGTTTGTCGTGAAACGCTTTAAGTCTACACCATAAAAGTTCGCGACGCGCATTTTTCTCTGACTTCCCCTTTAAAGCACGCTTGGACCGCTCCTCGACTTTATGTATGCGCACGATCACGTATACCAAGAGTGTCTCATCAAACTTTCTGTGTTTGCATAGTGGCAGCTTTTGTGGCGGAAACGGGGTTTGACGTTCACTATTAACTAGCGAAATGGCGTACCACGGGGGACAAAACTGCGCAACGTCCAAATTCTCACAGGTTTAAATTTTCCATAACTCTTAACAGCCATCAATCTATCGTTTTTAAATTTCTATACGTATGGAGATTAGCTTACCATCTATTTCAAAATGCCATAGAGTAAAAATGAACGCTGGACCGAAATGGAAGCTGCCCACGTAGAAAAGATAACAAGGATTCCTTACAAAATATTATTCCAAACATTTTCAACAAACAGGAACTCCATCGTTGCATCGAAGAGTTCGATCAAAACAGCCTCGAGCGCTTATCGGTACAGTTTTCAGCCGGTTGCTTGGCAATTATCACCGCCGTCTATCGATCACCGCCAGTCTTGTTCTCCAACGAATACATATGACGAACCTCGAGCCGCTTCACGAGATATCGCTTATCGGGATGAGAAACTGCGTTACGCGTCGACCTATCGATCCGCTGAAACAGCGGCGAGAGTTTATGTGTTTATCCACCGCGGGGAATTGCGAGCCGCCTAGACGAGATTAGAAAATGTCGCTTCGTAGGGCGAGAAACAAAAGGGCACCCGTGGGCGCCGTTCCCCGAGCTACTTCGCCCTTCCCCCGAGCCATATTGGCGATTTCGCGAATGGAGCGAGGATCAGACCTATAGAGGCGATTGTGCCGCGATAAATTGAAACACTCGAGGGGCGAAAAAGTTTGACGAGGAGCTTAATGAATTTCCGTCCTTTTTGCGCGGTGTCCCCTCGCTTTCTCGGTCAATTTACATCCCCCTTGAAACGCGAGAATACCGATCGGTCGAACAACCCGAGAAACTTCCATGAATAATTTCGAGCAGCTGATTGCTTCCTTAATCGAACCAACGTCGAGAAGAATCAGAATGAAACGAAAGCGCGCTTTACGAGGAATTCGCTCGAGAGGCGAAGGGGCGAGAAAATTGAAAAGTTATCCAGGGACGCGTGAATTTTTGAGGAACTCATGGGAACGGATGCTCGTTTGGGAGAGCTCGGGCCTCGGGTGAATAATTTCCCAAGGTGTTTGCGAATTCATAAGCGCCGCGAAAGTTCTGAGAGGATGTCGCGACTGAATGCGCGCCAGGGATCGGTGGTTTTAAGTGAAACTTAGTAACGCAGAGTATCGGCTTCGAGGCGCAAGTGTTTCCTTAACCGTGAGAATTTTCGAGGGTTATTTCATATTAGAGGGGATTAAAAATTCTCGACTTGATAAAAAAGAAAATCACCTAAACTTTAAACTCTATATCCTCGAGCTATAAAATTTACATGACATTCCAAATTCCATGTATAGAGGCGGTTGGTTACAGTTATTTACATTTTTTTAAACCATGCGTGAAATTATTCGTGAACAGGGGAGCTGAAGTAAATACAAATATTTAGATACTGACAATTTGAAATTTAAAGTTTTTTAGTTTTGAAGCTTTGAATATTTAAAAATTTTTAAATCAGAAGCCACTTGGCGGATCGTTGTTTCAGTTTATGCAAGCTTCCCAAAAAGGATTCTAACATCTAAACTCAAGCTGGGACTGATGAATTGAAATTCTACACAGTATCGAGAATTATTCAGTCCCTCGTATTTGCTTAGAGCAGAGCCTCTAAAGAACCCTAGAATTCGATTACCGGATCTGTGGCACGGTGCTCGCAGAATACGTTATTATAGCGCGATTAAACCCAGCAAACCGATCGATATGGTATTCGACGTCCATGGTTCGTCCAGCTTTATCAGCAGCATGATATCTGTCTGTTTATCTGTAGGTGGATCAATCGGTTCCACTGGACATGATAGCAGACCGCAGAGCTTTGCTTCGCGGTGACTGTTCCGAATTTTTAACATTCTGTGTGCGCATCGATTTCGCGACTACAACATTGCGGATATCACTGACAAATTATGTAAACCGATACTGAAGGACGATAGGTGGGCGTTGGAGGGTAGTAAAAGTTGTCGAGGGAGTCGCGATAAAACGGGGGATGAAATTGAGGGGAAAAAGGAAGAAACAATCGAATTGCTCGCGTTAACGCGTTTGAATCAACGAGGAACGTTTCCTAGGCGTCGAGGCACGTTCACAGCTCGTGCCGATGCACAAAGCGAAAGAGACGTTCTGTAATATAATACAGACGGTGTATCATCTCGTCTTTCATAACCTTTTTCTCCTTCGCTCACAAAGGAGCTATAACTGCGCGCAGACACTGTAATAGCTGTCGTCCTCGTCAACCATTACTCGCAAACGGCCAGCGAAGGTTCTGTTTGTAATTCGCGGAAATTGCGAAAGAAAGTGATGCCACGTCACGCGATGCTTTCTGCCGTCCTTTGTTTATCAAATTCCTTTTCTCCGCAGCGCTCTGACTTTATCGAATGCTCTCACGTTCGATCTTACTTTATAGGAACCCTCGGGCACAAATGATGAAAGGTCGGCATCAATTTCGACGTCGTTTCAGTCTACAACCTTCGTCTTTAAAGGAGGGCCAAGAGGATGGAACAACGAAACACGTTAGGTATGTAAGTCTACGAGCTCGACAACTTCTATACTCCGACAATAAAGTGAATAAAGTCCCCCTCTGTTTCCCTTTTCATCCCCGACACGTGTCTTCATCCCCTTGACCCTTTCTCAAACTCTACTTTTGCAAGCTGCTCTTGTTAATCCTAAACTGGTAGGTTTCATTTTAATATTATAATATTCCTGTATATCAATATGTATAATAAATTCTCTGTGGACATTTTTCACGTTTAACATTTAAATGTGAAGTGATGCAAATGCCATGACCTGTACCTGCCAGTTAAGGGTTAATTTCAAGGAACGTAAGGGTTGCACCAACCCTCCAACAATGTACGAACTGCCAAGCAAGAAGTAACAAAAAGACGAGAAAAGCATCTTCCGCGAAACGCGAAACACATTCTAAGCTTCAACCACTTACCCTCTCTCCTTCATCCCTCTTCCGTCCTCGTCGTCATAGTCTCCTCTCGACGTGCTCTCAGGCCAGGTTGGAGCTTTAATTTTGCGGCGAGTCTTCGCAAAAAGGGAAGCTCAGCTCTTCTCTCCTTTGTGCGCCATCGCTAATAACCGCGTCCAACTCCTTCCTGTAATAAGCGTGGATGATTACGAAGACGAAGATACTTAGGAGCAGTTGTTATCTGGTGCATGCAAAAGCGAGAGTGGGCCGGCGGTACTTGATGAGGGGAAGTGTTTCAGGGAGGTAATAGTGTGGTGCGAATTCAGGCCAGCCCTTGTATACAAAACGTGCACTCAATAACGCGTGCGGGCCCTTGTGAAAAGGGATCCTCAGCGTTCATTAGCGCCATTCTCCCTCGGGAGTCGTTGTCCCCTTAAACGCGGGACACTTTGCTCCTTTATTTACCCCGTCTACCCTCGCTTGGGTTGTTACGATAACTGGGACGAATAGACACGGTGCAAACTAATTCCTACAATCCCCTTCTCTTCTACCCCCACCCAATTCGTAAGTGTTATATACTTCAGAATACCTAAAAGTATTAGCTACCTAGAATCTAGAGAATCTGGAGAATCTACAGAATCTAGAAAATGTAGAAAATCCAGACAATCTAGAATCTCTCTAAAAAATTAATTACGACCTAAAAGGCACTATGCTTTAATTGGATTTATGCTGCTTAAATTCTTTGACTCTGAAAATTCACAAAATTCCTCTATTCAAATTACCGAACCAAAATGAAAGTCCAGTTACTCCTAATTATAGATCTCAATGAACATTTCAGGAATGAGAGACTGTCGGAGTCGGACAGCGGCGGTGGAAAGGCAGCGGAGAGCTCCATAAGACACAAGATCGTGGTGATGGGGGCGGCAAAGGTCGGAAAATCGGCAATAATAAACCAGTTCCTCTACAATACGTTCACGCCCAAGTACAAACGAACAGTGGAGGAGATGCACCACGGAGACTTCAACGTCTCTGATATCCAACTAACCCTCGACATCTTGGACACCTCGGGCTCGTACGAGTTCCCCGCGATGAGAGACCTCTCCATCAAGTCCGCGGACGCTTTCATCCTCGTGTACGACGTTAACGACGCCAACACGTTCCTCGAGGTGAAGACGCTGAGGGCCCAGATTCTCAGCACAAAGGGCGCGGTGCCAATCGTGGTGGTCGGCAACAAAGTCGACCTGGTCGACTCCGAGCAAGAGGTACCTACTCCAATTTTCCCGAGTTCCACTCTAGAAATCTCTTCAAAGCTCGTCGAGCGTCTATTATTCCCTGCCTGCCACGATTTCTCGTTTCTAGGTGGACACCGAGAGCACGAGGGAACTGGTGACCATGAAGTGGGAGAATGGATTCGTGGAGGTTTCGGCGAAGGAGAACCTCAACATCTCGCAGGTGTTCAAAGAGCTGCTGATCCAGGCGAAGCTCAAGTACAACCTGAGTCCAGCACTACGGCGACGTCGTCGACAGTCTCTGCCACCCCCGCAGCACCTCAACTCCCGCAGCAGCAGCGCCCACGTGCCCTCGCCAGCACAGCTGCAGCACTTGCAGCAGATCCGAGAGCGCTCTGAATCCAAGAGGAATTCATGCATCCTGTCGTAAGAGCACCCTGGCGTTTCGACCGATTCGAAAGGAGGGAACGAACCAAGGAGGAACTGTACAGCGACGATTCTACTGGCGAATTCACCGAGATAGGTCGATAGAACTCGGTGATTGTCTTCTGTATGTTTGAAACTGGAATCGATCGTCGAATGGCTCCTCGAGGGAAACACGAAGAGAGACGTCGTATTAAGAGATAAAGGTCTAACTGGTTCGTGGGGCAAGGTTGTTTCCTCTTCTTCGGTTAACGAGACGAGGGACTCGAGGTATCGAGATCTAAAGGCGTTTCGCTGATCGATCGAACCGCGTGAATAAAATAGTAGGAGTTTTACTTGTAGAGATGGCCTCTATTCGATTTTGGGAAGTTCGAGAACGCTATTGATACGAATATATTGTATTTTCCGAGTGGAGAGAGTTAGCGAGTCTTGTGTATACTCTAACCGTACAAAGAAACGAGGGGAGTGTAATTCAATGTTCGTTGTTCGACGATTCGATGTGTTTAGTACAAGTAAACGTACTCTCAATGTATGTCTCTATTTTGTCGACTAAATTCGTGTCCCAATGAATGCTGTCACTCCTCGTTCATCGATTCAACTACATTTCTCTCTTACCACCTATTCGTTTCCTCTTTTCTATATTCCAAACCACGTTGATCGTCTATCGAGAACGTCCTTGCGATATTTTCATTCGACTTGAAATTAATAGAGCTCACGCGACAACTTTAACGTAACTATTCCGTAGAGTTCCATCTTTATGAATATACCAAAGTATCCTATACGAAAATTCTATTTCAGGGTTGTTTCCCACTGCCCATCCTCTACCTTATCGCCTGACGCGTACAGTGTCCGAGGAACACTTTAAAAGAGTATCGTTTTGCTAGTCGGTGCTACGTTCATCTTTGTACTGCATTATACAGTTCGTTTGAAGACAAATCGTAAGCGCACTGTACGAAAGTTGCGTTCGTTACTTATTATACAACGTGATCTATTTGTAAAGCGACGTATTATGGAACGTACCGTTCTCCCCTTAACATGGTATATCGAATTATTTGTCAATTACGATGTGCACGGAAAAATTACTGTACGCGATTGCCTTGCCCGAAGCCTGAGTTACTGTAAATAACAATATAACGTTCAGGTGAAACTGAATGAAGCACGTACAAACTCTATTCAATCGCGAAACAGAGCAATTATGCTAAACGAAACTAAGCGTGTATGTTGATTTTTCGTTGATACTATTGCATGATATGTAATTAGCGATGATACGCTATTACGAACGAACTTTAATGAATTTCGCGCAACGATTATTGATTTTTAAGATTAGATGCAAATATTGCTCGGTTTAAGTTATCGAATGATAAATGATTATATTGTTTGAAAGAGCATCGCCTTATTCGGTGATCTATATATATAAATATATATATATATATATATTATATACATCGTTAGCATAAATGTAGAGAGTTCATGTAAATAAGAGAACATTGTGATGTGGATATCTCGTTGAATCGAAGCCCACATTGGGTATAATTTTACATAAATATACACATAATGAAACAGCCATGAGAGGAGAGGCGGTGATCCCTCGCGTTTAATGATTATGATATATCGCACATCACGATAAGAAAGATGAATCTGAATGTAACACGCTGAGTGCGATGCTTTTCGATCTATGGATCTAGGACGAAACTTTTGCTGCATTATGCATTTATCTGACTCTCGCCACCCTCAAAATTATATTTCGTGACTACTTGCATTAGATTCTTAATGTTATTTAGAATTTAATCGATTTCGTAAGTGAACATCAAACAAACGAGTCTAAAATTTAATGCGCGAGTACTAAATAGATCCCGAGTACCAAAGTGGAACTTGGTCAGGCCACACTTAACACAACTGTGACTATTTCTAGCGTAGTTCCGGATGAAAAACTATGTGGTAACAGAATCCTAGTAGTCTAAGCCCTTCACTTTGTATCATTGCGTTACCGGGAATTAAATAAAAAATGGATGTCACATCAAACGTCCCCTATTTCTGATTACTTTATTTTTCTCACCTTTTAAATGTAGGATAAATGATACTCAAATAGGGTGTACTAGGGTGTACTAGGGTGTACTAGGGTGTACTAGGGTGTACTAGGGTGTACTAGGATGGACCCTCCAGTGGCTCCCCATGAGGATCCGCACTCGCCGGAGGACCGACGACGAGTGAAACACTCGTGGTCCCCCAAGAGTATTTATACACCCGACTAGAAGGAGGGAACCGGTAAAAGACGTTCTTCGGTGGTGGGAATTGCGAGATTAATCGAACGAAGAATAATGTACAAAAATTTAATAACTTCCATATTCGTTAACTAACAATTACAAATATCAATAATTTGCATAAGTGCACATTGTGTGTGATTGTTATTAATAATACATGTACCAGAAATTGTCGCAGAAATGATTATTTTATAGAAAATATCAATTTTTCGCAAAATATTGTTCGTTAGATCAATCTCAAAATTCTAATCAACCGAAGAATTTCTCTAATTGGTTCCTCATCTCTCTCGAAACTTTATAAATACCGCTGCAAGAGCACGAGTGTCTCACTTACCGCGGATCCTCCGGCGGGTGCGGATCCTCCTTGGGATCCTGGAGGTGCTCCTGGTTCCTGGACATCCTTGGGCATCCTTGGGCATCCTTGGGCATCCTTGGGCATCCTTGGGCATCCTTGGGCATCCTTGGGCATCCTTGGGCATCCTTGGGCATCCTTGGGCATCCTTGGGCATCCTTGGGCATCCTTGGGCATCCTTGGGCATCCTTGGGCATCCTTGGGCATCCTTGGGCATCCTTGGGCATCCTTGGGCATCCTTGGGCATCCTTGGGCATCCTTGGGCATCCTTGGGCATCCTTGGGCATCCTTGGGCATCCTTGGGCATCCTTGGGCATCCTTGGGCATCCTTGGGCATCCTTGGGCATCCTTGGGCATCCTTGGGCATCCTTGGGCATCCTTGGGCATCCTTGGGCAACCTTGGGCATCCTTGGGCATCCTTGGGCATCCTTGGGCATCCTTGGGCATCCTTGGGCATCCTTGGGCATCCTTGGGCATCCTTGGGCATCCTTGGGCATCCTTGGGCATCCTTGGGCATCCTTGGGCATCCTTGGGCATCCTTGGGCATCCTTGGGCATCCTTGGGCATCCTTGGGCATCCTTGGGCATCCTTGGGCATCCTTGGGCATCCTTGGGCATCCTTGGGCATTTTTCTTTAGCTACATACAGTATTGTAATTTCACATCTAATAACACCTAATTGTAATTCCTACTACTCGCAGCGCTGTATTCTTATTTTAAACTCGATTGATAAAGTTGGGTATAACAGGAAAATGCTTTATCATCTACCGAGACCTATTTATTGATTAAAGAGTACGCCACTCGTCACATACTTAGAAACCAAAAACTTCTGCTACCGGCTCTTTATAACATTTGTAAACATACATGTAACCTCGACAGTGGACATGTGCCGTTCCAATTTTCGTGTAAAGCTCGATCTGAGACATTATTTTAAAGATGTTCGACGATTCTGTTGGACTTTTATTGAGGGACCGAAAATGTTGCAGATATCTCACTTGAAGAAACATATTACGAGAACGTTTAATATTGAAGAACCATTCCACTTGCTATTAAATGATACAGAATATCTACCGGCTACTGAGGATATTCGTATTCTTAAAGAAGATGAAACGATTTTGTAAGACTTCTTTTAGCATACTATTAATGACAATATGGATAAGATAATAATTTCTTTTCTATAATGTTTTAGAGTTTCTCCTGGATCTGGATTGCAGAGTAGGATACAATATCCTGAAAACACTATATTACCAAACTGTAAGTACAGTCTTTCAGAGTCTAAAGGAACTAACACTTCTATTAAATGTAAGGATTTTCAAAGTAATTACCGTTGTGCAAAAGTGAATGAAGTAGCAGTCAAAAACAGCTCACAGAGTACAACAGTTCAGAAAAATGTACAAGACATGCCAAGTCAGAAGAAGATTCAGGATGTGCCAGTTCAGAAAATCCAACAACATACGTCAGTGAAAAAGAAGCTACCGGGTACATTAGATGTACTTAAAGAATCATTAAGCAAATCAATGAATGGTTAGATTATTTCATTAAGCTAAAATTCTCTTCTGTCTTTGAAGAAAATAATTTTGATAGTTTTTGTTTTTAGATTCTTTGGAAACCAGCATGTGTGAAGTAACAGAGGATGAAGGAAATATAAGTGCATCAAAAAGTAAAAATACAAGTTTAATGGGAGATGTTTCCGCAGCAGAAAGATCAAAAAGGAAAAGAGTAAGATCACGTAAGAAAAATAAAACTCAAGGAACTAAAGAAGCTGTTGGAGTAGAAGAAAATATTTCAAGAAAACCCAAGATTGTTAATTCTTTACTAGTTTCTTCTGGTAAACATATACATTTTGAACCTGTTGATTTTGATGAAGATACAGTGACAAAACCGATTCAGTCAAAAACTGTGAATGGAACTTATGATAAAACAAACCCCCCTAAAGAGCTTGCAAATTTATTATCATTGGGTCAAATGTCTGAACCAGTTACTTTTGCACGTTCAGAAATACAAGAAGAAATTAAAATTGAAAATTCATCGGATGAGGAGCTTCGACTGAATATGTCATTAGAAATTATAAAGACAGGTATTCCAATCACTAAACAGTTACAGGATGGAAATGAATTACCTGAAGAAGATCTGGAAGCATGTCCAGTGATGTCAACAAAACCACAACTTAAGGATGTAATAGCTTTTAAGGTAAATTATTCTATTCTACAGGTCTAAATGGTCAATTATTTTTGTATTTTTACAAATTTGATTTTAGATGCTAAAAATTGGAACAGATTATACACCGCAAGTATCAAAGTTTATTGTGGGAGAGGTAATTTCATGCTGTGGGGAAGGCAGAATATATACTTTCAGGATATTACGTAAGTAATTTTTGTTCTTTTTATAGTAACTAAAAATTAAACTATAATATTATTTTCTTTCTGATTAATACAGAAGGTGCATCTGAGGTTCAAGAACCAATTGGAAAATTTACAGTTGAAACAAATGCAGAAGATCAAAAGAAAAACAGTACAATTACTCTAGACATTTCACAACTTTTGGAACCTAGACACATATGCAAATGTGATCCAGACAGAGTGTCAACTCCAATTAATGTTACTGATTAATTATATTATATTTGAACATTAGACATGCATATTTTGACACTATTTTTTTTTACTTGGTGAAAATAAAATGAAAATAAACTATATCGCCTTTTTAACAATAATTATATGCGATAATTTTGATAATATAAATCCTGACAATACCTTTCCAGCAGAAACTCGTATGCCACAATAAGCGATTAAGAATTATTGCAAAATCGTTAACCAATTCGATAAAATTTTATTTTACACTGGAAGAACGTCCACGAAATTTTACTTGAACATAATAGTTCACGCGAAATTGAACGATAATGATTAGAAAATCGGTATTTATTATGCGTTAAAGGTACGTGAAATTTTTATTGAGACTTGAATTCACTTATGTGAACCCCTTTTGCATAAGATTCCTATAGCTAAGGAATTGGTCTGAGCTACGTTGACGAACATTGTTGGAATATACAAATTTAATACTTAAAATTAGCATATAAAATGTCGAAAATACACTCACGTTTTAGTTGTCATCTTTTCTTTCTCTTAGAACTCGCTGTGTCATCCACTTCCAACTGAATTTTACTTCTTTGAACCACTTTTATCACTGACATCCTTACGTTTGAAAAGCCGGGATGAAATAAACGTCAGAGAGATTTAAGAGCGCCACCGCTTTGCGGCTTTCTTCTGATTGGCTGGACCCAATCTGGTTGCGCCAATCAAATTCAAGTATTTTAAAATGTCGCTTCACCTCGCTACTAGAGAATCGCGCGAAATTTGAATGTACGTATACTTCATTACTAATTCAATTAACTGTGTTTTTTTAAGAAAAATGATTATTGCAACTATATAAAAGGATGAGAAAAGAAAAGAAAAAAAAGATTAAAATATTTGATTGATTTTTATCAGAACATAGGACGACATTAATGAAATTATAATTTTTTTTTCTCGAAAGTGCATTATATCTGTACATGCAAGTATCTTAAAAATCTATAAATAAAAAAATATAAGAGGAGAATTTCCTTATTCATCTTTTTCACTCTCGAATATAAAATTCTACTTGCACGAACGACAGGCAAGGATGAGGATAAATTAAACCAGATGGAAGAGTGTAAAAGAAAAGAGGGAAGCCAGCTTTCCAAGCTTATGCGTCTGATACTCGTGAAAATGAAATTTAAAAAACTGTTTCTTTTCAGAGCACACGTACACCGTTGTTCAGTACGAATTTCTTTGGCTCTGTCCTAAGCTTTCCTCTTTATATTCACATTTCTTTTAAAATATGCATGTCCGTAATCGCAATGTTATACGTGCTGCGTACGTCTTTGCAGTGCCCTGCTCGAGGCTATGTCCAGCGAAAAATTAATGAAACGGTTTGAAATTTCGCTTTACCTGCTCGTTAAAACGAGCTTCATTGTTCAATTAATATTCTCGCTATGTTGAACACGGTTTCATTATTACGAACTTTATTGCAGGATACCCACGAATCGACATTTTATTCAACTACCATTATGAAAAAAACTGCAAAACGGGTGCTTGGACTCTATATATGTACTATCTTTATTGCTGGTGAACTTGTTGACCCAGAATATAGGTAAAAGTTTCAGGCACACCTGAGACACGAGTCTCCTCTATTTCATTATGTAATGACATTCTTAGTTTCCTCCTAATACTTCAAATTTTTATTCAAATTTGAAGAATGCAAAGTACTCAAATTCAGAAAAATATATTACCCTATAATTAAATTTATTTCGTCATTCTAAATACACCAGGTTGAACGTAGACGCATCATTACAATGAGGATAAATCCTTGAAGCAGCAAATGGCCCAAGTAATTGGCATTGACAGAAATCATCACGAGTTTGCGGTTCGCTCTGGTGGGAGACACGCATTAGGACGTGCGATTAATAATCATTCCCTGACAAAGTTGTGGCATCCCTCTGCATTCTAGACTCGATGTGCCTTTACCCAGCTACCATGCCAGACGTCCTTTGTCCCTCGTAATCGACCGATCAAAGGTCGAGCCGAAATGAACTCCTACATAATTAGCCCGTGGAACTTCTGCCACATTTCTCTCCTCCCTCGCTTTCTGACCCCATGATTTTCTCGAATTCGTTGATTGCCGAACTATTTCATCGTGTCATGTCCACTTATCCCTCCCTTTCCCCGTTCATCTGGCTTGAATGCTTCATTTAGCTTGTGCCGAATAAAATGAGGGAAATTAATCGGATTCACCTTTGCTTAACTCTTGACGTTCTACGCTGCCGAATAACAATCAAATTTATGAAGGTAGGTTCTACGCAAGTCCTTCCTCTTGCTAACCCCACCATATCAGAGTCGATTTTCAATTACCGAATTTCTGTATTTAGGCTTTGACACTACCTTGGTGCCATTAGGATTAACACTACGATTGAGAACCAGAGTTGTTAATCCTAAGGAGCATATGGATCACGAAAGTACCACTTATGAAACTCAGAAACTTCGTTTCCCTAGTTTTAGTCTCGCACTCGAGCTGAATGTCAGCCCCTGGTGCTATAGCTATCGATAATTTCCCAGATAGACGACATTTCCGACTGCAACGTTCGCAGTAACGAGAACGCGATGAGTGGCGGATGTATACCTACGGTTCGACGTATCGACGCGATCGTATTTCCCGTCTTTCGATCATTCATTTGCGCCATCAACGTAACCTGAGTCTGGATTAATTCTAGACGAAGTTCCGACCCTTGTCACGGTTATCGTGGCTTCCTGTGCTCGCGACGGCGCGAGGAATATTCGACGCGTCGCGACGGAACGATCGTCGCGAATAGCTAACGTGAATTCGTGATCGCGCTGGCCAAGTAACAGTAATCCATGCGTGAATTATTCAGAAGATAAAGCGCGAAAGTAAATCCGCGGCTGGACTCGGTCTCTTGAATCCTTTCGTGGAAGACGATGAATTCACCTTTTGCAAGGGTAAATTATTCACCCTCGATTGGCGGAAAAGTGTGTCACAGTAGCGTGACCCCGAACTTCGGATCTGTAACCTTGTATCTACTCTGAGCCTTTTTATTATTAATTTGAATTATTTCTTTGGGATTAAAGACAAAGCGACTTTAACTATTTTAGATGAAATTATGATTAAAAGGGACGTAAACGTAATTATAATACAATGAAGGTCTGAAACAAATGCAGCAATCAGTTACTATTCTGCAATAGGACGTTCGTTTCTGAAATTGCATAAACCAGCAATGCAATATCCACTGTACGATTAAGTAGAACTCGAGCTTCACCATTTTCCAATAATTGTTAGGAATAGAAGTACAATCCGGGGTTGAGTTACACTTTCGGAGGGATTTAGCATGTAGAGCGCTCACCAGTGAATTATTCTACATGAATCGTTATTCACGAGGTAATTAAAGCTATTCAAGAGTCTCGATCGAAGCTTAATTTGACTGGATTCTCCTCCATGAATATTTCTACTACTTTCGAGTAGTGGAAATCCACTACTTTCTACTTTTTCAGAAGTCATCTCATTACAGTATAATCTTGAGGACAAACATATTACAGATCTGTGTACATATTACAGAACTAGGTCTCTGTGTCAGTATAAAAACAGGAACTCAGATTTGTCAGAAGAAACATTAGATTGTAGAAGACTTGAAGCAAACCGAAAGAGTTTTGCGCCATAAGGGTAACGAACTACCAGAAAATCCTTGACAAATGATAAATACCCGCTGAAAAAAGTCATTCCACCGAGCTAAACTTCCAAGAAGATTGCATTACTTATCCTGGTCAGGATTGTGTCCCAGCGTTCTTCTTCGCTCCGGTGACTTGGCCCCTTATAAATTTCGCGAAAGCGTGGAGCGAAAGGGAGGTAATGTTGCCCCAGGAAAGCAGCATAAAGATGCCCAAGTGCCCCATAAATCGAAGCGAATATTACTGTAAAACGTTATTGACACTTCACGCCGCGCTTATGCTTATCGGTAATGCCCATCCATCAGTATCACTTTCGCCGATGAAACGAACACGTTGTTTATATCGCCTCAAATCGCCCTGACGAAAGTTGTTTTAAGAACGACCTTATTCCAAAGAGACGATTGATCTTAGACGAGGGAAGCATCGAATCGATAGTCGAACCCTAGCTCACAGGGTCGCCTCTATAAATACTTTGCTTGCAAAGAATTTATTAACGAATAAGAAATGTCGTCCCAATAGATCCACTCTTTTTACGATCAAGAGACACTCTGACGCGTGTTTGCACGCCAGTTCCATTCGGCGATGTTTATCGAAAAGACGCCCTGATAAATCTGCCGCTCGCCGCATTCCGTGTTTGTCTACGGAAATATTTCGGGGGAAAACAGATTTATGACGACGCGTGGAATAACATATAGAGGTCACGTCGTCCAGAAGCGACGAAATCGTCCAGTGAATCTGCCTAGCGAAAACAGAATCACACGCTGTGAGCGCTGCCAGTAGTATAGGTCAACGCACAGCGCGACGCGAGAAACTTGTGGCTCTACTATTGCGGAACGATTTCCAAGAATGCCACGATACAGCTTTTCTCTGAGCTCTGTTCTTTGGACACCGAAAGTGGCGAGAGACTTTGAGAAGATTAAAAGGATTCAAGGAATAGCGAAGTCGAAGAAAAATCGATTCCTAAAACGAGGCAATACCTGAGCTTCTCATAGTTATGCAAGGAAGGGTGCGATGAAGTTCTCATTCAGTTGCCGATGAATAATTGCGGACGCAAGGGACAGAGATAAACTAACGCCCGCCGAGTCTCCAATCTTTGAATCTTGGGTCAGGGGACTCAGGGATCTTGAATCATTCTGAACCATCCGCCTGGCGATCGTCGTATATCATCCAAGAGAATCTCTGTTCGAGGTATTCCAAGACGACGAGCAGATTCTTATTCCGCTTGCAGCAGAATTCTGCTCCCGCAGTTACGTCAGGATCGTCGGGCGTTCCATTTTTTCCCTGTCTTTTATTGCACGTGTAATTGGATTTCAACGGTGTACGTTTCGAGTTTGTCATTCCTTGCGGCTCTCCCGAAAACCGTCTCGCGACGATCGATTCAGAGGGCAGCGAAAGAGAGCTGTAAACGCGTGGATCGTCGTTACCGCAGCGGCGTCCGCCGTTCGTCGGTCTATTTATTTAACACCGTCGCTTCAATGGTAGCCTCTCAAGAGTAAATCTAATTTAACGACCCATTAAATCGCGCAACTTTATTACCGGACCCAATGGATGAGGGCGGCTAATTTTATCGGCGTCAGTGTGACCCGCAAGAATTCGGTTCTCCGAGTGGCTTTGAGCTGAGGATAAATGGCCGCGAGTAACGCTGGATTACGGATCGCTCGTTAATTACTTTCAGCGGAACACACCTGTGCAACGAGTCGCCGTGCCTTTTGTCGAGCCATCAAGCGCAATAGCACACGCTCTCGTTACAGTTCGAAATTGGGACGCGCGATTCGATGCCTCCGAGTTCTGTGCTTTCGTTTATTGTTTTTGTACAATACAGAATTGAAGACTAGTATTTTATAAAATACGCTCCAGTTTCAGCTGACATTGGACAGCTGGAAGTATTCCGAGGCTCTTTGGTAAACTGCATAAGCGTCCAGCAGGTAGTTCCTGGATCGTTGCAACTTTCATGCGAAGTGTCTTTCGTCGAGGGGTCGCGCAACAGTTTCGAGTTACGAGAGAACAATATTCCCGCTGGCTATTCGAGTTATCGAAAATTTCAGTGGCACGATTGCTCCCCTAACGTCGAGTCGAACGTGCCTTATGTAAATTCTTGTACGACATACTATGGCAGGGGTGTAACTGTGTCCGTCTTTCGATTTTTCGACGGAGAGGATGGATGAGTCATCTTTTGATGTCTTGGAACCGAAGATAAAACTGTCCAGACGTGATAAAGAATCGAACTTTATGACAGATATTTCGAACTTATGTCGCCCACTTTTTGTACGAAGTCAGGAATAATATTGGAGCCATGACGAAGGATAATAACATTGTAGCCCACGTACCTAAGTAATATAGTATTGCTTTACGAGTAACCATTTTTTCAGAATCTTTTTAAGCACAGAAAATTAATTCGCCAGTCGCGGTTGCGTGTATCCCGGAAATAGGAGGAACTCCTACCAACGATTTATCCCAACAACCACCTGGTTATTTCTCTTGGAATTTATTCGCTCAGCGGGATGATTAATCCCTCGTTCAGTGCTTCCCCACCCCAGTTGACCCTTGATCGTGGGATCAAAGTGCAACCAAGAATCATACACTTTCTAAACACATAATTTCTTCCGCTGATTACGCAAAAAATGACACTTAGTTTTCACCTAATTTGGTGTCTAGATCCCTTATATTATCTCCCACCTGTAGCTAATTCTGCATAATTACTGTTTCCCTGAGAATAAGATCATTCTAGGAGATTAAAAACACACTTTTCAATCGACTTAAAATAAGGTTTCGAAGGCTCTCTCAGTGAAAGAAACCTCATCACGCCAACCAAAGACCCTTAAGGAGCCTAAGACATTAAATCGGCCCATGGAATTCTTAATTCCAATTGCTGGTTGATTAAATAAAAAAGAAAACAGCTGACAATAGAAGAAACTCCAAGAATCACTAACCTCTCGTGCAAGAACAGAAATTTTGCCACGTACCTTCGAAATCCCACCAGTAGAACGATTCCTGACAAGGGACGGCTCGGGGGTGGCGGCGAGAAGAAAAGGCAAGAGTCTGGCTTTAATTTAATCGGACGGGCAGCGTTGAAGAGTCGTCGGGGCGCCTGCGCAGCTGGCGTACGTCCCTGGACCACCAACCGCTAGTAGCACACGCCGACGTCGGCGTCGTGGCCGTCGTGGTGGTGTTCGTTGTCGTCGTCGCGACGCCCAGCGATCGTGCCGCGTCTCTCGAGCAGTGCGCGTCCATACGTCGCGACGACACGGCTCCTCTCGTCGCTGCCTCCCCGTGCACGCCGATTTCGGCCCAAAACGCCGTGACGCGTCTACCCTTTGTGCACGTGACACTGTTTGCCGCCACGCGAGCCCTCGACGAGCTTTCTGCTTCTTTAGAGCTGTTCGAGGAGAGGATGCCACGCGGGGGATCCACGCTAGCAGCGAGGACCTAAGAGACAGAAGGTAAGAGTGAATGATTAATAACAGGGTTACACTACTTTGAAAATAGAAGTCAGAGGAACTTTAAACGTGGCTGAAACTCAAATTTCGCGGGAGATTTAGAGAAAAAAAGGTCTAAGGACCGTCGTACTGGTGTACATTCGAGATGACATTGGAGAGCCCACTGGGACCCATAATTTTTCCACCTTGTTAACGCCTCCACTTTAATGCACCCCGTCAGTAGGCGCTGAAAGCCTCCGCGAGCTCGTAAACCGCGTTCCGTTTTGATCTCGCGCGTGACTTCGACCACACGTCGTTTATGGGACCGAGGCTAAAAACGCCAGCGAGCCTTCGATGCGTGACACCGAAGAACGAGGCCCGAAGCGCAGAGACAACACGTTTATTTACTCGACGCGCGACGTCTCGCGGAAATTATGCTGGCTGCGAAGAAATACGCGCGTGAATAATTCATGCCCTTATGGTCGAGCGTTTTACAGCGCTCGCGGCATAAATATTGTATGGGGTAACTAGCTTCTGAAGCCTCCCGTCATCGCTGACAAAATTTATTTATAAGCGAGCCGTCGTCGCTACGCGTGATCGATATCAGAGAGCTGTCGCTTCGACGAAATTCTTCATTCCTCGAGATGGTTGGAGAGGACAGTCGACCCTTCCTCGCCTCCCCAATTTCGTCAGGGTATATTGACTCGTGGGGCTCCACGTGCACATCGCCACAGGATTTTCCGCGTCTATTTGTCCGATCGAAACAGAGATCTCGCCAGAGACTGGAAATCGAGACAAGGGAGCGACTGTAAGTACGAAGCTTGCGCGAGCTTGGAAAGCAGAATTTTTTTTAGGTAAATATTGGCTTGGAAAACTGGTCTGGGAAAATACGAGCGTCGAGGCTTCGTGCAGCGACAGCCTCTTGTTACAATTGGTTTTTTTCAGCAAATATTAAACTCCAGGTGGAAATTGTAATTCTGCTTTTGCATCATTCATCGCGATTCGATACACGGGGTGGCTTGTTCTTCGTTAATATGCAAATGCAGGAGAGTACGAGGGGAATAACTTCGACCTTGTTCCTCGAGTCCGATACATCTTTTCATCGCTGGCAGGATTGCACGGGAACATGCACGGTGCTCGGTCATCATTCAGCTTTCTTTTGCTGTCGTTTTTCTGGGTCGTTTGTTATTGTACTTGCGGCGCTATGCTATGCATACGAGCCCCTGTCGCGCGATTTTTTTCACGCTATTACCCGTGGACACGCTTCCTCGAATGCCGCGCGTTTCCCGCGTCGTCGGATGCGCGACGTCGTGTGTGTATGATGGACTTTTCTGGTGTTTCGCTCTGGGATTAATCTACGCGACGCGTGCTGTGGAATTCTTGGGGAAAATTGAAGGCTCTAAAATTGGGAGATCGATAGAATTCTAACTATCTAAATATTGACTTCCAGATGAATTTATATAACTGGTGGAATTGGATCTTTGGGGATACAGTTCGTGGTTGAAATATTGGAGTGATAGAGTTATTCATTTCTAGATTAATCTAGCTCTAGCTGACATGTGAAGATGGATTCTTAAAAAGAATTGAAAGTTCAGTGTGATATAAGTAATCGATAATTATTTACAATAGTCATCCGATATGTCCTCCAGCCAATTCGCAATTTTCTATAAGTGCCTATCCTTAAAAGAACAGCGCTCTCAGGAGGGGCGGTCTATCCTCTATCAACGCTCTATTATGGTCAAGTAAATATTCATCAAGTGGGTCACTCTGTCGCCTCCAATTAATCAAGGGTAATGCATCGATCATCAACTGGAAAAGGAGTCCTCCTACGCGACATCCTCTCAAATGGCCTTGCAAAAAATGAATCAACCCCTCCCTTGACTAGAAGTCAAAAACAACCGTGCAAAGATGTCAGAGTTAAAGATCGAATTCCCACGATAGAATTTCAAGCTGCCACCGCCCTCGAGCTCAGAGGCGATCCTTGAAACAAAAAAATTGAATCCCTAAAGCGCGAAGTCCGCAGAATGAGCGCAGCCACTGTTCCATAATGCACCCCAAGAGGAAGTCACCTTCGTTCCTTCTGCTGCCTTAAGAAAAGGAATGAAACGCGACTTTCTTGTTGGCTCGTGGATTCATCAACGGAGACTTCATTCATCACCGGGACAGGCGATCCATTTGATTGGATCGATCGTTAGCCAAGAGACTCGCAAGACGAAGGTAACTCGCTCGGCGTCTAATAACCTCGTGTCAACAACAGTGCGCTTCTAGAATATCAATCAGCGCAGAGTTCCTCGACGCGAAGTCGGTCAGATGGTTCAACAGATGTTTGTCTTTTCTTTCAACCAACTAGGGTCGCAAGTGATTCACTGGGATCGAGAAAAGAAGAATACTCGTTGCTCGAAAACTGTAGTCTGATCAGCTTCGCTAAACATTCGAGTTGCGATTCTGATCGATCGTTTCGACACGTAACATCATAATTATAACCATCAATTCGGCGTTACGAGAGAAGGACTAAGTTACGTCTGCCTAGCCGCTTCTATAACTAGCGAAATACTTGTAGAGTGAAGCAGATCATTTTCCCTGTAAATTTTCACGAACCCTGATCGAGTGTAAGCTTCTTATAATCCAAAAGTAGCTGTTATATTTGTTAGAGAGTAGATAAACTGTGCCAAGTAATAGGATACCATTTCTTGTTCTGCTTTTAGACAGATTCTTTTACGTTTCTCTGCTTTCACCACCGCCACTTTATTTCTCTTATTACAGTTTGAAGAATTTCTCGCATGGGTCTCCACATTTCTCGTCGACGGCCCCTCTGCCAAAATTAATTCCGCCAGTGGGAGTTTCACTCGCGCAGATCGTTTTTTCTGAGAGAGCTACGGTTCCATTCGTTCCCCGGAAATCGCTGTTTCACGTGCACCTTGTAACCAGAGTCCTTTGTTGCGCCCTTATCAAACTCCCTCCCGTCCGACGAAAAGTCGGCTCACGTGATCAATGTATATTACGACAGGTCTCGCTGGTCTGGGGAATGAAAATTGAGAGCGAAGTGGTTTGTCAGAGATCTCTTTTCCAGTCCGCTTGAATTCAAAATTTGCAACTGGAGACGAGTGGAAGTTGCATCTCAGGGACGTCGAGAATAAAAGCCATTCAATATTTCTCATCGCTTGGATTGTTCCCGCGAAATGTCATGATCCGTTAAAGCGACGTTAAAAATACTTAAGCTGTATTTCTGAAATTGTTTTTCTCGGAACAGAGCATATGTGTTGTTCTATCATCCGCTTGAATTGAAGCTGCGATTGATCGAATATAGACAGACACGTACGCTTGAGTATACGCGTCTCCGAATCCCACGAAGAAAACGTTCACGTGTTGGAGTTTATTACATTACACAGTTCTGCGTTATAAGGCTGCTCCAGAACCAATGGTACGCCATAAAAATATGCTTACTCTAGTAAATAAGATCCCATTTTTGAGAAAATTGAATGAAAATTTTGACCAAATGCCAAGGAGAATACTCGGGCATAAAGTAGAACAGTAGTAGTATTTTTCAGTAGAAAAAGTCAGTAGTCAGACATGACTCAAATGCATTTTTCTCTATTACTAACTAATATCTCTATCAAATTCATTTTCTCTAATCACTTTTACCAAAGCATCAGATTTCTAGTTCATTTTGTACTTGCCTCTGAAATTATAGAAGCATCTGAAAACAAGACCACTTTGTCGTAGCACAAAGGATGCAGGGGTTCCACGTACACATCTAGGGATGCTGTTATTACAAACGAAGCATGATCCTGAGTGCTCTTTGAAAAGACTTCATCGCGCGGATAGATACGATATATCCATGCGGAGGTGTCGCGATACGCGATCTCTAACAGGCTGATCGACGATTTTTCTTTGCGTCGAGACGCGCGACGCGACGCGTCGCCCCCTGTCGGGCCACAGGCTCTTTCATCGTCGAAAATGCTTTTACGTGGTTGACATTATTCAGCCTGTATCAGGCACCGTTTCTTTCGCCTGTCGCGTGACACATTTTCTTTATGCTCGAGTCCTTTCTGCGTTTGTTTACGATCCACATTTTCGTAGGCTTCCCTTTCCTATAGATTCAACCACCCTCAGCGAGGGGCTCTAATTTCAGCTAGAAAAGACCACCACTGGCGTTGGACGTTTTTGATCTCGAAATTATTTTCCAGTTACCGGACAGGACGGACGCAATTTCGGCGGAGCGGAGATTTAATTAGAGAAACAGTTTCAATCAGACCAAGTCAAATCCCCCTGCTTTTGACGCAGGCGTTTTTAAAGGAAATTGGATTCGACATGTTTTTATAAGAGGAAAACGAAAACAGATGTGTAGGGTTTATGGGAAAATGGAAACAAATTGTCAGAGTTTTTTGACTCACCTACACGTTACCTAGACGACGAATTTATAGGGAGTAAATATTATAGAGGAGAAGGTACGCGAAGCAATATTTTTCTCTTAAGCTGACGTCTTTGAAATCCTCTTAGCGAGCCGAGAGAAATCGATGGAGCTAAAAATCCACAATTAGTCTCGATAGGGAAGTGCCCCGACTATTGCGATTCGTCTCGAGCATAGAAATTCCACATTCGCGGAAGTTGGCAAGGTTACCTCTGACTTCGAACTTCCCAGGTCGATCGCCCGTGAAGCTTTCGAGCTTTCCCTCGACATCTCCGCCACGAATTCTCGTAAACTCTTCATTCCACGCTTTTGACCATCCCTAGTCTCTAACAGCGACGACTTCGCATTAATTCAATGGAGAAGATCCTCGACGACGAATGAGTCCCGCCGGAGGAATCGTCTCTTGAATAAACATGCGCTGGTATTTGCATTAATCCGCGATTCGAAGATAGAACGGGGGGATTGTGATCGAATAATCACCAGTTCTTCCGTTTCAGAGTTCGTTTCGCTGGCGAAGCGTGATTCAATTGGAGGATTCGGCGAGCTAGAACTTCCCCAATCGCGGGAGAATAAACCTCGTTTTAGTTGTGGAACGTCAGCTGTCGTACCAAGTTGTCGGCAGCCATCGGCTGCTCGGAGCAGCAGGTTTGTCAGCTGGGTCGTGGGAAAAGGGAAAGTTAGTGGAAAAGGCCACGAAGAAATCTCGTTGGAAGGCCGACGGTTAGGGTCGAGGTTGTCGCGTGATTCTGGGAACGAACTGCGAATAAATTGGGATCCAGAGCTTTGTTTCGCTAACGAATATAAACGCGGAGACGCGAAGACGCAATATAGCGCATGAACTGTTGGCTAAGCGGGGGAGACTCTAAAGGGCAGTAAAGAGGAGGAAAGCTTTTTAGTGAAGCTTGCATGTGAACTTTAATACAGCGATCGAATTTGGGTAAAAGGTGTGTGTGCTAAGTGGGGTGAAAATGCGGGTTTCAGGGGTGGAAATGGAATGTATAGGAGTTGGTTGTTATACAGTGGTTCATGGAATAAGGTACAAAATATTTGAAACGTAGAATTTCTGAATTTCTGAATATTTCAATATCTAAAATTCCTTCAATATTTCAGCACCTGCTACGACTACCCTTAACTTTTCACATTTGTCTCTCGTACTACAATACTACTTAGAAAGCAAGCTGCAGTATCACTGACAAAAGCCATCATTCATGCACATCTAAAGGCTAATATCCATTATCAGAGGTTTTACATCTCCTCTACTACTGACAATGAGTTGTTTTCTCAGAAATCATCCTCTTCAAGAAAATTGCCTCTGAATCAACTGGGTATGCTCACAGTCGACAGAGTGGTTTCAAGAACCGGCGCTCCTTTGCCAATTACGGAGGGCTTTCAAAGTCGTTTTTCCGGGAAACAAAGGAACGAATTTCCATCCACGCTTTCCATTTGTTTCCCGACAAACAATCGCATCTTCAATGGCTTCGCGAGTGCAAATTCGACGATTAAAAGCACACGGACGAAACTGGCGAGGAGAACAGTGAACCTTTGTCCCGAGGAGGATCTGCAGACATTTTCAGAGAAGATGAACCGTGTTCTGGGGGCAATTAAAACAGGCGGAGAAAATCAGAAAAGGAAAGCGATGTCTGGGACACTTTTTTCGAGACTAAGACCGTCTCGTCTAAAGACGGAGTAGAGATAAGCTGAAAAGCAGTCGTGACAGTCGGATTTCTTGCTTGGCAGAGAGGCAACAGTCTTCCCTTGGAACTCCAAAGCTTTTCACGTGGCGAGACCATCAAAAATTGACGAAGCCATCGAGTAAATCGCGAAATCTAGACGGGACACGCTTATCCCATCTGAACGCTAGGTCACGAAAGCTGAAATCCACGCGCTGATACAAACGTTCCCATTTACGGTTCGACGTTCGAGAAAAACGGGGGTCAGCTACGTTGAAAGCTCCAACGAATGGCAGCCCCAGATCGGAATCGGAACGAAAGAGAGCAAACGAATAAAGGGAAGAAAAACGAGCTAGAGAGTCGCTAAAGAAATTATCGGTAATCGAATTGCAGGCGGTCGAGGGGCGACAAAGGAGCGGAGCGTAGTGTCGATCGCGCGGAGGTTCCACGGGAAGCTCTAAAGCGAGAGTTCCGACGCAGCAGGGGACTCCGAGTTTTTGCGGAGCGCAGAGAAAAACACGATCGAGCATAGAAAAGGATGGATCCGCCCTGTCGCGCGGTTTAGTCCTCGAGTTACCGCTGCCGCACCCTCTCGGGCCTGACATGCGCCATGACCCGCATATAGGTGTCCATAGGTGCTGGCTCTCTCCCTCTTTACTCTATCTGCTCTGCGAACAAGCGTGGACACACGCGTCGCGGAAGATGCCACCGAGGATTCGAGAGCATTTGCCTCCCCCACCCGCTGGTTATTAGCCGCACCAGGGCCTCGCGGGGGTGGGCCAATCCATTGTGCCTGGCACACTCCACGACGCCCAGCCGCGACAAGTCCAGATGGAATCCCTTGATGAGACATGCCTCGGGCTAGCGACCCATCAGCGGCCAGGTATATTAAATTTCGTGACGGGAGGGCTACGCGCTTTTCACCCCCTCGATTTGAGGCAATCGATGCTCCTCGGGATTGGGGAGCGCGCGCTGAAGTTCACAGAAGTTGCAGCGTATACAGACACTGGCGATGGCCTGGTGAAAGTTTTACGAGTCTGTCGGCTGCTCGCGTAGCGATAAAAATTTCACGGCTTTTCGGCTGTTCCGAGAGACGCTTTGCTTTTGGATCGAATGGGTAACTGGGAATGTTCGTATTGGGATTGAGAGTTTCGGAGGTTTAATTAAAGGTTGAGTTCTGTAGAGAGTATTATTGAGATTAATTGCGCTTTGAGACAGGTGGCTTTGCAAATTATATCTGAGAAGATTTCTAATACCCCGGTATTTTGAACATGTATAGGTCACAGATGTGTGGTCTACAGGTCTCTGTTGCCTTCTGTGAAATGCCACGCACAGGTGCTCGATACTTCTAGAGATATAACTAATTACATTAGTGAGCCTTCCCGATATACTACAAACCATATATCCTTAATTAACGCACTATAGATCTTCCTAGCTATCTATAAAATATCACGTGAAGACAGTCAGTAGTTTTAAAGATACGAATTACTACAGGTGTATACCATGAATCTAATATTTCTGAGTAATATTAATGGGAATAGATTAAATACTTCCTTCCTAACTAAAAAATGAGTTTTCAGCGTGCTGCCGAAGCTTCTTATCAATTTTCAATATCTACCAATGAAATATTCTCCAGATTGTCACTTTCCACCCGTTCATGCGAATTCAATAAACAAGAAGACGCTTCCGCAATAAATTCGTCGTGTAGGATTTATGCGTGGCCCATTCTGGATCCCTTCTTTTTAATGCAAATCGAGAGCGTGTCGGTTTTCAGCCCATAGTCCCTGAACAGTGGCGATATTTATAGAGATCGAAGGGCGCGTTTTCCCACTAAATTTCGCGACAAGGGATTACGCGACGCGACACGCACGGTCTCTATCTCATATAAACGGGGGGCGCACCCTTTTGTCATGCAAAATCGAAGCGTGCAGGGATCGATTTTTCCGCCGCCCTCGCCTGTCGAAATGGCTGTCCATGGATAGGTTTATGTAGATCGAAGATTGTTTCGATGAAAAACTGAACGAATTCTGATTACTTTGTGAGAGTTTCGTGGCCCCTACGCGCGTGCATATGAGGGTGAAAGTTCGCTCGTCTCACGAACTTGTAGAAAGCGAAAGCGTTGAAAGGAGAATAAAAACGAGGCGAGAGGATACAGGAGAGCAAGAGGAAGGGTGCAGAGAGGGTGAATGGGAGGAGCTGAAGAGACAGGGACAGTGGGTGAAAATGGGAGGGCTAAATAAATCAGGTATACTGGGCACGACAGAACAGTACGCAGATCCGATGGAAAACTGGGATAGAAATTGGGAAGAGTAGATAGTGGAGACAGAAGAAAATAAAAACCAGAGGGAATATAAAAATAAAAAAGTAATGAGAAGGGTCATCGTTTCGAAACGTGTTCTATCCATCGACGTCGACAACAGAGATCATCTCTTATACATTTATCGAAGCTCTGCATGAAAGCCCTGTAACAAAGGGGATCAAAGTACCGCGTTGTAACTCGAGTGGATCTCATGGCGACGACTCGCGTTCGTCGAGTGATGTTCTGCACGCGTTTCGCGTGTAATCATTTCGGAATTCAAAGGTCGCGATGCAGCGAGACAACCTGTTGGAGACACTTTTCCTCCTCGCTGAGAGAGCTTGAATACAGAAAGGGAAGAGGCCTCTCATGCGGGTGCTTAATTTCACGCGTTTCTTATTCTCATCACGTCAGATTTTGCAATCAGGGTCCTTTATGTTTCTTTATACCCAAAATTAAATTTTACCACCACCTACACTAATTGAATATAACTCCGCAACAAAATTAAAGAACCATTAAAAATTTTTTTCGTGATCCACTCTGAGGTAATGTTAAAGACTGAAGCCCCTCCTTTCGAACGAGACCTTAATCAGTGACATACGATTTTTTTTCGCCAAATTATAGCACATTGAATGAAAAGTATACCTTGGGTACAACTTCATACGGGGTAGTTCAGGTATCACTTTATTCAAAGTGCAATAACTCGGCAAAAAAAAATCGCATGTCAATGATTAAGGTCTCGTTCGATAGGAGAGGGCTCCAGCTCTAATTTGCCCCAAGAGGAGTCACGAAAAAAATTTATCAAGTTCCTGACACACGGCTGAAGTAGCAAAACTTTCGGGGAAGAACTATCTTCCCTTTCTCGGCGGGACATGCAATCCGGAATTTTTTTCGACTGAAATCAACTCCGAAGTGTCAAAGTAGAGGCTTTGCCCTTTAGAATGAGACCAGGCTCACTTCCTTGCGATTTTTTTTGACGGAGTTACAGTAGCTCAAAGATTGACTACTTTTTCAGGCTCTGGAACACAGCATGATTCCGAGGCTGGGGGCTCACTTTTCGTTCCAATCGCGATAACTCGGCGAAAAAAAATCGCAGAACGCTCACCAAAGCCTCGATCGAAAGGGGAGGGTTCAAAATTTAATCTACCCCCAGAAAAACTCATGAGAAAAATTTATCAAGTTCCTGACAGACAACTGAAGATGGGAAACTTTTGTGGAAGAACAACCCTCTCTTTCTCGGCGTGACGTGAAGTGAAGAATTTTTTTCGAACAACTTTAACTCAGACGCGTCAAAGTAGAAGCTTTGTACTTTAGAATGAGACCAAGCTCACTTCCGTGCGATTTTTTTTGACGGAGTTACAGCAGTTCAAAGATTGACTACTTTTTCGGGCTCTGAAACACAGAGTGATTCCGAGGCTGGGGGCTCACTTTTCGTTCCAATCGCGATAACTCGGCGAAAAAAAATCGCACAGCGCTCACCAAGGTCTCGTTCGAAAGGGGAGGGTTCAAAATTTAATCTACCTTCTGAAAAAGTCGCGAGAAAAATTTATCCAGTTCTTGACAGACGACTGAAGTCGAAAAACTTTCGGCGAAAAACCATCCTCTCTTTGTCGGCGGGATGTGATGTCAAGCAATTTTTTCGAACAAGTTCAACTCAGGAGCGTCAAAGTAGAGGCTTTGCCCTTTAGAATGAGACCAGGCTCACTTCCCTGCGATTTTTTTTGACGGAGCTACAGCATCTCAAAAATTGACTACTTTTTCTGACTCTGGAACACTGCGTGATTCTGAGGCTGGATGCTCACTTTTCATTCAGACCTCGATATCTCAGCGAAAAAAAATCGTAGAGCACTCGCCATGGTCTCATTCGAAAGGAAAGGGTTCCAGCTTCAATGTGTTATCAAAGAGAATCGCGAAAAAAATTCATCAAGTTCCTGAGAGTCGGCTGAATTTGGAAAACATTTAGGGGAGAACCACCCTCACTCTCGTGGCAGGATGTGAAGTCAAGAATTTTTCTCGAACGGATTCAGCTCAGGAACGTCAAAGTAGAGGCTTTTCCCTTTAAAATGAGACCAGGCTCACTTCCCTGCGGTTTTTTTTGACGGAGCTACAGCATCTCAAAAATTGACTACTTTTTCTGACTCTGGAACACTGCGTGATTCTGAGGCTGGATGCTCACTTTTCATTCAGACCTCGATATCTCAGCGAAAAAAAATCGTAGAGCACTCGCCATGGTCTCATTCGAAAGGAAAGGGTTCCAGCTTCAATGTGTTATCAAAGAGAATCGCGAAAAAAATTCATCAAGTTCCTGAAGGTCGCCTGAATTTAGAAAACATTTAGGGGAGAACCACCCTCTCTTTCTCGGCAGGACGTGAAGTCAAGAATTTTTTTCGAACAAGTTCAAGTTAGGAATATAATATTAGAGGCATTGCCCTTTAGAATGAGACTATGCTCACCTCCATACGATTTTTTTTGACAAAGTTACGAAAGCTCAAACACGTATAATTTTTAGGACCAATATTAGTGACCCTTTAATATTGCTGGGAAATATACGCCTGAAAATTACTAATACTATTGAAAGTAAATTTGATTGTTTCATACAACTTAGATGATTTCTCTCATCCCATTCTAAATCGATCGCTTCTTGTTTTGCCATAACTCTTCGTCCCGCTTCCAACTCGCGGATTTATCGCGTTACAGGATCCCAGTGCATCCACCCCCCAGGGTGAAATTCGGTTCGCGTTCTAACACGCTCGTAAAACGTATTACGCGACGAGTAGCTAGCCATAGCGAAGCCCGCAAAAATGCATCGAAACTTAACGGACCGACAAATCGGAAATAAATAACATTAACCAATGCAGGGACGAACAGGCACGAAATTCCCTATAATTTCAACGAAGCTCGATATTTCACCCTCACTTTGAGCGAAACTACCGCCCGCTGAATCACGTCGCCGCTGTTCCATTTCAGATCTATAAAATCTTTACTGCCGCTGAAACGTGGGCGTTTAACCAGGTGGCAGGAAAATAAGCTACGAGTTAGAGAACTGTTAGCGGTATGAAACGAAAGAAGAACGAGGGATCCACGAATCCACAGCGGTACACGATACAGGAGGGTTGTTTAACGCTTGTAGTTTTCGCTGTTGCGCAAACTTGTTGCGCCCTCCGTGGCAAATTAACGCTGCCTGGGAAATTTCGGCGTTGTAGGGCCACAGGGAGCTTTCGCTCGGCTTTACCGCTTCGTTAACCGCCTTTGCAGCTGGATAGTGTCGAAGAACGTAGCCGCGAATGTGGAGAACGTGTACCATTCGCAACGCGGAGACTTGTTGATTGCATTTTACTTCTGAGCCGCTGTGTTCCTCCAGCCGACTCTCAGATGGTGTTGTTTCCCGAGAACGTACCTCTACCATTGAATTGATGGCACCTCGAAGCCCATCGCGGCTCATGAAAGTTTCTGAAGCTCGAGTAATGTATTCCATTCGCGAGCTCGCATTTAAAACACCGGCATGCTCGATGCCACTCGTGTTCGGAGCACCAGCATCGCAGCTCGCGACGAAACAAGGGAGCCAGGGGCAATAAAACGCACTCGCATCTCCTAATGCGACCCGCACAGGCGGCTGATGCATTCAAAAGTCGTTTCTGCCGCGGGTAAAGGGAGTCAGTGGTTCCCAATGAGCCGCGGTGAATCGACGTCGAACGAACATTGTCAGCAGACGAGAACTGACCGATCGATAGAAGGGTTGACGCGGTCTGGTTGACAGATAACATCTCGGCTTCTTGGGGTGACGGCAAGCCTCTCTGTCTCGAGATACAGCCCCGAGTTTTCCTCGTTTTTCGTCTGCCAGCGGTCTCACGCGTGCACTGTACCAGGGTGTATAACGTCGTTGTAGCTGCGACATAAAACGCGGGGAAAAAAGAGGAAACACAGGAGAGCCGAGCTGCAGCGATGGAATATTACCGGGTTATTTTCCGTTTGCACCGACGGTGTTGCTTGTATCCACTGAAATATCTCTCGGGTAGAGCACGAGCTGCGAGATTCTGAAGGGCAATTTCTTGGAGAATTATCCGAGAAATCATCGTTATGGTATTGCGTTTATACTTTCGAGATAAACGATAGAGGAATAATTATAGTTTGATAGAAAAACTTCGGTATAATAGTTCTAGTCTGTTTCTGCTTTCTGAGGATTAAGTGCTTGGTGTTTGATAAGAGAAACGCAAGCCACGGTTTGCTTACTGAATTAACTGTAGCGAAGATATGCGTGTAGGAGCTGGAAGGAAATACGTGGAATATAATTGCGATTGCGAGAGCAACTAGAATTGTCCTTACAACATTTTTTTCCTACGTGGAACTGATTAGATCTCTGACTCAACCCCTTGACGTTAAATTATGTCTGTGGTAGATTCTACAATAATTTATTTCTCAAAGGATAAACTATAGTCATATCTGTCTCCACCTATGAAATAGAACGCAGGTACTACAGAAATCTCGGAATTGCTCCCAAGCTCCCCCATCCACTTTCATTTTCCCAAACTTCAAAGTCCAATTGGAGCACCCCAGCGATCTGCATACATATTCCCCCGCCATTAACGAGAATCTTCTCCCCAGGCAGCAATTATCAGTCATAGTCTTTACTTTCCCATCTGTCCTGAACAGCGAGCGATTACCCAGAAGCATCTTCACCAACTTCACCCCCCGAGACCAAACGGTACCAGAATTGATAGCGCCCCTCGCAAAAATCTGCTCGTCTTCCGGATTCATTTGTCAGAGGAGGACAGAAAGCATTAAACTCGCGTAAATTGGAACATTAAATTATTCTCTAACAATGAGGAGGGCAGGGTTCCAGGGCACGGACATCCCTCAGGCAAAAGAGGAGCAGTTTGAACGACATTCATCCCCGAACAGCCGCTGCTGTTACAGTCGCCTGTGTATCGCTCTGCGGGAACGATCTCGGGCAATAAGGCACGATGATTAATTATTCCCCTGCAGCTTCCTTTCCGGGTGAACTCTCCTGCAGAACGCGAACTTTAATTCCCTCCGTCTGGTAATTTCTTGAGCTGAGGATAAGGCTGCAGTTACAGTGGATGCAGTTTCTTGAGGAACTGATATTCTGACGAATATTTCTAACTTTTTATCATACGAATAGGAAAACTTTAGACATATTCGTTAGAACATCAGTTCATCAAAGAATGCATCCACAGCGACTCGGAGGAAAACGTTCGACCTCCCGCGGCGATTCTTTCATTTCCCCCAGTCTCGCGATTCACGCCCCTAATCGGTTGGGATCGGAGTTTACACGCGGTAAGGGGATTACGGGGCCCCTATAATGGTAATTTTGAATTTCCTCGCAGCGACGGGTGCCGTCCTATCCGTTCTCATTGCCGCATGACGCGGGAAACGAATTGCGAGGCTGGGTCAATCTGCGCGAGGCTTTAACGAAGGAAAATGTGGAAAAATTACGCTCGGTCCGCGACATGGGCGCCGAGTTTACGGTGAGTTCAAGGGGGGGAGGAATAAATGGCGACGAGGAAATTGAAAATAAAGGCTCGTTCGACGCAGCCTTTGGCAGGATAAAGGATCGCTTCTGCATAGAAGAATTGTTCCAAGTTTGCTCCGATTCGAGTAATCTGTGCACTGAGCAAGAACGTAGGAGATTTGGGGACAAGTAATTCCCACGATCGAAATACCAGATACTCTCGGAAATACCTACCCCATCAGATAATTTGTATCCAACAAAGGAGCCAAAAAAGTTGATCGTGTTCCGCGGTGTATCTTCATTCTATATAGAGTAGGCAGGTAGTCCTCTCTATCGAAACGAAAAAATGTACGGCTGAGCGAGTGCGTGAAGAAAGAACCCCAGCTGTGTTCTGTCCAACAGCGGAGCGGAAAAAGGAAACAAAACGGGAAAACAGACGAACCACGCTGATCACGTATCGTGTATCGTTCTGTCAAATTTTTTGCTCTGCAGCGCGAGGCGAGGGAGCGCATAGCTCGTCGAACGGTCCAACAAACAAAGTCAATTAACGAAACCGCATTCTGCAGCGATTCCACGCATGGTTGTGGAATAAATCAATACGAATCTATCCAGACCAGCGAGCTCACCCGATTCGAGGCAACTAGGATCTGTTTTCAGACGCCCAAAGCACCTTCTCTCGCTTAGGAAAACCGCTTTTGCTTCTCGTCCACCGAACATCCGCTGGCGTTCGAATCGGTCAGACGCACAGCGAGTACGAGAGATCCGAGTACGGCTCAGCCTTCTGTATTCTTATTCGCTCAGGCATACGAAATCTCTGATAGGATCATGAGAATGTCTATCTTGAAGAATCCTCGGATCGGATTCCGTCTCAGTGCGTATGCGTTCGCCGCGATCCGCTTTAGAAATCTACAGATAAGATGCACGTGGAGGAAGAAAGTTCCTCTTTCAGTCTGTATATCTGCGATGCAAGGTTCAGAAAATATCGCATACAGTATCTGATTCGTGCAAGTTTATTCGAGACTCGATAGACGATAGGACGATCACCAAGTAGCTGTGAGTAAAGCTCAGCTTGCATTAGAGTCCAGTGCTTCTTAGATTGGGTAAACAAATGCTGCAATTTAGCGCAAATTGATCGCAAAGGAACCTCGAGTTGCTATTTAGTCCTTATGCAAGACAGTTAAGCTAGATGGATGTACAATCAGGGCTCTATTTCATTCGAAACATCTGTGTCCACTTGGAGAGTGAGTCAGAATAGCTACGATCGTTTCGCTAATAGTTGAGCATTGCCAGATATTAGTTTCACCTGTTCCATCGACAGTCACGCTTCACTTGGAAGTAGTTCAGACTACGCGTGGTCAGCCCAGGGAGTTGAAGTAGTTAAAATCGCGTTTGGACTGAACCCAAAGTAGTTGCAGTCCTCGTGTGGTCAGGCGAGATAATATTTCGCGCCAAATGGCTTCGGGCACGTTCGAATTCGATTGTAAGTAGTTTCGACCCTACGTGGACAGCCGCGAACGAATTCAATTCAAAGTAGTTTGATTCCTTCGATGACAGTCGCTGGGCTCGAACATCACACCAAGTGTATTCCTCCTACCACCGAGCGGAACTTCCACGTGAAAGTAGTTAGGGACACTTTTTACACAGCCTCGACAGTAGTTAAAGTCGTTCCTGGTCCGTCGTCTTCGACTTTCTCTGAAGTAGCGCCTTCAGGATGAAGTAGTTACAGCTACTTCATAGTCAGCCAGGGCTCTATAACGAGCAGAGTTGGATACAACCTGGGTGGGTTCGGAGTGCAGTTCGACAGCAGTAATCTCAGTCGTTCCACGGTTATATGCATCCGTACAATCGGGAGCACAGTGATTCTTCATTCAAGCAGACCTCACATTGCACTCTACTGTACTCAGCCATTCAGAGTCTTGGAAACACGAAGCACGCGATTACCCTGGAATTCCGTGATAAACCTCGAGAATAACGAAACAAGAACGTCGACTAGATTTTTACAGATATTTCGGCGACTCATGAAATAAGCAACACGATAAGGTCGCCACGAAAAGTCCACCCTGCACGAACGCTATACCTTTGATCGTAACAAGATCGAACCTTCGAGCATAAATTTGTGGGAGTAATAAACCTTGCATGAAATGATAAATCGACGTGTAGGGAGAAGATAGGGCCGCTTTACGCGCACCAGAAGTAGTGCTCCACATCCAGGTATAAAGTGGAATGACCGTAAAGCTCGTTGAAAGACAGCCAAGCTGCTGTTCCGCCAGTCAAATCGTCGTTACGACGATGAACTTTACGATGATTGTAACCCTATAAATTGCCTGGGCTGCAACGAGCCGTGTTCATTACTCGGTCGAGCGGTCGACGTTACGCAACATCATAACGTAACGACTTTTGTAAGCAATGGGGCCAGGAGTTGGAACGACACTCAGAAGATTACACGAAATACCAGTGATGCAGGGGTGTTCCTCTATGGACCAAATGCCACGAAGAGAAAAGGTACATTGACTCCGAAGGGTAGATCGATACGTAGTAGATATTATCTCGATAGAAGCTCGAGACGTGTTACGTTGGTATTTTACTGAAAGCAATTTCGTTTTCGAATTTTCCTATTATCGATCATCAAAGAAAAAGCATAAAGAATCGCAATGTGAATATTAAAAGGGGGTCGGTTTTACGTCTCTTTTACAGCTCAGCTGGCAACATGAACCAGGGAAATTCGTCGAATGAATGTCATTCCGAATCCTGGACGGGAAACCCAGCAAATGCTGGAATTATTATTGGCGACGTTCATTGGTTCGTCGATATCTGCATGTCAGTGGTAGAACTTTTGAAACTTGTACAGAAATTCAATTTTTTACGTGTCCTGTCCACGGATTGATTCAGCGTAAACGTGAATCTAGTAGGATTATTATATTCCTCTGTTTTTGTGTATGTATTTCTCAAACTCTCCGCGTCAGTCAGATCCTCGGGATCCCTCCTCGTCGAGGAAACGTGTCAGCTGCCTTCGAGGAAATTCCCTCCGTGACGAGGAGAAAAGATGTAAACTCGTTCCTTTGCAAATTCGCGCGACATCCTTTCGGAAGTGTCTTTCACAGAGGGGGCGAGCATAAATCCCCTTCAGAGCATTAAATCGTAATTCCTTAACGTGTTCAGGGACAAGGAAGCAAGCGAGGCTTCATTACTCTCGCCTTGGGGGACAGTCTACCTGGAGGTAGGAAGAATTTAAAAACTCATCTTGAAACAACCTTCTTACACGGTCTCTTCATCATTATCCTCCGACGAAAGGAGATGAGCTCTTGGCTCGCCCAACAACGCGGTTAAAACTGGGAAACGAACTTGGCAAAGGCTACTTCCAGGGAAATGTCTTTAAGGAAAAATTCATTACACGCTCTATTTACGTTTCCATTGTCACTGCTGACAATTCCCCCGCCTGGTAGATAATAGCTCGTTGGAATTGTTGTTACTCGTGGAGGGGAAGTTCCAACTCGTTCTCTTGGTCTTCGAGGGGTAGTTTCGTTCCATAGATTCAAGCTATCAGAGCTGTGACCTGTTTCTTGGTCATGGATAGTTCTACAAATTGCAAATAGCAGGACCCACGTGGCAAGCCTCTTACGACGACTCTCGGTTAACAAATATACTCGCCACCCACGCCTGATCCCTCAAAGTTTCATTAAAATCAGGGTACGAGACTGTGCAAATGCTAGTCGATGCGCCTTGTTTAAATACGATGCACCGAGACTTTTCGCCCACGGATTACGCACGAAGGATTAGCTCGAAGGCCCATTTCCACGGATGCTGGCTCACCCACGCCATTATCATAGTCTCTTTACTGTTATTACTCAGCTCAGCCGTGGAAACAGGGCAAAGGCACGTGGTTATCGGTCGAAACCAGCGTCTGCACCTGTTTCTGCTCTCCTCAAGAGAATATCGATTGTCCATATTTTAGGACGGTCCACCCTTACATTTTCCTACCTTTTACTCTCCTCGTAAATCCACCCCTCATTCGCCATTTTCGACGATAAAGAATCAGGCTAGTCGCGTTTTTGTCCGAGCAACCCTCTCGAGGATCCCCAGCAACGTTGACATAAAAAAGTCGACAACGTCGAGTAATTATTTTTAACGGTGACAGTATTTTGGGAATTTCGCTGGCCAGGTTACGTTCAACGCAGAGGGACTCTAACTTCTCCCTCACGTCTTGTACTTTCTCTGAGAGGCCTGAAAGCAGGGGAGAGCACTGTCTTGTGGAAAGTTAACATCCAAGTCGCAAGGGGTGAACGCAGAGGCTGGAAATGCGGGTGGATCGAGAGGCCTCCATTTCGACCTGGGGTGGAAATATTAGGCCATCCTGTAAGAAATACTGTTCTCTTTTTTCTCCCCGAGGACAGGGTAAGTGATATTCCTCTAGCTTCTTCTTGCTGGGTTCCTTCTACTTGTTAATAGAGTTTACACGTATCCTCTGCTTGGGCGGCCAAAGAACTGTTCCACTGAATTGAGGTTTATTTCGGGGTCTGATTAAAGTACTACAGCGTTTAGCAACTTTATTTCATGGGAGGAGGAAAATGTTAGCGGTGATTAATGATACGGAATGGCAATTTGCCATTTAGTCTACCAACTGGGTCATGCTTTAGATACAAGAATACACAGATTAAGAGCTGATTGAGTACTGGAGTACTAGAAAATTGTAGTGAAATTTTACTCACCCCTTTTTTCACTCCATTTAAAATTGCTTTCAGATCGAACTTACTATGTCAGCAAACTTGCCCGCGATAAATGAAGTTGTCTTCCCGAGTTAACAAGTTAAGTACCGAAGAACGAGTATAATCAGGGAACTTTTAACCCCAGCCACGTACCCTGCACCACAGCAATCGAGTACCGAACACCGAACGATGAGATGGTAATAACGCAGCTCGATGTTAAGTACTTAGGTCGTAATCGTGCAGCCTGCGAGGGTTCTCCGCCGTCGGTGACGCAGGATGTTTAAGGGTGGCAACAATAACCATAAGGTTGCCCCGTAAATTTCGCTTCGGGAATTAAACCGTGCCGGCTTAATTCCTCCACTCTCGCCCTTCGTCTTCTCGTCTGTCCCTCTCCCTTTGGACGACCCTTATTCTCGCCCATCCTATGTTTATACGACCCGTCGAAGCGTCTACGTGACGAAGAACAACTTAAGAGGGGCCTCCCCTAGATCGCGATCGTGCTCTCCAGTGAAGGTCGTGTCAAAGATCCCATCGATTTCCTCGATCGTCAATGGGGAACGAGAAATTTGAGCCCTTCGGAGATTAACGTGCGCGTAACACGCTTATTATCCTTTCAATGGAACATATACTTTGGCTAAATTATAGGTGCTGTGTTAACAGAGACATTTTCGGGATCGTTTGTCAGATTCAGGTCTAGGGCATTTTTTATGATCGCTGGTTCCATTGGTTGGTAGGAGAATTATTACAGAACTTAATATTTCTGGTATTTTCAGTAGACTAAGGTTGGATATACAGGCATTAGTTGTTGAGGAAACGTCTGAAGTACAAGTGGAACGTGTCTGACTAGAGGACTCATTCTACTGATTTCGCTGTACCTGACCTACTACACGCCTGCAGTAGAATATGTAGATCACAGGCCAGACACGCGTTACGCGTATATTATACACTTTTTAACCCAGATCTAACCCGGATCTCATACACGTCCCCAGTAGAATACGTAAGTCACAGGTCAGACACGCGTTATACATATTTTAAACGGTTTCTAAGCAAGTAATAACTGAGGACAAAATTGCCCCATCACAATTTGATCCGTTATAACATATAGAGTCACTCCTTAAACTTTCTGACACGTGTCAGCCACTAATCACCCTGTACGAATTAACGTTATTTCACCGAACAGCAGCTGATAGTACATAAGACGATTACCAGTAATCCAGGAAGTCTTAGTACAGGATTCTTGTCTCGCAAGTCGACCACTCATAATCGCTCAGTTATCGATCAGCTCAGAAACAGAGAGAAGTGAAAGGGATTTCAACCTCCCGTTACTCTCTCCGTTCCACCCCCGAGTAATAAAGCACCTTATCTACGCCCTCCATTTTCGTCCATTTTCTTCTTCGCTTTATGCACGAGCGTGCCCCGCGATCACGTTCAGCTCGGAGAGCTTCGGAACCATTTTTCCGAACAAATTGTAAGCTTTCGCATGTACAGGTTGTCGCTGCGAATACGGAAGCGAGCCTCTCCGCTCCGCGGGAAAATTTATTAACAATGGGAAGGGCGGCGCTGGATAGGGGAGGCCTCGAACGATATTTCTCGAATAAATGTGAGCAGCGTGGCCGTTAGCGAAGAGCAGAGAGAGCGGAAAAGTGCCTTGTGAATAATAAAACCAGTCCCCCAGTTACGTATTTAAAAGTACTGTGTCTTTGGGCCGCGTAAAGAACCGCAGCATAATACGTCGCTGCGCGAAACGAAAGAGCAACAGCTCCCTCGTTTTCGCTGTACCAATTAACAGTCGACGTCGATGGAAGGCGGCTGCTGGGCAAAGAATGCCAGCGGCGTGGCAGAAACGAGAAACTGGAGGTAACGAAACACCGCCGCGAAAATCACGGGAGCGATACCGAAGGCTGTTATTAAAAAATTTCCCTCGGTTTTTCCTCCTTGCTGGGAACGCAATAAAGGCATCCGGTATTATTCTCGATTACGATATCGGGGGCTGATACGATTGAAAGGAGGAAAATAAAGGAGGAGGAAATTGCAAGACGAAACGGGATGAGTCGCTCTTGCTCGGACCTGCTACCCTCACAGGCCTCCCCTTGATCGATGATGGCCGCCAGTCTTCGAGCACACCCGCAGATATCGTTTCTCTATCAAGAAGAAACTCTGCAGAGCCTTTAGAGTTTACTTTGCTTCATTCCGCCACTCGGCAGACCTTATGATCCGAGAAGACAATATACTCGAGCTGAAACGCGGCAACTGCCCCTCGTACGTCGTGTTAAAGTTTATAAGTTAATACCTGGAGATAGGGGTTGAGGAAAAGGGTTTCGAGTGAGAAGCAGATTTCGAGATGTAAGAAGCTGCAGATTTTTGAATCTTTGAAGAAAAATGATCTGATAAACTGGGACCCTTGGAATTTATTTTTCACCGATCAAGAGCAAGAAGTCGTACGAGGGAAGTTTCGAGAGAAGATTTCAATTTAGTCGAGCTCCTAATACCCCGTTTCCTCCGCGCAAAGAATTCCAGTTTGGCTTAATTACACGCGAGCTGTAAACCTCAAAGAGCGCTCGCAGAGCTCCCGAGGGCGAAAGTACCTACATACAAGGATGTTGCGAAAGTAGTAGAAGCCGTTCGTAAATAGACCTGTTGAGAAGGCAATGAAGAAAAGTTCGACGAACGAGATTATGGCCCTTGCGTGTCGGAGCTTCAAAGTTCCTCATGAATCAGGCGTCCTGGGTTGTAAATAACAGCTACTGCAATTCCCTTTGTGCTCAATCTCGGGATTGCGTACAACGCTCAGTCATATTCCTGACATATCCGCTTTACCCTAACTTCCTGCGTTATTCCCAGCCGAAACGAGCCAGCAAATTTGTAGGATCTGCGAAAGAAAGAGGCACTTAAGCTTGTTCTTCTGGGATTGTAGGTCATCTCTTGTCAGAGGGCAGGCTAATCCTTATCAAGGACCCTTGTCCGTTCAGCAATTTTTCGGGCTGCTCCTCGACCACGAGTCCTATATATCTTTCCCAGCGAGGGCTACGTGAGCCTCTAATCAACCAGAAACTTCGCCACGATGGTCGAAATATGTTCAAAAGCATAGACTTCCCCTTTCATCGTATCTCAAGGATCAACAATATCTGGAACGTCGATAGGAGTCTACATCATCATCGATGTATCTCAGCAGGTGTTTCTGTTCACCAAAAATTCTAATCGCTGCAATTTGCTGGCACCGCTGGTTGTTGTTGTCGATTATCCACCGACACGATCCCTTTCCTTCCTCGCAGCAGAGTCACGACCATTATGAGCCAGCAGGAAACGTGCACGGTGGCTTTATTGTCGGCGTGTGCGGTACACCAGCACTTTCAGATAAGGGAGTTTCCTGGAGGTCGTTGTCGTCGGGCGTCACGTAGCCGGCTGGTATTGTGAGAAAGCATTCTGCTCGCCCATGTACGAAAATAACGCTCTCCACGACGGAAACGTGGGGACAGGCTGACCCAAAACGCGAGCGAGGTTTGAGGTATTTTGGAAAATGGTGGACGAGCCTTCGTGGATTTGTCAGTGTCATGCAAACTTGATACAGAAAGAGGTTAAAGATGGTGAATTTATCTGCAGAAATAACTCTAAAATATGGAATAGAATTTTGCCAGCTATCGTGTTTTGCTTTCAGAGAATCTGAATTTGAATTTTGGTTGAATATGAATGCGTAGGAGTGGAGTTTCAAGAGCTGGAGGCGCATAGGAGATAAAGGGGAATCTGAGTCTGACTACTGATTGACTCTATCTACTGTAAACTAGGAGCCTTCCCTTAATATACCTCTCGTGTGCCGAAACTATGGCGCAGGAATACTCAACTGATATTCAAAGTCAATTATCTAGAAAAAGAGATGTTAAACCAAGAAACTTTGCTCTGTATGTTCAACTCATTTTTTATATAGAATCACTATTAATCTGAATAAACTCTCTCACAAAAGGTAACTTCCTCCTTCACTGAAATCTCCTATGAAGCTCACTCTACCCTCTTCTCCATCGAATACTATTAATAATCGACCTCAAGCTTCCTCCATTATCCAAAAAAGAAGAGTCGGTCAAATTGCACGCGATCGAAGAACAGAAACAAGAGCAGTCAGAATAGACCTGAACGCCTCGACATCGTTTCGGCATTGTTTGCAGTCCATATGTGGTTTCCCCGTCTTCTGTTCAGGCTTTTCGTCCACTCTCCCTTTCACTGTCTCTTATGTCCCACGGAGACAAATATGGTGGGAAAAATGAGAACGAGGAGCGGTCTGGCGGAAGCTATTAGACCAGACAGTTGATCGGCGAGGGTGGACCAACTCTGTTGGCGCGGAATGTCACTGGAGCAGCGGCGAAATGACAAAGAGGCTCCAATGACATGGGGATTTGGACAATAAGTGGCTGTAAATCTACGTAACGGGTCCTGGAATCCTGGCCGAACTTCGGCGCTGTTCATCGCGCATATCTGAAGACCCGCTGAGCAGACACTTCCTGCTCGTGATAACGCGATAAATTCTATAGCCGTGTCGCGGGCTGGAGATGATAAAAGGGTGGTATCTATGGACACGATGGAGGAAGGTCGAAAGTCCCCTTTGATGAAGCAGGATTACAATTAAAAGAGAGTCAACTTTCTTGAAGGTCCCGTTTTACCAGTATCTGCGCTCAGTCGAGTGACGTAATTAAGAGGTACAGAAGCAAGTAACGCGAATCGACCTGCGAGCAGAATTAACCGCTGGCGGCGGCGCTGACCTGACCTGTTAATTTAAAATCGCCCCTGGCTAGAATGCAAACCAGGTTTCTCCTTTTGTTTTGAATAATATCGCGGGCTCTCCTCGTCGACCGCGTCCCAGCCGTCAGAGAGACCCAAGAACAATTTAATTATAGTACTAAATGCGACGTTAGAGAGCCCCTGATATTCTGCGCGAGAAATACTTTCGAAAGCAGCTCGAGTTTAAAACGCCTCGACTGGAGAGCGAATTGCGCAACGCTCGATCCGGAAAGACGAAGATATCCAATTAAAATTTGGTATTGCCCATTGAGAATTGCATAATAGGTTCGAGGAAAGAGGATGAATATCGAGGTGGCATCGTTTCTCTTTAGTAAAAGTGTTCACAAGTTTGAGAACTGACGCTTTATGAGGTTACATAATTCTCGAAGAAGCCTCTCTGAAAGTTTTACTCAGTTTGCCAAGTCGGTTCTCAAGGGTCACTTTGAGGGAGACCTACTCAGGGAGATTCGAAAGACCGCAAATAGGAAAGTTCATGAAAAATCTATCGTTTCAGCATGAAAAAGGACTGGTGCGAGACAAAGGACGGGGACCAGAAACGTCAGCACGTCCTGTCAGGTTCTAGTGCTCGCAGGACGCGCGACATTTGAAACCCAGCTCGTCGTGGGAGGAAAACAAAAGTTGTCCAGCGTTGACAGCGGTCGTGGTCGGGGGCAAGGTGGCCTTTAGCGTATTGACATCAACAGGTCCTTTCTGGGTGTGGCCAATCGAAACAGAGGCCGAAGGCCAAAGTCGTAGGTAGAATTAGCCGTCGGCTGATAAAGCCAGGCGTGTTCGCGCTTTGAAGCGGCGCTGACCGACTTTACGCCACGTTTCACCCTGGCCGACAGCGCAGTTAGTGGGGGAACGGGGCGGGCTTGCCTATTAGTTTCATTACTGCGTTTCACTCGAATTTCCCTCGTGCGAGTAGGAAGGGTTTGCCAGCGGAACACACGACCTTTCAGCCTGTCCCTCAACGACCCTTTGTCCTTCGACGCCGCGATGTTTATTCCCCGTTTGCCGCGCACTCTTGCTTACACCAAATAAACCCTTCGGGGAGAGACGTTCAATTATTCCGAGCGGCACTTCCACAAAGAGGCCACCCCCGCGAAGACTCCGCTATTTCCGTCTCACGTTTTTACCGTGGATTAATTAAAGGGTTCGTTAATTAGCAGAGACTTTTTATTTTTCTGGAAACAAGGGAAAGCTTCGACTCGTCGTTAGCTCGACGCCGCCTCGGAGAGACTAATAAAACAGTTATTTTTGATCTCAAGCCTGCCCTTTTTGACGTTTTAAAAATAGCGCAAGGAAGGTTAGTACGTAGGCGAAAAAGGGCGCAGGTAGAGGGTTCTGTGGAGACTTTGGATATTGGCAAACACGCGTGACGTTGAATGACCGATAACCCAGCGCCGTGTCCTCATCGTATTTACCTCGGGTTCGTGGACAATATTTATTTCACGCCCCTCTCCCACCCTTGCCAGCTTGTCCTGCTCCCACTTTTTCCACTACCCTCGACCACTCTCGCCAACCCCCTTCTGCTCTCTGCATTTCACTCAACCCCCTCTCCCTTCAACCCACAAACTACACGTTCTACTACACTATCCTATGCTACAGTACAGTTACAACATAGTTCCCTCTTCCTGTGCCTGTTTACCTCGGTGCTCCCGGGACTTCGTACCCTAAACTTTTAAGCTACCAGCATGGGACTACGTGGATAAATTTGGTGATAAAAAAAAGTAGACGACATTGTACCTTCATTGCAGAAAGATCGTGTTTGCCTAGTGTGACGAATCGCGACGTAGAATGCAAGCGACAAATGTTTGCGGTGGAGTTCGAAGCGGGTGCCTAAAGTGAGGAACAGCTTAAGTGAGAAGTTCTGGAGACTGACGGAAACTTTTGCCATGACGAATGTGTTTGCTCGCGAGCGTGGGTCGGCGTGGTAACGAGAGGTTGATGGAGGAGTTCGAGGTTCTGCAAATCAAATTCTGGAAGAAACGAAGATTGGTGGCTCGAGGTATTAGCTTACAAGGTGTTGGGAAGTTAACGACAGCCGTGAGTACACTCATATTCCTGGAAAGATAGTTCCACTATACTGTAGTTTAATTAGTCAAGATTAAGTGGCCCGTCAAGTGTGCGGCGTTAATGTCAGGAAACCGATATTCTCCTGTCTCGAGGCGATAACGTCAACCTATATCCAAAGCCTTTGATTTTCCTAGTCACCTCTGGCATGCGATGTGACGATACCATCCGACGTTTGCGCGCCATGTTGGCCAGTTAAATTATTACACTTATTGCGTGGCTCTGCGTTAACGCGCCATATGGCGGCTCTATCATCGTTTCACTCGACATATCTCTGCGGGGAAATCGTTATTCGGTTTAATGACGACTATCTGCTTATCGCTATGCTCCTCGCGGCGGAGTGTAATTTCCATTCGTGAGGTGGAAACTTCGAAAAAATAGTGGTCCAAGTTTGCATTGCTTATGATAATCCTCTTAACAGCGGGCGTTATCGTGAACACTGTGTGATCAGTGGCGAAATTTAGTTTGCAGTTTACATAACTTTGATAGTAGTGGAGTTCGATACACTTGGCTAGAAATTTTATACTATTTGAGGATTCATAGTAGACACAAAATAAGTATGTACTTTGTGATCATTTTTAACATACTTTTAGCTTTGATTAATTTACTAAATACGTATTAAATTTCAATAGTCAGAGGGTTAGAAGTGATTGAGAGTTAAAATGATCTACTACCTTGACGTGCTTCAAAAAGAATCCAATTTCCAAGTGTACACTAAACACCGTAAAAATTCCATAACAGAATATCCCCATAAAAGGCCACTCTTAAACACTCTAACTTTACCAGAGGGTCAAGCCAGCCTCTTTAAAGCTGTCCAAACACAGCAGCGTTCGAGGTTGAAAAGTTAATCGTGAAACAGTATCGACGATGTAACGGGACATCAACGCCATTATCTCGTCGTTGTGAACGAGGGTGTCGAAGTGATCGCCCACCGTTTTGGGAGTTTTACATGGTGTTTAATCGCCGACGCCTCGGAAAATTGACAAAGGCGTCGTTTAACGAGCCTGTCACATAATTGACGTGCGTCAAACGCTGTAACGAGCCGGAAAATCGATCAATAAAATATTAATGAAATTCCATCGCGGCCCTAATCGCCTTACGCTATCGTTATTCGCAGTTTTATCCGATCTCGACTACAAGCATCCCACGAATCGTTAATCCCTGATGGTTTCAGGGGATCGAGTAAATTTAATTGGTTCACCGTGCCACTTGTAGAACGTAGATCCTCTCCCGAGGCAATTACACATATGCCACCTGGCTACCGTATCATTTCGAGCATCAATCCCAAATCGGTAGAACCAGCATTCACGACACGTTACCCGCCAATGCGATCGCTTTCCCTGTCGTACGACCTGTCTCGTTTATACGTCGAGATAAACAAATAAATATTATTAACGGCATTGATCGTGCATAACGATATTCCACGAGCGTGCAAACGATTCTCATGGAATTATCGCTCGACAGGGAATCAACGATACGGGAAGCCCTATTCAACAGACAATTTTATTAAACGATACGTCCCGTTGCAAATTCGCGATTCCTCCACGATCCCGTCTCCATTCTGCGCGAGGATTTTCGCGAAATTGGGAAAATGATTGACGAATGACGTGTTAAAAAGCATTTGTACACTCTTGTGAGTACTCAGTTAAATAAAATATATAATCCACCTCATTGAAATTTTATCAATAATGAATCTGTACTTTAGAAATTGAAAGCTATAAAATTTATCGCGAATTCTAAACGATTCACGCGAATAGAGGAGCAAAGTTCTCTCAAAGAGAGGAGGAACAGTTCTTCCCAGGACATCTGTTTCCACCATCAGCTTCAAATAATCCTCAGAAGCATCTCTGAGTTGGCAAAACCGCGAGCATCGTTATCTCCGAAAGAAACACGAGTCGGCCATTAATTCTTGGCGCATTTGCATACTGTGAAGGATGGATCGTGACACGGGGCTGTTTTTTCAGGGTAGGGAAGACACAGTTTGGTTGAAAAAACAGTTGGCGAATCACGCGGGGGCGGGGATTATTCCAGGTACATCCGTCACGCTTCCGTGTCGCAGGATTCCATGGACATTGATTTTTCGTGACGACGGGGAAGTTGAATCGTCCCGATCTGTCTCTGCCCCGAAACTCGACGCGTGGGCGGTGAAAAAGGGGATGGGAAAATATCTGAGCAGACGGTACGCGTCGTCGAACACGGTTCGCTGGACCGCGAAGCCTCGATTAGCGATCAATCGACCAAAGGAGGCCTGAAAATCTTATCGACTTCTATTCTAGATGATTTATGATCTCCTTCGAGGGGAATTCCTGTGGGAGTCTACCTAGACCATTACCTCGGATTCCCTGACGAGCCATGATTAACAATGTTGCCTTGGAAATGGAATTTGAGTAGAGGTGAAGGGAAAAAACGAGGGGAGTTTAAACGAGAGGGTGAGTTCGATGAACTCTGAAAAATTGAGGATGTTGTAGGGACTTGTACAGATATAATGAAAATTTGTTTAAACAGCCTCGAGAAAAGTGGTTGAAAATCTCATTTCCGCTTTCATAACTGTTTAAATTTTCATTGTTTCTACAAATATTATCCAATTAAACGCATCAATTACCCGAAAACATTGTACGTCCGTAATTATAAGCACACCACAACCGGACCGAGTTGGCGAGTTAACGAGTAAAATTGACTGAATTTCGCTGGAAAATTGGATACCGTGTTATTGCACACGTGCATTTTTCCCAAACCCCAGTTAAATATATCCGACAATTACGTTCATTAAATGGAAAGTTTTATGAATGCCTGCCGTGGTATCGGGTTGCTCGCGATCCCTCAATCTCTCATGCAAGGATGGTCGTTACGTCGTTGGTATCAGTGTTATGTTCGTTAACGAGATTCCGAGTGGGTTTCGCGGATTTGCGAGGTTTCGAACGATTCGTTTGGGTGGTGGGTTCGACTTACCCAGGTAAAATGATCCTCTCGAAACGAGGAACTAGGTCTAGTCATTCTACTGCATATTTGAATGAATAAGCGAGGGTGGTAAACTCTCTGGTTCGATGCGTACAAAAATTCGAAACTTAAATTTCATAGAATTTAATAAAGCCGTTATTTTATCACGAGCAGAATTCAAAACTGTGGATTTTTATATTTGAAACTTCGAACATATTTAAAGATTTGAATATTTGAAACTCCGAAATATTAAAGATTTAATTAACGCTCATTAAAAATTCAACACCACACTTGTGGAGCTGTCTTCATCAGCAGGGAACGATGGAGAAATATAACGCCATGGAGTAAAACGGAAATATTCGATGAGATGTAGATATTGAATTAAGAATTCTAGCTTTATCGGCGCGCAGAGGGGGTGGGTTCGATCGAAGCTACCGATGAAATGGAAAACTCATCGACGGTTCCAGTAAGCTGACGTAATCAACTTTTCCATGGGTGCCTTGCTACCGTAATATAGTTGCCAAGTACACGGCAGCGCAAACAGTCGAAGGGAAAGCATTTTATTACTATTTATCCGAAGGGGAAATAAAGTCCGCGCGTTGGACGCTGAAAGAAGACACCCCGTTTTAATTACTCAACTTTTACCGCCGGGGGACTCTGTGTCTCGCTCGCGGAGAGCCGTGAAACGAAGGAGGACGTCTGTTTATGGCTGTTTCATTTCACGAAGAAACTGAAACTCCTCTTCCCTCGGTGAATCACTACGAGGACACCGTAAAATGGTCCACCGTGACCGAACGCCGCTTCAACATCTTGCCTGATTCGAGGATTCGATATTACAACCAGAGAACGTCATAAAATCAACACGGTGCCAGGAAGGACGGCTACGTTCGAATAAAAACGGAGGGCCTGCATACGAGCACCATTAGACAGTAAAATGCACCGCGATGCAGCTGGAGTGCATCGCGTGGCCACGCTTAATTTCAAGGGAGGTATTCAGCGCGAAATGAAACCGACTGCTCCGTGTCCCTTTGCTAAGGGATTCCCTGGAGGACTAACAACTTCTCTGATCACTATGTATCACGAAGAGAAGATATATAGAAGGAAATAGCTGCAGAGTAGGATACTTCGAAGAATACAGCCCAGGAGGAACGACCAATTTAGCACAATTAGGGAATTAAATTTACGAGTCATAAAACAGCCGTCAGAGAAACTGTCTTTGAGATAGCATCGCAGAATCAGAAGTCGACGGGAGGGAAAGTACTTTGACCCCGCAATTCTCCTAAAAATCGATGCGAACGCGCCTCGCAATCAGCTGCTAAGTGGAATTGCATATCTCGACCGTTGCGCTTTGCATCTTGGCTAGACAATCGAAATCGATAACGTCATTCCTATTAAAAGCGTCACGGTATTAGTAGGAAAAGAACAGGAGAACGTTCCTCAACCCAATAAGATCTTATCGACGCTATTGATGACTGATACACGGTATCCTTCGCGTTTGTCACTCTATTATTATCGGCGCCGATGGCGACGTCACCCCTGTTCGCTCCCCGTGGTCTCGGCATTTCTTCTTAACGCCACTTTGTCTGACGTAGCTGTCGCAATAAAACAGGGCACAAAGAGTACCAGTCTCGCAAAAATAGACGTCACTAAAAGTGTCCATAATCGAGGTTTAAGCAGAGGATGGAAACCGATGAGCTGGAAACCACGAAATGTCTATCCTCCGCTGCTTTAACTCCTGTTAAATGCAGTATTGGGACTGGAGCGCCGACATCATTGGGAACAATAAAAGGGGGATGGTTTTCGAATCGAAACTAGGACGAGGAAAACAGGGGACTCGAGAGACGAAGAGGCTATTGGCAGAATAAAGAGTCGCGTGTCTTCAGAGTTTGCTCGATTGGTCGCTCGTAAATATTGCGTCAATTGGGCGATCCGCGAGAGGGGCGAGGAGAGGGTATTCACCCTGGCCTCGCGTCGTCGACTCTGTAATTGATTTTTTTAATCACCTAGGCTCGTAGGAGTACCGAGAACGAATCACGGGACGCTGGACCACGCCCACGCGACATGGGACGTTATTGCGTCGCTGTCGAAGAAGGAATCGACCTCCGTGCAAGCGTGCAATATACTGCCGATAAAAACAAAGAGCCGACGCGTCGTGCGGACAATTCGAACCGTGGAATCGACTCAACGAATGCTTTTATTAACTCTGACAAGCTCCGCGGGCAAAGCCGAGCTTAGACGCAAAGCCGAGCTGACGAGAGAAGGGTCCTCCCAGCATTTGTTCGATTGGAAATTCCTCGTCGCCTCCGATCCCGAGTAGGGCAGCTTGACTCTTGGCAGGAGCCTCACGTTTTCAATTTGTCGCGCCTTTCATCCTCAATCTCGCTATCCGCGCCCGAAACTATTCCCAGATAGATTACGCTGCAAAAGGAGAGCCGTGTGTCATATTTCGAGTCCAAGTCGAGCAGACATCCCCGCGAATTCAGACAATCGATCCTATTGTCCGCTTAATCCACCTGGGAGAACGTCGCGATGGCAACAGCCCCGACACGCTGAAACTCACCGAGTGACGATTCATTAAATATGCTCAGGGCAAAAGCAAACGTATCTGCAACATGGTTAACTTCCCTTTCTCCGTGGTTAAGCACTGCTCAGAAGCTACACAAAAATTTCGTTCGCCTCGAATGCAAAACTGATCGAATCTCCTCGATGACAGACTCGTCACGCGCAGTGGAAAACACGGAAATGCATGAACACGCGAAACGCCTCGACGCATAAGCAACCCCCGCATCGACCTTTCGCGCGATGGGAAGGGCTGCCGGAGAAAGGGCAGCAGGGAAGCCTGTAAACTCTCACCCTGCTGCTGGTGTATAACTGAGAGCATTACGTCAGAAATATTCTTCCGCGACTAATGACCGCTTTGTTTCGAACTCGAAAGAAACGGAAGCTGATGTCAGCGGCAGGCTTTGAAAGAAATTTCCTCGATAAATCGGTAAGAGTCTGCTGCGTTTCTCCTCTGAATACGGTCGTTAGAATAATATCGCGCTGGGAAGAAAGGCGATGGCGATCTTAGTTGCGACTGGGATAACAAAATCGATGAATACGCTTCGATATCGCGGCTATCGTTTTATCATGAGTTGTGTAGGTATACAGAGTATTTCAGTGGGAGAAAATTCCAGGGGTTGCTCTTACGTGGAATAAGAATTTGTGGTCATGGTTTCGCTGGTTATTCAGACACATAATCAGTTTTGGAGCTTCTGATAAAGCTGCCTGTCTATCTATCATCACCCTTTAATTGTATTCCCACTTGTTACACAACAGCGATATCATGAAAGGTCAAGCCAGGCGATCCCGAACACCTGCTCGAATATCCCCTTCGCTGTAATGCACCCTTCATCTGCACTTCGCCCAGGCTAATACGGTAGGATGTATTATAATGAGGTCGAAGGTCAGTTACGCTGCACTAGTGCGAAAGGGCTACAGTTTGGAAATTCATGAGATGCTCTGAAATTCACCAAATTGTTACTCGATTCACGCATCGACTGTCTTCGAAATTGGCAGCTCGGAGCAAATGGGAAGTCTGCCTCGAAATCCCTTGAGCCGTAGCACAGCGATTGTGAAAAGCGATGAGACTCGTACGACCCCAGAGGCAACACAAATTTTCCGTGCCCTGTCAGAGAAAGAAAAGAAACTTCGAGATAATAGTATTTATGGTGTTTGCTTATAGTACTTCGTGCACTTAATCCTGCGGTTAATAGAGACGAAGAGGCATTGCGGAAACACGACGAGGTAAATATAATAACTGGGTCAGGAGCTTGATCAACGTTCATAAGTACTGTCTCATTAATACTATCGAAAGTAGGAGCCTCAAGTTGTGGCTTGTTAATTTGTGTTCATATTACGAAGCATAAGGGAAAATAGGACAAGAGAAAGATTGGCAGGATATAATATGCATCTTCGAAACCTGGGATGTAGAACATTGAAAAGTGTAGGTCAAAAATACAATTCTTCCCTACGTATAGGACGAAGTTACCAAACTTTAAATTAGTCATTCCCTCCATAAGCTCAACTGTAAACGCAGGAACTTTCGCAATATACTTGCTCTGAGTATCAGCGCCCTAAAGCAAACTATTCCCAGACGTTCTGCAATAAAAAAGATCACCGCACTCAAAGTTCTAATCTCGCAAATTGCTATCTCCACCAAGTGTGATAGAAGCAACCAACACCAACCCCAAAATTCTTCAACTTTAATATTCGATAGATGAAGATCGTCACTGATATCCATCCCAGGGTAAGAAAAATGCAGCATTAACATGACGAAAGTGACTATATCACAGAATCCATACGAACGAAATTTTCTCAAATCCCTTCGAAATACGATTACCATCTCATTCACCCTATTTTCAATGCTGCAGTCGATTCGACGATTTTCACCTCGGACAGGAAACAGTCGCCATGAAGTTTCCTCGTTCGTACGTTAACGGGGACGCGCATCCTTGGGAAAACAAGAGAAGGACTCACGATGATGCATCGACGGGTCCTGAAGTTGCGCTTAACGACCTCCTCGAACTAGTTCTCTATCTGATCGTGCATGCGTGTACACGCAAATATCCGCGGAAGTTAGTCCATTCGGTCGTCGTTCCCGCGAACTGCATAATGTCGGGAGTTACGAGGAGCTCACGATACTTGCGCTCGAATGGGAACACTGTGGGACGATAAAAGTCGAAGACCCTGCGCGAACGATCGAGAAGGAAGATTAACCAGAGGGGCACGAGGGGATCTCATGGGGATGAGAATCGAAGCAACCGATGGAAACGTGCGTGTACACGTGACGGATTCAAAGCGAGGACGAGAGCCACCCCTCGCGTGTCCTAGTAGTGAAAACTTGGAACTGATCGAAGAGTCGAAGGATGCCTGGTTTTAAGTTGTTGGTCTTAGGTCTTACTGGTTTTAGGTTCCTGAAAAGCGTGACAAAAGAGGAAGGAAGTCGAAAATGGGTTAGGGAGATGATCCTGTTATTGTCAGAGGACAGAGGGTTAGTTTGCTCTCGATTCAACTTTTATTACAGAGTCACGGAAGTTCCTCTCAATTATATTCCATTAGGGTAGCTCGAAGTTTGATCGTCGACTTTATTTAAATATCCCTTTTACTCGCGAATAAGGAAAAGAGCGATCCTGTTGTAACCGAGTTTGGAAAGTTCCTCGGGCTGAATTCGGTCCATTCGAATTCCTACGGCTCTGCCATCGTCCCTGTGATTTCCGGTTCCCTAAAGAGATTTCCTCGAAATAGGCTATGCAGAAAGACCCTGTGATCTGAAGAAATCGTGATATTTTCGTGAGATTCGAGGAAGGAGGTGACCTTTCGTTATCTCGCGCTAACGAGGTTTCGATCCACTTTCGAGTGAAAATTTTGAATACACGGTCGTCCTTTCATATTTGCAGCTATTCTGCATTGACAATCGCGTTGGTTGGGATATGTGAATACAAGATAGACCTTCCTAAAAGGGCCATCGCGAGGAATCGATACGCGTTGATTCATGGAAACGTTTGCATTTGCAGCGTATTCGAAGATGAAGCCAGGGTAGAGAAGAAATTGGAGTCCGAGTTTGAAATTGCCTGCTCGACCCTAGTAACTCAAGTGACGTGTTATTAGCTGGGGGAATTACATGTGATGACTTCGAATTTCATTTTCAATCGAATTCCTGGAATTTTTCTAAAGGTTACCCTGACGTTCGCAGCAACTTTTCAAACGTTCAGCCAGAATATCCTTTCCAAAAGTGTGTGGGACTCATATTGCGGACGTATTCGAGGTTTAAAGGGATTTGTTTATAGCATTTAACGGAAACTCGCACCCCATTAAGAGCGTGAGGAGCTCGATGAATTCCGATGATGGATTTCGCGTCAATTTTATGACGATCGCTGGTGGGGGCTGCTGCAGGGTCTGCGCACTAATTAGTCTGCATCGAGCGTATGGTTAATTCAGTACGAGCCAAAATGCAAAAATATAATGGACACGAGACGAACGAATTAATTAAACAAAGCATACCGATATTAGTGTCGCGGCAATGAGATTGAGCCAATTCGGAAGGGATTAATTAACAAAAATTAATATTTCGTGTTTCAGAGGGAATCGAAATCAAGGAAGCGTTTTACTAGACCTTTAAAATCTCTTGAAGCGGAAATTTCGTTATTATATGTTTAATTAAAGAACACTATTTACGAAATTTTAGAGAAATGAATTAGGTTGGTCTATTAACAAATCATAAACGTCAATCGTACCTGCCCACTCTCTGTTGTCAGAATAGCAGAGTCATCCCTCTCAATTAATCATACCATTGTGAACACCTATGCGATAACTTGTCAATCTGTGAGGCACTGTTAATTACTGAATCGATGAAGACCTGCTGATCCTTGTATAACGATCTGTGTATATATAGACTCAGAAAAAAAGGTGTCTTCGACGAAATAGATCCATCAGAAGGGTGTCGCTTTTTTGGTATGCGTCTTCATCCCCTAATCAAGTGCTCATTCACCCTTTAGTGTGATGTCTGTACCACAAAAAGGTCTAGAACCCTGATCTCAACTAAAGTAAGGAGAGGCAAATGCTACCTTAATGTAATCATTAACATTGGACGTGGTAGAATTCATCAAACTAGGTCTCTCTCAAAGACCAGTTCCAAAATACTAATTCTCAAATACCCCCGATCATCGACCTTCCTCTCAGAAACAGACCACACGTGCTGCTTATTTATATATCAACTCTGTGTACACTGACCAATGCAGTGAATGAGGTTCTCCCATAAACTTGCATTTCAACTCGTGACATTCAGGTTTCCTTCGCAACAAGGCGAACATCGAATCTGCTCAAACGAAACAGAGCTAGGTTATAAGAGAACTGGGTGGATGAAAAATTCACGAGGTCAAGAAACGATACCACAAAGGCCTTCAGAGAGCTAACTGTGTAATCGAACAGCTTAAATTTAACTCGGACCTATCCTAGAACGTCCAAGTGTTCCTCGGCCAAGTCACAAGCATCGAATTTTAATCGTCAACGATAGCGATGGAAACTTTCCTCATTACTGCTAATTGGAGACGAGGGCTGCGACTCTATTTGAAGACTCTATATGCCATGTTAGTTCAGTTTTTAACTCTGTCAGTCCAAGTCATTTGTTTCGCGATCCACCTGTCGCTGGAGTATTCTCGATAGAACTGTCCCTGGGAAGAAGTTCAGAGGGATCATCCATTACAGGGTATCAAAGTATAGATACTCTGTCTCGTAGATGATTCAGTTATGGGAATTGAGAAATCGCGCAAAGATGGAGTTCCAATATCGTCGCAGACATATCGATTTGTAATAAAGCTAATTTCCGTCTAGTCGAGGTGCCTGAGCCTTCCACGGGTCACGATTATCGCGCCTGTTCTTTCCTCCCGTCGCTCTTTTCCCCGATTTAATTAATACGCCGGACAAGGACTTTCTTAATTACAATACCAAGACGGTTGTATTTCTCGCGCCGCTGGAAATTAAAGGGATCGTTCCGCGTTTTCAATCAACTCTCTCGCCCCTGCCCGCGTCAACATCCATTCTGTGTTTTATATAAGTCGTAGATTGCCCGCGGCTACAGCCTGCGCTATGGAAACTCGCTGCGTAAACAGCTCCATGATCGCTCGAGCGGAGCTAAAAGTTACAGTGACGCCTGCAGCGGAGTTAGATTTCGATTCCATGCCTCTGTGATGCTGTTTAATCCCGACAATTGGATACGTCGCGATCACCGCTGTAAACCATTTGCATTTACGAATTTTCAACTGCTAACTGGGAAAATTGTTCGACAGGAGTGTGCAATAATGCATTCCTGAACGCAAGCGAGGCAAAAACGTGTAATTTGCGAGTCCCGAGGTCGGAAATTCGCGAATTATTCATCTTTAACGCGGGTCAGTGTCACTTATCGATTGAATTGACACAAAGGAGCCATTTAACTACGCTGAACAAGTATTCAAAACGATGAAAATGAGGCTGAAACTGTGGCTACTTATTATTGTTCTCGACTACAAACTACCCTTTGCGTGGAACGGTGTGATGTGATATTTATTCGCATTGGTAATAACTCTGTTCGCCAACACAATACCAAATACAAGGTACGATATATTCTCTAGTTATGAGCTTGTTAGTATGCTCATTATAACTTGAAATTATTTAAAGCAAATGAGTCACATTAACGAGAGAACTTCGGTGTACCAAAAATTCTGATTTTGCTTAAAATTAATAATGACCTCAAGAGAAACATTCATTAATTTCCTTTTCTTGTGACTGTCTGATTCTTCAAAGTTAAAACACTATTTAAAAAATACGTGTTTCCCCATTAGCTACGAGCTTGTACAAAAATTCAAGATGTACTTAGAAGAACGTAATCCTCCTCTAAACAAAGTGACAATAACTCTCCAAGAGCTCTAGAAATCTTCATCCCCAATTGCACATTTCACCGCCCCTGCCTCCCCGTCGGAAAATTGGTCAGGCACCAATCTGTCGCAGGGATTCATTCGCGAGAGCAACTATCGCGAGCAGACACGAGCAAACAAACTGCAACACGCTCGGGACGACAACGTGTCCCAGTTATCAGTCGCGCGACACCTAGAACGAGGGGATTCCACGAGCAGCAGAGCAATCCCCCTCGAACAATCGTTATGATCGAGCCCCGTGTGTCTCTGCCAGCATTTCACGCGATTTTACAGGTAATATTTTCCAGGTTGCAGGACTTTTGTTCCGTTTCACCGAAAGCCATCGCCGCTTCGCGATACTCCCCTTGTCCCTGCCACCCCCGTGCGCAGCGTAGAATTATCGTGCAGGCGTTTTTCAGCGATAAAGCTTATCGTTCATGCTCGTTCGCGGATTTCCAATTTCGATGTTTAAATAAACGGTATCGCGTCCAGTCGCGCATCGTCGCGCGATTCTCTCGTTATTTTGGATTGCCCTCGGTTGAAATAGAAACAACCGGTTGTTAAACATTTCTGTTCACTTCCGTTCGTGTTTTTCAGTGCGCCTGAAGGGATCGAGGTTTTGTAGAGGAGAGGATTTCCTGGGAGTCACTGAATTCGTAGAAAAGGTTGGAAGAGTCTTGTGTTCATTGTTGGTTTGATAAAATTAGGAATGTCTACTTTAGGAAGCGAAGGTGCCCTCCTTTGATCGATTAGCTGGCTCTCCAAACGATGGAATAGAACCTCGGGGTTTGGAGCAGAGAGGAAAGTGGGCATTGTGGAGTCGAGTCACGCGTGGAAGTTCGCGAGGAACCGAGGACAGAAGGACTGATATTACCACCCTTTGGGATTCCATAATAGAACTAGGGTTTCCTTCGATTTCGACCCCTCTTTAAGAAGCTCCACTTCTCGCTAAAACACAATTGAAGTATCGAGATCTCGAGGAAGATCTTGTTATAGATTCTTTGTAGTCTCTCCTCGACATCCGGAAAGCAAAGTAGGTTTTCTATAGTGTGAGATTCGATTTGACGCTAGAAAAATTAAGATTGTGTTGCGAAATGTTATTTACTTGCAGATTCTCTGTGAATACAAGACAGATGGAAACTGTGACGACAATGGAGTCGAGTAATGAACCTCAGCAGTACATACAGTTCAGTTATTGCTGTGGATCTTCTCATGAAAAGATTATTTCCCTTCTCTAAAATAATTTCTCAATATCTTCTTTACAAGAGTGGTTCTTTATTCATCTTAAATTTAGATCAATTGTATTGTAATACATTGCAGTATAGTAGGAATATTAAGGACAGTAGAGGAAAACTACTGTCACAAGTCCACCTCCACCATTTGCACCACCCCCTATCCCACTCTCATAACACTATCATCGCTAATCCAGAAACAGCGATTCCCCAATTGATATTAGCTTTCCCCAAACGCAATATGTCTTTGTGACATTGTTAGACCGCAATCTGGCAGCGGTACACGGGTCCCTATACAAAGGCCCTGTCGACATCACGCTTTTCTGGCCAGCGAGTCGCACGCGTATCTCCGCGGCATTGTGCGCGGGAAATGTCTCGTATTTCCCGAAGTTGTTTCACCCCCTCGACCGCCCAGCAAATCGTCCCTTAACCGAGATTCGCCGTTCCACCGAGCATTTACGGCGGGTCTTAAAGCTGTCGCGCATAAATTCCTGACTCAGGGAGAAGATCCACGATAGCTGAGAGGTATCGATGAGAAAATCGCGCGAATCGATCGCCACGCCCGCGAAAAATGAATTCACGGGAATTCATTCTTCAGGGGTGTTTCAGGGAACGACTAGGGAAGGTTATAAAGCGAAACGAGCGATTTCTCCCCCCTATTTTGGGTGGCAAAAATGCACCATGATGGGGACTTGTATCGATGGGAGACGATAAGGGGAAACGGGCAGGCCGATAATAACGCGATCCTCCCGAGGATCAGATTATTACCGCGCTTTGATCGGGGAGGGACTTTATTAGTTTTCCGCCGCGGTGCCGTGGTCTCTCTTGACGTAACGCTGACGACTGCGGGAATTATCTGGCAACAGTTTCGAATATTGCATTTACGAAGGGCGGAATGGCGCAATTGCGGCTCCTCCTCCATCTTCTTCTTCCCTCCACCCGATGTATATTTGCTGAAACACGGGCTTCTTTATTAAATTGCGCACCGTTCTGCCTCCATTTCCGCGAAGCGTCTCGCGAAGCTCGCGAAATTCCTGGATCTCGACCCCGATTAGTCCACCGACCCGGGACCCTTTTAAACGTCCTCCCAGCGGGCAAAGACTCGCGCCCACTGTCTGGAATTTATTTCAATTTCGTCAGAATTCCTTTGAAACTCTGCCTGGCGTACGCAGCTGTGTTCGTCGAAGTGCATACAGTGGGCTAATAAAAACGGACGCAGGGAAACGAGTGTTTAGCAAACGCAGCCCCTAGTATACTTTTAGTTGCCAATCAAAGGTGGCACCGTAAACGTCCTGCAGAAACGACGCGGCCCTTTACGAGCTTTTCAACCGCGACGCATAGTTTTTCATTCGCTCCACGGTTTTATTAAAGCGCGTCTTTTCATGAGTCCACACTCGGGGAGATTTATGGACCACACAGGGCACTAAAGCTGTAGCGTCCTGCCAGTCCACAGTTTCTCATGGGGGGGAGAGCCTCCAAAATAGCCCATGGTATCGTGAATACGCGTTTACGAGCGCAATCGTAAAAATATGATCGCTGTTACAACGGTTACAGGTCTGTCGTTGATGCTAGTGGAAATTACAGGGGAAACTGGTCTTTGCTGCGAAACTTCCGGAATTGTCTATGTCCTGAGTCGTCTACAAGCTTATCACGACTCTGGCGCGGAGTATTTCTCGTGATTCTATGTATGATGGTCGCTAGGTCGTTTTCTTTCTTGCCTTATGATCATGAAAGTGGGTGGTTCTTTGATGATCTGCTTTCATAGTCTTCTGTAGCTAGACTTAGAATATTTCAACTGGCTATAAATGTTATAGACCTTGAAATTTGCAGGGGGTTATCGTCTGGTAAGCTTGAATTCATTTCATAATCATTTTTTATTAGATTCTTGTGGGTGAATATTAGAGAACAAATTGAAAATCGAAAAGTCCTAGGCCTGAGCTATATTATCTGTAATTTGTGAAGTGTTATAATTCGAGAAACGATTTCACAAGGAAGACTACTGTAGTTCCACAGAAAATTTTAATCGATTTGAAAAACCTAGAGTAAGTAAATGTCCCCTGAGAGAAATAGATCTCCCAACAGGCAGATACCCAAGGAAGTCCCCCTACGAGAGATTCGATCTTATCTGAACTAATTCCAGGACACTATGCCTTGGGACAATTTCGTAATTTGAATTTTCCACAAGGAAACGCGTGACCTGTCCTGAAAGAGGGGGACACTAGGAAGTAGTTGAAGTTTATCGAGGCTGACAATGACGAGTCCCTTCAGGAGTGTTCAAACTGAACCACCCTTGACTGTTTACATCCCCTAGGATGCCGCTCTAAAGTTCCCTGCCCATGGGCAGGGGCGTACGAAAGGAAACTTGGCTACTCCTCCCCGGAGGGCTTTAATTTCAGAAAAAAAGGGAAGCTGGCCAAGCTGGTGCCACGAGGGGTGTTCTACGAGCCTCCGAGTTGAAGCAGTAAAGTGCAGGAAGTCTGTTTTTCACGAGACTCGCTGGGAAATTCGAGGGAGCAGCTTGGAAAGTTTTTCTCTCCGTGGAACGACTCCCAAATCGAAGGAAGCAACTCGAAACGTGTTCTCATACGTTCGAGCGTTTCCTCTACGAAGCTTCAAAAAAGTACCACAAGCCCAGCGATTAATATCCCACGTCAAACGACAAAGAGCCATAAAGACAGCCCGTACAGCGTGCGATTAAACACTGCTAAGCCTCGACAGCGCATCGCAGTGTTCAAAGGACGCAGGACAGTGAGAGGCCTCATTACACAAGAAAGCAACGTGTCTCGTGTTCGACACTCATAAAGCAGCGTCGAGTGACGAAGAGCCCTCGAGAGACAGAAAAAATTTAATTAAAGTTCGACATGAAGCGGGGGTGGTTTCGCAGGTCCTTTGAGGCGGCAGAAAATGGGAAACGATAACAGGAATCGTGCACTCGCCCGATCCCCAGTTCGAATTTTCGTCGTTCCATTAATCATCGGACTTTTCCATCGATCACCTCCATCAAAGGGCCAGCACGCCGCGTTAACGATCGCATAAACTTGCCAGTTCCATCGACAGGATACGCTCCGATGAAGGATTGCCACCGATATTGTGAAAGGACTAATAGCCTGCATCCTCGGAGGAAATGTAAATCAAAGGCGAGACGAGATCGCCTCGTAGGTGTTATCGTCCAGATAACCGACTGTCGAGAGGCGAGATGCGGGTGGTCGCTTGAATCCCGTCGCTGGATTTCCATTCGCTCGCCAGCGTCGTTTCCCTTAAGGTCCGACGATATCATTTTCCCGAGCGAAACCACTGAAACTATCCACCGCCAGATATATGAAGGCACTGGAGCAATCTCGCCTCGAAATCTCGGCAATCTTTTTGACCCTATACGACGGAACCCTCTCACGGAAATTAATTAAGCCGTTTCGTGAGTTTCCTTTGCTCTGCAACGACGTTATACCTACGCGCTTAAAAGAACTTGAGAGAAACGATGGGACACTAGAAGGATTTTGGAAGCATCAAAGACAGACCGCTAATGTATTGTTCAAATTTAATAAGCTGTAAGCTCCATGGGCGGACCTTGCACTGGAGAAATTGACTTTCACGTAATTGCACGAGAACCCTGGATTATCCGGAATAATCCACTAAGAAGGGCGATGGGGGGCCTTATTACCCTGGTCTGTATCTAAATAAAAAATGGGGACAATTGAGTTCTTCTACTCTGGGAACACCCTTCTTTTCCAGGATACATGGAGAGTCGTTAGTAGGAATAATAGTAGTGGGTAGCAGGAATCGTTAGATTTTATTTCCGAGTTGTATCTCGTCTAACCGAATATTCCTGGCGGAATATCAGCAGAGATGTGAAAACAGCATCCCCCTTTGGAGCGCTGCCACTGGTGGGAAGGATACGAGTGGCGAATGTGGAATTCTAATGCAGCTTTCGACACGATTATCGATGTCGTCACGTGGCGCGTTCGATCGTGAGAGAATCTGTGGATGTTGGAATCCCTAGACGATAAAACTCGCGCTTTAAAGATTTTTATCTCGTCTGGGATTAGCGGTACAAGTGTTTCGAGATGCAATTATGGATAAAGTTGCAGAATTCTTCAAGAGAAAGATATTTTCACTCTGAGAAGCTCTGGGTGAGTTGAACAGTTTTTAGTTGGGCTCCTTTTTATTAAAAAACTTAAATTAAGTACACCGACGATTTTTTTTCTCGTAGCAAAAATAATTGTAAATATTTCATCTTCTCAGAAACTTCGGGTTTCTAAAATTAATATTCTACAGACACGTCCACGGTTGTTCCCTACCAAGCCATAACCAATTTACAACGTCAACTCATCCACGACACGCGATTCGATATTCCGCGTGAATCTCCCTGAAGAGGAATTGAATTTATCCAAGAGGTTATTAGGAAAAACTAATTCTCGAGAAGCCTGTTTACTCGTCGATGACTACCGTGGAGCCTCGCTCCTGAGGTTATTCGATTTAACACGTCCACCCATCTTTCGAGTTATCGATTTGACGTCCCTCCACGCCACTTGTATCAGTCTACCCAAGTTTCAGCTTTCAAGTTCCACCTCGCTACTTCTATCACAAGAGTCTGTGGACACTTCCGACTTCCCCCGACTCCCTTTAATTTAGTATCAATCTTACAGCTTAAAGTTCCCCGAATGGATTTGCGGTAACAAAGACAATACGTTACTTTACGGTAAATGGAACTCAGAGGAGATTTTCCTCCTCGAAGACGGAACGTTCGATCTCTCACTTATCTTCCAGGAGACGAAGTTGAAATAGGAGCCGATTTCACGGGGACGCGGAGCGTGGAAATACAAGGAGGAATCGTATCTTGAGGGCGAGGTCTCCGGCGAATACCTCTCGAAATGAAAACACAGGGAAAATCTGGTCCCCGATGCCTTGCGTATTCGTCTTCATTCTCTCCCTTGATTTGCTTGCAAAGCGCGAGGATTCGTGAGCAATCAATTTATTTGTATCGGTTACAAAGCATGTCCAATTTGTTCCGCGAGGTGGGCCATCTTCAACAGTGAACCCGAGGATGTTGGCAACAGAGTTGTTTGCTACTGGTCGAGCAGTTTGCTAGCTAAACGCAGAACTAATGCATTATTTCACTGGAAATGGCGACAGCGGCGCAATATTTGACGAGATGCATGCTTTAGGCTATAGAACGACGATTAATCGAAGCAAGAGCCGGTAATGTGGTGTGTAGGGATTTTGAGGAATTCTCTGAGAGCCCTAATTTAGTAGAAGGTAGGTGGTTCTGTTACATAGATCGAGATTTAAAACTCTTAACTAATGAAAAGACTGAAGATTCACCAATTTGAGCGTTTGAAAATTTAGGAGCTTCAAGATTTGAATATTTCAAAATTTTAACATTTCAAGATTTGAATATTCGAATATTTGAAATTTTGAATGTTTGAATATTTGAAATTTTGAATATTTGAAATTTTGAATATTTGAAATTTTAAATATTTGAAATTTTGAATATCTGAAATTTTAAATATTTGAAATTTTGAATATTTGAAAACTGAAAAGCCTCAAAATTCGAATATTTGAAGACTTGAATATTCACGAATCACAATATTTGGCAGTGGCATTCCCACACACCGCACAGGCAGGCCTATCCTAGTATCGAGATGGGTAAATTGAATTGGAAATTAACGCTTTGAGAGGACCGACGATGGGGGCAGTGTAAACCGATTGCCGGCGGTAATTCTCGGAATCTCCGTAGTCGAGGGAAAAACGAGGTTACAGTCGGTGGGATCGAGTTCCGTTGTAAGCTAGGTAACGCTGGACTCCACGTATCGAGCGCGACGTTCGTCCGGAAGCTGCGCTCCGATCGCCGTTTAATTTCCTCTCGCGAGTTTTGTTAACCGATACACCCGCTTCCGGAATACCTTTGCCCAACGAACAAAATTCCCCTAGAGCACGAAACTTTACGACGTCGTAGCTCGAGAATCGGAGAATGCGAAAATTATCGAACTTCAATTGCCGCGCGAACGGACTTGGATATCTCATTAACCTTTCAGCGCAGCCCACTCTCGGTCCGCTAAGTAATGGTAATTCCAGGACAATTACAAGTTAATCGAGCAATAATTTCATTCTCATAAATCAAACATGGTACAGCATTCGCCAGGATCACTGAATCAGCCCTTTCACTCGAGTAAAGATAACATGTTTTTATCACGCGATTACGCAACGCACAAGATGGAACGGAGTTACATAACAGAATTAGAATTCGGTATACGTGTCGTAGATGTGGCTCGCTGTTTTTAAATTATTCCTGCAAGGACGTATAAATAAATTACCCATCCATAGCCCAGAGAATATCGTTCCCTTTCAGTCGCATTTAATTTTCGACGACCTATCGAGATTTTATAGCGTGCCCGAGGAGACATTTCAATTTGCAGCGAATAGAAACGAACCGGAAGCGGCAACCTGCTAGCGGATATCCGTGATCGATATGCAAACGACGCTCTTACTCTGTCCTTGAACCACTCGAGTTTATCGCGTCGGATTTACAATCAATCGGAAGTTTGACGACTGGAGAAAGGAAGGAAGGAAGGAAGAAAAAGAAGACGTTCCATCTCGAAGCTCTCAAGGACTGCTCGCCAGGAGAGCACCGACATGGAGGCACCCTGTATATTCAGTTGATCGAGTTTCTACTTTTAGTGCCTGCTCGTTGCCGAGCCAGGGGGGTAATTAATTTCTCCACCCCTTCGCCACCCTGGAGACACCGACGACCTCTTTTTTCCTTTTGTCTTCGCGCCCCGTAACCCGTGCTATTTCCTACGCTCACCACCGCCCCCCAACCCTCGCTGGATCCCATTTTCCTTCGATGAGAGCGCACGATCGATGGAAAAATGTAACGAAAAGCCAGCGAGGAGAAGGCGAGCCTTCATTGCAGGTTGACGTAAGATCAAGCGCGATGCAAATTTTTGCAGCTTCGTGAGGTTGCTCGCGTTTCTCGTAATTTCGCGCGGTCGCAGGTGTCACGAACCGCTGACGCCTTCGTCCTCGCGTTTCCACGCTCCCCGGCTTGTTATTCCGCGGCTTTCTTCCCCTCGGAGATACGTGACGCTGACGTTTCCCGTTTTTCCTTCAGCCCCGAGCGCTGCACTGCAGATTATTCCTCGAAAACTCGTGCATTTTTCAAATGGTCCCAACGTGGGACTCGACTTATGACAAACTTCGTTATTAAAACTTCAGGAGCCGAAAAGCTGCACTTTGTGCGCCGTAAAAGCAGGGTGGCTTCTACCTGGCGGGCGTAAAGTTCACGGAGGGAATTGTAATATTAAAAAGCCTCTAATGGCGAGCTGGAAATCCGAGGAGCTCCAATGCCTTTCTCAATTCTTCAAGCACTAAGTAATCGGGGAGATTGCTTGGATCAAAACTTATCTGTGAAAAGCGCCAGTCCCTCGAGAGTTCTTCTGAAAGAGACAAACTCAGAGATCCGTTGCCGCGGGCGTTCATTCGCGCGGGCAGGTAAAGGACCATCCAATTGTCGTGGACGCGGGACTTTGAGAAGCGTTTTTCCTACGATCTTGCTTGCGTCGCGGTTTTCCGAGACGTACGAAGCTCCTGGTGAAACGTGACTGCTGGCTCGACTCGTAATTTTACAGAGGCGGACGCAGTAGTCATGGACAGTCATAAGTCAGACCGACCAGTAATCTTCCTTTCAGAGAGAAGTTATTAACAAAATTTTTAATCGCTCAGTTTTCGATTTCTGTCAACGTGTAAGAAGTCGATACTGCTAACTAGGACCATTAAGAAGCATCGAGTTTGTCAAGCATGAATATTTGCATGAATAATGAAACGTCTCCTTGCTTGCGTTATTAGAGACCGAATACTGTACAAACAGGTTGTTATTCAGATATTTTTCTTGCAGCTGACGAATCTCTCTCGGGAATTCTCTAGCTATGTTTCCTTATACAGTATCAATGTTTTCAGATGAAATATGTTTCTTACTGCAACAAGAATTCCCTCTGCGGTGGGAAGTGTTCAGCGATTCGCTGTTAAACACGTAGTATTAATGTAGCTCACGTTGACTGGGACAAAAGGATCCTTGCGACCACTTAGGGTAGTCGTGGTAATATTAGGAGCTTGCTTGCGTAATGATATTCTTAGAGGGATATTTTCCGAGCGAACAGAAAGGGCGCAGGGACAGTAATAACACGGAGATTCGCTTTTGAGGGGATCCACCTGGAACTCAGCTTTTAATACTGGATTCCACGTGTTGCTACCAAGCCCTGGATTTCAGCCAAATATTGCTCGAACTAATTCACGAGCTTACAGGGCAAATTTACTGATAATGTTCTGTCGATAGTTGGTCCAGCGGTCTTATGTTGCTGTGCCACAGGGCTTGTTATAATTCATGATGAAATATTGGAGTACAAGAGAAGGTATAAAAGTCCTGGAGGGCGGAGGATGGAAATGCGTGGGGAAAATCAATCGCTGAAACGTTGAGACAACCACTTGCTGGCTAATTACCAGGGTAGAAAGGGACGCTTCGATAATGGCGATCGATCGAGGCTCATTATGCTTCAAAGCGACGCTCCGCGAGTTTTCTCACGCGACGAGCGTCGCTGTTTACTCTTCCTTTAATCATGGGAGGAGCTAACGAGCCGCGCTTACGGACATTATGGTCGTGAAACGATATGTCTCCCCTCAGTCACTTTAACTCGATTCGGTAAGCGGTTTTAAAATAATGGGGATATAATTAATTGGACTTACGAAATATTTCTTACTTGGAAATTCTGCATTTTGAGGTTTCCTGAATTCTAGAAACTCTACTTATGAAGACCATATTGAAATTTCCAAATTTTTTCAGGTATCTATACGCTACACTTCAAGAAGAGACTCTGAAAAATGACTGCAACTCTTTGAAATACTCTTTAAAATCTCTCTTCCCTCAACTCCTAAAAACTAGAAAACTCCAGCAATTCACGAATCGAGTTACCAACACTTGACCACGTTGCAACGTTTCCCAGAAACTTCTATCCCCCTTGGAAGCAGCCTGAAAGGACTAAAGTCGATTACTCGCTGCTCCCATGAAACAACAGGGAGCTTTCATCTCGTGGGTGTCCGACGAGCGAAGAAACAAACAGAAAGCATTGAGCGCGCGTTCGCCGTAACACGTGTAGCTCCAGGGTCCTACAGGGAGTCGTTTGCGTTTTTCTTCCGCGTCTCCTGTAAACGTTCGGCCCGTGGTCACCACAGAGACCAAGACGTAGTTTTACATTCGCGTTACGGCCCTCTGGTCCCGAGTTTCCGAACTGAGAACCATTTGTTCGGCTAACCCGTTGTAACAGACGAGGAGCTTGCGGTGGGCCAGAACGCTGTAGCTTTCGACTTGGCAGTCACGGGTCAGCGCGGCTGACACTGTGACCGTTCGACCCCTGCAATCTCCTTTCTCGGCGACCCTGTGCTTGCCTCGTGCTCAGGCTACAATCTCAAGTTGTCAACAAGATTTTGGGCTCATGGCGCTACCATGAGTTGCGCGAGTTTACTTCGAGAAGAACTGGTTTGCCAAAGGGGGTCTGATCTGACAAGGCTAAAGATCGATTCTGGTAGATTAAACCCTGCTTTAAGGGAGAAGATCTACTTTTGCTGGTGGGATGTGGTAGAAGATGGATATGCTTTTCTAGGATGCATTAGCTAATTTGGAGTTCGCGAATACTCTTATTGGAGTTATAGAAATTTAGTAAAATCTTGATTAAAGAATCTTTTTCAGTTTTTTAGACGACGACTTAAAAATAGACTATCAAAGAAAAGAAAATTACACATCAGAAGGGTGTTTCTGATCTGAGACTCATTTTAAGCCAGTTAATCGAGGTCCTCTTGTACTGAAAATCCCAAGTAACTCCTTCTTTATCGTCAACCAGGACCACTCAGCCCTCAAACGCCTCGTCAAGCGGAAGTTCGCAAACTTCCACCATCGAAGATCGTAAAAATTAACATTTCCCCCTTCGTGCCCATAAATCTAGAATCTCCAGAGTCCCTCGAGCCAAGTAAGCCTGGTTGAAGCACCCTCGATGATCTACAGCAATCGTGAAACCGTGGTAACCTCAGCATTTAATCGTCGCTAGACGAAGATGTAATCTTCATGACAGTCGAGCATAATGGTCCTCGTTGATTCGTAAAAACTCGGGTGAACCGAGTTTTTGAAATCGTCCTTGCTGTCGTACCTTAAAATTGCGCGATCTGAGAGTCGTCTTTTCTTTTGTTGCAGGCTGGAGAGAGAGCAGGGCAGCTGGTAACCGAGGCTCTTCGGATTATCGCGCTCGCAGAAGCACGATCGTTTGACGCCTGACGGAATGACGTCGGTCCCATCCCCCTTACTGTCGTCGTCGACGCATCGAGCCTTTGTGTCACCAAACAGAGCACGAAGAACGCGTATTTAACTGGATCGCGGTCGAGACGCGATCGAGGCAGAGCGATCGAGGAAGAGGTGAAGCGAGGGGCCTCGAGACGACCTCTCCTCGCTGACTGATTGCTCTCGAATCTTGGAAATCGTCCGTGGAGATCGTGGAAGGGTGAGGGCGAGAGGTGAGCGCAGGTGTAACAGAAAGAAGATTTACGGCTGAGACAAAAGACCCTCTTAGGAGAGCCACTCGACCAAGATGAACGCCACGATAATGAGCACGACGAGCGTCATCGACTACGCTCGGAAAGTGAGCCAGAACGACTCGATGATACAGAACTGCGAGGCGGATCTGCCGATCGTCTCGCTGGTCAACCAGATACTCTACTCTCTAGTCTGCATCGTCGGTCTCCTAGGCAACACTCTGGTGATCTACGTGGTGCTGCGATTCTCCAAGATGCAGACGGTCACTAATATGTATATCGTAAACCTGGCGATAGCTGACGAGTGCTTCCTGATAGGCATACCTTTCTTGGTCACCACGATGAGCCTACGGAGCTGGATATTCGGCAAGATCATGTGCAAAGCGTACATGACGACTACCAGCATCAACCAGTTCACTAGTAGTATCTTCCTCTTTATCATGAGTGCAGATAGGTACATAGCAGTGTGTCATCCTATTTCTTCCCCGAAGATACGCACGCCCTTCATTTCAAAGATAGTTTCTTTGACAGCGTGGGCCACGAGTGCTCTGTTCATGATACCTATATTCCTATATGCAAATGCGATGGAGTCAGCGAAGGGTATCAACTGTAATATCTACTGGCCTAATGATCACGAAGGCCACACGACGTTTACTTTGTACACGTTCATTCTAGGCTTCGCTATTCCTCTGGTTCTTATTCTGATCTTTTATTTCTTGGTCATCAGAAAGCTCCAAACTGTCGGGCCGAAGAATAAGTCCAAAGAGAAGAAACGATCTCATCGCAAAGTGACTAAGTTAGTGCTCACAGTGATCACGGTGTACGTACTCTGCTGGCTTCCCTATTGGCTCACCCAGGTTGCTCTGATCTACACGCCGCCCAAGCAATGCCAGAGCAAGATCACGATCACTAGCTTCCTCTTGGCTGGGTTCCTCAGCTACAGCAACAGCGCGATGAACCCCATCCTCTACGCGTTTCTCAGCGACAATTTTAAGAAGAGCTTCCTGAAGGCGTGCACCTGCGCCGCGGGGAAAGATGTGAACGCGACGCTGCATAATGAGAACAGCGTGTTCCCCAGAAGGAACAAGGCGAATGCTGAAAGGCACCAGTCGAATCGGCTGGCCGCCTCGGGCCAATCCAGGCTGGAGCCCGAGGACGAGGACGCTGAGAGAGGACTGTTGATTAGCAAGACTTCCACGACGACGGTGACCATGACGTCACGATCGAATATCACCATAGGCAACGACTCGAAGGATCAGAAAGAAAAGGAGAAGGAGGCCATGAAGAATGGAGCGCAGCTGACTCTGCTGACGCAGGTGTAAAGCTGGGAGAAATGGACCTGGGGATTCAAAACGAAAACGAGCTGGTGACCTCTTAACCTCGTCTCTTGCGAGATGGGTTCTGCCCTCCCCTTGGTCGACGTGGCCAATGAGCCCTGGATCCACTGAGACCTGAAGAGGGGAGCCTCTCTCGAAGAGACGAGAGACAAAAGAAAATTACAAAGTGAAGAAATCGTTTCAGAAGAGATTCCTGAAGGCTGGATATAAACGATGCCACTGTCCATCGAATTTTTAATACTACTTCTACAAGAGGTGTCAAGCATTGATGGCGCTGAGTGTTTCTGCTTCCCTCGACCTCCGTGGCACCTTTAACGAGTACCAGTTCCTTTCCTGCCGCTGTAGACCAGTACCTGATCCCATCGTCGGTGGAGTTTAGCTGAGAAACATCGAAAACCACTAGGCAGATGGAAGCATGAGATACGAAGCTTCTTGGTCTGTCATAATCGTGACTGATGCCTACCATCGCTCTCCAACGAAGAGAGCCCGTTTATCTAGGCCTGAACCTGACAGAAGGCCTGGGGATATATATGATTTTCAATGTCGATGCGTGCATGACAGCGGAGGGGATTTCCTTCGGCGGAGATGGGCAAGAATCGACCCCTTGACAGGGGTGAATCCCTTCAGAGGTTGTGCTCGACCCACGAAGAGACCAGTCTTATTTTCGTACGACCCTCGTTCGAGGAACACTCGGCCGAACTAGGTGAATGTGCTTGTTGAAGTTAAATGAGACGAAAGGAAGTCCTGTATATATCGATAGTGTATTGAATTGATACCAGGAAGTCAAGATGCATGGACTGCGAGGCAGAGCAAGTGGTTTACCGTGCCAAAGATGAACAGTTACTGTCCCATACTTCTTGCGCAAGGGGAAATCATCGGTTTATTTCCTTCGTGGCACAGTTCTCTCCTGACGAACTTATCTCTAATGGAAGAAAGTACAAAGAGTCCTCAAACTCGATTCGGAGCTAAGAAGCATCGATCCGACGCGCCTCGGCGAGAACCGAGGGACTCGCGTCTCCCACATTCTTCTCTCTTATTTTCTTACTCTCTTAATGCCCTCTTCCATTATTTCGACTCGTCCGGAATTCACGCTGGCAACGAAGTGGACACGCAGAGAAGAAATCGTGGCGAGACTCGAATCCTTTCGAATCGGTTCAGTGGTCTGCAATCTCTTTGCAGTCAGACACTGCGTCTCTTTGGACCGATCGACCTTACAGAAACGGTGTCATTAACATGTTGAATACTATGGGGATCTGTTTCTTTTTTAAATAGACTTTGATATTCATAAACCTCCAATTTGTACTTGCGTCAAATACATCGTCAAGCTATGGAATTTCGTTACGTTCAATATGTTAAAGTATCTGTCTGACTGCAAAGATCCGAATCCCCTTCGCGTCCTTTGTTCCAGCTTCATAGATGTCTCGAGTATAATAGTTTGCGCTTCGTAAATATTTTTTTCCACAGACTCGCGTGATACGCACACGAACCAACGGACTGCATCGAAGTGAAATTCTAATACCACGAGCCAGACCACCAAAGTAAACAGACCTGCAACTCTGGCCGATCGTCTAACGCGTTATACTTAAGGGACTCGATTCTCGGTCGACTGGACCTAAAACCATCTTCCGCGATCACGAATCAGAATCGCCAAGGTTCAACGAAGCCAGGTGACCGAGAAATCAGCGCTATGATCGTCAATTGTCGTAGTATAAAACAGAAACGAGGGAATCAGTACCAATTGTCTCTAATTAAGTGACTGTAAATTACCCTAGAATAAGATGCAAGCGTAGAAGTCGCGGGACTGAGGCAAACCACCGAGTGACGGCGAAATTCGAGAGGGCCATTTAACAAACAGAGAATCGCCGACGAGCAGGAAACAGCTGAACGCTGATTGCTCTCCGCGTTTACCTTTCTCTCTGTCTCGTCTCTTGTTACAGAGTTCTCCGTTCGTGGAATTTCGGTGTAGCGAATTATCCTTGCGAGCGAAGAGGGGCACTCAGAGTTTCCGAAAAGCGATGAAATCGCGGGTAAAGGGAAGCAAGGTAACTGGCAGGCGGAGAATGAAATTTTTCCCGGGAATGCTACGCAGAGGAAACGCTTCGAAGCTTCGCTTTGCTGTTCTCTCGTCGAATCGACGTTGCATTCGGCAGGCATTGGAGCTTCTGGAAAAGCTGTCAAAGTGGTATCGCGGCATATCGAAAAAGTAATTCAACCCGAGTAATATCGAATGGGCCATCCATCTGGATGAACCGTCGCCGTTTCGCGGCTCCCTGTTTTATTGCTCGTTCAGAAGAAAGTTAGCTCGAGGCTGTTTACGCGAGGCTGCTCGTAAAACGAGCCCGTGTCACGTGCGCTCGCAATTCGAATACGACCGCTAATTTCGCTCTGCACGTATGAGAGTGTGAGGACTGTTCATTAAACGGAGGCGTTCGTATTACCCGCGCGACTGCGTTCGAGAAATAGCTGTACATCGATGTAAAAACATTCCCTGGGGGATTACTAGCGACGGAGAATAAGGGAAGAAAAGCTTCACACGAAAGATTGTACGGGGTGAGCCACTGTGGCAAGCTTTACCTTCGATATTAGAGGAAGAATGTTGGGGAAATACACTACTTTTAATGGGGCATATGGAACACGTGGAAAAGGCGATTTCCTTGTGGGTTCCAGGGATATTAAAGTCTTAATTCAAGCTTCATTTTCTGGGATAAAATATGGTACATTTTTTTAAGGAAGATTATGGTAACTTCTATTGTGTTATAGCTCAGTTAACGTGAGTACAGTATTCTCTTTGTACAAGCTTGAAATGAATTTTCTGTGTCCTTTTATCTGGCAGATTTGCTCACATGTTTTCTTAATTTTAGCTACAGGAGCTATTGTGCATGGAATTATATTCAGCTGTTGGGTTCAGTACTTGTTCACTTTGGAAAGGAATTCGTTCTCATAGTTTCAGAATTATTTTTCTATGATATTAAAACTACTAAGCAACAGAGGCTCACTCCATACCCGGCGATCTCTGTTTAGATAAGTTTCAAATAATCATGGAGTCAAAGGATCGTCGATACGAGCGAGATTGAACTCCGCAGTTCGCTATCGCCCATGGAATCGGTACTAATCCTCTCCAGGAAACGTTGCCAACGCTATCTACGTCGAACCGTTATTTGACAATTTAAGTCCGTACGGTGTTAGTATCAGCGATAACCGAGCGCTGGTGATCGGGAAAATTAGATATCCTCGATACCGTAGACCAGACGAGTGCAAGTTAAATATCGAAAGCTATCGGTGCAGGTAGCTTTGGCTCGCTGGGGAGCCTCTCAGTCAATTAACCGACTAAAAACGTAGAAAAATCGTGGATGCTAGAACCGTGGTTGAAATACAGTCGAATCGATCGCGAGGAAAGCGTCGGAAGCGCGCAGGAAGCGGCGGGCGTCGAGTCAAACGCTAATCCCCCCTGAAGGGGATGCAATATCGTGGCTAAGATAATCTCCAGTCTTACCCACTCCCAACGGCGACGCCTTCTCGGTCGATCATCGACGGTGACGTGCAGACACATAGAATCGAAGGAACACAAACACCGCTCGGTTCGCAGCGGATGTCGACAGTAGATACAGTCAGCCATAGTCAGCCCTCTCGCTGCAGAGAGCCTCGGTGCCTGCAACATTCATAATTCGTTCAGGAGGAGTTCCTTGGCAACGAGCTTACGAGACTTTCTAAAAGCTCCACCCATGAGGATCATAAATCCTTCAGTCCCTGATTTTATTCAAATTTATTGAACGCCTGTGCAAACTGTATCGCGAAACAGAGGGGAAAAGTAGGATGGCTCGAGGAAGCCAGTGAATCATTCTCGAAGCTCAGTCTACCTAGGGTACCTACACGCTCCCTGGGAGCTACCTTTCGTTCTCCCTTTTAGTCGAGCCCCCTATTTATTAAGTCCAAAGTTGCGCTGGTCGTTAATCACAGCGAAACTCTGAGACGAAGGCTGCGCCTTGTTCCGCGGCAGTCTTTCTCGGAACAGAGGAACAGCAAACGAGTGTTCTAGAAGCGAGGCTGGAAACACCGACGAATTAACGTTAATTGCGTGAAGGTGAATATAAGAGGGAGCGTGCATCGAGCAATCATAGAGACGGGAATTTCATAACCATGGAATTATTTTCCTTTGCGTGCCCATTTCACTCGATTTCCTCGCGTCATTCTGTTTAGCGTTTTTTCACGCGCGAGCTTTCCCAAAGCTGCAGCTTGCGTTTCAGAGGACCGTATCAGCGACTTATCCGCAATAAAATTGCCCGTGCAAAGGGACAACGGGTCGAGGAATCGCCAGAGGAACGATAAAACGCTTTCCAGAGCTCGCTTCTATCACGATAAGCAATATCACCTTTCTTATTTCTCTGTTGTTTATCTATCGACTGGCCTCTGTCGCGCTGCCCGTTCCCATAACGCTGAGCCCTGGAATGACCATCTACATCGCCACGATAATGTTACTAATATCGCTTTAAAGCCTCCCACGTTGCGCAATTTTTCATCCGAGTCCAGCGGCGCGGACTTCGCGACACCACCCACATAAGTTCTCGCTGACCGACCTAGGAACTGCGTTACATCGAAACTATCCCAACCGAAGCACTACCCGTTCATCGGACCTCATTTTCCCCACGTAACTGCGTTAACGTACCGCGAAATGGGAAAGGTAGAACATGGAAGAAGGCTGAATTCGCCTCAAGAAAATTCGAACGCTCGAGATGTTTGCCGCCCCTGCAAAATGTTTACTCTATGTGCAGTGCAAATATTTCGCTGATTCAACGATTACTTCAAGCCTCTATAAATATGCATTTTTAGATGCTCGCTTCGTGGAGTCGCTGGAAGACAGACTACTTGCTTTCTGTTTTTACTTTGGACGAAATTCAAGTGGTGGTGACCTCACGCGAATAGGTGACCCCTGCCAGAAGCATTCGGTCGAGAGTAATAGCGTTAGACGCGTCCTCTTGGCGGGAAACACAGTGTGGACGACGATTCACCGAGTTCGAAGTTAAAATGCCGCGGGAAAGGAGGCGCAACCTTGGTCCGCGCGTCGTTACGGTCGTTAAACGGCGTCTGCCACGGGATTCGTATTTAATTTCGTTAAACGAAACTGCAATCACATTTAAATTTTAATGTCCCCGGATACGGCGTTACGTGGCGGCGGACTACGAGGGCGGAACGTTTAATCGCGACGCTTTTATATGGCTGAAAGCGAGACGGAGAACGGCGTAATTCCGAGTCAAACTCTATTCCAGATTAAAAAGAAAGAGTAATTCGAGGGAAGAGGAACGAACGGAAGCCTTCGAGGATCTCCGAGCTTAAATTGCTCGCTTAGAATTGGTATGAAGCTTTGCTGGTTCATACTTTGATCTAGATATAGTAAAACAGTGTTTCCTCGATGAACTCACTACTCGCTAACAAGCTGATAGAGAAAACAGTGTTGTATTATCGAAAATGTGAGTAACAGAGAAAAAAATAAATCTCACCCTTTAAATAGTTCTAAGATGGAAAGTGAATCTACATCCAATAACAATACAATTTTTCTAAAATTAATGAACTCAAAAAACAGTCTAGAATTTTCAGCAGAGGATCAACCCTTGCATTTTTTTTCTCAAACTGCTGTTTTATTCAGAATGCAGATTATGCATACTCCTGGATCAGAGAGAGGCTGATACTCGGTCGCGCAGAAATTGGAATTACTGAATTATTGAATCAAATTATGGGATTACGAAGGCAAATGTAATGCACGAGGGTGTTGGTGATCTTCGACTTTGCGTCAATAATTAAAGTCCGCGAGCTTTGCGCGTAGGATTTAATACCATCGAATATTCCATGAGAATGCAGACTTATGCGACTGTTAAACAGGAAAATTCCCTGCAAGAGGCATTTCCCCCAGTGTTTGGATTTTTAACTCGATCGTAGCGTTCATTACTTCAAAGGGCACTGCTTTCCAAGCTTGCAAAGGGAACAAAACCGTGAATGAAAGGATTGAGGAGGAAATTACGAGTTATTAAAAGTTGCACTGGAGTTACTTCAATGAAAGTTAAGAAAAGGCGAAAGACAAATAAAAAATGTATGCTTCTAATCTTGAAAATTCGATTCTCGTAACATGTGATTAAATACTTCGTCACTGCAAAGCTGAATTATAATTTTCTGCCTCGAGGAATGGACCACGTTTAATGCGAAAGTCGAAAAGCGGATTCAGGGGTGCTAAGCAGGATTAACAGCCTGCAAAATACGGATTTGCGTGGTGATGACCGATGTTGATAATTTTTCAAGATCCTCTACGTCGCCAGAGTTACTGGAGAGCTTTCTCGAACGAGAATTTCATTTCCCAGTGACATTGCGTGCTATGCGCAATATTAGTCGGAAATAAAATGTGGGAGTGCATAAAAATCGAAGGTCAAGTCGAGGGACATATCAGAGATCTAATTTTAGAAGTCTAGGACGTCGGATCAGCTGATTTTTATTTCAAAATAAGGTTCTTAAAAATTCTCAAAAAACAAGAGTCCAAGAGAAATACAACGAAGAGAAAATTGAAGAAGAAACAAATTATCATTGCTTTGATTATCTCTCATTACAAAGCTCCATCCGAATAGCAAATCGGAGAACAGCGAAAACTGGTCCACGGTTCACCGACGATTAAATCCACATCCGAATCAGTTTCGAGCACGGTTCGTCGCACCAGTTTCCGCTTCCTGAACCAGGAACAGCTCGAAAGTTCACCACAAAACGGTACTACAGATACTTTTCAAAATAGGATGCATTTAATCGAGATTCACTGTGTATCTGAGTCTCCAATCATAGTTCCAGTTAACATAAAAGTAATCGTGATCATCTGAACAAAACAGCCCAGTGTTGTTCACCACTTCCCCGCCGCTTAAAGCAAGTCTGGTCCGCGTTCCGATTATGGCCTAGGTCAACGAGGAGGTTACATCGAAATGGCAGAGCAGTTCCATTCAGTAGAGTAATAAGCCGAGCAAATTTGGTGGCGTTGAACGCTCCCGTTCTCATCGAGGTCTATTCTCATCGAATTTCTAAGCGCCCGCGCAGATTCTGCGTTCGTATTCAGGAACTGTCGTCGCTTATCGGGGCATCCTTGTGAAACGCGTGGCGATAATAATCGCGAAAGTGAATCGTGCACGTCTGCTCGGCTCTATTCACTACCCCTAAGCGCGTAACCTTTCAAAGAGACGTAGGAGACAAAGCAAGGGGCGAGAAAAGTGCTCGAAGATATAGGAGTCGAAGATAGAATTTCAGGGGAATCTGCGAGTCTGCTTTGATATTTGAAATTTTTCTTCTACTTCGAATGGATTCTGTACTCGAAATCCATTCGGGGAACGTCTCCCCAGGAACACGTTTCCCAGAGAAATTTCAATGTCCGGCTGAAATGTACGAGATATCGATCGAAGGGAACTCGGACGTCCGCAGTCCCCCTGCGAGCTTTGCATTTCGACTTTGTAATGCGCGAGGCGGACTAGATTCGGTTTCCGAGGAGGAAGGCTGATAACAGCGGTCAGAACTACTTAGGCATCCCGAGAACAATGTCGTTCGCGCTTCGCTACCAGAAAGGTATCAAGTAGTAGTCTGGAATTAGGCTGCGGCACACAGTGTTCCAAAACGAACAATTTATTAAGAAAAAATGAAGATTTGGACCATCTAGTTCCTAGATTCTTAAGGATCTATCCTCTTAATCCTGTAAAAACTAAATAGATAAATTAAATAGATTTATTTAAATAGACAGCCCCTTTGAAGCACTGTGTATCATGAAAACTGGTCGTTAAGTGGATGAGCAAACTGCGATAACACCCTCGACTTTTCTGAGCACAGGTCGCAATGTTATCCTCCCTTGAGCTATTGAACAAGACTGTGTGGACAGCAGTGGATATCGCAGAGCTGCTGAGCAAATAGCTAAGCCCGTGAAATCATAGTCGATTTGACTTGAGGATTCCTGAATCGCTGCGGTTCAATTAGAGAACGCAAATTCCTATTTCAGTTATGAACTCGAGGGCTAATAAAGGAAATAGGAAACGTGGAATATGAGAAATGAGGAAACTGAAAAGAGAAACAGAGGTTGAGTTGATGTGGGGCTTCTTGGAGGTAGTTGAGATTCAACCGGTGGATGCAAGATCTATTTTCAGTGGTAAATTTGAACATTTTTTGTAATGCTTGCAGAAACCATGGGAAATATACGATAAAAGAGAATGAAAAGATTGCAACTCAAGCATTTTCCTAATCACGGTAAATTAAGTGGCGAACCCCAGTGATTTTGGTTCCGAGGAAATATTTGCAGAGGAAAGGTTCATCAGCTTCCTTCTATCGAACACTCGATTATTGATCGAACAATGTACGCGAAGACTCATTTAATCCAGGAAAGGATACCCCTTTTCAGAGCAACATTGTCCTGGCTTACGGAGATTCGGATCATGCATATGCTGATTGAGGGATAATCAGGTTCGCCTGATTACCATACACCTTTATTTGTCACTTGTTATTCCGTTCCACGAACGTTGTCTGAATGGGACGATACGATTCTACTTGCTGCGCGTTGGAAGTGGAAAAAGAAGGAAAGAGGACCTAAGAACCCTGTCTTTTCAACTCAGAGCTCACTTGCAAACTGAGCTCAACTTTCCTAATTTAAACAAAACTGTTTTTCACTAATTAAATTTATTTCATACTAATTCTCTACAAAAGTTCTTGTTAATTAGATTCACAGAAACATCAGAAACGTCTACGCCTGTCGAAATATATATTCACCCTAAAATCAAGAAACTGAAGTACCAAAAAATTCCCCTCCCAGAAAAACGTGTTCATTCTATCGCCACAGCTGTTTGCACAGTTTGTCGACAGCTGCCAACCCGATCGCAGTTTCCCAGCCCGTGGTTTCAACGCCCCGGATCTGATTAACGCGAACTGCGTTAGGAACTCACTAATGGAGTGTTAACCGCTCGATCCGACTTCGCAGCAGTGTAAAATCGAATCAAATGCCATCCTCTTGGTATCATCGCTACACGCGGCAAACTTCGCTCGTCCACCCACTTAATTTTTGCCCAGCAACGAATCCACCACTTTGTTGCCAAAGTTTTACACGGTTATCAGTCGCTACGGCAATCTGGCCAGAGCTTAACACGACAGTCTGGTAATACTCCGTGCTATGTGGCTGATCGATGAGCCTCTAGATTGAAAGTAGCTTTGTTGGACGCGCAGACACGCGAGGCGACTGGGGAATTAGGGGAAATTGAAATCCGAGTTCCGCGTACGTAAAATCGAGACGGAAAGATGATACTAGACTCGTATGGGATTTACCCTCAATATTCTGCGGGATTTGTTTCAGCTACGCTGTCAATCGATTCGAAATAATTACCTGCAAAGGCAGACAATTGGAGATACTATGAGCGCTTTAACTTGTAATAAAATTTTCGAATTTTTAAATTTCTAGGTCTTTAAATTTTCAAATTTTCAGATATTCAAATTTTCAAATTTCTCAACTTCCAGAGACCTTCAACAAACAAATCAGATTACTTTTTATATCTTTTTAGAAGGAAATTACAGTTGATCTCAAATATTGAAGTAGCTTAGGTCTCTCAGAATTAATACTAAGTATCTACCACAGAAAAATTAGTTACCCTCATGATTACTAAACAACTACCCTCGTCATCTTTTCAACAACCAAGAGCCAGATCCGATAAGCTCATCGTAAGCTGTCGGTGTAGCGCGTTATAAAATCATTTCACGCTAGCAGAGTGTATCGTCGAGGACTTCCCGAGTTACCTCAGCTATGAAGGAAAGCTCCCATTGCTCAGAAGGAAAACTACCACCACGTCGACTTTCCTCGTCCTGGGAAGAATTCCATTCTCGCCTCGTTTATCCTTCACATCGAATACCTATTCTCCTCGAGTAAATCGAAGGAAAAGAAATTTCGTAGCACTGTACATGTTGTCATAGACGTAACGAGTGATGTACTGGCGGAAGTAACGACCTGTGAATAATAGCCTCCTTGCAACCTGGCGGGATTCACTTGGCAAGAACAGCGTAAAACTATCAATCCGCGACGCTTTTAATGAAGCCTTGGACACAAGCTCCCGAAAGCCGATCGATTTCCGATGGACATTTGTCAGTCGGTGATCCTAATGAAATCTCGTCCAAGGACAAAGGTCAGGAGGTCAGTTCTGAAAGCGTCGCTGTCTCTCCTAATTGACACCCCTATACTCGTGAATTCTTGAAGACGTTCGACTACACCCAGCGCATAAACTGCCCATAAACAGTCAGCCGAAACTCCTTTACGTTCCTCGAGAGATAAGACGCGTGCTCGCGTAGTTTCGAGAACTTTTCGCATTCGAAATTATTTATCCCTCAGGCCGAGTCGTTGGTAAACTAGCATCCATTATTCGCCGCTCCTCACTCCTGCGTTTTCATCATCGTCTGCACCCCCGCAGATGCAAATGAGAATTTTTCGTAGCCACCCTCTGGCTGCTCCACCTGAGCTCTCAAATGCCAGTTCACGCGTTACGTAAGAGCCGCAGATTTATGTGACCGACTGCGCCCCTCCCAGACGTTTCCTGTTTCCGTGATTTTTATAGGTCAGGAGTAAACCGCGCCCACTTTCTGTGACAAAGTATCCTTCGGAGCGGGTGCTGTCTATTCGACAGTCGCGAAAACGCGGCGCGCAAGTGGCGGACCGTGTCGCCGAGACGTGCTCAAAGGAATAATTTCGCGGTAGAACGTGCAGGCGACCTTTGCAGCGCAAGAAATACCCCTGAATAAACATTACGTGACGAGCTGAGGTACGTCGCGAAGGGGAGCCCTTTTTCTACGCTGGATTCTTACGGCTACTTGGAACTGAACCCAGGGACCTTTTTAATCCTGTCCAGCTTCTCTTCAAAGGGACTGAGGAGCCTCAAGAGAACAGAGGAAAAGGTAGAAGAGTTCCATGTTGGATGTTTTTCGATTAAAAAGTGTGCCTCTTGAGGTATCGCATGAATATTCACAAGGATACATTGTTGGACTTATTTGAATCCATAAAATGCAATCAGCCTTCGGAGTTCCAGTCGAACGGTTCGAGCCTCGACGCCTCGGGCGTATCGTGTTCACCAATTAAACGATTAATCCGCTGGTTATTGGGGCATAATTAATCCGCGGGCTGACGGATCGTCGGTGCCGGAAACGGAAAATCCGCGCCGCTGGAATTTTCCTGTTTACAGGACACTCGAAATTCTGACCACGATTCCGCCGCGACCAACCCTCGGAATTTCCTCGGAGGAATGCGAATGCACCGACTGAACTGCGCCACGGATTCCCGAAATTCCGCGGAACCCGACAGCTTGCACTCGTAGGCTTTGCAGACGGATGCACATGTTAATCACTCTGGATCTCAACGCGCGATCGTTTAGCCGCGTCGCGTGGATGTTTGCTGAGCGTCAAATACTGTGATATGGAATTAGAACAAATGAAAGGGGTGACTTGGGGGAAATTGTTTTTTCTTTTCGTGGAAGACGTGGCTCGGTCGCGTCGACGATCCTGTTTTAAGGTGTATCGATTGATACGAGAGCGTGAATTGGATGGGTCGATTCTGTACTTGCGTCGAGTGACTGGGAGATTTATTATAAGAGAGGTTCCAGATGGTGAGGTCAATATTTTGGGGAATTATTTTAAGAAAAGAGTATAAAAGGTATTGTGAGTGCTCTGAAAGTATTGTCACAAGGAATTTTTGATAACGGTGAAATATTGCCATTCCTAGTTTATAATAATTTTGTTTAGAGCCTGCAGTATTGACCTTTCCCCTGGGAAATTCTATAGATCTAATTAGAGATAAGTATCGTAGAATCTAACAATTGTTTTCATCGATTTCATGCTTGATCACCTGTCGACTGTTCCTCCCGAAATCATGTATTTGTAACGAAGTCACTGTACATTACTATGCATTACTGTGTGAACCCTAGATCGATCGACTGTATTAATTGTGACTACACACGCGAGCATTTTCAGAGGGAAATGTCATTTTAATTACACCTTGTACAGAGTTTGGAATAATTAATCGTGCCCACGAAATAACAGAACCAATATTAACGAAGAGAGGCTAAGGATGAAGAGTGTGAGCGTGGTCAACTTAAGAAATGTAAATATATCTCGATGTTCCCTGTGTGAGATCCAACTTCCATGTATACATCACTTTTAACCGAGATGTGGTATACAATTACAGAGTTTATCCCAAGTTTGCGATCTTCTTATTGCAAGTCCTTAGTCAGAAAAATTTGTCTGTTTTTCAGGGAGAAGTTGGGGCATAATATGTGTATAATAGTTCTCTGCTACGTGATATGCAGAATTGGGAAGGAAGGAAGGAAGTTCTGGGCTTATTAGAAGCAACTGTGCACCACCTGAAACTTGCTCATGACAGAGTGACAGCGAAGACGCCGGGATCGAAACATCTGATCTCAAAGTTTTCTGATTATGCAGATTCTATGCAGTGCCTATGTACATAGGCACAGAGAAGTTAACCTACTCTAACCTAGCTACACATTAACTTCACACTAATGTATATAATCTCCTGACACTGTACAATAATCTAATACCAAATGATAATCCTATGAAATTTTCAAATGGTGAAGTATTCCAATTTAAAAATTTTTAAATTTAAATATTCAGAAATGTAAAAAGTTTCAAATATTTGAATATTCAAATTTTCAAATATTTGAACTTCCAAAATATTCGGTTATTCAAGTTTTCAAACATTTAAATCTTCAAAGTTCTCTTCGCGCCTGTATGTTACAACCAAATGAAACCATCTGTGCATGAAATTAGATCTATGGAGATAAGATGAAGCAAGTGCAAATGAGGAAAGTTTCCTGTGTAATTTCAACAATATTTCAAATCATCCCTCGTATTTTACTCTCGAAACTTCCCCATTCAGTTCCTTTTTGCACACGATCGACGAAGAAGTATTTCCGTAGTCGATCGCCTTCTTTCTTCCCCATACCTCCCTTTCCAGTGAACTACAATGCAGAATCTTCGCCACGAGTTAGACCGTTACTCGAGCACATTTCTTCCTACTTATGTTTATGCAAAAAGGCAATAGAGTTGGCCGTCTTGGCGCACTGGGATCCCGTGCGAGGCAAATGCGATTGTTTTGCTCCTCGATATTCAAATGACGTTACAGGTAGGAAGTCGATACGAAGGGAGCGCAGCAAAGAACGGGAAGCCAATAAGAAGAAGCAAACTACGTTTGGCTCGCGTTACTGGAAGTCGTAAGAAACTTTTCCTCCTGAGAAGGTTAACTCCAGAATTTTGAACTCTCCTCAGCCTCTTATCCCTTCCTCTCCTCGCAAGCCTTTCAACTCGATTAATTGAAAACAAACGAACAATGAAATCTCGCAAGCTCAACTTTCGAATCTGCAGAGGCTCGCTGAGTTCACCTCACGACTTGCTTTTCGGCGCGTATAATTAATTGCTCGGTTGCCGTGCGTGGAACACATCCGTGCCAGTGCAAATTTAATCAGACAAAGCACGCTTTTAAACGTAATTACACGCCGCGATGGTGTACGCAAACGCGCGGAATGGCCGCGCATCAACGGGCCGATTTTAATCCACTTTTTCCCTCGGAGCTTCGCCTCCTGACGTCTCCGAGTAAAAATACATCTCCCTTAGCCTTGTCCTAGGATAATAATAAAATTACCTGACGATAGGATGGATTTCACATCTACTTTCCTTTTTTACTTTCTTCAAAGTCGCAGCCCGAGGTTCACTGAAGTTCTCTAATAAGTTTAATTACGAGGTCTGCTAAATTTCATCACGAAGCTAAAAGTTTAGATCGTATCCTTGCCCCGAATACGCTCCCTTATTAAGTCATCGAACTTTGCTCCGAGAGAATACATTCGAACTGAACATGCGAGCAGGCTTGACGTCGCGACGTTGGGGGTTGCAGCTTGAAGAGTGCACGCTGGATAACGCGTGATCGAAGCGAGTATCAGATTTCGTGAATGTGAAATACATGTATTTGTGGAAGCTCCCTTTGATGCCACGTGGAATCTAATCCATAGCGAAATAACGAGAATCCAGCTGTTCCGAATGCATCGAATTAAAGCCTCAGTGGACTCGGTTGGACTTGGTAGGTTTCAAGCTTATATGAACAATTCTATGGGGGGACAATATTGAAGGATCGTAGTTGTATTAACGGAGTAACGATGGCACGCACACACATACGAACTGTGATTGGAGCACATGTGTCGACTCGATGCATACATACCGCTCGCGAATGCACCAGAGTAACACGGTGGATTGCATTCGAGATAGATGCGGACGATATTTCTCTCGGGCGTGAAGAACATTTTGATAAAAAGAAGACAATTATAGACGATGTCTGATTTTTAGTGTATTGAAACCTCTAAAGAAGTCATGGAAATTCGTAATACAATATTTGGAGAATTATGAGAAGCATTATGATTACCATATATAAAAGGTAAAAATATTTGTTAATATACTCACATTAGTTTCTGCTATGTCATCCAGAGAACAGTAAATGTGCATCTCGTACTTAGGAAAATCCCTGTGAAGCTCCTCTTAACGCGAACTCGTGCAGACAGATTAGCTTTCTATTTTCCGACCTCTTACTCATACCTGAATAACAAAAATACCTTGTATTACATTTAAAATCATTTTTTCTTAGCTGAAGAATATTCCTAGATCGAAGATTTTAATAATCGATGAAAGAAAATTATCAGAAAAGCCAGAACTGTACTATGTATAATCAGCGGTGGTGACCGTAGTTCTTGCTTTGAGAATCTCTGAAGTTCACTTTGTTATTATACATAATTTTAGTATACGGAATTTAATTTATAGTAGCACATAGTAGTATTGATATTCTAACACTTCATTTCATGTGAGATAACTCAACGAAGTGTGAGATCAATGAATTACCATAACAATCTACTTGACAAGGTAATTTATCAATATCTCCTTACTTCACAGCCTTCTGTATCGTACAATAAAGACTAAAAAATGTGATACATCATTCTACCACACATACAGTGACAGAATGGAGCATTATTAGACAGTGGAGATCCGCAACGACGTGACGACACTCCCCAAGCCGTGATTTTCATTCTATTAACCGAGAGAAGCGCGGGGATCGACTTTCGATCGAAAACATCGCGATGCGGCGTGCATCCGAACGACATCGAATTTCTCCTGGCTCGATGGCCTCTTGAAGTCACGTTCCCAAGCCAGCATGGTAAAGTAACCTCGAAGAATAAATGAACTCAGAATCTAAGACACAAATCGCCATCAAACCAGACAGTCCTAGTCAACATCAATCACAGCATCACATACGTCATCTCCGAAATCACTCTAAAAGATTCGCAACAGACCCTAAAATCCGTCGCTTTAAAAGCTAACTCTCGGCACGTAGTAAAGAAACATGCCTCGTAAGAGGTACGAAAGAAGTAATGGACTATAAAGCGGAGAGCTTCTAAAAATCTGCGGAACTTATTCATATTAATTTTTTTGCGTTGTAAATTCCTCCCCCCGCTACGCCGTAAAGGGCTGGGGATCGTAAAAGCAGAGAAACCGAGAGCTAGCTATGTTTCCTTAGCTCGGCTGGAACCTCTTCTTCTACGAGGAACGAGCAATAAACGAACAGCGATGCACGATCCAGGAAATCGGATCGCGTAAAGATCGACTGTAACTTTCTGAAAAGAGGAGCGAGACCAGAGGTTGGAGCAGGGGACCGTGAAGGCTTTATTCGATCCGGAAAAGGCGACGCGACTTCCTCGCTGCCCCGACTCGAAGAATCTCAGAAATGTCTTTGAAGTCTAGGTTCCTGAGCGCGCGGCCACGGAGAAAGAATTAATTTGATTGCCAGCTTTCTCTGAACTCCTGCGCCTATTGCAAGGGGGATGAAACGAAAGAAACGAAGGGGTGGATGGCACGAGGAAAGATCGAGCAGCGTGAGGCAAAAAGAGATAACGAGGGCTGGTTCCGTAAGGCGAGACTCAGCTCCTCGAGCGGAAAGAGCGGGCTTCTTCGAGGCTAAAGAGGGGTCACGATCGCTTTTTCGTCAAGGCAAGAATGTTTCGAGGGCTGGATACGGGTATTGATTTCCAATTACCCACCGCACACCGTTCTGTTCCAGCGGCAGGGAGGGGAAGAGGCTGGTTATGAGCGGAGCGAATCGAAAAAGGGAAAGAAGGTATGCATAATTAATTAACGAGTCTCACCTTGGCCCTGCTAATTTGCCACCACCGAGTTCCCGCCCCTACGACTCCTTAATTGCACCACTCACTTAACCTTGGGGAATCTCTGGAACTGGCTGAAGAAAAATGCCCGAACTTTTGGAAGAAATCCCTCGATAATTGGAAAAGACTTAAATTCGGTTAAACGAGTAATTAATCTTCCTTTTCCTCGCGCAAATCGTTCGTACTTTCTTGGGGGAGGATCTCACGCGATCATTAAGAAGGAAAATTGTTCACGGCTTCGTGCGTGTACAAATTGAGGGTAGAGAAAAGTGGAAAGATGGGAAAAGAGGGGTGAACAGATAATTTCGTGAAAAACACTCCTCGACGTTTAAGCGTGTCTCCCCTTGTCCCGAGCGCAAGAGTGATTCTTGGGGAGCGATTAGCGTGGCGAATGGGAAAGGGTCACGAGCGTTCCAGCTTATTAAATTCCTTATCACTTTCACCTGGGACTCGGATCGATCGTCGTCTCAATCGGGCGAATTCAAGTTCGGGGAACGCGGTGCGTCGCGGCTACGCAAATTAACGCTTATCACGCTTCCCCGCGGCGACTGGCGCCTCACTTTTTCCCTTCGCGCTCGTCCCGATCTCGATCGTGCATTAAACGATAAGCCCCGATTGCATCGAGACAAGGGGAAGAACGGAAGCTCGGTAAACCCAACGATTGGTTATCTCTCGGATCGCGTGCAATGCTAATGAAGCTATGCGATCTAGGGAAAATTAAGGCGTGAGCATTACACGACGATTTTTCGTGGGAGATACCAGGTACGGCGCGATTAATTATCACACTTGACGTAGCATATCATTCGGGTCAGACGGGCATAGGTGGGCTGGTTAGCAATAGAGCCCCCATTAAGCTGGTCTTAATGAGGTGTTCGTCTAATGAATGATTCTTTATACGTTCATTCTTGGAATTAAAAACATATTTTTCTGAGAAATTAGAGATTGATTTGAGAATTCGCAGCTTTTAATGCTTTTAAAAAAGAATTATGATTTGTAAGATTAATTGCATGAGATACACCCACTCTAAAAATTATGATATATTTTTGTTTTAGATTTTTTACACGATACTATTCTTGGTTTGACTATTCATGATATTTTATTCTATCTTAGGTAAGAAAAGAAGGGAAAGAACAGAGCGAACTGGCAGCCCGACAAGCGACTCGTGGCGCCATCTTTCTCTCGATTGCTAAACGTTCTTCTGTTATCAATTTATCAATAAAACCGTGTTGCACGAGTACCTCGCCTCTGTTCCCCCTCCATCCTTCAGGGAATCCCCCTACTCCCCTAAATATATAATTAAACCACTTCCTATTTAATCTTCACTCAATTTCCAAAAGTGTTCCCGAGGCGCAGAATAAAAAATCGCGCGATCAATCATCCATAATTACGTACCATGCAATAAAAACGATTCCTCGAGTGTCTGTAATCGTGATTCAATAAAAAGCCCGACAAATTCACTGACACTTCAGCTTGGTTGCCTCGCGAATTAATTTTGAATAATTCCACTCAGTCTCCACGAGATACACCATTAATCCCGTTTCACCAACGAGTGTAAGCGAAAATCGGCAGATAAAGTCTGCCGCGAGCCAATTAAATGTTCGCGTCCTTTGATCGACCGAACGTAAGCGCTTCGATCCTCTTGCGAGTCAGCGCGTCGTCGCGGCGAATTAATCCTTATCCGTCACTAATTACGAATCAGTTGTAAATAGCATTACCAGTGGTCGGTAGGGCTGACGGTGAACCACAACCCTGGGTTCATCGATTCGCCAGGGATTTATCCCCCGTGACAGGATCTGTTCGATCCATTGCTTAATTAGAGGGACATTTAGCTCGCTCGTAACAATCGCCCTTTGTTTCGCAGTGCACCCGACAAACAGGAAATTAAATATCGACACAATTGTCAGCATCTCAAAATGCTTTCCACCATGGAGCTCTTCCTTTCTGTCTACGAATGATAAAAGTAATTATCAATACAGTGTTTTTAGTGTAATTTTCTTTAAACACTGTGGAAACAATAGATGAATTTTTTTTAGTACTTAAATTATTAGGGACGTGATCTTCATCCTGAGTTTAATTCCTTTCAGAATAGAGTCAGTCTCAATTAAATTCAAAGTTATGTTAATTCATTTGTCTTGCCTTCGAGAACTTCGAAATATTGAATGGTCTCTAATTATTTGCCTAGATACAAACTGAATCAAGCTATCTATGAGGATAGACAGTGCAGAAGTCAAAATGGTAAGTTTTAATCGAGCTTAGACTTCCAGGGGAACGTTCTCGCGGTGAAACATAAAGAGCGTTCAAGACGAAAGTCGAAGTCAAACAGGCGAAAGTTTTGCTCCAGCTATCATCCGTCGAGCGGTCTTTATTAAAGAACTTTTGAAACTACGTGAAGAGGAGATACAATCGTGATAAGACTCAGAAGGGATTTCATGCGAGGCGTGACGAAGCGATAGAAAAAGAAGAACCAAGCAATAGAGTACGTTAGAGAAGGAATAAAATGACTGGCTCATCTACCTGTCGTAATTTCCAGGATAAGACTTTCATGAATGTTACAAGCGTCTCGTTACAATCATGCGAACGAAATATCGACAGGAGAATGGGAGGAGTCCGTAAAGTAAAGCGGACCGATGAAATTCACGGCAGACAGGCGGAGCAACAGGTGTCACTCGAGTACCTTTAATAGTCTTTTCGAGCTTTAACGAAATCAATAATTTCTTCCGTGCAAAGTCGAAGGTCTTCGCTTCTAGTATACTCGATAATTCTCGATAATTGTATTTCGGGATTAATACTCCCACGAGATAATCCTCTTGCGTAAACTTGCCTCTTATCGATCCGAAGGAGAAGGGGATCGTTACAGTCTGCTTTACGCCCTTCATATCTGAGGAAACTTTATAGACCCCTCATGAAATTATTCGACTTAAGTACTTGACTCTTTCCAGTTTCTACTATACACATCTCACGGCATGAGATCTGCTAGAAAGTTGCGGAGAAATCAACCACGATAGTAAAACGCAGCTACCCTAATCTCCCTTCCCTTTTACGATAAAAAATTCCTCAAGTATCGTTACTCTAAAAGGCACTTGGGAACTGCGGTACGACCGTGGTAGCAATCAAGCAGCATCGTGGGAAGAAAAATACGCCAAAGTTCAAGAATGCATTTGGGAAAATGGAGATCGTATTGGAAGGCAAGCAGAGCGTATTAATTTTCGTTCGGCACAGTTGGTACACCGACATCCTCTCTGCTGGATTTTTCTAACGAAACGCTAACGACTACCGCATAAATTCCACCTAGTCGCGTAGCTCGGATCGGGAACAACAGAAATAAGATCACTGGACGTCTGCCAAGCGAGCAGTTCTAAATGACGGGAAAGTCATCGGTAGGAAAAGAAAGGGGGAGCCTCCCGATACTCCATGCGACACAATTCCTCTGGTTTCTTGCCGACGCACAAACGTATCGGCGATCGGCAGTAATTTATATCCGAAACGCCTCATACGTGCACGATCGTCGCGGATAATCGGTGCAATTACGAGTAATCAGACAGCAAGGTGATCGAGCATTAACGCGTGCAACGAAATTAACGCGGGCTACTTTACGTGAGAACGCTCTCTGGGTCCCCTCGGTATTGCTCTTTTTAGTTCTGTTCGAAATAACTTCATCGCTGTGCAGTCAACAGCATGATGAAGGGCTTTACGTGCGTTTTCCTCGAACAATGCTTTTCTGAGGCACTGTGCTCGCAATATCGTGCGTCTGACGTCTCGAGACTCCTGGGAAACCATAAATATGAGGATTCATAGACCAGGATATTTTGATGTGGGCTGCTTCGGAGAAAAGGTGACTCGAAATTCGTGTAGAATGTACAGGGTAGCTTAAAACTGGGGGTCAACACAGAAAAACTGACCACTAAGCATTAATTCTATTAATTCCCTAATTATCCTTTACCTCTATCCCTAGTTTCCTAATTATCCCCATGTTAAGTGACCCGTAATTCTAAATCACCCAGTATAAATCTTCAAACAACTTAAAACTCAATACAGATACCTACGAGTACACGATCTCGAATACCGAATTGCATCGATCAGGCTCTTCTCAGCTCGCAATCATCGGCAAAAAAGAGCACAGAGCGGCTCCGCTCGGTCCAAAAAGGCCCGTAACAAGATAAGGATCGCTTTAATCACAGGCGAAAACAAATAAGGGGGACGTGAGCGGGCCCAGCGTGTCGCGATGGTCCCGCATTGTCACCCATGTAACAAGAGTCGTTGCACGCGAGACGTGGCCAGTAATTACGGCGGGGTGAGGAGGTTCTTCTTTTTATGTTTTCGGGCGGGCGACTGTATCGGCACGAAAACGAGGTGTAACGAGCGTTTAATGGTCAGTCCCACCCCGCGGCCCGATTTCGATCGACGAGCCCCGGCAAAAAGATTTAATTAACTGCTCGCGGAAAACTGGGTCGCGCGATAATGTTGCACGTACACGCCGAGGACGAGCTCCTGGAGGGAGAAAAATCATGGATGACCGTGTCTCCTGACGCCTTTGACATCTCCACGATCACCAAGAAGCTGATCTGTTCACAAGCCTATATATTATAGCTACTCTGTGGAGGAAACTTTCACGCTCGTCGGATAATCGATTTTTTTCTCTGCCACGGTGACTACCAATGACACTCTGCCATCGATTTAGTCATCGTTAGGGACCGCTCCGAATTCGAAATTAATTTCTATCGCCCGCAGAAGTGGCGCAAGGAAATTATTTCCAGGGGAAATTAGAATAGAAAATAGAACGAGCGATACAGTAATTGGCTGTTATGCTAATTGGAGGGAATAAAAAGGGCGATAACTCGTTTCGTGTAGAAACGACCTTCGAACACTATCGAGCACCGTGCGGGAGAAACGTTCGCGATAAGTTTCGCGTGCACGGTTTTGTCCCTGCCGTATGTAGAAGCACCTTTCTCCAAAGCAAGTCACGCGCGAGTTCCGCGCGTTCTTACGCACTTGCGTAACGCGTAATCGTCGGACGACGCAGAAGAAAGAGGGTTATCCGCCTCAGTACCGTACGCCGCCGCCTGTCCCCCTTCCCCCTGGATCTATCGCCTGAAGACCGGTACTTGATCATCGATCGTTTTTTGGTTTCCATCTGACAAGTTACCGAGGCCCAAAAATATCGCAGGCTTGACATTATTGATCACCGATCGAGCACGGCTTTTTGCTAAAGGTGCATTCCTGCATTTTGCGAAATTGATTCTTCAAAGAATTTTCAACATCGAGAGGATTAAAGTGTGGTCGAGATTAGGACCTGGTGATGCTCGTGGGTAAAAGTGGTGAGAACAGGAAGTCCCCTCGTATTTTCCCATTCGCACCTTCGCAGCTAGGCTCCTCGGAGTTTTAAAATATGTGACAGGAGGCGGGAGAATATTTCACCTATAATCTCCAGGCGCGATGATTTGTTTGTCCCAGGCACACGCGCTGTGCCATTCTCGAGAGCGGCGCCGCAGTTGCGAGGCTTTGCGAGGAGGAGAGAATACGAGCGCATATTTTAGAGAGATCGTATGCCCCTCTAAATCCCCATCCCTTCTAAAGAGCATTGGAAGCTACTCCAGCAGATGAACTCGGCCAGCCAACTGCACACTTCAGTTCCCAATTAAACCTCGAGCATTGAAGCTTCACCAAAGAGGGCCTCTAGACTAAAATCCCAGCAGAAATATTCAATCTCCGCGCGGAAAAAGCATCGTTACTCTCAATGTCCCGTGACGTTTATCTCTCGGTACAGTTTCACGACGCTAATACTTCATCGTGTCCTATTTGCGTACCTGCAGCTCCAGAGTTGGCTTTTCATGCATAATACACCGCACGGGAGAGATATTCGAGCTTTTAACCCGAAAAACACGGTCGTTCGTCTCTGGGAGAGTCTCCCATCGCTCGTCAAAGCGATCGGAGGTCGCAGATTCCCTGATGTACCGTGAAATCAAAGTCAAATGTCAGGCTATCGTTGCCACGCATCGCTGGGCTTCGAAATGTCGATGCAACGCGAGGGTGGGCCTCTTTCGCGGGATTGGATGGCTCCAAGCAAAGCGACGCGTCCCCTGTAGCTCGAGAAACTTTTCCTCTCACGCTTCCTTTCTGGTAAACGTCTGGCACGGTCAAGAATGGGCTGATTTCCCTCCCTACATACCCGAAGCCACTGTAATGGATGGTCTTATTTGCAGCTGACAGGATACCTCGATGTTCCCTGTCAGCAACGTTCACAAGAGTTGGGAGTGCGGGAAAAATTCGCGAAAATGTATGATTTTCTTTTACGTCGTGGGGAAACTCATTGAAACTTTTCTACTAAGTTTTGGATGCTTTTTGAGTTCGATTTTTAGATAAAAGAAAACAAAGGGCAAAGACTTCTGGCTTCCCTCTTTTCTACAAGTTTCTACTCCCACAATAATCTGCTGGAATTGTACCCTGGCGTGGCTGTCATAAACACATTACGGTTACCATTATTACAAGATGTTCCCTTCAGGAATACAGTCGGAACTTAATGGCAATAAACTCGGGAAACTGTAATCTCTACAGAGCCAGGTACATTCTACAAACTTTGCCTGCGTATACAATCAGAGGTAACTACGAACACCTTGCTCCCACCTTTCCCCTCGCCGCACAGTAAATCACAGTATTTACAAAAGCTCGAACCCAAGAGACAATACCAAAGGACAGCAATAATCGGGTCAGGGGAAGAAAGAAAACGATCGCGCTTCTCCTTCTTTCTTCTCGATCGTTTTCACGGCTAGTGCTCATGCGCCTGGGCAGGTCGCCGCGTCGGTGGAACACGGGACTGTGAATGGAACGACGACGCCGACGGCGACGACGCTCGACGTACGAGCCGCGAGGGAAAGAGGACGAGCAGAGAGAAGTCAGTCTGGCCGCGCGCGCCCACGATCACTGTCGACCGCCGGTCTCACGTCGTTCTTTCCGCGCCGGCGGGACGGTCGCTCGAGTTTCAAACGCTCGAAGGAAATTTCGACACGTCGAACGGCCGAAATTCGACGGGCATCTCGTGTGATAAAAACAGTTTCACTATTTTAATCCATCGGGCAGAGGACAGCTGGCGCAGCTTCCATCTCGTCGGGGAATAGGCACGAGGTTTAGAAGGGAAATTACGCGGGCCTTCGTTTCACCGATTCACCGTCGCGATTACAGCCGGCATTCTTGCACGCGCTCGCACGTGGACCACGCGCCGGCAGCGAATCTAAATTGCGAGATTCTAGCCACGGCGGAATGCTTTTAATTTCTTCCGCGGTGCTATCGCGATCGAAGCGTTGGCTCTGTTGCGCTCTGACACGAGGCCTGATATAGGAATGTCACTGGCATCGCACGAGCTGGAGGCGCAACAGTGAAGGCGATCACCTGGGAGAGAGTCGTTACACGGAATACGTCGATCGAGGTAAGCGGATATATTGGTATTATTAGTAAGGTAATGTGTAGGGTGATCGACAACAGGTGTCAGAAATTTGGAAAGGTGATTCTATGTGCCTAAAGAAATGGAAAATAGAGGCTTGAGGCTTCCTTTTGGAGTTACTAAGTGTTGAAGAAATATCTGATGTGTGTCTGACTTGGGGACTTATTCTACTTACATCGCTGCGTTTGACTTAAGTATTGCTTGTGTCCTATGAGAAGTTCAATGGAATTCATTAGGGACAGTGCTTTCCAGGAACTTCTCATAGGATAGTACCATAACTATCAGTAGAATAAGTCACCTAGTCAGACACATAACTATGAGAGTATCTTTAACCAATTAATACCTCGAAACTCAAGCCTGCTGCCTTCTCAATTTTCTCGGAATTATTCATAACAAATGAGTTTCGATTATCACGCGTTATCACTGGCATCTAACTACCACATTAAAAGTTGATCTCATAAGCCTATCTCTGCCCATAAATTTCTCACTGAGAACCGAGTCTATCAATCCTGAGTAGTCGATGTCTGTCTACGAACGTCAGTTTCTACTGGCCCTGTCGAAACCGCTCCCTAAGTAGGCCAAAAAACAAGAGCCAGCTCGCCCAGTAGTGGAAGTCTCCATGTAGCGGGACAGAGGATAGAGCGTCGAGGCCTATGATCGTAAGCTGGCGAAAATAAAAGGAAAGAGAGCAGAAGTGGCCTCGGTGGAAAGGATCGTGGCAGCAGGTTGTGAATGAGCGTCATCGGTTGCCACGTGCCGCCAAAACTTGATCCGATAAATCAACTGAGCTAGGGTCCCGCACTTTGCTGGGCCATTTCGCTGTTGCCTCGTCCCGCTGCGACCTGGAAATCCCCCGACACCTGTCACTTGCCGATCGCCTCGACGCGATTAACATTTATCGAGGAAAGTGTCGGGAGATATTTCTCGTTACTGTCTCGAAAGCATGCGGAGTGTCCTCTTGAGCCAATCACTCGCGAGCAGGGGGGCAGAAGATTCTTTTAAAAGGAATACCGATTGAGTCGATATCGAGTTTAATTGAATTTTTTAACGAGACCTGTCGACTCCTGAATCGCCTTGTTTGTAACTTTGCGGCGAGTCTGAGTAAAATGTTCCTCCTATATTCGGACAGCGGCGTTATGGAAATTAAACGAGTGCTCGATTTTTCTGTTTTGCGAAGCTGCCTCGCGGAAGAAAATGATTCAATTCGGGGAACGAGCCAGAGCGTGGGAACTCGAGGCAGAGTAGGGTAACAGATCGCGACACAGCGGTAATTTCAGAGTAGATCCAGAGGGAAGAGTGGAAGCAACGCTAACTGCGCACCCACGCTACGATATTGCGAGGAGCACGTAAAATAGAAACCAGAAGTTTCACCCTGGTTACCTCTGGGACAAAGTATCGCCTTGACGAGCCGTATCCTCATCGAAACGAAAGACTTCCAAGCTGCGGGAAGCGCGTTAACGGGCGAACAAAATGAAGAAACGATGGAGAAAGAAGACAGCGGAAAATAAGTGAGGCGCTGAACGTACAGGGGAATACACTTACTTATGGGATGAAAAGAAATTGCAATTTTCCGTGTTCTCGGGAAAGCAAGAAGTTCGAAATCCTATGATCACGAGAATTTCGACTTGGAATGGAAACAAACACCGCGTCCTGCGGATTTTCCTCCCAGTTGCGAAAATAAACCGAATGGTTCATATCGCGAAAATAGAGCATGCTGGTTTGAATCGAGGTGGTGCAATTTGCACTATTTCAGGGCTCCATGCTCCATGAAAAGCGATGCTATTTATCTTAAATCCGTGTTCTCTTATAAATCATTCCAGACGATCCAACAGAACAATTACATCGACACTGAACGACCCTCAGGCAGGTGACTAATTAGAAAATGGCAGGGGAATAGAAATTGAACGCATAGCCCGAGGTCCCCGTGTAAGGTTGACGCAACCAAGGCGAGGCGTGCCTAAAATTCTCTATGTTCACCATGTGACACCGATTCGAGATCACCTTTTTCGAAAGTCGGCCCCATGATCGCGCCGAGCCACTTTCTGCGACAGATCTGCTTCGCGAATTGGCCTCAGCTATCGTGAGCTTCTAGCGATCGAAGATGCAAAGATAGTGATACCATAGAGAGCGAAAGGATCTTGATGAAAGAAAGAATGGATCTCGGTGATTGGCTGGCTCAGGAGAGATGAAAAAAGGAGACTGGCGCATGTTTTGGCGGACTGTTCATAAAATGAGAGGAGGAAAAAACGAGATATCTCGTTCATATTTCGCGTTGATACGGCTGGCATGTTGTCACTCGTGCTGACAGTCCCTCCGACCACTGCCAGCAAGAATATATGCGATGTTGTCCAATAGCGTTCGCAGAAGCTGCGCTGCTCGCTCGCATAAGAAATTGTTATGGAAAAGAGCCGACAAAAGGGGGCTGCCTTATCCCGGCCGATGGACCTTATCAGATTCCATCGGGTTGCAGCGTGACAAGGACCCTGATGTGCAGCCCACTCCGGGAACCTTACGACCGATCCTTTTCCATATATCTCGCCTGTTTTCCTCGTCTTTCGGGTTTCTTGTACGCGGTATCACTTTGGCCAGAAATAATAAGGAGAGCTAATCAGTGGAGGGACCTTTTTGGGAGAAATTTATGGTAAATCAGAAGGTTATATTAGAAATTTATAGCCACAGCAAGTTTCTCCGATTTTAAATTTAGATTACATTTAATTTACAAGTAAATCTCTTTTAAATTTCTCCATAAGCAGGGGCATAAAATTTCTTTCCTAAAGGAAGTGATTGGGAGAATGGATTTTTAACGTGGAAAATTAGTGTCTAGATGTAGCACTATAGACAGTGTCATGGCCCCAGGTGCCACGCGCCTCGCTGGGCCCTCAGGCCCGTCCACACCAGATTTCGCGTTTTTTCTTATGCACGGTTCACCCTGTTACGTTCGCTTTCGAGAAACTTCTAAATATAGTCAGCGGTATGTACAACGTGTTCCACATATGTAATAGCAAGAGGCGGCGAGGCGGCGCGTGTGCGTAGAAGGCACATTGGCGCGAGACCACGGCGAATTGTAACAAGCTCGAAGAGCACCCAGCCGACACCGGTGTGCACGCTCCAAGGAAATAGCGATAAAAACGCGCAACCAGCTCCATTACTTTCTCTTGCGACCTTCGCAAGCCGTGCCGTGTCGTTCGCGGATTTCGAAAACGTCTTTCCTCCAGCTTTTCATCCACCAAAACGATTTTGGCTTCAGAAAGCTCCTCTCACATCACCTTCTCCATGGTTATGTCGTCACTCCGCGAATCGTTATCGGTAGCCAGGCTTCTCGTTTTAAGGAGAATCTATTTAACTATAAATACTCGCCGAACTAGACACATAATTCTGATGATATCGTAGGCCACGTACAGAGGACGAAGCGATTACCCGCGATAGGGCACGCGTTTCGAGGAATATTTATTTACCCGCGGCGCGATAAGGGCGGGAAATTTATCCGGGACAAGCGGAAATACGCGGCGTGAATACTTGTTTAGAGGCTTCAGTGTGCCACACGTTTCCGTGCTCGTCGTTTCGCCCCGCGCTCGCACCTGTCGCTCGCTAAACGATTCCGATTCGTCCTGCGCGGTTTCGCGAGGCAATAACCAACGTCGATCGTTTCCCATTTGAAGGGAAGAAAAAGGAGAAGGGGCTTTCTTCCCGAGGTAGGAGGATTCGGCTCTCCTGAGCGAAATAAAACGTGAGATTGATTAAAAGTCCGTTTTTATGTAATGCTCGAGTGGAATGGGTGTAACCATTTATTTCAGCTGAGAAGTTTGACGAAAAAGCACGAGTTAATGAAAAATAGGTGGCGTTTTTGGAGAGGAATTTATCGAACTCGATTTTTCTTTTTTTTTTTAAGGAATTTTTAAGTCGTGTGCATTCTCGAAGAGTGTCAGTAATATAAAGTACTTTAAGGACGCGTTAATGGTGGCTCTTAGCGGTCCGCCTGGACCAGCTGTGTCGAGCAGGATGCTTTGATTGTTCACGACGCCATAAATCTGTTTCCCCAACCTTTTAATATCATTTCGTTCGCGGCCTCAATCTCGACACGCCTTTCACGATTTCTTTCGACCGTCCAAAAGAGAGGGAATATCTGTGTTTAATCGCCCGTCACACATAAAAAAGAAGAATATCTGTATCTGCCAAACGGAGACATTGAACGCGTGGACATCGACCAGGTTCACGAGATCCGCGACTCTCACGAAACGCGATGTTCCTCGACATGATTTCCACGCCGATTAAAGTGGCTGGAGCTTTAATCTGGACATTAACAGGATAAGTCCTCGAGGAAGTCTAGAGAGTGGGATTGAGTTTCGAAGAATCAATAAGGAAAAAAGCGATATCAAGGTACTAATTAAGCGTGTGGAGATAATTAACGCGCGTAGCGGTAAAAGAGATCGAAAGAATTTGTAATAAGAAACGTCATACGGTGTTGGGGGCTATCGAAACTCGCGGAAGTCATTAATGGATTAATTCTGACACTCATAATAATGTGGATGAAATTCGTAATCAAGTCACGTAACGTGTGAATATTTTATGGAAAGAAGACAGAGTTACCATCTCATAAAATAAACGTAAAACACTTTTTTAAGTTACCATTAAAGGTAACGTTAACTCGTGAGAACTGACACATTAATGCAAATAGCTTTTCAAGGCCTTAAATCGAATCACTGTTCCTGTTCAATCGAAACCGCTGTTTTCTATTAGAGACTCGAGCAAGTCCATTTTCCCGCGGTCCAAACGTTCGAATACATCGCTCGACCCAAAGCGAGCCGTATATCGAATCGAATCGACCGTCTGATTAATTGATTCCGCTTGATTCATGGCCGCGCTCAGACACGCTTTAGCGTCGTGCCGCTCGCGTTTCACAATTAACATGTAAATCGAGAGCGAAAAATATCGATGGGAGAAAGGTGGCCAACATCGATTTCGTAGTTCGATCCCGCTCGGCTAAATAATTGCGAACAATGTTGTCTGTGCCGTGATAAATCTCTCGATCGGGCAATGCGAGTAAAATACCACGACGAGATTTTTATCTGTTTAATTATCGAGAGCCGCGGTTCGATGATGCGAACGAGTCTCCTGGCAATCGGCGTTCTCTCTCAACCTTTGAGTTAGCGTTATCGATCCCACCGTGACAATTTACCCTTGGAAAATTAATTTCTTACTCGTGTCGGCACTCATGCGCTTAACGAACGTGTACACCTTGTTAATTAGCATCGGGGAAGCGAAAGTCACTGTATGTTCATTATCGCGTTCGATGCTCCAGCCCGAAATATCGGAAGATACAGTAAGTAATACCATCGCTGCTCTCTGTCATGTTGTATTAAGCGCGCTGACAATTCTGGCGGGAAGGTAACGATTGTTGGTCGCTTGATCGAAGGATAGGGTATCGAGGTTTTACAGAGAAAAAAGGAGCGATAAAATATCTCGGTAAGGATGGAGTTTGGTAATGATCTCTGTATCCCATAAAATCTCCATGTTTCAGAAAGGTTCCTCAATTTTTCTTCTAAATTAATTTGAAGTGCTCCCTAATCCCGCAGTATTTCAAACAGTCTCCCAAAAAATTACTCGAGAATCAATCTTCCTACCACCATTTGTCACTCCTGTCTGCGTCTTAAGTTAAAAAAGATTGCCCACAAGATATCCAGGCAGTATCTAATTTTGCCCCCGTTCTTTCACCCGCGTTTCAATGTCCATCGCGAACATAGCAGTCGCACGGCAGCGTTTTCGACCTATTATTAATGCTGCTCTATTTTCATAATACGTCAAAAAAGAGACGAGGTCGTCGCAGGATGCTAAATACACGCTGGCTAGAATTACGCAATCGGGAGGGAAGGCAGTGTGTTTAGAGACGCGAGTCGGAAAAGAAGAAAGGAGGAGCGAGACGTTGAGTCACCAGCATTGATTAATAACCAACGAGTCCAACCGATACCAGTCGATTACTTTTCCTGCGAGCAGTGCTCGTGGGAAAACGTCGACTCGTTCGAGATCACGTTGGCGAAACTCTCGCTGCGAGGGCACGTGCATATGCATATCCCATAACATGATGCACTTGGATGCATCTGTCCTTGATTCGGAGATCCCATCTACAGATAGGTAAACCAGCGAATAAACTACGTTCATTGATTTCTTTTAATTATAAGGTGGGTTACTTTATCGCTGAGAAAGTAAAGTTTTCGCAAGAATTGAACACAAATAATTATAAATCCCCAGAGATGATTCTGCATGAGGAAAAAATATCCTTGAAATGTGTCTGACTTGTGGCTTATTCTACTGTGGACGTACACTAGGCAGGTCAGACACAATGAATTCAGTAGAATAAGCCCTGAGGTAGGCACAACAAATCAGTAGAATAAGCCCTGAGTCAGACATAGAAAAATCAGTAGAATAAGCCCCGAGTCAGACATATTTTTCTCAACAATTTTTCTCTTTGTATTTACGTTATGGAAAAGCAGAAAAGCTATGCAGCCATAGTGGTGTCACATAGCATAACAAACCTTGATCGAACAAGATCGAAAAGGAAGTCCCACGATCGACAGCGCTCCATCTCCCGCTAACACAATAGTTTCCCGAGAAAAAGGAAATCGCAGTGGCTCGTGGTTCGCGGGCAAGCGGAGGCGAGCAGTAGGAAGAGGAAGTGCCGCGCTCCATAGGAGATTGATGGTGTTTATTGCAACCCCGTCGAGCTTACTGGTTTCATCCATTACCTTCCCTATATCTTTCGCCCGCAAGCCCATGCTTTTATTGGCATCGCTTGCAAATGGTACAACGCTGCAGCGAGAACGAAATATTGTGTTTCAAAGATGATAAATGGGTCAACGCGGGTGATCGAGTTAGTGGAAAACAGTGGAAATCCCTTGTGCAAGAAACTGTCCTTTCGCTGATGGACACCAGCGTCGATGACGCCGCGCTTTAAAGTGACTCAATTTACAGAGGTTCCTCAACTGGGCATGCTACTGGCAACCGTGGAGAGGGCCTGTCTATTACTAACGGCGATCCACGTTTTGCTCGATAAGAGCGCCGACGGGGAGACCTTCACCCTCGGCTACATCACCGGCTCGAAAAGACGCCCAGGGGACTTCGAGTATCAACGTCCTGGCTACCGGATATCCGGCGCTATATCTCTCGCCGTGGAAGAGGTAATTGAACCACTTTCCCTCGTCGAATGCACCAGCCGACCGCAATTAGCGCGGAAGTCGTTAATTAGGAACAGTGAAATTTAGGAACTCCCTTGGCGCGCTTATCGCTGACCAAAGTACTGTGCAATTCTATTAATCATCGAGGAAAACGACCTCGATTTCTAAATTCCATTTGTTTTCGAAGAAATGAACTCTCCGTTGTTCTTATCGTTTCTTGAGAAGCTCTGTCTAGTAATTAGAGAGACAGCCACTCGAGTTTACGAAGCCCTAGATTTTATAAAGTCTTTAACTATGATTCACTCTATATGAATTTTTAAAATCGTAGGTGAACGCAGGTGAACTGGGCCGCCGCGGACACAAGCTCGAGTTCGTCGTTGCAGAGACTTATGGCGAGGAAGAAACAAGCATCCTGAGGACCGCTGATCTCTGGACGAAGAACATCAGCGCTTACATTGGTCCCCAGGAAACCTGCATCCACGAAGGCAGAATGGCGGCAGCGTTCAACCTCCCCATGATATCTTACGTAAGTAAATCCTCACTTTCGCTTGATCCTCGTAACACCCTGATAAAGTGCCCCAGTCAAGCACGAAGCTCGCCTCGAAGCCTGACTCTAATCTGTTTCTCTGATTAACGAATACTGCGCGTCGAATAGTCCAAAGCTGAAGCGAGGGAAATAGATTTCCCAATGAGTTTTCCACTTTTAAGAGGGCGCGGATTTTCGTAGAGAAGACAATAGAGCCAGAAAGAGGTACTTTTTACGTGGTTTTTAGTACAAAAGGCTTTCACAGTTACGTAACTGTAGGCACTTGGCAAGTGCAACTAGAAAAAGTCCAGAGCACCTCCCCTTGGCGTGGTTTCTTTCGCTGAGCGCTCTTCCGCTCCTTTTCTGCAAGCACTTCGATCGAGTAACAAGTTGCCCCATGAATGCTTTTAGCTCGGAGCAAGTTTTATTGCGGTACCTTGGATCCGTGCATGTCGATAGGATTCAGAATCCAGCTAGTCTATACTGAAGGGTCATTCGATTTCAAAGGTTCACAAGAATAGCAAACTTTGAACCCTTTGAATCTGAAAAGGTTTTCAGACTTGAATTCATACCAACTTTTTAGTAAATAACGCAAAACTTTTAGCAGACTTTTGTCTACATAAAAATCCCAAAGTCGAAAATTCTATTACCTAGACTCGCCCATAGAAACATGCCAGCTTTTTACACACCATTCCCGCAGACTAAAAACTGTTCAGCTTCCAATAGTAACTCCCCAATGCGATCTTTCACGAATCCGTCCTCGTATATCTCGCGGGTGTCACGAATTGCCCGAGAAAAAGATGTGATCGTGAAAAATGCAGCACGCGATGAAAACAAACGTAACTTCATACAGGTTGGCCAGGATAACGGCGACATACGACCCAAGAACCGAGCACCTATGTAATGCCTCGAACACGCGGCCCCCCCCGAAGTGTTTCGCCCGATCGTTTTTTCGCTTGTTCCGACGTGATCTGGCGGTGCAATGCGCGGTTTAAGATCCCAGGAGCGGCGGGCCAACCGAGGAAATAAATTATTCGCCGACCACCATGGAATACGAATGTGCAGAGCCGAGGTTACGACACGTTTAACCCATTCAACGCCACCGAGCCCTCAGTCGTTTCGTCTATTTTCCTTGTCCGCGGGTCAGAGGTGATCGAGAAATTTCATTAGCGATAATTCTGTCGAGACTTTACAAGGAAAAATGGTATCGGAGAAAGAGGAGGCGAAATTGTTCTGTAATTAACGGTTGAAGACGCGAGAGAAACGATGCTGGCCGATGGAACGGACAACACTATTTCCCCCGTAATTTATTATGTTTCTTTTAATCCTGGTGGCTGTCTCAGCAGCTGGACCACCGCTAACGGGACAGGAGAGACCATTTCTCTTCAGAGCAAATAATCCAGATCATTGAATAGCTTCCTCCTCGAACTTTGACCATATTGCCAGGGAATATAACAGTGCCGTTTTACGATCCGTTTAACGCGAGCTACAGCTTTCGAATCGACCCGCGCAAGACTAAACGACTCGTCTTCAGAAATAGGAGTAATCGCTCCTCTTCCGCTTTCTCGGGAGCCGAGACACCTCTCGATGCGTTATCGATCCTGGGTGACTACATTTCTTAATGGAATTCTAGGGGTAATTAATCAATCAATTTCATGGTTTCTCTGGTTTTAACTGAGCCATCTATTATATCTAACAATCTACTATATTTAAATGGATTAAAAATAGATTACGCAGATAATCTAATAGAGTATTTAGCCTCTAGGAAATTGAATAATTCTGGAAAAAAGCCTGAAAGTTAATTTAAATACTGCATATGTTCCCATTCCGAATGGATTCATTTTACCTCACATACGATAAATTTTCCTCGCATTTTCATTCGATTCCCCGCTATATCTCGAGTCCAGCTACCACACTAATCACACGCATTACGTGTCCCTGGCTTCCAGCCTAGTAATAGCCCAACCTAGAAACCCAATGCAAATTTGAAACTGGCTTGCACGTGGTGTCCGACGAGCCATTTATCTCTCTACCTGTCGGGTACGTCCACCTGAATTCCGGGTCGCAATAATATCGCGCGGCGCGATACGTCGCATTCAGGTCGGTCGCCATATCGCCTCTGAACGCTGTCTGCTTTTAGTTCTGCACGCATCGCGAGTCCTCCGACAAAAAGGAGTTCCCTACGTTCGCGAGGACCAGGCCACCAGACACGCAGATTTCGAAATCAGTGGTGTCTGTGCTGATGGCGTTCAACTGGACCAAAGTAAGAAGAACAGCGGCAAAAAGATAATCGAAAGTGGATACAAGGTTCCTATTTATTCACTGAAATTTTTAGGTGACGTTTATGTATATGAACTCGACCCTGTTCGAGTTCAACAAGATGTCGACGATAGCCAAGACGATATTGTCATCGTTCGAGGCGGCAGGTGTGACCGTAAACTACCTCCGATGCTGGGAGGAGCCTTATCACGTCACTCACATGACCAATCCGTTCCACGAGCATGTCACAGAGACTTATCAAGAGACACGAAGTGAGTAGCAAAGCAGAACGACTTGATGCCCCGTGGAGAATGTGACTCTGTGACCCTCTTTTTTCATTCACACGATAGAGGCGAAATTTTTCCAAACAGCGACGTTTAAAATAAACCCACCCGCATTTTGATTGTTTTACAGAGCCATGAATCTGTGAACGATAGCCCGTATATTGCGAGAAGCTCGCGTCGTGAATAGATACTGCTCGTAATTCCACCATCACTATTCGCGGCTGTTTATCCGATTTCCAAAAATAATCCCGCGGCCCTAATTAATCGTTCGACGTTCGTGTGCCACACGTGGTGCACTGGCACGTTCGAAGAGAGATTAACGCATTGATATCACGTTTGTTCCAGTCTACGTGATTCTAGGGAATTATTATGAGCACATGGGGCTGTTGATGGCTCTGGACGAAAGGAAGCTCTTGGAAAAAGGTATAAATCTGCTGTAACATAATCAGGTACATATACTGGAGAGCAGTCTGTCACTAGTTATAGTTTTATAGTCAGTCGAATTAGAAGAGGACCTGCCCCTTCTATCAGAAAAAGATAATTTAAAAAGTAGAGGTAGCAGTAACAAATGAATCTTCGAAATGATTAACGATCTCTGAGAAACGAAAGCAGACGCGTCCTTGCTCTTTTTTTGCTCCTCTTTTTCCGCGCACCTCCTCCGTCGATTTCACGTTAAATCCCCGTTCGAGGAGAGAGAAAAACGTCCCCTGAATTCGTGTCCCAGGGGAGTACTGGGTTGTCGGCGTCGACATCGAACAGTACGACGAAAAACGGCCTGACAAGTACTTTCGAGGATTATGGCAGAAGAAAACGAATTCGTCCATACTGAAGGCATACCGCAATTACTTCAGCGTGGTCGCCTCTGCTCCGATCTACTCCAAGAATTTCACCCGTTTGGTGAACGCCTACAGGCAACGACCACCATTCAACTTCACCAACCCTCTGGCGAATGTTGGGGGAGTCGTTCAGGTGACTATTACAATCTCCCAATGTGGACTATTAAGAGAATTCCTAGGGTTAATGCGCATCTTCTAATGAGTCTTTAAGAGATTTGGAAAATTAGAAGCTTATAGACTTGGACAGTTGAAAATTTAAATATTTGAATATTTGAAAATTTGAAAATTTAAATATTTGAAAATTTAAATGTTTGAAAATTTGAAAAACTAAAAATGTAAATTCCCACCACTTTCACTAAAAGAAGACTACCTCAAAAGCTTCTAGCATGTAAGAAAGAAGTCCCTCTGTGTAACCTTAAACGTAATTGCCTTTTTGTGTTATAAGGCAGATCGTGCCAGAGACGGCGTATCTGTACGACGCGGTGCATCTCTACGAGAGATCGTTGCTGAAAGCCCTGGACGAGAACCGAGACCCGAGGAACGGCAGAGAGATGGTGGCGGCTCTTTACGGGGTTCATTATCGCAGCGCCATGGGGTAGGTAGCGTCGGAAGATCGAGCCAAAGGGGAGCCACAGGGCGCGGGCCCTTATCGGCGCGTTTTACGACATGCAAATCAGTTTGGTGCCGACGAGGTCTCGTCAGAAGAAAAATTCTCCTTCGATCGATGCATTTTCGACGAAGTAATTACTATCTGTGTACTGCGGGGGCGTCTACGGAGACGGAAAACAGGCAATTCGTCATGCCTCTATCTTGTCGTGAAAGCCCAGCCACTTGCTGATTAAGGCAAGAATTATGGGCAGAGTATGGAGTGGCGAAAATGAGTCTGCTGACTAGACGAACGTCTCGTCTTCTTGCAGTCATATTTTGATGACAGAGAGAAGTGTGGGAGTGCTAAAGAATTTTCTGAAAATTAGGAATTCTAAATCTGTGGGGTCTGAGGTTGTAGAAACATGAAAAATTTATTTTCTGATTTTCAATTTTCCTTGACTCTAAAGCAAATTTTCTGAATACTTCAATAATTATAGTTCAAGGAATTCGACGGTATTTCTTCATCAACTCAATAATTAAAATAGAAATTGACTATAATTGCTCAACAAAAAAATGAAACAAGGAATTACTATGGAATTTAGTCCAAGGGTCCATTATTAGAAGCACCATAGAAATATGAAGCTTCGCCCAAGACAATTTAAAATATGCGACGCCAACAAAGCAGTAGCGATCATTATCACGATGACGCAAGCGTCTAGAATTATAATTGACCCCACGAAATAATTAAGGCTTTCGCGTAGCGAACACTGCTAACTACGCTCTCAGATTCTCGTGGATCTTCCTCTACTCTGACTGATCGATTCATCCTGTCACCTTTCTCTCCTCAATGCCATTGCAGATCGATTGCATAAGAATCATTATCTCTCGTCGCAAATAAAATTAGCTATAACTGTACTACATATCACGGAAGAATAATTAAGCAGAAAAGTAAAAGGAGTAAAAATCGAGCAGAAATAAAAATCCTCGTGTTCCTTCGCAGGAATTCACGATCCTATATATTCTGTTCATAAGACATGTATTATCTCTTCAGGTACATGGTGTACATGGACGAAAACGGGGATGCAGAAGGCAATTACACACTCATCGCGCTGGACAATCGTCCCACAAAGGGCCACGGTTTATACCCCATAGCTTACTTCGTGGGGAAAGAGAACGGCACGAATCTGCCAGTAAGACGTTCACCGTTTCACCAATCATACCCACCCAGACCTCTTCTCACATCTTCCGTCTTCCCTTTCAGAAGCTCCGATTAACGAGAGAAATTTCATGGGTCGGCGTTGGACCACCGATCGCCGAACCATACTGTGGCTACCACGGTGAAAAATGCACTTGTACGTATTCCAAAAAAATCGTTCCCCGAAACCATTCGTATCGAAGACAAAGTGCCCAGCTCCAGACACGGAACACGTCCCGCCAACATCTGAACACGCACGGGGTTCCCTGAACCACGACCAGGGACTGCTGTTCGAATTACCATTCGTCAGCTTTCTCCCGGACCTTTTTAAGACCGTGATCGAGAATACATCATAAAGGCCGCCGTTCAGATCCGCCGATTTCCATATGTAAATCCATCGTTGAGGGAACGCCTTCCGCCCTTCCTTCCCGCGGTACCTTTTTCGTTCCCTTTAATTGAGATCGAACCCGCGGAGCCACGTAACCGAGGCGCTCACGATTACGCAACAGCCTGTTGCTCGATCGTTCGCGATTTAAAGTGTCCGAAACTGACAGGGGGGTACAATTAAAAGAGAAGGGGCGATCGATGCATCTCTGACCCAAATCTTGGGAACTGACGCTGAGAAACAATCGGATCGATTGTTGGGTAGACATGGGTAAGAGGTAGAAGAGATGAGACGCGTTTAATCTAATCTTTCAGCTCACACGGGAGAGATCATCGGCGGAATAGCTGGAGGGTTCCTGCTAATCATCACGGCAGTGATGCTGGTGCTGTACAGGAACTGGAAGTACGAGCAGGAGCTAGATTCCCTGCTCTGGAAAGTGAACTACAAGGACATACAGATCAAGGAGCAGAAGGACGAGGCGAGAGTCAACGAGGCGCCTGCGAAGTGCAATTCCAAGGTAAACGCTCCACCCTCGCCTTCGTCCACCCTGCTTTCTCGGTTTTCCATCTCCCTGTTATTTCCCTCCCCGACTCGATTGATCCCGAGCTGGCTTCTGATTTCTATTATAACGTTTCGCCGTCGGAATGTAAACGATACGCCATTCCGCTGCTCCCATGTCCACCTCGGAGAAAATAAAATCTAAGGTTGCTGACCCCTCGAGTAGTTCGTCCCTGTCGCTGTATTATCGAGAAATATTAAAATAGATGTGTCTCTATGCCCAGACCCAGCCAATCGTGAGGACCAGCCAGGTCTCTCTGAGCTCGAACCCCGACGCCGATTTTCGATATTCCATGATTTACACGCAAATCGGTGTCTATAAGGGGCGCATATTCGCGGTAAAGAAGGTGCGGAAAAAATCCATCGAGATCACGCGTGAGATGAAGAAGGAGCTGAAAGTGGTGAGTACCCTAGAAATCCACGGTTCCTTGAAGCGTCGAATGTCCATATGCAAATCAAAGGATGATTTCTTTAGATGCGTGACTTGCGTCACGATAATTTGAACGCTTTCATCGGCGCCTGCACCGATCCACCGAATATATGCATCGTTGTAGAATACTGTGCACGTGGCAGTCTCAAGGTAATCGTCCGAAGAGACGGTTTGTAATTAAGTTAAACGAAATATCGCAGTCCCCAGTAATTTTCTCTGGCTCCTGTTTTTCTCGTCAGGACATTTTGGAGAACGAGGACATGAAGCTGGACAACATGTTCATGGCGTCCTTGGTCGGCGACATTATCAGGGTGCGTTCTCTCCCCGCAGTTTTTATTGAACCCGATATACGATTCTTAGATTTTTTCCTTCGCTGGGTTTCGATCCGTATAAGCGTTTCTACAGTCGAATGAGTCTTTTGAATCATAGCTGGGAGTTTTGTCCCTTCGAGGGAACTCGTTGGCAAAGTTTCGCGATGCTTGCGAACTTTCCTCCCCCGTGAATTTTACTAACGCTTCGACTTCGCGACGAATTCTGCTGGATCGATTTGACGAGCGTATCATCGTTTCTTTCTTATTCAGGGCATGATCTACCTTCATGAGTCCGTAATAAAATATCACGGCTCGCTGAGCACATCAAACTGTCTGGTGGATTCTCGGTGGGTCGTAAAGCTGGCGGATTTTGGGCTACACGAGTTCAAAAAGGACGCCGAATGCGAGCCTTGCGACGTCATGAAGAAATACCACGGTACCGCAGAGAAAATTCCGTGAAAAATTGAACATTTGGTTCTAGAAATTCTAGATCTAATTTTTAATTCTGGGGAAACATTTATTTTACAATTCTGATTGCAGGTTTACTGTACCGAGCGCCTGAATTATTGCGATCCACGAAGTCACACGAGCCGACTTATCGAGATTATCAAAGGGGAGACATTTATTCGTTCGCGATTGTTCTTTACGAGCTGCAAGGGCGACATGGCCCTTTCGGGATCTCAGAGCTGTCCAATTCGGAGATATTGAAGAAGGTTATCGCGAGGGAACCAGACAAAGAGCCATTCAGGTAGTTTATTTTAATTATGAGTCGCGATCTATCGACGCCTAGAGAAGCTTGAATTTTATGTGCTTCTGTTTTCACCCTGTCAGCTACTCTGTTTTCCTTGAATTATCTCAGACCACCGTTGGACCAGCTCGAGAACTGCTTCCATTTCGTGAGAGATTGTCTAATCGAGTGCTGGGCGGAGGACCCTGAGACTCGGCCAGACTTCAAGATTATTAGGAACAAGCTGAGACCTCTGAGGAAGGGCATGTGAGTTTTTGGAAGAGAAAATTAGAAGTTCGTGAATTTAAAAATATAGAAATACAGGAAGCTAAAAATCTAAAAACGCAAGTGAAACATTCAAGGATCATAGGCTCAGAACTTCTTTAACAATTTCCTAAAAACGATATAAATTCCACTTCTCCAGGAAGCCAAACATATTCGACAACATGATGGCCATGATGGAGAAGTACGCGAACAACCTGGAAGCTTTGGTGGACGAACGAACGGACCAATTGACAGAAGAGAAGAAGAAAACAGGTCAGCAGTACTTAAATGAAATTACTTTCATATCCCTTTTCAACTCCACTATAGTAGCATTGTTCCCCCAGACGCTTTGTTATACGAAATGTTACCTCGTTACGTGGCCGAGCAGTTAAAGCGGGGAAACAAAGTCGAAGCCGAGAGTTTCGACTGCGTCACCATTTATTTCAGTGATATCGTCGGGTTCACTGCGATGTCCGCTGAAAGCACACCTCTGCAGGTAAAATTGCCGCACCTCTACGATAAAACTTCCAATCACTGAAACCCTCTATTTCCAGGTGGTGGATTTCTTGAACGACCTGTACACCTGCTTCGACTCGACGATAGAAAACTACGACGTGTATAAAGTAGAAACTATTGGGGACGCTTACATGGTGGTGAGTGGTCTAAAATCACTGTATAAACTATAGTCACGTAACGAGAAAATATCTCAACCAGTTGACTCTATCCGATAAATCTCTGATTTGCCGACAGGTAAGCGGACTGCCGATACGAAACGGTATTCAGCACGCAGGAGAAATCGCCAGCATGTCCTTGTGCCTCCTAGACGCCATCAAGCAGTTCACCATTCGGCACAGGCCCCTCGATAAATTGCAGCTACGAATCGGTATACATTCCGGTGAGTTCAGAGAGAAAACAACAGCGAAATTTACGACTACGTCGACTACAATTGACACACTTTTACTTCAGGGCCCGTGTGCGCCGGAGTGGTGGGTCTAAAAATGCCTCGTTACTGTCTATTCGGCGACACAGTGAACACTGCCAGCCGTATGGAGTCCACAGGATCGCGTGAGCATTCCTTTACCACGATCCCCCGTTTAACTCTTTCAAATATGTAATCAAGAATTTTCTGTCGCTTGCAGCGCTGAAGATCCACTGCAGCAGCGAGACGAAGGACCTCCTGGATCAACTCGGAGGATTCAGCGTGGTGGAGAGGGGACTGGTCTCCATGAAAGGAAAAGGCGAGCGTCTGACCTACTGGCTCATTGGAGAGGACCCCATGTTGAGGGAAGAACGAACTATGGAAAGGGAGACTAGAAGAAACGGCTCCACTAAGAAACACAGCGCCACGAACCCTCTGATACCACGAAGCTCTCTGAAGAACAAGTCCCTAGTGAGGTCCACCTTCATGAGGTGCTCCAGTGAGTCACCCAAGCGCCTGCGTTTCGCCAGCTCCGATCAGCTGGACCAAAAGTGCTCCAGAGTGAACAGTCAGTTGGAGGCTATAGTGGACAATAGTCCCTGTAAGCCTAAGATCTCCTGCGCCATGAGGTCCTCGTGCATGGAGAGCTGGAGGTCCTCCAGCAACTCCTGCCCCTGCGTGGAGAAACTAGGCGAGCAGGAGACGCAGATAGACATGAAGGATCTGGCCCAGTCTAGGTTACAACCTGATTCCAAGAACGCGCAGCTTAGAAATAATTGGACCATCGGGAGCGAATCGTACTTCCCAGGAGGAGGGGCTAAGAATTTCCGCTTAGGATCGCCTGGGATCGTCCAGACGACATGCAGATCTGCGCCAAGCAGTCCAAGGCACAGCACGCTGATTTTAAACTGCCAGAAGAGAGCTGTGCAGTCTAGCGAGGAGATCGATGGATGGGACGCTACTACGCCTTTGATTTATTATCCTAGAGGACAATTGGACTAGAGAGCTCTCGATGCTCCTAGGATTTGTGTTTCGAACTTATTTTGGGGGAAATTCGAAGTGCTCGCGATTTTGGTTTCGAAAACACTCTGTGAGAAGGTGTGAACTAGTGAGGGTGTTCTGTAATCGTGACAAGAGGAAGCTACGAGGACACGGGAGCCTAGAGATCGAGGGTTCTTTTGTAGAACTTGAAAGCGGTAGGACTGAACCGATTTGAATTTCATTCAACTCGATGTAGGTCAAGTTTCTACGTCTACCTTCGCGTAAGTACCTTCTGTACTTAATCGACTCGACAATCACGCTTCATTGCCGCGAAATCCCATCGAACGGTTACACAAGACGACAGTTGGTCAATTAAGAAGCAACTAACTGACGAGCGCACGATGTATCGATACGACTTCCCTCTGTTCGTAGTGCATCGATGTACCAAAGCACACCGTACGTACAAACATACGAGATACCTAACAGACGTATTTATACATTATTTATAGCATATTGTAACTCGCGCACGGACAGACACGTCGGCAACGGTATATTCCACGCATTAGCTTAGACAATCAAGAAGGCTCGTGCTTTTTATTCTACGTAATAAGTGTCTCTAGTCAATTTGCGGGGGCGTGCAAATTCTTTGATTCATACATACAAAACAAAGGCACAAAAATTAGAATTTATTATTTTCAAAACGACGCATCTATAATTTACTCTTCATACATTCCTACAGCCTCACTTGATAAATTAATAGACACAGCTTGCAATAGGAAAATATGGCACTAATTCGATCAAATAATTTGCACATCTCTGTGTCTTTAATTTAAACACAAAGACGCATCTTTCCCCTGTTCGCAACAGGAGAATCTTGGTCCCTCCAAACATCCTACTGGTCTAGTATTAACCTCATTATCTACTGCCGGCACCTAGTACTTAAGCCAACTATTTATAGAGTAATATATAAAACACTAACCGATTGGAAGCTTGAAATGTACTTACGAAATTCGCTCGACGATGTGTAATCAGCTACTTAAGCGATCGATCGAGTCGCGATTCTATGATGTGTAAATTCATAATACGCCATGAAATAAAGAAATCATTGAGAAGACTAGAATGCCCTTCTATAAATGTATCCACAACACCGATTTCTGACGACGTCGCGTCGACGGAGAAGAAGGGTTCCCAATCATTTTTCGCGGTATCGGCGTCGGTGCACGCAAGTGCAATGCCTTCTGCTGCGTGCACACGAGCGCGATGCGTGATGGAACGACGGCCGATAACGCACGGAGATCCATTAAATTATTAGCATCGAGGAAATTAATTGAAGACGAGCGACGCGGGAAAGACGGCGATTGCTATTCTACTTGCCCCTTTATCAGCCACGCATGGCTGGCTGCCGCCACTCGACCGATCGAGCCGCGTGAAAAATCGGAAAAAATCGATCAAAGTCGACCGTCTGCACCGTGCGAGCCGCGGGGACGATGTTCGATTAAAATTCAAGAATGTTGCAGCCGCGCGAAAGTGCATCGATTCGACGCTATGCAACCGACTGAAACGATGCAGGTCCAGTTGCATCGTCTCAGGGGTCTGGCGAAGGTTTCGCGCGCAATTAACGGTGTTTTCGAAACGGGGAATGCCCGCGGTTCGTTTTGAATTTGCATGGAGAATTGGCTGTGGAAAGCTCGCCCGATGGAGATAGCGAATCAGAGCGTTTTACTATGCATACCGCTCGCGTGCCTTCCTTTCCGATTCTAATCAGGTGCTGTTACGCTTATTTATATCGACGGTCGATCGCGAAAACTATAACGAAAACCGTTAGCAGCTCGACGACTAAACTGTTCGTCGCTTTAATTCGCACGTCTCGTTACGTGCGTGGACGATGCACGTGATGCGGTTCGTTCCGCGCCTCGTCGCGAAACACTCGTGCAAATACCAGAATCACTTCTAAACTTATTGCGCAATCGACTATTCAGAGTCCTTTGCAAACGGTGCAACCTGTGAACGAGCTTCACAGCCGCGCAGGAAATACTATGGCACGAACGTGGATATTGTGCTATAAGAACTTCTGCAGCTTCCTTTTCTCTGGCGATGGAGGAAGTCGAGCGCTGTTGCAAGTTTGTATAAAAGAACGACTGCAGAACGGTTGTGAAACGATCAGAGGAAATGAGGCACGACATTTTTCGAGTGCGTTCCTTTAAGATCAAAGGCGATTCGAATCGGACACCCTGTATAACGAGGCGACTCTTATGTACAGAATGGGGTACCATCTTATTTACGATGAAGTGGTTGTCGGCCAACTTAGAGGAGCGGCCATCATTCAATCAAGCCGGGACAATTTAAACAGCCTGATTCACGCAGCGAAATCATTTAATATTTGACGTCAAGCACGATTATCGTATAACGGTGCGTAATGGCCGATTGTTTATACAGGTTGCAAGCGGCGCCGCAATTTTCAAATGGCGGATCTGCCTCCTGAGAACGCGACGTGTTGTTGAACACGACGGCCCGACAGCAATGTTGCAAAATGATCCGTCATTAGCAGCGGATGCAGGCATCGCGTCTGCTAGTACTCGTCACCGAACAAAGTAGAGTATTTCCCCAATAAAAGCTCAGAACCTTCGATTCAAGGAACAACCAATATATTACATTAGGCAACTTTTGTTCAGACAACTGAGTTGATCAACCCAGAGTCGATCAAAATTCTCGTTTCAACTTGGTAGAAATTAGTTTTACATCTACTCTGATAAACGTAGCTTAAGAAATGAAACCTACAAGCAATTAAAATTGTCTCGCTCTATATCAGTTGAAGATACCTATACTAAATTAGTAGGTTTCCTTTTTTTTTTCAGTTATTTATTCCCTTGGTCATGTGCCAATAATCCTGGTCACTACACGAGCTTAATTCGAATCCAGTCAGCGACGCGGTATTATTTCGACTTCACGCTCGAACGCGCGCGATCTCGGCGTAGAGTACTTTTATTGGGCTCTCCTTCTGCCGGCCGCGCGTCTATTTATAGGCGCGGAATTATCTTCATCCGTCGTAGAACAATACGCGCGGAGCGGGAAAAATTTCGACAGAGGAATGTCGATCTGCTCGGTGCATCGAAAGGAGCGGCCGCGATCCTCCCCCCTTCGCAATTACCCAGTATCGCGTGCACGAGAAGGAGATTCGTGATAAGCCGACGTCGAAGAGCGACGTGTGTCGTTCCAGGCGAAAATCTCTGGCCTAGGCACCGAGTCGAATGGAGCGGCTCTATTCCCGCTGCATCTCTCCATATAACGCCGTCGCACCTGCGACGCCAACAAGCTACCGTCCACGCACACGCGGCTACTTTGCATAAGATATGCGCGAGCTTAGACCGAGCTGAAAATAAACTCGTCGCGATTCGACACGCTCGATCGTGACACGCTCGGCTCGTTGTCATTTAGCCTGATTTCCATTCACGGGATTCAAGGTATATACGAGGACTCGTATGCCTTTTGGCGGGGGAAATCAATTTTATGAGAGACAGGATCTTCATTTTAGTGGAACTGGGAAACTGAGGTGCCATGAGGGACATAGAAGATATTTAGAAATTAGGAGACTTGAAAATTCGGTGAAAATTAAGCGCTGCAGTCCTAGCTTCTACCTGTCCATCATCAAATAGATCTTCACTGCGATAATGTTCTCGTAATGAAGTACCTATTGCAATACCAGCTGATACGCATCGATGGCCCGATCAATTGGCCATTGTCGATAAGCTATCGAGGGGAACGACCGTCGATGCAGTGGACAGGTGGAAGGAAGGGGAAGCGGTACATCGCGAAAGAGAGGATTTTAGGAAGAAAATTTCGACACAGTTTACAAGCTACATATTGCGCGGTTCCGCGTGTAAGATACATTGTACACGACAAGCGGCGAGTGTTGACACTCACGTTGGAAACGATAAGATAACAGCTGTTTTAGCAGCCAATCGTCGCTTCTGTGCGTCGTCAGCTACGTCACTGTTGCTAACTGTGGTTGTGTACACACGCGGAGAATTAATATTCCCCATTTTCCAAATAGCTCCATCTTCGAACATTTCACCAGGACCATTCAAAGGACGAAGACTCCTAGAGGCGAACGCTTCTCTGAGACGATATTCAATCGTGTTTCAACGAGACAGAGGAACTTTATCGTGTGTGCAGGCAGAGATAGCAATATTGGAAAATTTATAGGAAGATAGCGGGAGGCAGAGAGGTACAAACGAACACAGCTTGGAAATTAATTGGACGAGACAGTAGAGAGGGTGTCGCTCCGAGGAGCATCCACAGAGGAACTTTTCTTCGATTGCGATCATTAGAATTGGGCAAGGTGGAGTTCCAAGAAGCCGTGACTTAAATTACTAAAATCAGTGTCTTTTTTTCAGACATTTGGGGAGAGGCCAGTCCTCAGCCACAAAGGAAACAGGAATCCCATATCGTGAGAGGCTTCTTCAGCTTTGTTGATTTAAATTGGGGAACTCTCACAGCCTTTTAGGCCCAAATTACTCGAAGTCGGGAGGGTTAAATTTAGCCGAAACTCGGTAAATGCCAGAGCAAAAGATGTGAAATTGTTGGTTCGCGATTCCGCGTTATCAGGCTTCACTTTCCGCGAAACGTGACGCTTCCCATTATCATCCTCGTTTACGCACCCACCGTCGAACACGTGCATAAGCATTTCGCGCGCATAATAAAGGCATTCGCTTTCGTGTGATGCCAATACCGCCCTATTACGTCCTGCACTGAACGCGAACAGCCGCGTGTTAGCGTGTCTCTCGCGTGCGCTTATACATTGAAATTTCGCGTGCCAATAGGTAACGGTAATCTGTGGGGAATCGCTCAAGTCGATTACGACGACATTAACGATCTCTCAATAAGAAGGGAAAACAAGGTGCTTCGTTTGAACGATCATTCCCGCGAAAATATTGGCAGATAGAAATAGGTAATAGTTTCACTGGTAATAAAAACTGACGAGGTGTCAGACCTCTGTATTTTTTATATACTATAAGCATTAAATTCGTGGTTTGCATTGTCCACTTAAGTATCTACATATTCTATTTGCAAAAGAGACTATGCATGTACGTTTGACAGTGTCTGAATTCGAATTTTTTTGTTATGTATTAGCGATATTTCGAGCTGCCTCGAAGGAAAATTTATAAGAATTATCAAAAGTTTCAGGAATAAACAGAAGAGATGGAAGCGAAAATGCGCGAAGATGCAGAACGCCGCAAGGAATGCGATAACCGCGTGGTCGCGATAACAGCAAACTTTTGGGTATTCTAAAAATAATTCCTTCACGCTACTGTGACGAAATCGTACTCTGTTCCTTATGTCGTCATTCCAACTTGCTTGTGGTACAATTTGTTTGACCCGACGTGGCATTTTATTTACGGCTAGGATTATCGGTTGACGAAATGCGTCGCTCAAACTTTGTGTGCGCGCATTTCGTCATGAGAACTCTCTCGATTTTTGCCATATTTGACATTTCACCAGAAAAATGCAATTCATACCAAAATTCATCCTTCGACATCTGAGTAATCAGGGACCATTGCTCTATACTTGTATTATAATAATAATCTCGAAATAATTACACATAGAAATCAAAGTCATTTTTATTTCACGATTACTCAACGCTCGTAAAATCAAGTCTAAAGAAATTGAAAAATTCACCCCACGTCTCAAACTCGCGCCCCCTAATCACGCGCCATTAAACAGGGTTAGGATCGCTTCAACAAATCCCGTCATTTCCCGCCATTACTGTCAATCGAACGCTCACGGTACATATCCCCCGACAATGATCCTGACACACTCAGACGCGTCAGAATTCCCCGAATTCCATCAGCCAGTATTTACAACCCGCGCCAAATCGTTGTCATTACTGAATTCCTGTAAATTACAAGCTAATAACAAGGCACGACTCACGTTAATCCCCAGACGGTTAGATCTCGCGCGCCAGATCCTTCTCTCCTCTTTCCGCGCCAATCATCCCTCACCACTCATCCTCTCACCCAAATCCTCAATCCTCTTCAAATCCACTTCCTCATCCGTCCAAATACACAATTCACGCCAACTCTGCTCTAATTTATTAGAAAAAGAAACTTGTTACGATGAGCAGCGACGTTCGTACAGCGTTCGGCGGGCGACCGATCTCGATCGAAGCGCCGCGTCGGTGGCGCCACCTTCGCGGCGCACAGAGACACTAGGACCCCTCGAAGTCATGTGTTCCGTCAGTGTATTGCGGCCTCTGCTCGCGTACGGTCGTTTACGAGGGTACAAGAATTGGCTGTCAGTGGCGCGTTCCCCGTGAAGTCGAGCCCGCGAATCGTGCTCCTCGGTCCGTTCGTCGCGCGTAGCCGAACAGAGTTGGTGGTGCTCGCGTTCTCTCGTGACACACGGAGTGCACGTACTCAGGAGTCACAGGGAGCGACAGGGGGCGACAGGGGGCGACAGGGACGTGGAGAAAACTTGGCGGCTAGAGAAGTGCGTCGTCTTCGCGCCAGTAAAGGCGTCCTTCCGCGTTCTCTGGTGAGCACGGGTCCCGAAGCGGCAGTGAGTGAGATTTGATTTCGAAGCAGTGCCCTGGGGAGGACGGAAGTAGCTGTTAAGTGAAGTTCCTCGACTTTTCGCGATCGGCCAGCCAAAGAGCCGCAGGGATGACGAGGTAGCCCCCCATCCGAGGGATTGGATTACCATGCTGGACACGGCCACGAGTCGCAGGTAACAGAGAACCGTGTGCGCCCCGTGTAAAGACTCCCCACCCGCCCCTCCCTCATCTTTCTTTGGTTTCCTCTGCTCTGCCTCCCTTTCCTCCGCACTCTCGCCGTCTCTCGCTCTCTCTGCGATTGTCTCTCTCCCGTCGAAGCGTCGTCGGTCGCCGCACCGCTCTCTCCGTCTCTCTCGCTCTATCTCCGCCGCGAGAGGGAGGGAGAGAGCCGGCGGGAATAGTTGTGCGGTACACACGAACGACTAGGGCTCTAGCGGGCGTTCGCTAGAGTAAACGATTGGATGAACGCCAGCTACGCCGAGGAAATTCCTCCGAGTTTTCTTTTCAACCAGATTTTCGCGCGGTGTCACTCGATTCCACCCCCATCGACCGTATCGCGAATGTTGCCTCTCTAGAACAGCTAAACTGCAAGGGACTTGCGTCAAATGTTGCAGGAATTATTCTGAGGCAGTCTTCTCGCTCGCATCTCTGATAAGACTAGAATAACTCGCACGTATCTCTTCCAAACGCGTCACTCGCTGTAACTTTGTCACTGATCCTTGAGTCTACATTGAGAAATTCTGAAAATCGTGGCTTTCGAGTTATGTCATTGTTGCGGCAAACGATGGCGTTCGCGATGGTGGAGGAGATCGCGCGAGCTTCCAGCTCCGCGGAAAGGTCGATTGTTCGGTGATAAGAAGGGCGCGTGTCGAATCTGTTGCGTACGCGGTCGCTTGTGGTTGTGAGAGGCAGACGGAGATAGCGCGGGCGCGAAAGCGGACGATACTGGGCGAGTAAAGTGCATTGCGGCGACGGCGATGCTCGAGCACGAATTTTCGTCGCGTGACACGCGCCTTGTGATGGAAATCTCGATTCGCTTTGTCACGCGCGACCGCGCGGACCATCCTGCCGTGTATTTCCGGAACAACGCGTGTGTTGACGTCTCTTCTGCGTCTTACGCTCGGGGAAATTGAAGCGTGAGGCGGTGATTGTGGTGGCCTGTCGAGGCTTTTTTGTTGGACGCTGTGTTTACAGTAGCTATATCGTGTAAAGAGGTGTTTGAGGAGTCTACGTGTATATAGCCATGGGGAATTGAAAGGTCGCAGTATGAACACAAATTTCATTGCTTGCATAAATTTCTATCGCGTCACTGATAGGGCCAATGGACATAAATAGGAATTAACCTGTAAGTTGAGTATTAGCGATGCGCGTGTAATAAACAAGGGAAAGTTATGGTGAACGTATATTCAATGGGGTTCGTGTCAAGAAAATTGTCTTTCGCAGACAGGTGTCTTGCTAGCTATTGCTTTAGCTGACAATCGCAGTTGTACTTTAGAAGATGAGACTTTAACGTTAAATATTTGCTCTACACACGAGGTGGCGTCAACAGGTAACCTTAATATTCTTTTATTAACAGAGTACGTACAAATAAGAATGAAAGCACTTAATCACTTTTCAACATACTCCCCACTACGCTCGATGCAGGTGTAATAACATATCATAACATAACATGTCTGTAGTAGAACCGTCTACTACGCGATTTCGACTTTTTATTATCATATTAGCACGTTCACCGCCATGGCGGTCGCGCTGGTGCTCGATACTTTGGACTTGCAATGTTTTTCTAAAACAAATTAGATACAGATATAATTAGAAGTTTATGCAAGATAATAGTAATAATTATGTAACATCCTTGTTTTCGATAACATAGATTTGCATAAATAGCCTATGAAAATTGCACAAAAATTTCTTGACTGTAAACATGTTAAAGTTAGCTTTTAACTACTGTGCGAAACTTCGTTGCGAACCTAGCGCTACACCTAGAGACCCTTTTTCACAGTCTTGGCAGCAGAAGATATTCAAAAATGGACTTTAAGAGTGAAAAAAAATTCGTCATAATAGAGCTTGGAATGCGTGAGCAGTCTTTCATATTATTTGCCGTCGGTAATCGGCGTATTTTCGTCGCTTGGCTCTGATACACGAATCTCTGACGTACAAGTGTAAACGAAACTGTGCTCGCGCGATCGCGACATGGATCCCGAGAAATTGCTAGAACGACGTCTGCTGTGTCGCGGTCCACTGTGTTCTAACTGTTAACAGTTTACTTAGCGAGTAGATAAGAGCACGCGGTTAGGAAAATTTCCATGGTAACTTTCCCTCTATCGAATGTTGGACCCATCGTAGCTTCGCGCTCGGTCATCGAACGCATACTTTCGCTCTTCTTCCGACCGCCATATTTGCTCTAGAGCTCTCCTCATTTCTGGAAAGGTCTAGAATCATCAAATTTTTTCGCTAGGTTGCACGTGGCACGTTTCCCTGTCACGAGTCAGCTGAGTCATCGCCAGGTACCCTGGAACGTGGACAAAATTTTGTTCAGGCTGTTATCTCTGTTTGATCTTCTAGTTAGACAAGATTGTGCGGGAGTTAAATGAAATGCAGAGTCATCGATAATTTGTTTCACAGTGGTCCTGTTCGAGGATCAAAAATAGATCTATCACCGACCTCCCTTCTCCATCGATAACTGCACCCATGGTTTTCTTGTCCAGTCAACCCCGTCAGGCGTACACGTGCAAACCGAGAAAATAAAAATCGCTCGAGTCGCGGAGCAAAGGTTGTCACGATAAATATTGTCCAGGAGAGACAGTCAGCGTTGGTCGTCGACCAAACAATAGCTTTTCATCGTGCGCCGTTCAAAAGCGGCTCGGTGGAACGACCGTACCAGCAGAGACGTTTAATGAACTTAATTATTTCGAACGTCGATGCTTAACCCTTTTGTTGACCGCTATACCACGCCGCTGTGTAGCAATATTGTTACACGCCAAACAGGTGGCCCTGGTAACGTCCCCTAGCCAGTTTAACGCGTGCCTAGATGCCATATAAGTCGAGCCTGAGCAGTCGTCAACGAAATTACGACATTCAGAGTACAATTAGGCCTTGGCTTTGAAATTTCAAGTATGTATGCATTTTCCACGCTTCGATCTCCTCGTCGTTACGCTCTATTAATGCGTGTCCATTTGGGGCCTCGTTCGAAGCGGTTTCTATATACGAATTAGTTTTTATCCTCGCCTGCAGATGGAACACGATCCCCGTCGCGAGTGGATTAAAAAAGAGAGCAGAAAAATAGGACGCGTGTCGCTGGAGACTGGACTGGAATGGAATCGAGTGGAAAAACAGAAGCTCGTAGCGGAGAGGAGGATTAAAGCGGAGGCTGGTAAAAACGCTATTTACAACTTTATTAAGGCAGGGCTCTTGAGATTCGAGTGACTCTGATCACGCGAAAACCGCGGGATCTGTCTGCTTCTTGACGCGACTGGTTTGGTTCGTTCGAGTTCGTGTAGATAGATTGTAGTGGTCGTTTCGGGAAACAGAGTTGGTTTGGGACCACGTCGCGACTGTTTTGCATAATTTCAGTTCAGGCTACACGCGCGTAAATTGCACCGCGATGGCAATAAATCTCGCGGGGAACCGCTACGTTTCGTTCCCATGGTTCCTAATGCGGACGACAGAGGCGCTGCGAGGCGCGTGATCTACGATACATCTAATAGCAATTAATGCGACCAATTTAATATAATTGCACCACGGCGCGTAGTTTACGACGACCATACAACTTTGTTTATTTTCCCTCGGCCGCCTCGTGCGTCACCCGAGATTTATGCTTGCGAACCTCCTTATTAATCCACGGGAGCCGATTTTCGCAAAACGAGCAGGAGAGATCGATCTGCCTTGGGAGATCGATTAGCCAGAGGATTGAAGGTAATCCTCATCTCTCGAGCGAAATCGAAGGAAAGAATATCTGATGTAAGGCTCTCTATTCTTAATGCGACGCGAAATACACGTGCCTTCCGATTAATCAGTCAAGTATTCCCGTGCTTAATGGACGTAATTAGCTCTACATGCTTCGCGCGAGCACTGAAATTGCACGATTGACCTGTGCTATGGCCCGTTCCTGGAGTAATTAATGAAACGTTGGATGATCTAAGCTATCATGATTGCACGCTTTCTTGCGAACTTAACGTGGAATGTGTATTCTCTCTTTCTGGTATCGTTGGGTGTGATTGGTGCTTTCGGGGAGAATTCGCGGAGAATTCGCGGATTTTCAATTAGCCTTCGATAAGGGTTGGTTGAGCATATATGTCAGTCGAGGGTTAATTCGTGTACGCAATACCGCGGAACGACGTAAATCGAAGTGTATCGACAACGAAACCGACGAGTGTCGAACGCGACGCAGAAATAGAATTTTATCATTATCAAACGACGTCGTGGCGCGTTATGCAACACTATACTCACTTAATATTCACACGTTTCGTTTACATTGGCTCTGTCGCGTAGGTATGTAATCCACGAGCGGACGTGTTCGCTTCGAACACAATTTTGCCGTCGTACTTATACTTTGCTCCATTTCCCGATTCGTCAAATTATGTGTCGCTCTTGAAGTCCCGGAGAGAAGGGGGAACAGCGTTGGAGGAAAAATTTTGTATGATCAAAAGCTTACGACATTTAAAAAAAGAAATCAATTGATGTCGAAAAATGTCTCTCTTATAACAGAGTCAGTCGCTCGAGAGTAGCATTTTCGAGCGAAAATTGCTTTAATGCTGTTCTCCCGTACCCGTAATTAAGTCGTTACACGCGGAACACGCAGAAGAATGCAACGCCAGAAGAGGGGCGGAAATAGGGGGGGTATTGTCGGAAAATAACACAGAAAATTCACGGGGAGATTAATAAAGATCCTCAGTCCCGCGAGCACTGCAACATTTTCAATGTCCTAACGACTCGGCGCAGCCTCTTTAATTTTCGGCTCGGTGGCTCGCGTGATCCGAGGAATATCAAAGTGCTGCTGTGCTGAGCGTGGCAAGGGTGGTTGAGTAATAACTAACGAGTAATGCCCCGACATAAGTAAGCATTAAGTAACGAGTGGCACTCACACGTGCACACGAAGTGGCCACGACGGTGCACACTTCACTTGTGCGCGAGATTACGACCACGGTTGTCTCGGTTGATCATGATGTTCCTTTCATTCAGGCCCCGATTAACGATCTGCAGATGTATTTAACGAGTCTAAAAGCGGCACTGTGGTTTACCGAGCGGCTCTTCTGAGTTACGGCTCTCGACGCAGTTCTTCGTTGACGAGGTCGAAATCGTAACTCATTTCATCGATACCACTCTTTACTTCTTAATCGACTCGATATCTTCTAATTACCCAAAGAATGAAATTTAAAAGAATTCAAGACCTAGCTAAAGTACAGTGGCATCAAAAATTCGATTTTTTATCCTCACCAGTATTCACCGAAGCTCAGTTGAAATTTCAAATTTTCCCGCCAAGTCCATCCGCGCCATGGAGCTTTAAACGCGCGTCGGGCTTTGTTCCGAGAAAAAAGGGCCGTCCCTCCGATGGTCAGGGGGAGAGAAGAGACAAAGGCAAAGTGGGAAGATCGGCGGTATCGGCGGCGATCGCCTTGCTAGCCTGGAAATCCAGTTACTCCGGCAGAGGCCTCGAGACAATGCGCGCAGAGAGCAACCTCGTGCAATGCCGCCTCGGGAGAGCTGGTTGGGTGAGCGCGACGAAAATAACTCCGGCAGGAGAATATTACGGCACTTTGCAATGAGGAGAGACCAATGAAAAGAGAAGATCGGCCCACGCGGCCTGGCGTGCGACGAAGAGAGGCGAAGAAGCGGTGCGACGGAGAGAGCGATCGACCGAGCAACAGAGAAAGAGAAAAGGTGGAAGGAAGACGGAGAAAGAGAGATACTGTCGGAGAAAAAGAAGAGAAAGAGGGAGAGAGGGGGGGATGATAGAAAGAGAGGAGGGGAAGATCGGGAGACAGAGAGCGGAGGATCGAGCCATGTGTGTGTGTTGGTGCATACGCGATAAGGAGCGAGGATAAGGACGGGAGGGACGGGGATGAAAGGGGGGATGAAAGGGGGGACGACAGAGAGGAGAGAGATCGTCGCACGAATCGACTCATAGCGAACCATTCGAAACGAGCGACCGACGGTCGTCTTCTTTTGGTCCGTGACGCGATTGGCCAATGACTGGTTCTCGGCACTGGGCAATGTGCACCGCGTGCAGGCTCCCCCGCCTCCCCCTCTCCGTCCCCCATGCCGCTCAAGTGCACTCGCGACGGTGTACAGTGCACTTCATTGACGGCCGCAAAACTGGTCCACCGAGCGCGGTATAAAACTCCGTTAGAACCAGTTCCATGCGAAACCGGGCCTAACCCCTCGGGCCCTGGCCAGAAGCCGCGACAGGGGTCTTTCATTGCCTGTCCAGGGACAGAGTTTAGGGAAACTGGGGAAAGACTCACCCCTCTGCTTCCTGCCTCGCGAAAGGGGAAACGGTGCGAAGGGAATCGGGAGGCAGTTCGGTGGAAAGGATCTATTAATTCTCTCTTTTGACAGGCGAAAAGTGGAGATCAAAGGTCCTCTAATTGGCGGCTCCCAAATTGCCAGCGGCGTGTCTGACACACCGGAGATCGCTTTCAGAAACGTCGCGACGCCTGGGATTTTTGTGACGAAAAATTCGAGTCACTTCGAACATGTTTCGAAGCTTAGAGCTCTTAAAAATCTTTTAATAGTCTTGGAATTTTTTGCAGATTCTGCAGGTCTTGAGAATTGAGTAATAATTCAGTATTTTAGAATTCAATATCTGTACAATTTCGAATCGCTTCGAAGTCCCATCGCTAGCCTCGGACGTGGCCCACCGAATCTAAACGAAGAGTTTCGGGTGAAACGGAGTATGTTAATGGAAGAAAGTTTCCATAGGTGGTTCTGCGTTAAGTAACGTTATGGTATTGATAGGTAAAATATTTATTCGTCGCGTTAAGATGCCAGGAGATAAATCGGTGCGAGTCGGCGAAACGGTTCGAGGATGGGAAGTGGGGCCCTCGAAAGGCCCCATTCATATTAGGCGCTCTCGGGTTTATGGTGGTCCAGAGTGGCGGGCCCAGTGTCTACCGAGGCGCAGGTTGTAAAATACTTTTCGGTGGGCTGTGGTCCTTTTTCACCCTGTTACATCTTAATCGCTGCCTGTGTGGGACGGGATGATTCGCGATCGAGCGCACACACTTTCCTTCCCTTTCACGTACGGCCGATGCAAGTTGCACGAATACCGGGAAATCCTGGCCGCTGCCAGCATGTCTGCCAGTGCACCAGCGGAATCCGAACGTTCACGGAATCGTCCGAGCGATTCCGATTCCGAGTTTGCTAGACACGACCGCGCGAGGCCAGTCCCATAAAACCGTAAACGTCGATTACGCAATGATGTAATATAATAATGGATATTGTCCCGGCAATGGGAGATTCCGACAGATAGAGTTTCTTATTGCCTCGCTGGAACACGGTCATAATTGATACTTACTGGGGACGTACGCGCTCTTTGATTTCGAGGCATTTTTTATTCTTCTTTTTCAAATTGGCGCTAAGAGCTCGTGCTCGCGCAGGGTGTACTTTGGTTTCCTTGGGGTCCAATTAGAAGGGTTCCAAAAATGTTATTTTTAGCTTTGAAACTTGGGAATTGAGAAATTGTAGTAAAAGTATCGTGGTATCCATAGCAAGATCTTGTAATTTTCAGAAATTAGTAATAGATATTGAATATCAGAATTGTCAGACTTAGAAACCGAGTTCTCAATACGATTCAGTGATCTTAAAATCTCGAGGCTTCAGTAGTCTAGGAAACAATTGCTCATGGAATGTAAGATCCCATAATCCGCAAAGATGCTTGAAAGTTTAGACTTCCAAGTTTTCCACAATTTTCGCATCCTGCTCTGTTGAAAGGCCGCAGTGTCGTTCTATCATTCGCGTCGGTTATTCAAGAAGCAAAAACGTAACCGATACGAGAGGCTCGCGGTTTGTCCAGATCTCATAAAGATATGCTTATTCATCCTAATGGTGGGTTGTCGACATGGACACGCCTCTATCAAAGCTGTCGGTATCCACAAAGAAGCCTCCTCGAGATTTTCTTTCCGTTCCCACCATTCTGCGAGTCGATTCCCCCTTCGTCCACTAAGCGAAGGGGATACGTTCGATATTTCACGAGAGCCGGTCTACCTGCCTCGTTCACCGATTTCGATCGATGCTCCTCGTCGTTACGCCACGTTCACGGTGTTAAAACAAACACGCGGTCGGAAGAAATGGCTCGAGAAGGAGAAAAAAGGAGGTCGAGGGAGGACGGTGGGAGATCATGAACGAGGAGGAAATAGCAGTGGTAGGAGGGAAGGGGGGGGCAAAAAAGAGAAAAACGCTGACGGAAAAAAGGAAGAGGAAGAGGCGAGGAAGAAAAGTGGCCAACCGGCTGGCCGCAACGAACTTGAAGTAAACCAAACCTACCGGTCCTACCGCTCGCGCTACCACTACCACCTACCGAACTATTACCTACAGCAGGTCTATATCTGGACTCTGCCTCGTCCCTCTTATCCCGATGCACCGCCGTGTGTGCCGGAATCGTGAAATCACCTACGTTCCCCGCCTCGCTGGGCTATGTGGGTGTTCCTCGACTCGCCGCGCGTCGCAATTCGATTCCCTTCAGGGTCCGAACCGCGACTCCTCTTCCTTTGGGAGGTCCCTTCCGGCTTTCCTGCACATTAGGGACAGTGAAATGCTCGGGGGGCACTATTCATGAGATTGGGCACCTCTGATGACGGTGGGAGCTCGTGGGAATTTAGTTTTTAAGGGTGGTTTTGTCTTGCTGTGAAAATTCACCGTGAAATCAACCTTTTTATTCACAAGTATATAGAATTATAGATATCTATAGCATGTTAGAATCAGTTCTCAATTACTTTGGTTATTAGTGAACCGATCCGAATTTTTATTTATTACTTTTTTGAAGTAGTAGATTTTTAAATAAGCCCCTAAGTGTTACTCGAGATCCTATTATCTCCGTATAGAAAGAAAAATCGGATCGATGCGCTAATACCGAAAGCAAACGGTGACAAGTGTCGCGAACCAATTGTAGTAAATTTTCTGCGCAAAGCACGTGGAAAGTGGTGACTCGAATCAAAGATCCATCGGTTCGAGCTTTTTCTCAGGGCCGCTTGCTCGTGTCGACTCAGCTGCCGGTTACCAATGTAATTAATACGCGATCCCTCATTGGCGGCGTTACGTAAACCGTGGACTACGAAAGAGGAAAAATGGAATGGAAACGAGACGGGAAGGAGTCGTTGGCGGGCGTTGCTCGCGCGGTCCGATAGATCGATTAAAATTGTCGAGCGTCAGCGGAAGGTGACATAATACGGTCGGCGTACGGGCCCCGATTAGAAATCCGCGTGTGCCGCCTTAATCGACGCGATTACGTTTACGAGTAACGCGTCAGCGCGAGCGTTCTCGGTAAACGAGCCCGACACGCGCCGGCAGGTGCGCGTTTACGCGCGGAACATTGGCGGAACTACGATTACGTGGTCTGCCGCGGCGAGGAACTCGAGGGTCGATACGCGACGAACTTTTTCTGACCGATGTGTTGTGGTTCGAGGCGATGGGCGGAGAGCTAATCCTCTTAGGACACGTAACCGATCATTCCTGCGCGTTCGGAGCACCGACGATGCCCCACGAGCCATTCAGTCGGAATTCGTCCTTGTTTTGGGACGTTCCTGCGGTTCAAGAGATCTCAGTCGGCGAATATCTGTGGGAGATACGAGTTACACGATAGTAATTGTTGTGGTAATGAGTGTGTTCATTCATTGCGAATACTTGTTGATATCTGGGGGATCACCGTATCAATGGCCTTGTGTGTTGTTTTTGTGCGGTGCTCTGCGTTGATCGTATACTACTTGTTTTGATACACTGCATTATTGAGGATACTCTAGGAAGCTTTCACGAGCCTTTGTATAAGAGGAACTAGTAGCCTGTAATTTCTTAACGTGGCTGTGCCTTGCAAGTATGGAGTATCTAACTTTCTTTATTCTTCTTTAAGTTTATAGGGACTGATAACAAGTTTTTTATCTCATATTGGTAACACATTTATTTTGGAGTACCTATGTATCTCTATACGCTGTAGAACTTATGTAGATATTCCACAGTTGACTTTTATAAAATAGTACTTTTTCTATTTGCTTATCTTTCAAACTTTCTTTTGTCTGTACCCACTTACGAGGTACAGCCAGTTTATACCTACATTTTGTCCAGACACTAAAACACATCTTTTGATGCCCTGTTTCAGGTGGCTGTTAGAAGTTCAGGCTGAAACCGCGGAGAGCACAAACTGGCAGCAGCATGCTCGAGATATAGCGTCCAAGCATCGACAATCTTCTCCGTGAAGTCACTCTGCCATGTTGCTTAGGTGAGATTAAACAGTTTTTCCCCTGAGCGAGCGAGGCTGTGTAAATGACCTCGGCAAACGAGACGATTAACAGTAGCCAGTCATCATTATCGTAGTAACACGCACGAAGTTACGGTCGCTGTTTCTGTCTGTCTCCCTCGTATCTGAAAACTCGTGGTAACATGCCGACGAAAAGGGTATTAGTCCGCTTGGATCGTTGCAATTCCAGAGAAGCCGCGCGATTTAATGCCGCGAGGAACGACAACCGCGGCAGATATTCTAAATACGTGTTATCGTTTGTTGGTGTACTATTTTAACGCGTTATCGCGGTCCACATCCGCCATGGGACCACAAACACGCCCGTTTGCTCTCTGTTGCATCTCGATGCACTTTTCAATGCAACCACTTGTGTCTGCATCGCACTAGGACACTGATACACGCGAGACGAGCGATATTTAAATGCAAACAGCTGAGTCTTAGGAACCACTGGTTATCCCCACATTTCTCTTGATTTAAAGTTAGTACTCCTACTAAAGATTAAGATTTTTCGAATTTCAATCTTTAAAGATTGGATCAATTTCACAATGACATGTTTCAAAGACTTTCAATTAATCGTAAGAACCAGGAAACCTACTTCCCCTTTAACTTTGACTTTCAACTAAGACAGCTCACGTGGCATGGAACGTGTTAAAATAACCGAATGTTAGTCGCGTGGTGCCTGCTAACCAGAAAGTTCGACCAACCACTGACGCTCTGCCAACAGAGTCAAGCTCCATCATGTGTGGGTGTACGTGAAATTATCCACTTGAAAAGTGAAATTCGAATATTTATCGCCTCATGCATAGATTTCCCTCTAATACTCGCTAAAGAAATGGACATTGTCTGATACGATAGAAGCAAGGAAAGGCCACTTTCCTTGCTGCAGTGTTTCCCTTGCAACAAACCATTATTCGACGCGTTAAAAACGCATTCGCGAAACCGCGCGTATAAACGTGTGTCTTCGCGCGATCACCACAAATGACCCTGTGTAACTTGGTGCTGCGAGGCAAGAAGGGCTCGCAGGCGATAAAACCAGTCACGAACATTGTATGCAGGGAAAACATACGACAGCTACTTCTGCGGAATTCTGGCGTGCGCCGATGTACGCGCGTGCACGTGCACAGCCCTCCGCAAATCGTTCGAGCCTGTGTGGATGCATTATACGGAAGCGTGGAACAATGCAATACCATTCATGGTAAAAGAAGAAGCGGCTGGATCAGACGTAGGTTAGATCCTACAGGACCGTTCAGGCTATGCGAATCCTTATCTGTTGGATCGGTGATTTTAGAGAAATCGTTTGAGCCCATTCTGGAGTCCAATAGAAAAGATCTGGGTTAAGAATTGGGTGTGTGGAGTTTCTGAAATGAGGGTTGAGAAATAGAATTTCGAAATGAAGAAAGAATACTATCTACTGTAGAATTATCGTCATTAGAATCGTAGGATTTCTAAAAATCTCGGAATTTGGAACAGGTCAATTAATGCTGCTCCATTTGCCTATCAAATGTCTTCCGGCGATAATTCTGGGCGCGCCTTATGAAATCACTCAAACCATCCATTTTCGCGTTTCATTCCCGTCATAAAGCAATCAGATCCCCTCGCTGATAGATGCTATCATCCTGTTTTCCAGATTAGTAGGTTTCCAGGCAACAATTACAGCCAGCAAGGGGGGTGAAGGAGATGGCGTTAACCCGATGAAATCGCGAGTATATCTCAGACGTGGGGATTTATAGAAACGTTTGCTTGTAATTACGCTCTCGCGAGAGCGGGTCGATGCGGAATTCGCAGGATTATAGCAATCGATTGAGCCGGCACGCGCTCTGGCAAAGATACGTCCGCGTTTGATCGTTGATTTACAACGTCGTTGAGTAATTATTTAGTGAAACGGTCAGGCTCGATTTCCCCGCGAGGACGTTAAAACCGCGCTCCTTGGCCGCCCCGCCGATTTTCTATTACCGTCGCGCGGGCTCGACGCGATGTGAAATATCACGCTCGTAGGCCGCGAGGAAACTGCGAAATCGTGTGTTTGCTCGCCTCGGTAGTAATAACATTGCGGTCTACGGTCTGGAAGAGGGAAATAGTCGGGCGTGTTATTGAGTTACACGCCGATCGCGGTAACGCGATACACTGCATCGGTACGAGGAACAGTAGTTAGAGATCTCTGCGGGGGAAAAATCCAGTGGCGGTGAAAACGGCATTGGAGAGCAACATGCACGCGGATGATGAAGTTGCCCGCGGCCCACGATCGCCTTCCATTATTCGAACGAACCGCCACGCGAAAACTCGACGATACTGTCTCGATTAAGGTAAATGTCTCAATATGGACGATTGAGATTTCGAATGTTCCAGGGAGTGGGCAACCAAAAAATGTAGTTTTATGTTGGGATTTAAATTTAAAATTAAATAAAATTAATATTAGTGTCGATGATATCGGGATATGGTCAGCTATTGGGACATTTAGTACCTTATAATCTGACTGTTTTTCCTGGAGATTCGGATATGATGTGGTATTGTGTTGTAATATAGGTATGAGACACATTTAGGAAATCTGAGTCACTTCAGGGGAAGTCATATGTGGTGTGCGTGAAAGTGCTTGCTTGCCTTCTCTTTTTGGTGGAAGTGATTCATTGTAAATTGACGGTACTATTCACAATACGCGTGCCACACCTCTACCGTTAATTTCACTCTCAGCAGAGTTTTCACGAAATCTCCACTTTCACCTGTGCCGTGAAAACGTGCGCCTATTAGAAAATGGAGAGGAAAACGGAAGCCAGAAAAAATGGGAATACAGATTCTGAGAATTTATAGCTAGAGTTTTCCCTCGATTATGGTAGAAATAAAACTTCTCTTCACTTGTCACACGTAATAGTAAAGGAAATCGAGGGGCTCCAATTTCCCTCCACAATCCAAGAACCAATAGCTCATTTCCAAACAGCACACGCACCTTAAGCTCGATCAAGTCCTCGTAAAACAGATCGATTAAGAATCCATAGAAGACTACATCCAGGAAACTCTATTGTCATTCCTCCCAGCAGAACATCGTTCCACAGGTGCCTCTGGCACGAGAAAATCCTAGAACCCTCGCTATCGGTCTCTATTAATAGCTCCCTGATTTTCCAGACTATCGCAAGAGCGATGTCATGCAGCGTGCTATCGCGCTGGCTGTCAATCAGCTTCGCCTCACGATTCACCAGGCGATTGCTCGCCACGCGATCGAATCGTCAGCAATTAATCACGCTAAAAGTATTCAGAACGATGGCATCACCCTAGCGACCACTCGCTATCTTTTCGATTATGCTCTCGTTGTCTCTTCACTCCAGCAGTCACGTTTCAATTTTATCGCAACGCTCCTCGTTCGTCTCATAATCGAAATCTAAACTTTCGTGGACTTCAGTAAATTCCTGGGCTCTCATCAGGGAAGCATCGACTCGCTCTGCAATGCTTGTTTTCGCTGGCGATTCGTAATAACAGATTGGCGTTATGCGCGTATAAACGTCGTTACTTCGCCTAGACGGTGAGTAATTCCCAGTCGCGTTGATTCGAGGCAATTACGACGCGCAGCTTTGGACCCGCGCCAAGCGTTCTCGACTCGGGGATCCGCGGAACATCCGTCGTCTGCAAGTGGGTCGCGCGATATCTCGGTGAAATGAAGAAAACACGGGGACCAACGGTCGAATGGCCATTTGCCAACTATTTCGCTGCGGCGCGAATGTTTATGCTCGCGTTTTTCCCCCTCTGCCTCTGCAAAACGCTGATTTCCATCTGCTCGAACGAGTCGTCGTTACATTTATAACGATTCGATTTGGTCCGTGACTCAGAGCGCAGCGGCTATAAACGAGGAGAGAAGCGTTTGGAAATCGACTGGAGAAAGATAAACCGAAAATTGGAGACTGTTCGCCATATGGGCTCGCTATTCGCTGGTATTAACGCTGCTCTATATGCCCGAAGCCTCGTATTTAGACGCGATTTCCTGCAAAGTTATGAGCGTTTTATAGCCACCTTTAGTGTTTACACACACGATAGAAATAGTGTCTCGGTAGTTGATTCCAAAAATCATAAGCCAGTACCAAATATACAGCCTCATATTTAGCCCCTGCTCTCACCAAAGATTCTGAAACGGAACCAAAGGCAGCAGGAGATATAAATCACCGAGAAGGTCGGGACCTTCGTCTCAAAAACGCGCGAACACTGTTTCTTCTTGATTTCTAAAACCAACCTCGACGGTTTTTCCTCCCAGGTAACTGCATGCAAACCAGTAGGCTACTCAATTGCCTCGAAACGAGCGACACGGTCGTTGCAATCAGTCCAGAAGTTTGTCGGCGATGGAGATTAGAACAGCGATATACGGTGTTTAAGACGCTGCAACGTCTCACGATGATCACAGATAGTATCTGACGGATTCTGGCGCGTTCGGCACTCCCATAAAAATTTGCCAGCCTGAAAAACGGCCGATCAACTTTGTGGAGATCGGGCGTGCTAGACTTAACGAGCTTGTTAAAACGATCGGCTGTTCGATTACAGCAAATGTATCGCGACAGTGTAACAGGAATCTGGCGGCGTCGTGCTCGTCGTGTTTCTGCTACCTGTGCATCCTGAGATTGGAGTACAGGGCCGCAGCGTTCGCATAATTTATAAGCTCTGCCATTTGCAACTCGCGTTGCGAGCGGACACCACGCTGGTACCGTTACTTACGTTCGGGCTTCAATTTTCTAGGGAGACGAATCGTTTATTCTGATGAGCCTGTCACCGTCACGATACCAGCCATTTCTTCCGAGTCACCTTGCATGTAAAAATAGAGACGGTTATTTTTAGCGCTAATTAAAGTCCATTGAAAAAGAAGCGTGCACGTGGCAGCGGCGTGCATGAAATTCACGTAACACTCGCGCCACGTTCCGTGAGCTTTCCGGCCGATTTATTGACGCAGCATTTTTGCACGCGATCGCTCGATGAAATATGATGCTGGAGTATACCGTGTTTTAGAGGCAGATGGATCGAGTTGTGGAACGTACTGCCTCAAAAATTCATTCGTTGCAACAATTCAGTGTTGGAGTAGTCATGGAAGTCGCATCTTCAAATTTTCAAATATTCAAATTTTCAAATATTCAAATATTTAAATTTTCAAATATTCAAATATTCAAATTTTCAAATATTCAAATATTCAAATTTTCAAATCTTCCAACATTCAAATATTTAAATCCGATAAAACAAGCATAAATTCCATCTCTCAGCTCTCCCATTGACAAACTTTCCCCTCTGAAGAATACAGAGCTCAGCTCATTTGCACGTAATAGCAACCGCGAGCATTTCCAACACTGAAACCGAGGAATTATCGGTCTCCAGTGCAAGACAATGCGAGCACCTCGAATTTGCATAACACCTTCTCATTATTGCACCGCGAATGCGTTTTGAGAGAGATCCTCCGATCCTTCCCTTGATTAATTCATCTGACACGAGCAGAAATGAGACGATTTATCGATGCAATCTCGACATCACGCAACAATGTAGGAAACTTGCTACATTTTTGCAGTGTGAACTTGCTTCTTGACACGCAATCCCGATTAATTTATTTCACAATCTTCCTGTAATATGTTGCATCCTCAAGCGACGCGGCGCGCCGCGGCACGGCGTCTTTTTCGTCGTTCGCGGTTGCATAATTAATCGAGAGAAACGAATAAATTTATAGGCCGCGGGGAGACGTAGTAATTAGGGGTCTTGTTGTTTCCCCTGGACTCGGTCTTTTTTTCCCCCTGGCCTCTCGTGCAAGATCGCCGCTGCGGTTTCTGATTTGCGCGCGCGCCCCTCTTATGTAAATGCCTGACTATTAATGTTCGTATTTAATCGAACAGACGCGCGTCCTTTATTTGTCGGCGTTATCGCTCGAGCGCGCTTGATCGAGACGGATTGGATAGTGATTAGAAGGGCGGAATGAACGTTTTCATTTTTCGTCGCGGGACCTCGTATCATTTGAAACTAGACTCGCTTCGGATCGGTTGCAGAACGTATCGAGGGAGTGTCCTGGCGCGAAAGTGGACATTAGTTCAAGCTGGACAAATTAACGCGCAAAGGAGAGTCGTCAATTAGTGTCAACGACGAAATGACGCTAACTTGGGGTATTAATATTCATGGTGCTACCAAGCACTAATTAAACTGACGGGTAACAGGGCAAAGTCGCGAGATTCCCGCAATTTACACCTGCCAGCTGGAGCATAATAGATACACGCGTACGGTGCACGCTGTCTGCCACGTGCTCCGATTGGAAACAACCAAACCTCTTCATCAGAAATAAGTGGTTCTTCGTGGAAAAGACGCAGTAGATCAATTACAATTACGGAAAACTGATTAACGAATGATTTCTGTTTTTATTTCAAGCATAAATTATTAAAAAATCAGCTACTAGATTTCTCAAAGACACATTTTTCTGATAAACTGAATATAGAATAAAAGCAGGTTAGTAGCGAGGCGTAGATTTGAATCACAGTATACTCCAGGTGTAATAGTCGCGCTTAGGCTACCGTTCGCGTGGATTTTTAAAATAACCACACACACAGGCGGTGAATTGTAAACGATCCACGCACAGGAGCGCGTATCGAGGTATCCTGTGGTGACCAGCGGAGCCACACCCCTGAACGTTTACAGTAGTAATGTGATATATTATATCGGCACGAAACACTCTAATGTACTGTGTAGCCTGCGATAATGACAATGCCCACGCGTGCACATCTTGTACTACACGCGTATGTGTATACCTATGCATATCGTTCTTCAATTACCCCTTGTAACACGATCTACTATAGACGACGAGGTGCGTTAGTGTCCGTATTACACGTATCACGTGTGGAAAACAAACTGATATACAGGTGGACGTCTTACGTGCCAAACTCGCGACCTGTGGATCTTCCCTGCTCCAATTCTACCGAAACGCCGCGGGTCATTCATCATCTGGGGTGCTAGGCGGACGTTCTACCTGTTGCACGTGCAGTGTTTACGATCGATTCGATAAACCCCTTGCGTGTCAAATTAACTTTGAGTCGTTTAGAATTGAAGGTAATAGAGAGGAATAGGTATACAGTAGTCGTTCCTTCTTAAGTGATCCTATTTGGAAGTATTTAGTGGACAGTTGAGGAGGGTTGATTTTAGAGTAACTCTGTTTAGGAGTGAGTGTAAACTTTTTTTTATACATAAGAAAATTTGGAAAAAAGTCTGGTTTGCAATGTAGCTAGTGGTAAATTAGTTCAGTAGCCCCCATAATCCATTAAACATGAAAACTCCATCTTTGTATTTTCTGGTTGGACTTCGATCGAGCATCCAGTGTTCCATTCACGCGATCGCATAAATGTCGCGGTGACCGAACGCCGGCGAAATATCAATAGCGCAACAGGGGGAGAATTCCTGGCCAGAGAAGAGAATTCCAGCCGCAGTGGAGAGTTATCACTGTTTATCTAAACGATATGCACCGCGAGTGTTGACCCTGGGTTGCGTAAACGCGCGCCACCGACCAGCATTCGCGGCGATTCAACTTCCAGGGATTTGCTTCGTAAAAGATAGACTCGGGAAAAGCCACTGAAAACAGGCTTGAAAGGAGAATAGATTTCATGAAATAGCTCCAAGCGTCGCGACGTGACTCGGTGTTTTGTTTGACACTGGTGGGAAGGTGTTGATCGAAGAGTGTCACTCGGTTCTTGGATCATAATCCAACACCTCAGTATGCGGGTTTATCTCTGACTGCCTATCGATACTTGGAATTTATTGAGGCTTTGTTTTCCAAGTAAAATCTCTGTATACAGTATCTCTAGTTTGAGCCCATACACATTGCTCATTTTTTAACTATTGAAAGTATAAAAAACTTGTGTTTGTATATTAATTCTTTCTCTAATTTTTGGCACGACAAAGTCCCACTGGAAAGTCGACAAACCTCGAGCAAAGATCAGCGACTCTTCGACGCTTTCACGCGAGAACACATCTGCTTATCGGTCGGGAATGATTTATCTGTGGTAACCGATGGTAACGGCATTGACAAATAATGTATGCGGTTCGACAAACGTTGCTATTCTTAGCGTTTTATCGGGGCCGAATTTGCTTTACGTATCAGACCCGCGTTAAACGAGATCCTGTTTGCTTTCACGGGCACGCATTTCCATGTACGACGTTCTCGGAGCCGAGCTAAACTTGACCGACCAGACATTGACTTATATTGAATTTTCATTCTATTTCTGGGAAGCTTCCGCTCCCTGGCCCTTCCAAAATTTGTCAAAGGAAGTAGAGAGCTTGTTTACTCTCTGCCACGACACTTTCTACGTTGTATCAGCACTGTTTAGCAGCTAGGCGGGTCTGCTATCGTTCTCCCGACAAGAATAGTCCGATTGGAGTAACACGATCTTTGCTCGCAAACAGAGGCGTGACAGTGTTTACGAAACTGTGTATCCCTAGGTTCAGCTTTAAATCATCCCAGTTTACCTAACCCTGTATACAGTCGATACAGTTTCTTCATTACCCTGCGAATTCCAAGCGATATCCTCAAAAGTGTGTCAACGAGACGTTGTCAAAAAGACACGAAATTGACGATCACTTAACGTCAATCTCCAAAGTTTACTGCCGACGTTACACTGACAGGAATTCGTTGGATCTTATTAGAAATTCGGAGGACTTTTATCGCACGAAAGGAACACGTTCGTTACACGTGCTTCGAGAATCCTGTTTTCAAGTGTAAATCGCGCTAATTCGATCCTCCAATAAGGCAGGAGATAAATGTCTACCGATAATTGTTCACAAAATTCTCAAATGACAGTACTCTATCTATCCTAAACATCGAATCTACGAAAAGCTCTCTCCAAGGTGAAGTACCATCCATGTCCCATGATCATTGCCCCTAATACTCTCCAGGGAACTTCTCATGGGACATGTTGGGAGCTCAGAAGTGTCAGTGGATCTGATTGACTCTGCAAGAAAATACCCAGAGATAGCACACACGCATTTCCCTTATTGGCCCAACTGATCAGACCTATTACTACTACTTGCAACGAACTGAACACCCCTCTCGCCCCTGTGCCGTCTCACTGACACCTTCTTAGCTCCCAACAGTGCATTTCTCAACTCACAGCGGTCCCTTCGAGTCAGCTGAACCGTGAGTTCAAGACTTTCACCGACAGCGACAATTAAATCCGTCTCGTCTAGTCGCGGGGAGCGAAGTCGAAAGTTGCACCGGTCGAATGGTGAATGACACCATGCATCACGCGGGGAAGACGTCTTTATTGTTGCGGAGGTCGTTACAGGCTAGCTCTCGGAATCGCCTACGGAGCAGTCCGCGGGACTCGTTACGTAATTGCAACAGGTGTGTCCCCAGCCACGTGTACCCGCCGCGTTTCTCGAGACCTGAACGCGGAATCGTTCCGCGTCGTGAGACGACTGCGTTATTTTTCCTGGGATCAAGCGCGTTGCGACATAACAGCGGGCATTGTTGTCTCTCTGGGCATCTTTGCTTCTGTCAAAGTATTAATAATGCGCCGATCTCGACGCGACTCGTCAGCAACTTTGACGAACTTCTTGAAACTCGATGATACGTAGTTCTCTTCAGGGATTTCCATGTTTTAAGGCATTACTTGGAATTCTGCGCGACTAATTTTTAGAAGTTTTATACACTACTAAGAAAAATGGTATGGAAAATTTTTAGCAGAAATTAGTCAAATTTGGGTGATGATATCTCTGCGAAAAATCGACGTAGGATCATGATCATTTTTTTAGATTAAAGCTTGAAGCCTCTACTTTGAGATACTGTGTCTGAATTTTAAGTTTAATCTATTTCTAGCATTGTAACCCCTTGAATCTCAGGGCATGTTTATCATATTGAAAATTGCAAAGTTTGATGAAATGCACAGACTTGCTAAAATTTTTTTTAGGAATGCCGTTTGCAGTGGCATAAAGTACTAACCTTCCTCTTTAATTTAAAAAAAAGATGAAATCGCTACGATTTTTTTTCGCAAAGTTACATCACTTGAAAGAAGACTCTGCACTTTTTGGGTGCATCGAGTAGTGGCAATACATGACAAAAATGCAAGGGTCACTTTAAAGTCCTGTAACTTTGCGAAAAAAAATCGCAGCGACTTCATCTTTTTTTTAAATTAAAGGGAAAGGATTGAACTTTAAGATACTGCAAACCGCATGTTTGAAAAAAATTTTGACAAGTCTCGGCATTCTGTCAAATTTTGCAGTTTATCATATTAAAAATTACCAACTTTGACAGTATGCACAGACTTGTCAAAATTTTTTTCAAAGATGCGGTTTGCAGTAGCATAAAGTTCGGTCCTTCCCCTTTAATCTACAAGAAAGATCAGGTCGCTGTGATTTTTTTTCGCAAAGTTACAGCACTTTGAAGTAACCCCTGCATTTTTGTCATGTATTGGCATTACTCGGTGTGCTGCAAAAATGCAATAGCTACTTTAAAGTGTTGTAACTTCGCGAAAAAAAATCGCAGCGACTTGATCTTTTTTTTAAATTACAGAGGAAGGTTCAGTCTTCATGCTCCTGCAAACGGAATTCCCCAAAAAAATTTTCACAAGCCGGTGCATCTCGTCAAACTTTGCTTTTTGTAATATGACATACCCTCACATGGAACGAGACTTTATTCACAGTTTTAGTATTTCAACAGACTATAGTACTCATCACACATTAAATACGAACTTAATAGCAATCTCAGGATCATTTCCACGTCACCTCCATTCTCTCAGAATCACTTCACAATGAATAAGATTCGCGAGGCCTTCGTAAGGTTTCCTCAAAATCGTTTCCGTGAAGCGAAGCTAGATCGCGATTCCGCGTGCACGAAGATCTTTTGCATTGACGTATGCAACGTCACTTCACTGCAGAATGAATTGGATCGATCGAGGGGGAAGTGAATCGTTGGAAGCGAGTCTATGCGCAGTCCTGTCCTTTCCGCGGATGACTATGCCTCTGACGTAAGATTTCCCGGAGATCATTGATATCCGATCGACAAGATAATGGCTTAACGTGCGACGGATTCTTTTCTGAGCGACCTGACTCACGCTTAATCTGGCATCTAGGAGCAAGGCCATGCTGCGATTAGATCGAAACAAATGGTGTAATAGACCGCGACTAAACCTGCGCCTGATGATTTTTCATGTGCACACCTGGGCTAATTTCAAAGGGAAGAAAGTGCATACATGTATTGAATCACTAATTCGATACTTACTGAATTTTTTGAAGATAAGTTTAGCACAGGTAGTTGAAAGTCTTTCGATTATATCTAGGCACTTAATATGATGAAATCGCTTATTTTTCTTATGAGAAATTTTGCATTAGGTCTTTATTAAAAATAATGGTTCTTTAATTAGCAGATTTTTCTGTAGAATCCGTATACGACGATTTGCAATGCAAAACGTGGAACTGAAAGCCAGGGTGAATAGGAACGCGCGAGCGTTGCAGTCGACGAACGGTTCACGCGTTGTATCGTTTTAAGGATATCAGTTATTATTAGCCTCGCGCAGATGGCACATACGATGACTCAGGCGAATAAGTGCCGGCTGATGATAAGTGCATTCAGCCGGGAAGATAGCATCGAAACGGCATTTCTAAGTCAACCACTTGCGTCTCGTTGCATGACTTACGCGAATTATTGAAAGTACGGTCTCGGAGCTGCTAAAAATACGCGGGTGCCGCGTGTTTCTTCGACGAATGATGACATATCTGTCGAAAAGGTGATAATGAAAGTACAATTTTTAAATTGGGAACTTTTATTTACACTCTGAGGCGATACTTGTTTACTGAACTTTGCCACCTGAGATTCGAGGGTCTTTGACTCCTCGCGAACTTGGCCATCAATACATTTTACTTGATTGAAGAATTCACAATAATAAGAATTTCTTCACCAAGTACACTGCAGCTGAAAATCCCCTGTGTCAGATAGGGATCCTTGAGACGAACCTTTTCAATGACGCTTCACGTCCCAGACACCTCCTGTGCTCCAGCGATAAGAAGGCCCCTGAGACCTTCTGGGGTTGCTACACGAGTTCCCTCCTTGGGTATAGTGAGGTTGAACGAAAGGCTCGACGAAGAAATAACGGGTAACCTATTGTATTCTGTCGCTAAGGCTTCAGTGGAGTCTAAGGCCCAGACCTGCTCCAGTAGGGTACGCATTATTCCTTCCTTCACCACCCAGTTTTCCCCAAGGGAGGAATTCGTACAGCTACCCTGCCTGGGACCAACAGATCTGCACAGCTCCAGGGGTCTTACCTTCTCTCCAGGGCTTTTCTAATCAGTCGAGGGCTACACCTCAGAATCACCTCCTATTCTAGACCAGTAAAAAGCAAGTATCTGACGCTATCGTCTCGAAATTTCAGGTGAGCGGGAGGGAGGCGGTGCTGACCGGTGGCGGCGGCGGCCATGCGCCCCGGCCCGCCAGTACAGCCGAGCCGCCGCAGGCCTCCCCGTCGCCAGGATCTCCACCAGGAACGCAACCGACGGCACCGGCAAGATCAACAGCAACCGCTGCGGCCACGGCCGAACGGCAGCAGCTCGCGGGCCCTGCTGGTGTTGCTGCTGCTGGCCAGCAGCCCTCTGGTCCTGGGCCTGGCCGAGCCGCCAGGGGCCGAGTGGCAGGCGCTCTCCAGACAAACTTACCCGAGGTCAACGTTCACCAGGACCATCCAGCCGAGGAAGCAACAGAATCTTACAATTGGGTACCTCACTGCAATCAAAGGCGGGCTGAAAGATCGTCAGGGCCTCGCCATCTCGGGGGCCTTCTCTATGGCACTTGACGAGGTAAGATTTCCTGAGGATTTAGAGATAAGATACTGTGGATAGTCTTCGTATCTGGACACTTGAGTCAGAGTGTAGGTATTAAGTCGCATAGAGGGAAGAAGTGGAGTTAGTACACTCTGGCTCTGGGTTGTTGAGGTGTGCCGCGAGGATATGGGGTAGTAGGATTTGGGGCTTCTTTAATTAGAAGAGAGTTGAGTTATGTTAAAAAAGGGGAAATTAGATGCATTTGAGTTACGACAGTAAAGTCCTCTTGCCCCTGTGCCGTCTCCCAGACAACTTCTCAGCTCCCAACACTAAGTGTACCATAAGTATCCCGAATCAGTCTATTACTGATAATAGACAGCCTCTGCTGCATCCCTTTTCGTAAAAATAAACAGAATCCCTGGGATTTCTCGCGAACAGCTTAACAGAAGCTTCGCTGAAGCAGTCGTAGAAAAATCGAAAATGGACAGGCCGATCCCCGCAGCCCCACCTCGAAGGGAGCCTCGCACGCAAGGCGAGTCCGCATCCCGCGTATCGAGGACCCGTGGACGGTTCCTAATTGCAGTAGCGGGTCTCCAGGTTCCCACGGCGAATCCTGGCCGAAAAGTAACGTCGGTAATATCGCGGCCCCTGTCTCTCATGGTTTTTTCCTCCGGGCGGTCGTCGCGCGGCGTTCCACTGGAAGGCTCGATAATTCATTCGAGGCTCAGGCGTACGCGAACGGTCGCGCTCGCTCGCTCGCTCGCTCGCGGGGACCGTGAGATCGTTTTCGCCGGCGTGGCGAGCCAGGCTCTCCCGGGCCGAATAAGAGAAGAAAAAGAGAAAGGTGCGCGCTGCAGCGGGAGCTGCAACGTGCAGAGTGACCCGGCATCTCCCCGGAGATGCCGATTCGTGCGAGGGTTTAAAAATACAAGACCGGCATTATTCGCCGGTCCGCCCACGCGTCCGCCGACGAAACTGCGCTCTCGCAACCGTGAGAAGAATTCGCTCGCGATCGAGAAACCTTCTCCTCCCCCTCGACGCCCCCTGTTTCCTCCGCCCTCCTTCGCCCTCCTTCGCTCCCTCCTTCGCCCTCCTTCGCCCTCCTTCGCCCCCTCCTTCCCCCTTCTCCACCCCTGCGTCCCTTCACCCTTTTTCTCCCAAACCTGCGCTCCCCTCGCGCTCCTTCGCAACCTGCAACCGTACGTAAGCGCGCGTACACGGAGAGGGCCCGCTCACGGGGCCCCCCCTTGAGAAACCTCTGGGAATCGTCGAAATAACCGGCCGATCGTATCGCGCCAAGCCGTATCCGGCTCTACTTGGAAATAACAACTTACGTCAAAGATGGATTGCGGTTACGCCGATAATTATTCGGGGATATCGGTATCTCGCGGGCCCCATCGGAGACGGACGCGCCGAATGCCAGGACCCTCGGCTCTTGTTCCCGCGAACCAGATCGAGTTCCTGGAGATACTCGCTTTAGGCTTGGACTCGCGGCTCGGTATGGTCGATGGAGAGATATAGCGATTCCAGTAAAGTTGGGTGTATCGGTGCTGAGCCTTGGCACTTGTGATAATTGAGGTTGTAACGTTTACCACCTCTGGGGATACAAATTGATTAGAATCAGAAGAGAATATGGTGATTAGCTACTGGGTCCTTGATTGACCACTTCAGTGCCTGTTGTAGGAAGTGTGATGGGTCCAGTAGTCTACTGTTTTACTGAAATCGGTTTTTATTTATCGCTGTTGATTACAGGTACTAATTGTGTCTCTGAGAAGACCTCTGGAACGCATTAGGGGCCAATGTATTTTAGGACACTTCTCGTAGGACTTGAATGTCTCTTCTGTCGAGCTTATAGGGAGAATTGCACTCAATAATATTAGTGTCTATCTTTCACTAACTTTCCCTGGGTAAATGTTAAAGAAATTGAGTCAACATTCATAAAATGTATAATAAAATCGATCAGGTCGAACAATGCCAAGCCACACAGCAAAGTGCAAGTCCGTCCTGCTGCAAAAGGTGCAGGAAACGAGCTTTGCGCCCGTTTATTTATGTACTTGGGTACGCCACGCAAGAGTAGGCATCGCGATCGCGGTGTCGGCCTCCGTATTCTCGCCACGATTAAAGCTCGGTTCACGATACCCAGAACAGTATTATTTTTACGACGAGCACAACCTGCGTGTCTGACGATTCCGTTACCACCAGCTATTTTCGTGCCCACATTTTTATTCCACCGCGGTTTCCAACAGCAGGCCTCTGACGAGGAAATAACGCGACAACGTATTTTTAGCGCGCCGGTGAAAGTTTTTCCATGATCAGAGGCGTCAGCCTCGTCTCGACCACTCGAATCTAAGTTATTCAGAAGTCGAACGCTGCTCGAACCTCTCCCCGAAATCCCATAATTCTCGAACATTCGAGCTGCTCCCTGATCCGTGTAAGTTGAGGCTTTTGGTGTGCACTGATACTGCATCGGTGTATCGGTGTCATTCGAACTCCTGCAGCCAGGTGCAACGATTACGAAACATTGGGAAGTTTTTTTTAAAAGGACATAACTCATACTGGGCCATGAATGCCTCGAGTCCCTCTATAAAAATGTAGTTGAATAGAGTCGGTTAACTGCGGTATAATAAAATCGGCTATTCTAGTGGTGTCATTGCTCTCTAACACTGTTTTCCCTAAAGAAGTTACGACATCGATAGGCTAGAGGATATCGGAGACCACCCTGCTTGATTTTCGTCTAAGTTTGCAATTAAACGGTGTCAGTTTCGCGGCACTCGGCTAGATCGGGACACGTGGATCGAGCCTAATGCCTACCTGTCCGCTCGATTCAATAGCGCGCAGGTGCACCTTGTCCAGCTCGCTGCCGCGGATATTCGCGGGGAAAAAATGCTGGAATTCGCTATGACGCACTCCCACGACGTAAACTAGTTTCTCTCGTACGATATTCGTAAATAGAACGAGATCACAGATTGTCGAGCCTCTGGACTCGACCGTACATTGTCCAAAGTCTGTCGTTTGAACTTTCATTTTCACTTTCACTCGCAAAGAAGTGTCTAAAGTTCCGAACACCTGTGTCTCTGCCTTTTCCTTATATCTTCCACGATCTGCTCTTTATATCGTCACCGGACGGGTCCAAGTCAATTCCCGCGACAAAGTCGTTCTCATCGTCCCTGAAGAGTGTCATTCGGCTGTGCACAGCCTTCACGACCGGACGCCCTTCAATTACTCGAAAATAAGCTGATTGGTGAAACCCTGCCAGTGGCAACAGCGCAAGTGGTCACTGTTGTTACATTGTTTCATGCTTGGACAGCTCTCTGGAGAAATCACCGTGTCCTGGTGTCGTGAATTTTTCAATAAAAATGAAACGACTTTGAGCTGAAAGTACCCACATCCCACGGCTACCCACTGCGCGTCTGAAGCCTGGAAATGATTCTTTCGGCCATATTGCATTAATAAACACCGTCTGCCTTGACTATTTCTTCATTAAACGCCACAGGGCCTCGCGAAGAGCTTCTCCCGCTGAAATAAAAAGTAACTTCATGAGAAGACAATTTCAATCCATGAAGGGCCTCGTCTTCTGATCGCTATATCCTGGCGTGTACGAGCCAGACGCTCGTTATTATTCGCATTCCAGCGGACGAATTTGGTCATCGCAGAGGCAGGTGCAAAATCAGGAATGCCAACCATCCAACGGGAAGAGCAGTGATTTTTTATAGCGCTCCTTCAGAACCGCTTTAACGGTTCCCTTCGAGCGGGGCTACAAAAATCCTGCGCGTTCACCCAAGCTGATCTGACTTCGTGGTGCGTCGCGGCATTGCGTAACCCCTCGTGTAATTGATTACATCGCGACTGTAATCCTTTCCTGGGAACAATGCGTGTGTGTAATTAAGCCGTCGTGTCGACAGGCTTTTTTCCTCCGCGCACGCGACGGGTCTGATCTGGAAATCTCGGGAAAACCGATACATTCGCTGCGGTGGCAGCTGCTGATCGTACACCAGCTGGGAATTTAGCGAAGGAAAAACGGCTACTGGGGATCCGTTCGATGTAACACAAGGTTGTGGTCTTTGGAGCGTTTGGAGCGGAAATTCTGCGCTGTTTGCTTCTCGGGGATTAAGGTAGCTGCATAGTACCATTCAAGCAAGAGCAAGAAATGTGTACGTAAGGGATAATTGAAAATTTTAATATTTGAAAAATTGCTGAAACTTAGAAAAATAGTTTCATGATCATCAGATTGATTTTCCTCTCTCTTTCAAGTGTCCCAAGCCCAAAGATCACGATGGAAATTCAACGAGACCCGTGAAAGGCTCGGTCCCTCTCGCGCGAACTTTTCATCACAGCTCGCGGCGATCTCAGCTCCAGCTCGCATTTGTAGGCGCGTAAATTGGTCGTACATAGAAGTGACTGTACTTGGAAAAGCATTGTTTGCAGGAATTCGAATTTGCATAATGACCGAGCTCTCGGCGGTGTCTATGATGTATGACGACCTGCAAACACGGGAACGGCCGTGAGTAACATTACGAATTGAACTTTAATCGACGTTCCTACGGGCAGAAATCGCGTTCGAAATGGTAAGGAAATGCCAGGAAAAAGTCAACCGCCGAGAGGAGTGAATTTCTGCGTTCCTTTTCAAACTTTGTTGCGAGTCGAGATGCTATTGGGAGCGGACGCCAGGAGGGATTCGATAGCTGCTGGCTAGCCATTGTTTCAATCGCTTGGTAATTGCTGCCTAGTTGTCCTACACAATTTCTGGGCCCGTGATTTGTATACGGTAGTTACGATGTCTGTCATTATTAGGACGAGATTGAATATTCATGACACAAGTTATGGTAACGTAATTAGCCTCCATCAAGCTGGGTGACCGAGGGCAATACTGGAAATAATTAAGGGGAAATAGTGTGCGATTCGTGCATGACGATCAGCGAACGATTGTATATCGTGACATCTTCCAATTATTGTAATTCGATATGGTATGACGAAAGATGGGAGGCCTCGTAATGGGTTGCATAACGACACACGTGGGACGATGTTAAATTTCTGTTTGCCATGGAGGTCGTTAAATAATTGAAATCTTGATCTCCGCATATGTATAGATCTTGAATGCTATTCTTTATTTTGATATCTATTTTTCTCTGTTACAGATCAACAGCGATCCAAATATATTACCAAACGTAAAGCTGGTGATGCGATGGAGCGACACAAGGGGAGAAACCGTGGAAGCCACCAAGGCAATGATCGATATGATCTGCGACGGGGTTGCTGCCTTCTTTGGACCAGAAGGCTCTTGTTACGTCGAAGCCATAGTCGCTCAGTCCCGCAACATACCCATGATTAGTTATGTAAGTACTTTTGACGATATTTAAAGCAATGCGTGCTCTACAATCTTCCGTGAAACTTGATTTCTCTTGCGTGGCAACTTTGCGCCCCGTAGAAATGGTTTCTGTGTGCCATCCAACGCAGTAAGAGTAGACACGTCAGTCTACTTCATGCTATGGAATTGTCGTTGAAAATTTTCATGAAATTTTCAAATTTTCAAATATTCAAATTTTCAAATATTCAAATATTCAAATTTTCAAATATTTAAATTTTCAAATATTCAAATTTTCAAATATTCAAATATTTAAATACCCAAATACTCAATTTCTCACCGAACAAGCCAGTACTTAGCTACATAGTTTGAAACTTGAAGCTTCTCCAGGGGCTCAGCATCCCTTAGAGATGACTTTATACTAAGAATACCAGTAACAATTATAAAATGATCCGAAAGTCACGAGCTGCTGTCAGATGCGAGCTGTTCAGTGGCTTCACAATGCACGGGTTGGCGTGAGAACAGCAGGGTTGCAAGGTTGACGAAGGTGGTGTCGAAGTTGTTCGTGGCGGCTAACGAACGCGGGGGAGGCGGATGTGTGCCGACAAATTGAACACCCGCGGCGTGACAGTATAATTACGGGCTGCTTCCGCGCGCGTGTGTGCACGTTTCGAAGCTTTCGTGCGTGCTACGTTTCGAACACGCGATGCCTGCGCTTCAGGGCTTTGGGATCGACCGACTGAGAAATTAGCATCTCGCCCTTGGCCCCCCTGGACCCGTCTGTCGATGCTTTTAGCCACGGTCTTTGTTCCACCGTGACGAAACACGCGATCATCTTTGCTGGCCCCGATTCATCCTTCTCAACTTCTGAAAAAAGGCTTCGGGGCCTGGGATCGAGCCATGTTACCCCTAGGTTATGTCTTCTGCCGTACTCCAGCTATTTCAAGCTAGAGTTATCGGGGGTCCAGCCTATCTACGACTGCAGATTACCCTAGGTCTGTGGATGACTAATCGGTTCGAGGATCTAGGAACTAGCTGCGGAGCGAACTGAATCGAACCGGATCATCTGGAGCAAACTAGATCAAATATCTGCAACTTCAGTCTAATATAATTCCAAGTCAATTTATCTCCACATCGCGAATTTAGTCAAAATTTCTCTGTATGACCCACTTCTGTCATCGTTAAGATTTAAACTCTACAGTGTTAGTGTTCTACCATGCTAGATGCGGCATAGTGCAGATACACTTGTTGCGGTCTTTCCCTAACGAGGAACGAAGGCGAAAAAAGTGAAACGGCCTGTAGAAAAAAAGGAAGTCGCTTCGTGACGTTACCGCGGAGATATTTCTGGCTTCAGGGTCGAGCGGAAACTTTGGAATCGAAGGTTATTTATGGAAGAAATTATCGGGAAGCGGACGCTTCGAAATAAGCGGCATCTACGCGCGGCAATTTAGAAAACACATGTCACGAATCGACGCCTATTTTTAACCGGACGATCAGAGCGGCCCGTCCGGCTGCCTGCACGCCTCCTTCAGCCTCCTCAATCGAGAAATCCTCGAACAGGTTATTTCCGTGAGGTCGGCCAGGTGAATCGGACGCTTCATTAGCCTGCTTGTACCGTAAACTTCTCCGATTCGATTTCAAGGAGTATAAGAGAAAAAGGTACCTCGCGATACAACAAACGAGCCACAAGAATTAATTAGCAGATATTATCATAGGGAATATGTAGGTAATACATGGAGTGCCTTCTGATATGTGGACTCACAAGATGAAGAAGATTCCCTTTCTACATACATAGCAAACAGAAGCTCTATTAAAGGCAGATTTTTCAAATTCTTCCAGTAGGTAACTCCAGTACTTTCATTACCCTGAACAAGCAGAAAACATCCTAACGATTCCTGTTTACGACTGCATAAGATGCAGCTGGAGACTAATCGACTTCCAAGCAGCAGTTTGCATATTTTCATGAAAACGATTTCGATGTCAAAGGTTCCTTCGATCCTCGCGGAAAACTCTTCCTGAAATTCAGCTCGCGTCTCCATTTCTCAAAGTACCCAAGAACTACACGAGGGGTTCATAGCTCGAAAAAGTAGCAGGAGATATGTGGAAAAGGAAGGTTTCCTCATACTCGTAAGGACAGCGATCCAGCGAGGACCTTTCGCTCGATTCCGACGCGTTCGAATATGAGAAAGTGGTACGCGGACGTAAAAAGGCCTCCAGACTAATTTATGTTAATTGGAGGTCGTAAGAGAATGAAACGGACACGCGAGAACGGCTCGCGTTCAGCTGGGAAACGAGAAGGGTCGGAGGGAGGGCCTCCAGGAGGCGGTCCTCATTCGGTCGATGCGTTCGCCGATTTCAGCGCGAATATCGGGCCCTTCTCTGCGTCCGCGCGAGGGACACGGGATGCATAAGCATGAGAGCCTACCGCTTCTTACTTTCACCTAGTTTCACTCGTTAGCGGGTGCGGTGGAGCCGCGTGCGAGCACAACAGGCCTTCTCTCCTCGCGGACACGCGTCGTTGAATTTCGTCGAGACTCGCGTTTTTCCTTCGTCGCCGGATGTTTACGACGTCTATATCTGCTCCCTTGACGGATTATTTTCTGCCTACGACTGCCATCCACCGTCGGTTATTTTCGAAACCAGAGACGATTTTGGGGTCTTCTAAATGGAGATCAAAGGGTGACTAGGTCAGTACGCGAGAGTGGAGTCGAATTTAGAAGATACCCTCTGCAGCTGAGATCTGATTTTGAATATTTGAAGGCTTAAAGTGCTCCAGTTTCGTTTAAATTTTGGTCACATCAGCGCATCTCATATACAAAGGCCCACTCATCAAGTGCCTCCACCAATTTGCCTTAAACCCCTCAGTTTCTTCCTCTCCTCGTTCAGATCTCGAGCAGCCAGTTCCCCACGTGGCGCAGAACACTCTCGAATTCCAGCTCAACCTTCCCAGATCCCGTTTCAGAATTCCGAAGTTAGGCTCAAGTCGAGCAGGTCGTACAAAGTAACGGCTGTCTAACGGATGAAATGTAAATCAGCAGTAGAAGCGTGCCTCTGATTCTACAACTGTTCCCTGAATCCCCGATCGAAGCTTCTCGACGTGGACTGACCAGATCTCCTGGACCACCCTGTACACCTCGGCTACCCATTTAGGTACATACCTGTAGGTGGACGAGAAGCTTGAATGCCCACCTATGCGAAGCTCTCGTAACAAGCGGCGTACGGGCACCACGGGAACCAGTGGGAACTTTCGATAATTGAGCTCGCAGTGCTTCTTTCTCGGGATCGAGAGGGATAGAGAGGCACTCGGAGCGAGTGCACGCGCGCTCATCCACGCACACGCGCGCCTGAGCACGCACTCGCGCGGGTCACTGCATCGCAGTTGGTGCAACCACCTGTTGATTGCACCGCCGGCCGAGACGATCGCGTCTCCGTGGATTGGAAAACTATTGGGCTGTTGCTGCGTTCGTGCAGAACTGTGGGAAAACTTTGTTATGTTCGCTAGAGTATAGAATAAACCGAATAAAATGGAGAAGAAGGAGTCGAGGACAGTTAAGGACAATCTGGTAACTTTAAGTGAGAGAGTTTAAAAGATAACACCTTTTTTAGAAGATTTCAAACTTTTATTTGTTCACAGCACCAATCGCTACAGGTCTGCTTAAAAACGAAACATACTTTGCCAATTAAAATTTGAATTTCAATACAATTATATTTGAATACTGTATCTATGGATTTCTCAAGAATTCTCGATGGAGTACAGCTATGAAAAGGAGTGAGCTCAATCTTAGCAAACGCTGCTCCATCCTTAGTCCCAGTTCGCCACGGAATCAGTACCAAGATTGCCCGCAATTTCGCGCGCGGTATTCCGAGGGTCCCGCGTTAACGGCTCCACGTCGAATTACCCTTTGAGACCTTACGTAACTCGATTTGAAACGCTCGTGCAGAAGACGCTGGCGTCGAAACCCGAGAGCAAGTTCAACCTATCTAGCCACAATGTTCGCAGTCCTCCGAAACGCGAGGCCAGACGAGGGAAGCTCAACGATCTCGAAAGTATTTAGCGATGTGATCCGCTCGTCTCCTCGCGCGCGAATCTCCAATTCAAATCACGCGTGTCCAGCGATGATGTAGTGTCGAGACTGGAGGATCGTCGGAGTAAACAAGCATCGATTACGGCTATAAAACCGTGCGAGTCTCGCGTGATGCGAATCGGTCCTTGGCATGGTGGGGGGCTGGTTAATCCGTCCCAGAGACGAGTATCGAAAACGGATTAAATCGTAACGATTCCGAGAGTGGAAGGCCGAGTAATCGGAGCCGATCAGCGGCTCTCCGCGCAAAGGAGCAATATTATTCCATCGACGGCGCATTTGCATGAAAACTGCTGATTCCCCTGACCTTCGCGGTCTATTTATAGCCCGAGCCTGTTGATGCCCCACGCACTCTCGAACGGACGCTTACCTGGGCCGGCTTGGTGTCAGCCCGTCGTTGTCCTGACTCGTCCGCCTGACACCGAGCGCCTCCGTCTCTCTTCAGCGTGATTACGTGGGAACCGATGGGACGTAGCGAGGTGGAGATTTTCACGAATTTCATTCATTTATTTTCGTTGAATTTGAAGCAGGAGTGGAGTGGAAAGTACTGTTTGGTAGATCAAAGGAACTGAGTGAATGGGAGAGAAAGAGTTTCGATGGATTCTGTGGGCTTTAAACTGAGTTATGAGCTATTTAGCACTCCTTTTTTTTTATAGTCTTACGTTCTATGTTACAGTGGGAGCCGAGAGATAAACACATAAGGTGGTTGCTTATTGAAAGCGCTTGGAAATGTTTGTACAGGGTGTTACAAAAATGTGGGAAAGTTTCACAGGATGGATAATAAAATTGAAATCTTTGGAAAATGATTAGCCACAGAGTTTGACTTCTAATAGTCATCTGTAGTCATGTTTAACTTTGAGTCGTGGAGCATCCACAAGATTTCCCGCACGTGGGCGTGACGTAGCATTGCAATACTTTCCTCTTGTGCAATAACGACGTAATAATAGCGTCTCTACAGTAGCCATCGGTTCAGTAATAGCGAGTGATACGCTTCTTTGGCTGTCGCTTATGCATTGCTAATGCGAAGATGAGAAAAAATTTGTTGTGACGATCAACGTTCCCGTTCCACTACCAGAACGATTGCTCGTTGCCGTTTCCTCGTCTCCTCGACACCGACCCACATTATATATCTCTCTTTCGAGTGACGTTACGTGATTTCCACGATGAAGTAATCGCCGGGCTATCTTTAGCGACGCGCGAGCAACCACGATCGGCCAGGCTGATTTTTCGCGTCCAGCCAGTGTTGATATCGTCGAGCAATCGTCGGCAATTTTCCTTCATTACTTCAAGCGTGGCTGGAAATCAACTCGAGCTAGAAACAGAGGTGAAGTTTTAGATGCCATTAAGAGTACGAGTTCAAATATAAAAGATATAACGAGACGAGGGAATCATTTCTCTAGATAATGAATAGAAGAGTAGAATCAAGTCGAAATGTACCTACTCCCAACTGGATTCTGCATTACGAAATTTGAATCTAGTTAAACGCCCGAGCTTCGATTCCATCTCTCTGAAACTGGATCCACACCTGCATATTGCAAAGTGCAATGCAAGAAAATTTGCATTTGCAACATTTGCAAGAAGTCTAGCTGCTCACGAGGCCTCGTGTAGACAAGTTTGTGGTACAAGAATGTGCATGACATTTGAAGTATCGAATTTTCTATAATTCCTTTTGTTTCACCTTCGACCCTAAGGGTTTCCAATAATTATCACAGGTTACACGATGCACGTGACACTAGTGGCGTTATTCTTGCGTTGACAAGACAGAATTGTAGCTTGATCCATCGCGCTCTAAATGTCAAAGCGGATTTAAATAAAAGGGTCAGCGGGTAGCGATTTTCTCCCAGAAGGACGCGATGCGACGGTTGCAGAGCAGTGCATCGGGGGCAGGTTGCATCGCAGGCTAAATATGCTATCTTTAGTGGCGGGGACGGGCGAGCATGGACCGTGAGAATACCGGTTCTGCGCGAAACGATACGATTTGTTTGCTACATTATCGCCAGGTTAAATATATCGCGATAGTGCGTGGAATTTACGAGCAGCTGGACGCGCCATTGGCCGAGCCCGCCTGATCGCCTGTCCACACCTCTAAACAACCGTAATATTACGTAAAATTAACCTGGTGCATATACAGTCGATGCAGTTCCTTTCTTTTTCGTCGCTTTTCACTGGGAAATGCGACCAGAGATGCTATTGGTCCCTCGATTGTGCAAGGTCAACTTAGAGATGACATAACGCTGAGAAATTCATCGATAATGATAATCTCTTAGGCTCCAGTTCCATAATATTCACTTACTCATCAATATTCTGCAGGATTTAGTTAGAACACTTTTCAGAGATTTGTATACCATTGAATCCATTTAGGAGCTACTTTTTATAATCGCTTTTGGGATAATCTCCTTCCAGTTCGCCTGTTGCACATGTGATGCACTTGTGCAATTTAGTTTGCACTCTCTGATTCGAGCACAGGAACCTTGGGAAAAGTTTCATCTTACAAATCAATCAAAGTATAGCGAAAAACTGTACACCGAGTTAATTGAAGCAATTGAGTTCAGCCACTTTTTTTTACACTCCTCGAAATACTTTCCATCCATCGAGTGAACTAATGGACAGGGTCTCCGAAAGGCCAATAAAGGCAGTCGAATTGGTTGGTGGCAATCTCAGACAGAACAGTGTCCGCGGTATAACCGATAACTGGCTCGCGTGCGAGCGCAGTTTCCCGATAACTGGGTCAATCGGTTTTTACATAACCAGCCGACCAGTCGAATAGCGCAGAAATCGTCTGGCGAGCCGCGGGCGAATAATAATGGCTCGGGTGGTTAGAGAGGCGCAGAAGGAACGAGAGATCCATTCATCACAGCTTGAGGAAAAAAGACAACGCGGACGTTTTTACTGGAGTAAACTCTATTTTTAGCATCGCGGGAATAAAAGACTGAATAGAGTGTGAGAATACTGGTTTCGCATGCGACCAGGACTACGTCGGACTCGTTTGCCCCGTCATTGTCGGCTCGTGTCCGCTGCAGCGCTGCCAGCAGGAAGAAAGAACCTGCCAGCGCGACGTACTATCATTCGGACAGGATCAATTAATATTTAGATGCAATCTTTTCGACAACCGAGCCGAAGAAAAACTGGTTCACGGATGTGCTGACTTCTTGACCCCTCGGCTTTGTGCTGTCACGTGGCCTTTTGGGGCTCGGCCGACGCTGAAACTCGTAGACATCGAAGTGTCGATGGTTATCTAGGAATGCTAGGAAGGTAAACTCATCGATTATCAGCTGTAGATTTTTCTTCGGGCTTCTGATTGCAGTGTCCACTCTAGTTTCCGCTATTGTGTACAGTGTGATTCATAGTGCACACTTCGATCGATCGTGACTAACGTGTTTTTTGACCTTGGCTCCGACTTGCCGTCCGTGATCAAGGATCGTTCAAATTAACTCCTTGTCTGAGCCATGGGATCTCCTGGATTAACTTGGATTTTGGGAGGGACCTCATCGAGTTACAGACCTAATCTGTGGACTCAGATTTAACGTCAAGACTATTCGTTCTTACGATATACTCATTTCTACGAAACTCTATAGAAGAATACTACCTACAATGATTCAGGAATCTCGAAGGATTATGTATTAGATTTCCATTCTCAGATACTGAATGCTTTGATAATTGTGGCATCAGTCATTAGAATATCCATGTCGTTCCCTCGGTTATTCCGAGAGAAACATGCGAAAGCGACTACCATTTGCTTCTGAAAGTCCCATCCCTACACGACCATCCCATCGAAGAGATTCTTTAATGACCACTGTAAGCACTTGTCGGCCCACTTTAAAGCCACTTTCCTCCACCTTTTTCCGTGTCCTTACCTCTGTCGACACCCATGAAAAGGTTAATATACTGCGAATAAATCGATCCTCGGTTAATCGCGTTGGGTCGCGGCGAGCCAAACGATGGGGACGGTTCAGGCACAAAGTGGCCGTAGAACGAGCGTTATTTCGACGCTGCAGAGCTTCGGTTTAATGTGGGTGCCGCCTTAAGTAACGACGACGCGGCTGGTTTCAGGCTAAAATACACTCAATTAACCCTTAATTGGCCGGCACCAATTATGGGCCCAGCGTACCGACGCGTATTCATTCGGTCAACAAGAATGTATGGTCGAGCTGCGTTGTTCTTCCCTCGTTTTACGACGGCGTCGTTCCTGGTCTCTGCCACGCAGATAAACGAATTTCTCCGTCTGCGCCGTCGCTTATCCAGAAGAGATTCGAGCCACGTGATCACCACGTTTGACCATCTTGCCCTCACCGACAGCCTCTCTCTATCTTCTATCGAAACGTTACGAAGACTCCACTGGCTTTTTATCGGCCAGAAACCGCGGTGCGAAAACGAGGAAGAGATACAACGGCCACGATTTATCGGGCTTAGGATCTTCAAAGTTGCTACAAATACTCGCGATTTATTCGCGCCGTTAACGCCACCGACGCCGATGAAATATCGTTCGGTATTAAGTTAGCCTGTCGCTGTGTCCGCAGAAATTAGCGTAAGGTCAAGTTTTACTGCTCGTGCATCATCCCTTTCTGCGATAACGAGATCATCGGGCTTCCTGGTTCACTTGCCAAGACGTTGTTGCAAGCTTTGACTTTCCTCTTTGCTCTCTCTCTCTCTCTCTCTGTCGTTCTTAGAAGAGAGTAACTTGTAGAGAGATAAACCTTCACAAGCCTGTAGTTTATGCCTGTAATTCTCTGGTTATATCTATCATATTCCAGAAAAACGTAAGCTACATTTTTAGGAAAAGTTGAGTTTGTACCATAATTTAAATCCACGAAATATCTGTACTAATATAGATTTTTTTTTTAAGAACTTGAAAAGGTTCCCCTGGACAGATCTTGGCAAAATCTCGATCTCAACGCGAGCGGTGGTTTCGCGTGCTAAGATACGCGAAGTGCGTGCGATTTAACGAGCCGCGACGGCTTCGTCGCAATCGCCTTAATTCGTCGTCGACTAAGCTCGTCCTATCGTCGCGCTAAACCTAATGCTGCGTTCTAAATATAATTTCCGCGACGTGTACTCATAACTCGTCCATCACTTATCACGATCTCAAATCCTGCGCGGGATTTTCGACTTAAAATTAGAGGGGGATATCAATTAGAGATTGGTGTGACGCAATTTATTGTCCCCGGCGTATTTTTAACACGGTGTCGCGGGGTTTACGCGATTAAGCGACAATTCGTTATTTCTGTTTAATTGTACCACGGATCAGAGGCGATTCCAGGCGCTATCTCGACGAAGACGTTCGCGACGAGAGCTCTCCTCCTCCCGCGGCGAAGCACACTTTGCACAAATGCTGTGCCCGTTATCTCGTGGAAGACGAAGCCTGCTTGAAATCGCGCGGATTTGAACGGGCAGCCGCGCGAGTCGTATCAGCGGGTCGGTCAATATTTGCCGCTAATCGCGTCGCGAAAACAACGTAAATCATGTAGTATTACGACGGTGCGAACGATATTACAGCAACCGTGTTACAACGACTATCCGTTATCAGTGCCGAGCATATGTCCAAGTGTCTGTGTTTATCGGCCTGACTATATTTAGACGCAGCCTCTCTGGTATTGCTTTGTCGAGAAACGCGAATCGGATCGAGGAAGGAGACCGCTCGTTCCTTCACTCGCGCAAGTAGAAAACCCTGGAATTCGAATGGAGCGTTAATTAGTCGTGGCGGGAGACGAAAACGCGACGATTTTTATTGCTGTCGTACCTTGGGCAAACAATGCCATCCACCGATAAAAGAAATTACTTTATTGAGTCGTTAGATTCTTCGTAATCCACGAAATTTCTTTGCTAAGACTGAATTTATGCTAGCTGGAGTTCCAAGTATTTCAACCCTCGATTTATGCCATTTGTACCTAATATTCAATAGGGAAATATTGAAGAATAATTTACAACGAGTAATTGGATCTCAGAAAACTGTTTCTTATTTCCTACTGGACTCAAGATCATGATCACAGTCTATCTTCTACTCCAAATTCCAAATTTCAGAGCTCCAATGATACCCCTGAATATCCCATCAACAAATGACCCGAGAGGATCGAACACCCGATTAAGTTCCGCCCAGCATCGATCGCCCATTACCATAGAACGATCCTCAGCATCGACAGACACCGCTCGAAAAGGCTAATTACATCAGGAGGGACACGGTTGACTCCCAATTTCCATGCTCTCGGTTCCCAGCTGCGCTCGTGCCCGCCGCGGGCCGATGGAATCGTTGAATGGCTCTCAGGTAGGGCCGAAATCCCACGGCGTTGCAGGGGTAAGAGAGAGAGAGTAGCCGTCATTCGAGTATAACCAAGGATACACCGACGCCGCTATACACCGTGGCTCCACTAACTGCCTATGTTTATCGCCAGGCTATATTTAGCCTGGGCTATTGCTTTGCCAAGCGACAGACTGAACGAACCAGCTACAACACGGCAGCACCAGCATCAGCCGGCTGGCTGGCTGCGTTACGGCCAACTTCCCATCCCGTATCCCGTCCCATATACGAGGCCTACACCATACAGCTCGTCTGTCAGCTCGGACTTTCAAGCGTGACTCCGACACCCACCAGAGCGATCGTGGATCCCCCGAGTTCCGCTGGTTCAGCCTATTGCGACATCCGATGGACGCTGTCGATACATTTCTCAAGCCATTTCCCCTTGTTTTTCCGCGCGTTCCACTAGGGGAGTTTGCTGGTTCGCGAACGAGGAGGCTAGGAATGCGCTGGATATTGGGAAATCGCGCGATCTTGGAATTTCGTTCGGGCGAGTCGAACGAGCTGGAATTTTTATTGGGAAATATTCTGCGTTGCTATGCCAATGTTCAGTCGCTTGGTTTCGCGGGAAAATTTGGAACGAAAGAGGAATGGAATTTTTTGAGGAGCAGTCGTCTCGACGCAGCTCGACTAATTGGAGCAATTTACGCGAGGGAGCTGAGAGAGATCTGGTAGCGATTCAATTAAAAAGTTTCCAGAAATAGTAAGCGCCCCGGTGTAGGATCGACTTAATTATCGTGGAGTCCACGACCCTGACCGAAGGAGGGACCAGACGCTGAAACTCGTCCACGTGTTCGCGAGGAAGGGAGAGCGGAGGCAGGTCTCTCCGATTTTTCATCGGGCCGCATTTCATTTCCATTCGATTGTTTCGCCATTCAAGGATACAGCCTCGCGGGCGCGCACGCGAGCGAGCAACTATCGCTATTTGTCCGTCGCTGCTATAAATAGACGCTATTGATTTATGAATAAATGAAAACACCGCCCTGTTTCTCTGTGTGCGCTCGCGAGTTAACCCCCACCGTCGCTCCTCCTCGCGTCCGCGCCTGCGCCCGCGTCGTTTTCCACTCTACGCATGCGTCTGTGTGCGAAGAATCCCCTCCCCACTGTACTGTCACCGTACACGCGTTCTGCGCGAACAGGGTCGCGCGCGCAATGATTCTTCGGTTTAGAAATTTATTTTTAGAGAGGATTGTACCGTTCCTCGGCTACAATTCGAACACCTTTCTCGGCCGATAAATCTTCAGGAAACTTGGATGGCGAAACGTCTCGCATATTGCCTATTTACCCTTGACTCCTTTGAACTTTCGAATCGACCAACGAGTTCCTTCCTCCTCGGAAATCCTCTCAGTCCGTAAATTACAAGAGGAAAAACAGCAGTGCCGTTGGTTAGCACTTGTCTTTGTGAAAGTGATCCTCGTTCTTTAAATTAGAATGTACAATGATGGCCGAGCTAGCAAATACGCTCTATTATGTTTATATCGCGGTTTGTAGACGCGAGGAGACTAAATATAGTCTCGACGTATCTAAATATCGTTCGACACCTCTGATCTCTCGGAATAAAACTCCTCCTGTATCCGTTCTCTTCTATCGGTCGCGTGTTTTTTCCATCGCGTCTTTTTACTTCGTCAGACGAAAATAGCGAGTCGCTTCGTATGTCGAAATTCACGCGATCGCTCGCGTTTCCTCCTGCAGAAACTTCCTCCAAGTCTAGCTAGACTTTGTCCCTCGCGAGGGAGGCAGAGGGCAAGCCTAGATCGATGCTCGGAGAAGTCAGCCTTGTCTTCGCGTACAATTTGCGTGACAATGGGATAATATGGCCGTAGATGGCCGAGCATCGTTACGCCGAGGTCGATCGTGATCTTCGGCTCGCAGGAAACCAACGATTCGCCGAGGAAAAGTCGACAGTATCGCTGCGACTGCGAAAGTTAACGACCATGCTAGAGTTAATGTCCTCCCTTTGTCGTCGTGTAATGGAGACCACGGGGTAACTGAACCGATCCCAGCCTCTCCTTAAGCTTCTCTCGAACGTTAACCCTCCGGCTGAGCGATATTAGTCCTTCCAAGCGCTGGAGCTGGCCATAGTGGACACGCTCTCGTTACGGGTTTATCCAGCATCCACAGAAGCCAGATACTGTCAATTGAATGAAACGGTCTTTTGATCAAGGTCAAGGTAACAGCTAATGGCTATCTCGGTAATTACATAAAAAGTCCATCAGCTGATTAGACGCCACTGTGCTTTGTCAGAGATGATTCTCTGAGTCGAAGTGCAGCACTCGTGGCTCGTAACTCGTAATTTTCTAGGTTACTATTAGAACCATTGTTTCTTGTGTTCCTCTTGGAATTGGATTCTCAATGAATGTGTACAGGATCACTCTAATTAAAGAATTATTTAATTTCAGTGTATGCACTACTTTCTCTGGAACATAGAATCTTCTGTGTAACACTGAAGAAGAAACTATAAAGCTACTCACAATCAGAGTTGCAATACGACTTCCCTTCTCGAGTAAAGTAGAGGAAATTGTGAGGTGGAGGAAGCAACAGGAATTGTCCTATTATTGTAGATCTAGGGCCAAGATCCGAGCAAGACACTAGCAGCCCAATACAATAGGACACCTCATATATTTCTTCCCTCACCTTCCAATTTCCCTTACTATACCCAAGGAGGGAATTCCTGCGGCAACCCTGCTCACAATCGCTCATCCCCCAAGACTTAATTTTCTTAATTGCAAAAAGGTCTTCGGTCTTCCTCACCAGCCTGTTAACTCCTGCTCGCAGGTCCATTTAATTGGCGGAAGCCAGCACTGCGCGAAAGGTTTTCACTTAATAAAGCGAAATGGAGTCGAAAAGCGAGCGTTCCACCCCATTAACAGCCGCCCTTATCGTCGATCCGATCCTCGTGGCGGGGCCATCGAACGATCACCGTGGAATCCAGACTAGCGCATTAACGGTATAATTTAGGAAGTCGGGCTCGGGGACGGGCAATCAACGCGTCCCACGGGGGACGTGGATTACAGAGACGAGCTCGTGGGGCCGGGATTATCCGAAGGAACGAGGCTTAATTGGCGCAGCGTCGCGCGTCTCGCGGCTTCAAGTTCAATTATCTAACGCCGCTCGTTCCCCACGGCTGCTTTCTAATTCCCGCGGAAGAATTCGCTCGTCCGATGAAATTTCTCTTCGTCCCTTTTTTGGTCGTGCTCCGTCGCCTAGGGTCGTTTTCCGTCGCGTTTCACCGAGGCCAAAGAAAATTGAACTTTCCAGCGAGTTGCTCGCCTCTAGAGTTGACCTCAGAACCTTCCGAGGTTGAAGAGGAACGTGGCAGAGGAGAGAGAGCTAACGAGACGAGGGATTATCGATTGATATTCAAGATAAGGGCCCTGCTAAGGTTCACGGGGCCTCTGAGAGCAACGAATTTATCTGTGACACGGAACGTGTCGTTTGGCGAGATCCTGGTGCACGTAAACGGTCTCCTCCGAGAACACTAATAGCCACCATTAACGGGCCCAGGACGTGGTCCGTTCGCACGCTCGCGAATTCCGGGAAGCGATCTTTCCGTTCTGCCTTGTGGTGGTCGGCGTGTTGCATTGGGAAGAGTGGTATTTCTGGCACAACGTTACTGTTGTTGATCGTCACCTTCGAGGGAGAAACGCTTCGGGTGGAAATCGACCGTGTCGAGCAATGCTTCACCCTGAGGTCGCGGGGGAACTCTGTGGAGTGGGTCTCCTGTTCTCTTGAGTTTGTCAGAAACGTGGATCCTCTGTTATGAGCTCAGAATGCCTCTGGGTACTACATTAGTTCACGCTTAAATAGAGACTGTAATAGAGTTATAGATTCCAATTGGAATTCTCGCATAATAGGTCGAGATTTTATTCGAGGAAGAAGCTCCAATTCGAGTTTCAATAGATTTACGTTCCACTGGACCTCAAAATAAGAAATTAGTGTTGCTAGATCATTGGGATTCAGGTATCACAACGTTGTTAAAATTTAAGTATGCACTGTACTGTGTTCTATGAATCCTACTCCGTGTTTACAGTCGTCACAGGCGACGTTCTGGAAAGATGAAACAAGGAATTAATATTCCGCCACGTTCTTAACTTCCTTTCGGGTCTTCCTCTTCAGGTGTGACTTCCGTCTCGCGCAAACAGGAAGGACATGGCGCCATTGAATGAGACCCAACATTTTCCGAGGGGACACAGGGTGGTGACTTTAATTCTTCCATCGAGTGTAGTCAGTTTTGAGCGAAACTGGCTCGCAGGAGAGGAGAACAGGGATTGCTGAATTGTTATTCAGCAGAGACGGTCCCATTGCTGATGCAGCGGCGTTGTTCGCGGCGGAGGCGAGTTTAGAGGCATAATTTTGAGGAACGGCGCGGTTCACAGAGGCGGAAAGATGAAATATTCGGGGCTCATGTTTTATGGATCAGGCGAACAATTATAAAGCAGTAACATACAAATTTAAGAGCATCCGCGGAGAATTCGCGATGAGGAGGATCTGAGAGGTCCCATACGACGATAGCTATTATCGAGGGGTGATTAACGTTTTAAATGGTTCGTTAAATCGAACACGAATATACAGGATGTCTCGTTCCATGTTATAATACAAAAATTCATAAAATCAGAAATGCTTGTCAACTCCATCTCGATAAAAAGGAATCACCTTAAGCAAGACAGGCCAAGGAAACAAATCGAATTAACATATCGCAAACCAGCAAGATCGGGGAAACACTGGAATAGATTAATCACTTGAATTATGACTCAGGGCCAACAGAAGGCTGGGCCATTGAACATTGGACAGCTTCCATTTTCAACCTGTTCGGAATAATAATGTACCTCTGTCATCCCGTCAGGTCCCGTCGACATTCTACTCCCCACCGTTCGCCAGTCTATAAATCAATAATCATCGACAGAAAAATCGGCGTGGGCAGGAATTCCTCGATCGTTCCCCCAGAAGATCGCGAACGCGTTGCACAACTAACACACAATCGGCCAATAGAGAAAAGGCCTGCGGTTGCAGCAGCCCGCGGAGAGCACTCGAGCCTCTCTCGAGCTCCCTCAAGGTGGTCTCGTCTAAATATAGCCGAGTGGAGCCCAGAATAACAGCACGTCGCGAGCCGGCAATGACCAAAGCCCACCTCGTTCACCAACCAGGATAAACCGACCAAGTTGGTCAGTTTTGTCTACCGACTCTCTCTCTCTCTCTCTCTCTCTCCCTTTCCCTCTCTGAGACTCGTTCCTCAACGAAGGGCCGACCACAGGAGAAGCCTCTGCCCTTAAAACAATACAATTCTGGCTGGCTGCGAGCGCCCCATCGCCTCCTCCTCCTCGGGCCCGCTCCACTGGCACCAAGGGACTGGTTTTCTAACCCAGACCAGTTTCGTCCGCTGGATCATCGATCACTGGACGCGTTTTATGCAAAACCTGGGGACACGGTTGCGTGGTCGCGGCTCAGTTACGTACGATTGCATCCGCACGCTATAATCCTGCCTCTCTCGATATTCAAATCAGAGGACTGCTCTGTTATCCCTTGTCCCACGGTTTTCCTCCGAGCTGCGTGCGTCAAAGTTGACTGATTCGAGAAAAATAATGAACTGACTAATTGCTGAGTAGTTAGCCACTTGGCGAGTGGTCAGCCACGCGCGACCAACCTGTTTATAGAATTTCCTTGACTACTGTTCTTGCTTTTTCTTGAGACTTCACGTGCTAGGTGTTTTGGAGCAAAGTAGATATTTTCTTTAATTATCAAAGTGTACTGTGAAAAAGCTCTCTAATTTGGATCTTTCTGGTCCACAGCGCAGATATTCACAAGTGTCCCAAGTTGTTTACCAAGCCGAAGGATCGTCAAACAAGAGATTGAATTGGTCAGGATTGATTCGAACGCGGAGTTCCCCTAATTCCTCCAAGGTCGAGCCGACGCTCGACCCGTGTCATAGCTTCCTTTTAATCAAACGCGGCGAGCTCAGCTGGCCTCACACGGCCAGCGATAATAATTTTGTCATTCCCGATGCGACTCGGCTACTTCCTTTCGCCGCGACCGGATCAATTTCGTTCTTTCTTTTTTTCCTCTCTCTCAAACCGACGATTACAATAATTTCCCTATCACGGCGCATAGTCAACTTCCTTTCGGCGAACTCAATGGCGACGCGACGTCGTTCCCTATTCGCCGTATGTGACGACACGTCCACTGTGTCGGAGAGTTCCCGCGAAGACAGCCACCTCCGTTTCCAGCGATTTTTTGCTAGTGGTTGGCGTTGGTCGCGGCCAATTTGGCGTTTCGAGTCCCCCGCGCAAAAACCTGACTGGATGCGCAGGGGAGAAGACGATACTGGCCAGGTGGGTAAATCGACGACGATCACGACTTCCTGGAATCGTGGGAGGACGAGCAGAGGACGATCGAGGGGGACTCTGCTCGATCTCGCGCGCAGCTGTGCGTGACTACGCGTCGATAGACTGTGGACTCTTGGATGGCGAACAAGATGGCGATGGGGAAGAGCGGTTTGCGAAATATCGAGGGGTTTCGAGATTTACTTGTGAGGAAGTTGATTTAGGAGAAGGTGGAAACTAGAGGAAATCTCTAGAGTTGCCAGAGAATATTTGTACGAGACACTTTACTGTTTGTGATTCCTCGGAGGACATGTTTGAGTAGGCACCCTAAGCAAAAGAGAAATCCTCTCTATCACTTTCCCTAATCCTAAGATCCAGTGTCAGCAAAGTAGAACCCAAGTTCCCCCAGCAGCGGCATTGAACTCCCTTCGTGGCATAAATATCGACCAACTTTCAGTCTCTTCAAGAAGGAGGATACCCCAGGAAAAGGAGGAAAAAGAGCGTAGGAAGAGCTTATTGATAAACCGAGGGGCAGGCTTGCCATCATTCTCCTTTAGTGTTCAGCATCGCGTGACGGTGGCTGCGACGATGCTCGTAACCACAGATCCAATGAGGCAACAATGTAACGATGGGAATGGATCGGCGATGGGATTCCTTGGGAGCAGTTGGGGCACGAATTTCGTGGGCATCGATCGAACGGGCTAAGAGGGAGACGCGGGGAGGAGGAAAAAACAACGTAAAGTGGATCGTGGCCAGCAGCGGCAGGCGGTGGTCGCCACGGTTAAAGTAGAACTGACCCCCAGTTGTCACGTTTAATTTATATGTTAATGAGCGCATGTCACATTTGAACGGTACGGAGCAACCGCCCCGTGCACTTCTGCGCGAGCACGAGAAGAGAGTTGCCCCGTTCATTCCACTCTCCTCCTGCCCTCCTTCTTCGCGGTGGCTGCCACAGGTTTATATTTAACCGCGCGCCACACACCATGGCACCCGGCGCAGCCCACTTTGCCGCCTTACTCTCTTGCCTTCTGCTCTCTTTCGATCTCCTACACTCTCTCTTTCCATCTCCTCCTTTTCTTCTCTTTTCCCCCGCTCTGCCCCCCAGACCTACGGGCCCTCTTTCCTCCCTCCTCCTCCTCCCCACCTTTCAATTTTCTGGCTTTTATTCTTCCGTCGCCCCCTTTCGCCCGCTTCTCGATTCCTCGGCTTCCTTCCTCCTTTGCGTTTTCTTTCACGACTCTTCTACAGTCCCTTTACCCTCTCAGGCCCCGCTGCTGAGATTTTGATCGATCAGGTGGTGGGAACCAGCAGATGGAGATCCAGAATCCGGGTGAAGTGTGTCTTCTGATTCTTTTGTGCGCAGTAACTCGTGCAAGGGTCTTTCTGAATACTATAGAGATGATATTATTGACCCCAAAGTGGGGTCATCCAGGGACCCCAATAGAATTTTCAATAAAAGGTTCAAATCCAAGTTTTCAAATCCCCAAATCTTCAAATCAAATTTTATAATACTCCGATCTCGAATTTTCTAAATTCTGAATTCCTTTTGTACCACATTCGAGGCATTGAGTGCAAAAGTAGACTAAGTCAGTTCTAGACACGTAGAATTACTAGCATTAATTTATTACAAAGAAACCCTATATTATAGATCGTCGATTTTTCACAATTGTTGCTCTCAGTGTCTCGTTTCTTTATGTTTTCTGACTTGTGAACAGGTGTTGACGCAAGTTTATTATTGGTTGCAGAAATGCTCGGACTACAAGGCGTCGAAGGTGACGACGTTCGCCAGGACAGAGCCGCCCGACACGCAGGTGACGAAGTCTGTGATCGCGTTGCTGCTCCATTACGGCTGGAACAAATTCACGATCATAACAGAGAGCGCCTGGTCGACGGTCGCCCGCTCGCTGGAGGAGCAGGCCACAAAGCACAATCTCACCGTGAACCACTACAAAACGGTGGAGGATCGGCACACGTGCTGTGAAGAGAGGCTGCCGTGTTGTCAAGTCAGCGTATGGTACCAACTTATACAGGAGACCAAAAATATGACTAGGAGTCAGTCTAAGTTCCTTTACATTTCTGTTTCGATTGGATCCTCCGAGCCACCTAGGACACCAGATTCTCCCGAGCTCGTGGAAATGTTTATCGATTTTTTAGAAAGCTTATTTTAGACTGGGAACTCGTTCCTCGGTTGTTTTGGAAGATCCAGTCGATGCCCCTCTCGAATCGTTAACAGCCTTCAGTTTTTTGGGTTGTAGCTTATGGAACGACTTCTGCGAAAACACTGTGTTCCTAGAATTAGCGATCCTTGAGAGTATAGTTGAAAGCTGTTTTGTCCTGACTCGATTGGAAAAACTCCGAGGATTCTTATAGTACCGATACTCGTGGAGTCTAAATTGATATCCCTTGAAAGTGTATAAAAATAAATCAAACACCGATCACAGTAGCCAGCAGTCGCTTCACATGTTGCAACCGAGCAGTTCCAGTCGAGTAACCTCCGTACGTTTCCCTCGCGGGACAGAGCGAGTACGTAGTTCCGTTCGATGATCTCATTGATAATTGTAGCAAACGGAGCAGCGGCCTGCTACGTATCAGAAACAAGCGTGAAAGTCAGTTCCGTTCTGTAAATCGGTCGGCGTTCCGCGTGTTCGATTCCACGTAGAATAAAATGGCCAGGGGGTATTAGCGGTGTGTCTAACGGAAGCTGTAAATCTGTTCGCAGTTTACATATTCCTGGGAACGGCGATGTCCCTGATCGACATGATGAACTCGATGCAGAATCAAAAGCTGCTGGACAACGGGGAGTACATGGTGATACACGTGGACATGATGACGTACTCGCCGCGCGAGGCGCAAAAGTACTTATGGAGTGAGTACGCCTAGGAAACGATTCGTGAAATCCGATTGACCCGGTTCGTTGAGTCGCGACGCGTCGCCTCGTCTTCCTCCTTCGCGACGAGCAAAACGTACCTCGTTACCCCGTCATTTCCGTATCTAATCCCCGATTAGCTAAACGCCATGGGTCAAGCGCGGTTCGCTCGTGACCCGCTTCCCGGGCACGTGAGTCGATCTTAAGGGGTTAGTACACTGTGTGAGGACGAAATTATCGATCTTCCTCTTTCTACAATCTATTCCATTTCAATGTTTCGGTATCATATATACAATCAGAAATTTTAAGAGATGATTCTTCTTGTCAAAATAGGACGAAAATTAAAAACGATGATATTGCATTTGGGTATTCGGTTCAGGGTTGTTAATTATTGAAAAAAATCAGTAGAATAAACCCTCGATCAGGCATAAAAAAATCAGTAGAATAAGCCCTCAGTCAGACATAGAAAAGTCAGTAGAATAAGCCCTCAGTCAGACATAGAAAAGTCAGTAGAATATGCCCTCAATCAGACATAGAAAAATCAGTAGAATAAGCCCTCAGTCAGACATAGAAAAATCAGTAGAATAAGCCCTCAGTCAGACATAGAAAAGTCAGTAGAATATGCCCTCGGTCAGGCATAGAAAAATCAGTAGAATAAGCCCTCAGTCAGGCATAGAAAAATCAGTAGAATAAGCCCTCAGTTAGACATAGAAAAATGAGTAGAATAAGCCCCCAGTGAGGCATAGAAAAGTCAGTAGAATAAGCCTTCAGTGAGGCATAGAAAAGTCAGTAAAATAACCCCTGTATTCACAGAACCAGAACACTTCGACAATCTCCGGAACTGCCTGGAGCCAAAGGACTTCCTGAAGAGGGCACGGTCCCTGATGGTGGTGGTGTCGACGCCGCCCACGCAGAACTACGAAGAGTTCACGAAGAGGGTCCGCGAGTACAGCAGCAAAGAGCCATTCAACTTCGTGATTCCCGAGCTGTTGAGGAAGTACGAGAAATACGTGTCGATCCACGCCGCGTACCTTTACGACTCCGTAAAGCTGTACGCGAGGGCGTTGGATCAGCTGCTGCGGGACCAGCCAGAGCACACGCTCGAGGAGATCGCGAGCAATGGCACTCAGATCATAGAGACGATTATCAGGAATCATACCTATCAAAGTAAGTACGTATAATCCGCAGCAGTCCGCTATCTGAGTCGATCGAGAGCGTCAAGTAGGTTCTTGTGGCGATCGAATCCCAATCCGATTAGATCGAGTGAGTGGGAGCGCGCGTTGGTTTACGCGGAGCTCGATAATTGTTCGGATCTGAGTGGTGTCTTTAATCTTGTAAGAAGATACTTAAGATCGCGTTCTCGAAACAGGTGTCAGCGGGGCGACGATCAAGTTCGACAAGTTCGGCGACTCGGAGGGGAACTTCTCGGTGCTCGCCCTGAAGAAGGACCCCTTCCGCTTCAACAACTTCTCCTGCGACTATCAGATGAAGCCCGTGGGCCAATTCCAACAGGGTGAAACTCTAGTGAGTGAGTTGTTTACAGCATTCGTGCCGATCATTTCCTGTCGCGTTCGAATCATCCACGTCTGCGCCGCGACTAACATCAGCGCTAATTAGACGCGGAGAGTGAAAACGAGAATGCCCCGCAGGTGTACAGGCCGTCAGAGGCCATGGACTGGCCAGGCAAAAATAAGCCGGAAGCAGAACCAGGATGCGGTTTCCTGAACGAACACTGTCCCAAAGACGACACGCATCTGCGCAGCATCGTGGCTGCCGGTGTGCTCGCCGTTCTTCTCTTCTGCGCCGCGGTGATCACCATGAGCATATATCGAAGGTGGAAGATAGAGCAGGAGATAGAGGGGCTGCTGTGGAAGATCGATCCAAGCGAGATACACGGCTATCCCCATCTTGACAACATGATGTCCTCCCCTAGTAAGGTAACGATCAGGATTCAATGTCTATCGTCTCCTTTTTTTATTGCCTCTGCTTCTCCTTCTAAAGCTCTACTCTTCTTGGCGTTACAGTTAAGCTTAGTTAGTGCAATGTCGTACGAGTCGAGATGCGCCGGCCAGGTGTTCGCGCAAACCGGGCATTACCACGGGGTAGTGGTGCGGATAAAGGAGCTGAAATTCTCGAAGAAGAAGGACATATCGCGGGACGTGATGAAGGAGATGCGCATCCTCCGCGAAATCAGACACGGCAATCTGAACTCGTTCATCGGTGCGTGCGTCGAGCCGATGAGGATATTGTTAATTACGGACTATTGCGCCAAAGGAAGTCTTTATGTACGTCATTTTAATACATAGACGAATCTAATAATGTGCTCTAAATAGTGCCACTATCGCGGAACTGTTGAACTAACACAGGATCGTTCTACTGTTCCAGGACATCATCGAAAACGAGGATATCAAGTTGGACGACATGTTCATCGCGTCATTAGTTCACGATCTCATTAAGGTGAGCGGATTTTTCGAAAAAAAAACGTATTTCTTTGGGATAAGAGTTTCTTAAGTGATTTTATTGGGACACAGGGTATGCTGTACATTCACGAGTCGTCTGTGCTAGTCTGTCACGGTAATCTGAAGTCTTCCAATTGCGTGGTGACCTCGCGATGGGTACTCCAAGTCTCTGATTTCGGTCTACACGACATGCGCCACTGCGCCGAGTCCGACAGCATTGGTGAACATCAGTATTATCGAAGTACGGAGAGGAAAAAAAAGACTTGCTTTGTTACTGTCTCCGTGTACAATTCCCAAGAGTCGTGACTTGAAATATTTCTTTTCAGACTTATTCTGGAAGGCTCCCGAGCTGTTAAGGAATCCCAATGCTCCGATCAGAGGTTCCCAAGAGGGCGATATTTACTCGTTCGCCATTATATTGTTTGAGATAATTGGACGGAAGGGGCCCTACGGTGGCGTGAATCTAGAACCCAAAGGTATGGATGGCCTAGTAAGGGCCAATTTATACTACTGACGAGCCGAACACGAGCCGAGCTGAACAATAACACCGATAAAACACGTATTGAAAGCGTTGTATCATTTTTAATCATGTATTTGTGACTTTTCTTTAGTAGGTATACTTGCTCGGCTCATGCTTGACTCGTGAGTAGTATGAGTTAGGCTTAATAATAAGAGGTCGGTAGATTAGCGATCGTCTTTGCCTCAAAGGTATATAGCTGCAAAAATATAAAATATGAACGTTAATCAATTGACAGAAATCATAGACCGAGTGAAAAGGTTCCCAGAAGATGGTGAACCCCCGTTTAGACCTAACATAGACATACTGTCCGAGTCTGAGGCAGACTGTGCCGAGTATATAGTTAGTACGATTACCGACTGTTGGGCGGAAAGTCCGGAACTTAGGCCTGACTTCAAAATGATACGGACACGGTTGAAGAAAATGAAAGCGGGACGGCATCGTAACATTATGGACCAAATGATGGATATGATGGAAAAGTACGCGAACAACCTCGAAGATCTAGTCAGTGAACGTACACGCCTTCTTTTCGAGGAGAAACAGAAAACTGAGGATCTGCTACACAGAATGTTGCCCGAGTAAGTTTAGACTTGGAACTCCTACCAAACTGATATGCATTTAACTGGCCATAACGAACGCACCTATTTCTTGCAGGCCCGTTGCTAATTGCTTAACAAATGGCATCGGTGTGGAACCCGAGGCTTTTGACTTGGTCACGATATACTTCAGTGACATTGTCGGCTTCACTGCGATGTCGGCGGAAAGCACACCTTTCCAGGTACGTCTGGCAAACTAGCAATTAATTAAATACTCCACTTCGTGTGTTACAATTGCCTTCGATTGCTCTTCCAGGTCGTGAACTTCTTGAACGACCTGTACACGCTGTTCGACCGCATCATCAAAGGGTACGATGTATATAAAGTAGAAACAATTGGCGACGCCTACATGGTGGTGAGTAAATTTTTCGATACAACTAAGACTTTTTATCTACACATGATCACGAAACAGAACGTGTCTCTGCTCAGGTCTCTGGTTTACCGATAAAGAATGGGAACAGACACGCGGGCGAGATCGCCTCGATGTCTCTGGAGCTTCTCAATGCTGTGAAACACCATACCATAGCCCACAGGCCTCAAGACACGCTTAAATTACGAATCGGGATCCATACAGGTTGGCTGCTTAGAATATATCACAGTCAATAGAGTAACCAATGGAAGTTCCCATAATATAGAATAAAAAAATGTTTCCAGGGCCTGTGGTAGCAGGCGTCGTCGGTCTAACGATGCCCAGATACTGTCTCTTCGGAGACACTGTGAACACAGCTTCGCGAATGGAATCTAATGGTGAACCATTGCGCATTCACATAAGCGAACAATGCAAAGATGCCTTGGACAAGATCGGCGGCTATATCATCGAGGAACGTGGTTTGGTTCACATGAAAGGGAAGGGTGAAGTGAAGACATACTGGCTCACTGGAGCCACTGAGAAAGCTATACAAAAACGAGACGTCAGTATGCAAAATGCCACAAGCTTATATTAACTGAGCTTTTATTAATTACTGTTAAATTTACAGGTTGACGTAGGTGATCTACCGCCGCTGTTTTGTAGGCCTAGAAGAAGTCCAAAATTAAACGCAGACTCTCGTCAAGCCTCGTTGTTAGGTGGCTTGGGAGCAGGCAGTCGTAGACAGTCGAGTGTTCCGCGACCAACTCCCGACGATTCTTCGTCCCAGTGCGGGGGATCCAGCCCAATACCAAGATCTCTGAACTCTAGAAAAGTAGATCGGTCTCCTCTCTTCTTGGCCGATAGTGTATCGAAGACAACGCTAGACAACGTCCTGTTACAGGACGTCGAGAATCGTTCCGTCATCAAAATGGCCCTGGATGATCTCTTCATCGATACCAGGCCGAAGTTCAGAAAGAATGCGAGAGTTCTGTCGACCATTGCCTCGTCGTCTTCCACGAGCGATTATCCGTTCCAGAATATAATACGCGAGTCTCGGTCCTTGGACCCGTTCCCCTTGGAACTGTACAAGAGGTTCGAGTCACCGAATTTCTCGTGGAAGGAGCCGAAGAAGAGTTTCAGGTCGTTGGAGAACTGTGACAAGTGTACACGGACGAGTTCGAAAACGAACATTTCCGGGAAAGTGTTGAATAACAACTATCCCAATGGTAATGTGATAATTGTGCCCCATACCGATGGGTCGCCGAACGAAGCAGAGACACCTTTACTGGGGGATGGAAGTGGCTGCATTGGGGAAGTGGTGCCTGTGAAACGTTGGCGTTCCCTCGATCAGGTGGTATCTGTTCCTAGTACGGACAGTGTGCCTGATAAAAAATCTTCCGCGAGGAATTCGATCAGAAGTTGGTTGGTGAATCTGTTCAGTGGCAATGGGTTAAGGAACAGCGATGTTTCTCTGAGACGAGGTGTGATAGCAGGGTACGATATGCAATCGGAGCGCGAGAGTATAGTTTGATAGAGAGATTCTTCTCTACTTTAGTATAAAATATGGGAAGGAACAAGTATGGAAGTTTGTGCTATGAATGAACAAGTGCACAAAAGACATTATTGCGTTTACAAATCGTAAGCATGATGTATTGTTGCCATTTTTTTTCCTTTTCTCTTCTACTTTTAGCATAGGTACGTGGAATGTATGGGTATAAAAAGTTACCGACTGTGTATATTTTTAATACCTAGATGTTTTATAACTTGTACTAAAACATGCGTTGCGTCGATGGCGAACATGGCCCTTTACATAGTACGGGATTTAATCGAGTTAAAAATTTTAATTCGAGAAAGCATAATTGTGTGGAAAAAAAAATAGAACGGAGGTATGTTTTATAAAAATGATCGTAACCAAAGTACATGAAGGCGCAGAGGACACGCGAGCGTTTGTCTCGAATTAGCACAAACAGTTCCCTTCGCAATGCGATTAGAATGAATGGACACGCATTGCTGCAGTGTACATTTATACAAGTTCAGACATATGTATGTATATACATGTATGTATGTATAATTCTATACTTGTTCACTGAAGGAAAGCAAATTATCCGTATGGCTGTGAAAAGTGAACTAGATTGTACCTAAGGTGCTTAGTAATATATCATCTTGTCAAATGTATATATGCGAATGATAATATATCTGTAAAGATAAAGTGTAAATTAAAAAGAAATATTCTATCTTCTGTAAGAGTCGATTAAAAATTCGTCTTTTCAAATAATGTATAACTCGATTTTTTAATAAACAACTACATTCTCTTCCCCCTTCTCATTTTTATTTTAACAGATAGGTTTATGTACATGACTTTTATAGAATTTATACATAATTTATTCTACAAATACTTATAAAAAGTATTTATGTGTTTCTTACTCTAACTGCAATCAGAGAGTTAAAAATTTGGATCATGACCTGTTAGGAATTTCGATAGAAAGTCTTTTGGCTTTGGCTCAACTGTCTCTTTCCAATAGTTCATCAGATTTCCCTTAGGTTTCCACATCATTGCAACTTCTTGAAGCTCCATTTGTCCCTAATTTAACATGTGTCTTAATTACTCAACTATATATAAACTAGCAAGGTCATATAAAATTATTCTATTGCGTATATTCTTACCTTAACAACAAGCAAATCTATGACTCTTAAATCTGTTACATTAGCATGACGCATAAACTCTTCCCTTAACTTTTTTCTGCACTGAAACTCTGATTTTGGAATATCATAACCCAGCACTGTAAAACAAATCAATCGGATAAGTTTCTTAAAAAAATCATTTCACAGAAATTCAAATAAGGAATGTATAAACAAAAACGAATCTACGTGTACTTCATGAATATGTGTTGTTCGATAAAGAAAACAAAAGTGTCTTTAATTAAAGATTTTCGATTTTTTTAAAGTATTTTAATTCGCGAAGTGTTTGTAGATTTTTGTGGCTGACTATGAGTGAAAATTTTAACAATGAACTTCTGATTTAAAAAAACAGAAACTTGGAAATCTGCGTAAACTAGACTGCGTGTATCAAAGAATTATTCAGTAAGAACGTAGAACAAGATTTGCAAAATGAAAATCTACTACTACTTCTGTACTAGTTAGGTTAGGTAACACTGTAGTTTACAGCTTCAAAAGATTTGAATATTCTTTAATTACATACCAATGAATGGAATTTGTCGATACCATGATTTGTACAATGCTATCACCCTTCTACGAGCATCTGACGGATTAAGTGAAAGAATAGGTTTCACTCGTTTTACGGCTGCTTTTACAGGAGTAGCCATTTTCGTGTTACGCAGTACTTTACTCTCTTACTCTAAATAGATGAATTTTATTTGTATATTGCATTTCGAATTCGTCTAGTTAATGTTCTAGAAAAATTATGCAAATACTATATATAGAAAATACGCAAACTATGACATCATACGCATGTACTATTTCCTAAGCCTTCTTCAAATAATAATAAGTGCTTTTAATCTATTCGATTCATACTACATCTATTTTAACGATTTAGGATCATTGTTTTACGATATTTGTAAATTAAACAATTACAATTTATTATGCAAAACTATATTGTAATAAAATTGTTTCATTATAATATAGTTTTGCAAAGTATTGTTATCCTAAAGCCCATGCATCTCTAAACAATTACTTTACTTATACATTTTTCTGTAATCTGAGAATTTATAACAGTTGCAGAGACACTACAATAAACTATGCAATGCAATTCAGCAATAAAAGTTGTTTATTTATTGCAAAAAACGAATTTGAACAAATTGATCAAAACATGGACAGTGAAATGCTATAGCCATCTAGCGGCAAACCGCTGAAACACAAAAATTGAAAAAATTGATTATTTATTAATTTGGAAGCAATCTAATGATATAGGGTCATTATATAGCCTCTACATATCATTATGCAAGCATAAAAGTTCGTAGAAATTGTTTATTTATTGCAAAAACGGCATTTGAAAAATTTAGCTTATAAACGGTACTCGTGGCGCCATCTAACGGTCACGGATAGGAACTAAACTAGAAATTGAAATTTTTAGTTCTTGGGAGGCGCCGCTAGATGGCGCCACGAGTACCGTTTATAAGCTAAATATTTCAAATGCAGTTTTTGCAATAAATAAACAATTTCTACGAACTTTTATGCTTGCATAATGATATGTAGAGTCTGTATAATAATCCTACATCATTAGATTGCCACCAAATTAATAAATAATCAATTTTCCAATTATTGTGTTTCAGGGGTTTGCCGCTAGATGGCGCCACCAGGACCGTTTGTGAGCCAAGTTATGCAAATATTGTTTTTGCAATAAATAAATAATTTCCATGGACTTTTTCGGTTGCATAATGATGTATAGAGCTTCTGCAATGATTCTACATCGCCAAATTGTTTATAAATCAATAAATAACCTTTATTTGCAATTTTTGTAGTTCAAGCGCTGCCGCTAGATGGCTATAGCATTTCACTGTCCATGTTTTGATCAACTTATTCGAATGCTCATTTTGCAATAAATGAACAACTTCTACGAACTTTTATGCTTGCATAATTATATGTAGAGTCTGTATAATGATCCTACATCATTAGATTGTCACCAAATTAATAAATAATCAATTTTCCAATTATTGTGTTTCAGGGGTTTGTCGCTAGATGGCGCCACTAGGACCGTTTGTGAATCGAATTATTCAAATATTGTTTTTGCAATAAATAAATAATTTCCATGGACTTTTTCGGTTGCATTATGATGTATAGAACTGCTGCAATGATTCTACATCGTCAAATTGTTTATAAATCAATAAATAACCTTTATTTGCAATTTTTGTAGTTCAAACGCTGCCGCTAGATGGCTATAGCATTTCAATGTCCATGTTTTGATTAACTTATTCGAATGCTCATTTTGCAATAAATGAACAATTTATATCACTCAAGCTTATTGCAGACTGCAGTATATAGTCTCTATAAATGTCATTAATTACCAATTGGATAAATAAACAAACGATTTAACCAATTCTAGGAACAAAAGGAAGGAACAGAAACATTCTACAAAAATGATTTATTAATAAGTTTTTTTTTAATAACAATAAATATAAGTTATTGTCAACAATAAAATCACAATAAATATTTGCAGTAAATTTGTCGAAGGAACACTTTTTACATACTTTCACAACTTTGTTCTTGTGGTTACGAAAACCACGTTAAATTTAGATTCTACTTATTAAAATATATATAGACATTGCACACATTAAGTTTTCCAACTTACTTTGTACTGTAAATGGTAAGTGTTTGAACTGACTTCATTGTACAGTGTAATGAATTTTATGTGTCATTTGGTTAATTGAGCTAAGAATTTTCCCTAAAAATGTTCATCGTATAGTAGGTGCTCTCTTATTTTTATCTTCTATTTGTACAAGGGGATCAACCTTTAAACTACCTTCATGAACTTTGGGCTTTACATTATTGTCATTTAATGCTTCTTTTTGTTTCTTTTCCAATGCTTTCATGTATGCAAGGAAGGACGTCCACACTAAACTGCAACAACTTACATAAACTACACGGTTGTGCTCTGGGACTAAGAAAAAGTTAATCGTTTGTAGAATGGGCCACACACAAACGCCAACCTGTAGATTGATTATTATTTTTATTTTCCAATGTATATATCTACTTCTATATTGTGTTTTGATCAAGTAGAAAAACTTACCTTGTATGTGGGCCAAAATTTCTGTTTAACTTCTTCTAAACACTCTGCTACTGGTTTCATTTCAAGAAGGTTTATACCAAAAAAGAAGCAACACATTGCAGCAGGGCTGTAACTAACTTGTTCAACCAAAGCCTGCAAAATAAATTTGACCATTATTACAGAATCTCACCATGTATAAAAATTATTTTAGCAAATATTACTGTACTTTGGTAACAGCAGATTTCAGATCTGACTTTGGCCAAAAGTGGGAAGACAATCTAATCCAACAATACAGTGTTGGAGCCACGAAAAATCCGCCGTACAAACTAAACCTCAGTGCTTGCATATAATTCAGTTCATCATTTCCTGTTAATTTTTGTTGTATTAGACTTCCTGTTGGCCATATCACAGTGTAAGAAGCCATCCCTCTTACAATGGGATACTTCTGCGAGACTTCGCGGAATTTTACAAATATAACGCGCATTTTTAACGCCGTCACTAAAATACAAATAAGCATAATTATCAATAAAATATACTTCTAAAAAGCATCATTAACAATCGTTATATTTACTAGATAAAATAGAGATGAATACATAGATTGATCGATCGAGCTAAAGACTTCGATGAAAAAATCGAAATTACAATAATATTTCAAAAATATCATTTTTCTCAGAGTATGTATTACATCATTATATATTTTATTCAATGACATTTTACAAATTGCACGTTATCTTTTCTCGGCACGTGACGAATCGTTTAAGAGAGAACGATGCAGCGCGCCAAACAAGAGAGCGCGTGCAATCGATGTATCAGAAATAGAGAAGCTGCACTTCCTACATGATACACGGTCGAAAGAAAAACGCCTGATTCAAGCTATTGTCAGCCGAGTTGTCATTGATCTGATCGTTCGGTTTATGTGCTTGAATTAATAGAAAATCACTGGGAGAGTAAATTTGTTGAAATTCATGATGTAATACCTTCGAAAGCGGATGATAAAGTACTCTGTCGTTTTGTTTCCTACATTTCTTTTTTGCTCATGCATCGTACCTTTTTTCGATCGACGGACGAAATGTTGGTCGCGTTACCGCGGTTTGTCAGAACGTGATGCGAGAAAACTCGCTGAACCGCGGATTCGTAAGAAGTAGCGGTCCCGCAGAGTTGACACATTTGGAAATGATTCACTGTCAAGGAAACACTCGCATACTGGCAATGACTGAGGTGAGAGCCTCGCGCGACGCGCGCAAAACCACCAATGATGACGAAATTGGTCGATCCATTCTTATCTGTCCTTGGTAATTTCATGTCTTTCGAGTGCAGTTTTTCTGTTAGTTGGATATATCATACGTGTGTCTACAAGACGTCGTTTTATTATATACATATAAACCGATCATATCAATAACGATACGTAATGAACAAAACAAAATGTCTTCGTTTGTACTTGATGTCTGTGAGATGGATTAAGGTGCAGATACGTATTTGGTCAATGAAGTCTAAGTAGGTCACGATAAGGTTTGAAACAAAGCGTTTACCAATTAAAATTGTTTTTATTCTGTAATTGGATTGTACATGGAGCAGTGAACACGATTTTCTTTTTGGGATGTACTGTAATCTTTCTTGGTCTATTTTGCTTATACTATTTTCATTTAGCTTTATTTTCCTTAAATAACTACAATATTCACAAACTTAATTAAATGTCACAGAATGCAGTAATGAACATATAACGAGTAATAGGGAAAATATATGGTAAAAAGGATACATGTACATCTGTACTTTTCTCGTTGATATTATACCTGTTGTATAAGATCGAATTAACAATTGTATACTGTACAGTTACAATATTTTTAACAATCTTCATTCAAAAGATAGCATAGTTTACTGAAAACTTTATAAATGTTTATAAAAACAGAATTAATTATAACACAATATTCATAAAAATATTTTACTTTCCTTGTATGCAATTTTATGATTCTATTTTTGATGCATACAAGGTAAAAATTTATAAGGAAATCTATAGAAGTAGATCACATGTAGATTACAAAAATTTCCTAGTATTTTATCAAATAAAGATGCAACAAAATCGACTGTGTAAACATTTCTCTTCTATAATTCTGTACTATTTTTTTATTTCTAATAATAAAAAAATACTGCATGTATCCAATGATCATTATTCACATCCATTCTTTAAAATTATATACATAGAACAGCCTTCAGAAATTGTCAACAAATTTTTCTTGCGATCTTGCACGTTATTGGCACAGTCTGATTTATAAATCATTCAATCATTTAAACTATATAACTTATTACTCATTTCGCTGTGATATCGAACAAGTCGCAAATTCCTTCATTTTCGCTAAGGTTAAAATGATAATCCTTCTCACTAGGTGGTGGACTTAGTCTTACTAATGGTCCATAAACTGTAAAAAAATTTTCAGAGTTATAAAAAACATTGTTACGTATTTATTGAAATACTAACATGAATATTTTAACTTACTGTCAGAATAAAATTGATCAAGTAACTCTAAGTCTTTTTTGGCAATGTCTGAAATTAAATCATGTTTAGAAAGATGTTGCTTAGCATAGTCATATTATGAAGACTTATATTATTTACCTGTTGTGCTAACATCACGGAGCACAATTTTTGCTTCTATTAATTCTGCATCATCTTCTTCATCCTCATCAGATATAACAGGATCAGGTTTACTAGCGCCTTTTGGTGGTCTAAAATTTGAAAGTGTACAGTGTCAAATATTGATGCTACATATTTGTAAGTCAACATAGTGTTGTGTATCTAAATTTATAGTGAAATGTGTATGATCTGTACCAAAAAAATAGATTTATCTTCAATGTCTATTTATCCCCTTACAAGATCATTTATTCTATGCTCATTGCAGATCAAAAATATGATCTTACTATTTTTGATGCGAATAGAGCAAACATTAATACATTTTTAATGCATTATTTTTTTTACCTTCCCACTCTTCTCTTTGGTTTAACATTAGTTTCCTCTTTCTTCTCTTCTTCTTCTTCTTTTGCCCTCTTTGTGCCTTTTGTCTCTTCTTGTAACCTCATTTCTAATATCTTATTATCATAAGTTTTAGCTAACTCTGGTTGAATCATATAAACTCTAATTTCTCCTGAATTACTTTTAAGAAACATTTCATAATTTACTTCCTTGTCTTCTTCTTCTGAAGTCTAATAATAAAATACAATGAATGTACTATGCATACAGATTGTTGAACATAAATTTCTATTAAGAAAATATGATACCTGTGTTATATTTGGTACACTTAATTCTGCATCATCAGGTGCTTGAATTCCAAATACAAAATCATCAGGAAAATTTTCCTTTACATCTTCGTATGTAATATATGCATATTTTCTATTGATCAAGTCATTTTCTATATTCTTTATACTTTGTTGTATCCATTGAGTGTGCATGTCCAATAATTGTTCATGATCTTCCAATTTTCTAATTTCATCCTTTAAATCAGTTAACTTTTCACCAACTTCTTGTGTGTTACAACCTGGTCCTGCTCCCCTGATGATGTATTTAAAAATTGCATTACATAAAAAGAGATAAATTTCCAAATTTACACATAGAATACAAAAGGTACATAAATAAGGAATATGAAAAAAACATACTTCCACTGAATACTATTTTTGCTTTTCTTTTCGATAAGCCCGATACCTTCGAGGACGTTAGTGATATCGTAAATACGTCTCTTTTGCCGTACTTCTAGTATATCAGCAGCCTAGAATTTTATTATTTTATTACTGTGTATTGTCGAGTGTAGGTCGGGATAGCGCGTTCGTTTTTTTTTTCTAGGTTATGTCTCATAGCACGTTGAGATACAAAAACTTGGAGTACATCAACTGTACAATCAGAAACCGAGTTCATTTACGAGGTAAACACGACCCTCTCCAGAAAAAAATACTGACAGAGAGATCAGAAATATTGATTTTAGCGAAACTTGTTTCAAAATTCCCGCAAGCTAGAAATGGCGTGTACGCCCGCGACAACTTAACCTAGCAGCCAGGTTAACTTTTTATAACGGAGCTTCTACGACCGCACTCACCACTTTTAAATCGAGAACACCGTCCTTCGCCTTCTGCAGTAGGGTGACAAACCGCGTCGTTAACAGACCGAGGGATTTTTCAAATCTACTCTGTTGATTATCTGCCATTCTCGAGGACGTTGTCAAAATTTTCAAAACTCACTACTCCCTTCGAAATTGCCGCAACACCACGGACGCCATCCTAGTTAATACGCAGGAAGTATTTAAATATGAGCGCGTGTCTCTAGTGTCGATACAGCGTCGGAATTCAACGTGTGTTAATTACGAACGATTACTATCGTTTTGTTATCAAATTACACTCCCCTGCAAAAGGCTCACTGGAAATTCGGAACATTCATCGAATTAAAAGGTAAGTTTTACGCTTCAAAATATATAATTAAATATTTAATGAGGTGCTTGATTTTTGAAAATGTGTATTGAAATTTAGTTTGTGAACAATCGTGTTCTTATGGATTGGGAAGAATTTCGAGTGTATAAAAAAGGAAAGATTTTATATATGAATAATATATTATATTTAAAAGAAGGTGCATATTTACAACTCTTGATGATCAACATTTTGATTCATGATACAATTGAATGTAGGTCGTAAACTATATAAAAATTATATATGATATAAACAGTTTTAGCTTTAAAAGTTTATACAAGACAATTTAATGCTTTATCATGGAAAAATAAATTCATTCGTAACAGTCGTTGCGTCTGGACTGAGACTGGAACTCGCCGAACTTAGAGTTTCCTCTTTGATCTTTAAATTAGAAGAGTCTTTACTTTTTTCCTTTTCCTTTTCTTTTTCTTTAGGTTTATCCTTATCTTTATCTTTATCCTTCTTCTCTTTGTCCTTACCATGCTTATGATCGTGTTTATGTTTATGCTTATGTTTGTGTTTTTTCTTATCTTTCTTCTTCTTTTTATTCTGCAAAATGTAATTAGAATTCAGTATAGACTTACATAGACATAACCAAGGATAAATTTGCATAGCAATACATACTTTATTAACAGAATCACTTTTCTGCTTGTGCTCTTCTATTTCCTTCTTAAACATTCCTGGTTCAAAACCTACAGGCCCTGGAGTTCCCATAATGCCAGGCAATGACGCAGAATTGTCACTGTAATATTCTGATTTTACTTTCCCTTCACCTATTGGGGCTGGTACTCGTTCATCCTTTTTTTAAAGAAGTAAAAATTAATAATTGAAGAACGGAATTCTAGACAATTTCATGATAGCATGTCTCACGTTAATTACCTGTTTCTGACGTTTAGCTTCAGGACCATAATCGGTTGTACTTGAAGGCCCTGGAACATCTTTGTTAGGCGATTTTCTTTTACCTGGTCCATTTGTATGATCCAGTTCTATTACTGGTGGTTCGTGTTTAATATGCGATATATTTTGTTTCATCTAAAATAGATACGATTTACGTTACCATTCTTTAATATTTCAATTAGAGATTTTCCGCAATTGTAACTTACATCCTGCTCGGGACTCTGGGGTCCTACTTTCTTTGGTTTGGTGATAGCAGCGAGTTCCGGGATAGGAAGACAAAGTGGCCGTTTGGAACCGTATAATGTATAATACAAATCGACTAAATCACATCGTATTTTAGGATCGTGAGAAAGCATACCGCTAAAATAATAAATATATTCAACATTCTTGTAAAGTTCAAGCCACAGGGCAGAACTTCAACATACTTGATTAAATTCCAAATACGATCAACTAGTTCAGGTTTATCCAACCAGTGTATATGTGCTCTTTCAAATGGTGGATTCTCAACCATAAGTCTCACCAATCTGTGTCGCACACCAGGGTGTGGATCCATTTCTATCATGTCTAATAAAAATTCCAAGTCTTCCCATTTGCCGTCCACTCTCGTAAAGTCAACCAAGGCTTCTAACGCTGCGATTCTAACATCTAAGATGCATAAAACAAGTGTAGCCATACATTATTTATTAGAAAAATTTATCGATATTTATAATATATGATATTCTAAATACCGATGAATTGTCCATATGCAGCGTATGCTCTGAAGAGGTGTGGATTGCTTGGAAGATGACCGAATTTTTGTAGAATTCGTATAACTTTAAGGCAGGCAACACTGACTGTATATTTATAACAGGGCAATAATTTTTCTAAATTTAAATTTCTAGTAACCTCTTCCAATATAGCTTTAGTATCGACCGATAAGGACTCAGCAGTGATAGCTGTCCTAAAAGAAAACATATTACATATACGATTTCAAGATGTAATATAGCTTTCTTTAATAGCTATCATACCCCTGTTGTATACTAATCACTGGCGTAACTGTTGCTCCAAGAGCCTCAATTAATGCTGCCCTATAATAATTATCTGAATATCTATTTTTACTGTTGTCGTTGTATTTAAACAAATCCATCAGAAAAGCTAAAACTTCCGGTGGACATATACCATGAGCGTTACGCAAACCTGCCATTGCCACAGGTATAGTCTGAAGTCATAAAAAAATGTAAAATAAGTATACAAGACAAACAAAATAGATCGCCATATAATTTTGTTACAGAGAATGTTGTTCAAACCTTTTGCAAGAAATAGTGCTGGAAATTTTGAAAGTTATTTTGTTTAATTATTCGTCTGCACGATGCTGAACCAAATAATTTTCGAAATATGGCTAACATTGCCGGTGGACCTGCCCACGTTGCTACCATTGCGTTAGCTACCTGCAGAAATAGTGTTTAGTTTAAATATAATGCAAGTAGACACGAGATATAAATTATATTAAAATATAAATTACCTTGGTTAAACAGTGTGCTGCCCGTAACCTAACTTTGTAATAGCAATGTTCATTTTCAATAGTATCGGTTAACGCTAATCGTGTAGCAGGTGTCGCATGATTTTGTAAAGCTTCTATAGCTTCTAACTGTGCAGTAACATCCCTTTCGTGCCTCAATTGATATTGCCACTGATAATCAGGTTGTTCGATTTGAACAGCACGCATAAGCGTCATTTCTGGATCTAATCGTATCCATAGTACGGGAGAGTCACTATAAAATGGAACAATCTCATATTAAAAAATTCTGTTTAAAATTTTGTGCACAGTAATATTTACTCCATAGCAGAAAGATCCATGTCCACTTCTTCTCCCGTACACAGTGGAATTTTCTTCTTTTTATTTCTACGACTTTTACTATGACATGTTATATCTGCTTTTGCTACTGTGCCTTCAATTTGTAAGGTGTGTTTGAAAGTACCATCTAATTCTTGAATATTCACTAAAAGTGGACCTACATATTTTCTAATTCCTCTTTGGTGTGTAGTATCTTGCCGAATTTCCAATTCTACAGTATTTCTAGATAATCAATTTGGTATTAATAATTCTCAAACATAAAACAAAATGCAGTTTGAAATTGTTAGTACATGCATACCTTTTTCTATTAAATACAAAACTTAAACTGAACTTCGCATGTCCACCAGTTCTGACCCACTGATCTATAAAAACTGCCATATCTTTACCCGTTACCGTGAAGATCGCTTTTGTAAAAACATTTGTACTAATTAACATGTGAGACCAAAGACCAGAATCAATTTTTTGTTGCGCAGCATTAGCAGCAAGGGATAATTGCTTATTGAACACCTAGAAAATTGTAAAATTAATTATCAATTGGATCAACAAAAATGAATCGGAAAAGTGCATATAAAAAGTGCATACTTGTAAAAGTAATTCTTGCCCAATTCGGTGTTCTAACATTCTAATTACTAAATGCGCTTTTTTACGAAGCACTTCAATGTACTTTGGAGACATTGTATGTAAATTTCTTATTGGGAAATAAAAGCCAGGATCTGGAGCTCTTGGTGTAGGTGTTGGTGTATTAGCTGCAATGGGTAGTGGAGCTGGTGGCTGGGAAGGATCTAGTATTATACCTCCAAACTGTTCTTCATATTTTACAACCTCTTGTAATTCCTAAAATATAAATAATGTCATACTTCACCATAGCAATATTAGTATGTAAAAATTAAACAAATTTATTTACCGATTGGACCCATTCTCGGTATTCGTTATTTCCGAAACACTTTTTAGCATATAAACCAGTCAAATATGTCGAAACACCTTTAGGCAACCACATATCAGACCAATTTTGCATAGATATAAAACAACCAAAAAACTGTTCTGCAACAGCTTGTGCCATAGCTTTCTTTGTAATGTACACTTGGTCAATAATTGCAGTAGAATGTAACAAATTTGTACTGTAAATGGAGAGATGTAGTTTGTACTAGTTAGTTAAATGTTGACATTATTAATAATTTTGCTTACTTTAGAATACTCATAGTAGCATATGCATTGATATCTTCATCTAATTCATCCACAAAAACTTGTTTGTAACAAGAATAAGGATATCTGTTTGATAATGTCTCTTCATAAAATTCAAATGCTTCATGCATGTATTTTGCAGACACTTTTAATGATGGTAATAATTGTGGCAAACAGAAATGTGTTACTTCGTGCATATATGGATCTACAAATATTTCAAATGGCCTAAAAAAGAAGGAATAGTTAATAAAATTATTTGTACAAAAAGTACAAGTATTTTAAATAAAAATTATTAATCTGCTTAACATACCCAACTGCAAGTGCAATGTTAGGTGCACATGCTGGTGTGTTAAGAACATAATGGAACGTTTTTCTTCTCATATCTGGGGTATATACAACTTCTACAAGATCACCACAAGATATTGCAGTCATAGAATCATCAACAGTAAATTCTAATTTCCAAGTACATGGTTCAGCAAAACTATCAACACATGGGAACCATAGCCTTGAGGAATTCTCATAACTGTATGTATACATATGTGCACCTCTCTAAAAAAGGAATTTATTTGCAATATAATTCAATGTTATTCAATTCTAGTACAGTTAAATATAATTTGTGTACACGAAATTTCTTGTACCTCTGCTAAAGTCCCTTCACAGTTTGGTACAACAAAATGTACCCCACCTTGGGGCTGTTCCAAGGAAAATTCAATGCTAATTCTTAAACTTTTGCCTTCAGCAACTAAGTGTGCTGCATCTGGTGGAATTTGTACAACCAATTCTCCTGCATTATTATCTGGATCTATCCTTTGTGCTGCTGCTAAATGCATATTTGAAAAGAATTCCAATGATCTTCTGCAAGAGTATATTACGTTATATGAGTCATATTATTATCATCCAGAAATATTAACATTGATATATAAGCACTCACTGTTTGCCATCTCCCTGACAAATATCCAAGAATGGATCAAAGTATTGAAATGGTGCTTCATATGTATCATTTAAACATACTCTGTAAATTCTACATTGTTTTGCATTGAGTTTCACAATCCTTAATGTATCCCTGAGTGGTACAATTGTTAGTTCTACAAATCCCTGTATACAAAGGATACATTTGTAATAGAAGTTGCTAAAATTTCCTTTAAGAGCAATTTATCTACTTACAATAATGCTCTTCCTTTGGAAACTTATGCCTGTGAGACTCAATATTTGGTGAGCCGTGAAATAAAAAAAATGAGTAAAGATTAATGTTACTGACAGAAAACACAAAAAATTTAATGAACATTTTTATTAGACTACATATATTACAGTCAATTCTATAAAATAATGGAAATTGAAAATGCAATGTTTTGTAAACATAACCTTAATAAGGAAAGTTAATGAAGGATTTTAACCATGTATTTAAACATTTTTTACAAATACTTTTGACCTCTCATTCAGAGAAATATGTGTAGTTACGTAAAGCTTTATTTATTGCAATATAAATTGTAATTAACGATTTTCTTTAACAGTGTAAGACCAATGAATACTTATAATTTATACGGTCGGCTATTATCGGCTGTTCTTTCTTTCTTCATGTTTCCATTTGCACGTTTTCACCGATCCGTTTATATTATTTATTTATTTATCCAGTCAAAATTGACGCTGTGTGTAAATATTTGTGACATTTTAACTGTACAAACTAAAACACAAACTGTGTAAGTCATAATATCGCATAGTAACAAGTATTGGGACGCAATAGTTTAACCATTGGTTAGCAACTGTTAAGAGCTTATAGCGTGTTGGAAGAGAGAGCACAGTTATTCCTTAACGTTGAAGTTGGTTGAAGCACAGATCATTTGAAATTTAATAGATTGAAGATAGGCCTGGAACTAATGGTCGCGTGATATTTGTTTTTAAGGAAAGTGTTAATTTAGAACATGTATACAAATTCAACTTACTTGAGTATATAGCAGAGTAAACCAAAGAGGATTAGATACTCTGATATTCTGCATTGATGATATGATGATTGACTGCAAGAATTATCCGTATTAAACACTTTTAGCATACGGTTATGTTATGTATACCATAGTTTTCTACTCTTAGATGGTCTATTAAATACTTTTAATGAAGATCAGCGATAGTAACTCTAAGTAAATAGTATTTTCGAATACATATAAACGAATATACATTAATATATTAATCTTTTAAATGGACGAAACGCATTCTAATACAGGGTAATTTTCACTTCAAAATTATTGTTTTTATAGGTTTTTACGATATCTTCTAAAATATTTGTTATTTAAATAATTCAATTTTACTGTCAATAAGTTTATATTATGTTTTATAATGTATGTAGATAGCTTCATAGTTTTTTACTAATAAACTATTAACTTGAATTCTATTATTTTAGGGAACTAAAATGTGAAGTTGCTGACAGCAGTTTACCTGCTGTGACAGCTAGTTTAGCAATGCTCACGGTAACTAAAAATTTACCATCGCCAGAAAATGAAAGAGTATTGATAAGGCTACCAGAAGTAGACTCAAATGAATGCCTTAATAGAAGGTACAGTAAACTTTATAATTGTACATCATAGATAAATTAACAACTTTGATATATAACACATTTTTGTATATTTATTGTTAGATGTAGTCTTAGACCTAGAAAGAGAACAAGTGCAGAGATGGAAGGTGATAATAAGAGGAAAACTATACTAGGAGAAAAAAAAGCTGATGCTAAAGACTATTATTTAAACCAGAATTTAAAACGGAAGCTAAGTAACTTAGAAACTATTTATGAAGAAAAAGATGACATAAGTGAGAGCACTATGTTCATGAGTGTAAAAAGATACAAACGTATGATACAGTTTAATGCAAAACCCACAGATTCTAAGATTAAAAAAAGAAAAGCAAGGGTTAAAAGAGTATTTGGAACAAAGAAAAATTTTAAAGAAAGACGTGCTTCTATGCAAATATTACTTGAGAAATTAAATGGTATAAAAGCAGAATCTCCCATAAAAATTGAGAATGAAGTCAAGTGAAAGGATATAATGATATTGAAATTACAATATAAAATATTATGGACGTTTTTGTACACTGTATATTGATATTTATTCATAGAAAATTCCTTACTTTTTCTATTAAAATTTGATACTTCATTTATGATATTATTTTCAGCCTTTTTTATGATTATTAAAATTTGCACAAAGTAGTACTTATGACAGTAATAAATGTGCAATTCAGGAATGTGGGTTATGTAGTATATTCTACCAACAAAACATACATTAATGAGAGATTAAATACATTATGCTATAGATGCGTTAATGTATAAATGTATAAATATCAAGAACGAGATTTACCAATCAACAGGAAATCTCGTACTAAAATATCACTAAATTTTCGGTTGTGTACAGTATTATCATAAATCGAATAGGGTTTGCAAATTTAAGTTGGCTATGCATATTTACATACATATTTACTTAGTTTTTTAGTGCATTTATATTATTCTGAACACACCATGTAATATTTACATACTGTAAATTCATTTTCTGTTACACTTTTTCACGACATAAAGACATGAGCATTAAGCATTTAACATTCTGATCTAAAATAGAAAAAACAACTATATTACTTTTGAGGTTTGTATGGATTGAAAAAGACTGACAGAATAAAAAGTATTATAAATATTTATTTAAGATCTTACAATCTTTAAAAATAAAGGTGAATGATTGCTATAAATATACTATATTTTGTATCATGAAGTATGTACAAGTGCTGTATCAAAATATATAAAAAAATTTCATTTTCATTTTATGAAAGATAATAGCTAAATATTTACATGAAGTAATGTAAATATGAATTAATACTATTACAAATTACAATATGTATTGGTCTGCTATATGTCATCTGTTTTTACAATACATTTTATTGATGTCTTTGGGCATCCTGCATATTCTCTAAGTGCACCTTTGGTCTCTTCATATTCTTTACTGTCAAGCTTAACACAGGCACACCTATATTGTTGAGAATGTGGAGACTCAAATAACATTCTTGGTACTCCAATCCAGTCTCTTTCTATTCCTCCACTAAAAAAAAATGAAGCATTAATAATTTAAAAAAAATTAAATATTTTGTCCAGCACGATTACCTTCTTTTTGTACACCATACTACAGTTCCAGAGTTTGGATTCCATTCTACATTACATGGAGGAAACATCTTTTTTCTATGTTTTTCTTCATCTTGCTTTTCTTTGGCATGTATTAACATTGTTTGCACATTATGTGATTCTTCTGTTGGAGTACCATCTTCATTATAGTATCGACCATTCAATTTTCCTGTATGAAACAAAACAATTTATTAACCATTTTTAAATGCAATTATTACTTGGAATGAAATTGGTTTCTTTATACCTTTATAAATATACTTTTCATTATAGAATTGTAGCCAGTCATTTAATGTCTTAACTTGTTGCACAGATAAAGAAGAGATGTCATCTGTTAAGTCTTTATCATCAAATTCTCCTGTGATAAAAGCCAATGATGCATCACGGCCTATGAATGTACATATTTTATATATCATACAGACATTGTAACTGATATAATCTTATCATAGGTTTTACCCGTGAAAGCATGATAAGTAGCACCAGGCCCATATAGTTTTGCACCTTTCGTGACATCAAAAACTTGTCCTAATATTGAAATATATAAACCATCTTTCAAGTTTGTATATTTCTTAAGTTCATTTGCTGTAAACACCTGTTCTTTGTCATCTTTCGAAATTGGAGTCGATTCTTTAGTCAGATCAGTATAAATACTATCAATAATGTGTAATCCTTTCTGCATAAAATGAAATTTTATTTCGTTCAGGTACTCGTTCGAGTATATTAAACATATAGATGCGAAAAGAGGTAATAACCAAATATACTTGGAAAACATAATTCTATTTATTGTCAAACATTTACACAGTACTTCACATAACGTATCAACAAAAGATATTAATTGAAGAAATTAACTAAGAACTTTCAATTGCTGCATCTATATGCAGTATACGTACTCATACTTTTCTTTAAGAATAAAGAAACAAATATAACCGTCACATATACTCTGAAAAGGAAAAGATTTCTTACTATACTACATTACGATACATCGCAGAAGAGTAACGTTTCTAATCAGAATGGCGGGCTATATAAATGCCTTTTAATATATCGAACAATTTCCATCTGAGTAATGATTTAGTACTTCATCAGAGTCGTACAAATACATTTTTATGGACACACAAATAAAATTTGTAAACATATCTACAGAAAACGCTTTTTGTCGCTGCATTTGAAACAGTCTTTAGTTAGAAGTTATAATAACGGTTTTTTTTCCAGTAAATTCGAAAATGGAATTGTGTCTGAGAAACAACTGTCTCGATAAATACTATTTACGAAGGAATTTAATATCAGAGATTTGGTAAAGTGTGCTGTGAATACACTTCAAGAAAGGAAGACAACAGTAGTGAATCAACTTCTAAGTAAAAGGTATCTCACCTTATATTGTTATATAATTTTTTTAACAATAATAGTATAATAAAACTGTGCTTTATTATAAAATTTTTCGACATAAATAATAGTGTAGAAGTGTTACAAAAAAGGTATTGCATTGATCGAGAGATTCGAACCCACGAATGTAGCCGCCTTACGAGTACTATTATCTTATTTCAACCAACTTCGAGCTTAGTACATTCTTACCAATTCTTACTACAGTTAACGGATGCGCTCTTTGCTGAACCTTTAACGATAAGTATCTTTGTAAATAACGCGTATTGACACGAATATTCGGCCACGTGTCCCTTGACTTTCATCCTTGATTCATCGAGGCAAAAGGTTGGTTGAAATCGACGGTTCTACTACCACAATAATTTATTATAAGCGAACGAGCGTGTATCGGTTCCCTTTAAAAAAGATACTACGCTTCAATCGTACTATCGATGATCATATCAAAGTTTGTATTTGTGAAGATAGACGAATCATTTGCGGGACTTTGGAATAAAGAAGTGTTCGTGAAGAAGGAGATTAAGAACAGGTATGTGCAATTAGAATAAGGATAGGATGACGCGTAGAGAGGGAAGCGGGACAATGCACGCAGGGCGGAAGTGAAAAACTACTCGTTGCAAATGGCAGACGTATGATACCGTCTACTTATTTTTCTGGTGTAGCAGTGCCAGTGGATCACGATTATTTGTGACCGTGCATCGTGACGGTTTTGGAGAACAGATATTTTTGCGTGTCTAATCGTCGTTGACGGAGAAATTAAGTGGCGATGGCGAAGTTGGTGAACGTTTGGCGGGACGATGACCCGGTCGATTTGACGCGAAGACAAATGCCGTTGATTGTTGATGAGAATCTCACGGTGAGCATGATTTTCTTTCATCATTCCTACGAAATATGGTTTTTGTCTGCCGAACGGTAAACAGCCGAATAAGACTTACGTAATGGCATCCTGCGATATTTCTGACTTAACCTAAACGTGGCAATGAATGCATGCCTATGGCATAACTAATTAGGTGTACTTAGGTTTAACGCCTATGTCCCGTTTAATAATGGTTGATCGATGATATTCGACGTTCCAGAAGGTTTTATAAATTGTTTGTTATTGTTTTTACGTTCATCACATTGTTAGAATTTCAGTCACTTGTTTTGTTCTGAAAATAAAGAATGTCAAAATGATTGTTTTTTTAGTACACTTTGATTAGATACTAATGGGTAAATAGTGTGAGAGCTTTAATGATAATGTTATTGATAATTCTCGTTAAGAGACCTTTGTTTGGTACATACTGACACATAAAAGACATAAATATAGGATTTGAATATATGTATACATTGCACTATATATAATTGTACAGATTAGTATTTAATATTGAAATTTATATGCATGCTTAGAACCATCTATGTTTTCAAGATCATACGAATGAATTTGATTCTGCAGATGATTATGGATATAAATGGTTTGGGAGCAATCTGTGATAGTCCATTAGTTCGTGGAAAACAACTTGATGAATTCACTAAAAAGCTTGACATGCTCACAAAAGATGAAATTAAAGCATCATTTGAAGTTACTTGCAAAGACATGCTTGCAATATTAGGTCAAGCTGTACCTTGTGTTGGCTGCAGGAGAAGGTAAAATAATTTTATAACAAATATGTGAAGGAAACATTTATTATTTACATTATTTAATCATTATATGTGTTTAGTGTGGAGAGATTGTTCTATGACCTTATGAAATCAGGACATCCAGCATTAGATCCCTTAGTGATCACACCTGAAGGATTATTATCAATAAAGGATGATGTGTTGGAATCACCACAGTTACTTTGTACAATGCTACAAGGACATAGGTACTAATATTAAACATAAAATATATTTTATATATTTGTTACATAAAGAGTGTTAAAATAATTTTTGTTTTGTTATAGTACTAGGTTAAATAGTTTAGTTGAAAGACAACCTAGGAACAAAAAATCAAGAAGATGTGTATTACACTCATTAGAAATCCAGCGTATGAGACCTCTTCCAAGTGCATGGAGAGAAGTATGGGATTGCATGGAACTTCCATGCCGTCAGGAACTTGCTCTAATAGAAACTGATACCCTTGATGCTACTCTGGATACATATTTACGTAAACATAGGTAGGTTCATTAAATTACATGGTTATATTTAAACATCTTGTACTATACATACTGTTACAGATTCTGTGGTGAATGTCGTACAAAGGTGTTATTAGCATCCTCCCTGTTAACAACAGAACCTGAACCAACAAAAGAAAAGGGCTATGTTGCTGCCCTGTATTCTGGGATCAAGCGTTGCATACGCGATAGGCATGTACATTTACCTACTAGCACAGATTATATTAGTACTCTAATTGGACGTGCTCAACCAGAACTCATGGGAAGGTATGGAATTGTATAGTTTCTTTTTATTTATAAATTTAGTATAGAATTCAATAAAACGAAAAGGAATCTTAAATAACAGGGAACGGCACGCGAAAACGTTGGAAATTGCTCAGGAAGAGGTACTTACATGTTTAGGAATATGTGTCGCCGAACGTTTGCATAGAGTTCATCGACGGTTAAGGGAAGAAGAAACCGTGTGCAAAGTATTAGCTGCTGTTGCAGTGGACGCATTGTCCAGAAACTTTCAAGTACGATCTATAAAATTATAAAAGTATTATTAACGTAATAAATGTGTTTATACATGGTAAAATGATTTTTTTCATAGATGGCTGTAGAAGTTAAGCAAGGAATTTCTCAATTAGAACTCCTCTATGAGGAGTTAACAAGGGAAGAAATAGCAAAGCAACAGCGACGAGAAAAGTTACGCTTAAAACGCAAGAAGAAGAAAGAACGACGATATGAGACAGAAGAGAAAGAAAATACATGTGATGTACGCTATTGATTATAAATTGAAATTCTTAAATATTAAAGATCATAATTAATTTAGTTTTATATTCTCAGTGTTCAAGCAAAAGGCAAAATGGTAACAATGAAACGCTTTGTGTTTGTGGAGACACAAAGCCCACTACACAAAATATAGATCGACATAAGGTAAATAAATTAGATTATATTCATGTATGTGCATATATTTTTTATGTGAATATAATGTATATACAAATGTATTTCTTTTTTCATAGTTACAAGTATTAGACCCCAAAAATAAGGGACCACCAACATGTAAATGTCCAGATTGTATAAAAAAATCAAAAACTAGTATATCACAATCACAGAATCAAACTCAATTAGCATTCCCTAAAGAGTCGTTGAATTTGCAAAAAAATATAACTAAAAAAGGTTCTTCTGAATCAAAAATAAAAATGGTTACAAATCAAATGAAGGAGAGTAATACGCCCATTAAAAATCTTTCTGAAGAGGAGTTATTTGAAACCTGCGAGTCGTGTAAGGTAATAATTCAATGTATCATTACATGCTTTACATATCCCTTGACGTGTGTTATAAGATTTATATGCCATTTAATGTGTAGGATTTTTCTGAAAAAATTGAGAACGATAACTGGCATAGTTGTGAAGAATGTAAAGATCCAGTCTCTAAGGAAATAGTAAATGCTTGGATAGGGAAACCGAGCAAGAGATATAATATGTGGATAGAAATGAAAAAACGATTAGAGTTATCGATCTCGGAAAGAAAGAGTCGTTCTTCGAGTGAACAATCGTCACAAGATTGTGGTTATTCTTCGGAACACAATATCAGCAGTTCTTCTCTTCCTAGTACACCAGAAGGATCGGAAGTAGCTTGCAATGACGGATGTTGCAATCACGAAAGAGATTGTCACGATGTGCGATCATCCGATAAACTTGTTCATTCCAATTCTAGCATCTCTTTGCTAAAAGAAAGAGGTGGAGGTCTAACACTTACACAGATGTTAGAAGTAAGTGTACACTTCGTTTAGGTTAGTTTTTATTTGAAGTTTCGTTTTTATTTTAATATTGTGTTTTTTCTTAGGATTCCTATTTATCAGATGATGAGGAAAAAGAGAGTTATATTCCAGCGGAGGAGGTGTTAGAGTTTAAATCTCGAATGTGCCAAGTTCTTGAGAAACGACAAGAACTTCGTCAGACGCTTAGAAAACGTTTCGCTATTTTATGCAGTCATCACAAGCCCTTTACCATTCCTAATTAAAAATTCCTACTAGGTACAGTTACTTAATAGGATACAATCTTTCTTTTTTATATTGATTTACTGCCAGTAGAAAAACATAAATGCAATAGATGTATTTTGGATAACTGTTATCATTGGAGGTCAACCTTCCTGTGTGAATAAAAATATCGTTGGAGATGTACATCATAAGAACACCGTATGGTATGGTATGGTTTATCCACAAGCAGAAAACTGCATCTAATAAAATAGAGGTACCAAGAAACAATTATGCCTTGAATTTTGTTGTTTTTTATGCAGCTCAATTCATAACAATAAAAGACAACTTTGTAGATGAAAATGTATTTATAAATGAATGAAGTTTAGAGTATAAAGTCAAATGCTAACTCTGAAAACTGAATCTAAAGAAATATAAATTATTAAGTTAGAGCACGTAAGAATGTAGTGCAACAGTATTCAGAGTTATATGAGACATAGTTCTGTATGCTTGTATAATTCAACATAATGATTTGTATGAGCACGCATTAGCCAAAAAGGTGGCAAATCAGAATCGACTGCACGTTGTATAGAACAATAGCAATTGTATAGAAGATTAATGTCATTAATTACTACATACTTTTAAGAGAGTTTTATTTTTTTGAAAGTAGCAGTTTCGACTTGCTTCTCTGCAAAATGAATATAAATGTTGTAATATTATGATCAAGAAATATTAAAAAAATACTACAAAATAAATATTGCATTCCATAATATATTATTCGAAATTACATTTTCTCTATACATTTTTGATACAACAATATAAAATTTTTTTTCTGTTTTTACATATGTTACACGAGTTTTATATTACATAAAAATATTAAAAACATTAAAGCCATCACATAGCTCAAGTCTCAAATATGGTTTACCATAAACCATATTTTATTTTAATCTAAATGAACAATGTTATGCATATACGTCTTCTGTAAATGTGATGTATGTATTAATTAATGCATATCATTAGGAATGACTAGTTCGTATTATGTTGCGCACTATTATGCTTCTTTTCCTTGTAGTTTTAGTTTGATAATGGCTTATTCATTGTACTGTGCAAGACACAAGCATGCGTTTGTTCCGCCAAAACCGAAAGCATTTTTTAAAGCTACACGTCTTGAGGTGGTGGTGATCCAATTTTTCTTTACATTCGGGGCGAAACTTAAATTCGTCTCCATATCTAAATCATGTAGATTCAACGTTGGCGGTATGATACCTTCTTTTGATGCTAGTATAGTAAAAATAGCTTCTAAATTCCCAGCTGCTCCCAGTAAATGGCCATGAGCTCCTTTTGTACTAGAAACTGTTACATCTCTACTATGTTGTCCCATAAACGATTCTATAGCTTTTATTTCGATAGCATCTCCTAAGGGTGTTGAGGTTGCATGTGCACTGATAAAACTAATCTCTCCAGTGTCTATACCAGCATCTTTCACTGCTCTGTCCATGGCTAATATAGCACCAGTACCGTCTTCACTAGGGGCAGTTAAATGTGCTGCATCACCAGATAAGCCGTATCCTAATACTTCTGCATATATATTTGCTTTTCTTTCAAGTGCATGATTTAATTCTTCCAGCACTAAAATAGCAGCACCTTCTCCCATTACAAACCCATCCCTGTCTTTATCAAACGGACGCGATGCTTCATGTGGAAAGTCATTCCTACAAGTGCTTAATGCTCGAAGTCTACAGAATGCAGCTATAGCAAGAGGACTGATGCATGCTTCTGCACCACCACACACCATTACACTTGTTTCTCCACCACGGATAAAACGAAATGCATCACCTAAAAATTCAAGTATGTTGTTTAATGTAATAGACATGTACTTCATATTTTTTATGAAATTTATCATACCAATGGCATGAGCTCCAGTTGCACATGCTGTTGATACAGAATGGTTTGGTCCACGAAAACCATATTTGATACTGATTTGTCCTGCAGCCATATTTGGTAAAATCCTTGGTACAAAGTAGGGACTAACTTTATTATATCCTTTCTTCAAAGCCTCATATGTTGTACATACATCAACCAAATCTATCATTCCAATTCCCACTGCTACTCCTGTATCTTGTTTATCAATTTCCTCTGTTGGTTTCCATTTGGCGTCATTTAATGCTTCTTCTGTAGCTATTAAAGCATATGCAGTGGCAGGACACATAGTGCGTAATTCACTGTTTGTAAAATAATTTTTTAGGTTTAACTCATTAGACCCATCTCCCTTTGGTATCACTGCACCTATCACATTATGATAATTTAATTTGTGTCATACTAAGGAGTAGAATTAGCAGAATTATCAACAAAAAAGAAAAGTAAAATATCCAATAGCATCTTACCAACTTTACAAGGTAATTTCTCATAGTCTGGTTCAGTAAGTTTAATAACACCTGATTTGGAGTCAATTAGAGCTTGCCAAGCATTTTGTACACCAATTCCAAGGGGACATACTAGCCCCATTCCTGTGACTACAACTCGCCGTTTGCATCTTACAGCGGTTGTTAATGTACGGTTCATAGAAATAAACGGAGTGAACATTTGACCGGTGAAATTGTAGGATTTAAAACAGGTTATATTCTAAGGTTATACGATTTTAGATATTATTCCCTGTAAACGAAAGTTCTGCATTTTACGTTCAACAGAAGTGACTTTTAGTTTCATTTTGATTGTAACAATCGATAATGAATCCACATTTTTAATTTCTTTTTGAATATCCACAATGAAAACACCTTGTTTCACGTGGTATCACACTAGAAGTCCGGCTAAATGGTAATATGGCGCTGTTCATAGTCTCTACTCTCTACAGTGGCATTCGATTCTAATTTTTTTTTAAACAGATGGTCTTGTTCGAGGTAAAAGGAAGGTAAAGTAATTTATTAATATTTTACGCGTAACATTTTATTGTGCATTCTAAACTATTTATACATGATTTGAATATTAAGTTTGTGCACAGTACTTTTTCTTTTCTAAGATTGCAACTTGGTGCATTATATCGTGCGCATAAGATTCGCATTAGCGCCATAAATATTGCATTAACTTACTATTCGATTTCATCGAATTGGGTACACAATATCGTGCTATATTTTAATTTCAAATAAATTTAAGTAAATGGCTATAACCTTGTTTATTTTCTTTTTTTTTATATAGTAAATCGTTATATGATACAGCAGAAATTCAAATTGTTTAGATATACATTTATGTTGTAATTATTAGAGTAGCAGTATACTTTGACTTCTTAATAAAAGAATATTTTAAGATTATATTTGTTGAAATTCTCTTTCTCCATAAGAGGGATGTATTTAAATTATAAAATTTCAGTTACATGTTTTTGAAATAGTGTAACAAGGCAGCTTTATAAATGTTTTGCATTTAATGTATCATAATTGTATGTTAGTGCAAATGTATCATAACTGATTATGTAGGTGGCTGCTGAATATGTTTGATTATGAACGAAACGTACGATTAGAAGCACATTCATACTCGTTGATTTTATAAAAATTTTGATATGATTGTACATTCAATATGGCGAACCGCGACAAAGGACGCAGAAAGTGGGGAGGATTTTTACAAGGTACTTTGGTAAAACGATATTATTGAATAATATAAAGGTTTTGATCTGCATTCTCACAATCACATTTTGTATGTGCGTAATTAATGAATATGTGCGTTTCCTTATAAGTTTATTGAGTGTATTCATGGAACTAACCTCACCAAACAAGCTAACCTAAAAATACAACAGGAATTATTATGCTGTGATATGTTGTGAAATTTTACCAGAGTAAGAAGTAAATTTAGCATTGTCTATAATTCCTATCAGACTTCTCTAGAGGATGTGAATTTATTTCAAACATGTGTAGATTATATAACTATTGCATCTAATTCTTGTAGGTTGATAGTAACTAGTTACTGTCAAGAGTGTCAACAACCACTATTGAGTTATTGTTCCTAATAAAACGTTATAGTTGCTTAATTGTGACATCTTGTAACTGTATATAGATAGAGATTTGTTATTTTGCATGTAATGTACAATTTTTTACATGTATAAAAAGTTTTAAAATGTATAAAGATATTTCAGGAAATTTTTAATCATTTTTAAAAAAAATTTGTTATTAAAATTAATTAATAATTTATAAGTGTAATATATTCACGCAAGTTTGATGCTTACACTTTATTAAAAATGTATATTTCTAAAGTCCTTTGATTTCGGTTATGGTTTCTGCAATGTGTTAATACCTATTTGTTAAATATTGTTTCAATAAATCCTTGTGGATTTGTAATAAAAATTTCATGTTTGATTTCATGTATATCTTTCAAGGTAACATTGTGTAAATTGTTGTAACATGTTACATAATTAAAGTAACTGTTGCTTTAATTCCACTATTGTTTTAACGTTTTTATTTTATTATTTTATATGTTTTAGAATATTGATAAATGATTTTAAAGAAGAGGTATTGAAACATTTCAGATAATAACAAGTCAGAAAAGGATAAATCAATGGGAATGCGTGGTGCAGGAAACAGAGCATCTCAGGCTTTGTATAGACCAGGAAGTGGGCCCCTTCGCAAGTCGGGTAGACCCACAGATGATTTAGATAATGAAAACATTTCACAGGAAAAACCTAAACCTAGCTCCGTCCAACACCGTTTGAAGCAATCACAATTCAATAGATCCAATCAAACACAAAACAGTCCACCATCATCTCACATTGAAAATGTAACAGAAAAATTGAATGACTTGAATATTAACTATAGAACTACTACAAACACTGAGCAAGCACAAGGTTCTTCTCAAAACAGTAATATGGGAGATTCAAGAAAGAAATCTAAGAAGCCAGAACAACCATTATATGTACCCAAAAAAGTAAAAGAGGCATTGGCAGAACAGGATATATCAAATAGGTGAATTCTGTGAAAATGTTTTTGTCTAATTACTAATAAAAAAAACTACATTGTATAAAAATAGTATTATCCTTATCCCTTAGATCTCCCAATCAAGGGGGTTGGGATCAGGATCAAGAGAGAGAACACAGTGAAGATCGTGATTCTCATTCCAATCGTAGCCACAAAAGCGATAGCCATCGTAATCGATCGGGTGGTCATGGTGGGCGAGATAATGATAGTAGAAGTAAAAGCAGAGATGATCACGGGAAAAGATATTCGGGTAATCGTCGAAATCGTCATGGTAATGAGAATGAGGAGCACTGGCGATCTGATTCTCCTTCATCTAGCAGAGGCTACGGAAATCGAAAGGATAATTCTCGTGAAGTTAGACAGGTTCGACATTATCGCAATGCAGTATCTGAAATATATATATTTAATGTTTATTTTTTATTAATTTGAAGTATTCATTTATTTAGGGTTCAGAACCTCTTTTTGTAACAACGAACCATATTAATGATTTTAATCGCACTAGAGATACACGTAGTGTAGAACCCGCTGGACATCCTGAAAAATTTCAAGGCAAACCACCTACAGGCAAATGGGGTGGTGCAAAAGACAATTTACCAAAAAATATCAAAATAGAACATTTACCACCCAGATTACAAAAAAAATACCTTATGGATAATGGTTTCATTCCACCTGCTACACAACCATCTTCACTTTCAGAGGATGTATGGAATGGTAGTAGTGTCACATTTCAGGTAAATTTAATATTTTTCACGTGTGGAACGAATAAAATTTTATTTATTCATATTTTTTAAACATACATTTTTTTCTTCTAGGGATCGTCTAATTATAATTACCCACCCGCTATGCAGCATTCACAAACGATGCAAAATTTACCTCCATCTGGTCCATTACCTCCACAAACAAGCTGGTCCAATACAGTACCAGCAAGAAGTAGAGGTAGAGGTAGACTTAGACCAGAAGAGATAGAGAGTTCAACAAACATTTTCAGGTCTGTTACACCTGATCAGTATTCAGCTCCAAGCTCCAGGTCTCATACTCCAAGTCAAGAATACATGCAAAGGTACGTAATATACTTCATAAAATTTTCATAGGGAAATTCAAACTTTCTAAATAAGATTAAATGTTCATAAAACCCAGGTCTTACGATCGTCGCGGTAGTAATAGTACTATGTACACTAGTATGGAAAGTTTAAGTCGTGCTGACAGTTCATTAATGCCGCCACCAGCGTCAGTATCACCCGTTACTTCAGTATCCAGCTCAAACAAACGTCAAACATCGCCTGATAGTCATCGTCGAGGAATGTCTCCGCCTTCAACTTTTCATCGTACTCAGACGTAATTATTTACTTTAAATAAATGTTTCTAGAGTTTGTAAATACTTTACTCTAATTTAATTCAATTTTTATTCAGGCAACGATCGAGTAACAGTGCATCCGAACATAATATATCACAAGAAAAGAAAAAGAACCAACACGGCGTTAGCGAATCGAAAAATGAACCTCTTAGCTCTGGACCAAATACATCGGCTGATCATCCATTTGTAAGTATTTTTATTTGAAACAGTTGTAATATCTATAAACATCTGTTTAAATTGTAATATGTAGGATTGGAGTGAAGAAGTTGAAATGAGTGAAAAACTGGAAGCTGAGCGTGTGAGCCGCAGTTCTTCTGTCTTAAGTTTACGTGAAAATATTAACGTCCTAGGAAATGAACCTACAACAGGTGGTCGACGTAAAAAAAACAAGCGCGAAAGGAAGCATGTGGCAGATCGGTAAGATTATAGTGAAATACATGTTTTGAGTTTGCAAATAGTTCTGTTTAATATGATAGGCTCACTGTTTATACTATTTAAGGAGTAGTAGCAGAGATAAAGCACGAGTTAATAGTCGCGATCGACAAAACAATCAACAAAATAGAGAAAATGATAGCTATAATAATAATCAAAAGAATAGTAATAGTAGTAGAAGATATGACCAGAGAAGGCATCGCAATATCATACAACGCAGCCGAGAATCTAGCAAAGACAGAAATTGCCGCGGTGGCAGCCGAAACTTTGATGACCTTCATCGACATAGGTAGGAATTATACTAAATCAGAAGTTGAAATCGGGTTTTCAGCCATGACTGAACACATCTCTATTTTTAGAACATCTGATCGATATTTGGATGAAAATTGGAGATCGGGGAAGAAATTATCAGTTTGTGATTCTGACGACGGACGACAAACACCAAATGTTCCCTCTCATTCTACTATGTCAACCAATACAAATTTGTCAACACATCCGACATCACCCAGTAGTTACAGTAATGCCCAACCACCAGGCGTTTTAGTTCTACCTGACACTAGCCAATCACCGTCTAGTCACCCAGTTTCATCCAGACAACCAGGAGTGCAGCAACAAAGAACATTATTCGATCCCAATAACCCTAATAAACCTATTGTTGTTACTTCACCAAGTAGTAGAGCTGCAGTTCAAAGGTATAAATCAATTAATTTTTTTATTCTAACTTCAGCGAAAGTCGACTTACTACTTAACGTTTCTTCAGGGAAAGTGAAACGCCGACTCAAAGTTCAAATGTGCCAGTGTTTCAATCTTGCGGAGGTATTACTTCTGTGCATCATAGCTTCCAGGGAGCACATTTAGATGGTGTACCACCAACATATATGACAAATGACCAGTTTGGAAACACAAGACCTTCTTGGTACGATCCCTACTCCGATAGGTACGTGAAAATAGCGTATAGTTTTGTAAATTACATATAAGACTGTGCATGCTAATATGATCTCTTATTCGACAGTTTCCGTTCAGCCAAGAATCCTTATTTACTTTTGGATATAGAACGTGCTGATTTAGAGTTGCAATGGATATTGAGCTCTGGCGGCTTCACGACGAATTGGGAAAGGGTTTTGTACATAAGATATTTTCTGCAAGAAAGTTTGAAAACTTTGCTCGAGACTGATATCAAATTTTGTCAAGCTGAAAATGTTGAACAGCACTTTTGGAAAATACTTTTTTATAATATAATTGAAATGCTCCGAAAGGGCATGCCTAAAGAAAGTTCTGAAGGGCGGGAGCATTACAAGAAAATAATGTTGAAAATTATTGACGAGGGTACCATATACTTAGAAAGTTTATTAAACGTTCTTGAAACTAAATATGAATTTAAATTGGATACGTTTCTGGCGTCGCCAACATTGCCGAAAGGTCTTGGAATTTTGGGTTTAGCTTTAGTGAGTGCGCAAAAAATATATTTATTTTTGGGTGATCTGGCAAGATATAGGGAACAGGCAAATGAAACGAACAATTATGGGAAATCTAGGCAGTAAGTATCAACGAATGTTTAATGTTATTACATTACCCAGATGCAGTTTATTTCTAAGTTGAAATTAATGTCTTTTCAGGTGGTATTTAAAAGCACAACAACTCAATCCAAAGAATGGAAAGCCTTACAATCAGCTTGCATTATTAGCTTACTATGCTGTACGTATTATTTATAGAAGAGAAAAATGGACAGAAAAAAGTAAAAGTAAATCTGTTTTCAGAGACGAAAGTTGGATGCAGTGTATTACTATATGCGATCTCTCATGGCATCTAATCCTTGCCATTCTGCAAGGGAAAGTTTAATAGCTCTTTTCGAAGAAAACAGGAAAAAGGTATGATAAAGAATACGACATTTTTATAATATGTTTGTATTGATACTAACGTTAATAATATTTTAATTTTGTTTTGCCGCCAGTATCTACATTATGTAAGTAAATTTCGATACTTGGTGTGACTCCTTTAGATATCAGTCGTTACCTTAACTAAAGCTTGAATTAGTATCTCTGAGCTATCTAATTCTCTTTTGCGTGCATTTAATTTTTTTCATAAATTTTATTAAGCATCATAAGCCTTCTCGCACGCTTATAACTATTAGTTGAATATATTAAATTTATATATTTTGCACAACTACAATCCTTCGAAGAGAAATCATTTTATGCTTAAATAAGATAGATACAGCAATTAGTGATTAGTGAAGCAAATAGTAATATGTCACACTTTCATTAGTGTTCATAAAAAGAAATAGAAATATGTAGTTGAAATACAGTCGAAATATACTTCATTATATATTGCTACATCATTTTCGATAAATCAGAGCACTCTGTCTTAGATATCAGCACTATTTCACACACAGTGTCAGCATGCATATTTTTTTTATAGTTCCATTTGAAAGATACAAAAACATTTTATGAACTTTTCTCGACTCAAATACTCAAGGTTTCTATTTTTCTTGAGTATTTGAGAGATTTTAAGAAAGTAATAAATCGAACTCTCATTTACGCTATGCACTATACTGCCTTCGATAGATGTATGCCAGAATTATACAGAAATTTAGATTATTTTGAATTCTAACAGTATGAATCAACGGAACGGAAACGGAAAGAGGAGAGAGAATGGAAGGAGCGGGCCAGGATGAAAGAAAAAGAAGGAGCCAATAGTATTGGGGGAAGATTGAGGCGAGAAATTTGGATTCATCCTGGTGGAAGACGTGTTCGTCGTACAACTACCGCAGCCACTGCCAATGAAGCGAGATTATCTCATAGCGATTTAGAAGAACTGGCGCAATTAAGTAGCGTCGAGGTGAGCAGCTTATTTGTAGCTTCTTTTTTGTAGTTTATTATACTTTATTACTGCTTCGTGATTTTAATATAATTGATGTTTTTTGTTTAAGGTGAATAAGCGATTTGTCACGTCTTATCTACATGTGCATGGAAAACTGATCAATAAGATAGGGTGAGTGATTTCAAAACATATTTTACTTAATTTTAAAGTAATTTGCAATTACTTTTGTAAAATAAGATTAGTCTCACACGTGCCATCCGCGTGGCAAACTCTTGAATAAGAATTCTTGAAACGTAAAGAACATCTCTGCTTCGCGTTTGTTTAAGTATACACTTAATGAGCTAATATAACCCAAGAAAACGATGTGTAACTTCTCAGTTGCATTTTTACATGTTTACATAGAGACCAATGAATCGTTGGTTACTGTTATGTTGTCTCGAGCAAATGTCTGTAGAGAGGTAATTATCCACTGTTTAGTTAGCACGTTTCCGTGAGACACCTGCGTCTTCCACAGCTTACACATTGTTAATTTCTAAATCTCAGTATTTCTTTAAGAATGCAAAATTATTTTATTATTGTAATATATGTGGGAGAGAGTATAATTACATAATAATGGTCTTTACATTCTTTAAGAAAATTCTACGTCATAGATTCTCGTTAGGTAACACTATTATCGCGTCTGATCATTTACTATGCAGGCAAAGTTCTAATGGGTCCCAGTGGAGCTATGACAGGGAGTTTCTATCTCAGAGGGCTTAGTGCATCTAACTTTGGTTGCTGCACAGGCGTGTCTTGGTCCATTATTAATTGTACCGTAGGGATTTAGATCCTGTCGATGTTAGTCGAGGAAAGTTACGACAGCGTTGTTAAGTGTGCCATATTTGAGCACTGAAAGTGAAAATGCAATTTTCATCTTGCATCGTAACTAATTACTCAGCCCGCTTTAAATAGAAGTGTTCCCCTATTTTCTAAAAATAGTTCTATAATTAATCACTCTTGCAAAAGGTTCACTCGTTACATCTTCATCAATTTTCTTCCATATCCAACCCTTCAGCGTGCTTTTCTTATAAGGCGAAAGGTCATTCTTAGACAAGGTGAACTGCTCCAGAAATATCCCTCAGTAATGAGTACGAACCAATCAGTGGTTGCATAATTACAATCACTGGGAAAGGGTTGTCTGAAGTTGCGTTCCATTACTTAAATTTTCTTAAATTTTCATTTTTTAAGTCTTCATAAAGTTTCCCTTTTTTCCATTCTTCTTCTTTGGAGTAAAAGGGCTCCAGCGGCCGTCTCCGGAAATTGATCTCGTCTGCGCAGATTTACAGCGTTGAGATCACCGATCTTCGTCCAGTTATCGATATTGTCACGGCTCAAGGACCAAAGAGTCTGTCACGACAAGCAGTTTGTGATATTTACGCTCCATTGCGGATCGGCAGCTGTCTCACCGAGGCTTCTCGTAACTTTCAGTTGCGGTTTCAAGGCTCTTTCATGCGTTTCTCGTGTGCTGGAGGGAATTGAAAACGAAAAGGGTTACTGATAGTGCGGTTGACTGGCTGTCCGACTGCCCGACATTTGCATCTCGTAAAACGTCTGTTCTGCTTCGTCCTTTTCTTGAAGATATCATGTAACAAAGTAGCAAAGACTCGTTTGTTGCTTTTCACGCGGGAACTGCGCTACCTGTCTTTATTCTGGTTCTAACACTCGAGTCCTGCCGATCGGTGTTCCATTACTGGTTTATGAACTTTGTCGTGTTTATTCATCAATAGCAGTAGGACTGATGTTTTCAGTAGAATGGATTTTTAATATTTTATTCCATTCTTGAGTTAGTTTAATAGGTATTAACTAACTAAATCTTCAGATATCAATTGCTTCGTATTCGATTTAATCTTTTCTCCATTTCAATTTCCATCTAAATCGTTAGTCGCTCAGAACCACGTCTTGAATTAATTAGTTGTAAATTGCTATCGCACTTCCTCAATAAGAATCGTAAAAATCCCAGCCCACGTCATTTCTGTCGCTAAACCGAAAACATTTTAACTGTTCTCGGTGGAAAACGCTGGTACTATCGTACCGTTAGCAGGGTCATCGCGAAAAACGACCGCAAGAAAATTTCATCGCGGTCTGCGTAATGGAGAGCGAAGCCGATACTTGCTTATTAAATGTAATATTCGAAGCTATCACAGCCTCTCGAAACGTGATATTACGAGCGCCATAAGAGCGTCGTGGAATGCAATAAAGAGCGAGTAATCTGGAAATATCACCCCATTTCCAGCAGCGCGCATCGACCTGCAGAATTCCTGCACCGGATGGTGGAGGGTAGCTGAAGGGTCGAGTTTCTTGGGGGAAAAAACCTTGGGTGGAAAAATGGGCACGATATATGCTAATAGTAGATACTAATAGACTGGACCATCCCAGAACATTTGTTACTGAAAAGTTTTCTCTTTTTTCACGTGTGAAAAACGAGCCCCAAAGACTGGCTGAAGAACTTTGACGCCTGGCGATTAGTAATCCATTGCGCACATAATCATAATGAAATGTATCCTCTCGATTCTTTTCCCCTTTTTTGCCTCTGCCTCCGCTTCACCTTGCCCATCTTTCTTGGGCCTCTAGCCTGGTCCCTTTACCCTCTTTATTCTTGTGGCTTCTGAGTCTCTCTCGAGGGCTCGTTGCTCGCTCGTGGACTGAGCACTAGTGGCCACATACGCCAGCACGTAACTTCGTGTTTTCTTGCGCGCCAGTAAAAATGTTAATTGACAATTGCGTGGCGCCACTGACCACCGTCCCACCCCGTCTTCATCCAACCAGCACGCCTTTTCCTACGTGCCATCCTCCCCTACACAATATACCTGGTGTCCTGATCGTAACGACCTTGTGGACGCCTTGCTGTCGACCTGTTTGTCATCGTGGCAATCACTTGAGTGGTTGAGGATGATGTGGATGGTACCGTTTCCTGTCGATTAGGTGTTGCTTGTTAAACTAGTTTTAATTAATTGACGATTTCTTTAAGTTTAGTCGTGACTTTATTAGTTATGGGAATTCTTAGAATATTTGTAATCTGCTACATATAATATTGCCTCGTTATCCATAAATTAGATAAAAATTATATTACAGTATTATGCTGTTTTGAGAATTATTCAGCTCTTGTTACGGTAAATTAGACCGTAGTTGTAAATTCATTCTGAAGAAGGCTATGAAAAGAGTATACAGGCAGTGGAATAATAGGGAATCGTATAATGAAAGTAGTATTTGTTAATTATAATTTAGAACTTTATTCAAATTGTTCTCCAGCATGCATGTTAATTTTGAATTGTATCTTGTTTAATTTATTCGTCTACATATCATTAATCGTTGCATGATGTTGTATCTCGGTTCACGTGCAAACACCACGCGTTCTTGGGCAAATTAATTCAAAAGGTTCTCCTAATTGGCGCAATGGAATATTTATTACCAAATATATTTCTTGTGAAATTACAAGCATGTCCTAAAATTCGCTTTAAAAACAGCTTATACAATATTGATATTCATCCAGCAATTTGTTATGGATAATTAAATGCTGAAGTATCGAATATATAAACTATAAACTATACTGTCCAGATTAGATATCGGGTATATTAATTATCTGTTTACTACCAGGCATAAATAGCCATTTTAAACGATTCTCAGTTTTTGCGGTCTCTTGTCACCGGGTAAGCCTAGAATTAACTATACGAAGACGTAAGAGGTAATTAATTTCGAAAATGGAATCGCTATTAATTAATTCTTCGATCATTAACTTCCCTACGCATTTCGTTTAAGTTTCGACTTTCTAACGTGCCTCGTCTTATCAAAGTCAGCAAAGCTCGTCCTGTTTTCCATTCTACCATCACAATTGCCACTCCATTGCTCGCTCATCCTCGTCACGAAGAGATCTCATTCTCATTTTAAGCGAATCTCAAAATCCCTCTTCGATCTCTTCGATCAGCCTCCACCTCCCCATGCTCAATCAATTCAGCAAGATTTCTCCAGCGAAACGATTCCATCCAGTCCAGAAATCCTGCTCGACTCAGCATCGACACCGTGTCTCTCTGTCTCGTTAGCAAGCCTCTCCGCGGCTCGAGATCACAGCCTGGGTCCTCTCCTCGCCAGGCTGGAACTTTTCAATTTGCTGGCGCGATCCCGCGCGTGCATAATTGGTTTCGCGTTCAGGAAGCTGCAGACCAGGGTAGAACCAGCGATGGGTGGAGAGAGTAGCATCGAGATGTATCCAAGGAAAGGGGGAGGAGGGGGGATATCAGTTGGTCCAGGTCTGGAATATACTTGCGATCTATAATTGGAATTGGTAGTGAACTGGTGCCATTGGTTAGGTGGTTGTTACCGCGCGCGATACGTGCGCAGCATAGACGTAGACCTTCTCAGGGCGCGAGAGGGGGAATCCTCAGAGTTAACCCTGTCTCACGGGCGTTGCTGCGTTGCGTTGTTGCCTGCCGAGTGTGCCGTAATGGATTTGGCTCATTACTGACCGAGCATCGCGTCCCCCGTCCTCCCCTGAGTTATATGCCCTCAAGGACGACTCGCGTGCAACATGCCCTTTCTCGAACAGCTTCCTCGAGATAGAACGGAGGCTCTCGTCATATCGCTGGTCGCATTTATCATAACGACGCGTTTTTACTCGACGCTTTCGCCCGCTGAAGATATTAAGTGACGGCCGAACAGAGGTGAAATTTATGGCTCGAACGAGATATCCCGCGATTGGAGCGACCTTCGGTCCTCCAGGCAGATGAGCTCCTCTTCGCGCGACGTTCGAAGCTGTACGATCGAAGGCGTTAACGAGGCGAAGTTTCGAGGGTCTCGGACGTTCCTCTGGCTCCTTTGTACGGGGCTGGGATCCTGAATAACCGTCGACACGCATAATGACGCGGTAATTAAACCCATAAATCGGCGACGCGAGGGGGAAGGTGGGATTGCCATTTCATAACACTTGTATGGCAAGAGAAGAAGCCAGTAGCCTCTTTTATCCGGCAGTGCTCAGCTCTGGGAGGCGAATGGGACGGGAGGCAGGGGCGAGGAGAGAAAGAAGGAAGGAGGCAGAACAACGTTACGTACACAGATGCAGAAAGTTAAGTAGTACGAGTGTAAGATACGCTATAAGGCCTCGGACGCCAGCACACATGGATTCTGATGGTCGTTTACCTGCGGGGCCCTCGAGTGACGACCCCGCCCGCTTCAAGGACACCCTTGGACACCGCAACCTCGGACCAGAACCGACCATCTTCAACGACCGACTGCACGTATGCATCGTGCCATGACTATCTGGATTCCTGTTGCCTGTCGATAGCCCCCCGATAGCCCCCCGATTGCCCCCCGATAGCCGTTCCAACCTCCACACTCGGTTGATGAACCTGTGACGAATCTTCGCGCGATCTATGGCGGTTCAGTTCATCTTATTTCCCCTTCTTTTTCTGGAAATATGAGAATCGACAGGGTCCACAAATTTATTCTATCGTGACTGCACAGAATGGAGAGGGAATAGAGTGCCTCCAGTTCGTTGGGTTTGCTGAATCTATGAGGATTTCGGAGCGTGATAATTTTTGCTTTTGGTTTGGGTATTTGGAAGTAGTTCACAATAGTTTTGTACTTTGTATTTTATTTTTATCTTTTAGTTTCCTATGTCAGTTTTTGTCTTGACAGGATATCTACTCGAATTATGACCACCATATTTCCAAAAAGGGAAAGAGAAATCACCCAACGAATTCCTAAAGCCAACCACATCCAAACCCTTGATTTATCTCTCCGCAGTCGCGACTGGAGAAACTAATTATGATAAATTTCCAAATCCTAATGCCTGACCAGGATTAGGACGCCCTAGACTTCGTTTCCCCTTAGAATTCCCTGTGTTTGAAAGGACCGCCCGTCCCCTGGACCATTGGGGTGCACCTTCTTCTCTTTTCTTCGGAATAGAATGCGCATTTTAATAGAACACAGTGATCCTACCCACCAGACAGTTTCTCGGACAATCCATAATGGATGTCGATGTGCCTCAGCCCCAGCAGGGAATATTTGTCTTGGCTTAATTGAAAATCCTCGTATACCTAGCTATTTTCGTCGAGAAACCCACCATCCATTCGCAAGGGATGCACTCGACTTTAGCATAATTTCTAGTAAAGCACGATTCCTAAAGTCAACAAAGTCTGGACCCAGTCTCGGTCACATTTGCTCCCGAGCTACATTCAGAATAGCACGTGGGGGGACAGGTTGAACTTCCCTCGTCAGTCTTCCTCTCTTCACCTTCCCTCTTCAGTATTTATTTCTGCCCCACGTTACCCACAGTGGCAGCGTCCCCGCAGTTGGTGTCTTTGGCGAAGCTGCGCCTCCACTCTATCACTGGTTCCTGACATACTGGATAATGTACTCGGCGGTAATAATGCCCGTTCTTAACTGTGATTTATGGCGGTCAATAAAGAGATCATCTATAATACCGTGGGCTGCTTATTAAGCCCGCTGCTGTTGATGTGTTTACGTACTCTGTTTGCTCGTTCAGGCTCCCCGTTCCGCCAGCTCGATCCCCGAACTCGACTTTAGTTTAGCGGCGTATCGGTTTTCTACAGATCCCTACATTCTCTGGGATCAACGTTGGCCAGTGATTAAATCCTGGCCAACCACTTTCGAGAGCATCCGTTTTAACCCCGTAATCTCGATTCCTCGTTAAAATTGTACGGCCACTGGGGGGGGAGGTAACGTTATGTCGGTAGAACGGTTGTTGGGCGGTAGTATAGCATTCCTATCAATCCTTGGAATATGCTGGGGGATGCGATACCTATCGATATTTAATCGGTATTGGGAATTCGAAAGTTGGCTCTCTTGGTACACTTCGACATTTGGGTTTATTGGGGTAGATAGTAAGAATTTGGGATGGAAAGGAAGTGTGTGGTACCTTTCTGTCGATTCTTGTTACAATTAGTACTTTTCTCGGTCTGATAGGAATGGAGGAACTAGTTGTAAAGGTAGCCTGAAGGGGTAACTGACAGATCGATATATCAATCGATAGAATTCCATATGGAGTATAGAGATAGGCAACGATAACAAGCCCTCAGGGCTTGACACCTTATTATAGGTCTCTTGGGTTCTCTGACATTCATGACAAGATCGATTTAAGCGTAATGTGCATCATTTGGAAGGGGTTTCCTACTATCCCGATTACTTTGATTCCTGCAGATCAATATTACTTGTCGATTGGAGTGCTTGAAGTAGCGGTACCTTGGGAATATCAATTTTTTATTTATTTCTTTGACGCAGCATCTGTGGATCATTTTTCTTAGGTGAGCTTAGATTGGAGGAACCCTTGAAACTTAATTAATAACAGCAATTATCTAAAATACACTAACGTGAGAGAAATTCGTATTTTTCAGAGGATCCTTAATTAGAGGAAGGAAATTAAGAACTTACCTCTCGGTGGTAACTCTTAGATATCGCGTTTCTCACATACTACAGATTCATCGGTCGATTAAGCGTATGGGAATTTATATTCTTAAATGAAATTGTTTCATTTACTTCCGGTAGTCAGTTCCTGTAGGAATTTAAAATTCACTTACTGCAATCCATTTCATGTAACTTAATTACACAAAATGTGAACATTTATTTTTGAAATAACTATGTGTCCATGTAAATTAATCAATCACATAGAGAAGTTTCTCTTTTTCCAGTCGCTGAGTACCACATTCTCATAAACCACAACAGTCTGTAAAGTAATTGGTCCCCAATTAAGCTCATCTTGGTCCAGAAACCTTCAAACATGATAGTCACTTCGATCGCATGCACTGTATCGGTACCCCAAGGTTCTGATAAATTATCCGCCTATCAGGATGGGCGTGAGCTCAAATGATTAATTTCAATATCATTTTAAGTAGCCATCAGTAGGCAAGGGGTGGGGAAGTCACGTCAGCACCTCGAGGATTCGAGATCGCGAGCGCGCAAAAAGCCACTTTAAAGCGAACACAGCGACCGTCTGGCTCGCGTTGCTTCTTTTCCCTCCCTCTTTCGTGCATAAAGAGCAACGCGTGTAACGTGAATGCACGCGAAGATAAAAGGACCGTAGACGGCATAAATTGAATGATGGGACATTTATGGTGCTCGATATATAGGATATCCTTTATCCATGATTTCAATATCGGCTTCCCTGAACCTCCCCCTTCGCCCCCCCTTTGCCGTCATTATTCGCATATCGCGATGAGGATCCATCCCAGTGGCTCACCTCGATCCGCGTAAAGTTCTTAATTAGATCAAGCTGCCCCGTTGCCGATGTCAATTTCCACGGTCTGTCGTTACTTGTGATTAATTCCCCCTCGAGCGGCGGGAGTCGTGTCCAGATATTAGTATCCCATTAAAGGGTCGATCGATGAGGCGAATTTAGATCGATGTCACGGTGTACGCCCGCACAGCGAAATATTGGAGACTCATTGTACGTCGATTTAACAATGGGACACAATCTCGGTCGCAAAAACACGCCGAAGGTGGTGATCGAGCCATTTAGATCTCGCGATCCAGATAAGATCGAGGTTCATTATGTTTCTGTCGCGAAGGCTTGGTATCGATAGCCAATTAATCTTCGTTGATAATTGAGCTGCGGTATCTTTGGCGCAGGTGATGACGGTTTGCACTTGTTGCGATAGAATTGTCTGAGTCATTTTTATGGAGTGCACTAGTTAGGAACAAATAATTTAGACTGATAGGCCAAAGATTTATCACTAATAAGTCTTGTCTATTGAAATATGTGAAAGTGGCACAGTCAAGCCATAAATACCTAGGATAGTAGGATAATTCAACGGAAATTCATTAACGAGAGAATCCATTCATCCTCTGTCAGAAATATTTTCCACGATTCCTCAGGCACTTGTCACGACCGAATCAACCAGCTGGCTAAATCGAACAAGTAACTGTTAGATAAAATGTTTATTGAGATGAACAAGCACCTTTCCCCTCGAGCAAACTCAGCCTCAAGCCAACAGTACCCTGCAATCTCCACTAAATTTACTATTCTTAATTTTCGTCTGATTTTGATGACCCGTGTGAAATACGTCTGACTTGGGACTCATTTTACTGCTGACGTCTAACCAGGTCAGAGAGAATAAAATCAGTAGAATAAGCCTCAAGTCAGACAGACTTGACGCTCCAAAAGGAGCTCTTAAGCACACTTTTATTCTTAATTTTTGCCTAATTTTGATGACCTGCGTGAAGCGTGTCTGACTCGAGGACTTATTCTACTGATTTTCCCGTGTCTGATCAGACGTTCCAAAAGGAGGCCTCAAACACATTTTCATTACTCTTCATTTTCGTCTTATTTCAGCTCGTAGAATCATCCCTTAAATTTTCCCCCACCTTCGACCACCCTGTATATCTCAGGAAGCCACGAAGCCTAGATTGCCCGCGCTGTAGGAAGCGGCGAGCCTCGAAGAGAGACGCGGGGGAGATGGAGGATTGCACTTTAGGGCATAACGGCATCCCCGCGACCCACGGTCGCCGTGTCACGGCGGACGCAGTCTGTGTTTCTGTGTCGGTGTGCAAAGCGTGCTCGCGGTGTCAGGGTGCGAGGGGAACGGCGCTAGAAGGTGGAAGAGGGACTCACCTTCGCGGCCCTCTTCTCGGCCCTCTTCTCGGCCCTCTTCTCGGCGCCCGCGCCGCGGCCCCTCGGCCCGCGTTGTCCCATCGACATCGACTGGCTCTATGACTAACAAGTTTGCACTTTAGCGCATAACGGGGCATTCCGCCGTCTTCATAGATCATGGTCCATGACCCACGGATTGCGTGGGCCGGGCCCCATAACCATTCCTCCGCCGATATAGCGACGGCGTGGCCGCCGCTCGCGGTACCACGAGCATTAAGTTTCCAGCTTCTTCGTCTTCCTCCTCGGCCCTCGCCTGCACGGTATTCTCTGTCCTCCGCGTCACGTGTACACTGGGGACCCTTCCCCTGCACAGGCCCAGACCGACTTCGCCGCTTTTGATCGCCAGATAATCGCACTAACGGTCCATCCTCGAACTTTCTTCTGCTCGAAGATCTTTCTTGAGCTCGACCGTCGATCCTGCTGATCTTTGTTCTTGGGAAGCCGCTTCTGGCTGAGTCATGCCTTTCTTCACCTTGGGGGTGGCGGTTAAGGACCCTCTTTTCAGTTTATTCGTCACTGTGAGGTATCTAGGGCTACTTTTCTTATGAAAAATTGTTTGATGAACTTTATGTTTGTCTTTCAGTTTTGCCTCTGTCACTTTGTGATTAGCGGTATAGCTGAAGATCTCGATTCCCTAGTCTCTTATCCCCTTTGATTCATTATTAACGAAACGCAAGTGTTTCTTCATTCCCCAGAGTTATCTCCGAGTATCACAGCCACGCAGTCGTGTCCTCTCAAATTTATCCCCGACAAAGGTCGATGGAAGAATGCTATAAATCCTCTTGGTCGCCTTTCATTGCCCAGTCCTCTCGATAAGTAACGTCGGTGGAAAGCGTACATCAGGAAATTACCTTGCCACGGTAAGGTCCTCGTGTAAGAGGCTGAGGTCAGGATGCCAACGCTACCGCGTGCTACCCCACACGGAGAGACCTTACAGATTCTATCTGGCCACCTTGCGTCATTGACACTTGGCGAATTGAAACGAATGAGTCCTGTTTGTTTCACTCTTTACGAGTACTCGCTTACACGCGAGGAAACGAGGCTGCTGTTGGGAACTGGATGAAAGCTAACACCATAGGTCTGCAGAAGACAGTAGAGAATTAAGTAGTCTTCTGATAGGAATTATACTTGCAGTATAAATAGTCTAAGATATCGTGATCTAAAAATCTAAGAGTATCGTAATCTAGAAAATTTCCGAGTAATGAGCTCCCCTCGTTTGATACCCAGCAGTTAAGTCTCACGTGGTGTCTGGCAAGCTCTTATCGCTGCTGTAACCTGAAAGTGCCAGACACCTCGAGGAAGATCTCATTGGGCGTCGTGTCTGGTGAATTAATAGAATCGCGAGCAAGTTCGTAAAGGCGGCACGCTTATGTCGCAGCCGTGAGCGACAGTTTCACTGCGAGAATGATCCTCCCGTTCGCGGCACGAAGGCGCCTCCATGCGGTCGTTGGACGATCGTTGATGATCGTACGGCGCCTTGAACGTGAAAGGAGCGAGCATTTATCGTGGCTGGCGGGTCCACCGATAGCCAGCTTATTAAGCTCCTGTAACTCTTTCGCGACGTATGGTAAGCGCGCTTTAACGTCCACTAAGACGCCCGTAAACCGAACACAAATGTCAGGCACTGGCGACTGGTCTGATACAACTGCTGACAAACTGGCTATTGGTGAGAATCTGTCTCAGATTTTTATTGTAAATTTAAATTTGGTTTAAATCTTGAAGTAATTTAGATTGTTCTAAAATTGTATTCTTTATGATGCAGTATTAGTTATTTTTTAGTTTAAAAGTAGGATTATAATTCTAGTAGTGATATGAGTATTTTGAAATATTAACTTAGAGATGTCAAGGGTTCATTAATCTTCGTGGAATCTGCATCGTGACACTGAAGGCTCCAGAATTTATCTCCAAGAAGACTCTAATTAGTCTAATAAGACAGATCTGCAGCCAAAGGGCTGAACCATCGATTCTGTGCCAAAAACAGAGCAACAGAACTCTCATAATGAACAGTCAGTGTAAGTGGGATGAAGAACACCGTCCAGTGTTAATAATTACAGCGTGTTTACGGACTGGCCAGTGGAAAATCAGAGCATAGGTAACACGCAAACGCGCCAGGAGCGTCTCTAAATAGCGAGAACTAATAGTAGCTACGCGCGCTGCGCATCGCTCTGTTCTCTCCTGTGTAATTACGACTGATGGGAGTGCGCGGTTGCGTACAAGCTACGAACATGCAACTAAGTTGAAAATCGAACAGCAATTACGAACTTGCTGGCCAGCAGTCGAAGTTAACAGGAAAAGTGGCCGAAGTCCACGCAACACCACTTTGACCATCACTCTATTCTGAGAACCGTGGAAGATTGCTTGTCTTCCATTTGCGCGAAATAGACGTGCCTTGCAATCCTCCTCTCACTGCATTATGGAAGGACAATCAGAAGCATTGAAGGTGGAGGAAAGCTTAAAAGGTTTCGTGAAGAGACTCTATAGAATTTTTGCTATCCTGAAATTCTCCAATTTTCTAATCTTGAGCACCATAAGTGCTTCACAAATAGAGCAAAGCAAGTCACTCATTCTGTTATCAATAGATTAGTATAATAGCACAATTCACCGTGTCATTGACAGTATTCTCCAGCACTCAGCCCTAGAATTGAGGGCTGAGACGCGTAAATAAATCCGTGTGTTCGTTCTCCTAGTCGAGAGGAGGGGTTGAATTGAAAGACAAGTCGTGTCGAGAATTCTGCGGATCTAGACCCAGGGGAAGTCGACTGAGACGTCAGATATACTTGAGTGCGGCGCCACAGAGGAACGAGGTTGTGGGAAAGATAGCTGCTAGGTACGTGAGATCTCGACGCCGTTTCTACGGCTGTGTTTACGAGGATGTCTGTTCAGTAGGTCTCACGGGAGCACCAAACGTTCCCCTTTATCATTCGACGCCACTAGAGCGAGATTAATGCCGACTTAGGGATAATCAGTTGCACGCTTCAGGCGCCATTAATTTCGTCTTTCTTGATTATCATCATTCTGTCACGTTTTCAACCCTCTTTTCCATTTAGTCTATCCTCAGTTTCTTTATACGCAGTTTTATACTACTGATCACCTTTTTTAATTTCTAAAAAGAGGCTAACAAGTTGCAAAGCTTCTCTAAATAAAAATCAGAGACAGAGGATGATCCAAGTCTTCCCAGTCAGATTGAAACTCCGCAAACGTCGTCACAGAGCGAAATGAGCAGCCACTTCGGTCGAGAAGATGATCTAACATCAATTAGCGAGTTACTCGGGACAATTCATCCAATTAGTTGAAGGGCTTATCAGTTGAAGGGCCAGCTTGGATCAGCGCGCATCCACTCGCGGCGACCGTGCGGTAATATCGAGCGTATATCGTCTAATTAAAATAATCGTAATTACGCAGTTCTCGTGCAGGAACGGCCGCGATGAAACCGTTAGGGGCGAAATAAATTTTCTTCTGCCGGAAAAACAGCGAGATGGTTAATTAAATTCTCGTGCCGCGGCGCGTACCTTCCTCCGCTGCTGCGCGTGTGCGCGCTCGCGTCCCTTATCGGTGGTGTTCGCAAACAAATAATTGGATACTCTAATTAAAGCGGGCTGATCCTCTCGTCCGCTTCGTTACACAGCCTGGCGACCGCTGGAATTTATTAGGCTCGTCGATCAGGAATAAACGATGGCGTTATTGGGCTCTGATAAGTTAGGGGCAACGATAAGGCGAGTTGTGGGTAATTACTGAAACATTGCCCATGGGAATGACGTCCGCCGTGGGACATCCTTCAAGAGCTTTAAAAGTAAACGCACCTCGCGATTAGAGGTACGGAAGCTCTTCAAGCGTGGGTGTGACTCGAGATAAGCCCAGTCACCGATCCAAAGTGGATCACGTGTCTGATCCTCAGAGGAGGAAACAGAGACGCGAGTTTGTCTCCGACAAATTATAACGCCTGATGCATCTGAAGCACTGCCGATTCAGGTCTGGCAGAATGCAGGCCGAATGGTGCTGAAGTGGCGGGAACGAGCGTCGAAAATCTTCGCGATGGTCGTTCAAGCAACTTCAAACGCGCCGACGAAAGTGTATCTATCTGAGGAACGAGCCTGGGACAGGTTTTGTGTGATTGTGATAAAGCTTTGGAATGACGGAAACGATTAGTTTTATTGGATGAGGTTGAGATGCTTGGTTTCAGGAAGTTTATTTTTTTAACGCGAGATCAAGAGGGGAAAGAATTTTTCAAGTATTTTTTTCTGTTTCCAGATAAAATAAAAATTGAGCAAAATAATGTTACAAAAATACTTGAAAGATTCAAGTAGTAGAAGAAACTGAATATCTCTTTCTGTTATTTCACACCGAGTAAGTTAGAAGTCGATGTCCTCATCCAGACCGAAATCAGTAAAATATGCACGATCCATCCGAGTGACTAATAAGAACCGCGGTTCGCTTTTCGCGCATTTATTCTGCTTCTCCATCGCAGTCGATTATCTGTCGGTCCTGGCAGAATATGTAATGGAATTTCAAAAATAAAATTCATTTATTCGGCGTGGACATTTCATTTTATTTTCTGGCACTAATACTGAAATGTATTAACATTATTATTGAAATTTGTTACAGAATGGAGACATTCCAAGAAGCTGGTGTTCAGATGCTGAAGGAATTCAGGGCGCTTCTTCAGCACTCGCCGTTGCCACTGCCTGGGACGCGACTGCTTCAGCTTTTGGCCCTGAACATGTTCGCCATTGAGTCGACGCAGCTGAAAGGTGAGTCGTGTCTTTTTCATCGCGTTTATTTGAATACCTTGCGGTAGTTCAATCATAATATCGTCCGGGATAATGAACAGGACTGAATAGTTTTACGCTGCTCGTAAAATCGGCGGTTTACGATCGTGATTTACTGTTATTGTCGCGAAATTATTCATGGAGGGGTAATTGATAATGTCGCGAAATTATTCATGGATGCATCATTGGAATCACATGGGCGTGATAGAGACAAAATCGATTGGACATTATTGAGTCCATATATCTGAATCTCAGAAGGAAACTCCTCCTTTGATTACGAATTAAATTAAGACAGAAATTGATTAATAATTTCAGTCGGGCCTGACTTCTCCTTTCCCTGATATTTCGCCCAGAATATTAAGCCACTTAAACGTTTTTCTTGTATTTAATCAGATATCTTCAATCTCAGCAATTTCATTTCACATTGAATACTAGCTCAACATCAACCTCAGTCACACCAGTTTCAATCTCTTCAACCTCAAAGTCTCGACAATCACAGCACATCACCCTCAGCTGATAACAAACCCAGTAAATCAATCATCCACGTGGCACGTGGTATTCGCATCGGTCACGTGGGATCGTGGCTTAACGTCAACCTCAGCCGAGTGCACCTGTTTCGCGACGAAACGATCTCTCGAGCGATCGACTTCTCGTCGATCGTCGATCGTCGTTATCGATGGGTAGGGATGGTTCTTCGGGGAAAGCAATCGCTGGAAAAACGTCGGCGTGACGAGATGGTCGCGCGCGAGTCGTGTGCGCGGCGATAGATCGATAAAGGCCTCTTCGCGTGCGTTTGGAGCGGAGGCCGCGGTGGAAGGAGACGAGGAAAGTTGTTACGACAACGTTGTAACCGGCACTTTAGATCGAATCTCTTTCACGGCCACGGCCGTCTCGTTATTTAATGTTGCTACGCGGCTCTCGCTCCTCCGCGTCCAGCTTTATTGTTTCACGTTGTTCTGTCGGCTCTGGCACCGCGAACGGCCGCAATAAATCAGAATAACGACTACGCCTGCTGCCAAAAGCCATTCGAATTCAATCCAGCGTGTATCGTGCGCGGGGATCTTTTCGGGTTCGAAGCTCGCAGACGCTCGCCGAGCTGTCTGTTATCCCTTGCTCGAGTGTCTGACGATCGCGACAGGGGATTTTTAGCCGCCAAGGATTTTGCTTTAGAACGACATTATTGTAGACTTTTTTTTGAGGGACTTCTATACGGTGACACGTTCACTTCTTGAACTGTTTTATAATTATTTTGTGAATAGAGTGCTGGTTGTGAGATTTTTGGAGTAAGAGGGGTAGTTATACGGTTTGGAAATATAGACAGTCGTAAATCTAGCTTCGTAAATGTGGTTCAGAGGTCGTACTTCAAAGCTAGACAATTGGTGGTGTGAGATGGGGTTTGAAAGAAGTGGGTGGGCAGAGCGTAAAAAAGTGATGAAATGTGGGGATATTCGACAGACCCTTCTCGGCTCGATTTCACGTCGTTCAGAATTTCTTCTAGGTATTGAGTCGTAAATGTAGACATTTACGAACCACAGAATTATTGACGCGTGTAAATAATGTATATCAGTGAAATGGGAGTCCGCCTTCCTCCTCGCTGAGGTTTTTTAGAATTTCGCAGTGGTAGAGGATTTAAAAAATTTATAGCGTTTTTTATGAAAACTGAAACATATAGCGAGGAACTGTTCTTTCTGAGATTTTCATGGTTCGAATATTTCTCGCTTGAAATCAGCGCGGAGCAACTCACCCAGCTCGCCAGAAAACGGAAATAATTTATGCTGTCTAATCGTACGCAAGGTAGAACATACGCAGATGGTCGGATTGACTCGCCCCTCGTGGAATATTATCAATCGTCGGCTGTTTCTTTCAGTTTCCTGCAATTTCGCACGATTTTAAACGGATTACGCTTGTGCAGCCTCATGGGGCTCGTCTAATGCTCTTCCCTCTGATTTCGAGTCATCTCCGTACCGTGACTGAACGACGCTGCCCGCAGAAAAAGCAACAACAGAGCGTCCCAGGGTTTTTGCGAGTGCGTGCAGGTGCTAGCTCCATATAATTATCGCTAATTCCTATACGAGAGCGAAACTCTGGTCAAGGACTCGCCTCTCTCTGGAAGAGGCCCGCCACTGAGTCATCAGCGGCCGGGGGATACTCTTGCTCTTCTATTTCCGATGTAAAACTGTCTGCGCGGATCTTTTGCACCTGCTCCGTGGCTTTTTTCGAGTCCTCGGCTAGGGGCCGTTTAACAGCGTAATTTTGCTCCCTCGGCGAAAATCCATCGTCGATCCTCGAGAAAGCCGCCTCCCTTCTAGCCTCGTTTCGTTGGAATCGTTTCCGCGTTCAAACTTCGTTCAGCAACTTCTTCGCCTCGTGGCTCGACGTAAGACATCGTTACTGCATTGCTTAGGCTATGTGTCTTACAAGAATGCTATACAGTTCATCTTAGAATAGAGATGATCTCGAACGATTACGATGTTTTAGTACCCACTACCCTGAGCCATGTTGCTAACGTGTGCTGCACCTGACTCGATGTAACAGTGCACGTGTGCGGTAGATACAGTAGCTGCTCTTTCAATATGAGTTCTCGCTGTTGGGGACCTGGGATGGATGACTCTTGAATGTTAGGGGTGATTTATGAAGTGTTTAGTAGGGGATCATTTTGAATGGATCTGTTTTCTGGGAAATAAGTGAGTCAGTTTAACGAGAAGAGATTTCTACTTACTTTTGATTTATTTATCCAAATTTTCATTTATTTGCCCATTCCTGGTCTAGCATCGAACGTCTGTTAAAGGTACTTCCTGATCGTTCGATCAGATACATTGGTAGAAGGGGGGAGAGAACGAGGGGTAGTGGTACCACGCGACAGCGGCCACACTTGCCCGATGCATAACCTTATCCGTGACACGGTGATGACCAGCTATCGGCTACGGCCAGTAATTGAAATCGTAAACACCGTCGGTAATGGCCCATCGAGCTTATGCATTCGTGTCGACACTGTCTGCGGTCGATGTCGTGGAACGTCACGGAGCCGCCTTCATCCTTAAACCACTGCCCATATATCCCTGTGGTTTGCGCCGATCGATTTTCAATTGCACCTTATTCGGCGTCCACTCGCAGTCGGTAATGCATACCGATCTTTTCCGCTTCTGAAAATTGTTTTTAGCTTGCGTATACTGCTGAATTTCAGTAATACGTTTACATTAAGCAAATTTTGGTCAGACGACCGAATTCCTCAGCTGAAGATAATAATCAAAGTGGTTCATGTAAATTCAATTTCAGCCAAATTGAAACAATTTTGATCAACTTTAGGTTGATCAATTTGGTTGTTCAACCAAAAGTTCCCTAATGTAAATGTAGCATAGCGAAAGCTAGTAGATAACGTTGAACGGTGTCAGGACTCAAAGCTTCTCAAAATTGATGCAAAAACGTATACATATTACTTCAACACCCGCGAAGTCAGTGCTTCGAAGTTTCCCGCGGCTCTAAACGGGTTACAACACGCGAGGCATAATAACGCGAGGATGCGCAGAGTGCAGCAGGTTACGAAGAAATAAAAGGAGCGAAACCTGACGCGAAAGTGTTATTCACGGCGGAACTTTTCGATGACTCTAATCCCCTTTCGAGGTCTTCCACGTACGATCCACGACGCCTCCCCTTTGCGCCTGTAATTTATTTCGCGTTTCCGTTCATCGGCGAAGAAGTATGCGAGGGAAAAATGAGAAGAAAAGAGAGAAGAAAAGAGAGAAGAAAAGAGAGAGGAGAAAAAAGCGAAATATCCCTTTTCTTCCTCCTCTCTCCCTTTCCCTCGAAGCGTCGAGTCATCCTTGAGACATCCATCAGATCCACTTTGTCGACGGTCGAATTGAAAGCACTCGAGGGGCCGCTGGGTAGTGGTAGCCGTTAGATATTGCACGCCCGTAGCAAGATAATCCACGTCCTGCTAGCTACTTCACGATGAAGAGATTCCTCCGCGGAAAGGGTAAACGACCTTCCTACGGCGAGCTGCGCGGCGGGTACACGGCTCGAACCACGGGTTTGGTTGTTACCAATCAAGCCCAGGATCCGAGAAACCAGCGGCAGATTACAGGATAGGCGCCTCTAGATTTGTAGCCTTCGATCCTCAATTCGTCCTTTGATTCCGCGTCGAGGCAGGCTCGCGGGATCCGATCCGACTAATGGCGCGGTTTCACGCGCCCATTTTCCATCGATTCGTAATTCGAGGATGCACGCGTTCGTTCTAGAGGCTTATTAGGGTGGATTTATGAGGCTGCTTGCCCTTAGGAGAGGAGCTTCGTTTTGGTCTTGCAAGACACCCGACTTTGGTGGAGCTATGTTTTGGCTGAGTTTTGTTGGCTGGATGTAGTAGTTGCGTTAGGGGAGTAAAGTTGGATTAGAGGTGTGGAGTTATCCTGGGATTCTCATTTAAAATTTCAGGTTATTCGTAAGTAATATGTACCTGCAAAAGTGCTTCCTCCTTTCGCAATTGTAATCGAATTTCATGTTATTATCAATACTTATTTTATTCTGGTAATATTTAACCTACTTAAAAATAGATACTGTGTCTCCCAGTTCGTGATGGGGTAATTTGATTACCCCCTTCCGTAGATTTCGAGTTTCTCGCATCTTGATAACCAGGGGTTAAACTATTTCTGTACTTAGCTCGTCCCTCCTCAAGAGGAAATCAATGTGCAACTGGTTAATTCGAAATAGAAACACGATCGTCGTAAAACCCACCTAATGTATTCCACTACTGTGCGCCGTATAACTGGCAGTATTGCTAATATTTCCCATCCTTGTTGTTGCTCTCGCGTTTCGTCTCGAATCCAGTTTTCTCGATCGGTTTGATCGCAGCGCGAGATCGAAGTCGTTCGAACAGGTATCATTGCATTGTACAAGTTATTCAACCGCGCCCTCCCCTCATAAATAGCACGCGTGCTTCTCGTTTCTCTTCGCGGTGTCCTATGCTTCGATCCACCCGTGTCTTTTCGCAAAGAGCACCTTGCAGCCTCGCGATCCTTGGTAATCGGATCTTTGAGATAACTTGAGCAGCCGAAAACGCGTTCCCTCAGGGGACCAACAACCCATCGCGGGTGAAATTTAATCGGGAGTCAGTCTGTTCTTGTTTCGAGAGGGTGACCCTTGTCAACGTCTCATTTGAACAAGGGAAAGAGAAAACTGGCGGGCCGTGAGCATCGATATTTTTCGAATCTCGAATCCCTTGAAGGGGTGGAATTAGAAGATTGTAGATCAAGTAGAATTTAATGTGTAGGTTTGAATAGATTAGATTATTTATGAGATCTTCTAACGAAAGAAAAGAATAGATTGAATTTTTAAAGCAATTCGAACTAAAGAGAGATTTGGTTCAGCAGAAAAAGATTGGAAGCTACGTCGAATTCATCTAATTACACTTAACTGTACACCGGATGTTAGACGAGTATTATTTGCGATAATACGATAGACAGAGCCGTCTAATTCCCTCGTCATTTTGTAGGTAATTCCCTCTCAATCCCTTCTCGTTATCTTCATCATAGTGTTATCCTCGTTCCTCGAGTGTGTCGATCCTCCGTCGGCTCCCTATGCCTGTAACTTTATTCTCATGTTTCCGAGGGATCGAGGGTCTCTTCCGATTGACTGATAGAAATAAAGGTAGATGCGAGAAAGATAGGGAAGAATAAATGGATAGAGAAAGGCGAATTCAGTTATTCAATTAGCGTTTCGGTAACGTGTATTAGTCGTGCAGATGAAATTTTTGCCTTACTGGATCATTTTGATTGCTCGAAGGAAGAAGCTGACGAGTCTTTAGGGATAATTGAACGGAATGATCTTGGGGAGGTATGTATCTTTGATTGAGTCGTTTTAATTGACTATCTGGTCATGAAGGTATTCTTTATTTTGTAACTTTGTTATTTTGTGCAATTATGTTTAATGATGGTGCAATGTGAATAAGTAGAAATAGTAGCTAATAGTAATCTCGTGATTCAGTTGGAATTACTAGAAACTGTTTTCAGACATTCATTTATAATTGTGCTCCAAAAATACTAAGAATAAGTAAGAATTTATATCTTCCTCGGAATGAAAAATACTTCAAATGCGTTGCCTGGTTTGTTCAAACCAAAACAATCAACATATCCCCTCTACCACCTAGGCATAACGAGTAGGTAGGTATCAATGTTATCAGCAAGGGCAAAGTCACCGAACGCAGGTCAGTCTATATTCGGGCGTTCGACGAGGGCACATCGGGCGGTCAAACCCTCGTGATCGTAGCAAACTTTCTTAGTCACATTAATATCTACGTTTTCGCTGTGCCTGTGTCAGTGTTAGTGACCCCTCCATCGCATCACTAGTTTATTATACCCACACGCATAGTGCAGTGATGTTTTTGAACATCAGCCCAAAGAACTTCGCTACATTATTCGCAAAGAAAATCTCGAGGCCGAGGACCAACGACCTCGACTAGGGCATCTCTCAAGGGTCGCTTGGAGGCCGCTGGCGAACGCGTGCAAGGGCGTCGCGGTCCATTAATAATCGCGACAGCGGGCTCCGTGACTTACTGGCGAACTATGAAATTCACAAATTACGCCGCTCGGAATCACTTACTCGTGTAAGGGTGCGTATTAAGGAGACTGTGCTCCAAGGGCCGCGAGAGACTGGGCATAAGTGGACGCGTGTGTGAGGTACGATTGCACCGCGGGGCAACGCAAAGGATCCTCCGTGTACAGGGTCGAGGCAAATGTCCCTAATGTCTATAATCTCGGATCATCTGCATCCACGCTACAGAGAACGCGTGTACCCTCGACGAAGCAGCCTACAGGTAACGCGTATCCATTCTCTTCCTCACTGTTTTCGCCTCTCTTTGACCATGAAGGGTAGCGTAAAATGGAACTTTTCTCCGTGTCTAAATTTTCTAGGAGTACATTAACACTTAATAGCACATCTCGAGGGTGAAACATCCCTTTTTAAATCTACTCTTCGTAAATCTCCTTCTCAGTCCCCGATTTCTGGGGAACCCCGTAAATCCGCAAGTTTTTGGCAAAATTTCACGCACGAACGTGGCATCCCCTCGACCCCACGTTGCCTCGGAGCGCGTCGAACCGTGCTTTATATGCCGAGCGAAAACGTAACGTCGCGCACGTAAGTCGAAGTCCTTCCCAGAATTTATCCATCTCACGTAGCGTCTCGAGAAAGTCGGAAACGTCGTATTACTCTGGACTTTTTGCTCTGGCCCTCGTTCACGAGGCGCGTTTCGGACGAGGATGGGCCACGGGGAGGTTTAGACCGCGAAGGAGAGGCAGTCGGTTGCAATACGGAATGCAACTTACGGGTTTCGGGCCCATTCGTTGGGACGGCCACATAGACTGGATTACGTAGGCCTGCGTAAAATTTCTGGCGAAAAAGGCTGCTGCCGTCTGGCATATGCTGCTCGCGTACGCGAATCCGAAAGTTATATTACCGATACGGAGACGAGCGGAGGCGAGCCAAGGCACCAGCCGAATCGGTTCCCAGAAAGCCGCGAACGCCTCGTTGGCATAAATTATCGAAAAGTACAGCCCTCGAAAATCCACTGTTCGCCGTTCGCGCGCGTACTCGACTCGAAATTGCCTCTCTAAAACACGAGAATTATTGCCTCTGCTCGAGCCCCATCCCCGAGACTCCACTTTCGCGCTGGGCTGTGCTCCCACACCTGAGACGTACTAGTGCAAGAAGAGGCTTCAGATGCCTGGCAATCTTGCGACACTTTCGAGGAGAGATGAAAATAGGTAATGCGTTCGGAGATGATGGGACAGCGATTTAATCTTTCTGGGGTGGCGAAAATTGACAGGGTGGTCCGTGAATATTATGAATAAATATAGGTCTTGTAGATTCATTGGTATCATCGTTTTAGTGAAAAGAATTTTATTAAGGAATTAATTAATTTTGGCATGAATTACTATTTATCTTATTTTGCTGGTTTCACCGCCAACTCTAAAGGCAAATAATGGGAAACGGAGGTCGTGAGACAGACGGGATTAATTTAATCTCCTGGTGATCCAGCGGGATTCGTGGCCGTCCTAATGATGCGATATTCGGATGTAGTCGCGTCCGAGCGGGTGCAAAGTTCAAAGGTCACTGTACCGCGATCATGCGAGCGGGTCACGTGTACGGATGGAAATACAATATGCAGTCTAGACTCTGAACGAAGGGAGAGGGAAACGCGAAGGGGATTTTTCTTTCATTGACAGACAGCTTTTGTAGCCTGTCGAGAGGCAAATAACATAGGAGCTTTTATTTCTAACATTTCTTTGCATTCGAAAAATTTTTCAATTAAATTTTCACGTACATCCTCTCCCTTCAGTCTAAAACCGAGTCTCAAAGACTCTCATACTTCTCATCTCTCGTACATCTCGCAGCACAGCGCATTCTATGTCCATCAATTTCGCGCAGCTTCTATTCGACCGACAATAAATATCCTAGGAGACAAATTATCGTTCCACTTTATCGACGGCGAAGCAGGAAGGCCGATTAGACGCGATAAATCGCGAAAGCCATCGGCGCTGTCGCGTATCTCTTCGAATTTTTGCGCCAGGGTCGGCACCGATTCTGAGAAGATGTCAGCCTTGGCAAGGCCGCTAAAAACTGACTCCACCAGCGTTTCTTTCGCGGATTCTTTCCGCGGATGGGACTGCAGGGGATGACGCCATCTGTGTTCCGTGCTGAAGAATGACGGTGAGACGATTCTCCTGGCCCCTCGTTTTTGCGATCCTACTCGTCGCGGAATAATTCGTCGTTGGCAAGGGACAATTAGGGGAGCGTTTAGCGTCGTCCTGCGCGTGGAAGGGAACGCGAAGCGCCCAGTTGCTTTCGTAGTTTCTGATCCGCCGCCGCGCAAAGTGGTCGTTAAATTAATCGCTTTTCCTACGATCATCCTGCGCGACTCGATACTACTAGAGGACGTTAGCATTTAATCCACTTATTGGATTATTCTAACCAGCTAGCAGAGACGCTTCACGGTGGAACGTTGGTTTCTTGCTTTGTTATTAATTATGCATGAGAGTACCAACCTTCTAATCTAACGCTCACTGTCCGTTCATGCTGGCGAAATTGATAGTAATTTGGAATTGTTTTGTAGAGGTGGGAAGTTTCGTCGCGCTTACAGTCTTCGCTGCTGATTTATCGCTTCCTTCACACTCGTTAAAATGCTAGATTCTGGCTCTTTACCTCGCGTCCGATCTGTCAGTGCCGGATTTCCCGTTAATGAAAATTTATTTTGCAAGGAGGATGACAAGGGCGTGACAACGTTTGATCACCACGACATGGGAACAGGAAATTCTCTTTTGCAGAAGGTTGAGCTTTGAACTCTTTCAGCAACGTAGCATTTGTTGGAAAGAAGTTGTGCTGCATACAGCACAGAAATACTCTTTTGAAAAAAAAATTGTGTAATTGAGAAATTCAGAAATTGAGTAAGTTTAATAATTGAATAATTGAGACATTGAGAATTTGAGAAACAGGGAAATCTGAAATCATCTAGTACTAAGGGAAAGGAAGAAGTTAACTGTTAGCTCCACAATATCTCTCGTTTACGTCACGACCTCGTAACCCGTCGACCCGGTTATTTTTTCCAAATCCCTGCATGCACGCCGTTCTAAACGACGGTTTTTCACAGTCGATACGTCTGGCGAACGATGAAAAATGTCCGTGCCGTCACGGTATAGTAGTCAGCCTCCGCTCGAGATCACATAATCTGTTGCGCGATGTACGCGGCGCCGTGCCTAATGTAGTGACATTCGTCATTTTCCCACCTGGCGTACCTGCGGCCCTTTTCCCACAAGCCGTGGGCAACCCACACAGGCACGGCAGTACAAGGAGGTTGCGCACCTCTGCTCGCTCGTGTTCTCGTACCGCGTGTCGCAGGAGATAGATGAGGGACTCTATCTTCGGCACGGAACCAGTTACGGCTTGACGAGCTGTGTGTTTCGCGTAATGCCTCACGATCTTATCGTCCTATTAATAATAAACCGCGAACGACGGTACACGCTGCCCTTGCGAGAGGGAAGTGCCTCGAGTCACCACCGACTCGCTTATCCGCCTTGCTCGATCCGCACGCGCCTAAAATTATATCCTAGAACCGCAGAGGACTCAGACAGAGCTGGAACTTCTGTAGAAACCTTAACCTTGTATTTATACAGGCTATTAATTATTCAAAACACGCTGAAAATGTACGTGAAGGATGTCTGACTATGATGCCTCGCGGAGGCTTATTCTACTGACACTGCTGCGCCTGACCAGGCTAATGCGCGTGGGCAGTGGAATGAGTCCTCAAGTCAGACACGTTTCACTTTGTTAAAGGTGCACCTTTAACAATGAATAACTCGGAAACCATGCTCCAGGTATAATTCTTTTTTTATATTCTGGCGTGTGGGATGACTCCTTCAAATTTCTGACACCTACTTTTTTCTACACCTTAATAAGCTGAAATTCCTGACATATTTTCATTCGTACGCCATGTGCATACAAGATAAGAGGTATCCTCGTGTGTGGCATGGGTCCCGTTGCGGATTAATCGTCTCACCCGGAAAAGATCGTTTTTATTCAGTGCACTCAGCGTCTCCCCGAGGCGGAACCTTTTTACGCGCATGACTTCTGAGCGAATTAACGCATACCTGAGTAAACGAGTCGTAACTGGGAAGGGGGTGGGCGAAGAATGGTTCGTCAGGCACGCAGGAGAGTCGAAAGCGATGCCTCGAATAAAAGGTATCATCAGTGGTTATTAGTACGAGCTGCCAAGTGCGCGTTGTTCCCATTCCCAATTGGTCAGATACAATTTTCTCCTTTTTTTTCCCCCCTATTGGAATTCCTTCAGACCCCCAACATCAGACCGACAGTTACGTGCTCGTCGGGCTCCATGGAAGGGTCGAGCTTTAATTGTTCTCCAGGCAAAAAGCGATCCCCTCTTGGCCTTGTTACAGATGAACCGGGTCCGAAGTTTTCGGTGCTGCAAATATTACTGTTGAGCACACTCCGTGCCTCGGGCGGCGTCTGTAGTGTTTGAAGAATAATTCGAAGAGGCAGCGCTCGGCTGCATCGAGATTATTGACTTTCGAGTAGGCTCTCGAGAGCAAATAATCGCGTTCTGAGCATGCTGCGAGAGAAAGAGCGGACGGGGGATTTATTGATACAAACGTGGGTATACGGTACGAAGGGGAGTGGTGTATTCAAATTGAGCTCTTTCTGTCGAACGCCAGACACTCGATGGAACTTGGCTCGAATAAGTGATTCGGGGCTTGTGATGGTGACGAGGAAATTGCTTTCTTTTGTGAACGTTTTGGAGGACGCGTTGGGATACTTTTTTAAAGAGTAATTTCATCTCCTTTGCAAGATTTTGGTTATGCAGTGCCTATGGAATCGTGATGTGAATATGTGTTGTAATGTATTAATATTCAGAGTAAGTGGGCATAGATTGTAGAGATTTACTTTTTAAAATCGTTTCATTTACTTGAACTATGCCACGTCTGTGGCTACTATTCCCACAGCGGTATTTTTAAGAGCAATTACAAGTTTTCTCTTCCTACCGGGTCATTTGATCTCCGTTTGAATGATAGGTTAACCGTTCGTTTATGAAGCATCTCGCTGAAAGTACCAGGTCGAATCATTAAAGGATGAACTGTTAGCTCCCGCTGAGCCCAGAGGCCTCGAAACGGGTCCACGATGTCGATGATCGATGCGCTTCGTCGTTGTGGCAAAAGTCAATACCAACACCGTAACTTTTCCTTTAGTTTTTCGTTCTGGTTCCCTTTCTCTTCCCGACCCGCATAGCGGTGCCTCGGGCAGAAACGCGGCTCTGGTAACGCTTCGCACGCGAGAGCAGCGTTAATAGTCGCGAATCGATACTCGATCTTCCACAGGCAGCGCGACTAAATATCTGGGGATAGGTATCCCTCGAGGGTCTCTTCGACTACCTCTCGCGCAAAGCCTCGAATTAAGCGCAGTTTATACGCCAGTTTATCGCGCCGCGCTAATTCAATGTTGTCACACAAATGAAGGCTTATGTAGAGGTGGTATCTCAGGCACACAGCGCCTTCCGGTTGCTGGCGAACGGTCAGAGACAAGCTCTCGTGTGGACCATTACCATCACATAAATTGATTCCACGGTCTATGATCCTCGCCTCTGTACACTTCCTTCTTTGTACCCAGATTGGTGGCCACTTATCGCGGCTATTAATTATTCAGTATAAGTCGAACAACCGCCGCCGACGCGCTCATCAATATTAAACGAGCCGCGCTTGCTCGCTGATTTCTTTTCGGTTTCTGGCATTCGAAGGGATGCAAAGTTAAGGGGGACAATGTATGGGGAGTAGAACTCGTTCGCTCGAAATTATTTCAATCTGTAGGTCGAATAACAGTGCAAGTCCAATATTAGCAATTTTCAAATAATCTCAAAATTGTACCTAGACCCCAGAGTTACACAGAAAATGAGTGGAATTAATACCCTGTGGCTCTGAGGTCCAGATACCTAAAATGCACAGAGCTACAAGGTGGAATCGAATATCTCAATACCTGGTTTCTGACTCATACACTGTTATTCAACTCACCGATTCATTTCAGGATATTAGAGGAGCTTAGAAATAAGAAATACCTTATAACAAGAGAACAGAGCATAGTATCCAATTTCTCTAGGATAGAAATCACTAAGAACGAGGGGTGTTTCCTACAGGACAAATTCCTCGCGCTGTGCACGCGTTGCAGGGCCCCGAGGACGCTTGTACCCGCTTATGACTTCTCCGCGAAGTTCATCTCGTCGGTTGTTGGGGCCCGAGGTGGTCGGGGAAAGACGGAGGGGCGCAACATCGCGGATTAATACGATAGCAGATCGAGCGGGCAGGGAGAAATTGCATGTTATAGGTAATTGGCAATTTCTGTAACGCGATCCCGCTACCATCTGTCCGCGCGCGCGAGCAGTGGTGGCGGCGCTGCGTCGGGGAGCGTGGTGGCCGCCTTCGGGGCTCTTCCATCCCGCGTAAGACGCGCAAGGACGTGGAAAAAGTGTCGGCTGGATCGGTATTCCCTCGACACACGTAATAATGCTAACACGTCCTGACGTGCCAGTAAATTTATGTAGGCATGCAGAGTGGCCGGCCGTAAGATCGTGTACCTACATGCCTACGGATATATAACTGAGGAGAGTGTTTCTTGTTCCACGGTGAAAGGCACGTAAGAATGTTTTTCTGGCGGACGGTGCTCGGGGCGTGTCTGCGAAATCAATGTTTCGGCCTAAACGCTACTCAGTCGCGAAAAGGATGAAGAACTCCTTTGGGTGCTGTATGGCCTCTCGTGGACCTTTGAATATGGGGAATAGATTGGCGAACTTTGTGGATTCGAGGGTGTGAGGTTTCTATGTGGTGGTAGATTGAGAAAGAGGCTGAGGGGTTTAGAGACTTATTGTCAGGGGTGAAGTAATAGCACTCTGGAATTTGTTTAGGTAATCGAGTACTTAAAGTTGCTATATTCTTAGACTTCTATTATGATATTCCAAGAATTCTACTTTTTCTGTTATTCGAATACTCCATCTAACTTCTATAATTACACCTATCATTGTCTTTCGTATTTTATCCCGAAGCGCCTTTAATATTCAGCATTAAAGGAGCCAGCAGGGATGTGTCTGGCACGGTCACAATTTATTCGGTCGAGCCAGGACTTTCTGCCCAATAAATAAGCACAAACGTGAGCCAGCGAACGAACGAACCGAATGGTCACCCATTCTTTCCAGCCTTCTAAGGCGGCCCGCGATTTTTCTGAATTCGCGTTCGATTTATGTACGACTGTTGGTACTCGCGTAATCGTCGTGCAATTGGCGTACCATAGGGGAGGACACGCCGGCGCATCGCGATGCACAGGCTTAATGCGCCGATATAAATGCGCGTCCGGTATCTGGTTCTCCGCTCTTGCTCTCAGTCCTCGAGCATCGCGTAATTTAACGTTCCTGCTCGTCCTGTCGATATCGCAATCCCAGGAAACTCTCTCTCGGAGCGGCCTTAATGAACGGCTTTTGCTCCATTTCCGGCTAAGGCGTTCCGCGAGCTGTCTCAACCGGTGAAAAAATCAGTCGGGACTCTGACATGGAACCCCGTCGCTGGGAAATAACTACGCCTTCCCGTTTTGAGGACGTCGAACGCGACGATGCCTCCAGCAGGGGTGATTAGCCCTCTAAAGACCAATGTATTTCGCAAAATTGCTCAAAAATCCACGAATTTTATTAGTAATTTAGAAAACAATTTATATAGGGATGAAGAGGAATTAGAAGGATCATGGGATGAAGAAAATGTGACAGAAAATTGAAACTCTGTTCGCAGGGGTATGGTCATTGAGGGGTTGATTCTAGAATGCATCTCTGATTCTCTTGTATTAAGATTTTTTTATATACTGTTTTGTAATTACAGATATAGTTCCTTAAGCATAGGAGATGAGTGGGTGTAAATGAGTAAGAATGATCCTGTGTCCACTGTGTGGGGGTGACTTGGGTTTTAAGTAGTAAAAAGTTCATCAGGTATTGTTTTCTCGACATTATTAATGGGTCGATGGTAATGTCGAAGGTGGACTTGATGCATTCGCTCGGAGGCACAGAAAACGCCGCGTCGCGACTCTCGTGCTCCGCTAATCCTGGGGGTGGGAGAGAGAGAGGGTGTCGGGAGAATCTCAGCGAAAGAGGGTTATTATTAAAATTGATGTTGCAATGGTAATAAGCGGAATTGCCAGGTATTAAATTAAATTATTTTAATGCCGCGATGAAGGGGCGGCGGGGGTGTCGGTGGATGGTCGATCAGAGTCGTCGGAGGTGCGGCTTGTAATATCCACCGAGATTGAGCGTACCAGCGCCGTGGCGGTGTGCAACAATTTTGTACGTTTTGATACGGAATGACCCTACCAGTGACCCCCGATCATTGGCCGGTGCTCTGCATGACCTTTCCCGCGTCTCGGCGCTAGTACTCCTGTACATGCAAAAAATCCTATGAAATCTGAAAAAATGTGAAAACTCTTCACATTGAATCCATTGCTTCTCGTTACTGCAAATAATTAGAATCACAAAATGAATTAGCGAAAATTAATTAAAGTTACAGCAAAACTCTCGAGTTTTCATTATTTAATTAATGAGTCACTGATACCAGCGGAATTAACAAAATGTGTTAAGCATTCACTTTTTTTCTGAGACAAAGAAATCGTTCCCATAACGCTTGAGAAGTACTTTGCCCCGTTGCTGACTTGTTTATCTGTTTCCCACGAGCAGAACAGCTCCATATCAATAAGCGTGGCAGTCGCGGCGATGAGCACGCAGTGGCGTCGTTTTCTCGACGCGTCTCGCCGCGTCTCGCCGCGTTAGTTAATCTTAATTGCATCTATCATCGCCATGTACCGGTGCGCAGAATTGATCCTATCGTCTCTGGCTCCAATTATTCGTGAACTTCGACCGAAGACTCTATTAACACGGGGCACAGAAGTTAATTAGCCCCCGCCACGGATTTCCCCGATCGCTGGATCTTCTTCGACACACACGCGTATTCTTTCGAAGCTTTATCTTAACACCGCTCCTCGAGAGTTTAATTATCGCCGAAGCGTTTAACCGCCGACGCGTATTCCCCAGCAAAGCTTCCTCGGCACAATCGTCGAATGTATGTCACGTGTAGCAATTACTTCTAATTAGTTACATATACAAGGTTTAAGCAGACGGTGCTTGTACGCGATAGTCCCCTTGGGGATAACACTTTTTAATCGGCTTGTGGCGTAGTTAGTTCGCTTGTTCCACTAAACTCTGCCAATAGTGGTGGCTTTGCTCGCCACGTGTAGATTTAGTTATCTACTTTTTCTTTGGCGTTTTTCAGACTGAGATTAGTTAATATTAGTGATCATTTTTTATAGTTTCCTCATAATTGAAGGTCAATAAAAAACCAGCGTCTCATGGTATCTCGAACCACACCGTCATAATCTCAGCAAATCTTTAATAAAAAAGGAAACATTAATCACCACAGAAAGAAGTAGCACAGATTCCCCCATTTTCCTCCCTTCATCTCACGATATTTGCACCAGCTGTTCACGACTCTGGTCCAGGCGAAACGGATCGCTCTCGAGGAGGGTTCTTTTCACGGCCGCTAACCCTGTGTTTGCCCGCGAGGTGCGAATTACGACTCCCCTGTGTCAATATGTCAGCACGGATATTTCGTGCCAGAGTCGAACGATCCTCGCCTCCTTCGCGCACGTTGCCGCCACTTTTATCGGTCTGCTCGCCTCGCGTACACTTTATTTGTCGACGCGAGGCTCGCCTCGCAGAATACCGATGCGCTTTCCAAGCTTTCCCTCGCGCTTGGCCAACCTCTGTTACCTCTTTTCCGCCTCGCGATGGCAAACACCGGAATTTACTTTTCGAGGTACACGGTCATGGACGCGTGGGAGACTGGGGATTCTCTTCGGCACGGCTGAAGCGGAATCGATGGTCTTCCGCTGGGCGATGATGATGCATTCGGTTGCTGGCAAATGATCCTTCGATTGAATGGGTTGTTAGAGCTTGATGGCCTGCGGGATTGTAGGATGAAATACAGAGGAATGTTCATTTTCGAGTTACAGTGTTTACTTGGGGGAACATTTACAAGTTGTGATTGACCATGTTTCAGTGGTACTTCTTCACAGTCAACAATCGAAGATAAGTTCACGCGTCATCGAAAACCTTCTCAAATTGGAATTCTTCAATTTTATTTTCCTTTCTCTACAGCTGTTTTCATATCCCCTGTAGCATGTGTAAGCGCTTCTTCCTCACGGACTAATTCAGCACTCCATTCGCAAAAAGGATAGTCTTGTATAGTTGATTAGGCTGAATGGGTGTAGCTTCGTAACACTGAATTTATAGTGTGTACCGAGTGGTACGTAGAAATGTACCGGCAGCGTCGCGATATTTATCGCGTGTATTCGCTTGAAAACCGACAAGTGATCGAGCATCTTCAGTTATTTATCAGTCGTCGTTATCGCGTCGTTACCCTCGACATCCGCGCGACTCTCTGTGCAGCACCGCTACATCCTCGCGATTTCCTCGTTCGCACCGAATGTTACGACACGGGCCCGCATGGACTCGGGACCCGATCGACAAATCATTTTGTCCCTGCGATCGTGTACCTGCCGACTGTCAGCGTGCTCGCGTGGCTGGCTGTCGATTAATATGGATCGTTTCGCGGTTAACTTATGGCCCAGACCTTGCAAATGGTACAAGGATCCTTGCCGATCAATGAATTCTGATGTCTCTTTGTCGAGCTACTGGATTGTGTTTTGCTTCTGCTTGCTCCAACTGTGCTGTTAAAATTCATGTCAAAGATGTCTGACTTGAGGCTTATTCTACTGAATTTTCCATGCGTGGATCGAGGCTTATAATACTGAATTTTTCTGTGTCTGATTTGCGGGTTATTCTACTGAATTTTATGTGTGTCTGGCTCAAGACTCATTCTACTGAATTTTAGGTGTGTCTGACTCAGGCCTATTCTACTGAATTCTTCTGTGTCTGATTCCTTTGTGCCTGACCTGGCTAGCACATCTCCACAGTAGAATAAATCACAAGTCAGAAACATTTCACGCTTATTTTAGGCTTTCTTACAACAATTAATAAATCTGAAATCGAACCTTAAACATAATTTCATCACTTTTAATTTTTGTACTATTTTGCCACCAAGGATCACCCTTCAAAATTTCTGATACCTATTATTGATCATCCTGTATATACTATAAAATATAATATAAATATGGTAAATGGTTACAAGTGACTGCCGTGTGGTCGACGTCACTCCTTTCACTCGCGTTGTCTTTTAGCGTGCTTTTCAACGTCCTCCACCCCCGCAAGGAAAGCCTCGTCGGGTCTGTGTTATCGGTACGTGAATCGATTTCCAATCGGGGACTTCTAGCTGAACCACCTCTGTCCGTTCCTCCCTCGACGATAAACTATTCCCGTGCGCGAGATCGCGACGTCATGAATTATTCCAACGACTTCTGGAGTCGGGCACAACTCTCAGGTACGATCTCGTTGTCTCACGTGGTAGGGGGACAGAGAGGGATCGTGGCAAGGGGGTGGCCGACAAAGGGGGAGATCCGCTAGACAAAAGGCCTCGACTACAAAGAAAACACTGATCCACCGAGATATCGATTGTCTTCGCTCTCGCATCTTTCAGATAACTCGCGTCGTTCTGCAAGAAGAAACGCGCATTTCGATGCGACTCTGGTCGCCAGAGAGTAAGCTGCCGCGAGGTATCTTCGGTTCATCGTACACCTGTTCGACTCTTAATCGATAATCGACCATTATGCAACGAGGTTTTCCCCCTGAACACTCGAGGATAGTAATTGCTCGGAATGTCTCTGTGTTCTTCCTCCTCTGGGAAGAATGATCTAGTTATCTTGCCTTCAGACGTTCTTATCGGGTCTAGCTATCTTGGGATTAGCTAGTTTGTATCTCTGCTTTAATTACGGAGAGGAAGATGCAGTTACAACACTTGTTTCTCATTACTGTACTTTAGAATCAGACTAATTCGAGTCCATTTCTTTCAATATTATATTTTCTCCAGGATCTCATTGGCTTCTTACTGCTTAGTTAAGTTACAGTAAAAAATGGGTAATTACATTTGCTTTTCGACTCTCCTGAAAAATAACAAAAAAGGACTCGATTCACGTTGGCTCTCAGATACAGAACATATTCCACTCTTTCTACTTTTGCTATTTCCACAGTACGATCTCAATTAATCGAATTGTGGCTAAATTGGACTATCTAGTATCTACCAACGTTGAAGGGTTAAAAACCGCTGGACGAAAACTCGCCCTTCCAGCGCGTAGTTACACAATCGAGCCCTGGGGTCCAGCGTAACCTCTGCTAGCGGATGCAAGCTGGCCGCGAAAGCGGTCCCCGCTCAGATCGCGGCTGGTAGTCGTGTTCCGCGGTCGTAATAGGGAGCTTTGACGTTCTGTACGCGAACTTATGGATGGGCGTGATCGCGGGCAGGGAATCGGTCGCCGCGGATGATGCTGCCGCACGGTCGAGCCAGTCGGAATAAAAAGAGAGGATTTCCCTTGGGCGGTCGTCCTTGCCCTCGCTGGTCGGCCCACGTCAAGGCCACCTCGCTCCAGGCGCAATGCACCCATTCCTCCTTTCCCCTCTGTTCTCGTCCGCGAGCCCGTTCGCTGGCTTCCTCCCTCTTCGTCTTCCCCTCGCTCTAATATACCGCGTCGTTTCACTCGAACCACCCTGGCCACGACCATAGCAGACTGCCTCCCTTCTCCCCCCTGTCGATGATCGTCGCAGCGCAGGTTGCACAGTTACAGGCGTCCCTTTTTATACCCCTCTTCCCCTCCCCTCCTCTAGGACGTCTTTCTTGCTTCGTCTCCGATTTTCTTCTTTTCCCTCTTCTTCCTCCGCTTCTTCCAGCGCTTCTCCACGGGCGACAGATATCGCCTCCGATCGCTTTGGATCCTCGCCCCTCCCCAGTTTTCCTTCTCTTTTGCAACCGAACCCCTCCTCGACCTCTTCCCCCTCTACTGTGACTATAAATATCCAGCGAGGTGTTATTTTTAACTCGCCACCGCGCGACACGCACACGGCGAGGGAAGACAGGGGAAGGGAGGAGGTCGAAGGGTTCGATACTTGGAGGATCGAGAACGGGTTCCACCGGATACTGCCGCGCGTAATACCGATCACCACGCGTAATACCGATCGCTCTGACTTTGAGAGAGCGCTGGAGTAGGGTATGTCACGATATCGTGATGAGATTTCGAATTTTTGGGTCCTGGGTGCTTGGAGGTCTGAGTGCACGAGGATTCTGGGTGAAAGGATGGGAATCTCAGGTTGTTATATTGTCACTTTTGTGGCGATTAGAAGAAGGGATTGGGTAAAACGTGGTTTTGTTTTCTGGAGAATGTCGTAGCTTTAACGTCACACCTCACGAGTCCATCAGAAATGATCTTCCTGGTTCCAGAGTGTATTTCCATCGCCAACGCGCTATGTAGTCGCGAGTAGGCGTGTATCCTCGCACTTGATGCATCGACCAGTTCCTCCGAGCAGAACCAGGACCCATGGAATACCATAAAACGGATGTAACCCGCTGACTAGAGTAATTGACTCGAAAACAACGCCATAGGAGTTTAATGCTCGACAATCTTCACGCCACGCCAGAGCAACTCGGCTCCGTTTTTCTCGACCTCGCTTAGAATTCCCCGCGCTGGTTCTTTGTCGTCGCAACTCCGATCTTTCTCGTCGTTTTTTCTCGCGCCCTCCCTCTTCCTCTTTCCGCCTTTCCTTCCTGCAGTGCTCTCTGGAGCATGACTCCGGGCGTTGATTAGACTCCTGCCTCTTCCTCGACTCTTGCGCTCTTCCTCCTGCCTCCGCGATCCCCTTTTTTCACCCTGACTCTGTGACCTTGCCAAGGTCGGGTGAACGAACAGTTACAGCGTGCTCCGATCACGGGCTACGTGGCAAAAGGAACTCCGCGCCGACGGCTGTACGCGATACGTGTAATAATAAGGTGGCGGTCCAGCCTGGGACCATCATTATTCCTGGTAACTCCACGCGAGACCGCTGTTCCGAGTCATTTGGTTATCTTTCGGATCGCTGGAGATCGGGAAAATTATTATTTTTACGCCTGCTCAGTGGGGGATATTTGAATTTAAATCGAGTGATATGCCTTGGAATTAGCTTGGATTCGATTCTAATTTTATGGCGTTCGAAGCTTGTATTTAATTAATAGAGTCACAGAAAGTTAGCTAGGATTAAGTCGGTAGTCGGCGAAGACATTAGAGTAGACGGGAATCGTTTCCACAGCGACTATCGCGAAATCATGTGAGCGATTAAAAGGCGGAAATGAGCGGGCGGACCGAATCTACCTTCCATCCGGTCTGCAATGGACGACACAGGCAGAGACTCGGGGATTCGTCCACAGTCTTTCGTGTTACGAGGAATTTCAATTGCCAGGCACGTCGGTGATCAGCTTGGAACCACCACGCGATCGATCCCGCTGTTCAACCCCGGTTATTAGCCTAAACACCGTTCAGAGGAATGATTTATTCGTCCCAGTGCCGACGGGGCGGCGTGCTAGTATTTGCACAATATTTTCCAGTAATGGGTGCCTGGAGCCTATTCTGGAAATGGGATACATATCGATCCATCACCCTGGTGCTAATGGGTTGTTTAGCGAGGGCTGAGAGCTGAGAATTGCTGGTTTGCACATGTGTTCTACTTGTGAGAATTTGAAATTTGAATGTTATTTGCGTTGAATTATTTTGCTAAATGAGAATTTTGATCTTCCTTTTTTGGACAGTTCGTATAATATTCATTGCACAAATGAGTCGTATTCGAAGAGTAAACGCGGCAACATTCGTAAAGCATACGCGTGCACACGTGCTGCGCGCATTTATGGAACCGCGGTGTGGAACCTGGCGATCTACCCTTAAAGATGACCCAAGTGACCCCAGAGGGCAATCTTGAAAAGCTCACCGGTTACTAAACGTAACACGTCCAGTTGCAACGCGCTTCTCCAAAAGGAATTTTCTTGCGACCCAAGAAACTGCGATGTACGATTATTCTGCGCACGCGGCGGGAACGAGTGAGTTGATTGTCTAAAGATCGCTTGATACATAATTCCCACTTCATAATGTCGTTAATAGTAATCTGGATCTGTGGAGGCTTGAAAAATCAGGCTTTCTATCGAATTTCCAATTGCTAGTTTTAGGAAAATTATAGAGCGTAAATGACATTTCAAATATTTCAATATTTAAATGTTTAAATTTTCATATATTCAAATTTCAAGCGTTCAAATATTCAAATTTTCAAGCATTCAAATATTCAAACTTTCAATATGTGAATTTTGAAAAATTTAAATATCTAAAGGTCTGAAAATCTGAACATCTGAAACTCAAAAGTCCTTTAGGTACCCAATTTTTTAATCTATCAAGCTTTCAACCCTTCTACTCCCCAACTTTTCAAATCAAGTCCTAAATGACACACAGTAGCCGTGTACGAGGTCTCATGTAGAACTCATAGATATAGCACCCTGTTACACTTGTAGTAAATTGCCAAGGTGCATCCCTGGCAGTATGCTTTCCATTTAGTGGTCAGCTCATTAAAGCCGAGCCACCGTCCGTCATTACGTCTGCATCTCGATATACTCTATGATCATCCGGAAGGCCGCACGTATTAATCATGAACCGATCGTTAAATACGGAAGAATGGACTAATGACGATGGACATGCTGTAGTCTGTCGAGACGTTGCACCTGCCGTGTTTCCTCGAAAATCGATCGCAAAGGTCGTCATTCATTGTACAGCCTTAATGCATGCACTCTGTCCAATTCATCGTTTCTTCTCTGAGGTGTCGATTATCTATCTCGTCTTTAGAAGATTATCGCTTGGAGTAATCATTTCTCTATATTTAAGGTTTCGTCTGAAACGAGGACAGGAATTGGCGTTGCTGTAGCATATATAAAGGTTCAAGGAATGCAAATCACTCTTAGGAGTGGCAGTTTCGTTTTATCGTACGTTTTATGGTACTGTTGTGGATCTCGTGGATAGCTAGGGGTGTAGGTGTACGATTAGTCTGGCGGACGTGTTTAGATTTTAAGAGATCGAATTATGGTGAATCTAAAATATACTAAAAATAGACATTCCTTGTTCTCAACAGAAAAGTTAATGGTATTTCTTAACCAATCTCTCTTTCCCTAAATCACGAGCACTCTTTCCAGTGCCTCGTCTCTCACTGTCATCTCTCTGTCATTGACAGAAACATCGACTGTTGCGTAATGTACGACCGTCGAAATGGTCCTGGGCTCCTAAAACCCGAATAAACAGAAGCGAAAGACAGCTGACTTTCTAACAACCGTCACATATATCCATCGGAAGATGAGTCGACAAGAGGAAGCAGAAGAGTTACACTCATCGACGCGCGTTCCTAGGAAGAACGGAAGTCTGACGCGCCACTGGCAGCGTCTACTTTCGTCCCGTTTCATCCATCGTCTTCTCGGAGTCGGAGAATTCCCGCGTTCGGTCCCGCGCGAAAAATAAACGAACCGCCGCCGCGGAATAAGCCGTAACTCATTCGGCTAAAAATAATCGCCGCGAGTACCCAGAACCTGGAACGTAAATCTTTTTCTTCCCCGCTCATCAGGGCCGCCGAGGTTCCTTTACCTCTCTATCGAGCACTGCTCGCGGGATCAAACCCTCTCGAGACTGCTTCGAAATAAACTCGTGAGTCTCCATTTTATGTACACTCATTTCGAGGCTTCTTCATTGCCCTGTTGCGGTACTAAAATACGCGAAAACCCCTCGTTCGCCAAGCGTCTTAATCACGAATGAGGAAACAGTCAGCTTGGTCATATTACTCGATCGACCAATACGATCCTTATGCTCGTCTGGCGCCTCTAAACATTGGCCCCTGATCTGCTAGAGACCGATGGATCCCTCTTTCAGGGAAGAATTACCGTGCTGTTAGATCAGGCTCCCTTAGTCCCCATCAGATTAGCTCGTAAATTAATCCAGTGACTCGTTGAAGCGCCAGAGCCCTCGTCCTCGCGTTAAGTCGACCAGGCTCGGCCAGTTGTTCACTCGTGACACTTGTCGGTGAATGCTGCTGTTGTACGACGACGAAACGGCCGATCGAGGCGTGTACACGCGCTGGCGTGAGCGCGAACTCGCAGAAAGACGCGTTTACCTTTGTATTTGCATGAGCACTTATACCCCTCGGGCAAACAGCCTTTGCGAGAAGGCTCTCTCGCGAGAGCCGGGGCCTTTACGACCGTTAAAATATAACTTCCTGCGAAGACGCAGATAATAACTATGAATGCCTGCCATAAGGACTTGATCTGCCGCGGTGCCACGGCCGAGGCATTAATGACGCATTCCATCCACGCGGGTTTATAACCTCCGCCGATTCTGACCCTCCTACTCGCGGGCTGCACCCGCGGCACACAGCCTCTTCCTACGGCTTGTCCTTCGCGGGACCCATTCGTGTCCTTCGCTGATGAATCGCGCCGATGTGGCTCTGGTCTGCACGGGGGTGTCTCGTCGATATTTTTCACGGATTTTATAGGACCTTGGCGTGGTGGCTTTGTACAGAGATTGTGAAAAGGTACGTGCCAGGGACTTGCAAATTAGTGATATGTATTCGTAATAGATTTGAGGCAAGCTTGTTGGAGTTTATTGGGTTTCTGGAAATATCGGGAAATGATAATTTGAAGTATTAAAAAGTTCGAAACTTTATTGACAGATCTCACACAGTGAATTTTGTTGTGTAGTGTTCACCTCTGCAACTATATCATGTTGAACAATAGCGAAGGGTAGGAACATCGCTTTCAAGCGTTCTATATTCAGCTTAAAAGGCACTGAGAAAATCTAAGTCCTCCTCGAAGGAGGCTCCGTTAGGTCGGTCGAATTATCCACGTGTATCTTCTTAGTCGGTTGAAATGAACGTTAAAACGAATATGCAGGAGAGTATTTGCATTGAAGTGGCGACCGTAAGATTATTAGGCATGCAGATTACCTGTCCATTCATTGGCCGCAGACTGGATTGTCCCTATCCCTGTTCCTTTTGCTCTCCCCTTAATTTCTTGGATTATTCACGAACGAGTTTGTAAATACTGCTACCGACGCGGTCTAAGAGCATTAGCAGAGGGATTTTTCACGTGCTCCGCGGACTGACGGCAGAGAAATTGGATTTAGTCGACGCGCGTTCCGAGATTCGCCAGGAACTGGCTTTCTGTCACTGTCATAAGGGGAGGAGGATCAATTAAACCGAAAATGAGAGTAGCGCGTGCTCATTTTACGCTGCTGTAGGTTTTGTTTTATAAAGTAGCTCAAACAGGCCCAAGACTTGGTAGTCCAGTAGCCTTCAGTTAAATAATCTATAAATATAGCGGAAAAATAAAAATTTTAGATACTTTTGTAACTACTATAATGTCCCTCAGATTCTATACGCTTACTCCTCTACCTCCTCGATAGGAATTGATAACCGTGTGATGATCAGCGTGTGTGGAAGACAGGTATCGGAAGACTCGTCCGCGAATCGGCTTGAGTACCGAATCCCCTAGCCACGGGGCATCGGTGGAGGGTGTATTCGGATGAATATGCATGAAGCGACGGTCTGTTCATAATATCACTTTACCATACATCAGCGGCAGACCACCAATTTACTTTAGCCGCGTACCACGATAGTATGTGCCACGCACGTATCGACCAGTCCCTTCTTTTCTCTTTTTCAACGCTTCTCCGTCTTGCTCGTGCACGTACTCGAGTCGTATTTACATAACGTTCATTTAAGGCACGTGGATGTATCTCCCGTGCCATCAGCCACTTTGTACAGCACGATACAGTTCATAGGGATATTGTGAAGGCTATTTCAGCGATTCCTGCTTGGAGCCATTTCTGGGTCAGGTTGCGAAACGAAGACGGTATTGGCGTAAATTGTGAAGTTGCGTGAGAGAGTGAAACGAGACAAAATTGGCGAATAACGAAATTGAATTTATGCTGTGTGTCTGATTTGTCTTATTCTACTGACGCTGTATCTGATCTGGCTAGTCACGCAGCTAGTAGTATAAGTAAGTCAGACACGTCTCTATTTCCCCTGTAGAAATAAAAGTAGAGTAGGAATAAGTACCACTGTAAACTTAGCAGTCCATAAGTAGATCCTTTGACTGGATGATTCAGGATAAATCTTCAGGTTCTTTTAACACGAAAATACGTTTAAATAATTATATTACTAGACATCTTTTACTTGGCACTTACTCAGAAATTCTTTTTGAAGTAGACAGATTCCTTCTTCGAGTTCCTCAGATAAATAAACCCCTGACGTTACGAAGCTTCAAAGAAAAAGATCTGAAAGATCTTAAACTTGTATGCTACTGATTACAAGTTCTTTTAAATCAAGAATCTTAAAGAATCGCTATTTTTATTTGCATGCTCAACACTTTGATTGCCACTTCAGCTATGCATGACAACCCTATTTACATAATCATGAATAATATTAATTTATTTCTAAAAATTTGCAGTTCACTGGAAAAATAGAAATTCTAAAGTGAGTAAGAAAATTTGAAGAAAATTAACTTAGGAGTGAATCGAATCTAGATGCAAAAGATTTCGGTCGAAGGTTGTTATTAAAAAGTAATTACTTGTCGCTACAAATTCATTCGTTACGAACACAATCAGCCCGCGAGTAATTTATTTCCCTCTCCTTATTCGCACTATTATTTAATATTTTGTTGCTTCGATTATCCCAACTATATTAGCGCACGATCGTTAGCAAAGCTCGTTAAGTTCGATGAAAGAGCTTGACGAAAAATCCGCGCGATTCATCGATCTCAGTCCAGATGTAATTAATCTTTTCCATCGAAACGCACGTCGCGACCGAGACACCGATAGCAACGAACGCGTTCTGCCCTCTAATAAGCCCGTCGTCATCGAGCATGCTCGCCATCGTCTTTTTTCAGCGCTAACCCCTTCTCATCTGATCTACGATCTAATCGCGAACCCTGATACTATAAATACGCAATCCTTAATTTTCAGTGACAGAAATATGAATATTGAATCACTGTAGAATTTAAATAATTCAAGTTATTTTAGAAAAAAGGCTTCTAAATTTTAAATACAAATTTTAGGACTAGTTAACAATCGTAAAAATAAAATTCTTCTATTGTTCCGCATCATCGCAGCCTAAGGTACTAACAAATTATGCAAAATTCAATCTTAGAGCAATCTCATTCTCTTTCGATTTCATCCCCAGTCAGCCTAAAAAAACTGAGAACAAGGAAAGCCAGCCTCCCAACCACGTATCAACTATCCAGTATTGATGAGACCACGTCGTCGCGTAAAAACGCTCGTTGAAAACAATGTTTCTATGCAACGAGCTTCGGCCAGCTGCGGTGTCTCGATTGCGGTCTGCGCGAAAACAGCACAACTTGAGGGTAATCGTCTGGTTCGATCTTCCCCGAGTGATTTCTCTCTTTCTTCTCCAGTGACAAGGGGCCGCAGCTCTAGCAGCAGAGTCACAGTAAATCGCAGATCGTGTGCGTGAGATAGTTTCGGGTGGTCACGTCGCATCCTCAGCGGTCTCTCGTGGTTTTCGCTCGTGCAGAAATCCCTAGAATCGAGATGGCTGTCCCACGGGAGTCGCGAAGATAAAGAGGAAGACGAGAGGCAGAGTGGAGACCACTTCCTCTGGCCCTTTCTTGTCGAAGTCAGGGGCGTTTCGCGTCATTTTCGACGATCGCCGCTTTTTCGACGGCGAACAGCTTAATGGGTTTCCCACGGGCTGCAACAATGTCCCGATGATCGGCTCTTTTCTTCGGACACCGAATCGTAAAAGCCGAGTCCTCACGGGGAAGATGAACGGTCAGAGACACAAAGGAATTCGACGAACGTTCCGCGCGTCGCGGCGGTAATAAGTTGTTCGGTTCGGCTCGCTTCCACGCGACTAACGTAGCAATAATCGGCGCTGCTGAATGGATGGAGCCATTAAGTTTATCTATCTGCGACACGACGCGTTTAGTCGCCCCGGTGGGCGATTACTTACACCGGCCTCGGTGCATTCCTATTACGGCCCCAGTCAGGAGGTAAATCGATAGGAAGAGTTGAGCAGAGCTTGGCAAAGCTTTATCTGGGAGCACTAGCTTTCCTTCCTGACAGAAGCGCGCCGATTCTTCCGAGCGCGAGAGATTCTCAAGTGGAACGATCGTTTGCGAGCCTTTGCCAATTTGAGATACTTATGCCAGGAAAGCAAGTTTATGGTATAATTCTCGACTTTTCAAATATTCAAATATTCAAATTTAAAAATTTTCAAATATTCAAATATTCAAATTTTTAAATATTCAAATTTTCAAATTTTCAAATTTTCAAATATTCAAATCTTTGTAGAATGTAAAGTATCACGTTTTGCAATTTTGTACTTGTACCACTTGTCAACTGACTCTATAATCCGTCGTACATACTCTACCATAGAATTCTTTACAAATCTTTTATCCCTTCTCCCCTTCCTCACTGACTTTTAAAGACACTTAATGCCAATTGGTTCATCCTGCAAATCTATCACAAGTTATCATTCTCTTGAGATACCCGAACAAACCTATCCCTGAACCCAATAAAAGGAACCCGTGACGTCGCATTTCTGTCTGCTGTCATCAGTGATTTATCCCTCTAGTTACCAACCAGGCGATTTTATTTGTTTCCTACCGTGACATTTGCCACCGTCTATGATGAATAATACGGCTCCGAGTCGTCTGTGAAGGATACTAGGCCCTCTTTGAAGGATCTCTGTGTCTGAATGTAAATGCCCTTCGATCAGTCAGGTGCTAGGAAATACAACTGCTGGCAAGAAGGGTATCATTGGCTTTTTGCGCTCGACAGATCATCGTACTCTTAGGGTTCAATGGTTTGATACTGTTTAACCTGCGTACAGAATCTCAATGGCGAAGGAACAAGTCCATTAGGGTTGAAGCTTCTTATTTTCGTAGCGATCGCACGATTCTGCGAAACCTTTGATGGTGAAGCTATTTCTTCTTTTCAGCATCAGTTTTGTTTTTTACTTGGAACGTTTTCATAGCTCTTGGCTCATGGTGAACGATCTGTTGCCATTCTTAGAATACGGCAGAAAGTATTATTAGAACCTGTCCAATACTTATCGTATTGGATTTACAGTTGAATAATCGTTACGATCGCTGCTTGAGGGCTGCAGATGGAAGCAACTATTTTGACATCAAAGTATATCTGTATTGTTGGTTGTAGAATTCGTCTTAATCGTAACTGGCTGAAACACTTGTTACGTAAGCCTATTAAAGTGGGGCCAATTTAATGAAGCAGCAGGAGAGATGAGTAACACAGATGTGTGAGTGCATCAACAGGTGCTAGATGATTTTTGTTCCATTTTAGAGTGATTAATGGAAACCTCTGGCTATGTTTCTAAATCTGTCTAGCAGAAAGACAGTAATTGCTTAATCCAGACCTAGTTCAAATCACCAGCTATTAAAGTCATAACTTAGCACATCAGAGGCAGTGGTATAAATGATGACTACCTGTTAGACTCAGAATCCTTTTCGCGAGACGATAAGTTCTGAATTTTTGCGGTCATCAATTGACAAAATTGCGAATGCTCTGCATTCAACTCTTAAACTCGATACAGAATTGACTCATAAATTACAAGCGTTCATTTTTTAAACAACTAATCGCCGAACTAATCATCTTCTGTCACATCAGAATCAAAGCGTGATCTCTAGCTAATGTTTTCTAGAGAACAGTAAAAATTCCAAGACTACGCCTCAAGGAAGTCACTCATAACTTCAGAAATCCAATAGAATCGGTCGTGTTTTCAAGGCAACAAGAAAATGTACCTATACTGCATAGAATCCAAGTTAGAAATCCAATGTAACCGAGGAGGCTACTCAACAAAAAAGAATGAAAAGGGTGCGCAAGAAAGGAAGCATCGCTGCACGAGTCTCGCGGCGATAAAAGGAGCAGGAGAAGCTCGCCTCTCTCCCGTGTCGCGAACAATCTCATTTTGACTTTAATTATACACTTGGGACACGCTTAACGTCAGCGAAAAAGAAAAGGAAACGGTCGACAGTTTTGCATCGCCGCATGGCATCAGAGCACGCAAGGCTCCCTTTCCCTTCGCTCACCTTATGCTTTTCCTCTTTTAATTCGCGCGGATACGCAGCGGGAGCAGGAAGAACCGGAGCTTCCTATAATCATCGTTGGAAATGATACTACGATACATGGTTATGATCGTGGATATTACGGTGGTACTAACGACCCAAGGCTCCAGCCAACCTCGATCCTTCCGGATTCGGACCGACTCCTGAGCATCTCTGCGCCTTGACACTGTTCTAGGAAACGACCAAATTATTCTGGCATTAAAACTCATTGAGGAAAAGCTTGAATTATGGCGAAGAGCGCGTCTTCTTTGGAGGCTGCAGAAGAAACGAAGTTGAAATGTGCTTTTAATGGCCCTTAGAGGTTGCATGAGTTGGAGGCAACTGTACTGAAGTACAGTTTTCTAATAGGCGACATGCGTGCGAATTCCTTATAAAATGAAGTACGGGAGAAGTTACTGGGGAAATGTGTTTTAGCAGTGAGTACAATTTTATACGAGAACTGTTTATCTCTTCATTTCTTCACATACTGAAATACTTAGAGGTCTGATTAAAACAGATTGTCACAGAGTGTACGTTCTCAGAAACCTGCCCAGGCCAGAATCGAAAAGCTCTCTGATTACCATTGAGTCTGCTCTTGTCTGTGCCCTATCAAACTGAAACATATTGGCGCAGGATAATCAGTTCCAGCCTTAATTCGCGTGAATCGATAATCCAGAGACGTCCGATAGGGATGCGTCGAGTCGAGCGGATAGCGAGGAGAATCTGTCGGCGCGAGACGCTCGGAGCCGTTAACCCCATCGAAGCAAACAGGATTTCAGGGAGCTCGTTAGAGCTCACGGGCGACCCTAGATCCGTGTAAATTACGTATTTGCACGGTGACGGGTCTCGCGGGAAGGTTCAGGTTGTCGCGGAACGGGGCCTGATAAAAATCTGGCCCCTGTCAGAGGACGCGCAGGATGATAAGAGGTGGCACCTTGAACTCGTTCCTCTTCTCTCCGCTGCCCCTTCCCTCCCTGAGCCCCGCTTCCCTCCTAATCCCAGCGTTTCCCCCAGCCCCCGTGAACAGGACGGAATCATGTCAGCGACCTCGCAAGGTCCTCCCAAGGTCGTACGTTGAGCTCGGTCTGCCAGCAGAAGCTATCCACCACCACCATGGTTCGTGGCAGCGCCACCACTATCCTGTCCCTCCGTTGCCACCGCGATCTGCCGACTTCGTGACTAATTTGCAGACGAATAAACGTGGTTTTCGTCCCCCCTCGCTCTCTCCTCTCCACCGACGTCGTACTTCTTCTGCTTCTTCTGCGCGTCGAGCTGGAAGATGCTAGCCGACTGTGACTACCGCTTGGACGACTTCCATCGGTAGCGAGGCAAAAGCGAGAGTCAGTGTTGCGGAGAACAGGTGGTTTTCATCTTTGTTCGCTGTTGGAGATGTATGGAGGTACATTCTCTAATTTGAAATTTGATAGAGCTACTAGAAAATTCTCCAAGATCCATACTAAATCATCAGTGAACGTCTTCAGTGAGCAATGGATCTTGCATCGATCCTATAGAGATTATAGAATCTCTATTCTCCCGCAACCATAACTCAGTCTCTAACCAACTCTAGATACCAAAGCAAGTCACCGAACCCTGAACTCATTTCTCTCATCCAAGATCCTCAAGCCATCTCCGCCAAAACTCTCATTAACTCCTTCAAAGCGTCCCAAACAATGCCTCTTCCTCAGCCACTGGCAGCATCCTCGGTCCCCAGTGTACTCAAGCGATTCACGCCTCTCGAAGGCGCCTCGATTAGCGGTAGCCCATCCCTCTGTCTCCCCGCGTTGTTTCCTCACGGGTTATCGACACGGTCCACAGTCTCTTACGGAATTTATCGCCGTCGCGGCTAAAGGGATATCGTAATCGGATATCCAGCTAGCCGGCTGGCGCCATTTTATTAAATCGTCCTCTCGCGGTGCCCGCGCCATTCCAACCGGCAAACCAGTTTACGATAACTTAACTCGCGATACCCTCTTCCTCCCTTTCTTTCCGCCGCGCGGTCCCCTTCTGGTCCGCGTCGACCTATCGCGTCCGCGAGGGAGAAAAAGCCGCGTCGCCAAGGACGCCGACGTGTTGTGTACGGGGCCTTATGGTTCGTCGAACGTTCGACGAACGTCGCGGGGCAGGCAGCTCTGGCGCCAGGCGCCTTCCACAGGCGGGCTTCTTTGCGTGCCAGCGCTCTGCTACCGGAGAACCAGATCCACTCGCTGGCTTTATTGGATCAGGATTGATGACACCTTGTTACTTTATCGGTCAGTTGAAATGTGGAGATCGTTAGGAGCTGGGCTTGCCGCAAGGTACGCTTTCGAGGGTTGTACATTCTGGAGGCTCGTATGTGTGTTTTTTCTTGTGGGCTTTATTTAATGGGATTGTAATGTTTCGTTGGAATCGAGTTACTCTGGTGCTCTTCTGCAGTTGTAGCTAATATTAGGGAGAGGTCATTGGTCTGTAATATATGGGACTTTCTAAGGTCATTTTCTCGGGTCATTTGAGATCATCGAGTGTTAGTTCAGATTGTTCAGAGTCTAGGAATTCTGAGGGATGTTTCTCATCGTTCTGGTTCTGAAAACTGGGAGAATCCTAGAAACATCTAGCATAGATCTTTTGTTTTTTGAGATGTAAGAGTACATAAAAAATCAGCAGATCCTCCTCCCCTACGTCAAGATTTATGCTTATTTACGTTTCTACTATAAAATCCACAGACGTCCAATATTCCTGCCAACTGGCATCGAACGCTGGACGCTCGTCATCGTAGTCGACTCTCTAGGAGGTCCACTTGGGGCTATCGCATGACTGACGCCCGTCGTTCCGCCTCGAAGTTCCACTCGATCAATCTGCACTCGTAACGTTGTATGTTCGACGTCACGGTTCCACCACGGGCATGATGGATATCTGGACCGATGGCTGAGGGTGCTTCATCTGCATTCCCTTTCGTTATTTCTTCCTTTGGATCCCCTTCGCCTGGAACTTTCATTTTTGACCTTTGTCACATGCTTAGGAAGGCATCCCAGACATGTGCACACACTGGAGAAGTGCTGTATTTTTTTCAAATAGCTCGTTAGGCGAGAAAATATTCGAATTTAGAATAGTCATTAGAAATAGGTGAATTTAAAAGTAATAAGGGTATAAGAAATTCGTAATATGAGCTCTGCAGTCGATGCAACAGTCCAAAAGGAAGAAGATTAATTTTCTTCGTCTATAGTAATCATTACAAGGAATGTGTCAGCTCGAAAAGAGAGTGTTCGCACAAGATCTCGAGCAGGAGGCGGCGTTAAATCATAAATCCAGCAAATTGCCCGCGGGCCAGGACGTGAAGTGTTGTTCACACCTACGTTTGTTCGCGCGCGACGTGTAACGCGGGATCGCGGGGAATTTCGTCACGGCCTTCGCTGGATCTTCACGCACGAACGCCCTGCCCCTTTGCTGTCCGACGCCTGACGCGCCTGTCATCCTCGCTGGCTACTTCTCCAGAGACTTCCTGTCCTCGGAAGGACAGATCGATTTGGTTAATGAACCCCGTGGTTCCGTTTCGCCGCGATAGTATTAACCTCTGCCATCGGGCTGGTCATCTCGAAGGATGTTCGTGAAGAGTGATTTTGCAATTTTTTGTGCTTTGCGTTTAGGAAGAATCTGTGATTATGTGTAATGTTTGTTGTTTTAATTTGACATGAATCAGTTTTTAGTCAGTTTTCATTGCAATCTATAATCTTCATGAATGACGAACATTAAAGCCCCAATCAGAGTGGCACAAAGAAATAAAAATAGGTTCGTCGTAGGTTTAAATGAAGTATAAATTAAGATGGAATTTCATGCGCTCTAAATATTAGCGAAGTATCCTGAATTGGAGATGGGATGTTAATAATGAGTAAAAGAGATCGATGTGCATTAATATATAATTAGAAGTTAATGAACTGCCGCATCAGTAAATAGGTATCGCAGCAGAGATTTCCGTCATTTCCTAGCCCTAACAACTTTTAAACTCCATTAGCTATCCACCGCCAAATTGAATTTCCAATAAGGAAATTTATAGGCACGTCAATTCTGCCGGAGATTAATTCAAATGTATTCGAAGCTGCTCTAGTATTAGCTTCGATTTTTGCAAAGTAACTAGAGGGATTAAAACGTGACTGCCGAAGCCAGAAGGGGAGACTTTAATGCGTGGAAAACACGCTTAAGGGAATCGATGATTCTACTGACGTCAAGCTGCACCTTAATTCCATTTATTACCCCTAACCCAGCTTTCAACAATCTTTTGTCCTAATCCCCAGAAACGAAATACTCTCCAGTCTCGACTAACATTGATTGAAATATACTTCAACTACCTCGCACCCTGTCTTACGAGCCGCTCATGGAATCTAATTTCAAACCCCTTCGACGTCCATTAATCGGAAGTTAAACAGTATTCAGACACTCAGGTCTCCACCGTAATCCACTTTGCCATCGGTCACATGACCCATTCAAGAGAGTTCATCGCGAAAACGCGATTCCCGTCGATTTCGAGCGACGTTCGCGGCCTCGCGGGCTCTTCCATTCGCTAATTTGACAACGGAGGACCTCGTTGCCCGTGCTCGACGTCGAATTAAGCGTGTCGCGAAAATTCATTATGGGCCGTCGCGCGCGCTGAACAGGACGAGCCTCTGAGCTTCTCGGCTCTGTACCAAATCGATGCTAATGGAATCAGCCGCGCGCACGGGGGCTAACTCGATTCGCCAGGTCCGTTTTCACGAGAGGGTAATCGCGTTAGTATCGGTTCTGGAAACTGCCAAGGCTGACCTCGCCCCTCGGATTTCATTAAACGACAAACGTTCGACGGAGAGTTTTCACTTGGCGGCGGAAGAGAGCCACGCTCGTCGTTCTCGCGTTCAGTTCGTTAGGGAAGAAGCGAACGTAGTCGCCCTTTCAGACCTCCATTCACGGCGTTGTTGCTTCCTCTTGGTCGCCCATCAATCGAATTACCCTTCGTTATTTCATTCTCTCACATTCTCTCTGTCTCTGTAAACTGTTGCAGCTTTGCGTTTAATGCTTTACACCTACCGAGCTTCCAGCGGAGCTAGGTTCGTTTATGATTGTTGCTTCTACTCGGCGATCGCTGGAGAGCACTTGAGTGAAGTTGTTCCACCTTGGGTGGCGCGAAGGAGGATATTCGAGTAGGTAAATTGAAGGGAAAAATCTTGCGTTTGGGTTGAATTGTCTGAAATTGGAGTTTTGCGAGGATTGTGTAATTGGATTCCTAGTAACTTGAGAGGCTTCCGGTTCTCTCGATGAGATTTCTTTGGTGTTATTGATGCTTTCTTTAGGAAGTTCACATTGATTTCCTACACCACGAATTCATTTAGAAGAGGGTTCTAGTTGAGGTAATTGTAGGAGAGGAACTCCTATGTGAAATTAATTAAAGACACTTAAAATTAAAATCAGTGGTGAATCTGCTCCCCAATATTTTTCTCATATTTAATAGTATCTGTGTTTTAGTTGAGATCTAAATGTTAGTATAGTTTCTAGCTCTCTCGAAAATTCAACTGGCAGTGAAAAAATATAATTGCAAATGAAGCTCACGTGCTGGATCACCTATCTTCTCGATTCCCACCCTACAGCTTGAACTGTTAATATTCTCACACGAAATGTGGCAGACTAAGAGTAGCAAGGTCCATATCTTCCTCATTCCAACGTCTCCATTTCCATTTCCTCAATTTAATTTCCTCCAGTTAATTTCGCGTTTGCACGTTACCTGCAATTAGCGCTGTACTCAAGAGGAAACTGACGCTGATAAGATCGCGAGAGATCTCTATCAGCGACGCAGCCAATAGCAACTTTGACAGGCGGATGCAAGTTTGAATGCACCATAGGCCAGAAGGGGGAGGAAGGAAGTCGAAAGGCGATACGCGTAATTTTCGCTAATGATCGTATTGGCAATTAGTTAAGAGGTCTTTCTATAAATCTTCCCTAACTAATTACCCCTTACACTCCCAATCCCTCGAAGAAGACCACACGGGCCTTCGAGTGAAGCTCGCGGTTGAGCGTTAATTATTACCTTCGTTCGTGATAAATTAAACTGCCAGACGCCGTGGTATTGTCGAGTGGCTTTCGTTGGCGAGCGCTTGTGTTGCATGTTCTGTTATTCCTAATTTAAAAAACCCTTCTATTTTTAATAGAAGATAGTATCAGTATTAATATTAATTACCCTTAAAGTGTTAGAAGTCTGTTTATTTTCAGAACACTAACATGTGATGTATTTGCCATTACAAGTATTTTTGTAATCAGTGCAGAAACAGTAACACTGTGCTATATTAACATGCGTTCAAATTTGGCGGCAAAAGTTCGCATGCTACGGCGCTGCTGACTGATCAGCGCGCCCCTAGCGGTTTAGTAACTGTTTAAATTTATTTGGAAGTGTCAGTCGTTCGTCGTCTCCTCAATTATGTGTCAGAAAATTAAGCAAATTTACTTGAAAATTAGATCTGTAGTCACACAACTACACTATAACCAAGTAAGTTCATTTTTAGATATTAATTTTTGGGAATGGTTCATCCTATGACTTATTATTTAACAAAATTTCACGTTGTATATTTTGGTCAGGTTAGACACCATCATGGCGTCTTGAGTATTGTCATGCACAGTTCTCTGTAAAAGTTTAAGACCTTACTTTTTACTCTTAATTTACTTTTGACTTTGTTTTTATAAATTACGGACAGTAGATGAGAAATATAATGTGTGACAACTTCGAATTAAAAATTAGAAAGCTTGAAAACTTCAATATTTAAAAATTTTTAAAGTTGAATATTTAAAAGTTTGAAAATTTGAATATATGAAAATTTGAATATTTGAAAATTTGAATATTTAATAATTTGAAAATTTGAAAATTCGCCAAATTTATTAAAGTACAGTGCAGCAGTGTAGAAACAAATTATTAAGCTCCTTTGCACCCCATTGATCTATAGTAGTTCTTGGCATTCAAAACCGCATAATTGCATTCAAGAAGAATCGCATAACTGTTAATAGTAAGATTTGGAAATGCTACATACGTGTTGCTAACGGTTCGATTTTCCTTCTACCTTGTTTCAGATTCCCAAATGGAGCAGGGGTACCGGTCTGAGGTCCAAGAAAGGGCACTGGTCGTATCCCTGCAGATGTTCAATCTGATTTTAGAACGCGGCGTGTCCTTGCTCAAGTCTCAGTTGGACAGCGGCGAAGAACCGAGGATGGTTGTTAGCGAGGACATGCAAGTCCTTTTACCAGCTATCAAGGTATTTCCGTTATCTATGGCATATCTAATAAGGGGTTGCAGTAGACGAGGGTGTAGGTGGGGGTGTCGAGAGATCTCTATCGAGATTTCTTTTTCCAAGAAACTTTCACCGTATCTGGAAAACCACATCATTCTACTCGTATTGATTTAATTGATCAAGGAACCTCGATAAAGCGACAGAGGATTAAGTACACGTTCAGTCATTGTTTTGCCTTTTTTTTCCATCATTGTTCCGTTCTACGCGAACGTGACGCGTAATTCAAGCGAGTAGACGTTTCTTCGTCTGTTATCGTATGTATCAGCGATTTATCATTGCGTCCACGCGAGAATAGAGTTGTGAGACCTGGTTGAGAAAATGAAGGTCTGTCGAGTGTGATGAGTCCTTGGTGTTGATGACTCAACGTCATTTCAGTTTCTTTTTCTGAAGTAGAAGCATTCATTTTTCAACGTAAATATCGATCTACTCGATTCCACGGTCAATCTGTACCAAAATATGTTCGAGTCACAAATTTTTCGGTGGGATCAGAGCTTTCGTCACCACTCGTAATCCTGCGTCCGAGGCGCGCTTAAGCAGTCGAGGATTTATGAAGCAACGCGCGACTCGCACCCACGCAAGGTCTGCCGGTGGCTGTTGTCAGAGCCTGGACCTGGTTCGCTCGTGTCTCGACTTATTATGCAACCCACCGTTCGCGATTAATGCACCTATCGCACGTAACCCATGCACGCACGCTCCATCGATAAAGGTCAGCCCTATGACAACCCATTCGAATCGCTTGCGTCCACTGGTCGTTCTTCCTGGTTCGGCCTGTTGTAGTGTTCGAAGATGCTCGCTCGTGGCGTCTCGTCCGCGCGATAAATTAAATGAAAATTAGTCTAGCAGTCTTGCGTGACAAATTTAAATTCGAGATTACTAGTTTGAACGATGAAGATCATTATTCAGTCACCGATTCCTAAAAGAAGAGTCTCCATGATCATTCGCAGTCTCTATAATTCACTAAAAATTAAATTTTATAATTTCATAATTTAATTTTTAATATTTTTAACACAGCACGTTGCTCACAATGGTCTCTTTACACGTGATAAAGTAGTCATACAATTAAGAACGATTTTCATGGAAAGAACGTAGATCGCTATCGAAATGCAACTCGGTATGCGGAATAATGGGTGGTTTTGCTCTTGTCTGAAGTAAGACCATTAATATTGTCGATAAAGTAGACGTGATATAAGACTGCTGGTATACGATTCACTTTCCAGAGGATGGATGAACGCTAGCAGCATGAAATAAAATGTCTCTTCGCTTCTATAAATAGGAACGTTCCCTTCTGTTCGCATCGTCACGCTATCCTTCATCGTTGAAACTTTTTGTTCCAGATTTGGTGCGATTGGATGCTCTGCCACAACACTGTCTGGAATCCACCACCATTCTGCACTGACTACAGAGTCGGGTGAGTGTTTTTAAGAGTTTTATAGTATTTTTGCTTTTTTTGGAACGATGAGAAGGATCCAACTGTTTTAAAATGACAATTTTTTTATGTATTTAGGAATTTTTAGGTTTTTTTTTTTTATTATTTTACTTCTTTTTTTACTAAATTTTGGATAAAATATTTCAATCATTAATATCTGGAGATATATTTCACAATTTCTATAGGTCAACTATACAAATTTTTATTGAAACAGTCAAAGATAGTCCTATTTCTCATTTCAGTAGATTGTGCCATTCATGGACAGACAGTGTTCTAACTTCAGTATCTCTTCTGAAACTACACTTAAAAGCGATTCTTACCTAAATTTAAAACAGTAGTTGAGTATTAAAAAAGGGGAAGCAATTTCTTCTTTGCAACAAAGTCTACATCGCCAATTCTCTGATTCTCCATTAGCCACTTTATTTTTTACAAAATCTGCTAAGCCCCTGTAACAAAAATATATTCTCCCAAGGCGCCACTTTTGTACGGTTGTATATATTAGGATTAGACCGTTCCATGGGGGCAAGAAAGGATGCTCGATATTTCAAACTCTCCCCTGATCCTGCGGTTTGCGGGTTTGCGGTTCGAATCTGGCTCTTAACTTCGTAGTCCAGTCGGTAACTGCGCGCGATGCATGCATTCGCCAGCAGATTACGCTACGGCCACAAATTATTCCTCACAGGAAGTCAGTTTTTTATTTCAGGGATTCGGGATGGTATAAAATTATGAGAAACATGGACATAGATAATTGTAACAAGAGAGTTTTTTTATTGTCTGTTACACTCTTGATGGCTGTGGAACATTTTCTAAAATATGTTTAATAATATAACAGTGTTTGCATTAATGCAAACTTTTGTGGACCTACAATTTTTAGAATAATTAGTTTCTGTGATCTCTGGTACAGTATCGGAGCTTCGACATACATAGTTCATTCTATCTAAGCAACCATTACCAAAAAATAATTTCAGAATTTCTTCTGTAAGTTCACGGAGTACAAAATGATATCAGTTCTCAATTATCTATTTCGCTATACCCAAAATATGCTACAAAATATCGTAACTCTGGATGAAATCGGAGCAGCCGAATTCCTTGTGTTCAGTTCGGGGCCCAGGTTGAATTTCGCCAAGTGCGATGACCAAAGGTAGGCGTTCGCGGGCGCTTGCTCCCGCTCCCGCAGTTGGAAGTGTGACGCGGGTCACGGTCAACCGCTGTATCGTATCAAAACTCGATCTGCAGTCACGCAGAGCTCTCGCAGAGATTCCAACGGCGTTCGTTCGTTCGTTCGATTCCTCCGTGGGTTCCCTTCGCGCTCGATTATCGCCTGAACCCCGAGCCACCTCTAATTCGACGAGCAACGTGCGTGCAGCGCGTCGCACCCTTTCGACCTGCGATCTACAGCCCCCTTTTGTCAAACAGATTAATCTCCAAAGTCCCCGTGGGCTCGCTGGAGCGCCACAGACAGAAATAGAGAGAAACAGAGGAAGACGTAGAGGGGGGCAGAGAAAGAGGGAGATTTGTGGGGTGGGTTTCTCGCGAACGTTTGGTTCGTCGTAGTTGCGAGCGAGCAAGCGCGACTATTAATTCAGGTTGACACTTCAGGTGTCTTGAATTATGACTGTTGTGTTGGACTATTAATTCTCCCTCGCGGACATCAATTTCTCGGGGTGGGAAAGTTCGGCGAGGATGCTAGAGACATCAACCGACCACGATGAACACCTTCCACCGTCGTCTGTCCGTGATTCATCCTCGCGATAAGCCGCAAAATTTCGCTGAGAACCACTTAATTGTTAGGAGGATCTACGATGGATCCTCGCCGTGTCCGTCTTGTGGAATGTCTGTCGCTGCCGCGATGATTGAGCAGCTGGGACTATGTTGAGCGATGGAGTTATCGGTGGACCTTAGTCCTCTGAACGTAGTTGAGATATTTTTGGCAAATATGGAAAATTCTATGCTACTCCTGTGCTACTTTTCAGTAAAAATTAAAAAAGAAGTGACTTCCACTTTTTACAGAAATCTTTATCAATATTTTTTATTAATTTCTCAGAAAGTGGAGAATCATGTAATGCCTACAATTTTATTCTTCGTCTTCAATTAGCTTTTTCTTTCTCATACACCTTGTATGACAATTTCAAACAAACAAACAGCAAGAAAGAGATCCCAACTCGAAACGAAGGATACCGTCTATCCCCTCATCGAAGTTACCAGCGGCGAACCTGTTCCATTCTCGAAACGTCGAGCGTGGGAGTGACTCATCGAAACAAAAGCAATCGAGTCGGTGTATGGCGATGCAAAACACGCGGGGACGTTCGAGGAAAGGCCGATCAACGTGTAATTATCTTCTTGCGTTCTTCTCGATGATTGACAAAGGAGCCGAGCCGAGGGATCGCTGGCGAAGATCAGTCGTTAGCGAGCGTCTTCGCGAAGTCCTCAGAGCTTCTCAGTCCTTCACCAGTAACACCAAAAAATTCCGAAACAGCTGCCCTTTTTGCATTAGATTTCAATTTAGGTTCCACTGTCCCTGCTCTCTTCAAAGGGACGTCTTTTCGTCGAATATTCGAGCTCGATGGGAGACAGGGATTTTTCTTCTGGATCTCTGTGTGGCCGTTGCCAGCCGAATATCGATCCATTGGATCTTTCTAACGAGACGGAGCAAAAAGGCCACGGCGAAAAGAGAGAAAAAGAGTGCGCCCGTGGTTGGCCGACTGATGCAATCTATCGCCCATTAAACGAGTTTCAAGGCCCCCTTAGTCTCGTATAACTGCGAGAACGCGCTCGCTCGGTCTCGCGCGCGCATCAGCAGCCGCGGCCGCGCACGATCGAACGCCTCTTTGCGCAACCACAGCGGCCCCTATCCGGCTGGATGAGTTAATTATTGTTGCTCGTTAGCGATTAACAATTATGCGAGCGAAGCGTTTCCTTGGCAAGGACGCGGCGGAGCGCTAGTATCGACCGGCTTCCAGCGCCAGCCAGTCCTCTCTTAATCCTCCTCGCCGTGAATAGAACGGTCTTATTTATAGAAGGCTGTTCGCAATTAATCTGACGTCGATCACGACTTCTTCGATTCCCCACCACTCGTTTCCTCTTATTTTTCTCGCCCCGAGCACGGCTACTTGGTTTTTCCCGCGCTCGTGCCTGCGACTGTGTAACTGCCATCAATCAATCACCATTGGGTGTCTGTCTTCTCTCCCTCGTTTAGCTTCTTTGCTGTTAGCTTGTGGCACGATTGTTACTTGATTGAAGGAGCACAGTTGTTACTTTGAAAAATTGATTTTTTTTTTAAATTTATTTAAATTCAATTTTTTTCATGCGCTTGATGAGAAACCTCCCTCAATACTCTGGAGATAATATATTCTGTAGCAAAGAAAAGGGAGCCCCTCAAGATCATAATAGAATTTGAAATCTTGTCAGAGATTCGACAGGGGGTCTATTGTCCTCAGAGTTTATTCCTTCAAAATTTCATAAGCTTGTCAGCCTTTAGACAGTCGATAGCTTCTTGAATCTCTGTTCAAAGAAAAAAGTTCAATAGTGGTCCCCATCATAGGAGCAATCCTACTCTCAAGCGCAGATGTGTTCATTTCAATTTTCCCACCATTCAGAATTCCCCATCGATTTTCGATAAAGCGTTGAGTGATAATTCAACGATAAGGAGGCTCAGACGAATGGGAACGTGTGCAGCACACGGCCGGCGGCGCAATTAACGAATGACCTTTCATGACGGCGATCGATTAATCCCCGTTGAAGCCGCGTCCCGCGAGCTTTTCTTTGCCAGCTGCGCAACTCTTCTTCGGTTCTTTATCGCCGCCTTCGGGGGCTGCGTACGATAGCATCGAATGATCGATAGCTCGGAAAACGATCCCCCGCGCGGTGCCATTCATCGCGCTGAAAATAATTAAACGGACGACTTTGGATTTACAGTAATACGGAAGTGGATACGTGCGCTGCGCCGCCGCCGCGGATGCGTCATATATTTAATCATGTCACCGATACAGCCCGTTCGACGGACGCGGGAACCGTGAAACTCTGATCTATCACTAATTTCGAGGAAACCCAGTAGATGGTAATATCGATTCTATCGCGACCGGAATAATATTGACGAGAGAAATTAATAATGTTTGCGGAAGCGTGGGCAGTGATTAATCGGGGCTTGGGGATGACGAGGGTTTCGTGTTAATTGGCCTTGCAAAATTTCCTCTTTAGAAAACTAAAATCGTGATTATTGCAAGTGAGTGCAAAACGAGTTGAAGAAATATTTTGAGAACATTCGTGCTCAGGGTAATAAAATTAGGATATTAGCTTTTAGTCGAGTAAGGGAAGAAATAATTCTTTAAATTAAATTTAATATTATTTTATTCAATGCTTATAATATAGGTAGGTACAGTGTATTGTAAAATTCGATAAGCTTCAAAATTGAATTTCGAGAGCCAGACCAAATGGGCTTCGACAATCGATCATGCTATTTTTTCTCGCCATAGCGGTGCCTTCGTTCTTTGCGCAGTCCATGGCATGTTACTGAATCATGGGAGAATATTTATTGCAAGAGAGAAGGAGCATCTGCGGTTGGGATCCTTCCGGTTTCTTGTTACGCGATCTCGACCGATAACCTGGCGGTAGAGACGATGGGAATTTAATTCGTTCGCTTATAACCCTCCCCGATTTCGTTGCAGCCCACCTGGAGATGCCTGGAGCAGGCTGGCTACGATGGTGAACCTATTGGAAAAATTGAATTACTCCAGATCGATCTTGATCCAGGCCAAGGACGCGGAGGGTCGAGAAGATGGTAAGTGAATCTTTAAATTGACCGTAAAAGCATACCACGCGAGGAAATTGCATGGACTTCCTCTCCTTCAATACGCTTCACTCATGAAACCGATAGTTCCCCTACTCAAACGCAACCTACAATAACAGAAACAATAAGTCTCTAACTCTTAGCTGAACCACGTCCTAGTATTAAAATATTCTCAGTCCTGACCCACATATAGGTCAAGAAAGTTCGAGGTATAACTTCTGATTGAACAGAGCTTTCATCAATCTCTCGATCATGTACCTTCAAAGAAGACTCGATTCCTCATCAATGATCGAACGTGAGCGATCATTGTAGACGGGGAGCCCTTGGTATAGTCCGCGGGTAATCAAATGTAAGTCGATTAGTAATCACAGTAATCCATTCCATCGCTCGATTTGACGTTCCGAGAATATCGAGCGGCGCGATCTATTCTCGCGCGAGACAGGCATCCCGACGTGCGTCGCGGCGATCGGGACAAGTGGACTGGATAATCACAGTAATCGCGACCGTCCGACCGATCGATCTGCCGTTAGTCCTCGGCTTGGACGAGTAAAATCGGAATGGTAGCGCGAACAGGCATGCCGAGTCACAATCGCCTATTCATTAATCCCATAATCGGGGGTCGGTGTAGGGCCTGCGGCGACTCGCCGTGGCGAAGCGCGTAATGCGTGTTCCTCGTGGCGGCCAGCGGTGCTCTTATTTCGATTCCATGATTTTAATGGGACGTTAGACGCCGGTTTACCGTAACTACATAATGATACGCCGCGTGCAGCATTATAAATATAACCGGCGCGTAATGAGGGACGCGCGTAACCGTATTGTAAGTGCGCGACGCTGGGACACGATGACGCTGGGACGACATGGATCAGATTCCTAGGGGTTGCGTTGCTATTTTGTGAGCGATAGTCCTTGTGGTTGGAAGCTGTTGCCAACTGAAAGCAGTGGAGGCGAAGAAATGAAGAAGTGAAGAAGTGAAGAAGTGAAGAAATGAAGAAGTGAAGAAGTGAAGAAATGAAGAAATGAAGAAATGAAGAAATGAAGAAATGAAGAAATGAAGAAATGAAGAAATATTCAGGGTACTGTGAGGAAGAAATATAAAGCAAGTTATAATGAAGAAACATTAAGGATGCTCTATTGAAGAAAAGAAGAAGAGAAGAATTGCTGAAAGCATGTAAAAATGAAGTACTGATTTAACATTGAAGGCAGCAGTAGGGAAGTAAAGAAAAGACGACGAATGAATCAGTATCATTTTTGTTTCCTCCAGTGGCACACATTCCTACTGTCTCCGCGATAGCAGTCTAACAATATTGTCGCAGGCAGAACGGACGTTCATTACACATGGTCACGGCAGTCAGCTGCTGGTAATTCCTGAGCAAATATCCCAGGCAGCCGCGACGATCCCTTGCGATAAACAGCTCTCTCTTGGATCCTTTGTCCCCCACCTGGAGGTGCTGGACCAGTCCTTAATCGAAAAACTTAAGTTCCTCGAACGGTGAAGGCTCCTCTGGCCGTCTGTTGACCCGTGGATAGCCGCCGGTTACGTAACGGTGAATCCGTTCGATGTGACCACTGCAGTGCCATACACTCTCCTACAGCCGTTTACAAGTCGCCAACCAATGGTGTTTGTGCGTGCACCATGAGCCACGCCGTGCTATATACGCTACTGTGCCCTCCACAATCTTTTTGTCCCTTTTCTTGAGCACCTTATGAATACACAAATTGCTCGAGCACCGGTACCCAAGCTTTCATTTACGCGGCTGAGGCTCGCGAGAATTCGCGAGTGTTCCACGGTTATGCTTATATTATCTCCTCCAGAGATTTTGGTAATTATAGATTAGCTTGAGCGCTCCTCGGCGGTAGCAGGTAGCCCTTTTTGGACGAAATTCTGTTAGCTGGTATTTTACATCGTTTAGATTGAAAGAGTGTTATGGAAGATGTTGAGTATTTTTTGTTCTGCACGTTTTATTTTATTTCAATTATAAATTTTTGAATAGAGATGAGTAAAAGAATCTTTTTTTGGTGAACCAGATGGTAGTGCTCCTGAGAGAGCAATTGAAGGATCACTTTTGGAAACTTGATCCCAGAGAACCGTTTCCTCTCCATCGATAGCAATAAATACTCGTTATAGGTGCATGAATAATCGCTTGTTTGCTTCATACGTGGCTTGCTACCTGTCACCGCGTGCTAGAGTACCGCAAAAATCGTGGACGACGAAATATCGTTGCGATCGACCCCGTAGTGGATGCTGGTCGAACCAGTGAATTCATTAACTGCTCGTAATATTAATTGCTCTCGCGTCGATCATAATTACCTCTCGGTTAAGCGGCGATTAAAGCCTCGCGATTGGACGAATTCATCAGTGCTGATCGTGTTTGCTCTCTGCATCGCTTTCGAGGTTAATATAAATTATCGACCCGTGGAAGTCGATCGACTATTACTTCGAGTTATCTTTGGAAAAATTAGAACATGAACTAATCATTAGCCTGTCGAGAAAAATAGTCTTTTTTTCTTAAAAAATAGATTAGCTGGGTCAAGTTGAACAATACAAGTCACTTGAAACAGTACCCAAATTTTCTGAACTACTTAGTATTTTATACAAGTGCGACAGGATTAAGTCAGAACAAGTTGGTACTATTTTTAGACTAAGCCATTACGAATTCTTTCTCTATAGAATTATGTTTCACGTGCCTGAGTCCTTCTACTAGAACTGGGTCCGTCCTAACGGATCCAGGCGACTCAGAAAGACTGCTCTAGTTTCGAAGCGCGTCCTTGGTCGTGTTATACTTACTTTTCAGGCAGGTTTTACATATGATAACAGTACATGATCCTCGGATCGTTTAATATATCGACGGTACAAGGCTGATCGTTGTTGATCCATTAAATCACAAGTGGTTTCATTTCGCGTTCTACGGGAGTAGGTAATTTTCTTCTGCCTTCTAAATTGTTTAAACTAAAGACATAGTACTTGAGGAAATTATAGACCCAGTATAATAATTGATCAATGAATTTTGTACTACTATGCTACTCATTTCATTTTTAGTGTATCGTATATTTCATTACTTGTTACTTAATACGATGCAGGATAATACTACTATATTGATAGATTACGAGTAACACGAATACTGCACTGATTTGGTGAATTCAACGCCAGCGTACGCAATATTAACATCAGTTTTATAACACAGAAGTCAGTGCACTAGAAAATTAAATTCTAAGCATTTCTAAATTCAGTACGAAAACGTGTACGTCAGGGAATCTTAAGAAAAAGGGGTGGAAAGATCGCAGGAATTGTTGGAACGCCTAAGCAAGCAAGAACGCTTGGCTGAATCGCGCGGGCACGCGAGAACGCAGTCCAGCGATACGATTCGAAAAAGGAACTGAGACAGTAACGGTACCCGCGGCTAACGTGTGCCGTAATGCCAATTTGTTGGCTCTCCGACGTTGGTTCTCCTCTCGTTCGCCTCCTCTCTCACGTTGTCCACGACGAGAGGGCTCCTTTTCCTCTTCGATTTACTTACACGCGTTACACACCCGAGACGCAGCCGATAAATTGGACAAAAGGTACGGGGGAACAAACACGCCTCAGTGAACGATGTTATTGTGAGCAGATCGTCGGACACTCTAAAAATAAGAAGAAAAAGAAGAGAAAGAAGAAACTTCTCGATACGACGCTGGTCTTGGATAAGATACGAAGATAAATGTTACGCGATGAACCAATACTCCAGATCTAGAATTCAATTTTCCCAGTGACTCACTTCGAAAACTGCCATGCGTGATTGTGTCATAGTAAAAAGAGTATCTCTGTTATTGATAAACTCAGGAAGAAGTTTCTTCCTACCTTGGCAAGCTATGCGTTTCCCTGGATTTCAGTTTCGCTATTTATCAACGCCCCATACGCATGAAAGCGTAATACCCCTTTAGCCATAAATGTTCAGCCAATAATTAACGCGAGGAACATCGAGACGAGCGGTCAGCCGACAGCGAACATCTTGGGTATCGTGTCACGAACGCCTAAGATCCATCGCATCGTTAGCGTCGTGGTGAACGATACCACTTAACGCCACGACATCGATTCGGAATGCGCATTAACAACGTTGCATGCGAAATAGAGAGCGCGATTAGGTTTCTATATTTCTTTCCGAGGCCGAGACGAAACGAGCCCTGGCTTAATCTACCTCGCGCCAAGTCCTCCTGGATGATCAATTGCGAGGCTGCTGAGGCTGATCCTCCTAACTCGATCCTCCTCACGTTCCATGCGAGTTCCTGGCGATACTGACCCTGAACTTCGTGTAATATTCGCGATAAATGCATCCTGCCGGTGTAAAACGATTCGAGTGGTGCCACGCTGCTCCGCGAGGCTGAATATTAATGACCCTGGCACAGATTCGACGAACGTGGATTAGGGCGATCCTGTGGCTTTTCGATGATAAGAGAATTGATATATCTGAGGGGATAATGGTGAAAATGGGACAGAACTTTAATAAGAGTTTGGTGTATTTGTTGTAGAACTTGAATTGGTGAGATTGCCAGAAGACACGACGCTGGCAGGATTCACACCGCTGATGTCGAATCCTCAGGATCCCTGTTACGCTGAGAAAAACGAAGATATGGTACGTATAATCTACGCCAGTTACTGAGTTGTATTAATAAGTCATGCTTAATGCAGTCCATCTGCAGCAGCTGTGTAGTTTCATTTTAATATATGTATGAAAAAACTTCCCTCGACAGAAGAGTTTAATTAAGCGCTTCAGGTGGAAGCTGCAATTGAAATTCTAAACAACTCTGATTTCTCCTGTTTGCTCAGTGTCTTTTGCTAAGACGTCTGTTCTGATTTATTCCAGGAAGTCGCTCAAGTGTGCCTCAGGATAAACAAGATTCTATTTTTCGGGCAAGTGTTCCTCTGCGGCCTCGAGACGCCCGTGTTGAAATTGCAAAAGAGTGAAACCGGTGTCAGTGAGTACGTCTCGGTGGTCGATTCCTCCAGCACGAGTTCCCCGAGTTCACCACCGGAGCAGGTAATTAAACCTTCGTCACAAATCTTAAATAGAAAAAAGGGAATCCTTAATATCTTCCTTGCACAAAAAAAGAAGCAGTAAAAATTGCAATACCCCAGAAGGTGTAAAACCAAAAACCATTCTCCCCACCTAGTAATTCAAAGAAACGCACTTAGGAAGGGGAAGGGTCTTTATAAAGTAAATATTTAGTTAGAAGGCAGTAGTCCCAAGGATTTCGCACCAGCATGTAGTGAAACAGCACCCTTCGATTTTTCAGAGTGACTCTGAGCTTCTGGTGGAGAGTTACAGCGAGGACGAAGATGAGCCTGTTTCCACCCTGAGGAGATTACCCTCGTGCTCAGACGTACCCGACGACACCACCGCCCCCGTGGCAGCTGTTGAGATAAGGTCGCTGATCGAGAGGAAAGAGGAATTGGAGAGACGGCAGCGGAAGCAGGATCGTCATCGGCAACGGGTACAGGTGAGTACTGAGCATCTTGTTATAGCCTCAGGCCTGCACGATAAACACGCAGCGAGATGATCTATCTGGCCTCTTGATCGATAGCGCATCTCGATGCTTCACCACTCGCTGCGCCGTTTTATTGGTATTTTTGGCCTGTGAATGGGGTCATGTCGAGGATAACGGGACGAAAATGAGGAAATATCAAGTTTAATTCGTTTCAATTAAGCTCCCTTTATGGGCACGGAGATTTGAATCGGTTTTACGACGAGTGATCGATACGTTCAGCGTTCGAGGATTAAATGAAGCTAGGCGGAGGGGATAGCTTATATCTTTAGGGGTCAGGATTTTCTATTGGCAAATAGAAAGTGTGAAGTATTCTGATATCTTTTTATACAAAAATTAAGTATCTTAAAAATATCTCAGAAATCTCCAAGATATTTCTTCCATAAAAATTCTCAGGAGCGCCAGTAGTGAATTCTTCAACGTTTTCTTGCATTCTCCTTCTTCACACCCTCTCTTCCTCCTGAAAGCAACTCACCTGGCCACCAAGCGGAATCGACGCTTCCAAATTTAGCCCGTACCCTCCGCAGACCCTATAAATAGAGACGTCAGCCCGATATCGCGGCTCAATGATTCTCCAGCGCGAGATACCCGACCGTTTCCCCAGGTTCTCCTCGTCTCGGTATCTTCATCGTTCACGCCACTTGGAAAGGGCCGACAAAGTGACCCGACTGAGCGTGTTTCGCGGCCCTAAGTCGAACTAAATCAAGAGATTACCAGGACACGTCCCTTAGTAGTATATTGTTGCTCCCTCGCTCCCTTTCGCGAGCCGTGTCTTCTCGCGAGACCTGATCTCCCTTTTCTTTCTTTTTATCTCGCCCCCACCTCCTCTCGTTCTTTTATTTCGGAGGTCCTGATTCTTCTTCGAGAGTTCGCGGCACGCAAACCCGCCGTTTTTATTTACGGCACCGACGCTCCTCCTTTTTGCATATTTATTATCGAACCCTCGCCTGGGGCCAGATTTCGCGCGTGCTATGTGGTCGCTGGCCCTCCGCCCCCGCCGCGCCAGGGGATATTTTTCTCTCAAATGAGGGGCAAAAGGAAGAAAGGAATCGTCCAGAATTTTTGTGCCAGGCGTTTTCTTCTTTTTCTGAGCTGGTAGAGGTTTACGCTCTACTTGGGAAGGCTTGAAAGGTTTGAGGGGTTTGGGTAGCTGAAGCCCTTTGAGAGCTCAAGGAGATTTTCATTATAAATTCTTAAAGTGTAATTTTTATTCTACAATTTCTACAATTTCTTAGCATCTTAGAAGTTTCATATTTAGTGCTCATTTCAGATTCTCAGTAAATTCCCAAGCCATGGATTTTCCTCATTTGCTACAGATGCTGCAGCGACTGACTCACAAAGTAGATATTCATCCAGCTTTAACTCAGAACTTCCCCTTTAGAGTCTCAAACTTTCCCAAGTATAATTCTCATTAAAACAGAATACGCCATATTATCGTCGCTGTACGCCTAAATTCACTTGCCCAAACTTCCCCCAAATCTCTATTCCATTCATCGCAGGATCCTTCGGCACAATTTGCATTATCCTCCTCCGCTCCATCGATTCCTTTCTTCTTTTTTTGTTCGTCTGCAGCCAAGGAGGAAGGCGAAATAAATTCCCTTCTATCTGCCGAATTTTCGCTGGGTGAGTTTATCAGTGGAGGGTTCAGGGACCATGAAATATCAACCCGAATATAAAGTTGCCACGAAAGAGGGTCCTGGTGACAAGCCCGCCAGGTCCTGCCGAAATAAAGGACTCTTTTGATATCCTACCTCTGCATGTCTCGGTAGTCCGTGTTCGAATCTGTTGTATCGCTCCTCGTTCTTCTTCCCGAGCCACCTTTTTTCGACACCCTTGCGAGATCCGAATGTTTCCGTCTTTTTGTGAACCGCCTGCCACCTGATAAGCGACCATTGCGTGTCCATTTTGTAACTCGATATGGCAAATAATCGCCACCAGGAAATTTCCAGTCGGAATTCCGCTTTCGTTCAAGGCTGAGTTAAGGGGGTTTCTCTTATATTTTACGAGGGTTGCTGGCGGTGTAACTTCGACAGAGTTGGGTTGTACGGGTAAATTATGTGGTTCGGAGAGTTTATTGGTTCGTGTGGTCATATATTTACCCAAGAACAGCTATTTTATTTAGTTCTAGGAAGATCGTAACGTGGTATTTTATATTGTAATAATTCTGCCTGCTAATTTAGGTAACTAGGATATAACGTATATGTTCGGTTTGAATTATGTACGCAGAAGTCCTGGTTCAACTCTGATCATTAAACCATGTGGTTTTAGTTCAAGTTCGCGACCATGACCACTCGAAATCGCGCCGTGTAACTGTAAAGAAAATTAAAGACTCGCTCGCGAGACGAATAATTAGTCTGTCCCATTTCACGTCACGTTTAATTTCGTTTCGCTAGTGAAACGGTACTTGCTGCTCACCGCGAAATTCGCACGAAGGTGGCACGTCGCGTTTCTGACCCCGCCTTGCCTCGAATCCACTACGTCGTCAGGTTACAGGGGTCCGAATTAAAGGCAAACTAAGAGAACATTTAAACGACATCGTTAAAGACCTTATTTTCGCCTCTCGTGTATTAACATGAACGTGTAGCACGTCAGATATTCAGGCTGATTAAATTTGAACACGGTGGTTTTGAGATTGTGTGTTGTGAATCCTAGAGAATTCATTTTTCTATGGTATTTATTATTTAATTTAGAATTACTAGAATTTTTATAATCTTGTTAATTACATTTTAGAGAATAATTGGGAATTGAGTTGACAAAATATGAACTTTGAATATTTCTTGTAACATATTTTTGAGATTGAAGTTCACGATCAACTTTACTGATGCTAGATTAAGCCACACCTTGCAAGTGGATCTAATAGAATTTAAGGCGTCCAATGAACAGGTGACATAATGAAACGACGGTCACAGGTGTCACTGGCCGAGAAAATTGTTCCAGATGCATGGAAACAGGTTCTATTCTGCATTATATTTGAGACCGGAGCTCGTGGATGAGGTCACGAGGTAGCCAATGGTCTTGTTTAATCAAGCTCACTTCGAGGCTCTTTTTCTTGCAGACTCTGACTTAAACCATCCTACTTTTCTTTCGTAATTACTGCAAATTTAATTAATTGACCATCAAGCTGGTTTTAATTCTGTTTATTCTGAGATATAGAATGTTTCAGAAGTAGGCGAGTGAGGTTTACTTATGAGTTATTCCAGGTAAACTTGATTACATTTCTGGACTAACAAGCATTTTAATTGAACGAGAATATAACATGAAATACATAAAGTACATAAAATTCGCGGAAGTATACGGTTCACTCATTTACTTTGAAACAACCTGTATTTCTTTTAAAGATAGTTTTACTTCAGACTCCTAAAAGTGGTTCACAGTTATAAGCGCATTAGGGAGCAAGGATAATCCTTTCCCTCAAAATTTCAAGATTCAAAGTATCACCCCCTCCATTCACACCCTTCGCGGACCGATCCTCAGACAGACACTTCCCACCATATTTCCGCCGATAAAAGAAATACGACCCAGTAATAGCAATATTTTTTCTCCTTTTACGTCTATCGTTGCCCAACGCAACAATCGATTCTCTCGATTCGGAGTCCACGGTATAAAACCAAAAGAATACAAACCAGAGATGGGAACGTGACCGAGCGCGGTCGACGGTGGTGAATAATCTCGGGCTCTAGGCTCCTCTCAAAAAACAAAAAAAAAAAAAAAAAGTCTGCCAGGGATGGGAGAATATAAATTGCTTCTCGCGGCTGCGTCCTTCATATCATTGACTGTACTACCGTTAACTCGGCTCTTGCGCGATTGCGATTGCGAATTTATTTTGTTTCTTCCCCGCGGATCCCAGCGCCCAGTCACCTTCATCGTTCAACCGCGACGAGGGGAGAACCCGTTTCGATATTTCAATGGCATCCTCCGTCGAACGACTTCTAAATATCATTAGAAGCAACCTGGAGATCTGGATCTCCGCGGGATACCATTCTAACCCCTCCTTGAATTATCCCTCTGGTCTGTCTTCCCTCCAGAGAGCTACCGCGATGGCTGTTTCGTAGCAGAAGCTTTCGATTGATCGTCTGGGTGGGTATCGAGCTTCTATGGGGTGACGTGAAGGTGGGTCTGGGGTCTGAAGCTTTTGTAGATGTACACAATAGATCTCTTTAGTTTAAGAATGCTTAAAGAGAATTAAATGCCAAGGATGTCTCTAGAAAAACCATTTGACCTACATTAAGTACAGCAAATAATTTCTGAATCTCTTCCAAACAAATTCTCACTCTTCTGTGGTAAAGTGTGAAACGACAGATCGTTTATGGGATGTCCCTGTACCTCGGGATGCAGCGACGCGTGAGTTGGGAGAGGTCGATCGAAATGCAAATTTGATTTGCCAGGAAGGAGATGTGCCTGACAAAAAGCAGTTCCGTGTAAATGTGCCTGCGTGGATTGAGTCCGCTTAAGCGTCATTTAGGAGACGAGATAAAAACGACGCGGCGGAACCGTTAATTCGGACGAGCATGTTCCGTTCCTCGTGTGAGCGTTGATTCGTGCGAATCTTTGATCCGATGACGCTGACTCGCGGACGTATGATAATTTGAAGCAGACATTATGGAACGAGGACTATGAAACCTACATTTTACTTGTATAGTTGTAAATAGGAATGGTTTCTTTGAATGGTGTTGTAAAATTAAAGAGTGGAGTTTTACTTGGATTCCAGAAACTGTAACCTATACGTGACGATCAATATTTCCGAAATAATTCTACTGTGTGTTATTTTAGAATGAAGCGAATTTCCAGCGCTTAACGATGTCCATCACTTGACACAATTAGGTCAGTCACGAAGATTGAGAGCGATTATTTCAGAAACTACCCCTGCTCTTCTTTCGGTACTAAAATATTTGTTCTCTGTGATGCGCAAGGAGATGAAATTTTTAAGCGATTTTATTTTAAGCAATTCGCCAATCTACTTTTCTCAGTTGACTTTACCAGTACGAGGGAGCATCGACGATCTTTCAGCACAAGGGATATCTATTTAAAGTTTTATTATGTCAGTTAAAAAGCCTGTTTCTCCCCATTTCCTCCAGCTTCGAGACACGGAGACACAGATTGCCATGACGCATTACGTGGTCCCCCATGGCTGGCTTCTCCCCAGTTTATTTTTTGCACACTAAAATAGAACGTAAAAGAGTGACTACGTTTCAGTGTAAAAAAATGGCAAGTTTCTTGCGCGAGAAAAACTTGAAGGAATACGAGCTATGATCCGGTCGATTTGATATCTTCTTGCTGATTTCCGTGGAATTTGACCCATGAAAGAAATTTCACAGTGCCTATGAATTCTTGATACATATTTCCTTCGTCTGAAGAGCAGAGTAGATTGCTCTCCCAAGGGAACCATAGACGAATAGAATGAAAGGGGAAGCCTGTAAAAGGGAGGATAAGGATAAAGGAGGTTGAGACGTCAGGAAAATGAAGGTCGTGTAATGTATGCATGAAATCTTTCGACAGCATTTTTACGTTCCAAAAGGAAGATGTATTAATATTATGAGGGTATAGAATAAATTCATGGGTTTTTTATTTTTATTCGCAATCTCGAAAGGATATTTTTTCCAGCGCATAGCGTTTCAAGTCAGTTTTACCTTCCATGGAGAAAATATCAGCGAAGGTGCGCTAGCTGGAGAACGAAAGTGGCCTTTTCCTCTCTAAGGCGCGACGTGGTTCATTTTCAACATCGTGCTAACTTATTCTACTCGCTAAACTTGAAATTATAAATGGCCATCGGTTCCCAGTCGCAGGAGTCATTCACCGGTCGGTGAACGACCTCCTCCCGCTAAATAGGAATAATAGTTAGAATAAAGAGTGTCGTCATGGAATACAGCGATCATCTGCTACTTAGTTGCTTGCGTATCGATTAGACCCGTTCCCATTAGCCGATCCTCTCTAGTCACGTCGAAAGCTACTGCTGTAATGTATGCTCAGTTTACATAAAGCTTCCTGCAAGAGGTAATATTATCTTTTCATGGCTGAGAACAAATTAAGGTGTTTTCATTAATACTAAATGAGATTTTTTATTCCGCTATTGTGTTTCTTGAAAATATTAATTGTATTACAAATTGCTCAGATTTTTTAATATTTTTGCCAAAAGCAGGCACTATAAATTATGCGGATGAGTCGGCGGGGGTCTAAACACATTCTAGATTTATCTCGTAGATGCGAGAGTCGACCCTTTTCAGAATATAATGGATTCCAGTTTTAATTAATGCCTTTATTCTCAGTCGTTTAATTAAACACCATATCTCGGTCCAAGTTACAGGCACAGTACAGTCTTTTTTAACGAGGAACCAGTGTTGCTCTCTTGAAATAGTGCTAGCTTCCTGATACTTAAAAAAATGTTCTTTTTTCACAGAAAAATGATTAAAATATAAACAGGCTAATTATCGTGCGAAAATCAAAACGTGTTTCCTCAGAAAACGAAACTGTAGTCAGTGCAAGTGCATGAACTTGTTCACATACTCAACTAAATCACGCGAAGAGAGTCCTCAAGAAGGGACTCGCTATTGTCTCATTAAAAGAGCAAGAAGCGTGGAGCAGTCGCGTTTTACAGACATCAGTTTTCGTAGCAAGAGAAGATCGCGCGCAAGCAGGGAGAAAGGCAGGAAAGAAGTCGGCCGGTTAATTACTCTAAACTAATTACCTTTTGTTAGAGTCGGTCTGCGCGCAAGCGAACATTTTACCTTAACCCGTGAACCTTGAGGAGCGTCAGAGGAACGGCTAGCCCTCGGGATGACCAGTGGCAATGAACAATGATTGCGTTCAAAGAAATCGTTATTCTTTAGGTAATTACGTTACCGAGATTTTTAATGGGCACCCTTCTCGAACAGAGTAGGAAAAACGAGAAATGCGTGCATGCAGCTGCATGAAAAACTGACATTTGCGTGCACTCATTTTAATGAAATTCAGTTCTTGCTGGCAAGTCAGCGTCACTTTTCGGGCTACTTACTGCTACGTCTGATCAGGGAATCTAGGGTTCTTTAGTTTCTCACGGTTTTTAGGTGAGGATATGATAGTAAAAAAGGAACAGAAATGTGAAACACAAGATTGACTCAAATTGAGGCGGCATTTTACCCGAAATTGGCTCGGAATTGACTTGGAATCGACTCGGAATCGATGTGAAATCCACTCTAAATTGCTATGAAATTGACTTAGAATTGACTCGATATTGGCTAGAAATCGAATAGAAATCGACTGGAACTTTGACTCGATACTGACTCGAAATTGACTCGATATCGACTTAACACTGGGTCAGCCCCGACACAGCTCTCAGTACAAAACAAATCTCTCCCTCGAGAAGGGGCCATGGACCGCTATCCCGTGAGCCAGTGAACTCTAAAATAAATGAACTTTCATCGCATCCGCTCGAACGTGGCCCGTCAACGACGCGCGCGCGGCGCGGCGCGGCGCGGCGCGGAGCTCGGCATAAATCACAATAAAGCAGCGTATCGTTTATTAACGATCTCGTTTGGCCACGGCGAAATAACGCGTCCGGGGCCAACCGGTGCGTGCATCCTGCATGGGAATCGCGCGTCGTCATTTATATTCCGAGCGGTGGCCCATGGCCTGCCTAAACGATCGCGCGCGGAAACGTCGAACAACCGATAAATTATCCATCGGCGAGCGGCGAACACGCGGGCCATCGACATCGTCTCTGGGTGGCCCCCCCCACGCGATTTCACTGCAATATGCACCGACAGCCGTCGGCTACCGGTGACCAACGCCGGCAATAATAACGATGATTACACGTGCGCACTTTGCCAGCTTGCAGATAATACTGGAAACGCCTGGGGCGTGGAATTGTCGCTTGGTTACATCGGGATCGCGATTAATTCTCATTTCAGCTGAAGACATGTGGGACTGTAGTTGAGAATTATAGTAGAGGAGGGATCTATTGGGGATTCGTTTTGGGCACTGTGTTTAATTTGGGGTGCCATGGTGAAGCTTGTGGACTAAGCAGAGCAAATGGGGTGGACGAATATTGGTAATAAAATTGCGAGTGGATGAACAGAGGTAAAGCTGGTAACCTAGTATTTAGGAGATCGATATTCAAGAAGCTTCTGAGAGTCTGTAGCATTGTAACGACTGTCTCTTTTTCTGCAAATTTGTTTCTGAAAGTGTGAAAACTCTGGTCCCCATGGAGTGTCAGCAACGCGAGGTATTGTGTGAGTAAATGACAAGCGTGAGGCATGAAACGGCAGAAAGACGGACACCTGTCGCAATGCTTTAGAGGACGCCTCTTTTCTGAATGTCGTGCGCCACCCTCTTGTTCGGCTCGACTTTTCGTGTTGGTCTTTCAGCCTAGCCGACAGGCACTGTGCGTGACGGGTATCTTGGTGCTCATTTTGTTTCGTCATCTTTGGCCTCGGGCTCCTCGTATGAGAAGTTTAGCAAGGGGACCACGGGGAGTCTGGGTTAAGATGAGGAGGTGAAAGATCGTGGCGGTTCTGGAGAAATCACGCGTGCAAAAAGAGGTTGTCAGCGTGTAATTACGTTAGCTTAGATGTGGTTGGTCAGAGTGAATAATAAATTAGATAAATTTCGGGGAAATTGAGATATTAATGGCTTGATGAAGACTTGTGAAGGGGATGAAATTTTTAAATGAGAAGAGGGCTCAGTACAAAAAAAGTGAAAAATTTCGCCTGGAATTTTCGTTCAACCATTTGTAACTTGAAATTACGATACGTTTATTATATAGAGGGTATTATAAATATATAATAGAATATTACAATTTTAAAGAGACTTTAGTATGCATGAAACATATTTTTCGAAAACGAGATTAATAAATTGTATCCACTGTTTGCATGGAAATGACGTTGGAATGTTCTACAGGAATTTTAATCAAAATTGTTTTAACAATAACTACAATTTTCCCGAAAAGGGATGTTATCACATCAGAACACAGCCACGCCTAACCACCGTCTCCGACTAAATAACCAAACCCTCCCTCAAATCTCGTTAAAACCGAAACGCATCCTCCGCCCCATTCACCTGGCCTCCTCGAACAATACCGAAAACCCTGCAAGGGAGAAAAGCGTCCATTGTATACGATTTTCCCATTATTTCACCGCGTTTCAGCGCCCTGTACCGAGAATTCAACCGCGGATCGCAATTGTAACCGCGGCTGTGCCGTGAGCCATTTTAAGCGAGAGGGCCAGCGCCAACAGCCTCAGCTTCTCGGCTGTTTGCAGCAAATGTAACCAGCGCAGCATTTGAATAGAATGGCCTTATAAATACGCGACAAATATATGCAATTAGGGTTGTCTTGTTCTAGACTCTCCTCGGTTATCACCCCTCTCTCGACTTCCACTCGAGCGCACGACTCAGTCGATTAAAAAGCGCCCAAAACGAGTATCCCCTCGATCGAGCTCGAAACAGGGAAAAAGAAAAGGCGGACAGAAGAAATTCGAGTAATGTAACGAGGCAAGGTGGCCTCGCGAGTGGCTGGCAGGTACGCGCGTAATGCGACGAGGATCGCCCGGGAAACCGATTCCATCGCGTGGATCTCATTAACTTTATCGTCACACGAGCCATTCCCCGAGATCGAGCGGATAACGTTGTTCCGATCGCAAGAGACCGAGCCTCTCCTTGAAAACGCGGCGCTGCTTGTTCAAGTGGACTCGATTTTCTTCGAACTTGAACGATCGTATCCCTGGTCGAGTTAATTCGAGTTAATCACGCCTGACTCGCATCCGTTCTCCCTGCAACCTATTGTGCCCGTGTACGAGCTAATTTATCGCTCCTTTCGGCCGCGGACATCGTTGCAATTGCTCGCAACCGATCACCCTCTTCTCCACTTTGGCAGACTGATAACGTGTGTCACGACACTGTCGCCCTTGGGTACGTTCGTGCAACTCGATCTCACGCCGCAACGTTTCCATTTGCGTGCGATGGCAACATTATTAGCGACTAGCGCGTCTGTTCTGCTGAATAAGATACACCGCAAACCGTGGCGCGCGGTCTGGATCGAATATGGAAAGTCAGCGGTGTTTCGTGGATGTTTAATGGTCCATTAACGGCGGAGAAGCGTGGCTAACGAGGTAAATAACGAAAACTCGCGTGCTACTTGTTGGTGATATAAATCTGACGAGAACGGGTTGAGGTAATCGGCTTCGATGCGGGCTTCGGTGGACGTGTCGGATTGGTCGCGATAAGCGGTTTAATGTGGGCTGAGGAGTTGCTAGTAATGTGGTTAGTAAATGGATCCGAAGGCGCAGTTTTCTGAGGTTGTTTTCTTCAAGTATTACTGTCAGAAGAATGAGTTGAAATTAGAAAAACAAATTTATACTATTTTTGTCCACTTCACATAGGTATCTCCTATTTTTCTGTACGCTAAAATTTCTTCCCACAATTGCATAAATCTATCAATTCGAAATGTCTCCTCATTTATTCTGCTAAAATGTCACGGCTCCGTGGGAAGAAAAGGCCGAGGTAGGACCTTTGCCTGTGCTCTGAAAGTGCTCTGAAACGCGTTCTGAATCAAACCTCGCAGTAGAATAGGGAACGTGTTTCGTGCTGGTCGTACGAGGCCCCTGGGAGAGCTGAGTGTCTCTTAATATCGCTGGAAATTAAAGATTTCTCCGAGGCCTATTACCCGTGCCACCATCACGAGGGACAATGGGGACAATGTCCTTCTCGTCGCCGACAGACCCCCTTACGTTAGGGGTGATACCACGGAAGCTGTTATCTCGGCTGTGCAGATGATGCGAGGGTGAGCCTCGACCATGCCTCGCCTCCCACGGGATCCCCGTAATATTTCGACTATAAATGTTTGAATATGACGACCTCCGATGATTCTATGGGGTTTTCTGCTACGTGCACGCGACGTGGAACGCGTTGGACAGGGCGGACGCCCCTCCCATGCGAGGGTGGAGGTGCACTGGGGTGAATATGTGGAATAGCTTCATGGGGATCTTCGACGATGAGATTTTTAAAGGGGGTTGACCGTGCAAGAGACCGCTGAAAAAATGAATAGAGTGACAGGTCGATTCTGGGGGATGGGGCAGAGGGTGGGAGGGAATTAACTGACGGATTACGCGGTTTTCCAGGGAGAAACGTTGAAGATTACGGAGGGGCGTAATCTGGATGAAAGATGGGAATTGAATGGAATTTTTTACGAGTATTTTGATCCTTGAGAGGGCCTTGTAAATCCTGCTCAGCAGTGGATTTAGCTGTTCGGGGGATTGGATACTTTGGCGGCGATTGCGTTTCGAGATGGTCGAATATAATTTAATTTGGTAACTAAGTTTCTTGTGTTAAGGTAATATTATCCAGACTTCAAAATTGTAGCTGTGAATCACGTAAGGTCGTAAAATTGTAAATTTGTAAAATTTAAGAGTGGGGGTACCAAGGATTCCAATAGTTAACTATCAATAATGGTCTCACGATGTTTATATGCTGGGGGTCATGACAATGCAGCTCGAGTGCCTGACCTTTTTCTACCTGTGACCGTCAGTCTTCGGTGTGACTTTGAACCGATGACATCGTTCGCGGAGTTCGTGCATTATTTTAGTTCTCAGTCTTCTTTCATTGTGTGTGATCCAAGTGATTCCTCACAATCGACACAGTGCTAGTGCATTAATCTCATCTACTTGCAATTCACAAGGGGTAAGATACCAACAAGTTTTCTAATTTTGGAGGGTCCAAAAATATTAAACACTTGTTTTCAAAATAAACACGCCCTTTATTCTGAAATAATTAACGCCTACAAAATTACAATAATTAAAATTCAGACAGTCTCGTTCTTTATCAACCAGCTCACATAAATCTCTTCTCTCCTCTCTCTTCCTTACATGAATCCCAGAAATATCTATCTCCGTGAAAAAGCAAGATTCTAACACCGTGTCGCGTTCGAACCTTTCCGTCTCTTCAGATTTTTCCCCCTGCCTGTTGAAGTGCCCTTAACCCGTCTCGCCATCTGTTCGTTTTCTAGTCTGTGTACATAGGCGACGATTTACTTTTTCCGTGCGTGTCGCGAGGCAGACGCGTGACTTTCTTTTCAATTCGGCGGAAGCTCGCCCTCCGAAGGGTCAACACTGTCCCATTCGATGGGGACGTCAGACGTTCGCTCCGCTTTTTCCCTGCGAGTCGAGGCGTTCGATTTTGCCCCGCGATTTCCGGCCCGGAGGCGAGAAAAATGCGACGAATGGAATTCGCGTCGTGAAAAGCGAGGAGAGGCGACACTCGCCGACACCTGGAATTCCTCTTGGCTCGACGCTGAGGGATCGTTCCGCGTCGTTTCTATTAGTTCAGTCATTGACAGTGCAAACACTCTTTTGTGGTCTCCTTCTCGGGACGCACTCGAGACCCCGACGATATTCGACGACGGTGCGTAGGGACGTCGGAAGGGAGAGACACAGCGAAGGACAGGGTGATGTTGAGAGAGAGAGAGAGAGTGGGGACGGGGGTTATGGAAGGGAGAAGGAGAGAGGAGCGCGAGTGGTACGGCTCGTGACAATGTCAATGTTTGCGTCGTTGCACCGAAGCACTCTCAGAACAGCCGCGGAGACTGAGTGTCTTCAGGTTGTACAGGAAGAATGGATTCGTGTCGAGGGTACGCAGAACTAGTCGCTCTTTGCGGGGACTACCTCAATGAACCTCCATTAATTTCCAAGCTTTCCCCGGGACTCGGCCTCTCCCGTTCCTCTCTTCTTCCTCCTGGAGCGGACATGTCAACTGTGTCTGCTGCCCTCACCCGTACCTGATCCTTCTTGCCTCTTCTCGGCCTTTCGTTCCTGTTCGTGGCATCTCCCTGTCTCGCTTCGGAGGGCGTGAAACTCGAATGGCCACTGGGCGTCTTTGTGCGCCCCGAGGAAAGAGGTCAGGCTTGTGTTCCTGAGGCGCTGAAGTCTGAAAGGGATGGATGTTAGATTGGATTTAGAGTTAGTTTGACTCTGTTGACGACGGTCCCTTTACCCAAGGAAATTTACGCTACAATTTGTGTCCGAGACTTAGGAAAGCCCAGGATATTGTAAAGTTTAAGATTGATCGTAAATCAAATTACAAATCATTAAAGTTCCGCAAAAGTTATTTTATATATTCCTCCCAGAAAACTTTGACGCAGTATTACAATCTTTTATAATAATTCTTCAAATACTGCTGGAGGACAAATTTTCTAGAAATAAAATCCTCGCATAAAAGTAATTTTTCTTCAGCCCCACGTTTTTCAAATAAATTTCTCAAATTCCAGAGTCTCTCGTTTTAGCCTCTGCATACAAGTTACTCGTCTTGTTTCTAGACGAGGGATCCTTACATATTCCTACGATCGAAAAATCCCAGCCAACAAACTCGATACTTAACTATATAAATTAGAGTCGCGATTCGTGGAACGGGTTGGAGCTTTCCGCGATATCGCCGCTTGTAAATGTACGGCCAGAAGGATTACACTTTGACACGACGGGATACTTGTTCGGCGTGTAACAGGTCCTCGTGGAGGTGGCGTCGGCCATCACCCAGGGCCCTCCAGGTGTTCCGGTATTTGTCGTCGTCGGGGCCGATCCTCATGTGGGTGTAGTTTATGGTTCGGGGGTATGCCAGGGGACCTCCCTCCTCCCTCGATCTGATTTGCGAGCGCCATTACACGCGGTCGGATCGTTGCAGCAGCAACTGTTGCATTTATGAATGCGATTACCCTTAATATATCGTCCGTGTAACTCTGCTCGCTAATTCCATCGGGGCGGAGGAGTCTGCAATAAAATCAGGACGGAGTTACGAGTGGTAATTTCTTCCCTACCTCCTTGTTTTCTTCTTCACTTGAATTCTTTTCTTTTTTTTTCTTTCTTTTTTTTTTTAAGCTTATTCTTCCGTGACTGTGACTCCGATCTTTATCTGTCTCTTCACTTGTTCCGCATCGCGGTTTTAAATCGTTAGTTGCGCGAGCCTGCCCAGGGGGACATGGTGTTCGATCCTTTTAATGCCCTAAGAAATGATGGGGCAAAGGGTGTCTTTTCTTATGGTTTGTCTTATTTATGCTTATCACGGGGATTTAAGAAAACTGATTTTATGCGTTGTACGTGGTTTAGTGTTTGCCTTTAATGAGAATACTCTGTAGTAACTAGATGCTTGAGAGTTTTCTAGATTGAATGCAGTTGATTTAATTTATAAATATACGCTTCACATTCTTGGATTTAAAATTCATTTCTGGTATCTCATAAGAGTGATTCTTCCCTGACACGTAATCTTAACTTCTCAATTGCGACATGAATCCTAATTTTCCATTTCGAGTTAAATCTCCTAAGTGAGTTTACCCATAAAAGCTATAACAATTACCTCTCATCAATGCTTTCAGCCATTCGCATTCCCCGTCGTAAATTACTCGTAAGAAGAGACTACGAACACGAGAAGAGTAGTCAATTGTATAAATTCGAGAATAATCCTCTTTCTCGAATCCATTTAGTGTGCACTTCCGGTCAGCGATTTATCATCTCTAGACAGCTGCAAATGTGCCGTGATTCCGGGCATCTATCCTCACGGTTCTCGCGTGCATTCGATAATCGTGGTACGATTTCCAACCGTGCCTTGCTTTTTTGCGGACAGGAAGAAAGGTTATCGCCAGTCCTGAGCCAGTTATTGGGTTCGTGGGTCAGTATGATCTTTGACTCGGTGTTCCATGGACGTAATTTTCGATTAGGACGTCTTATCGGCTGGTTCACTGTCGCTCTGCCCGGAATGCGATATACCGTTAATTGATTCTCATCCCGTGGCAGTTGAATGAAATTTCTTATGGCCGCGGGAATACGCCGCGGACGCGTTCCCATCGTGCGATGCTAATTCGAGAGGAACAAGTTTAAGGTGTCGTGTATAATGTTCTTGTAAAGGAAAGGCAAAAAAGTGATGTTTCTGCGATTATATGGCCAATAACCGCTACTCGGAGCTCTGGACACTGTGAAATATCGTTTTGAGTAACTTGATGGTTTAATTCGCGGTTATGTTCTAGAGATAATATTATATGGTTTCAAGTGATGCTAAGTTCTTGCATGAGTTATGCTTTTTGGTTCACATTTTGAAAGAGTGGATGTTTTGCGGGAAGAGGACTCAGGAATTGCCGTAAGACATTAAAAATAGTAATTAGGATTGATTTACTGGTCTTCAGCAGCGGGGCTGTACATATGTAGTTTAAAAATAATGCAACCTGTAATTAAGTTCAAGATGATAGCTAATAATTGCTTCTTATTTTAAGAGTACTCGTTCCTGTGGTATTTCATAAATGTTAACTTCTTTTATCTTACAAAACTTGTACCTTGCGAAGTTAATTGCTGCAAGGCGGTAAATATGAAAGAAGTGTGAAGACGAGATTCTTCACAGCAAACACACGTTAACACCTTGAAGTTCTTTGTCATGTTTCGCGTGCCATTGAAATCTTTCGTCACGTTCAAAGCCAGGCGAAGTACAACCGAGAAGTAAATTTCCAAGCCTCGAAGATGTAGAATTCATTTGTAGGAAGACGTGCATACAGATACCTCCATTTTTCCGCATACCACTTACATACAACAAATTTTTCTAAATAATTCTTCGAAAACTCAAGCTCCCGATAAATAAACCTTTTCAGGGGCTAGAATACCATCAGTCGATCCAAGGGTCAAAGGCCCTTCATCGCATCTCGAGCCTCCTCCGAATTCCCTATCGCTCTCTAGCATCTCTGGATCGAGGGCAGTTAAAATGCGCGCCGCGGAACGCGTCTGCGTACATCAGGAAATGTATAGGTATGCGCGACAGTGCAAACCTTGCGTGTTATCGTCCGGTGTCAAGGTGTTCCACACACAGTCTCTCGAGCTGTGAACCTGTCCTTAACGTGACGCGGGTAGGTTTCCGCGTCAGCCTGGCCCGAACATTTATACTATGTTGCTAGAGGCGCGCGCTGTTTGCACGTGTCTGCGTGGCCGCTTAATATGCGTGGGCGTTGGAGCCGCGGTGCGTGATTCAAGGCGGGTTCTCACGAGCGAGAGCCACTCGTGGCGCGAACGACGGGGAGGAGAGAGGGGGTGACAGGGCGCGAGAGAGGACAGGGAGACGGAAAGCGAGGGAAAGCGACGAAGACGTAACGGGAGTGGCGACGGTACGGCATCGGTCGTTTAGGAATTCGCGAATACTTTAAACGGGAGTAAAGCACACGAGACATTCGCCCGTGGTCTCCTCTCGCCTTCGTGATAGCACGCGACTGCGAGAAACCTGGGGGACTGAGCCGAGGGGTTCGAGTGCCGTGTTGAAGCGCTGTCTTGACGTGGCGTCGAGGAACGTCGTTCCACTAGCATTCCGTTTTCTTCCACTGTGCGTTCGTGAGGAGGAATCTCGAGGAGGCCAATTTTCAGGCAGTTAATATATGTATGCGTTGGTCTGGGTTAAAGTAAAACGTTGGGTTCATCACTTATTTAGTATTACCCAGATAAGTGATAAAGTAAGTGATAAATTCAACTTCCTCAGATTTTTGAGTCACTCTATTTTTATAATTACGAGCACCAACATATAGGTATAATAGATTAGTGATAATTCTGGCAATTTTCAGAATTTCTCTTTCAATATTGAGTACACTTAGTCCTCTAAGAACGGAGCAATTTTATCCATGAAAGCTCTGTGCATTTATAGCATAAAAATTCAGAAATGTCATTAACAAGTTTGGGTTTTCTAAGCAAAATGGTACATATATGTTTTATGAATATTGAAAAATTATTCCACATTCTTCACGTGATATCCTGATGGCAGAATAATTTCTAAGCGAAGCACGGGGAATTCCCAGTCGTAAATTTGATCTATTTAGCCGAGAGGGCAACGGTGCGCTGCTGCTGTAACGTCTGGACATGTGTAGGATATTTAGATTGTGACGTGATGGAACGAGGAGACAGGGGCCTGCAGGTGTCTCCCGCCTTACTTTTACATTCCGCCTCTATACTCCCACGAACAATTAGGCTTGTCGTCAAATTCTTTGCGCGCTTCCCCTCCTACCCGAAGTGCCTCTCGATGCGCGAACACGACGGGAACAATGAACGATATTCTCCTGGCTCTTGGGATTTGAATAATCGCTGGCCGAGATACCGTTGCGAAGATACGCGCGTGAGTCATCGCGGCGTGAACGGGAGAGAACGCCGTGCATTATCGCGCACACGCGGTCATAAGTGAGAAGTCGACGTCACGATTTTAATTATCGACTTGTCGCGATTCTGTTGTCGCAGAAATCCACGGAGTTATTTTCCATTGCACGCGCGAGGATTCTAATTATTGCTGACAGCCTTATTTGTCTGGAACTTGATATATTTCTTTCTGGACTTTATGGAATCCCTAAGCTGATCTGATGTTTACATAACTTATGCGAAGATTTACATAGCTTATGCAAAGATTACATACGTAAATATTTGCAGATTTGCATAGTTGAATATCTGAAAATCTGAATATTTGAGTATTGGAATATTTGAACATTTGAATAGTTGAAAATTTGAATATTTGAAAATTTGAATATTTAAAAATTTGAAAATCTGAATATTTGAAAATTTTAATATTTGAAAATTTGAATATTTGAAAATTTGAATATTTAAAAAATTTGTAGGGCCAAAGCAGTATAACCAAATTTCGCGTTTTCCTAGGTCTCAAATTTCACAAATTGGAAAGAAATCCACATAAAAAGTTCTCGTTTTCTTTCTCGCCTCGAGTGCAAAGGTTAAGCTTCTGTTTTCCTACGAAGGAGAGTCTCATTTGTTAGAGGTTCGACCCACAAGTAGAGCGCAAGACGCAACGGAAGACGCATTGCCCTCCAATTGAATCCCACGTATGCGCACAGTGCTACGTGGAACGGTCGGAGAACAATGTCGAGCCAAGACGCGAATGCCAAGTAGCCATTGTTGTAACAGAAGATACGAACGTAATGAGCCCCCTGGTGTTACCCTCGGCTCGTGGGACGATGATCGATACGCAGCAGTGAATGCAGCAATATGCGTTGGTCCCATGTAACATACCGGTAGTGGGACCTTTCTTCGGGGTCATATGAGAAGATAGAACTCTTAAAAATAATGGTCCAGTTTTTGTAATTTCTAAGAGACTCAATTTCAAAAAAAGTAAATATTCTATCATATAACATTACAGGGTTAATTGCTTATAAAGATGACGTCCAAATTTAGTAGGAAGTTTCTATTTTCTTTTTTTTTTTTAATTAAATTAAATTAAGTGGATTAAGTAAGACTCGTTTAATAACACGAAGGTTGTGTAACAGGGAGCAGTGTACTAATTATAATCCTTATCTGTTACAGCAAATCTTGCGAAAATCTTCAGTGTCAGTGGAGATCGAGGTCAGACCAAGGCAGCTGGTCCCAGACACTAATTGCTTCATCGACTACCTACCACAGTTGCAAAATATCGCGAAGGCGACTTCCGGTGCACAGCCGATTTATACGCTTATGGTGCCACTTGTGGGTGAGTCAATTTTTACACTTCAAAAATGCTTCGTATAGAATAGATAGTTTAGAAGATGTTTCCGTGTATTCTAACTGTTAAGAAAAATCGGCAGATCAATCTTAACGTCATAGCGTAACTTGACGTCATACATTCCGCATAAATTATCGATTTTCATAATCACGTATTCGATTCATCTTCACAAATTACGGAGATAAGTGTCAAACAGTTTGTTCTCGATTACGTAGCTTCGATATGAATTATTAGTAACAGTTACTGGTAGAGTACTATAAAATCAAACTCTTATAAATCCTATTCTCAGCGAATTAGTATGCTCGGAATCCTTTGAAGTACGAGCAAGTAGTAATAACCAATATTTATCGTACATTCATCCCACGTTTATGAAATATACCTCAAACGGTTGTCAAACATTCATCAATCATATCCCAAGAAATTGGTATTATTAAAAAAAATGTCTTCTCTCCGAGTTCTGACAGAGTCCTTAATTACCCGCGTGACTCGACGAATAAGCCAGTTCCTCATCTTTCCTCGCAACTGTTTACTGCGCGCAAAAATATAAGGAAGATATTAAATAATTCTATGGTACAGTCGCCAGAAAGCCTCTGAACCGGTTGACCCCTGTTCTATATCTCTCTTTCTCTCGGCCCGAGTATTTCTTTCGACCGAAGGTCGTCGATTATCCCGACCGAGAGAAGGTGGGTAACTCCGTCCGAAATAATACCTCGTTGCGGCTGGAAAAAAGTAAAACGTATGAAATAATCGCCGATAAATAACGACGAGGAGGTCGTGAATCCCCCGCGCGTCCTGAGGCCTTTCTCTCTCTATGCTTCTCAGAGGGTTGAGCAAAAATAAAGGAGAGGCGATGCGAATCGATCGAGCTGAATATCGTAAACCCGCCTCCACAAGCTGCCTCTCCTCCTCCTCTCTCGTCGCGAGGATTCGGCGAATTCTAAGAACTGGTCGAGGGAAAAGATAGAATAACATCAGTGGAAGATTTTTTTCGATAATTTGCAATTGAATTTGCGTAAAAATTGAGCCTCCTACCTCGTTTCATTTTCTGAGAATTTTCAGGACATTGAGGGTGAGGGTTAAAGTTACAAAATTAATAGAATCTTCGGTAAGATTTTATAGTAATAATATACTGGGCTTCATCGATGTCTAGTTATCGATAATTTATCGATACTTTATCCGGTGAGCGATCGTAAAAACGTTCGCAGTCTTGTACGTTTAACGATTCTTCAACATCATTACAATGTATTGAGTCTCGGGACAAATTTCCAACACGTTTCGCTGGATCTCGATCCTCGACTCGGCATTAAGGATATCGCCGGAGGGAGATCGTGTCATCAGGGAACATCATCAGCAGGTCATGGCGTGGGTCAAAACGATGCGTAAATATCCGACTCACCTTGCGGTGATGACCATCGTCGTCATCAACATGTTGGTCATCGTTCGTTGTCTATGGGATCATAGAATATTCCTTTCCCTTCTTTGTGAGTCCAAATTCTGCGAATTTAATATCTGATCCATCAGACATATTAACCTTCCCTTTTTTTGCAAATTGAACAGATCGATGCCTAGGCTTGTCATTGTTAATTTTTTGTAACGATTTTATAAATCATTTTTCGTAGAATTATTAAAAAATTATTGCACACATTGATTTTTAATGCCTGTAGAATTTATGGGTAGGGGGGATTAAAATCGCGATGGTTACATTATCACAATCATAACAATATAGCTGAACTTTCTAACCTTTTGCTACCTGTGAAGCTCAGTCTTCGGCGCGACATTGAACCGATAACATCGCTTATGCAATCTCAATTTTTCTCTCATGAAAAGTGAGTGAAGTAATCTCTTGCAAATTGAATTAGGTTTACTTTGTTTTAACTCAACTCTACAGCTACTCGTTCCTATCAGTAGACAACTCTCAGTCCCTCTTGTAAACTCGAACGGAAGTAACTCAGCGTATTTATAATTGCATCACCGGACGTGTCGTTACGTGAAGGAGCGAGCGAAGGAGGTCTCTGACCAGGCACGCGGAGGCGATCCAAAAATAATCTGCTCGCTGAACGAAGCCAGAAGTTTCGCTTTTTACTGGTAAAAGCGACAGTCCGTTAGCTCGGACATGAACGTGCACGGTAATTACCTGTACCCAGGGGCGTACTTTAGCATAGCAATTACCCAATTACCGAGCTCTGTGTAAACGTCGAATCGGTGTGTTTGTTAGCAGTGCGTAGCCAGAGGCGATCGTAAATGTGTTCCAGTCGATGCTGACGACCCGATGCGCGTTGTCGATCGATGGGTCGTCGAAGCAGGGGTCCTTCAAAGAGAAGCGCCATGCGTGTCACGAAATCGTTGGACAGGACCGTTTTCACTTGGGAAAAACGTATATGCCATGGTAGAGTGAGCCGCGATGACGGGACACATGCCATTAGAGTTTGTTATTGATTTGGGTATCAGGCTTGTTTCTGTTAGAATTTATGCAGATATTGCAGATGACGTGTATTGCATTCGTGTCTTTTTTTAATTGGTAGATTCTGTGAAAGTTGAAGTGTATTCTACAAAAGTGGTCTCTTTAAAATTGAAGTTTATAGAGACCCTCAATTTTATGAACTTTAAGTATCCATGTGAATGTTAAGTCCACGAAGGCAATTCTGTAGTATATGGTATATCTATGAAGTACAGCTTCGTAGCTATCTTTATGAACTCTGCCTTCATGAAAGCTAAGTCTGTTGCGGAAGAATTTCATATTCTTAACAATTGCGGAAGAATTTCTCTCGATTGAAGCAAAGGATATAGCAGGAAGAGATATTATACTGCAGAAACTTGTCGCAATCGATATCTAATCAAACGTAATTGGTGATAAATTTGAGAATATCTGATGGCGAATTTTTGGCGCTTGTAGTTCTACGATAATACGATTGAATTCACATATATTATCGTGAGAAATATTTCACAGGCTGTTCGAACATGCCTCGGGATATTCATTAGCATTCTTATACGCCTTCCTTCTCTGTGGGCAATTGTAAATATTCGAGCGTTAGCGCGCTCATTTTCAGCTCTCAGGATTTTTAGTCGCGTAACGAGAGTGTCTGATCCATGACGGATGAATCTACTGTGTCTTTTCATTCTTCACTTAATTCGCGACTATCTATGAATATCAGATCACTTCAAATTTTATTTTGTATTTCTGTATATTGCAATATGCAAATTAATGGTGATCAGATTGACGATTTAATCCTTTGCACATTTTTATAAGAGAATTTTTGTATCAAATACTGCTATTAGAAATTGGCAAAATTTACATAAATTTAATTCTTCTAAAAACGAGAACTATTAAACCATAAAATTAAATTGAGTTAAAATCATCTGTATAGTTGATGAGTATCACACAGATCTATTCCAAAATTACCATTACCAGAGTTCATTAACCATGACCTAGGTTTGGCCTATTATGATGATCGGGGACGATCACCCGACCTTGTAAATTTCCCCAGTGAAAGTAGAGGCAGGTATTCAGTCGATGTTCACAGGTGTAATTCGATTATCGGTTGTGTAGCTATGATACATTCTAATCGCGTGACCCTATCTATGCGCCATATCGTAAACATCAATCGTTTTGACTGTTTTAGCCATTCTGGGTTTAATAATGTGACAGAAAACGATCTGTGAAGAGAAAGGCGTACACCGGGACTCTTTATGCAAATTTATATGCCTATAAATTCAGGCGAAGAAATGAAACCTAAATAGATTTGTTTCATCCTCTTAATACCGCATCGTAGAGTTCATAAATGTGCAGTGCACATTTTTTCGAATTCCCTATAAGTGCACAAACATCCGCATTCCAATAATGAATAATTCCCCATTATCGGTGTACGGGACTCTAGATTATATTTCCAATCGAATCAAGATATTAATAGCTAATACAAATAATATAGAAGTAATCTACGCGACCTACCCACGCATCCATTCCATTCATGAATTTTTCACTCACGAAGACGATCGAAGATAGACCGCGCTCGTGAAGCGAGGCCTCTCGATCGTCGCGTTTAGAATCTGCAATCTCTGGCCAATTCTTCCGGATTAACGTAAAAGACAGCCGCGCGATGCGCACGCGAGCGGAATCGAGCATGCACCTCTCGTGCAGGCGCCGATTCGTCGATTATTCCGCGCGCGGCGTCGACCACCATTTAACACGGAATGGCAAATTTCATCGAACCTTCGCGACCGAAATTCGCTTACATGCTCAATGGACGAGGAGGAGGGGGTGGATTTATGGGGCGCGCGAAGGAATGCTGGCTCAAATATACGCTTCCGCGATGAAAAAGACTGCTTCTAGGATAACTGAGAGGGAGAAGTAATAGGAGATCTTAAGCTAGATATTTTGTTCATTTTATAATTTTTATTTTGCTGTTATTCACGCCACTTTTTTTACAAAAAGAATTGCTAAATAATTATACAGCAAATGTCGAACTTCAGCGATAGAGTGAACTAGGAATCCATCGACTCTTGCTTCACCCTCGGCGCAGATAAATTAACCCACTGTCAGACTGTGGCTATACGAGGGAAGAAAGCGAACTTTCCGAGGGGAAGATACATATTCGCGAGGGTGAACCCCTTCCTCGACTTCCTCGAATAAATTGTAGCCAGTGACGGTCGGCTGGTGAAAGTTTCCGAAGAATCCTCTCGGGCAGACGTGTTTTTCTCCCTCGATCGACTGCGTGCACGGTGCCCGTCGTTTTTTCTTCGTTTCCTTTCCACCCCTTTTCCAACTCATCCCCGAAATCTGATAATCGACTCGCGTATACAGGAGACCCGGTCCAGGAATACCGAGACACGATCACATCGACAAACACACCAGTTAGAAGCACTTTCAATTGGGGATTCAACATTTGGTATGCATTAGTCTACCCCATAACCCAACCCCCTCGTAATCATAGGCGTAGCATCCGCCACGGATTTTCGTCGATTCCCTCGATCCTCTGCTGCATCGGATTAGCAGCGGGTGGAGAAGGGAATCGCCCGCTTGCAAATAGATTGGGTGATGTTGTTTCTCTTGGTAATGGAAACCTATGGGAAAAGTTGACTGTTGGGCTTTCGGGGAAAGGGGTTGTGAAAGGGAGTGGAAAGTTACGATTATGGTATCGTTGAATTTTCTATGATAAAGTTGGATCATGAAGGTTCAACAAATATTTTCCTCGCTAGAAAATCTCTCGCTCTATATAAAGTATCTACATAAAAACACACACTATCAACTAAATGATCAAATTCAAAACTATCGACAAATTTTCCTTCTGTCCCAACAACACCCAATCACAATTCCAAATATATATCTTTTCCATGGACAAACGACTTCTAAAAAAAACAAGAATGACACGCAGAACAAGACGCCTCCACCCAAAAGCTCGATCCTACCCACGCGGTGAACCGCGAAAGAACACGAAAGGCACTTAAAGAATATTTATACCCTCATCGAATTTCGCGTATCCCAGCGCAGTTAGAGCCGAGTAGCTCGTAACTATCGTGTCCCTATTGTCTCCGTGCCATTCCTCGCTGGCCCTGTACCGTCGCTTTTGTCATCGGGTGGCACCGAAAAACGAAAGTGTGCACGCGCGCGGCCGCGCGGTCATGCAAAATCGACTGGCGCTGCCCTTTGACCCCGTGGCAGACAGCCACGGACCGTCTGGCACCGACAACGGGCTACGTTCACAGTTAGGTTCTCACGGCTCATACATGAATGCATGTACATACATACGGTCTGGAACGGCGGGCGATTGGCCCCGACGGCCACGCCGCCGCTGTCCAGGCACGATCGGTACGTGGGCGATGCCCATGGTGGTCACCGAGCCAGGGGAATGGGTTTCGAGCCTCCGTCCTCTGACTCCTTTGAACCCGATGCCATGGAACGTCAACCGACACCCCATTTCCCTCGATATGGCCGCTCGATAGCCGAGTCTACACTGCCTCGATTGCGTTCCTCGCCTGACTCTCGAACCTGATCAACAAACGGTTCGCTCTCTTTGCTGGCTGATATTAATACATTGACATTCCGCTGGGGACAATTGCGCCTACTAGGGGATCGATGCTGGATGCTGGTGAGATGAAATTTTTGGTTGTAAAGTTTCAGATTCTTTAATTTTAAATTATTGAAGTAGATTCTGCTCTTAGCGGATTAGGAAAATTAGCGGTATTATTAATTTTCTAATATTTTCTAGTATTTATAGGAACGAAAATGTGGTGCAACCACGGTTTCGGAGTCGTCCAATCGCATGTCACGGCGAGTGTTTTAATAAAATTTGCACTGTCGAATAGAAATGCGGGGATTATTTAAAATCTGGTCGCGACCAGCGTCAGGCAAATGCATGGAATTCTGTCACGTACTCTCGTCGACAGTCCAATTACCGCTTGTCAGAGACACTCTGAAAATTGTTTCTCTGTGCATCGTGAACCTGCTTCCTGTTTACTATTAACCGTGTAGCTGTGCCGCCACGTAAAGCTCGCGATCTGATATTAAAAAAGAGAAGCAGATTAGATTCGGTTCAGAATAATTAAATATTTTAAGTATTTAGAGATTGTTCTTTATGTCAAATAATCGCGATAAATATATAGCAGTTCCTATTTTATTTTTATTTCGCCAAATAAATTTGCAACGAGGACTCAAATAACTTTCTAGAAAGACGGTCGAAACGTGGTCAGTTCTCTGTGCTTCCTTGAAGCTTCGATCAGTAGTGGAGAATATCTTCCAATGATATTGCATCGTATCTGGATTCACCCAGAAATTCCTCCTTCATTACTTATTGAACCTTCACTTCCCGTACCAGTCATTGGAGATTCGTTCCTCTTCCTATTTTAGAACGCCAAAATTGCAAGCTCCCGAGTTCATGTATAATTCGCGAAGACAGTCAATTTCCTTGCAGAGTTGTACTCTATTTCGAGAAGGAGTCGACAAATCCTCCTAGCATTTATGGATCCGAATGCAGCGGAGGTGGCATCCAGGCTTGTGCTAAAGTTGAACTTCACGAAACCCTGGGAAACACGGAGATAGCTTTCTTTTTCGATACTCGTGAAATTCTCAACTAGAGATCTATTATCAAGTAAATCTACTTTAGAGTGTATTAGGTTAAATGAAGGAATATTGCAGGGATAGAAGAGTTATTATTTTTTCAGTAGTCTTATACCAGGCCACTTGTCTGCTCAGTTTTCCTCACAGAATTCAACAGAAAGTTCGAACATGGCATTTTCACGCAACAGGGGGTGGATCATCGCAGAGTTCGTGTAAACACCATTAAGGCTCCTTCGTTAGAATTCCACGTGATTACTTTTCCCTCGAGGACAATGGTGTCGATGAAAAAACTTTCCCACCAGCTAGGTGAAATCCTCCCTCTGTTGCTTGCTAAACGAGTTCCCTCGAAATTGCTCCTTATTTCAGAGGAGGCGTGGCTATTTCCAGAATAAATTCTCAGTTTGATAGTTCCACAGATACTTTACCAAACGTTTCATTTTTTGTTGCCAGTTCTGAATGAGCTTGAGGGCCTGGCTAGGGGCGCCGATGCTAGAGATTGTCCCCCAGCTTCGAGAGCGGCCTTAGACCCAGAGCACGTGGCCAGGGTTGCAGAAAGTGCAAAGGCAGCACTGGCGTTTGCCAGAAGCAGGAACCCAGCGATACGGTGCTTGACTACCAGAGGAACTGTCCTCACTTCGAGCACCTTCACTGTGGAGGAAGATGTAGACAAGGTGAGTGGATTAAGTGGATAATTTTCAAATTTTCTCTTTTATTTTATTTCTCTAAAATAAAATAAAATTCTGTTTCTCGACCCATTTGAAACATTTCAAGCTAAAATTGCTCAATTTAAACTCGCAATGAATTGAATTTCCGCGTCGGTCAGAGGAATCGAGTAGATCACAGGAAGAAAGGCGGATAAGAGCTAGTTCGAAGAGAAACGAGGAGAAGGACTTAGCTTGTAGGGATTGACCGGTGTTCATTGAAGCGCGAATGTTATGATAAGGGGTCGAGCTATACCAAGGAACCCCCCACGTGGTGCACAGATAAACTCTTCTCGCGGCATGGTAACTTCTGGCGCAGCACGCTTCTCGGCCTCCCGCTTATCTCGTTGGTAACATGCAGGATACATGGGTAGGATAGGATCGTAACAGGAACCTTGATCTGTCAAACGATAGATAACGCGCGCTGCGAGCTCGTTAGATTTTATTCTACACGCCTCGCGCGCACCCTCTGTCTCGCCTCTTTCTCTTCCTCTTCCTCTTCCTTGTCGCCTTTTCCCCCTCATTCTTGTAGCATTCCTTGCCATGAAATTCTGGTGCAAAACATTCCAGAAAAATAACGCCGCGATTAGAAATAGCGCCCGAGAAATTTGCAACCACAGCGTCTGAAAATCTATTGACTTTATCTACTAGAAATCCCTTACATAATCTCTCGCAACTCCTTCAAGAATTAAATTCACAAGAAATAGCTTCGCCTCAGCTTATTCAAGCTCTCAGAATACAAATTACAGGCTCCATAAAACTTCCAAGTCACCGTAGAATTATGTCTGAAGATCTATCGACTTAATCTACTAGCACCGCTTAGCAATACTATTCAAACTTACACCAACGAACCGAACACCCCACAATTTATCTAATATACACAAATTCCTTTTCTATAATACAAATCACACGTATTTCTTGGTACCACCAGGATCTTCTCTGTCCATTTTTCAACAAAGTCGCCTCAGAACCGTGCATCCGGTTGTTGAGCTTTCCGCAAACTTTCGAATGCGTGTCACTTCGTAAATAAATATAAACACGACGGTACCGCGATATTCTGTTGCAGGACGGGCTGACAAGGAACGATGACAGAATACTGGCTACGTGCTTGAGCCTCTGCAAGACGGGTAACAAGGATCAAGTGAACGCAGGTACGTACACACTGTCCCTTCTCGTCGCGTCTTAGGGCGTACCCTGAACACGTACTCGACATTTTCCGCGGCTTTTGATAGTGATTAATATCATAGCCGATTGTAGTTCTCGTTTATGTAGAGATTAACCGTTATTGGTTGGTAAGAGGTAGTGTGCGTTACAACGGAATCGACGTGTGCAACTTTTACGAGGCTGTTATCAAAGGCTGGAATTTATTACCCAGCGTAGTACTAATTATTCGCCTCCCCCTTCCTGAGCAGCTGGAACAACGGCTAATGAAATCGATTTCATTAGGAGCTGGCGCTGCGCTAATTGAAACACTGTGCATCGTCGATCCCGTTGCGATTTGAATTATATCCCGCGATAAACGTCGGCGCCTTTCTTTTTTGGTGACCCGGACGGGTTCTTAGAAAGGGGAAAATTGGCTCTTGAGAAGCTACACCGAAGTCAGGGGGGATTTATCCGTGAATGGGAATGGTTTAGGTTTGATTGGATACACTGATTATTTATTGTTTATGTGAGCAGATTGTGGTTAATATCATAGATAGGGCTATATGACTTCCGTGAGCTGCGTTCGCGAAGTAGTTAACGGATTCATTCTAGAAAATAGTGGAACGTATACGGGATGTTCGATTATAGGCGAGGGAAGCTATAAGACATAACAGGTGATTTTGCATGTGAGAATAAAACTAGAACGAAGGTAGAAGAAATTCCGTTTGCTGCGTCATTTCCAAGTTATTAATTCTCTAGGGAGTGCCTAAAGTACACTTGAAACGTGTCTGACTTGTCCCATTCTACTGACGCCGCGCCTACCTGGTCAGTGCACTGCAGTAGAATCAGTCCCAAGTCAGACACATTTCCAAACGAAACACCGTCAGTAATTTCACCAACAATCGGTCCACAAACTCGATACCTAACCCCTGTAACCATCGGTCACACGAGAACCCAAGGGACTACCAGTTCCTCTGTCAACAGAAGAGGGTCAGCCCAGACGCCTGCGAAGGGAGGTGGTCCTGCTGACCGAGGACCGAAACCTGAGGGTGAAGGCTCTGGCAAGGGACGTTCCCGTCAGAGAGGTGCCCGACTTCATGCAGTGGGCAGGCCTCGGCTGAGACGCTTCCCCGACCCAACCCACCCGCTAACGAAAAATCTCCCGTTACCCCCGCCGAGTAAACTTGACCAGCAGCAGTCATAGCAGCCGCAGCAACACCAGCAGCAACCCACAGCAAGACCGAGAGGAAAGCGTGGAGGGATAGAGGGATAGAAGGATAGACAGAGGAGCGTGTCTCGTCAGCAGATGTTCCCATCGTGCTCACAACCCCCATCGTGGCTGTCACCTGTCACGCGCGAGCGACGGAGCCTCCGATCACGTAAGTTACGCCTGATCGTCGGGGGTCGCGCCTCTTCGTGGTCGCGAGCGTTCTCCTCTCGACACGGCGAAGATATCGCGCGTGGGGTGTCGCGTGCCCCCGTGGCGAGGGTGGACCCTGAGGTGGTTTGTCAGTCGGCGAAGGGAGAGTCGAGAGGACGGAGTAGCTTATTGGTGAAAGGGAAATCGAGGAGGGGAGGGACGCGTGGTTAGGAAAGGAGCCCTTCGGTAGGCGAACTCGAGGAACATCAGTCGTCGTGACGCTTTCCACGTTGCTCGAACGTCCTGAGATTGGGGAGACTTGAGAGGTGTTCTTTGCTGGAGGAGGTGAATATAGTTAATATAGGAGAGAGTGGAGGAGGTGTGGGCGTTGGAAAGGCGTGGGAGCGTCGCGCGAGGCAGAGGCGTGAAGGTTTCCTCGTCTGTCAGAGGAGAAAACGGGAAAACGGTGACCTAAAGTAGAGAGGGAGAGAAGAGGGAGACAGATAGAGACAGAGCGTCGGTATTTTTACACGTACGAGATATTTTTTGGTTGATTTTTATCGATGACGACCGCCCCCCCACGCGGCCGGCTTTTTTTGTGTACCTTCCTTTTATCATGTTTGTAACGATCTATACACATATACATATATCTCTACATGTACATATATACATATATATATATTTGTATACGCACTTTTGAATATTGTATACGCCGTATGCGGTCGTTGGAGGATGCGCTCGGAATCCGCGTAATCATCCGTATGTGTGTCGTTCATCCTTTTCTTACGTTCTCTTGTTTTTGCGTTGCACCGTTCTTCAGCCTCGTACCGAATGGTTCTGGAATCATTTTCCTAGTTTCTTGCCTTCCCAATCTCGGTTTTCTTGCACGAGCGACCCTTGCGCGCGGTGAGCCTCTTTTTTAACATTTTTTAAACGATTTTCCTTGTTCGTATTCCCACCTATTTTTTCTAGCAATTTCGTATTCATTTTCCTATTTCTTACGGTGCCTTTATTTTATGTGGGCCTTTTTTTTCTTTTTTAATAGCAATTTTGTGACACCTCACGGATTACAGGTGGCGACGGTGTTGTTAAAAAAAGTGCGTTTTACTGAGGTTTTAACTTTGAGAAGTATACTTTTTATTATATTAATGAAGCGGAATGGATTCGTTGGGGAGCATGGTGACTTTCGTGATTGAGCTGAGAAAATCACTCTGTCTCTGATGGAATATTATCTTAATCAATATATCATTTTTCTAAACACCGAATTTAATGTCAAAAATAATAAAAATTTCAGAACTACAATAGAGCAAAGTGCATGATCGCGATTGTCGCCATGTTTCCAAGAAAATCCATATTTCCGTATTAATTTTTACTTAAAAATGAAACATGTATAAAATTCACACCAACGCGGCTCCAACCCGTAAGCTGTCACGGGAGGCATTTGAATTCCCTCCGTCTTTTTTATTGTAATTCACGCACTCGGTTCAGCGTGTGTAAGATGTATGCAATTTTTACAGCACAAAAAGAGAGAGGCCATTTTAAACGAGCACGAACCATCAAGAGCATTTTAAACGCTCCTTTGTACACGCGTTTGCATTCTAAGTAACCTGTCGATATTTACGAGCCATACAGTACGAGGTCCCAAATATCCTCGTCGTTTTCCAGCGACTGCGCGCGTGTCCTTGTCAAGCATGCTGACGACCGCGTGAATTTTTAATCGAGACACTTGCACTCGTCAAACACGAACTGTAGATGACGTGAATATCGTAACACCGCTGATAATTTACTCGCACTTATTGCGAGGTGAAACGAAAGAGTTCCTTTTTTGTTGGCAAAGTTTACATCAATTTTGCTGGATCTAGCGCCATTTGATCGGTCGAGTTGGCAATGTCTAGTTGGTCCTTTGGTCCCATACGATTCCATTTTATTGATACAATTTTTGTCGAACAAATTGACATCAGTTTGTTATATCGATGTCACTTTGTTGGCATTATTTTTGTAGATAAAATTGAAGCCACTATTGGATCTATCAAGTGTGCGCCATTTCAAGCAAAATCAATATTCAGCCGATCGTTTTGCATACGAACGAGGATTAAATTCAAAGAAATCGAAGCATACAGTCCAGACGCATGATTGTAATCGTTGCGGGATTGTCCTTTCGTGAAACGGAGAAAGTTTAACAATGCTTTTAGTAGAACTCCAATGCAGATCGATAGATTATTAATACGAGATTTCGCGAGGGCTTTGCACGATTTCCACGATACCGTTTTCCCTTTCATTTCTTCGCTCTCTGTGGCCCACGCTCTCTTGCTACATTTTTTTAGAGCTCGTAACCTTAGGCAGTTAAATAAGTAATACAGTATTACACTTAAACGTTTTTAAAGTTACATGCACGTTATAGGAAAAAGGAGTCGCAGTCTAAAAAATCGTTGTGGGTTACAGAGGGTCGCCATAGTTAGCTGAATTGTCATGAACAGAAAAAGAAGTGCATTCAATTATAAAATCGCCAATCAGAAGTGACTCTGTTAATGTTCAACACTGAGAAATCGCGAGTTAGCATCGCTTGTCCGAGCGATTAATAGATACGTGATCTATTGCGAGTGAATGTCGACGAACCATAAAATGGGAGGAGAGTTTTTTCTCAGTTATGTGAAAAAGTGTCCACGCGCGTTCTGCGTCACGACACTGCGCTATTTCTTGTTGCCTGCGATCAATTATGAGTTAGCTGTTCAATTAGGAGGTAACAGAGATCTATTATTATTGTACCCGTTGACTTTGTAGGATCTATAGTGTTCAGTCAATCCTTAACCCTTTGCGGCTGATGGAAATTATGAAGAATGCACTTTTTTTCTAAGGATTAAGGATTCTTTGGTAATATATTTATTTAGGAAAAATCGTCGAGGCGTACTAAAACGTTTCAATAACATAAGTGGTAGATGTAAATTATTGACAGCCGCAGAGGGTTAATTTATTGTAGAAGGTTCGGTACGATCAAGATCACACGAACATTCCGAGTAAAATGATATGACGAGATCGAACCAGCGAGATGTCACGTGGAGGCTTTTGTGAATGATGTTTTAAAGCCGTTGTTTCTTATCGTTAACGATCAGCGGGAGGGATTTTCTTGACTTTTTAAGATTTCTTTTTTAATTGATTTGGGATCTGCTTCGATCGATCCATTCCTCAGTCACGATTGCTGAATAAATTAAGGAATTTGTATTGTAAACTTGCGCCAAGTTTTTGTTCGAATAGATTGCTAATATTAAGTCGTTTTTCAATTTGTAAGGGAGACAAGTGTTAGTTTGTTTTAAATATATTGTATTCTGGTTTTGGCGATCGTGATCGAGGACTCGTGAAATATAAATTGTTGTATTCGTTAGATTTGGTATTTTAATTATGTTTTGTATTTACGTAGTGGTGTATAACTTGTGGTACAAAGAGAAGGTGGGTGGTTCTTCGGGAACAAATGAGTTGGATATGTGATATTAAATTTTTTGATAGGAAGTTCATAAATAAACAAATTGATTTTGGAAATTTATGGACTGTGTGCGTATATAATGCTTGGACTACAGTCAGACCACAATTAATTGCTTATGATCACTTGGGTATTCCACTAAAAAGTGTTTATTTAATTTGAGAAGTCGAAATTTAGAAAATTGAGAAATTTTAATTTTATGGTGTTGCAGTAACATATTAGAATTTTTTGTAAATTTCTATGAACATCCATAGTGTACAGACGTAAGTAGAAATATCAATAATATCCTCCTGACTATAATCCAACATTTCTAAATTTTAATTTTAATTGTCTCAAGAACTGTATCAACTAGGAAAAAATTTTGTTTCACATTTTCCACGTATTTCTTCTTGGAGAATTATCTTCCCTTTAATTGTATCACAAATCACTACGTAAAAACCAAGAATGTGAGAGAATGAAAACAAGAAACGAGGGAAATGTTCTATTTTCCGACAAAGACATTGTTACTTAAAGATCCCTAGCAATTAATTGATGCGAGTGAGAGAAAACGATCGAATGCATGAGCCACAGAAAGTGTGGTGAAATGATTAGAAAAAAAAGAAAAGAATCTGCGATTTGGCAGCATGAAAACGATGCGTATGTTAACATTCGTGTTGATCGTGCTCTGTTTCTTTTAATTTCATTATTAGTTATACATGATTGCTACTATTAAGATTAATTTTTTATCTCATAGAACGTATACATTTAATGGAGAATTAGCTCGATGCTGCGCGTGGAAGTACACGCTGACAGTTCTTGTACTACCATTCGAAGCTCCCTTATACGAATTATACACATTTTACAATACAGAAAAAGAAAGAAAAAATCGAAAAAAAATTAAAAACAACTAAACGGTGGAGTGATGCATTAGGGATTCAGTAACACTTTTCTCAGTTCCGTCACGATTCCAATTACATATTTTCCAATCTATTAAAGCTCAATGTTACCTCAGGCTTCTGTAAGTTTTTTATTAAAAAGATTGGATCCTGATTGCGCCCACTCCAAGCACCGACGAACCGTACACCGCCGTTTCAATTAATTTCCATGTATTATATTTCTTCGTAAGCTTGTGTTTAGCGAATAGACGTGTGCACGCAGCAGGCAATAGAACGTAAGTTCTCTAAATTTGATTGCGCGAACGAGAGAGATCGAAGGGTGGAGTGGGAGATGAGAGAAGAGATGTCTGAGCGTTCGATGGAAGCGGTCTTGATCGTCGTGAAGCAATAAGTACTAAATACACCTGATCGTTGAATATTCCTCCCTTCTCTGAAGTCACGACGTGAGATTGGCTTTGTTCTTGCAACAGACCCAACAGTGCAATAACGATGCGACGATCGTGACGCTTCCATTCGATCTCCCTTCGATTCTTCGGTTTCTCATGCCATTGACGCAGATTTTGGAGACCTTTTTCTCGCGAACCATCTTTTGTATCGATTAGTTGTTTTTAATGATGCATCAAATTGTTAAATTGTAATGTCTTAAGAATTTTGTGGAACTGATCGTTTGTAGGTATGATTAAGCGCAATTGTTCTTTTTTGCTTTAAGAAAATGTTAATCCTCTACAAGTTACGTGGGGTTTTCGATCGAGATTTATTTGTAATTCGAATGGGATCAAGAAATCATTGAAATTTACTAGAGTGTTGAAGTATCTTTTCCTGTAATTCAAATTTTCTTCCAGTATTCGTACCAAAAGGCTCATAGTCTGCCATTCTGATCTGGCTTCATTTGGTAATTTTGACAACGCTGATTAAGGAAAAAAAAAATCTCTGAATTGGATTGTAGAGGGTTAAAAAGCCTCCACTTTTTTGATTGATTTTGACGTTGGCCACGCGAACCGGTGAGCGAGAAGAAAAAAACGTTAAAAATGCAACGCTTGTCGATAGATAGACAAATGAAGTAGATTTAAGAGTATCGACGAGCAGAATTGAAAGGATTGCTCGTCTCGATTTTTAGGACGCGATTTGAATTTTCGGATCCAGAGGCTGATGGCCACTTCCGGGACAAAATATAACACCGTAAGTGTACCTATAAAAAATGCATATAAAAAAATATACGTTATATAAAGATTACGAGAGCACAGACACTCGTCACCGATTTTATCCAAGATTCTCGCAATACCAATATACGCGTAATTAGTATAAAACGACGTTAATGACGAAGTGGATTCGTTTGTATTTCGTCTCAGGAACAGGGAGTTTCAGCCGACACGACGACGATATAAATTCGAGTGATGACGGTGATAACGACGACGCAGTGGTAGATATTTTAGGCTAATCATTTATTACACTTAGGAGGAATGTCGCTACTATAGTGTTACCACTTTGATTATTCAATAAAACGTGACGTTGACGGAATCGCTGTTGAATCCACGTGTCTTCTATACGTAACTTGTACATAATATTCCATTCATGGTTTTCCTCTTGCATCCTACTTATTAATGAATATTTCATTCGTTTTTTTATTTATTATTTTTTCTACTATGCTTTCTACTGTTCTAATACATATTTTTTATTTATTGATTTCGAGATTATAGCCGAAATGCAGCTAGGTGTTGAAGATAGGTATTAAGAGGATTATCCTCGCTGATAAGTCAGCAGAGTCAGAATAATTTTGAGCTCCAGATACCTAGCACTCTAAAAACAAGAATAATCTACCAATCACAGGTAACTTACGCAACTAAAAGCATATCTACGTGTATAATAGTGTTAGTGCCACTATTTTCAGAAGATTACATTTTATTTTGCAAGTTATTATATACAGGGCGTTTCAGAAATTTAGTATAATATGAAAGACCCTGTACAAGTTCCGCCGAGGAAGCAAACCATTCCGAGAACCCAATTAGTTTACTCGGTATCCTAGTTCCGTCTCATGCATATTCATTAATATACTCTATCCCGTTCGCTCAAGTATTCAGCGTGCTCTTTACCCAGTTCACGATATTTAGGCCCATAAAACACTCGAAGTTTCGCGGCGTGTCGCGTAGTAGAGCCAGGTTGACACAGTCGACCTCGTTATACACCTTCATGCCTGCCCTCGAGGCGCCAGTGGGACCATGTGCACAGGCCATAGGCACACTTGAGCTAGCTACTGGCTCGTGCCATTTATCCTCGGCTGCCCTTTTTGCGTGAGGTGCAGGTAGCTTTTTCCGACGACTCGGTGAACCGTTATGGCGCCTTACATGCGCTTCGAGAGCCACCTCCCCGTGGCCTCTCGCGAACGACAAATTCTGGTATTTATTATCGACGCCGCGATAAAATCTGAAGCACGAACCGAGCAGGGGATCGGCCTCTACGAATTCGTAACACGACTGTTGTGAAAATTGCGTTACTTGGATGTGGAACGGGGTTACGGTTGCTGGAGAAGCTTGAGAAAAAAAGAAATAATGAAAATTCATCGCATAATGCATTGCATTTTTTGGTAGGAACTATATTATGACACTAAGATAGTTAATAATAGCATTCTATGACTCATTAACATAACCCTTGATTCGTGTCATTACAGTCACATTACATGCCCACAGTTTCACAGAAAATTACACGAAATTAAAACTCGACAACTATCTTGCCCACGTCACGGGGCCAATAATTGGACAAACAGTTATACCATAGTGCATCGAGTTGCATTCCAGTCTACAGAGATTTCCGAAAAGAAAAGCGATCCTCGTCGATGCTGTACCGTTAGCACAGCATATTGGCGGCTTATCAATCACTCGATTCGCCTCGTTCACACGTGGCTTATCTCTAGTTAAACTCTGCTCAAGTCTCTGTTAACCAACCGATGGCAGCGGTAGCACCGTCAAGGAGCAAAGAAAAATCTCAGAAGATGCAACTTTGATCGTAAGTTGGAAATCCATTGAACCCACAGTAGAGTTGCATCTGTGCTACCTGAGACAGCTCTCATCGATCATTGCAGGAGATCCATCGATTCCAGGACGATGAAAGCGCGATTCATTTCCGCGAGGAGGCCACGGTCGACCGAGTCGAGGAGGATCATCGTCCTAGAGGGTGATCCTCATCCTGGAGGACTAACAGGCGTGGGGAACCCAGTTCACTGCGGGACAGTAGATTTCCGGTCGACTTTAGCTAGCGGAGGGAACTACAGGAGTCCAGCGAGCGAGAGTCCGCCAAGCTGGTTATTTTTAACCAGCCAACCTTGAACTTGCTGCCGCAGCCACTGCTCCTACTGCTGCTGCTGCTGCTGCTGCTGCTGCTGCTGCTGCTACTGTGATCCGATCACCAATAAAGGGACTTATCTAATTCTGAGAAAGGCGATCGGCTCTCCTGGCTAAAGGTAAGTACCCACGCTATATTCCCACCAGCATGCCTCGTACGTACGTTCATACTACATCTTGGGTCTGGGTGCCGTGGCTGGGGAGACACGGTCAGGCTGCGCTTGAAAGGGACCTCTTAACATTCGCCTGTATATGTCCCACGACATCGCTGCCTTGGGTTATGTTTAAAGATGCGCAACGGGGGACAATCGAACATAGTATTGTCTGATCTTCGCGTTTTCTGAAGCCTTTTTACTTCTTTTTGATTAATTACAGAGGATATTCGGGTGTGGGGTTTGGAAGTGGGTGGCTAGCATATTCACTGACATTTATGAAGTTTCAGACAATCTTATCACTCGGTATACTAAAGTGGTAGCACTCAGGAATACTTTCTCAAATTTTGGAAAAGGATAGCTCTCCTCATTCCCTAAGAACAAAATACGTGACTAATTTCTGTACCACGAAGACAGTCGTGGGAAAATACACTGATCTCAAATACGACAATTTCTTAAATCCTCGAATTTTGGACTTCAGTGCTTCATCGTCATTCTCTCGAAGTCTCCACAGCCTCGTCGGCAGAAAGCTTGTCTTCCGCAGAAAAGCGGGTGTACCGTTCGGCGCATGCGTCGCGAAGCTTTCCCGCCACACCGGCTAGATCTAAGGCCTCTGCTAATCGCGGTTATCTGGCTAGGGAACGAGCTGCGCGTAGCTGCACGTGTCCTGTGCACGCCGTTTTTCACGGACGCGGGGGATCGGCGCAACAAAAGTGCCTCGGCAGCGGCTCGCGCGCGCACACAGAGCTGCGTGAGGAACGTCGGCCATGTCCGTCTATGGGTCTACCCCGGGATGCTCCCGTGATAACTGCCGCGAGAGTTATGCGGTAGCCGCCGCGAGATAACATAAACTCGCGCGTTATCTGATCAGACAATGCAGCCAGTGATTTGTGGACTCACGAATGGGGTGACCTGCATACCGAGATACCTCGTCCTGACCGCCGTTGCCCGCTGCCCCACGCTCCGGCCCACTGCTGGGTTCATTTCGCGCGTTAATCCTCCGATCTCCATCGTGCCCCTTTTCCAGGCCGAAACGAAACAGGTTGCACGGTTACAGCGTGTCGCTTAGAACGCTGTTGTAGCTGTTCGTCGATACTTGCAGAACTTCTGCTTTCTGGATTCTGGATGAAGGGGGAAGGGAAATGCTGAAGGGATGAATATTGGAATATTTGGAAATTGGGGAATTTGGAGTAAGTCAAGTGAGACTTTGAGTATATTTCAAGGAATTTTTGTAGGTAGTGGAGAGAGTATTCCAGGCAATACTGACTTCTATTTCGTTATACTGTTTTCACTGGAGGATAGGAAGCTAAATTATTAAAAAATAACAGTCGACTGAAAGCAAGAGTTAGTATAAATTTTGTCTACCACCGTCGTCCAATCTTTCAGTCTCCATTTCGATAGCACACAGGCAGCTGAAAAATATTGTTACCACTCTCACGGTCCCTCATATATTTCTTCCATTCGCAATCTATCTGGCAGTGGGCCAGCTGACTCGACGGTGGAACACCACTTCACCTCTGCTAGCAGCTGGTGCACCCACGTGGTGATCTTGAACTTGTAATTTCTCGTCGGTAAATTATGTTCGACGAAATGTCTGATCTATCTCCGAGAAAAGTGGACGATTAGTAGAAGAGGAAAGCCTGAGTCAGACACAGACAGTTCTTTTCCTAGACACTCCGTAGCAAAATCTTAAGGATCCTCAAACCTGACACAAACATAGATAAAAAATAAAAAAAAAATGGAAATCTCCACCAACCAACGAAAAGAAGGCAGCTGTGTAGGCGACTTAAAAAGGTCGATGACAAGGTGGGAGCAGTAGCGCGTTGTCGGTGGCAATGGAAAAGGGAGGAAGGGCAGGCACGCGCTTGCGCGCGATTTTAATTGCTACCAGGAAACGCGGCGCGATGCTCCCGACAGCAGATGTGGCGGTCCTTCATGCGTGTCAGGATCTGGCCGGATCTACGCACAAGTGCCTTGCCTTGATGTTCGCCTAGCTCCACAGAGCTAGCTGCCGCTTAGATTTTAGATTCACGGGAGGACGCGTGCGCGATCCTTTATACGTCGGCTGGGTCGGGCGGTTTTCTCTCTCCTCTACGGCTTTATACTCTCGTCGGACAAGTGCAGCCTCTCGCGAATGCGATTACGCGCTCTCCTATATACGTAATGCTCGGGCACTGTGCGACGTTTAAACGAGCGACCGCCATGCCGCGAGAGATCGCGTCGAGCTGGATGTTGCTGGGCCAGTGGCTTTCAAACTGTAGACGATTATATGTTAGAATTCATCGATTTTAAGGCAGAGGAAATAGAAAACAATTAAAATGGGTTTAAATGATTTGAATTAAGTTTGACAGAGTTTGTAGAAGTTTGAATAGGTTTAGAGGTAAAAATTCTACAACTAAATTTTGTACTTAAAGAAACTTTATTCCAGACTAATTTTTACACAATTTTTATACAATTCTTTTCAAATTATTATATTATTATAAATTATTCTTCGTATCGCCTCAAAATTCCTCTGTAGGACCCCTCCAGTGAACAGTGAAGTATCCGCCACTGATTAGCAGTGTTCCGATTCGTTCCTCGTCGCCGTTCTTCGTCGTGGTCGTGGTCCCACGCGTTCCATTTCCGAAGTGTTGCGTAAGAGTCGGCGACAGGCATCGCGACGCACAGTGATTCCCGGACGAGGTTCCTAACCCTCGGTCACTCTTGGATGCGTTTTCTGTATTCGTCGGAGCGCGCCCAGTCTCGTCTGGGTTACGAAATGCAGAGGACGTACTGCGCGAATGCGGTAATCGCATTCCCCTCGCCGATTCGCGTTGAAAGCTCCGCTCTTTCGGGGAACATGCCTCTTTGCGAAGACGACGAGTCGTTCGATGCACGGGGTGGTTGAGAGGGAGGCTTAAGCCGCGATCCCACTTGCAAGAAATGCTGCGACAGGTGAACTTGTAATTGGTGCACACTATTTTACGAATATTTGCCTATGTTTATTTATGATTATGAGTAGAAAAGAGAGATTTCTTAGAGTAGTACTTTTCTCGATCCAATTAGATCACGAGATCTACACTCCTGATTCACTTCATTCCCCTGCGTACAGTGTGCGTGGCGAGGTGGGACTTAGAACCAACTAGCCGCTGCGGCTGGGGTCAAACCAGGACCACACAGTCGCGGTCGTAACTCAGACCTATTATATTTCGCAGGTCGTTACACGCTACTCGTCTCTCTTTCCCCAGTCAGCGTGCCTTGCTTCCTCTTTCTCATACTTCATTGCGATTATGACGCGGGTTCACCTCCACCTGAGGGTACTGCTATGTAGTTTACAGCTCGTGGGACACTGACTTCGTTGAATTTATACCACGGTAATGCTATTTTCCGATAGTCGATGTATTTATTCCTAAAAAGTATGCGGAAACCCGATACGCATTTCCCTGGCTGATGAACGACGCTCGCGCATACTTCAGGCGGAGGCTGCGGTCGTAAGTTAGGGTAGCTGCAACTTCCGATGCTTTTGATGGGGTTGGGGAAGATCGTCTTATCCTGTTCACGAACAGGATAAGTCTCGTGGGAATGTTTGTTCAGACGTTCACAGATACTCGTTTCAATTCAACTTTTCAATATTTACACAGTAGTCATTTTATTTCACTTTTTAAACCCTTTGCACACAGTTCTAGAGAATGTGAATGAAGAAAATGAATGGAGAATCAGAATCTAGGAATGCAAAGGGTTAATATTAAATCTTGCGCAATCTTGATTTGGCATCTCAGAAGCTTCTCCAGATTTTCCTAGACTCTCTAAATCACTTGTTAAGCAAAATCCATAGGTTCTCGAAGCACGCCTCGAACGCCAATAAAATCGAGATCCTCGGCAGGCTTAGTGCATTATCTCGCAGAGGTAAGGGACTCGAGGCCCCAGAGCACTCGTTCCAAACCGTCCCCGAACGATTGACGAGCGGATCACGGGGCACGGTTACAAGACGGCAGGTACAACGGCGTGCAGCGATCCGGCCGCGAAAGACGAGCAGGACATCGATATACGTCCAGATGAATTCACGGAATTGCATAATGGCTGGTATAGAGGGAACCGGCGACCTCGTCGCTTAAAGAGGATACTCGTTCGTGGTGATTCTTATCTATGTAGGAAGTCATCCACCGCGTCCTCTCCTCTCTGTCTGCGTAAGGAGATCCAATCTCGCGGCGTGTGTTAGGTAATACTCCGCTGGCCACGGCTAAATGCATATTGTCGTGCCGTTGACTTCTTCCTCCGCGTATAGTGGTTTGCTGCGCCGACGGAAGCCAGGGTACGGGTTTCTCGTCAACGGGAAACCAGGGTACGCTGCCCTTCCGCTCTGCAATCTTCCTGACGCCTTCACCAGTCAGCAGACTGCTCCGTCTGCTTCTCGATTTCAAGCTCTTGTAATTTCTATCACAGGGCTTCCCCTTCTCGAAAAGTTAAATTAGTTCTGAATGCAAAGTGATCGCGGGAATCCCCAGGAACGAATAGGAATAATTAACCCTCGACAGACAGACCCCGAGTCAATTCTGACCCATAAGAAAATTTCTCTACTACGTTCTTCGAAATGAATTTTTATACAATAACTCTACTACTTTTCTTTATTTCTTAGCTATTTCAAATTAAAGACATCCAAAAACGGTGGATACACATAAAGAAGGATAAAAATAAGGAACGCAATTTTATATTTTTAATAACAAATTTATTCGTAGAAATATATATTCTATCTGTGAAATATAGTTTCTTCATTGTTTGCATAAGTCTTCTAAATATGTGCTCAGGTAATGTATGGGTCACGAATGACCCGACGTCCGTCGTGGAGGGTTAACAAAGTTCCGCTGGAAAGGGACGCGCGACCGGAAGACCGACGTCCTCCTGGTTGATAGTCCTGGTCGAGGGGGGGCAGGGCCCCAGAGGTGGAAGAAAGCGAAAAACGCGCGCGCCGCGGCACATTGTTCATTCAGGCGGCGAGCGCCGCGGCCATAAGTCATAGATTAGATTCAGATCGCTTTGAGCCATTGTATGCGTATCGTACGGGAGACAATGCCCCAGTGAATCAAGCCTACGATCGCAAAAGCCCGGGGAATCCCTCTGTCGCCCCGTGGTCGAGCCACGGGCCCTCAAGTAATTGTCCGAGGGACGTCGAGCGGGGGACCCAAAGTTTTGAAAGAGACGGCAAGAATTCCAGCGTCTATCTCGGAGATAAGCGTATCCAGGGGAGGTAGGCGATTCTATTACCCGCTGGACGAATGGGAACGCTGCCGAGGATTCCTTTTTTCCTTCTCGAAAATCTCCGCCAGGATTCTTCGCCACGGGATTAGTTTCTCTCGCGATAATTCTGGGATAAGGAGTGATGGCTGAAAGGAGATTTTAGGCGTTTATTGATATGCAATTGTGGGCTTGAGACCTCAGCTTGAGACGTTGAAGTGTGAAGAGGTTTGCTTCTCTGGTCTCCTTTGTACTGAACAAGAAAATAGAAGAATTTATTTTAGATAAGTTTCTCTAAGAAGCTTAAACAGTACTGTCTCGATAGAAGTTTACTACTTGGAATCAGTTACGGGCGAGGGATATAAGGAGTTTATTTCTAAGATAAATTATGTGTTAGCAGACTAGATTTGCCTTTCTGAAGTCGAGGAGTAGGTAGATTGAAAGGATCCAAGGGAATTTGAGTATCCATCGAACTTGTATCGAGACGGCACCCAATTCGAAAATCTGTTGAAATATTAAGGAGATAACTGTCCCAGGATGCCACTGGTCGTTTCACGGTCGTCACCATGGACGTCATCGAAGCGGATCCGGTTGGGGAGCCGAGCATTGACGTAATCCATCGGAACGCAGCCGAAGATCTGACAGACTCTCTACTCGAGGGCCGCGTGCTTCGTTTTCTCAATGAACCCCCGTCGCGTCTGCGGACGAGGCGATCGATTCCGGCTGCTGGGTTAATCTCGCCGCGATTTCGACGATGAGACTGTCCACTCGAGGCCCTGTTTACTCGGATCCTGTTTACTGCGACTCTGGGAACGCGGCGCGTGTTTGCTTGCAACCGGAAATGAAGAACGTGCGCTCCCTTCGGCATCCGACGAGAGAGGACGACGCCGCGCTTGTGAATGAAGCACTGTCGCGAGCGGATGCACGATTTTCGAAGATCGATGCAGCTCCTAGAAAATACATTTTGCACGAGGAATTGAAAATTCCTTTGGAAACTCCGAACGATAAAATGAGGTCACTTTTGAGTGATAGGATTTTAGATATTCGGTTAGCGTTGGCGACTTCTGTGATCTGTGGATCGTAGATTGGTACTTCATGTACTCTCTGGACGTTCTGGGAAGTAGAAGTGGCAAGAAATTTGTGTGAAGAGAAAGATCGGAGATGGAAACGAAGATGAAGATTGTCAGAGTATAGAGTTCTAGATGACGATAGAAGATTAGTGAAGAAAGATGTGAAGGGTAGAGAAAAAGAAGAAGATATGAAGTAAAAGATTATCGGGGAAGATAGAAAATAATGGAGAGTAGGTAGAAGACAGTAGATAAACGATAGGAAACAGTAGATACTAGATAGTGCATGGAAGACAAACGATAAGGTATAACAGACTGAAGATAGAAAGTAGAAGCCAGAAGCTAGAAACCAAAAGGTAGAAGTCAGAAGACATAAGATAGGAGAATAATACAAAAAAGCACACATATACCGCAAAATAATCTCAAAAATCATCCAAAAAAAATGACCCCACAAATAATCATCTCACCATCCCATCAGCAACAAAACCTCAAATCTACTCACAACTGTACTAAACACAACCATCCCACGCAAAATCCCCCCACGTCCCCCTGTCCCCTTCAGTCTCAACATCGAAATTCCTTCTCACCATTTCGGACACGGGTCAGCATAATTCCCCGCGACGCCGAGGTGTAGGAGTCGAGGTTACGGTAGAAGGGGAACTAAAGAAGAGAGAAAGAGGTGGTGGAACAATCGAAGCAGGTGCTCGCGATTCCCATGGCCCCAGCAGACGATTACGGCCGATTACCGCCTACACGTCGAACGACGCCCGATCGATCACGTAAGCGGCTGGCTCGCGTCCCGCATACCAACCGACATTATTTATTTATATTGACCAGCTGGCCAATTCGTTCACGCGTGATGGAATTGATCGGCGGCCGCGCGAGCCTCGA